>NC_139607.1:20882157-22173054 GCF_964270895.1 Podarcis filfolensis
AATGGTGCCAAACGGTTGAAAATGCTCCTCGGAAAGGTTTGGGGGTCGAAACAGAAGGCTTTTAATCACAGAACAAGAAATCAGCCCTCGACCACTTAACCGGCAGAAAAATATTTTTTGAAAAAATCCCTAAGCCCCGGGGTCACAATTTCAGCAAAAATCTGACTTTCGGCAATTCACTCAAAATGGTGCCAAACGGTTGCAAATGCTCCCCTGAGAGGTTTGGCGGTCGAAACAGAAGTCTTTTTATCACAGAACAAGAAATCAGCCCTCGACCACTTAACCGGCAGAAAAATACTTTTTGAAAAAATCCCTAAGCCCCGGGGTCACAATTTCAGCAAAAATCTGACTTTCGGCAATTCACTCAAAAATGGTGCCAATCGGTTGCAAATGCTCCCCTGAAAGGTTTTGGGATCGAAACAGAAGGCTTTTTATCACACCACAAGAAATCAGCCCTCGACCACTTAACCAGCAGAAAAATATTTTTTTAAAAAATCCCTAAGCCCCGGGGTCACAATTTCAGCAAAAATCTGACTTTCGGCAATTCACTCAAAAATGGTGCCAATCGGTTGCAAATGCTCCCCTGAAAGGTTTGGGGATCGAAACAGAAGGCTTTTTATCACAGGACAGTAAATCAGCCCTCGACAACTTAACCGACAGAAAAATATTTTTTTGAAAAAATCCCTAAGCCCCGGGGTCACAATTTCATAAAAAATCTGCCTTTTGGCAATTCACTCAAAAATGGTGCCAAACGGTTGCAAATGCTCCTCGGAAAGGTTTGGGGGTCGAACCAGAAGGCTTTTTATCACAGGACAGTAAATCAACCCTCGACAACTTAACCGGCAAAAAAAGATTTTTTTGAAAAAATCCCTAAGCCCCGGGGTCACAATTTCAGCAAAAATCTGACTTTCGGCAATTCACTCAAAAATGGTGCCAATCGGTTGCAAGTGCTCCCCTGAAAGGTTTGGGGGTCGAAACAGAAGGCTTTTTATCACAGAACAAGAAATCAGCCCTCGACCACTTAACCGGCAGAAAAATATTTTTTTGAAAAAATCCCTAAGCCCCGGGGTCACAATTTCATAAAAAATCTGCCTTTTGGCAATTCACTCAAAAATGGTGTCAAACGGTTGCAAATGCTCCCCTGAGAGGTTTGGCGGTCGAAACAAAAGCCTTTTTATCACAGCACAAGAAATCAGTCCTCGACAACTTAACCGGCAGAAAAATATTTTTTGAAAAAATCCCTAAGCCACAATTTCATCAATAATATGACTTTCGGCAATTCACTCAAAAATGGTGCCAAACAGTTGCAAATGCTCCCCTGAGAGGTTTGGGGGTCGAAACAGAAGGCTTTTTATCACAGAACAAGAAATCAGCCCTCGACCACTTAACCGGCAGAAAAATATTTTTTGAAAAAATCCCTAAGCCCCGGGGTCACAATTTCAGCAAAAATCTGACTTTCGGCAATTCACTCAAAAATGGTGCCAATCGGTTGCAAATGCTCTCCTGAAAGGTTTGGAGATCGAAACAGAAGGCTTTTTATCACAGGACAGTAAATCAGCCCTCGACAACTTAACCGGCAGAAAAATATTTTTTTGAAAAAATCCCTAAGCCCCGGGGTCACAATTTCATAAAAAATCTGCCTTTTGGCAATTCACTCAAAAATGGTGTCGAACGGTTGCAAATGTTCTCCTGAGAGGTTTGGGGGTCGAAACAGAAGGCTTTTTCTCACAGGACAATAAATCAGCCCTCAACCACTTAACCGGCAAAAAAAGATTTTTTTGAAAAAATCCCTAAGCCCCGGGGTCACAATTTCAGCAAAAATCTAACTTTCGGCAATTCACTCAAAAATGGTGCCAAACGGTTGAAAATGCTCCTCGGAAAGGTTTGGGGGTCGAAACAGAAGGCTTTTAATCACAGAACAAGAAATCAGCCCTCGACCACTTAACAGGCAGAAAAATATTTTTTGAAAAAATCCCTAAGCCCCGGGGTCACAATTTCAGCAAAAATCTGACTTTCGGCAATTCACTCAAAATGGTGCCAAACGGTTGCAAATGCTTCCCTGAGAGGTTTGGCGGTCGAAACAGAAGTCTTTTTATCACAGAACAAGAAATCAGCCCTCGACCACTTAACCGGCAGAAAAATACTTTTTGAAAAAATCCCTAAGCCCCGGGGTCACAATTTCAGCAAAAATCTGACTTTTGGCAATTCACTCAAAAATGGTGCCAATCGGTTGCAAATGCTCCCCTGAAAGGTTTGGGGATCGAAACAGAAGGCTTTTTATCACACCACAAGAAATCAGCCCTCGACCACTTAACCAGCAGAAAAATATTTTTTTTAAAAATCCCTAAGCCCCGGGGTCACAATTTCAGCAAAAATCTGACTTTCGGCAATTCACTCAAAAATGGTGCCAATCGGTTGCAAATGCTCCCCTGAAAGGTTTGGGGATCGAAACAGAAGGCTTTTTATCACAGGACAGTAAATCAGCCCTCGACAACTTAACCGACAGAAAAATATTTTTTTGAAAAAATCCCTAAGCCCCGGGGTCACAATTTCATAAAAAATCTGCCTTTTGGCAATTCACTCAAAAATGGTGCCAAACGGTTGCAAATGCTCCTCGGAAAGGTTTGGGGGTCGAACCAGAAGGCTTTTTATCACAGGACAGTAAATCAACCCTCGACAACTTAACCGGCAAAAAAAGATTTTTTTGAAAAAATCCCTAAGCCCCGGGGTCACAATTTCAGCAAAAATCTGACTTTCGGCAATTCACTCAAAAATGGTGCCAATCGGTTGCAAGTGCTCCCCTGAAAGGTTTGGGGGTCGAAACAGAAGGCTTTTTATCACAGAACAAGAAATCAGCCCTCGACCACTTAACCGGCAGAAAAATATTTTTTTGAAAAAATCCCTAAGCCCCGGGGTCACAATTTCATAAAAAATCTGCCTTTTGGCAATTCACTCAAAAATGGTGTCAAACGGTTGAAAATGCTCCCCTGAGAGGTTTGGCGGTCGAAACAAAAGCCTTTTTATCACAGCACAAGAAATCAGTCCTCGACAACTTAACCGGCAGAAAAATATTTTTTTGAAAAAATCCCTAAGCCACAATTTCATCAATAATATGACTTTCGGCAATTCACTCAAAAATGGTGCCAAACAGTTGCAAATGCTCCTCGGAAAGGTTTGGGGTTCGAACCAGAAGGCTTTTTATCACAGGACAGTAAATCAACCCTCGACAACTTAACTGGCAGAAAAATATATTTTTGAAAAAATACCTAAGGCCCGGGGTCAAAATTTCATCAAAAATCTGACTTTCGGCATTTCACTCAAAAATGGTGCCAAACGGTTGCAAATGCTCCCCTGAGAGGCTTGGGGGTCGAAACGGAAGGCTTTTTCTCACAGGACAATAAATCAGCCCTCAACCACTTAACCGGCAAAAAAAGATTTTTTTGAAAAAATCCCTAAGCCCCGGGGTCACAATTTCATAAAAAATCTGCCTTTTGGCAATTCACTCAAAAATGGTGTCAAACGGTTGCAAATGCTCCCCTGAGAGGTTTGGCGGTCGAAACAGAAGGCTTTTTATCACAGCACAAGAAATCAGTCCTCGACAACTTAACCGGCAGAAAAATATTTTTTGAAAAAATCCCTAAGCCCCGGGGTCACAATTTCAGCACAAATCTGACTTTCGGCAATTCACTCAAAAATGGTGCCAAACGGTTGCAAATGCTCCTCGGAAAGGTTTGGGGGTCGAAACAGAAGGCTTTTTATCACACCACAAGAAATCAGCCCTCGACAACTTAACCGGCAGAAAAATATTTTTTAGAAAAAATCCCTAAGCCCCGGGGTCACAACTTCAGCAAAAATCTGACTTTCGGCAATTCACTCAAAAATGGTGCCAAACAGTTGCAAATGCTCCTCGGAAAGGTTTGGGGGTCGAACCAGAAGGCTTTTTATCACAGGACAGTAAATCATCCCTCGACAACTTAACCGGCAGAAAAAGATTTTTTTGAAAGAATCCCTAAGCCCCGGGGTCACAACTTCAGCAAAAATCTGACTTTCGGCAATTCACTCAAAAATTGTGTCAAACGGTTGCAAATGCTTCCCTGAGAGATTTAGGTGTCGAAACAGAAGGCTTTTTATCACACCACAAGAAATCAGCCCTCGACCACTTAACCAGCAGAAAAATATTTTTTGAAAAAATCCCTAAGCCCCGGGGTCACAATTTCATAAAAAATCTGCCTTTTGGCAATTCACTCAAAAATGGTGCGAAACGGTTGCAAATGCTCCTCGGAAAGGTTTTGGGGTCGAACCAGAAGGCTTTTTATCACAGGAAAGTAAATCAACCCTCGACAACTTAACTGGCAGAAAAATATATTTTTGAAAAAATCCCTAAGCCACAATTTCATCAATAATATGACTTTCGGCAATTCACTCAAAAATGGTGCCAAACAGTTGCAAATGCTCCTCGGAAAGGTTTGGGGGTCGAACCAGAAGGCTTTTTATCACGGGACAGTAAATCAACCCTCGACAACTTAACTGGCAGAAAAATATATTTTTGAAAAAATACCTAAGGCCCGGGGTCACAATTTCATCAAAAATCTGACTTTCGTCAATTCACTCAAAAATGGTGCCAAACAGTTGCAAATGCTCCCCGGAAAGGTTTGGGGGTCGAACCAGAAGGCCTTTTCTCACAGGACAATAAATCAGCCCTCAACCACTTAACCGGCAAAAAAAATATTTTTTGAAAAAATCCCTAAGCCCCGGGGTCACAATTTAAGCAAAAATCTGACTTTCGGCAATTCACTCAAAAATGGTGCCAATCGGTTGCAAATGCTCCCCTGAAAGGTTTGGGGATCGAAACAGAAGGCTTTTTATCACAGGACAGTAAATCAGCCCTCGACAACTTAACCGGCAGAAAAATAATTTTTTGAAAAAATCCCTAAGCCCCGGGGTCACAATTTCTTAAAAAATCTGCCTTTTGGCAATTCACTCAAAAATGGTGTCAAACGGTTCCAAATGCTCCCCTGAGAGGTTTGGCGGTCGAAACAGAAGGCTTTTTATCACAGAACAAGAAATCAGCCCTCGACCACTTAACCGGCTGAAAAATATTTTTGGAAAAAATCCCTAAGCCCCGGTCACAATTTCATCAATAATCTGACTTTCGGCAATTCACTCAAAAATGGTGCCAAACGGTTGCAAATGCTCCCCTGAGAGGTTTGGGGGTCGAAACAGAAGGCTTTTTCTCACAGGACAATAAATCAGTCCTCGACAACTTAACCGGCAGAAGAATATTTTTTAGAAAAAATCCCTAAGCCCCGGGGTCACAATTTCATAAAAAATCTGCCTTTTGGCAATTCACTCAAAAATGGTGCCAAACGGTTGCAAATGCTCCCCTGAGAGGTTTGGGGGTCGAAACAGAAGGCTTTTAATCACAGAACAAGAAATCAGCCCTCGACCACTTAACCGGCAGAAAAATATTTTTTGAAAAAATCCCTAAGCCCCGAGGTCACAATTTCAGCAAAAATCTGACTTTTGGCAATTCACTCAAAATGGTGCCAAACGGTTGCAAATGCTCCCCTGAGAGGTTTGGCGGTCGAAACAGAAGGCTTTTTATCACAGAACAAGAAATCAGCCCTCGACCACTTAACCGGCAGAAAAATATTTTTTGAAAAAATCCCTAAGCCACAATTTCATCAATAATATGACTTTCGGCAATTCACTCAAAAATGGTGCCAAACAGTTGCAAATGCTCCCCTGAGAGGTTTGGGGGTCGAAACAGAAGGCTTTTTATCACAGAACAAGAAATCAGCCCTCGACCACTTAACCGGCAGAAAAATATTTTTTGAAAAAATCCCTAAGCCCCGGGGTCACAATTTCAGCAAAAATCTGACTTTCGGCAATTCACTCAAAAATGGTGTCGAACGGTTGCAAATGTTCTCCTGAGAGGTTTGGGGGTCGAAACAGAAGGCTTTTTCTCACAGGACAATAAATCAGCCCTCAACCACTTAACCGGCAAAAAAAGATTTTTTTGAAAAAATCCCTAAGCCCCGGGGTCACAATTTCATAAAAAATCTGCCATTTGGCAATTCACTCAAAAATGGTGTCAAACGGTTGCAAATGCTCCCCTGAGAGGTTTGGCGGTCGAAACAGAAGGCTTTTTATCACAGCACAAGAAATCAGTCCTCGACAACTTAACCGGCAGAAAAATATTTTTTGAAAAAATCCCTAAGCCCCGGGGTCACAATTTCAGCAAAAATCTGACTTTCGGCAATTCACTCAAAAATGGTGCCAAACGGTTGCAAATGCTCCTCGGAAAGGTTTGGGGGTCGAAACAGAAGGCTTTTTATCACACCACAAGAAATCAGCCCTCGACAACTTAACCGGCAGAAAAATATTTTTTAGAAAAAATCCCTAAGCCCCGGGGTCACAACTTCAGCAAAAATCTGACTTTCGGCAATTCACTCAAAAATGGTGCCAAACAGTTGCAAATGCTCCTCGGAAAGGTTTGGGGGTCGAACCAGAAGGCTTTTTATCACAGGACAGTAAATCATCCCTCGACAACTTAACCGGCAGAAAAAGATTTTTTTGAAAGAATCCCTAAGCCCCGGGGTCACAACTTCAGCAAAAATCTGACTTTCGGCAATTCACTCAAAAATTGTGTCAAACGGTTGCAAATGCTTCCCTGAGAGATTTAGGTGTCGAAACAGAAGGCTTTTTATCACACCACAAGAAATCAGCCCTCGACCACTTAACCAGCAGAAAAATATTTTTTGAAAAAATCCCTAAGCCCCGGGGTCACAATTTCATAAAAAATCTGCCTTTTGGCAATTCACTCAAAAATGGTGCGAAACGGTTGCAAATGCTCCTCGGAAAGGTTTTGGGGTCGAACCAGAAGGCTTTTTATCACAGGAAAGTAAATCAACCCTCGACAACTTAACTGGCAGAAAAATATATTTTTGAAAAAATCCCTAAGCCACAATTTCATCAATAATATGACTTTCGGCAATTCACTCAAAAATGGTGCCAAACAGTTGCAAATGCTCCTCGGAAAGGTTTGGGGGTCGAACCAGAAGGCTTTTTATCACGGGACAGTAAATCAACCCTCGACAACTTAACTGGCAGAAAAATATATTTTTGAAAAAATACCTAAGGCCCGGGGTCACAATTTCATCAAAAATCTGACTTTCGTCAATTCACTCAAAAATGGTGCCAAACAGTTGCAAATGCTCCCCGGAAAGGTTTGGGGGTCGAACCAGAAGGCCTTTTCTCACAGGACAATAAATCAGCCCTCAACCACTTAACCGGCAAAAAAAATATTTTTTGAAAAAATCCCTAAGCCCCGGGGTCACAATTTAAGCAAAAATCTGACTTTCGGCAATTCACTCAAAAATGGTGCCAATCGGTTGCAAATGCTCCCCTGAAAGGTTTGGGGATCGAAACAGAAGGCTTTTTATCACAGGACAGTAAATCAGCCCTCGACAACTTAACCGGCAGAAAAATAATTTTTTGAAAAAATCCCTAAGCCCCGGGGTCACAATTTCTTAAAAAATCTGCCTTTTGGCAATTCACTCAAAAATGGTGTCAAACGGTTCCAAATGCTCCCCTGAGAGGTTTGGCGGTCGAAACAGAAGGCTTTTTATCACAGAACAAGAAATCAGCCCTCGACCACTTAACCGGCTGAAAAATATTTTTGGAAAAAATCCCTAAGCCCCGGTCACAATTTCATCAATAATCTGACTTTCGGCAATTCACTCAAAAATGGTGCCAAACGGTTGCAAATGCTCCCCTGAGAGGTTTGGGGGTCGAAACAGAAGGCTTTTTCTCACAGGACAATAAATCAGTCCTCGACAACTTAACCGGCAGAAGAATATTTTTTAGAAAAAATCCCTAAGCCCCGGGGTCACAATTTCATAAAAAATCTGCCTTTTGGCAATTCACTCAAAAATGGTGCCAAACGGTTGCAAATGCTCCCCTGAGAGGTTTGGGGGTCGAAACAGAAGGCTTTTAATCACAGAACAAGAAATCAGCCCTCGACCACTTAACCGGCAGAAAAATATTTTTTGAAAAAATCCCTAAGCCCCGAGGTCACAATTTCAGCAAAAATCTGACTTTTGGCAATTCACTCAAAATGGTGCCAAACGGTTGCAAATGCTCCCCTGAGAGGTTTGGCGGTCGAAACAGAAGGCTTTTTATCACAGAACAAGAAATCAGCCCTCGACCACTTAACCGGCAGAAAAATATTTTTTGAAAAAATCCCTAAGCCACAATTTCATCAATAATATGACTTTCGGCAATTCACTCAAAAATGGTGCCAAACAGTTGCAAATGCTCCCCTGAGAGGTTTGGGGGTCGAAACAGAAGGCTTTTTATCACAGAACAAGAAATCAGCCCTCGACCACTTAACCGGCAGAAAAATATTTTTTGAAAAAATCCCTAAGCCCCGGGGTCACAATTTCAGCAAAAATCTGACTTTCGGCAATTCACTCAAAAATGGTGTCGAACGGTTGCAAATGTTCTCCTGAGAGGTTTGGGGGTCGAAACAGAAGGCTTTTTCTCACAGGACAATAAATCAGCCCTCAACCACTTAACCGGCAAAAAAAGATTTTTTTGAAAAAATCCCTAAGCCCCGGGGTCACAATTTCAGCAAAAATCTAACTTTCGGCAATTCACTCAAAAATGGTGCCAAACGGTTGAAAATGCTCCTCGGAAAGGTTTGGGGGTCGAAACAGAAGGCTTTTAATCACAGAACAAGAAATCAGCCCTCGACCACTTAACCGGCAGAAAAATATTTTTTGAAAAAATCCCTAAGCCCCGGGGTCACAATTTCAGCAAAAATCTGACTTTCGGCAATTCACTCAAAATGGTGCCAAACGGTTGCAAATGCTCCCCTGAGAGGTTTGGCGGTCGAAACAGAAGTCTTTTTATCACAGAACAAGAAATCAGCCCTCGACCACTTAACCGGCAGAAAAATACTTTTTGAAAAAATCCCTAAGCCCCGGGGTCACAATTTCAGCAAAAATCTGACTTTCGGCAATTCACTCAAAAATGGTGCCAATCGGTTGCAAATGCTCCCCTGAAAGGTTTGGGGATCGAAACAGAAGGCTTTTTATCACACCACAAGAAATCAGCCCTCGACCACTTAACCAGCAGAAAAATATTTTTTTAAAAAATCCCTAAGCCCCGGGGTCACAATTTCAGCAAAAATCTGACTTTCGGCAATTCACTCAAAAATGGTGCCAATCGGTTGCAAATGCTCCCCTGAAAGGTTTGGGGATCGAAACAGAAGGCTTTTTATCACAGGACAGTAAATCAGCCCTCGACAACTTAACCGACAGAAAAATATTTTTTTGAAAAAATCCCTAAGCCCCGGGGTCACAATTTCATAAAAAATCTGCCTTTTGGCAATTCACTCAAAAATGGTGCCAAACGGTTGCAAATGCTCCTCGGAAAGGTTTGGGGGTCGAACCAGAAGGCTTTTTATCACAGGACAGTAAATCAACCCTCGACAACTTAACCGGCAAAAAAAGATTTTTTTGAAAAAATCCCTAAGCCCCGGGGTCACAATTTCAGCAAAAATCTGACTTTCGGCAATTCACTCAAAAATGGTGCCAATCGGTTGCAAGTGCTCCCCTGAAAGGTTTGGGGGTCGAAACAGAAGGCTTTTTATCACAGAACAAGAAATCAGCCCTCGACCACTTAACCGGCAGAAAAATATTTTTTTGAAAAAATCCCTAAGCCCCGGGGTCACAATTTCATAAAAAATCTGCCTTTTGGCAATTCACTCAAAAATGGTGTCAAACGGTTGCAAATGCTCCCCTGAGAGGTTTGGCGGTCGAAACAAAAGCCTTTTTATCACAGCACAAGAAATCAGTCCTCGACAACTTAACCGGCAGAAAAATATTTTTTGAAAAAATCCCTAAGCCACAATTTCATCAATAATATGACTTTCGGCAATTCACTCAAAAATGGTGCCAAACAGTTGCAAATGCTCCCCTGAGAGGTTTGGGGGTCGAAACAGAAGGCTTTTTATCACAGGACAGTAAATCAACCCTCGACCACTTAACCGGCAGAAAAATATTTTTTGAAAAAATCCCTAAGCCCCGGGGTCACAATTTCAGCAAAAATCTGACTTTCGGCAATTCACTCAAAAATGGTGCCAATCGGTTGCAAATGCTCCCCTGAAAGGTTTGGAGATCGAAACAGAAGGCTTTTTATCACAGGACAGTAAATCAGCCCTCGACAACTTAACCGGCAGAAAAATATTTTTTTGAAAAAATCCCTAAGCCCCGGGGTCACAATTTCATAAAAAATCTGCCTTTTGGCAATTCACTCAAAAATGGTGTCGAACGGTTGCAAATGTTCTCCTGAGAGGTTTGGGGGTCGAAACAGAAGGCTTTTTCTCACAGGACAATAAATCAGCCCTCAACCACTTAACCGGCAAAAAAAGATTTTTTTGAAAAAATCCCTAAGCCCCGGGGTCACAATTTCAGCAAAAATCTAACTTTCGGCAATTCACTCAAAAATGGTGCCAAACGGTTGAAAATGCTCCTCGGAAAGGTTTGGGGGTCGAAACAGAAGGCTTTTAATCACAGAACAAGAAATCAGCCCTCGACCACTTAACAGGCAGAAAAATATTTTTTGAAAAAATCCCTAAGCCCCGGGGTCACAATTTCAGCAAAAATCTGACTTTCGGCAATTCACTCAAAATGGTGCCAAACGGTTGCAAATGCTCCCCTGAGAGGTTTGGCAGTCGAAACAGAAGTCTTTTTATCACAGAACAAGAAATCAGCCCTCGACCACTTAACCGGCAGAAAAATACTTTTTGAAAAAATCCCTAAGCCCCGGGGTCACAATTTCAGCAAAAATCTGACTTTTGGCAATTCACTCAAAAATGGTGCCAATCGGTTGCAAATGCTCCCCTGAAAGGTTTGGGGATCGAAACAGAAGGCTTTTTATCACACCACAAGAAATCAGCCCTCGACCACTTAACCAGCAGAAAAATATTTTTTTTAAAAATCCCTAAGCCCCGGGGTCACAATTTCAGCAAAAATCTGACTTTCGGCAATTCACTCAAAAATGGTGCCAATCGGTTGCAAATGCTCCCCTGAAAGGTTTGGGGATCGAAACAGAAGGCTTTTTATCACAGGACAGTAAATCAGCCCTCGACAACTTAACCGACAGAAAAATATTTTTTTGAAAAAATCCCTCAGCCCCGGGGTCACAATTTCATAAAAAATCTGCCTTTTGGCAATTCACTCAAAAATGGTGCCAAACGGTTGCAAATGCTCCTCGGAAAGGTTTGGGGGTCGAACCAGAAGGCTTTTTATCACAGGACAGTAAATCAACCCTCGACAACTTAACCGGCAAAAAAAGATTTTTTTGAAAAAATCCCTAAGCCCCGGGGTCACAATTTCAGCAAAAATCTGACTTTCGGCAATTCACTCAAAAATGGTGCCAATCGGTTGCAAGTGCTCCCCTGAAAGGTTTGGGGGTCGAAACAGAAGGCTTTTTATCACAGAACAAGAAATCAGCCCTCGACCACTTAACCGGCAGAAAAATATTTTTTTGAAAAAATCCCTAAGCCCCGGGGTCACAATTTCATAAAAAATCTGCCTTTTGGCAATTCACTCAAAAATGGTGTCAAACGGTTGCAAATGCTCCCCTGAGAGGTTTGGCGGTCGAAACAAAAGCCTTTTTATCACAGCACAAGAAATCAGTCCTCGACAACTTAACCGGCAGAAAAATATTTTTTTGAAAAAATCCCTAAGCCACAATTTCATCAATAATATGACTTTCGGCAATTCACTCAAAAATGGTGCCAAACAGTTGCAAATGCTCCTCGGAAAGGTTTGGGGTTCGAACCAGAAGGCTTTTTATCACAGGACAGTAAATCAACCCTCGACAACTTAACTGGCAGAAAAATATATTTTTGAAAAAATACCTAAGGCCCGGGGTCAAAATTTCATCAAAAATCTGACTTTCGGCATTTCACTCAAAAATGGTGCCAAACGGTTGCAAATGCTCCCCTGAGAGGCTTGGGGGTCGAAACAGAAGGCTTTTTCTCACAGGACAATAAATCAGCCCTCAACCACTTAACCGGCAAAAAAAGATTTTTTTGAAAAAATCCCTAAGCCCCGGGGTCACAATTTCAGCAAAAATCTAACTTTCGGCAATTCACTCAAAAATGGTGCCAAACGGTTGCAAATGCTCCTCGGAAAGGTTTGGGGGTCGAAACAGAAGGCTTTTTATCACAGGACAATAAATCAGTCCTCGACAACTTAACCGGCAGAAGAATATTTTTTTGAAAAAATCCCTAAGCCCCGGGGTCACAATTTCATAAAAAATCTGCCTTTTCGCAATTCACTCAAAAATGGTGTCAAACGGTTGCAAATGCTCCCCTGAGAGGTTTGGCGGTCGAAACAGAAGGCTTTTTATCACAGAACAAGAAATCAGCCCTCGACCACTTAACCGGCAGAAAAATATTTTTTGAAAAAATCCCTAAGCCCCGGGGTCACAATTTCAGCAAAAATCTGACTTTCGGCAATTCACTCAAAAATGGTGCCAATCGGTTGCAAATGCTCCACTGAGAGGTTTGGCGGTCGAAACAGAAGGCTTTTTAACACAGAACAAGAAATCAGCCCTCGACCACTTAACCGGCAGAAAAATATTTTTTGAAAAAATCCCTAAGCCACAATTTCATCAATAATATGACTTTCGGCAATTCACTCAAAAATGGTGCCAAACAGTTGCAAATGCTCCCCTGAGAGGTTTGGCGGTCGAAACAGAAGGCTTTTTATCACAGCACAAGAAATCAGCCCTCGACCACTTAACCGGCAGAAAAATATTTTTTTGAAAAAATCCCTAAGCCCCGGGGTCACAATTTCATCAAAAATCTGCCTTTTGGCAATTCACTCAAAAATGGTGCCAAACGGTTGCAAATGCTCCCCTGAGAGGTTTGGGGGTCGAAACAGAAGGCTTTTTATCACAGGACAAGAAATCAGCCATCGACCACTTAAACGGCAGAAAAATATTTTTTTGGAAAAATCCCTAAGCCCCGGGGGTCACAATTTCAGCAAGAATCTGACGTTCTCCAATTCACTCAAAAATGGTGCCAAACGGTTGCAAATGCTCCCCTGAGAGGTTTGGGGGTCGAAACAGAAGGCTTTTTCTCACAGGACAATAAATCAGCCCTCAACCACTTAACCGGCAAAAAAAGATTTTTTTGAAAAAATCCCTAAGCCCCGGGGTCACAATTTCAGCAAAAAATCTAACTTTCGGCAATTCATTAAAAATGGTGCCAAACGGTTGCAAATGCTCCTCGGAAAGGTTTGGGGGTCGAAACAGAAGGCTTTTTCTCACAGGACAATAAATCAGTCCTCGACAACTTAACCGGCAGAAGAATATTTTTTTGAAAAAATCCCTAAGCCCCGGGGTCACTATTTCATAAAAAATCTGCCTTTTGGCAATTCACTCAAAAATGGTGTCAAACGGTTGCAAATGCTCCCCTGAGAGGTTTGGGGGTCGAAACAGAAGGCTTTTAATCACAGAACAAGAAATCAGCCCTCGACCACTTAACCGGCAGAAAAATATTTTTTGAAAGAATCCCTAAGCCCCGGGGTCACAATTTCAGCAAAAATCTGACTTTCGGCAATTCACTCAAAATGGTGCCAAACGGTTGCAAATGCTCCCCTGAGAGGTTTGGGGGTCGAAACAGAAGGCTTTTTATCACAGAACAAGAAATCAGCCCTCGACCACTTAACCGGCAGAAAAATACTTTTTGAAAAAATCCCTAAGCCCCGGGGTCACAGTTTCAGCAAAAATCTGACTTTCGGCAATTCACTCAAAAATGGTGCCAATCGGTTGCAAATGCTCCCCTGAAAGGTTTGGCGGTCGAAACAGAAGGCTTTTTATTACACCACAAGAAATCAGCCCTCGACCACTTAACCAGCAGAAAAATATTTTTTAAAAAAATCCCTAAGCCCCGGGGTCACAATTTCAGCAAAAATCTAACTTTCGGCAATTCACTCAAAAATGGTGCCAAACAGTTGCAAATGCTCCTCGGAAAGGTTTGGGGGTCGAACCAGAAGGCTTTTTATCACAGAACAAGAAATCAGCCCTCGACCACTTAACCGGCAGAAAAATATTTTTTTGAAAAAATCCCTAAGCCCCGGGGTCACAATTTCATAAAAAATCTGCCTTTTGGCAATTCACTCAAAAATGGTGTCAAACGGTTGCAAATGCTCCCCTGAGAGGTTTGGCGGTCGAAACAGAAGGCTTTTTATCACAGCACAAGAAATCAGTCCTCGACAACTTAACCGGCAGAAAAATATTTTTTGAAAAAATCCCTAAGCCCCGGGGTCACAATTTCAGCAAAAATCTGACTTTCGGCAATTCACTCAAAAATGGTGCCAAACGGTTGCAAATGCTCCCCTGAGAGGTTTGGGGGTCGAAACAGAAGGCTTTTTATCACAGAACAAGAAATCAGCCCTCGACCACTTAACCGGCAGAAAAATATTTTTTGAAAAAATCCCTAAGCCCCGGGGTCACAATTTCAGCAAAAGTCTGACTTTCGGCAATTCACTCAAAAATGGTGCCAAACGGTTGCAAATGCTCCTCGGTAAGGTTTGGGGGTCGAAACAGAAGGCTTTTTATCACAGCACAAGAAATCAGTCCTCGACAACTTAACCGGCAGAAAAATATTTTTTTGAAAAAATCCCTAAGCCCCGGGGTCACAATTTCAGCAAAAATCTGACTTTCGACAATTCACTCATAAATGGTGTCAAACGGTTGCAAATGCTCCCCTGAGGGGTTTGGCGGTCGAAACAGAAGGCTTTTTATCACAGGACAGTAAATCAACCCTCGGCAACTTAACTGGCAGAAAAATTTATTTTTGAAAAAATACCTAAGGCTCGGGGTCACAATTTCATCAAAAATCTGACTTTCGGCAATTCACTCAAAAATGGTGCCAAACAGTTGCAAATGCTCCCCTGAGAGGTTTGGGGGTCGAAAGAGAAGGCTTTTTATCACAGAACAAGAAATCAGCCCTCGACCACTTAAACGGCAGAAAAATTTTTTTTGAAAAAATCCCTAAGCCCCGGGGTCACAATTTTATAAAAAATCTGCCTTTTGGCAATTCACTCAAAAATGGTGTCAAACGGTTGCAAATGCTCCCCTGAGAGGTTTGGCGGTCGAAACAGAAGGCTTTTTATCACAGAACAAGAAATCAGCCCTCGACCACTTAACTGGCAGAAAAATATTTTTTGAAAAAATCCCTAAGCCCCGGGGTCACAATTTCATCAAATATCTGACTTTCGTCAATTCACTCAAAAATGGTGCCAAACGGTTGCAAATGCTCCCCTGAGAGGCTTGGGGGTCGAAACAGAAGGCTTTTTCTCACAGGACAATAAATCAGCCCTCAACCACTTAACCGGCAAAAAACGATTTTTTTGAAAAAAATCCCTAAGCCCCGGGGTCACAATTTCAGCAAAAATCTAACTTTCGGCAATTCACTCAAAAATGGTGCCAAACGGTTGCAAATGCTCCTCGGAAAGGTTTGGGGGTCGAAACAGAAGGCTTTTTATCACAGGACAATAAATCAGTCCTCGACAACTTAACCGGCAGAAGAATATTTTTTTGAAAAAATCCCTAAGCCCCGGGGTCACAATTTCATAAAAAATCTGCCTTTTGGCAATTCACTCAAAAATGGTGCGAAACGGTTGCAAATGCTCCTCGGAAAGGTTTTGGGGTCGAACCAGAAGGCTTTTTATCACAGGAAAGTAAATCAACCCTCGACAACTTAACTGGCAGAAAAATATATTTTTGAAAAAATACCTAAGGCCCGGGGTCACAATTTCATCAATAATATGACTTTCGGCAATTCACTCAAAAATGGTGCCAAACAGTTGCAAATGCTCCTCGGAAAGGTTTGGGGGTCGAACCAGAAGGCTTTTTCTCACAGGACAATGAATCAGCCCTCAACCACTTAACCGGCAAAAAAAGTTTTTTTAGAAAAAATCCCTAAGCCCCGGGGTCACAATTTCAGCAAAAATCTAACTTTCGGCAATTCACTCAAAAATGGTGCCAAACGGTTGCAAATGCTTCCCTGAGAGATTTAGGGGTCGAAACAGAAGGCTTTTTATCACACCACAAGAAATCAGCCCTCGACCACTTAACCAGCAGAAAAATATTTTTTGAAAAAATCCCTAAGCCCCGGGGTCACAATTTCATCAATAATATGACTTTCGGCAATTCACACAAAAATGGTGCCAAACAGTTGCAAATGTGCCCCTGAAAGGTTTGGGGATCGAAACAGAAGGCTTTTTATCACAGAACAAGAAATCAGCCCTCGACCACTTAACCAGCAGAAAAATATTTTTTAAAAAAATCCCTAAGCCCCGGGGTCACAATTTCATCAGTAATATGACTTTCGGCAATTCACTCAAAAATGGTGCCAAACAGTTGCAAATGCTCCTCGGAAAGGTTTGGGGGTCGAACCAGAAGGCTTTTTATCACAGGACAGTAAATCATCCCTCGACAACTTAACCGGCAGAAAAAGATTTTTTTGAAAGAATCCCTAAGCCCCGGGGTCACAACTTCAGCAAAAATCTGACTTTCGGCAATTCACTCAAAAATTGTGTCAAACGGTTGCAAATGCTTCCCTGAGAGATTTAGGTGTCGAAACAGAAGGCTTTTTATCACACCACAAGAAATCAGCCCTCGACCACTTAACCAGCAGAAAAATATTTTTTGAAAAAATCCCTAAGCCCCGGGGTCACAATTTCATAAAAAATCTGCCTTTTGGCAATTCACTCAAAAATGGTGCGAAACGGTTGCAAATGCTCCTCGGAAAGGTTTTGGGGTCGAACCAGAAGGCTTTTTATCACAGGAAAGTAAATCAACCCTCGACAACTTAACTGGCAGAAAAATATATTTTTGAAAAAATACCTAAGGCCCGGGGTCACAATTTCATCAATAATATGACTTTCGGCAATTCACTCAAAAATGGTGCCAAACAATTGCAAATGCTCCTCGGAAAGGTTTGGGGGTCGAACCAGAAGGCTTTTTCTCACAGGACAATAAATCAGCCCTCAACCACTTAACCGGCAAAAAAAGTTTTTTTAGAAAAAATCCCTAAGCCCCGGGGTCACAATTTCAGCAAAAATCTAACTTTCGGCAATTCACTCAAAAATGGTGTCAAACGGTTGCAAATGCTTCCCTGAGAGATTTAGGGGTCGAAACAGAAGGCTTTTTATCACACCACAAGAAATCAGCCCTCGACCACTTAACCAGCAGAAAAATATTTTTTGAAAAAATCCCTAAGCCCCGGGGTCACAATTTCATCAATAATATGACTTTCGGCAATTCACACAAAAATGGTGCCAAACAGTTGCAAATGTGCCCCTGAAAGGTTTGGGGATCGAAACAGAAGGCTTTTTATCACAGAACAAGAAATCAGCCCTCGACCACTTAACCAGCAGAAAAATATTTTTTAAAAAAATCCCTAAGCCCCGGGGTCACAATTTCATCAATAATATGACTTTCGGCAATTCACTCAAAAATGGTGCCAAACAGTTGCAAATGCTCCTCGGAAAGGTTTGGGGGTCGAACCAGAAGGCTTTTTATCACAGAACAAGAAATCAGCCCTCGACCACTTAACCGGCAGAAAAATATTTTTTTGAAAAAATCCCTAAGCCCCGGGGTCACAATTTCATAAAAAATCTGCCTTTTGGCAATTCACTCAAAAATGGTGTCAAACGGTTGCAAATGCTCCCCTGAGAGGTTTGGCGGTCGAAACAGAAGGCTTTTTATCACAGCACAAGAAATCAGTCCTCGACAACTTAACCGGCAGAAAAATATTTTTTGAAAAAATCCCTAAGCCCCGGGGTCACAATTTCAGCAAAAATCTGACTTTCGGCAATTCACTCAAAAATGGTGCCAAACGGTTGCAAATGCTCCCCTGAGAGGTTTGGGGGTCGAAACAGAAGGCTTTTTATCACAGAACAAGAAATCAGCCCTCGACCACTTAACCGGCAGAAAAGTATTTTTTGAAAAAATCCCTAAGCCCCGGGGTCACAATTTCAGCAAAAGTCTGACTTTCGGCAATTCACTCAAAAATGGTGCCAAACGGTTGCAAATGCTCCTCGGTAAGGTTTGGGGGTCGAAACAGAAGGCTTTTTATCACAGCACAAGAAATCAGTCCTCGACAACTTAACCGGCAGAAAAATATTTTTTTGAAAAAATCCCTAAGCCCCGGGGTCACAATTTCAGCAAAAATCTGACTTTCGGCAATTCACTCATAAATGGTGTCAAACGGTTGCAAATGCTCCCCTGAGGGGTTTGGCGGTCGAAACAGAAGGCTTTTTATCACAGGACAGTAAATCAACCCTCGACAACTTAACTGGCAGAAAAATTTATTTTTGAAAAAATACCTAAGGCCCGGGGTCACAATTTCATCAAAAATCTGACTTTCGTTAATTCACTCAAAAATGGTGCCAAACGGTTGCAAATGCTCCCCTGAGAGGTTTGGGGGTCGAAACAGAAGGCTTTTTATCACAGAACAAGAAATCAGCCCTCGACCACTTAAACGGCAGAAAATTTTTTTTTGAAAAAATCCCTAAGCCCCGGGGTCACAATTTTATAAAAAATCTGCCTTTTGGCAATTCACTCAAAAATGGTGTCAAACGGTTGCAAATGCTCCCCTGAGAGGTTTGGCGGTCGAAACAGAAGGCTTTTTATCACAGAACAAGAAATCAGCCCTCGACCACTTAACCGGCAGAAAAATATTTTTTGAAAAAATCCCTAAGCCCCGGGGTCACAATTTCATCAAAAATCTGACTTTCGGCAATTCACTCAAAAATGGTGCCAAACGGTTGCAAATGCTCCCCTGAGAGGTTTGGGGGTCGAAACAGAAGGCTTTTTCTCACAGGACAATAAATCAGCCCTCAACCACTTAACCGGCAAAAAAAGATTTTTTTGAAAAAATCCCTAAGCCCCGGGGTCACAATTTCAGCAAAAATCTAACTTTCGGCAATTCACTCAAAAATGGTGCCAAACGGTTGCAAATGCTCCTCGGAAAGGTTTGGGGGTCGAAACAGAAGGCTTTTTATCACAGAACAAGAAATCAGCCCTCGACCACTTAACCGGCAGAAAAGTATTTTTTGAAAAAATCCCTAAGCCCCGGGGTCACAATTTCATAAAAAATCTGCCTTTTGGCAATTCACTCAAAAATGGTGTCAAACGGTTGCAAATGCTCCCCTGAGAGGTTTGGCGGTCAAACAGAAGGCTTTTTATCACAGCACAAGAAATCAGCCCTTGACCACTTAACCGGCAGAAAAATATTTTTTGAAAAAATCCCTAAGCCCCGGTCACAATTTCATCAATAATATGACTTTCGGCAATTCACTCAAAAATGGTGCCAAACATTTGCAAATGCTCCTCGGAAAGGTTTGGGGGTCGAACCAGAAGGCTTTTTATCACAGGACAATAAATCAACCCTCGACAACTTAACTGGCAGAAAAATATATTTTTGAAAAAATACCTAAGGCCCGGGGTCACAATTTCATCAAAAATCTGACTTTCGGCAATTCACTCAAAAATGGTGCCAAACAGTTGCAAATGCTCCCCTGAGAGGTTTGGGGGTCGAAACAGAATGCTTTTTATCACAGGACAATAAATCAGCCCTCAACCACTTAACCGGCAAAAAAAGATTTTTTTGAAAAAATCCCTAAGCCCCGGGGTCACAATTTCAGCAAAAGTCTGACTTTCGGCAATTCACTCAAAAATGGTGCCAAACGGTTGCAAATGCTCCTCGGAAAGGTTTGGGGGTCGAAACAAAAGGCTTTTTATCACAGCACAAGAAATCAGTCCTCGACAACTTAACCGGCAGAAAAATATTTTTTTGAAAAAATCCCTAAGCCCCGGGGTCACAATTTCAGCAAAAATCTGACTTTCGGCAATTCACTCAAAAATGGTGCCAAACGGTTGCAAATGCTCCCCTGAGAGGTTTGGGGGTCGAAACAGAAGGCTTTTTATCACAGAACAAGAAATCAGCCCTCGACCACTTAACCGGCAGAAAAATATTTTTTTGAAAAAATCCCTAAGCCCCGGGGTCACAATTTTATAAAAAATCTGCCTTTTGGCAATTCACTCAAAAATGGTGTCAAACGGTTGCAAATGCTCCCCTGAGAGGTTTGGCGGTCGAAACAGAAGGCTTTTTATCACAGAACAAGAAATCAGCCCTCGACCACTTAACCGGCAGAAAAATATTTTTTGAAAAAATCCCTAAGCCCCGGGGTCACAATTTCATCAAAAATCTGACTTTCGGCAATTCACTCAAAAATGGTGCCAAACGGTTGCAAATGCTCCCCTGAGAGGTTTGGGGGTCGAAACAGAAGGCTTTTTCTCACAGGACAATAAATCAGCCCTCAACCACTTAACCGGCAAAAAAAGATTTTTTTGAAAAAATCCCTAAGCCCCGGGGTCACAATTTCAGCAAAAATCTAACTTTCGGCAATTCACTCAAAAATGGTGCCAAACGGTTGCAAATGCTCCTCGGAAAGGTTTGGGGGTCGAAACAGAAGGCTTTTTATCACAGAACAAGAAATCAGCCCTCGACCACTTAACCGGCAGAAAAGTATTTTTTGAAAAAATCCCTAAGCCCCGGGGTCACAATTTCATAAAAAATCTGCCTTTTGGCAATTCACTCAAAAATGGTGTCAAACGGTTGCAAATGCTCCCCTGAGAGGTTTGGCGGTCAAACAGAAGGCTTTTTATCACAGCACAAGAAATCAGCCCTTGACCACTTAACCGGCAGAAAAATATTTTTTGAAAAAATCCCTAAGCCCCGGTCACAATTTCATCAATAATATGACTTTCGGCAATTCACTCAAAAATGGTGCCAAACATTTGCAAATGCTCCTCGGAAAGGTTTGGGGGTCGAACCAGAAGGCTTTTTATCACAGGACAATAAATCAACCCTCGACAACTTAACTGGCAGAAAAATATATTTTTGAAAAAATACCTAAGGCCCGGGGTCACAATTTCATCAAAAATCTGACTTTCGGCAATTCACTCAAAAATGGTGCCAAACAGTTGCAAATGCTCCCCTGAGAGGTTTGGGGGTCGAAACAGAATGCTTTTTATCACAGGACAATAAATCAGCCCTCAAACACTTAGCCGGCAAAAAAAGATTTTTTTGAAAAAATCCCTAAGCCCCGGGGTCACAATTTCAGCAAAAGTCTGACTTTCGGCAATTCACTCAAAAATGGTGCCAAACGGTTGCAAATGCTCCTCGGAAAGGTTTGGGGGTCAAAACAGAAGGCTTTTTATCACAGCACAAGAAATCAGTCCTCGACAACTTAACCGGCAGAAAAATATTTTTTTGAAAAAATCCCTAAGCCCCGGGGTCACAATTTCAGCAAAAATCTGACTTTCGGCAATTCACTCAAAAATGGTGCCAAACGGTTGCAAATGCTCCCCTGAGAGGTTTGGGGGTCGAAACAGAAGGCTTTTTATCACAGAAAAAGAAATCAGCCCTCGACCACTTAACCGGCAGAAAAATATTTTTTTGAAAAAATCCCTAAGCCCCGGGGTCACAATTTTATAAAAAATCTGCCTTTTGGCAATTCAATCAAAAATGGTGTCAAACGGTTGCAAATGCTCCCCTGAGAGGTTTGGCGGTCGAAACAGAAGGCTTTTTATCACAGCACAAGAAATCAGTCCTCGACAACTTAACCGGCAGAAAAATATTTTTTTGAAAAAATCCCTAAGCCACAATTTCATCAATAATATGACTTTCAGCAATTCACTCAAAAATGGTGCCAAACAGTTGCAAATGCTCCTCGGAAAGGTTTGGGGGTCGAACCAGAAGGCTTTTTATCACGGGACAGTAAATCAACCCTCGACAACTTAACTGGCAGAAAAATATATTTTTGAAAAAATACCTAAGGCCCGGGGTCACAATTTCATCAAAAATCTGACTTTCGTCAATTCACTCAAAAATGGTGCCAAACGGTTGCAAATGCTCCCCTGAGAGGCTTGGGGGTCGAAACAGAAGGCTTTTTCTCACAGGACAATAAATCAGCCCTCAACCACTTAACCGGCAAAAAAAGATTTTTTTGAAAAAAATCCCTAAGCCCCGGGGTCACAATTTCAGCAAAAATCTAACTTTCGGCAATTCACTCAAAAATGGTGCCAAACGGTTGCAAATGCTCCTCGGAAAGGTTTGGGGGTCGAAACAGAAGGCTTTTTATCACAGGACAATAAATCAGTCCTCGACAACTTAACCGGCAGAAGAATATTTTTTTGAAAAAATCCCTAAGCCCCGGGGTCACAATTTCATAAAAAATCTGCCTTTTGGCAATTCACTCAAAAATGGTGCGAAACGGTTGCAAATGCTCCTCGGAAAGGTTTTGGGGTCGAACCAGAAGGCTTTTTATCACAGGAAAGTAAATCAACCCTCGACAACTTAACTGGCAGAAAAATATATTTTTGAAAAAATACCTAAGGCCCGGGGTCACAATTTCATCAATAATATGACTTTCGGCAATTCACTCAAAAATGGTGCCAAACAGTTGCAAATGCTCCTCGGAAAGGTTTGGGGGTCGAACCAGAAGGCTTTTTCTCACAGGACAATAAATCAGCCCTCAACCACTTAACCGGCAAAAAAAGTTTTTTTAGAAAAAATCCCTAAGCCCCGGGGTCACAATTTCAGCAAAAATCTAACTTTCGGCAATTCACTCAAAAATGGTGTCAAGCGGTTGCAAATGCTTCCCTGAGAGATTTAGGGGTCGAAACAGAAGGCTTTTTATCACACCACAAGAAATCAGCCCTCGACCACTTAACCAGCAGAAAAATATTTTTTGAAAAAATCCCTAAGCCCCGGGGTCACAATTTCATCAATAATATGACTTTCGGCAATTCACACAAAAATGGTGCCAAACAGTTGCAAATGTGCCCCTGAAAGGTTTGGGGATCGAAACAGAAGGCTTTTTATCACAGAACAAGAAATCAGCCCTCGACCACTTAACCAGCAGAAAAATATTTTTTAAAAAAATCCCTAAGCCCCGGGGTCACAATTTCATCAATAATATGACTTTCGGCAATTCACTCAAAAATGGTGCCAAACAGTTGCAAATGCTCCTCGGAAAGGTTTGGGGGTCGAACCAGAAGGCTTTTTATCACAGGACAGTAAATCATCCCTCGACAACTTAACCGGCAGAAAAAGATTTTTTTGAAAGAATCCCTAAGCCCCGGGGTCACAACTTCAGCAAAAATCTGACTTTCGGCAATTCACTCAAAAATTGTGTCAAACGGTTGCAAATGCTTCCCTGAGAGATTTAGGGGTCGAAACAGAAGGCTTTTTATCACACCACAAGAAATCAGCCCTCGACCACTTAACCAGCAGAAAAATATTTTTTGAAAAAATCCCTAAGCCCCGGGGTCACAATTTCATCAATAATATGACTTTCGGCAATTCACACAAAAATGGTGCCAAACAGTTGCAAATGTGCCCCTGAAAGGTTTGGGGATCGAAACAGAAGGCTTTTTATCACAGAACAAGAAATCAGCCCTCGACCACTTAACCAGCAGAAAAATATTTTTTAAAAAAATCCCTAAGCCCCGGGGTCACAATTTCATCAATAATATGACTTTCGGCAATTCACTCAAAAATGGTGCCAAACAGTTGCAAATGCTCCTCGGAAAGGTTTGGGGGTCGAACCAGAAGGCTTTTTATCAC
This sequence comes from Podarcis filfolensis, assembly GCF_964270895.1. NCBI lineage: Eukaryota > Metazoa > Chordata > Lepidosauria > Squamata > Lacertidae > Podarcis > Podarcis filfolensis. The sequence continues at coordinate 20,905,886 of NC_139607.1, forward strand.
AGGACAGTAAATCATCCCTCGACAACTTAACCGGCAGAAAAAGATTTTTTTGAAAGAATCCCTAAGCCCCGGGGTCACAACTTCAGCAAAAATCTGACTTTCGGCAATTCACTCAAAAATTGTGTCAAACGGTTGCAAATGCTTCCCTGAGAGATTTAGGTGTCGAAACAGAAGGCTTTTTATCACACCACAAGAAATCAGCCCTCGACCACTTAACCAGCAGAAAAATATTTTTTGAAAAAATCCCTAAGCCCCGGGGTCACAATTTCATAAAAAATCTGCCTTTTGGCAATTCACTCAAAAATGGTGTGAAACGGTTGCAAATGCTCCTCGGAAAGGTTTTGGGGTCGAACCAGAAGGCTTTTTATCACAGGAAAGTAAATCAACCCTCGACAACTTAACTGGCAGAAAAATATATTTTTGAAAAAATACCTAAGCCCCGGGGTCACAATTTCATCAATAATATGACTTTCGGCAATTCACTCAAAAATGGTGCCAAACAGTTGCAAATGCTCCTCGGAAAGGTTTGGGGGTCGAACCAGAAGGCTTTTTCTCACAGGACAATAAATCAGCCCTCAACCACTTAACCGGCAAAAAAAGTTTTTTTAGAAAAAATCCCTAAGCCCCGGGGTCACAATTTCAGCAAAAATCTAACTTTCGGCAATTCACTCAAAAATGGTGTCAAACGGTTGCAAATGCTTCCCTGAGAGATTTAGGGGTCGAAACAGAAGGCTTTTTATCACACCACAAGAAATCAGCCCTCGACCACTTAACCAGCAGAAAAATATTTTTTGAAAAAATCCCTAAGCCCCGGGGTCACAATTTCATCAATAATATGACTTTCGGCAATTCACACAAAAATGGTGCCAAACAGTTGCAAATGTGCCCCTGAAAGGTTTGGGGATCGAAACAGAAGGCTTTTTATCACAGAACAAGAAATCAGCCCTCGACCACTTAACCAGCAGAAAAATATTTTTTAAAAAAATCCCTAAGCCCCGGGGTCACAATTTCATCAATAATATGACTTTCGGCAATTCACTCAAAAATGGTGCCAAACAGTTGCAAATGCTCCTCGGAAAGGTTTGGGGGTCGAACCAGAAGGCTTTTTATCACAGAACAAGAAATCAGCCCTCGACCACTTAACCGGCAGAAAAATATTTTTTTGAAAAAATCCCTAAGCCCCGGGGTCACAATTTCATAAAAAATCTGCCTTTTGGCAATTCACTCAAAAATGGTGTCAAACGGTTGCAAATGCTCCCCTGAGAGGTTTGGCGGTCGAAACAGAAGGCTTTTTATCACAGCACAAGAAATCAGTCCTCGACAACTTAACCGGCAGAAAAATATTTTTTGAAAAAATCCCTAAGCCCCGGGGTCACAATTTCAGCAAAAATCCGACTTTCGGCAATTCACTCAAAAATGGTGCCAAACGGTTGCAAATGCTCCCCTGAGAGGTTTGGGGGTCGAAACAGAAGGCTTTTTATCACAGAACAAGAAATCAGCCCTCGACCACTTAACCGGCAGAAAAATATTTTTTGAAAAAATCCCTAAGCCCCGGGGTCACAATTTCAGCAAAAGTCTGACTTTCGGCAATTCACTCAAAAATGGTGCCAAACGGTTGCAAATGCTCCTCGGTAAGGTTTGGGGGTCGAAACAGAAGGCTTTTTATCACAGCACAAGAAATCAGTCCTCGACAACTTAACCGGCAGAAAAATATTTTTTTGAAAAAATCCCTAAGCCCCGGGGTCACAATTTCAGCAAAAATCTGACTTTCGGCAATTCACTCATAAATGGTGTCAAACGGTTGCAAATGCTCCCCTGAGGGGTTTGGCGGTCGAAACAGAAGGCTTTTTATCACAGGACAGTAAATCAACCCTCGACAACTTAACTGGCAGAAAAATTTATTTTTGAAAAAATACCTAAGGCCCGGGGTCACAATTTCATCAAAAATCTGACTTTCGGCAATTCACTCAAAAATGGTGCCAAACGGTTGCAAATGCTCCCCTGAGAGGTTTGGCGGTCGAAACAGAAGGCTTTTTATCACAGCACAAGAAATCAGTCCTCGACAACTTAACCGGCAGAAAAATATTTTTTTGAAAAAATCCCTAAGCCACAATTTCATCAATAATATGACTTTCGGCAATTCACTCAAAAATGGTGCCAAACAGTTGCAAATGCTCCTCGGAAAGGTTTGGGGTTCGAACCAGAAGGCTTTTATCACAGGACAGTAAATCAACCCTCGACAACTTAACTGGCAGAAAAATATATTTTTGAAAAAATACCTAAGGCCCGGGGTCACAATTTCATCAAAAATCTGACTTTCGTCAATTCACTCAAAAATGGTGCCAAACGGTTGCAAATGCTCCCCTGAGAGGCTTGGGGGTCGAAACAGAAGGCTTTTTCTCACAGGACAATAAATCAGCCCTCAACCACTTAACCGGCAAAAAAAGATTTTTTTGAAAAAAATCCCTAAGCCCCGGGGTCACAATTTCAGCAAAAATCTAACTTTCGGCAATTCACTCAAAAATGGTGCCAAACGGTTGCAAATGCTCCTCGGAAAGGTTTGGGGGTCGAAACAGAAGGCTTTTTATCACAGGACAATAAATCAGTCCTCGACAACTTAACCGGCAGAAGAATATTTTTTTGAAAAAATCCCTAAGCCCCGGGGTCACAATTTCATAAAAAATCTGCCTTTTCGCAATTCACTCAAAAATGGTGCCAAACGGTTGCAAATGCTCCCCTGAGAGGTTTGGGGGTCGAAACAGAAGGCTTTTTATCACAGAACAAGAAATCAGCCCTCGACCACTTAACCGGCAGAAAAATATTTTTTGAAAAAATCCCTAAGCCCCGGGGTCACAATTTCAGCAAAAATCTAACTTTCGGCAATTCACTCAAAAATGGTGCCAAACGGTTGCAAATGCTCCTCGGAAAGGTTTGGGGGTCGAAACAGAAGGCTTTTTATCACAGAACAAGAAATCAGCCCTCGACCACTTAACCGGCAGAAAAATATTTTTTGAAAAAATCCCTAAGCCCCGGGGTCACAATTTCATAAAAAATCTGCCTTTTGGCAATTCACTCAAAAATGGTGTCAAACGGTTGCAAATGCTCCCCTGAGAGGTTTGGCGGTCAAACAGAAGGCTTTTTATCACAGCACAAGAAATCAGCCCTTGACCACTTAACCGGCAGAAAAATATTTTTTGAAAAAATCACTAAGCCCCGGTCACAATTTCATCAATAATATGACTTTCGGCAATTCACTCAAAAATGGTGCCAAACATTTGCAAATGCTCCTCGGAAAGGTTTGGGGGTCGAACCAGAAGGCTTTTTATCACAGGACAATAAATCAACCCTCGACAACTTAACTGGCAGAAAAATATATTTTTGAAAAAATACCTAAGCCCCGGGGTCACAATTTCATAAAAAATCTGCCTTTTCGCAATTCACTCAAAAATGGTGCCAAACGGTTGCAAATGCTCCCCTGAGAGGTTTGGGGGTCGAAACAGAAGGCTTTTTATCACAGAACAAGAAATCAGCCCTCGACCACTTAACCGGCAGAAAAATATTTTTTGAAAAAATCCCTAAGCCCCGGGGTCACAATTTCAGCAAAAATCTAACTTTCGGCAATTCACTCAAAAATGGTGCCAAACGGTTGCAAATGCTCCTCGGAAAGGTTTGGGGGTCGAAACAGAAGGCTTTTTATCACAGAACAAGAAATCAGCCCTCGACCACTTAACCGGCAGAAAAATATTTTTTGAAAAAATCCCTAAGCCCCGGGGTCACAATTTCATAAAAAATCTGCCTTTTGGCAATTCACTCAAAAATGGTGTCAAACGGTTGCAAATGCTCCCCTGAGAGGTTTGGCGGTCAAACAGAAGGCTTTTTATCACAGCACAAGAAATCAGCCCTTGACCACTTAACCGGCAGAAAAATATTTTTTGAAAAAATCCCTAAGCCCCGGTCACAATTTCATCAATAATATGACTTTCGGCAATTCACTCAAAAATGGTGCCAAACATTTGCAAATGCTCCTCGGAAAGGTTTGGGGGTCGAACCAGAAGGCTTTTTATCACAGGACAATAAATCAACCCTCGACAACTTAACTGGCAGAAAAATATATTTTTGAAAAAATACCTAAGGCCCGGGGTCACAATTTCATCAAAAATCTGACTTTCGGCAATTCACTCAAAAATGGTGCCAAACAGTTGCAAATGCTCCCCTGAGAGGTTTGGGGGTCGAAACAGAATGCTTTTTATCACAGGACAATAAATCAGCCCTCAACCACTTAACCGGCAAAAAAAGATTTTTTTGAAAAAATCCCTAAGCCCCGGGGTCACAATTTCAGCAAAAATCTAACTTTCGGCAATTCACTCAAAAATGGTGCCAAACGGTTGAAAATGCTCCTCGGAAAGGTTTGGGGGTCGAAACAGAAGGCTTTTTATCACAGCACAAGAAATCAGTCCTCGACAACTTAACCGGCAGAAAAATATTTTTTTGAAAAAATCCCTAAGCCCCCGGGGTCACAATTTCAGCAAAAATCTGACTTTCGGCAATTCACTCAAAAATGGTGCCAAACGGTTGCAAATGCTCCCCTGAGAGGTTTGGGGGTCGAAACAGAAGGCTTTTTATCACAGAACAAGAAATCAGCCCTCGACCACTTAACCGGCAGAAAAATATTTTTTTGAAAAAATCCCTAAGCCCAGGGGTCACAATTTTATAAAAAATCTGCCTTTTGGCAATTCAATCAAAAATGGTGTCAAACGGTTGCAAATGCTCCCCTGAGAGGTTTGGCGGTCGAAACAGAAGGCTTTTTATCACAGCACAAGAAATCAGTCCTCGACAACTTAACCGGCAGAAAAATATTTTTTTGAAAAAATCCCTAAGCCACAATTTCATCAATAATATGACTTTCGGCAATTCACTCAAAAATGGTGCCAAACAGTTGCAAATGCTCCTCGGAAAGGTTTGGGGGTCGAACCAGAAGGCTTTTTATCACGGGACAGTAAATCAACCCTCGACAACTTAACTGGCAGAAAAATATATTTTTGAAAAAATACCTAAGGCCCGGGGTCACAATTTCATCAAAAATCTGACTTTCGTCAATTCACTCAAAAATGGTGCCAAACGGTTGCAAATGCTCCCCTGAGAGGCTTGGGGGTCGAAACAGAAGGCTTTTTCTCACAGGACAATAAATCAGCCCTCAACCACTTAACCGGCAAAAAAAGATTTTTTTGAAAAAAATCCCTAAGCCCCGGGGTCACAATTTCAGCAAAAATCTAACTTTCGGCAATTCACTCAAAAATGGTGCCAAACGGTTGCAAATGCTCCTCGGAAAGGTTTGGGGGTCGAAACAGAAGGCTTTTTATCACAGGACAATAAATCAGTCCTCGACAACTTAACCGGCAGAAGAATATTTTTTTAAAAAAATCCCTAAGCCCCGGGGTCACAATTTCATAAAAAATCTGCCTTTTGGCAATTCACTCAAAAATGGTGCGAAACGGTTGCAAATGCTCCTCGGAAAGGTTTTGGGGTCGAACCAGAAGGCTTTTTATCACAGGAAAGTAAATCAACCCTCGACAACTTAACTGGCAGAAAAATATATTTTTGAAAAAATACCTAAGGCCCGGGGTCACAATTTCATCAATAATATGACTTTCGGCAATTCACTCAAAAATGGTGCCAAACAGTTGCAAATGCTCCTCGGAAAGGTTTGGGGGTCGAACCAGAAGGCTTTTTCTCACAGGACAATAAATCAGCCCTCAACCACTTAACCGGCAAAAAAAGTTTTTTTAGAAAAAATCCTTAAGCCCCGGGGTCACAATTTCAGCAAAAATCTAACTTTCGGCAATTCACTCAAAAATGGTGTCAAACGGTTGCAAATGCTTCCCTGAGAGATTTAGGGGTCGAAACAGAAGGCTTTTTATCACACCACAAGAAATCAGCCCTCGACCACTTAACCAGCAGAAAAATATTTTTTGAAAAAATCCCTAAGCCCCGGGGTCACAATTTCATCAATAATATGACTTTCGGCAATTCACACAAAAATGGTGCCAAACAGTTGCAAATGTGCCCCTGAAAGGTTTGGGGATCGAAACAGAAGGCTTTTTATCACAGAACAAGAAATCAGCCCTCGACCACTTAACCAGCAGAAAAATATTTTTTTAAAAAATCCCTAAGCCCCGGGCTCACAATTTCATCAATAATATGACTTTCGGCAATTCACTCAAAAATGGTGCCAAACAGTTGCAAATGCTCCTCGGAAAGGTTTGGGGGTCGAACCAGAAGGCTTTTTATCACAGGACAGTAAATCATCCCTCGACAACTTAACCGGCAGAAAAAGATTTTTTTGAAAGAATCCCTAAGCCCCGGGGTCACAACTTCAGCAAAAATCTGACTTTCGGCAATTCACTCAAAAATTGTGTCAAACGGTTGCAAATGCTTCCCTGAGAGATTTAGGTGTCGAAACAGAAGGCTTTTTATCACACCACAAGAAATCAGCCCTCGACCACTTAACCAGCAGAAAAATATTTTTTGAAAAAATCCCTAAGCCCCGGGGTCACAATTTCATAAAAAATCTGCCTTTTGGCAATTCACTCAAAAATGGTGCGAAACGGTTGCAAATGCTCCTCGGAAAGGTTTTGGGGTCGAACCAGAAGGCTTTTTATCACAGGAAAGTAAATCAACCCTCGACAACTTAACTGGCAGAAAAATATATTTTTGAAAAAATACCTAAGGCCCGGGGTCACAATTTCATCAATAATATGACTTTCGGCAATTCACTCAAAAATGGTGCCAAACAGTTGCAAATGCTCCTCGGAAAGGTTTGGGGGTCGAACCAGAAGGCTTTTTCTCACAGGACAATAAATCAGCCCTCAACCACTTAACCGGCAAAAAAAGTTTTTTTAGAAAAAATCCCTAAGCCCCGGGGTCACAATTTCAGCAAAAATCTAACTTTCGGCAATTCACTCAAAAATGGTGTCAAACGGTTGCAAATGCTTCACTGAGAGATTTAGGGGTCGAAACAGAAGGCTTTTTATCACACCACAAGAAATCAGCCCTCGACCACTTAACCAGCAGAAAAATATTTTTTGAAAAAATCCCTAAGCCCCGGGGTCACAATTTCATAAAAAATCTGCCTTTTGGCAATTCACTCAAAAATGGTGCGAAACGGTTGCAAATGCTCCTCGGAAAGGTTTTGGGGTCGAACCAGAAGGCTTTTTATCACAGGAAAGTAAATCAACCCTCGACAACTTAACTGGCAGAAAAATATATTTTTGAAAAAATACCTAAGGCCCGGGGTCACAATTTCATCAATAATATGACTTTCGGCAATTCACTCAAAAATGGTGCCAAACAGTTGCAAATGCTCCTCGGAAAGGTTTGGGGGTCGAACCAGAAGGCTTTTTCTCACAGGACAATAAATCAGCACTCAACCACTTAACCGGCAAAAAAAGTTTTTTTAGAAAAAATCGCTAAGCCCCGGGGTCACAATTTCAGCAAAAATCTAACTTTCGGCAATTCACTCAAAAATGGTGTCAAACGGTTGCAAATGCTTCCCTGAGAGATTTAGGGGTCGAAACAGAAGGCTTTTTATCACACCACAAGAAATCAGCCCTCGACCACTTAACCAGCAGAAAAATATTTTTTGAAAAAATCCCTAAGCCCCGGGGTCACAATTTCATCAATAATATGACTTTCGGCAATTCACACAAAAATGGTGCCAAACAGTTGCAAATGTGCCCCTGAAAGGTTTGGGGATCGAAACAGAAGGCTTTTTATCACAGAACAAGAAATCAACCCTCGACCACTTAACCAGCAGAAAAATATTTTTTAAAAAAATCCCTAAGCCCCGGGGTCACAATTTCATCAATAATATGACTTTCGGCAATTCACTCAAAAATGGTGCCAAACAGTTGCAAATGCTCCTCGGAAAGGTTTGGGGGTCGAACCAGAAGGCTTTTTATCACAGAACAAGAAATCAGCCCTCGACCACTTAACCGGCAGAAAAATATTTTTTTGAAAAAATCCCTAAGCCCCGGGGTCACAATTTCATAAAAAATCTGCCTTTTGGCAATTCACTCAAAAATGGTGTCAAACGGTTGCAAATGCTCCCCTGAGAGGTTTGGGGGTCGAAACAGAAGGCTTTTTATCACAGCACAAGAAATCAGTCCTCGACAACTTAACCGGCAGAAAAATATTTTTTGAAAAAATCCCTAAGCCCCGGGGTCACAATTTCAGCAAAAATCTGACTTTCGGCAATTCACTCAAAAATGGTGCCAAACGGTTGCAAATGCTCCCCTGAGAGGTTTGGGGGTCGAAACAGAAGGCTTTTTATCACAGAACAAGAAATCAGCCCTCGACCACTTAACCGGCAGAAAAATATTTTTTGAAAAAATCCCTAAGCCCCGGGGTCACAATTTCAGCAAAAGTCTGACTTTCGGCAATTCACTCAAAAATGGTGCCAAACGGTTGCAAATGCTCCTCGGTAAGGTTTGGGGGTCGAAACAGAAGGCTTTTTATCACAGCACAAGAAATCAGTCCTCGACAACTTAACCGGCAGAAAAATATTTTTTTGAAAAAATCCCTAAGCCCCGGGGTCACAATTTCAGCAAAAATCTGACTTTCGGCAATTCACTCATAAATGGTGTCAAACGGTTGCAAATGCTCCCCTGAGGGGTTTGGCGGTCGAAACAGAAGGCTTTTTATCACAGGACAGTAAATCAACCCTCGACAACTTAACTGGCAGAAAAATTTATTTTTGAAAAAATACCTAAGGCCCGGGGTCACAATTTCATCAAAAATCTGACTTTCGGCAATTCACTCAAAAATGGTGCCAAACGGTTGCAAATGCTCCCCTGAGAGGTTTGGGGGTCGAAACAGAAGGCTTTTTATCACAGCACAAGAAATCAGCCCTTGACCACTTAACCGGCAGAAAAATATTTTTTGAAAAAATCCCTAAGCCCCGGTCACAATTTCATCAATAATATGACTTTCGGCAATTCACTCAAAAATGGTGCCAAACATTTGCAAATGCTCCTCGGAAAGGTTTGGGGGTCGAACCAGAAGGCTTTTTATCACAGGACAATAAATCAACCCTCGACAACTTAACTGGCAGAAAAATATATTTTTGAAAAAATACCTAAGGCCCGGGGTCACAATTTCATCAAAAATCTGACTTTCGGCAATTCACTCAAAAATGGTGCCAAACAGTTGCAAATGCTCCCCTGAGAGGTTTGGGGGTCGAAACAGAATGCTTTTTATCACAGGACAATAAATCAGCCCTCAACCACTTAACTGGCAAAAAAAGATTTTTTTGAAAAAATCCCTAAGCCCCGGGGTCACAATTTCAGCAAAAATCTAACTTTCGGCAATTCACTCAAAAATGGTGCCAAACGGTTGAAAATGCTCCTCGGAAAGGTTTGGGGGTCGAAACAGAAGGCTTTTTATCACAGAACAAGAAATCAGCCCTCGAACACTTAACCGGCAGAAAAATATTTTTTGAAAAAATCCCTAAGCCCCGCGGTCACAATTTCAGCAAAAGTCTGACTTTCGGCAATTCACTCAAAAATGGTGCCAAACGGTTGCAAATGCTCCTCGGAAAGGTTTGGGGGTCGAAACAGAAGGCTTTTTATCACAGCACAAGAAATCAGTCCTCGACAACTTAACCGGCAGAAAAATATTTTTTTGAAAAAATCCCTAAGCCCCGGGGTCACAATTTCAGCAAAAATCTGACTTTCGGCAATTCACTCAAAAATGGTGCCAAACGGTTGCAAATGCTCCCCTGAGAGGTTTGGGGGTCGAAACAGAAGGCTTTTTATCACAGAACAAGAAATCAGCCCTCGACCACTTAACCGGCAGAAAAATATTTTTTTGAAAAAATCCCTAAGCCCCGGGGTCACAATTTTATAAAAAATCTGCCTTTTGGCAATTCAATCAAAAATGGTGTCAAACGGTTGCAAATGCTCCCCTGAGAGGTTTGGCGGTCGAAACAGAAGGCTTTTTATCACAGCACAAGAAATCAGTCCTCGACAACTTAACCGGCAGAAAAATATTTTTTTGAAAAAATCCCTAAGCCACAATTTCATCAATAATATGACTTTCGGCAATTCACTCAAAAATGGTGCCAAACAGTTGCAAATGCTCCTCGGAAAGGTTTGGGGGTCGAACCAGAAGGCTTTTTATCACGGGACAGTAAATCAACCCTCGACAGCTTAACTGGCAGAAAAATATATTTTTGAAAAAATACCTAAGGCCCGGGGTCACAATTTCATCAAAAATCTGACTTTCGTCAATTCACTCAAAAATGGTGCCAAACGGTTGCAAATGCTCCCCTGAGAGGCTTGGGGGTCGAAACAGAAGGCTTTTTCTCACAGGACAATAAATCAGCCCTCAACCACTTAACCGGCAAAAAAAGATTTTTTTGAAAAAAATCCCTAAGCCCCGGGGTCACAATTTCAGCAAAAATCTAACTTTCGGCAATTCACTCAAAAATAGTGCCAAACGGTTGCAAATGCTCCTCGGAAAGGTTTGGGGGTCGAAACAGAAGGCTTTTTATCACAGGACAATAAATCAGTCCTCGACAACTTAACCGGCAGAAGAATATTTTTTTGAAAAAATCCCTAAGCCCCGGGGTCACAATTTCATAAAAAATCTGCCTTTTGGCAATTCACTCAAAAATGGTGCGAAACGGTTGCAAATGCTCCTCGGAAAGGTTTTGGGGTCGAACCAGAAGGCTTTTTATCACAGGAAAGTAAATCAACCCTCGACAACTTAACTGGCAGAAAAATATATTTTTGAAAAAATACCTAAGGCCCGGGGTCACAATTTCATCAATAATATGACTTTCGGCAATTCACTCAAAAATGGTGCCAAACAGTTGCAAATGCTCCTCGGAAAGGTTTGGGGGTCGAACCAGAAGGCTTTTTCTCACAGGACAATAAATCAGCCCTCAACCACTTAACCGGCAAAAAAAGTTTTTTTAGAAAAAATCCCTAAGCCCCGGGGTCACAATTTCAGCAAAAATCTAACTTTCGGCAATTCACTCAAAAATGGTGTCAAACGGTTGCAAATGCTTCCCTGAGAGATTTAGGGGTCGAAACAGAAGGCTTTTTATCACACCACAAGAAATCAGCCCTCGACCACTTAACCAGCAGAAAAATATTTTTTGAAAAAATCCCTAAGCCCCGGGGTCACAATTTCATCAATAATATGACTTTCGGCAATTCACACAAAAATGGTGCCAAACAGTTGCAAATGTGCCCCTGAAAGGTTTGGGGATCGAAACAGAAGGCTTTTTATCACAGAACAAGAAATCAGCCCTCGACCACTTAACCAGCAGAAAAATATTTTTTAAAAAAATCCCTAAGCCCCGGGGTCACAATTTCATCAATAATATGACTTTCGGCAATTCACTCAAAAATGGTGCCAAACAGTTGCAAATGCTCCTCGGAAAGGTTTGGGGGTCGAACCAGAAGGCTTTTTCTCACAGGACAATAAATCAGCCCTCAACCACTTAACCGGCAAAAAAAGTTTTTTTAGAAAAAATCCCTAAGCCCCGGGGTCACAATTTCAGCAAAAATCTAACTTTCGGCAATTCACTCAAAAATGGTGTCAAACGGTTGCAAATGCTTCCCTGAGAGATTTAGGGGTCGAAACAGAAGGCTTTTTATCACACCACAAGAAATCAGCCCTCGACCACTTAACCAGCAGAAAAATATTTTTTGAAAAAATCCCTAAGCCCCGGGGTCACAATTTCATCAATAATATGACTTTCGGCAATTCACACAAAAATGGTGCCAAACAGTTGCAAATGTGCCCCTGAAAGGTTTGGGGATCGAAACAGAAGGCTTTTTATCACAGAACAAGAAATCAGCCCTCGACCACTTAACCAGCAGAAAAATATTTTTTAAAAAAATCCCTAAGCCCCGGGGTCACAATTTCATCAATAATATGACTTTCGGCAATTCACTCAAAAATGGTGCCAAACAGTTGCAAATGCTCCTCGGAAAGGTTTGGGGGTCGAACCAGAAGGCTTTTTATCACAGAACAAGAAATCAGCCCTCGACCACTTAACCGGCAGAAAAATATTTTTTTGAAAAAATCCCTAAGCCCCGGGGGTCACAATTTCATAAAAAATCTGCCTTTTGGCAATTCACTCAAAAATGGTGTGAAACGGTTGCAAATGCTCCCCTGAGAGGTTTGGCGGTCGAAACAGAAGGCTTTTTATCACAGCACAAGAAATCAGTCCTCGACAACTTAACCGGCAGAAAAATATTTTTTTGAAAAAATCCCTAAGCCACAATTTCATCAATAATATGACTTTCGGCAATTCACTCAAAAATGGTGCCAAACAGTTGCAAATGCTCCTCGGAAAGGTTTGGGGTTCGAACCAGAAGGCTTTTTATCACAGGACAGTAAATCAACCCTCGACAACTTAACTGGCAGAAAAATATATTTTTGAAAAAATACCTAAGGCCCGGGGTCACAATTTCATCAAAAATCTGACTTTCGTCAATTCACTCAAAAATGGTGCCAAACGGTTGCAAATGCTCCCCTGAGAGGCTTGGGGGTCGAAACAGAAGGCTTTTTCTCACAGGACAATAAATCAGCCCTCAACCACTTAACCGGCAAAAAAAGATTTTTTTGAAAAAAATCCCTAAGCCCCGGGGTCACAATTTCAGCAAAAATCTAACTTTCGGCAATTCACTCAAAAATGGTGCCAAACGGTTGCAAATGCTCCTCGGAAAGGTTTGGGGGTCGAAACAGAAGGCTTTTTATCACAGGACAATAAATCAGTCCTCGACAACTTAACCGGCAGAAGAATATTTTTTTGAAAAAATCCCTAAGCCCCGGGGTCACAATTTCATAAAAAATCTGCCTTTTCGCAATTCACTCAAAAATGGTGCCAAACGGTTGCAAATGCTCCCCTGAGAGGTTTGGGGGTCGAAACAGAAGGCTTTTTATCACGGGACAGTAAATCAACCCTCGACAACTTAACTGGCAGAAAAATATATTTTTGAAAAAATACCTAAGGCCCGGGGTCACAATTTCATCAAAAATCTGACTTTCGGCAATTCACTCAAAAATGGTGCCAAACAGTTGCAAATGCTCCCCTGAGAGGTTTGGGGGTCGAAACAGAATGCTTTTTATCACAGGACAATAAATCAGCCCTCAACCACTTAACCGGCAAAAAAAGATTTTTTTGAAAAAATCCCTAAGCCCCGCGGTCACAATTTCAGCAAAAGTCTGACTTTCGGCAATTCACTCAAAAATGGTGCCAAACAGTTGCAAATGCTCCTCGGAAAGGTTTGGGGGTCGAAACAGAAGGCTTTTTATCACAGCACAAGAAATCAGTCCTCGACAACTTAACCGGCAGAAAAATATTTTTTTGAAAAAATCCCTAAGCCCCGGGGTCACAATTTCAGCAAAAATCTGACTTTCGGCAATTCACTCAAAAATGGTGCCAAACGGTTGCAAATGCTCCCCTGAGAGGTTTGGGGGTCGAAACAGAAGGCTTTTTATCACAGGACAATAAATCAGCCCTCGACCACTTAACCGGCAGAAAAATATTTTTTTGAAAAAATCCCTAAGCCCCGGGGTCACAATTTTATAAAAAATCTGCCTTTTGGCAATTCAATCAAAAATGGTGTCAAACGGTTGCAAATGCTCCCCTGAGAGGTTTGGCGGTCGAAACAGAAGGCTTTTTATCACAGCACAAGAAATCAGCCCTTGACCACTTAACCGGCAGAAAAATATTTTTTGAAAAAATCCCTAAGCCACAATTTCATCAATAATATGACTTTCGGCAATTCACTCAAAAATGGTGCCAAACAGTTGCAAATGCTCCTCGGAAAGGTTTGGGGGTCGAACCAGAAGGCTTTTTATCACGGGACAGTAAATCAACCCTCGACAACTTAACTGGCAGAAAAATATTTTTTGAAAAAATACCTAAGGCCCGGGGTCACAATTTCATCAAAAATCTGACTTTCGGCAATTCACTCAAAAATGGTGCCAAACGGTTGCAAATGCTCCCCTGAGAGGCTTGGGGGTCGAAACAGAAGGCTTTTTCTCACAGGACAATAAATCAGCCCTCAACCACTTAACCGGCAAAAAAAGATTTTTTTGAAAAAAATCCCTAAGCCCCGGGGTCACAATTTCAGCAAAAATCTAACTTTCGGCAATTCACTCAAAAATGGTGCCAAACGGTTGCAAATGCTCCTCGGAAAGGTTTGGGGGTCGAAACAGAAGGCTTTTTATCACAGGACAATAAATCAGTCCTCGACAACTTAACCGGCAGAAGAATATTTTTTTGAAAAAATCCCTAAGCCCCGGGGTCACAATTTCATAAAAAATCTGCCTTTTCGCAATTCACTCAAAAATGGTGCCAAACGGTTGCAAATGCTCCCCTGAGAGGTTTGGGGGTCGAAACAGAAGGCTTTTTATCACAGAACAAGAAATCAGCCCTCGACCACTTAACCGGCAGAAAAATATTTTTTGAAAAAATCCCTAAGCCCCGGGGTCACAATTTCATAAAAAATCTGCCTTTTGGCAATTCACTCAAAAATGGTGTCAAACGGTTGCAAATGCTCCCCTGAGAGGTTTGGCGGTCAAACAGAAGGCTTTTTATCACAGCACAAGAAATCAGCCCTTGACCACTTAACCGGCAGAAAAATATTTTTTGAAAAAATCCCTAAGCCCCGGTCACAATTTCATCAATAATATGACTTTCGGCAATTCACTCAAAAATGGTGCCAAACATTTGCAAATGCTCCTCGGAAAGGTTTGGGGGTCGAACCAGAAGGCTTTTTATCACAGGACAATAAATCAACCCTCGACAACTTAACTGGCAGAAAAATATATTTTTGAAAAAATACCTAAGGCCCGGGGTCACAATTTCATCAAAAATCTGACTTTCGTCAATTCACTCAAAAATGGTGCCAAACAGTTGCAAATGCTCCCCTGAGAGGTTTGGGGGTCGAAACAGAATGCTTTTTATCACAGGACAATAAATCAGCCCTCAACCACTTAACCGGCAAAAAAAGATTTTTTTGAAAAAATCCCTAAGCCCCGGGGTCACAATTTCAGCAAAAATCTAACTTTCGGCAATTCACTCAAAAATGGTGCCAAACGGTTGAAAATGCTCCTCGGAAAGGTTTGGGGGTCGAAACAGAAGGCTTTTTATCACAGAACAAGAAATCAGCCCTCGAACACTTAACCGGCAGAAAAATATTTTTTGAAAAAATCCCTAAGCCCCGCGGTCACAATTTCAGCAAAAGTCTGACTTTCGGCAATTCACTCAAAAATGGTGCCAAACGGTTGCAAATGCTCCTCGGAAAGGTTTGGGGGTCGAAACAGAAGGCTTTTTATCACAGCACAAGAAATCAGTCCTCGACAACTTAACCGGCAGAAAAATATTTTTTTGAAAAAATCCCTAAGCCCCGGGGTCACAATTTCAGCAAAAATCTGACTTTCGGCAATTCACTCAAAAATGGTGCCAAACGGTTGCAAATGCTCCCCTGAGAGGTTTGGGGGTCGAAACAGAAGGCTTTTTATCACAGAACAAGAAATCAGCCCTCGACCACTTAACCGGCAGAAAAATATTTTTTTGAAAAAATCCCTAAGCCCCGGGGTCACAATTTTATAAAAAATCTGCCTTTTGGCAATTCAATCAAAAATGGTGTCAAACGGTTGCAAATGCTCCCCTGAGAGGTTTGGCGGTCGAAACAGAAGGCTTTTTATCACAGCACAAGAAATCAGTCCTCGACAACTTAACCGGCAGAAAAATATTTTTTTGAAAAAATCCCTAAGCCACAATTTCATCAATAATATGACTTTCGGCAATTCACTCAAAAATGGTGCCAAACAGTTGCAAATGCTCCTCGGAAAGGTTTGGGGGTCGAACCAGAAGGCTTTTTATCACGGGACAGTAAATCAACCCTCGACAGCTTAACTGGCAGAAAAATATATTTTTGAAAAAATACCTAAGGCCCGGGGTCACAATTTCATCAAAAATCTGACTTTCGTCAATTCACTCAAAAATGGTGCCAAACGGTTGCAAATGCTCCCCTGAGAGGTTTGGGGGTCGAAACAGAAGGCTTTTTATCACAGAACAAGAAATCAGCCCTCGACCACTTAACCGGCAGAAAAATATTTTTTTGAAAAAATCCCTAAGCCCCGGGGTCACAATTTTATAAAAAATCTGCCTTTTGGCAATTCAATCAAAAATGGTGTCAAACGGTTGCAAATGCTCCCCTGAGAGGTTTGGCGGTCGAAACAGAAGGCTTTTTATCACAGCACAAGAAATCAGTCCTCGACAACTTAACCGGCAGAAAAATATTTTTTTGAAAAAATCCCTAAGCCACAATTTCATCAATAATATGACTTTCGGCAATTCACTCAAAAATGGTGCCAAACAGTTGCAAATGCTCCTCGGAAAGGTTTGGGGGTCGAACCAGAAGGCTTTTTATCACGGGACAGTAAATCAACCCTCGACAGCTTAACTGGCAGAAAAATATATTTTTGAAAAAATACCTAAGGCCCGGGGTCACAATTTCATCAAAAATCTGACTTTCGTCAATTCACTCAAAAATGGTGCCAAACGGTTGCAAATGCTCCCCTGAGAGGCTTGGGGGTCGAAACAGAAGGCTTTTTCTCACAGGACAATAAATCAGCCCTCAACCACTTAACCGGCAAAAAAAGATTTTTTTGAAAAAAATCCCTAAGCCCCGGGGTCACAATTTCAGCAAAAATCTAACTTTCGGCAATTCACTCAAAAATGGTGCCAAATGGTTGCAAATGCTCCTCGGAAAGGTTTGGGGGTCGAAACAGAAGGCTTTTTATCACAGGACAATAAATCAGTCCTCGACAACTTAACCGGCAGAAGAATATTTTTTTGAAAAAATCCCTAAGCCCCGGGGTCACAATTTCATAAAAAATCTGCCTTTTGGCAATTCACTCAAAAATGGTGCGAAACGGTTGCAAATGCTCCTCGGAAAGGTTTTGGGGTCGAACCAGAAGGCTTTTTATCACAGGAAAGTAAATCAACCCTCGACAACTTAACTGGCAGAAAAATATATTTTTGAAAAAATACCTAAGGCCCGGGGTCACAATTTCATCAATAATATGACTTTCGGCAATTCACTCAAAAATGGTGCCAAACAGTTGCAAATGCTCCTCGGAAAGGTTTGGGGGTCGAACCAGAAGGCTTTTTCTCACAGGACAATGAATCAGCCCTCAACCACTTAACCGGCAAAAAAAGTTTTTTTAGAAAAAATCCCTAAGCCCCGGGGTCACAATTTCAGCAAAAATCTAACTTTCGGCAATTCACTCAAAAATGGTGTCAAACGGTTGCAAATGCTTCCCTGAGAGATTTAGGGGTCGAAACAGAAGGCTTTTTATCACACCACAAGAAATCAGCCCTCGACCACTTAACCAGCAGAAAAATATTTTTTGAAAAAATCCCTAAGCCCCGGGGTCACAATTTCATCAATAATATGATTTTCGGCAATTCACACAAAAATGGTGCCAAACAGTTGCAAATGTGCCCCTGAAAGGTTTGGGGATCGAAACAGAAGGCTTTTTATCACAGAACAAGAAATCAGCCCTCGACCACTTAACCAGCAGAAAAATATTTTTTAAAAAAATCCCTAAGCCCCGGGGTCACAATTTCATCAATAATATGACTTTCGGCAATTCACTCAAAAATGGTGCCAAACAGTTGCAAATGCTCCTCGGAAAGGTTTGGGGGTCGAACCAGAAGGCTTTTTATCACAGGACAGTAAATCATCCCTCGACAACTTAACCGGCAGAAAAAGATTATTTTGAAAGAATCCCTAAGCCCCGGGGTCACAACTTCAGCAAAAATCTGACTTTCGGCAATTCACTCAAAAATTGTGTCAAACGGTTGCAAATGCTTCCCTGAGAGATTTAGGTGTCGAAACAGAAGGCTTTTTATCACACCACAAGAAATCAGCCCTCGACCACTTAACCAGCAGAAAAATATTTTTTGAAAAAATCCCTAAGCCCCGGGGTCACAATTTCATCAATAATATGACTTTCGGCAATTCACACAAAAATGGTGCCAAACAGTTGCAAATGCTTCTCGGAAAGGTTTGGGGGTCGAACCAGAAGGCTTTTTATCACAGAACAAGAAATCAGTCCTCGACAACTTAACCGGCAGAAAAATATTTTTTTGAAAAAATCCCTAAGCCACAATTTCATCAATAATATGACTTTCGGCAATTCACTCAAAAATGGTGCCAAACAGTTGCAAATGCTCCTCGGAAAGGTTTGGGGTTCGAACCAGAAGGCTTTTTATCACAGGACAGTAAATCAACCCTCGACAACTTAACTGGCAGAAAAATATATTTTTGAAGAAATACCTAAGGCCCGGGGTCACAATTTCATCAAAAATCTGACTTTCGGCAATTCACTCAAAAATGGTGCCAAACGGTTGCAAATGCTCCTCGGAAAGGTTTGGGGGTCGAAACAGAAGGCTTTTTATCACAGAACAAGAAATCAGCCCTCGAACACTTAACCGGCAGAAAAATATTTTTTGAAAAAATCCCTAAGCCCCGCGGTCACAATTTCAGCAAAAGTCTGACTTTCGGCAATTCACTCAAAAATGGTGCCAAACGGTTGCAAATGCTCCTCGGAAAGGTTTGGGGGTCGAAACAGAAGGCTTTTTATCACAGCACAAGAAATCAGTCCTCGACAACTTAACCGGCAGAAAAATATTTTTTTGAAAAAATCCCTAAGCCCCGGGGTCACAATTTCAGCAAAAATCTGACTTTCGGCAATTCACTCAAAAATGGTGCCAAACGGTTGCAAATGCTCCCCTGAGAGGTTTGGGGGTCGAAACAGAAGGCTTTTTATCACAGAACAAGAAATCAGCCCTCGACCACTTAACCGGCAGAAAAATATTTTTTTGAAAAAATCCCTAAGCCCCGGGGTCACAATTTTATAAAAAATCTGCCTTTTGGCAATTCAATCAAAAATGGTGTCAAACGGTTGCAAATGCTCCCCTGAGAGGTTTGGCGGTCGAAACAGAAGGCTTTTTATCACAGCACAAGAAATCAGTCCTCGACAACTTAACCGGCAGAAAAATATTTTTTTGAAAAAATCCCTAAGCCACAATTTCATCAATAATATGACTTTCGGCAATTCACTCAAAAATGGTGCCAAACAGTTGCAAATGCTCCTCGGAAAGGTTTGGGGGTCGAACCAGAAGGCTTTTTATCACGGGACAGTAAATCAACCCTCGACAGCTTAACTGGCAGAAAAATATATTTTTGAAAAAATACCTAAGGCCCGGGGTCACAATTTCATCAAAAATCTGACTTTCGTCAATTCACTCAAAAATGGTGCCAAACGGTTGCAAATGCTCCCCTGAGAGGCTTGGGGGTCGAAACAGAAGGCTTTTTCTCACAGGACAATAAATCAGCCCTCAACCACTTAACCGGCAAAAAAAGATTTTTTTGAAAAAAATCCCTAAGCCCCGGGGTCACAATTTCAGCAAAAATCTAACTTTCGGCAATTCACTCAAAAATGGTGCCAAATGGTTGCAAATGCTCCTCGGAAAGGTTTGGGGGTCGAAACAGAAGGCTTTTTATCACAGGACAATAAATCAGTCCTCGACAACTTAACCGGCAGAAGAATATTTTTTTGAAAAAATCCCTAAGCCCCGGGGTCACAATTTCATAAAAAATCTGCCTTTTGGCAATTCACTCAAAAATGGTGCGAAACGGTTGCAAATGCTCCTCGGAAAGGTTTTGGGGTCGAACCAGAAGGCTTTTTATCACAGGAAAGTAAATCAACCCTCGACAACTTAACTGGCAGAAAAATATATTTTTGAAAAAATACCTAAGGCCCGGGGTCACAATTTCATCAATAATATGACTTTCGGCAATTCACTCAAAAATGGTGCCAAACAGTTGCAAATGCTCCTCGGAAAGGTTTGGGGGTCGAACCAGAAGGCTTTTTCTCAAAGGACAATGAATCAGCCCTCAACCACTTAACCGGCAAAAAAAGTTTTTTTAGAAAAAATCCCTAAGCCCCGGGGTCACAATTTCAGCAAAAATCTAACTTTCGGCAATTCACTCAAAAATGGTGTCAAACGGTTGCAAATGCTTCCCTGAGAGATTTAGGGGTCGAAACAGAAGGCTTTTTATCACACCACAAGAAATCAGCCCTCGACCACTTAACCAGCAGAAAAATATTTTTTGAAAAAATCCCTAAGCCCCGGGGTCACAATTTCATCAATAATATGACTTTCGGCAATTCACACAAAAATGGTGCCAAACAGTTGCAAATGTGCCCCTGAAAGGTTTGGGGATCGAAACAGAAGGCTTTTTATCACAGAACAAGAAATCAGCCCTCGACCACTTAACCAGCAGAAAAATATTTTTTAAAAAAATCCCTAAGCCCCGGGGTCACAATTTCATCAATAATATGACTTTCGGCAATTCACTCAAAAATGGTGCCAAACAGTTGCAAATGCTCCTCGGAAAGGTTTGGGGGTCGAACCAGAAGGCTTTTTATCACAGGACAGTAAATCATCCCTCGACAACTTAACCGGCAGAAAAAGATTATTTTGAAAGAATCCCTAAGCCCCGGGGTCACAACTTCAGCAAAAATCTGACTTTCGGCAATTCACTCAAAAATTGTGTCAAACGGTTGCAAATGCTTCCCTGAGAGATTTAGGTGTCGAAACAGAAGGCTTTTTATCACAGCACAAGAAATCAGCCCTCGACCACTTAACCAGCAGAAAAATATTTTTTGAAAAAATCCCTAAGCCCCGGGGTCACAATTTCATCAATAATATGACTTTCGGCAATTCACACAAAAATGGTGCCAAACAGTTGCAAATGCTTCTCGGAAAGGTTTGGGGGTCGAACCAGAAGGCTTTTTATCACAGAACAAGAAATCAGTCCTCGACAACTTAACCGGCAGAAAAATATTTTTTTGAAAAAATCCCTAAGCCACAATTTCATCAATAATATGACTTTCGGCAATTCACTCAAAAATGGTGCCAAACAGTTGCAAATGCTCCTCGGAAAGGTTTGGGGTTCGAACCAGAAGGCTTTTTATCACAGGACAGTAAATCAACCCTCGACAACTTAACTGGCAGAAAAATATATTTTTGAAGAAATACCTAAGGCCCGGGGTCACAATTTCATCAAAAATCTGACTTTCGGCAATTCACTCAAAAATGGTGCCAAACGGTTGCAAATGCTCCCCTGCGAGGTTTGGGGGTCGAAACAGAAGGCTTTTTCTCACAGGACAATAAATCAGCCCTCAACCACTTAACCGGCAAAAAAAGATTTTTTTGAAAAAATCCCTAAGCCCCGGGGTCACAATTTCAGCAAAAATCTAACTTTCGGCAATTCACTCAAAAATGGTGCCAAACGGTTGCAAATGCTCCTCGGAAAGGTTTGGGGGTCGAAAAAGAAGGCTTTTTCTCACAGGACAATAAATCAGTCCTCGACAACTTAACCGGCAGAAGAATATTTTTTTGAAAAAATCCCTAAGCCCCGGGGTCACAATTTCATAAAAAATCTACCTTTTGGCAATTCACTCAAAAATGGTGCCAAACGGTTGCAAATGCTCCCCTGAGAGGTTTGGGGGTCGAAACAGAAGGCTTTTTATCACAGAACAAGAAATCAGCCCTCGACCACTTAACCGGCAGAAAAATATTTTTTTGAAAAAATCCCTAAGCCCCGGGGTCACAATTTTATAAAAAATCTGCCTTTTGGCAATTCAATCAAAAATGGTGTCAAACGGTTGCAAATGCTCCCCTGAGAGGTTTGGCGGTCGAAACAGAAGGCTTTTTATCACAGCACAAGAAATCAGTCCTCGACAACTTAACCGGCAGAAAAATATTTTTTTGAAAAAATCCCTAAGCCACAATTTCATCAATAATATGACTTTCGGCAATTCACTCAAAAATGGTGCCAAACAGTTGCAAATGCTCCTCGGAAAGGTTTGGGGGTCGAACCAGAAGGCTTTTTATCACGGGACAGTAAATCAACCCTCGACAGCTTAACTGGCAGAAAAATATATTTTTGAAAAAATACCTAAGGCCCGGGGTCACAATTTCATCAAAAATCTGACTTTCGTCAATTCACTCAAAAATGGTGCCAAACGGTTGCAAATGCTCCCCTGAGAGGCTTGGGGGTCGAAACAGAAGGCTTTTTCTCACAGGACAATAAATCAGCCCTCAACCACTTAACCGGCAAAAAAAGATTTTTTTGAAAAAAATCCCTAAGCCCCGGGGTCACAATTTCAGCAAAAATCTAACTTTCGGCAATTCACTCAAAAATGGTGCCAAATGGTTGCAAATGCTCCTCGGAAAGGTTTGGGGGTCGAAACAGAAGGCTTTTTATCACAGGACAATAAATCAGTCCTCGACAACTTAACCGGCAGAAGAATATTTTTTTGAAAAAATCCCTAAGCCCCGGGGTCACAATTTCATAAAAAATCTGCCTTTTGGCAATTCACTCAAAAATGGTGCGAAACGGTTGCAAATGCTCCTCGGAAAGGTTTTGGGGTCGAACCAGAAGGCTTTTTATCACAGGAAAGTAAATCAACCCTCGACAACTTAACTGGCAGAAAAATATATTTTTGAAAAAATACCTAAGGCCCGGGGTCACAATTTCATCAATAATATGACTTTCGGCAATTCACTCAAAAATGGTGCCAAACAGTTGCAAATGCTCCTCGGAAAGGTTTGGGGGTCGAACCAGAAGGCTTTTTCTCACAGGACAATGAATCAGCCCTCAACCACTTAACCGGCAAAAAAAGTTTTTTTAGAAAAAATCCCTAAGCCCCGGGGTCACAATTTCAGCAAAAATCTAACTTTCGGCAATTCACTCAAAAATGGTGTCAAACGGTTGCAAATGCTTCCCTGAGAGATTTAGGGGTCGAAACAGAAGGCTTTTTATCACACCACAAGAAATCAGCCCTCGACCACTTAACCAGCAGAAAAATATTTTTTGAAAAAATCCCTAAGCCCCGGGGTCACAATTTCATCAATAATATGATTTTCGGCAATTCACACAAAAATGGTGCCAAACAGTTGCAAATGTGCCCCTGAAAGGTTTGGGGATCGAAACAGAAGGCTTTTTATCACAGAACAAGAAATCAGCCCTCGACCACTTAACCAGCAGAAAAATATTTTTTAAAAAAATCCCTAAGCCCCGGGGTCACAATTTCATCAATAATATGACTTTCGGCAATTCACTCAAAAATGGTGCCAAACAGTTGCAAATGCTCCTCGGAAAGGTTTGGGGGTCGAACCAGAAGGCTTTTTATCACAGGACAGTAAATCATCCCTCGACAACTTAACCGGCAGAAAAAGATTATTTTGAAAGAATCCCTAAGCCCCGGGGTCACAACTTCAGCAAAAATCTGACTTTCGGCAATTCACTCAAAAATTGTGTCAAACGGTTGCAAATGCTTCCCTGAGAGATTTAGGTGTCGAAACAGAAGGCTTTTTATCACACCACAAGAAATCAGCCCTCGACCACTTAACCAGCAGAAAAATATTTTTTGAAAAAATCCCTAAGCCCCGGGGTCACAATTTCATCAATAATATGACTTTCGGCAATTCACACAAAAATGGTGCCAAACAGTTGCAAATGCTTCTCGGAAAGGTTTGGGGGTCGAACCAGAAGGCTTTTTATCACAGAACAAGAAATCAGTCCTCGACAACTTAACCGGCAGAAAAATATTTTTTTGAAAAAATCCCTAAGCCACAATTTCATCAATAATATGACTTTCGGCAATTCACTCAAAAATGGTGCCAAACAGTTGCAAATGCTCCTCGGAAAGGTTTGGGGTTCGAACCAGAAGGCTTTTTATCACAGGACAGTAAATCAACCCTCGACAACTTAACTGGCAGAAAAATATATTTTTGAAGAAATACCTAAGGCCCGGGGTCACAATTTCATCAAAAATCTGACTTTCGGCAATTCACTCAAAAATGGTGCCAAACGGTTGCAAATGCTCCTCGGAAAGGTTTGGGGGTCGAAACAGAAGGCTTTTTATCACAGAACAAGAAATCAGCCCTCGAACACTTAACCGGCAGAAAAATATTTTTTGAAAAAATCCCTAAGCCCCGCGGTCACAATTTCAGCAAAAGTCTGACTTTCGGCAATTCACTCAAAATGGTGCCAAACGGTTGCAAATGCTCCTCGGAAAGGGTTTGGGGGTCGAAACAGAAGGCTTTTTTATCACAGCACAAGAAATCAGTCCTCGACAACTTAACCGGCAGAAAAATATTTTTTTGAAAAAATCCCTAAGCCCCGGGGTCACAATTTTCAGCAAAAATCTGACTTTCGGCAATTCACTCAAAAATGGTGCCAAACGGTTGCAAATGCTCCCTGAGAGGTTTGGGGGTCGAAACAGAAGGCTTTTTATCACAGAACAAGAAATCAGCCCTCGACCACTTAACCGGCAGAAAAATATTTTTTTGAAAAATCCCTAAGCCCCGGGGTCACAATTTTATAAAAAATCTGCCTTTGGCAATTCAATCAAAATGGTGTCAAACGGTTGCAAATGCTCCCCTGAGAGGTTTGGCGGTCGAAACAGAAGGCTTTTTATCACAGCACAAGAAATCAGTCCTCGACAACTTAACCGGCAGAAAAAATATTTTTTTGAAAAAATCCCTAAGCCACAATTTCATCAATAATATGACTTTCGGCAATTCACTCAAAAATGGTGCCAAACAGTTGCAAATGCTCCTCGGAAAGGTTTGGGGTCGAACCAGAAGGCTTTTTATCACGGGACAGTAAATCAACCCTCGACAGCTTAACTGGCAGAAAAATATATTTTTGAAAAAATACCTAAGGCCGGGGTCACAATTTCATCAAAAATCTGACTTTCGTCAATTCACTCAAAAATGGTGCCAAACGGTTGCAAATGCTCCCTGAGAGGCTTGGGGGTCGAAACAGAAGGCTTTTTCTCACAGACAATAAATCAGCCCTCAACCACTTAACCGGCAAAAAAGATTTTTTTGAAAAAAAATCCCTAAGCCCCGGGGTCACAATTTCAGCAAAAATCTAACTTTCGGCAATTCACTCAAAATGGTGCCAAATGGTTGCAAATGCTCCTCGGAAAGGTTTGGGGTCGAAACAGGAAGGCTTTTTATCACAGGACAATAAATCAGTCCTCGACAACTTAACCGGCAGAAGAATATTTTTTTGAAAAATCCCTAAGCCCCGGGGTCACAATTTCATAAAAATCTGCCTTTTGGCAATTCACTCAAAAATGGTGCGAAACGGTTGCAAATGCTCCTCGGAAAGGTTTTGGGTCGAACCAGAAGGCTTTTTATCACAGGAAAGTAAATCAACCCTCGACAACTTAACTGGCAGAAAAATATATTTTTGAAAAAATACCTAAGGCCCGGGGTCACAATTTCATCAATAATATGACTTTCGGCAATTCACTCAAAAATGGTGCCAAACAGTTGCAAATGCTCCTCGGAAAGGTTTGGGGGTCGAACCAGAAGGCTTTTTCTCAAAGGACAATGAATCAGCCCTCAACCACTTAACCGGCAAAAAAAGTTTTTTAGAAAAAATCCTAAGCCCTAAGCCCCGGGGTCACAATTTCAGCAAAAATCTAACTTTCGGCAATTCACTCAAAAATGGTGTCAAACGGTTGCAAATGCTTCCCTGAGAGATTTAGGGGTCGAAACAGAAGGCTTTTTATCACACCACAAGAAATCAGCCCTCGACCACTTAACCAGCAGAAAAATATTTTTTGAAAAAATCCCTAAGCCCCGGGGTCACAATTTCATCAATAATATGACTTTCGGCAATTCACACAAAAATGGTGCCAAACAGTTGCAAATGTGCCCCTGAAAGGTTTGGGGATCGAAACAGAAGGCTTTTTATCACAGAACAAGAAATCAGCCCTCGACCACTTAACCAGCAGAAAAATATTTTTTAAAAAAATCCCTAAGCCCCGGGGTCACAATTTCATCAATAATATGACTTTCGGCAATTCACTCAAAAATGGTGCCAAACAGTTGCAAATGCTCCTCGGAAAGGTTTGGGGGTCGAACCAGAAGGCTTTTTATCACAGGACAGTAAATCATCCCTCGACAACTTAACCGGCAGAAAAAGATTATTTTGAAAGAATCCCTAAGCCCCGGGGTCACAACTTCAGCAAAAATCTGACTTTCGGCAATTCACTCAAAAATTGTGTCAAACGGTTGCAAATGCTTCCCTGAGAGATTTAGGTGTCGAAACAGAAGGCTTTTTATCACAGCACAAGAAATCAGCCCTCGACCACTTAACCAGCAGAAAAATATTTTTTGAAAAAATCCCTAAGCCCCGGGGTCACAATTTCATCAATAATATGACTTTCGGCAATTCACACAAAAATGGTGCCAAACAGTTGCAAATGCTTCTCGGAAAGGTTTGGGGGTCGAACCAGAAGGCTTTTTATCACAGAACAAGAAATCAGTCCTCGACAACTTAACCGGCAGAAAAATATTTTTTTGAAAAAATCCCTAAGCCACAATTTCATCAATAATATGACTTTCGGCAATTCACTCAAAAATGGTGCCAAACAGTTGCAAATGCTCCTCGGAAAGGTTTGGGGTTCGAACCAGAAGGCTTTTTATCACAGGACAGTAAATCAACCCTCGACAACTTAACTGGCAGAAAAATATATTTTTGAAGAAATACCTAAGGCCCGGGGTCACAATTTCATCAAAAATCTGACTTTCGGCAATTCACTCAAAAATGGTGCCAAACGGTTGCAAATGCTCCCCTGCGAGGTTTGGGGGTCGAAACAGAAGGCTTTTTCTCACAGGACAATAAATCAGCCCTCAACCACTTAACCGGCAAAAAAAGATTTTTTTGAAAAAATCCCTAAGCCCCGGGGTCACAATTTCAGCAAAAATCTAACTTTCGGCAATTCACTCAAAAATGGTGCCAAACGGTTGCAAATGCTCCTCGGAAAGGTTTGGGGGTCGAAAAAGAAGGCTTTTTCTCACAGGACAATAAATCAGTCCTCGACAACTTAACCGGCAGAAGAATATTTTTTTGAAAAAATCCCTAAGCCCCGGGGTCACAATTTCATAAAAAATCTACCTTTTGGCAATTCACTCAAAAATGGTGCCAAACGGTTGCAAATGCTCCCCTGACAGGTTTGGGGGTCGAAACAGAAGGCTTTTTATCACAGAACAAGTAATCAGCCCTCGACCACTTAACCGGCAGAAAAATATTTTTTGAAAAAATCCCTAAGCCCCGGGGTCACAATTTCAGCAAAAATCTGACTTTCGGCAATTCACTCAAAATGGTGCCAAACGGTTGCAAATGCTCCCCTGAGAGGTTTGGGGGTCGAAACAGAAGGCTTTTTTTCACACCACAAGAAATCAGCCCTCGACCACTTAACCAGCAGAAAAATATTTTTTAAAAAAATCCCTAATCCCCGGGGTCACAATTTCATCAATAATATGACTTTCGGCAATTCACTCAAAAATGGTGCCAAACAGTTGCAAATGCTCCTCGGAAAGGTTTGGGGGTCGAACCAGAAGGCTTTTTATCACAGGACAGTAAATCAGCCCTCGACAACTTAACCGGCAGAAAAAGATTTTTTTAAAAAAATCCCTATGCCCCGGGGTCACAACTTCAGCAAAAATCTGACTTTCGGCAATTCACTCAAAAATGGTGTCAAACGGTTGCAAATGCTTCCCTGAGAGATTTAGGGGTCGAAACAGAAGGCTTTTTATCACACCACTAGAAATCAGCCCTCGACCACTTAACCAGCAGAAAAATATTTTTTGAAAAAATCCCTAAGCCCCGGGGTCACAATTTCATCAAAAATCTGACTTTCGGCAATTCACACAAAAATGGTGCCAAACAGTTGCAAATGCTCCTCGGAAAGGTTTGGGGGTCAAACCAGAAGGCTTTTTATCACAGAACAAGAAATCAGCCCTCGACCACTTAACCGGCAGAAAAATATTTTTTTGAAAAAATCCCGAAGGCCCGGGGTCAAAATTTCATCAAAAATCTGCCTTTCGGCAATTCACTCAAAAATGGTGCCAAACGGTTGCAAATGCTCCCCTGAAATGTTTGGGGGTCAAAACAGAAGGCTTTTTATCACAGCACAAGAAATCAGCCCTCGACAACTTAACCGGCAGAAAAATATTTTTTTGAAAAAATCCCTAAGCCCCGGGTTCACAATTTCATAAAAAATCTGCCTTTTGGCAATTCACTCTAAAATGGTGCCAAACGGTTGCAAATGCTCCCCTGAGAGGTTTGGGGGTCGAAACAGAAGGCTTTTTATCACAGAACAAGAAATCAGCCCTCGACCACTTAACCGGCAGAAAAAGATTTTTTTGAAAAAATCCCTAAGCCCCGGGGTCACAATTTCAGCAAAAATCTGACTTTCGGCAATTCACTCAAAAATGGTGCCAATCGGTTGCAAATGCTCCCCTGAAAGGTTTGGGGATCGAAACAGAAGGCTTTTTATCACAGGACAGTAAATCAGCCCTCGACAACTTCACCGGCAGAAAAAGATTTTTTTGAAAAAATCCCTATGCCCCAGGGTCACAATTTCATCAATAATATGACTTTCGGCAATTCACTCAAAAATGGTGCCAAACAGTTGCAAATGCTCCTCGGAAAGGTTTGGGGGTCGAAACAGAAGGCTTTTTATCACAGGACAGTAAATCAACCCTCGACAACTTAACTGGCAGAAAAATATATTTTTGAAAAAATACCTAAGGCCCGGGGTCACAATTTCATCAAAAATCTGCCTTTTGGCAATTCACTCAAAAATGGTGCCAAACGGTTGCAAATGCTCCCCTGAGAGGTTTGGGGGTCGAAACAGAAGGCTTTTTATCACAGGACAGTAAATCAACCCTCGACAACTTAACTGGCAGAAAAATATATTTTTGAAAAAATACCTAAGCCCCGGGGTCACAATTTCATCAAAAATCTGCCTTTTGGCAATTCACTCAAAAATGGTGCCAAACGGTTGCAAATGCTCCCCTGAGAGGTTTGGCGGTCGAAACAGAAGGCTTTTTATCACAGCACAAGAAATCAGCCCTCGACCACTTAACCGGCTGAAAAATATTTTTTGAAAAAATCCCTAAGCCCCGGTCACAATTTCATCAATAATATGACTTTCGGCAATTCACACAAAAATGGTGCCAAACAGTTGCAAATGCTCCTCGGAAAGGTTTGGGGGTCGAACCAGAAGACTTTTTATCACAGGACAGTAAATCAACCCTCGACAACTTAACTGGCAGAAAAATATATTTTTGAAAAAATACCTAAGGCCCGGGGTCACAATTTCATCAAAAATCTGACTTTCGGCAATTCACTCAAAAATGGTGCCAAACAGTTGCAAATGCTCCCCTGAGAGGTTTGGGGGTCGAAACAGAAGGCTTTTTCTCACAGGACAATAAATCAGCCCTCAACCACTTAACCGGCAAAAAAAGATTTTTTTGAAAAAAGCCCTAAGCCCCGGGGTCACAATTTCAGCAAAAATCTGACTTTCGGCAATTCACTCAAAAATGCTGCCAATCGGTTGCAAATGCTCCCCTGAAAGGTTTGGGGATCGAAACAGAAGGCTTTTTATCACAGGACAGTAAATCAGCCCTCGACAACTTAACCGGCAGAAAAATATTTTTTTGAAAAAATCCCTATGCCCCAGGGTCACAACTTCAGCAAAAATCTGACTTTCGGCAATTCACTCAAAAATGATGTCAAACGGTTGCAAATGCTTCCCTGAGAGATTTGGGGGTCGAAACAGAAGGCTTTTTATCACACCACAAGAAATCAGCCCTCAACCACTTAACCAGCAGAAAAATATTTTTTGAAAAAATCCCTAAGCCCCGGGGTCACAATTTCATCAATAATATGACTTTCGGCAATTCACTCAAAAATGGTGCCAAACAGTTGCAAATGCTCCTCGGAAAGGTTTGGGGGTCGAAACAGAAGGCTTTTTATCAGAGGACAAGAAATCAGCCCTCGACCACTTAACCGGCAGAAAAATATTTTTTTGAAAAAATTCCTAAGCCCCGGGGTCACAATTTCATAAAAAATCTGCCTTTTGGCAATTCACTCAAAGATGGTGCAAAACGGTTGCAAATGCTCCCCTGAGAGGTTTGGGGGTCGAAACAGAAGGCTTTTTATCACAGTACAATAAATCAGCCCTCGACCACTTAACCGGCAGAAAAATATTTTTTTGAAAAAATCCCTAAGCCCCGCGGTCACAATTTCAGCAAATATCTGACTTTCGGCAATTCACTCAAAAATGGTTCCAAACGGTTGCAAATGCTTCTCGGAAAGGTTTGGGGGTCGAAACAGAAGGCTTTTTATCACAGCACAAGAAATCAGTCCTCGACAACTTAACCGGCAGAAAAATATTTTTTTGAAAAAATCCCTAAGCCCCGGGGTCACAATTTCAGCAAAAATCTGACTTTCGGCAATTCACTCAAAAATGGTGTCAAACGGTTGCAAATGCTCCCCTGAGGGGTTTGGCGGTCGAAACAGAAGGCTTTTTATCACACGACAGTAAATCAACCCTCGACAACTTAACTGGCAGAAAAATATATTTCTGAAAAAATACCTAAGGCCCGGGGTCACAATTTCATCAAAAATCTGACTTTCGGCAATTCACTCAAAAATGGTGCCAAACGGTTGCAAATGCTCCCCTGAGAGGTTTGGGGGTCGAAACAGAAGGCTTTTTATCACAGAACAAGAAATCAGCCCTCGACCACTTAACCGGCAGAAAAATATTTTTTTGAAAAAATCCCTAAGCCACGGGGTCAGAATTGTATAAAAAAACTGCCTTTTGGCAATTCACTCCAAAATGGTGCCAAACGGTTGCAAATGCTCCCCTGAGAGGTTTGGCGGTCGAAACAGAAGGCTTTTTATCACAGCACAAGAAATCAGTCCTCGACAACTTAACCGGCAGAAAAATATTTTTTTGAAATAATCCCTAAGCCACAATTTCATCAATAATATGACTTTCGGCAATTCACTCAAAAATGGTGCCAAACAGTTGCAAATGCTCCTCGGAAAGGTTTGGGGGTCGCACCAGAAGGCTTTTTATCACAGGACAGTAAATCAACCCTCGACAACTTAACTGGCAGAAAAATATATTTTTGAAAAAATACCTAAGTTCCGGGGTCACAATTTCAGCAAAAATCTAACTTTCGGCAATTCACTCAAAAATGGTGCCAAACGGTTGCAAATGCTCCTCGGAAAGGTTTGGGGGTCGAAACAGAAGGCTTTTTATCACAGGACAATAAATCAGTCCTTGACAACTTAACCGGCAGAAGAATATTTTTTTGAAAAAATCCCTAAGCCCCGGTGTCAGGGAATCAGGAGCAGGAGCACTAGGGAGAGAGGATTGGGAGAGCGAAGGGGAAGAATCAGAGGGCAGCGTAGGGGAGTATGACAGTGGCCCGAGAGATTCCATGAGCTTCTCCAGCGAATCAGAAGATTCCCAGAAGGGGGCGCCGATGGTCAGGGCAAGGGGGGTCCCAGGGGGTACGCACCAGAAACAAGGAGCCAGAGGGGAACCCCAAAGCAGCAGTGGAGGATCGGGACCAGTTTCCCCACCAGAGCGTAGTGGGGGGAGGAGTCACATGTGTCAGGAGCAGTGTCTCCTCCAGAGAGGGAGTCAGGGCTGACCACGCCTCCAACGGAGGGGAGGTCAGTTGCAGCTAGCCCCCCCCGATGGGGGAAGCAGTGACAGCAGCAGTGGAACGGTCAGGAGGAAAGCTGCTGGCTGGGCGCGCGCGCCAAGTTCAAATGTGCAGGCGCGCGGAACAGCAGGAGACCCGGATGGGGAACCAGCTCCTAAAGCCCGCCGGAGGGAGGGAGAAGGCTCAGGGGAATCAGCGGGAGAAGAGGCTAGAAAGGGCGGAACCCCGGCGGGCAGGCGGACCCAGAGGAGGAAGGAGCAGCGGAGAAGGTGGAGCAAGGTTAGAATCTTAAATTGGTGTCAAGGGGGAGGAGACTCAGACGGAGCATCAGTGGTCTGACACTTTAGACGTGGGGCTGCGCGCTGCGGCTCTGGAAGTGAAACTGAACTTCAATAAAGACTTTTATACTTAACAACGAAGCAGCGTTGGTCCTTTGTGAGCTGGGACCTAGGGTAGCTCTGACAGTATGCTCCGTCCCCTATAAAAACCTCGCAGCGTGAGTTGGTGCAGCGAGGGGCAAGACTTGGTGTTTTGCAAGCTCACGAAGATAGGCAAAGATGGCTACAGAGAGCCAGGTGAAAGAACTGCAAGAAGCAGTGACGACGCTTTACGCAGAAGTAGCAGCATCCAGGAAAAGAGAAGAAGAAGCAGTAGCGCTCTGCCGGGATCTGCAGGCAAGGTGGGACCGTTGGGGGAAAGAGGGGCTGCCAGGACCCAAACCGGAGGGAGTTGGCCTCGGGAAGAGGGGGGGCAGCCTAGTAGCCCACTTCGATGGGAACCTGCAGCAATACCCTAACTTCAGAGCTGACGTGGTTTACGCGCTCAATTTGCTTCGGAAGGACTTTAGAGATGAGGAAGAGAAAGTGGGCTTCATAATCACTCATTTGCATGGGGAAGCAAAAGCGTGGCTGCGGAATTTGTGGCGCGAAGAAGACCCCGCCCTCAAAGATTCCGATGCATTTATCAAAGCTATGGACGCTTGCTTTAAATCTACGGTAGATGTAGATGTTGCTCGGAGGGAAATGCATGGACTACAGCAAGGGAAAGCGACGGTGAGGCAATATCACTCACGCTTTTTTGCCTTATTGAACGTGCTGGGCTGGGAGAAGGACTCTATTGCTGTCAGAGACCTGTTCTGGGAGGGGCTAAGTGGAGAGGTGAAAGATGAGCTGGCAAGAGGGGAACGACCGCAAAGTACCCAAGAAGTTGCCCAAAGAGCGTTGGCGATTGGTGTGCGCCTGGAAGGACGCCCTTGGAGCAGGGAGGAAGGACGTAAGGCAAGCAGCCCAGCCAGGACAACCCCTTTCTTTCCCAGAGAGGCGGGGCGGGCGCTGTCCATGCCTCCTTTGGGAAGGGGAGAAGAGCCGATGGAGATTGGTGGTGCCAGGGCTCAGACTGCCAGCAGAGCCCAAACACCGGGAGCAGTCAAGGCGAAGGCTCCTAGAGGGACCAGGAAGTGCTACATCTGCGACAGTGCTCAGCACATGGCCAAAGAGTGTCCCCAGAGGCTCCAGAAGCACACTGCAGCCTCAGCAACAGTAAAGGGAACAAGTCAGCAGCCGAAGCAGCCGCAGGGGGAAGAAGACGCCTGGTTGGAAACAGAGCCACTGGGGCCCAACCAGGCAAGTCAGTGAAGCAGTCCCCAGAGATTTTACAGCCCACAGACCCCCTCCCACCCAAACCAGTGGTGCAACTCACCGCATCGCTCCAGTTGCCCACTGGGCACACCATGCAAGTACCAATAACCATTGACTCTGGGAGCAACGCAGACTTTATAGGAGTGGACTTTATCAAGCAACATCGCATAGCACTCATGCCAGCCACGATGCCCCTAAACGTCGTCACGGTCGATGGCAGGAAGCTACTTGGAGGAGAGGTGGTACAGCAAACACCACTGATGGTGATGCATATTGGAAACCACCGCGAAGTCATCAGCTTCAACGTCACCCACCTGTCAGACACGCCCATAGTGTTGGGTATGAGTTGGCTGGATAGGCACAGCCCGGCATTAGCATGGTACCAGCGGCAATTGACCTTCTGCTCCTCCTACTGCGCAGAACACTGCATCCAGACCCGCCAGGAGGAGGAGGGGCAAGAGGATGAACCGCAGTTACACCTAGGCATGGTGCAAGCGGTACCCAACAAGTACAAGGAGTTTTTGGAGGTCTTCTGCGAGAGGGAAGCGGATAACCTGCCTCCCCACAGGCCTTACGACTGCAAGATTGACCTCCTGCCGGGAGCGACGCTGCCGACTGGGAAACTGTATTCCATGTCTGAAGACGAACTGCAAGAACTCAGGGAGTTCATAGATCACAACTTGAAGCGGGGGTTCATCCAAGAATCTAAAGCAGTGGGGGGCAGTCCCGTGTTTTTCGTGAAGAAGAAGGACACGCCCCAACGCAGGCTCATAGTTGATTATAGGCTCATAAATTCCAAAACAAAGCCCACAGCATTCCCCATGCCCAAGATCGACGACCTGCTCGCGACGGTGAGGAAGGGACGGATCTTCACCAAGTTGGATCTACGAGGGGCGTACAACCTTATACGCATGCGGGAGGGCGATGAGTGGAAGACAGCCATGTTTACACCTTTAGGCACCTATGAATATCGCGTAATGCCTTTTGGTCTGCAAAATGGCTCCCATACCTTCCAAGCTTTCATGCATCACGTGTTAGCGGGACTCCTCTACAAGAAGTGCGTTTGCTTC
The DNA here is from genome assembly GCF_964270895.1 of Podarcis filfolensis. Taxonomy (NCBI): domain Eukaryota; kingdom Metazoa; phylum Chordata; class Lepidosauria; order Squamata; family Lacertidae; genus Podarcis; species Podarcis filfolensis. Next base: position 20,940,259 of record NC_139607.1, read on the forward strand.
CTGGACGACATCCTGGTCTTCTCGGAATCGCAGGAGGCTCACAAGAGGGACGTCAAGGAGGTCCTGCAGAGGCTACGGGAGCACAGACTTTACGCCAAATTAGAGAAGTGCCAGTTCGACATGACGGAGGTGGATTTCCTGGGCTACAAGCTGTCCGACAAGGGACTCGCCATGGACAGCACCAAGGTCCGCGCGGTGTTGGACTGGAAGAGCCCGCGCAATCGGAAGGAGGTCCAGAAGTTCGTCGGCTTCGCCAACTTTTATCGCAAGTTCATCAAAGGGTTTGCGAAGGAGACGGCGGCCATCACGGACACCCTCAGCTCCAAGAAGAAGAAGTTCACCTGGACGGACCAGGCGGAGCAGTCCTTTCGGAGACTCAAGCGTCTCTTCGCGTCCGAAGAACAGCTGCTACATGTAAACCCCAGCAGACCAATGAGGGTTGAGACGGACGCCTCGGACAGAGCGGTGGGGGCCGTCCTGTTGCAGCAAGATCCGTAAGGGGAATGGAGGCCGTGCGCATTCTACTCCAGGAAACTCAGCAAGGCGGAACAGAACTACACCATCTGGGACAGGGAGTTGTTGGCCATTCATGCAGCTTTCAAGGCGTGGCGGCACTTCCTCGTCGGAGCCAGACACACAGTGCAAGTCTGCACGGACCATAAGAACCTGGAGTACTGGCGCACGGCGCGGTTCCTGAACCAGAGACACATTCGCTGGGCGGAGTTCTTTGCGGATTTCGATTTCCGGATAGAATACATCCCGGGAGACAACAACGTCATGGCGGATGCACTATCCAGGAAGCCGCAGTATCTCGAGGAAGCGGCGCCGGTGGCGGCCAAGCACAATTTCGCACCGAAAGGTGGAGCAAGGCTAGAATCTTAAATTGGTGTCAAGGGGGAGGAGACTCAGACGGAGCATCAGTGGTCTGACACTTTAGATGTGGGGCTGCGCGCTGCGGCTCTGGAAGTGAAACTGAACTTCAATAAAGACTTTTATACTTAACAACGAAGCAGCGTTGGTCCTTTCTGAGCTGGGACCTAGCGTAGCTCTGACACCCGGGGTCACAATTTCATAAAAAATCTGCCTTTTCGCAATTCACTCAAAAATGGTGTCAAACGGTTGCAAATGCTCCCCTGAGAGGTTTGGCGGTCGAAACAGAAGGCTTTTTATCACAGAACAAGAAATCAGCCCTCGACCACTTAACCGGCAGAAAAATATTTTTTGAAAAAATCCCTAAACCCCGGGGTCACAATTTCAGCAAAAATCTGACTTTCGGCAATTGACTCAAAAATGGTGCCAATCGGTTGCAAATGCTCCCCTAAGAGGTTTGGCGGTCGAAACAGAAGGCTTTTTATCACAGAACAAGAAATCAGCCCTCGACCACTTAACCGGCAGAAAAATATTTTTTTGAAAAAATCCCTAAGCCACAATTTCATCAATAATATGACTTTCGGCAATTCACTCAAAAATGGTGCCAAACAGTTGCAAATGCTCCCCTGAGAGGTTTGGGGGTCGAAACAGAAGGCTTTTTATCACAGAACAAGAAATCAGCCCTCGACCACTTAACCGGCAGAAAAATATTTTTTGAAAAAATCTCTAAGCCCCGGGGTCACAATTTCAGCAAAAATCTGACTTTCGGCAATTCACTCAAAAATGGTGCCAATCGGTTGCAAATGCTCCCCTGAAAGGTTTGGGGATCGAAACAGAAGGCTGTTTATCACAGGACAGTAAATCAGCCCTCGACAACTTAACCGGCAGAAAAATATTTTTTTGAAAAAAATCCCTAAGCCCCGGGGTCACAATTTCATAAAAAATCTGCCTTTTGGCAATTCACTCAAAAATGGTGTCAAACGGTTGCAAATGCTCCCCTGAGAGGATGGCGGTCGAAACAGAAGGCTTTTTATCACAGCACAAGAAATCAGTCCTCGACAACTTAACCGGCAGAAAAATATTTTTTTGAAAAAATCCCTAAGCCACAATTTCATCAATAATATGACTTTCGGCAATTCACTCAAAAATGGTGCCAAACAGTTGCAAATGCTCCTCGGAAAGGTTTGGGGGTCGAACCAGAAGGCTTTTTATCACAGGACAGTAAATCAACCCTCGACAACTTAACTGGCAGAAAAATATATTTTTGAAAAAATACCTAAGGCCCGGGGTCACAATTTCATCAAAAATCTGACTTTCGGCAATTCACTCAAAAATGGTGGCAAACGGTTGCAAATGCTCCCCTGAGAGGCTTGGGGGTCGAAACAGAAGGCTTTTTCTCACAGGACAATAAATCAGCCCTCCACCACTTAACCGGCAAAAAAAGATTTTTTTGAAAAAATCCCTAAGCCCCGGGGTCACAATTTCAGCAAAAATCTACCTTTTGGCAATTCACTCAAAAATGGTGCCAAACGGTTGCAAATGCTCCTCAGAAAGGTTTGGGGGTCGAAACAGAAGGCTTTTTATCACAGGACAATAAATCAGTCCTCGACAACTTAACCGGCAGAAGAATATTTTTTTGAAAAAATCCCTAAGCCCCGGGGTCACAATTTCATAAAAAATCTGCCTTTTCGCAATTCACTCAAAAATGGTGCCAGACGGTTGCAAATGCTCCCCTGAAAGGTTTGGGGATCGAAACAGAAGGCTTTTTATCACAGGACAGTAAATCAGCCCTCGACAACTTAACCGGCAGAAAAATATTTTTTTGAAAAAATCCCTAAGCCCCGGGGTCACAATTTCATAAAAAATCTGCCTTTTGGCAATTCACTCAAAAATGGTGTCAAACGGTTGCAAATGCTCCCCTGAAAGGTTTGGCGGTCGAAACAGAAGGCTTTTTATCACACCACAAGAAATCAGCCCTCGACCACTTAACCGACTGAAAAATATTTTTTAAAAAAATCCCTAAGCCCCGGTCACAATTTCATCAATAATATGACTTTCGGCAATTCACTCAAAAATGGTGCCAAACAGTTGCAAATGCTCCTCGGAAAGGTTTGGGGGTCGAACCAGAAGGCTTTTTATCACAGGACAGTAAATCAAACCTCGACAACTTAACTGGCAGAAAAATATATTATTGAAAAAATACCTAAGGCCCGGGGTCACAATTTCATCAAAAATCTGACTTTCGGCAATTCACTCAAAAATGGTGCCAAACGGTTGCAAATGCTCCCCTGAGAGGTTTGGGGGTCGAAACAGAAGGCTTTTTCTCACAGGACAATAAATCAGCCCTCAACCACTTAACCGGCAAAAAAAGATTTTTTTGAAAAAATCCCTAAGCCCCGGGGTCACAATTTCATAAAAAATCTAATTTTCGGCAATTCACTCAAAAATGGTGTCAAACGGTTGCAAATGCTCCCCTGAGAGGTTTGGCGGTCGAAACAGAAGGCTTTTTATCACAGCACAAGAAATCAGTCCTCGACAACTTAACCGGCAGAAAAATATTTTTTTGAAAAAATCCCTAAGCCCCGGGGTCACAATTTCATCAAAAATCTGACTTTCGGCAATTCACTCAAAAATGGTGCCAAACGGTTGCAAATGCTCCCCTGAGAGGTTTGGGGGTCGAAACAGAAGGCTTTTTATCACAGAACAAGAAATCAGCCTTCGACCACTTAACCGGCAGAAAAATATTTTTTGAAAAAATCCCTAAGCCCCGGGGTCACAATTTCATCAATAATATGACTTTCGGCAATTCACTCAAAAATGGTGCCAAACAGTTGCAAAAGCTCCTCGGAAAGGTTTGGGGGTCGAAACAGAAGGCTTTTTATCACAGGACAGTAAACCAGCCCTCGACAACTTAACCGGCAGAAAAAGATTTTTTTGAAAAAATCCCTATGCCCCGGGGTCACAATTTCAGCAAAAATCTAACTTTCGGCAATTCACTCAAAAATGGTGCCAAACGGTTGCAAATGCTCCTCGGAAAGGTTTGGGGGTCGAAACAGAAGGCTTTTTATCACAGGACAATAAATCAGTCCTCGACAACTTAACCGGCAGAAGAATATTTTTTTGAAAAAATCCCTAAGCCCCGGGGTCACAATTTCAGCAAAAATCTGACTTTCGGCAATTCACTCAAAAATGGTGCCAAACGGTTGCAAATGCTCCCCTGAGAGGTTTGGGGGTCGAAACAGAAGGCTTTTTATCACAGAACAAGAAATCAGCCCTTGACCACTTAACCGGCAGAAAAATATTTTTTGAAAAAATCCCTAAGCCCCGGGGTCACAATTTCAGCAAAAATCTGACTTTCGGCCATTCACTCAAAAATGGTGCCAATCGGTTGCAAATGCTCCCCTGAAAGGTTTGGGGATCGAAACAGAAGGCTTTTTATCACAGGACAAGAAATCAGCCCTCGACCACTTAACCGGCAGAAAAATATTTTTTTGAAAAAATCCCCAAGCCCCAGGGTCACAATTTCATAAAAAATCTGCCTTTTGGCAATTCACTCAAAAATGGTGCCAAACAGTTGCAAATGCTCCCCTGAAAGGTTTGGCGGTCGAAACAGAAGGCTTTTTATCACAGGACAAGAAATCAGCCCTCGACCACTTAACCGGCAGAAAAATATTTTTTGAAAAAATCCCTAAGCCCCGGGGTCACAATTTCATCAAAAATCTGCCTTTCGGCAATTCACACAAAAATGGTTCCAAACGGTTGCAAATTCTCCCCTGAAAGGTTTGGCGGTCGAAACAGAAGGCTTTTTATCACACCACAAGAAATCAGCCCTCGACCACTTAACCAGCAGAAAAATATTTTTTGAAAAAATCCCTAAGCCCCGGGGTCACAATTTCATCAATGATATGACTTTCGGCAATTCACACAAAAATGGTGCCAAACAGTTGCAAATGCTCCTCGGAAAGGTTTGGGGGTCGAACCAGAAGGCTTTTTATCACAGAACAAGAAATCAGCCCTCGACCACTTAACCGGCAGAAAAATATTTTTTTGAAAAATTCCCTAAGCCCCGGGGTCACAATTTCATAAAAAATCTGCCTTTTGGCAATTCACTCAAAAATGGTGTCAAACGGTTGCAAATGCTCCCCTGAAAGGTTTGGCGGTCGAAACAGAAGGCTTTTTATCACAGGACAAGAAATCAGCCCTCGACCACTTAACCGGCAGAAAAATATTTTTTGAAAAAATCCCTAAGCCCCGGGGTCACAATTTCATCAAAAATCTGCCTTTCGGCAATTCACACAAAAATGGTGCCAAACGGTTGCAAATTCTCCCCTGAAAGGTTTGGCGGTCGAAACAGAAGGCTTTTTATCACACCACAAGAAATCAGCCCTCGACCACTTAACCAGCAGAAAAATATTTTTTGAAAAAATCCCTAAGCCCCGGGGTCACAATTTCATCAATAATATGACTTTCGGCAATTCACACAAAAATGGTGCCAAACAGTTGCAAATGCTCCTCGGAAAGGTTTGGGGGTGGAACCAGAAGGCTTTTTATCACAGAACAAGAAATCAGCCCTCGACCACTTAACCGGCAGAAAAATATTTTTTTGAAAAAATCCCTAAGCCCCGGGGTCACAATTTCATAAAAAATCTGCCTTTTGGCAATTCACTCAAAAATGGTGTCAAACGGTTGCAAATGCTCCCCTGAAAGGTTTGGCGGTCGAAACAGAAGGCTTTTTATCACAGGACAAGAAATCAGCCCTCAACCACTTAACCGGCAGAAAAATATTTTTTGAAAAAATCCCTAAGCCCCGGGGTCACAATTTCATCAAAAATCTGCCTTTCGGCAATTCACACAAAAATGGTGCCAAACGGTTGCAAATTCTCCCCTGAAAGGTTTGGCGGTCGAAACAGAAGGCTTTTTATCACACCACAAGAAATCAGCCCTCGACCACTTAACCAGCAGAAAAATATTTTTTGAAAAAATCCCTAAGCCCCGGGGTCACAATTTCATCAATAATATGACTTTCGGCAATTCACTCAAAAATGGTGCCAAACAGTTGCAAATGCTCCTCGGAAAGGTTTGGGGGTGGAACCAGAAGGCTTTTTATCACAGAACAAGAAATCAGCCCTCGACCACTTAACCGGCAGAAAAATATTTTTTTGAAAAAATCCCTAAGCCCCGGGGTCACAATTTCATCAAAAATCTGACTTTCGGCAATTCACTCAAAAATGGTGCCAAACGGTTGCAAATGCTCCCCTGAGAGGGTTGTGGGTCGAAACAGAAGGCTTTTTATCACAGAACAAGAAATCAGCCCTCGACCACTTAACCGGCAGAAAAATATTTTTTGAAAAAATCCCTAAGCCCCGGGGTCACAATTTCATCAATAATATGACTTTCGGCAATTCACTCAAAAATGGTGCCAAACAGTTGCAAAAGCTCCTCGGAAAGGTTTGGGGGTCGAACCAGAAGGCTTTTTATCACAGGACAGTAAACCAGCCCTCGACAACTTAACCGGCAGAAAAAGATTTTTTTGAAAAAATCCCTATGCCCCGGGGTCACAATTTCAGCAAAAATCTAACTTTCGGCAATTCACTCAAAAATGGTGCCAAACGGTTGCAAATGCTCCTCGGAAAGGTTTGGGGGTCGAAACAGAAGGCTTTTTATCACAGGACAATAAATTAGTCCTCGACAACTTAACCGGCAGAAGAATATTTTTTTGAAAAAATCCCTAAGCCCCGGGGTCACAATTTCAGCAAAAATCTGACTTTCGGCAATTCACTCAAAAATGGTGCCAAACGGTTGCAAATGCTCCCCTGAGAGGTTTGGGGGTCGAAACAGAAGGATTTTTATCACAGAACAAGAAATCAGCCCTCGACCACTTAACCGGCAGAAAAATATTTTTTGAAAAAATCCCTAAGCCCCGGGGTCACAATTTCAGCAAAAATCTGACTTTCGGCCATTGACTCAAAAATGGTGCCAATCGGTTGCAAATGCTCCCCTGAAAGGTTTGGGGATCGAAACAGAAGGCTTTTTATCACAGGACAAGAAATCAGCCCTCGACCACTTAACCGGCAGAAAAATATTTTTTTGAAAAAATCCCTAAGCCCCGGGGTCACAATTTCATAAAAAATCTGCCTTTTGGCAATTCACTCAAAAATGGTGCCAAACAGTTGCAAATTCTCCCCTGAAAGGTTTGGCGGTCGAAACAGAAGGCTTTTTATCACACCACAAGAAATCAGCCCTCGACCACTTAACCAGCAGAAAAATATTTTTTGAAAAAATCCCTAAGCCCCGGGGTCACAATTTCATCAAAAATCTGACTTTCGGCAATTCACACAAAAATGGTGCCAAACAGTTGCAAATGCTCCTCGGAAAGGTTTGGGGGTCGAACCAGAAGGCTTTTTATCACAGAACAAGAAATCAGCCCTTGACCACTTAACCGGCAGAAAAATATTTTTTAGAATAAATCCCTAAGCCCCGGGGTCACAATTTCATAAAAAATCTGCCTTTTGGCAATTCACTCAAAAATGGTGTCAAACGGTTGCAAATGCTCCCCTGAGAGGTTTGGCGGTCGAAACAGAAGGCTTTTTAGCACAGCACAAGAAATCAGTCCTCGACAACTTAACCGGCAGAAAAATATTTTTTTGAAAAAATCCCTAAGCCCCGGGGTCACAATTTCATCAAAAATCTGACTTTCGGCAATTCACTCAAAAATGGTGCCAAACGGTTGCAAATGCTCCCCTGAGAGGTTTGGGGGTCGAACCAGAAGGCTTTTTATCACAGAACAAGAAATCAGCCCTCGACCACTTAACCGGCAGAAAAATATTTTTTGAAAAAATCCCTAAGCCCCGGGGTCACAATTTCATCAATAATATGACTTTCGGCAATTCACTCAAAAATGGTGCCAAACAGTTGCAAAAGCTCCTCGGAAAGGTTTGGGGGTCGAACCAGAAGGCTTTTTATCACAGGACAGTAAACCAGCCCTCGACAACTTAACCGGCAGAAAAAGATTTTTTTGAAAAAATCCCTATGCCCCGCGGTCACAATTTCAGCAAAAATCTAACTTTCGGCAATTCACTCAAAAATGGTGCCAAACGGTTGCAAATGCTCCTCGGAAAGGTTTGGGGGTCGAAACAGAAGGCTTTTTATCACAGGACAATAAATTACTCCTCGACAACTTAACCGGCAGAAGAATATTTTTTTGAAAAAATCCCTAAGCCCCGGGGTCACAATTTCAGCAAAAATCTGACTTTCGGCAATTCACTCAAAAATGGTGCCAAACGGTTGCAAATGCTCCCCTGAGAGGTTTGGGGGTCGAAACAGAAGGCTTTTTATCACAGAACAAGAAATCAGCCCTCGACCACTTAACCGGCAGAAAAATATTTTTTGAAAAAATCCCTAAGCCCCGGGGTCACAATTTCAGCAAAAATCTGACTTTCGGCCATTCACTCAAAAATGGTGCCAATTGGTTGCAAATGCTCCCCTGAAAGGTTTGGGGATCGAAACAGAAGGCTTTTTATCACAGGACAAGAAATCAGCCCTCGACCACTTAACCGGCAGAAAAATATTTTTTTAAAAAAATCCCTAAGCCCCGGGGTCACAATTTCATAAAAAATCTGCCTTTTGGCAATTCACTCAAAAATGGTGCCAAACAGTTGCAAATGCTCCCCTGAAAGGTTTGGCGGTCGAAACCGAAGGCTTTTTATCACAGGACAAGAAATCAGCCCTCGACCACTTAACCGGCAGAAAAATATTTTTTGAAAAAATCCCTAAGCCCCGGGGTCACAATTTCATCAAAAATCTGCCTTTCGGCAATTCACACAAAAATGGTGCCAAACGGTTGCAAATGCTCCTCGGAAAGGTTTGGGGGTGGAACCAGAAGGCTTTTTATCACACCACAAGAAATCAGCCCTCGACCACTTAACCGGCAGAAAAAAATTTTTTTAAAAAAATCCCTAAGCCCCGGGGTCACAATTTCATAAAAAATCTGCCTTTTGGCAATTCACTCAAAAATGGTGCCAAACGGTTGCAAATGCTCCCCTGAAAGGTTTGGCGGTCGAAACAGAAGGCTTTTTATCACAGGACAAGAAATCAGCCCTCGACCACTTAACCGGCAGAAAAATATTTTTTGAAAAAATCCCTAAGCCCCGGGGTCACAATTTCATCAAAAATCTGCCTTTCGGCAATTCACACAAAAATGGTGCCAAACGGTTGCAAATTCTCCCCTGAAAGGTTTGGCGGTCGAAACAGAAGGCTTTTTATCACACCACAAGAAATCAGCCCTCGACCACTTAACCAGCAGAAAAATATTTTTTGAAAAAATCCCTAAGCCCCGGGGTCACAATTTCATCAATAATATGACTTTCGGCAATTCACTCAAAAATGGTGCCAAACAGTTGCAAATGCTCCTCGGAAAGGTTTGGGGGTCGAACCAGAAGGCTTTTTATCACAGGACAAGAAATCAGCCCTCGACCACTTAACTGGCAGAACAATATTTTTTTGGAAAAATCCCTAAGCCCCGGGGTCACAATTTCATCAATAATATAACTTTCGGCAATTCACACAAAAATGGTGCCAAACAGTTGCAAATGCTCCTCGGAAAAGTTTGGGGGTCGAACCAGAAGGCTTTTTATCACAGAACAAGAAATCAGCCCTTGACCACTTAACCGGCAGAAAAATATTTTTTTGAATAAATCCCTAAGCCCCGGGGTCACAATTTCATAAAAAATCTGCCTTTTGGCAATTCACTCAAAAATGGTGTCAAACGGTTGCAAATGCTCCCCTGAGAGGTTTGGCGGTCGAAACAGAAGGCTTTTTAGCACAGCACAAGAAATCAGTCCTCGACAACTTAACCGGCAGAAAAATATTTTTTTGAAAAAATCCCTAAGCCCCGGGGTCACAATTTCAGCAAAAATCTAACTTTCGGCAATTCACTCAAAAATGGTGCCAAACGGTTGCAAATGCTCCTCGGAAAGGTTTGGGGGTCGAAACAGAAGGCTTTTTATCACAGGACAATAAATTAGTCCTCGACAACTTAACCGGCAGAAGAATATTTTTTTGAAAAAATCCCTAAGCCCCGGGGTCACAATTTCAGCAAAAATCTGACTTTCGGCAATTCACTCAAAAATGGTGCCAAACGGTTGCAAATGCTCCCCTGAGAGGTTTGGGGGTCGAAACAGAAGGCTTTTTATTACAGAACAAGAAATCAGCCCTCGACCACTTAACCGGCAGAAAAATATTTTTTGAAAAAATCCCTAAGCCCCGGGGTCACAATTTCAGCAAAAATCTGACTTTCGGCCATTCACTCAAAAATGGTGCCAATCGGTTGCAAATGCTCCCCTGAAAGGTTTGGGGATCGAAACAGAAGGCTTTTTATCACAGGACAAGAAATCAGCCCTCGACCACTTAACCGGCAGAAAAATATTTTTTTTAAAAAATCCCTAAGCCCCGGGGTCACAATTTCATAAAAAAATCTGCCTTTTGGCAATTCACTCAAAAATGGTGCCAAACAGTTGCAAATGCTCCCCTGAAAGGTTTGGCGGTCGAAACAGAAGGCTTTTTATCACAGGACAAGAAATCAGCCCTCGACCACTTAACCGGCAGAAAAATATTTTTTGAAAAAATCCCTAAGCCCCGGGGTCACAATTTCATCAAAAATCTGCCTTTCGGCAATTCACACAAAAATGGTGCCAAACGGTTGCAAATTCTCCCCTGAAAGGTTTGGCGGTCGAAACAGAAGGCTTTTTATCACACCACAAGAAATCAGCCCTCAACCACTTAACCAGCAGAAAAATATTTTTTGAAAAAATCCCTAAGCCCCGGGGTCACAATTTCATCAAAAATCTGACTTTCGGCAATTCACACAAAAATGGTGCCAAACAGTTGCAAATGCTCCTCGGAAAGGTTTGGGGGTGGAACCAGAAGGCTTTTTATCACAGAACAAGAAATCAGCCCTCGACCACTTAACCGGCAGAAAAATATTTTTTTGAAAAAATCCCTAAGCCCCGGGGTCAAAATTTCATCAATAATATGACTTTCGGCAATTCACTCAAAAATGGTGCCAAACAGTTGCAAATGCTCCTCGGAAAGGTTTGGGGGTGGAACCAGAAGGCTTTTTATCACAGAACAAGAAATCAGCCCTCGACCACTTAACCGGCAGAAAAATATTTTTTTGAAAAAATCCCTAAGCCCCGGGGTCACAATTTCATAAAAAATCTGCCTTTTGGCAATTCACTCAAAAATGGTGTCAAACGGTTGCAAATGCTCCCCTGAAAGGTTTGGCGGTCGAAACAGAAGGCTTTTTATCACAGGACAAGAAATCAGCCCTCAACCACTTAACCGGCAGAAAAATATTTTTTGAAAAAATCCCTAAGCCCCGGGGTCACAATTTCATCAAAAATCTGCCTTTCGGCAATTCACACAAAAATGGTGCCAAACGGTTGCAAATTCTCCCCTGAAAGGTTTGGCGGTCGAAACAGAAGGCTTTTTATCACACCACAAGAAATCAGCCCTCGACCACTTAACCAGCAGAAAAATATTTTTTGAAAAAATCCCTAAGCCCCGGGGTCACAATTTCATCAATAATATGACTTTCGGCAATTCACTCAAAAATGGTGCCAAACAGTTGCAAATGCTCCTCGGAAAGGTTTGGGGGTGGAACCAGAAGGCTTTTTATCACAGAACAAGAAATCAGCCCTCGACCACTTAACCGGCAGAAAAATATTTTTTTGAAAAAATCCCTAAGCCCCGGGGTCACAATTTCATCAAAAATCTGACTTTCGGCAATTCACTCAAAAATGGTGCCAAACGGTTGCAAATGCTCCCCTGAGAGGGTTGTGGGTCGAAACAGAAGGCTTTTTATCACAGAACAAGAAATCAGCCCTCGACCACTTAACCGGCAGAAAAATATTTTTTGAAAAAATCCCTAAGCCCCGGGGTCACAATTTCATCAATAATATGACTTTCGGCAATTCACTCAAAAATGGTGCCAAACAGTTGCAAAAGCTCCTCGGAAAGGTTTGGGGGTCGAACCAGAAGGCTTTTTATCACAGGACAGTAAACCAGCCCTCGACAACTTAACCGGCAGAAAAAGATTTTTTTGAAAAAATCCCTATGCCCCGGGGTCACAATTTCAGCAAAAATCTAACTTTCGGCAATTCACTCAAAAATGGTGCCAAACGGTTGCAAATGCTCCTCGGAAAGGTTTGGGGGTCGAAACAGAAGGCTTTTTATCACAGGACAATAAATTACTCCTCGACAACTTAACCGGCAGAAGAATATTTTTTTGAAAAAATCCCTAAGCCCCGGGGTCACAATTTCAGCAAAAATCTGACTTTCGGCAATTCACTCAAAAATGGTGCCAAACGGTTGCAAATGCTCCCCTGAGAGGTTTGGGGGTCGAAACAGAAGGCTTTTTATCACAGAACAAGAAATCAGCCCTCGACCACTTAACCGGCAGAAAAATATTTTTTGAAAAAATCCCTAAGCCCCGGGGTCACAATTTCAGCAGAAATCTGACTTTCGGCCATTCACTCAAAAATGGTGCCAATTGGTTGCAAATGCTCCCCTGAAAGGTTTGGGGATCGAAACAGAAGGCTTTTTATCACAGGACAAGAAATCAGCCCTCGACCACTTAACCGGCAGAAAAATATTTTTTGAAAAAATCCCTAAGCCCCGGGGTCACAATTTCATCAAAAATCTGCCTTTCGGCAATTCACACAAAAATGGTGCCAAACGGTTGCAAATGCTCCTCGGAAAGGTTTGGGGGTGGAACCAGAAGGCTTTTTATCACACCACAAGAAATCAGCCCTCGACCACTTAACCGGCAGAAAAAATTTTTTTTAAAAAAATCCCTAAGCCCCGGGGTCACAATTTCATAAAAAATCTGCCTTTTGGCAATTCACTCAAAAATGGTGCCAAACGGTTGCAAATGCTCCCCTGAAAGGTTTGGCGGTCGAAACAGAAGGCTTTTTATCACAGGACAAGAAATCAGCCCTCGACCACTTAACCGGCAGAAAAATATTTTTTGAAAAAATCCCTAAGCCCCGGGGTCACAATTTCATCAAAAATCTGCCTTTCGGCAATTCACACAAAAATGGTGCCAAACGGTTGCAAATTCTCCCCTGAAAGGTTTGGCGGTCGAAACAGAAGGCTTTTTATCACACCACAAGAAATCAGCCCTCGACCACTTAACCAGCAGAAAAATATTTTTTGAAAAAATCCCTAAGCCCCGGGGTCACAATTTCATCAATAATATGACTTTCGGCAATTCACTCAAAAATGGTGCCAAACAGTTGCAAATGCTCCTCGGAAAGGTTTGGGGGTCGAACCAGAAGGCTTTTTATCACAGGACAAGAAATCAGCCCTCGACCACTTAACTGGCAGAACAATATTTTTTTGGAAAAATCCCTAAGCCCCGGGGTCACAATTTCATCAATAATATAACTTTCGGCAATTCACACAAAAATGGTGCCAAACAGTTGCAAATGCTCCTCGGAAAAGTTTGGGGGTCGAACCAGAAGGCTTTTTATCACAGAACAAGAAATCAGCCCTTGACCACTTAACCGGCAGAAAAATATTTTTTTGAATAAATCCCTAAGCCCCGGGGTCACAATTTCATAAAAAATCTGCCTTTTGGCAATTCACTCAAAAATGGTGTCAAACGGTTGCAAATGCTCCCCTGAGAGGTTTGGCGGTCGAAACAGAAGGCTTTTTAGCACAGCACAAGAAATCAGTCCTCGACAACTTAACCGGCAGAAAAATATTTTTTTGAAAAAATCCCTAAGCCCCGGGGTCACGATTTCAGCAAAAATCTAACTTTCGGCAATTCACTCAAAAATGGTGCCAAACGGTTGCAAATGCTCCTCGGAAAGGTTTGGGGGTCGAAACAGAAGGCTTTTTATCACAGGACAATAAATTAGTCCTCGACAACTTAACCGGCAGAAGAATATTTTTTTGAAAAAATCCCTAAGCCCCGGGGTCACAATTTCAGCAAAAATCTGACTTTCGGCAATTCACTCAAAAATGGTGCCAAACGGTTGCAAATGCTCCCCTGAGAGGTTTGGGGGTCGAAACAGAAGGCTTTTTATCACAGAACAAGAAATCAGCCCTCGACCACTTAACCGGCAGAAAAATATTTTTTGAAAAAATCCCTAAGCCCCGGGGTCACAATTTCAGCAAAAATCTGACTTTCGGCCATTCACTCCAAAATGGTGCCAATCGGTTGCAAATGCTCCCCTGAAAGGTTTGGGGATCGAAACAGAAGGCTTTTTATCACAGAACAAGAAATCAGCCCTCGACCACTTAACCGGCAGAAAAATATTTTTTGAAAAAATCCCTAAGCCCCGGGGTCACAATTTCATCAATAATATGACTTTCGGCCATTCACTCAAAAATGGTGCCAATCGGTTGCAAATGCTCCCCTGAGAGGTTTGGGGGTCGAACCAGAAGGCTTTTTATCACAGAACAAGAAATCAGCCCTCGACCACTTAACCGGCAGAAAAATATTTTTTGAAAAAATCCCTAAGCCCCGGGGTCACAATTTCATCAATAATATGACTTTCGGCAATTCACTCAAAAATGGTGCCAAACAGTTGCAAAAGCTCCTCGGAAAGGTTTGGGGGTCGAACCAGAAGGCTTTTTATCACAGGACAGTAAACCAGCCCTCGACAACTTAACCGGCAGAAAAAGATTTTTTTGAAAAAATCCCTATGCCCCGCGGTCACAATTTCAGCAAAAATCTAACTTTCGGCAATTCACTCAAAAATGGTGCCAAACGGTTGCAAATGCTCCTCGGAAAGGTTTGGGGGTCGAAACAGAAGGCTTTTTATCACAGGACAATAAATTACTCCTCGACAACTTAACCGGCAGAAGAATATTTTTTTGAAAAAATCCCTAAGCCCCGGGGTCACAATTTCAGCAAAAATCTGACTTTCGGCAATTCACTCAAAAATGGTGCCAAACGGTTGCAAATGCTCCCCTGAGAGGTTTGGGGGTCGAAACAGAAGGCTTTTTATCACAGAACAAGAAATCAGCCCTCGACCACTTAACCGGCAGAAAAATATTTTTTGAAAAAATCCCTAAGCCCCGGGGTCACAATTTCAGCAAAAATCTGACTTTCGGCCATTCACTCAAAAATGGTGCCAATTGGTTGCAAATGCTCCCCTGAAAGGTTTGGGGATCGAAACAGAAGGCTTTTTATCACAGGACAAGAAATCAGCCCTCGACCACTTAACCGGCAGAAAAATATTTTTTTAAAAAAATCCCTAAGCCCCGGGGTCACAATTTCATAAAAAATCTGCCTTTTGGCAATTCACTCAAAAATGGTGCCAAACAGTTGCAAATGCTCCCCTGAAAGGTTTGGCGGTCGAAACAGAAGGCTTTTTATCACAGGACAAGAAATCAGCCCTCGACCACTTAACCGGCAGAAAAATTTTTTTTGAAAAAATCCCTAAGCCCCGGGGTCACAATTTCATCAAAAATCTGCCTTTCGGCAATTCACACAAAAATGGTGCCAAACGGTTGCAAATGCTCCTCGGAAAGGTTTGGGGGTGGAACCAGAAGGCTTTTTATCACACCACAAGAAATCAGCCCTCGACCACTTAACCGGCAGAAAAAATTTTTTTTAAAAAAATCCCTAAGCCCCGGGGTCACAATTTCATAAAAAATCTGCCTTTTGGCAATTCACTCAAAAATGGTGCCAAACGGTTGCAAATGCTCCCCTGAAAGGTTTGGCGGTCGAAACAGAAGGCTTTTTATCACAGGACAAGAAATCAGCCCTCGACCACTTAACCGGCAGAAAAATATTTTTTGAAAAAATCCCTAAGCCCCGGGGTCACAATTTCATCAAAAATCTGCCTTTCGGCAATTCACACAAAAATGGTGCCAAACGGTTGCAAATTCTCCCCTGAAAGGTTTGGCGGTCGAAACAGAAGGCTTTTTATCACACCACAAGAAATCAGCCCTCGACCACTTAACCAGCAGAAAAATATTTTTTGAAAAAATCCCTAAGCCCCGGGGTCACAATTTCATCAATAATATGACTTTCGGCAATTCACTCAAAAATGGTGCCAAACAGTTGCAAATGCTCCTCGGAAAGGTTTGGGGGTCGAACCAGAAGGCTTTTTATCACAGGACAAGAAATCAGCCCTCGACCACTTAACTGGCAGAACAATATTTTTTTGGAAAAATCCCTAAGCCCCGGGGTCACAATTTCATCAATAATATAACTTTCGGCAATTCACACAAAAATGGTGCCAAACAGTTGCAAATGCTCCTCGGAAAAGTTTGGGGGTCGAACCAGAAGGCTTTTTATCACAGAACAAGAAATCAGCCCTTGACCACTTAACCGGCAGAAAAATATTTTTTTGAATAAATCCCTAAGCCCCGGGGTCACAATTTCATAAAAAATCTGCCTTTTGGCAATTCACTCAAAAATGGTGTCAAACGGTTGCAAATGCTCCCCTGAGAGGTTTGGCGGTCGAAACAGAAGGCTTTTTAGCACAGCACAAGAAATCAGTCCTCGACAACTTAACCGGCAGAAAAATATTTTTTTGAAAAAATCCCTAAGCCCCGGGGTCACGATTTCAGCAAAAATCTAACTTTCGGCAATTCACTCAAAAATGGTGCCAAACGGTTGCAAATGCTCCTCGGAAAGGTTTGGGGGTCGAAACAGAAGGCTTTTTATCACAGGACAATAAATTAGTCCTCGACAACTTAACCGGCAGAAGAATATTTTTTTGAAAAAATCCCTAAGCCCCGGGGTCACAATTTCAGCAAAAATCTGACTTTCGGCAATTCACTCAAAAATGGTGCCAAACGGTTGCAAATGCTCCCCTGAGAGGTTTGGGGGTCGAAACAGAAGGCTTTTTATCACAGAACAAGAAATCAGCCCTCGACCACTTAACCGGCAGAAAAATATTTTTTGAAAAAATCCCTAAGCCCCGGGGTCACAATTTCAGCAAAAATCTGACTTTCGGCCATTCACTCAAAAATGGTGCCAATCGGTTGCAAATGCTCCCCTGAAAGGTTTGGGGATCGAAACAGAAGGCTTTTTATCACAGGACAAGAAATCAGCCCTCGACCACTTAACCGGCAGAAAAATATTTTTTTTAAAAAATCCCTAAGCCCCGGGGTCACAATTTCATAAAAAAATCTGCCTTTTGGCAATTCACTCAAAAATGGTGCCAAACAGTTGCAAATGCTCCCCTGAAAGGTTTGGCGGTCGAAACAGAAGGCTTTTTATCACAGGACAAGAAATCAGCCCTCGACCACTTAACCGGCAGAAAAATATTTTTTGAAAAAATCCCTAAGCCCCGGGGTCACAATTTCATCAAAAATCTGCCTTTCGGCAATTCACACAAAAATGGTGCCAAACGGTTGCAAATTCTCCCCTGAAAGGTTTGGCGGTCGAAACAGAAGGCTTTTTATCACACCACAAGAAATCAGCCCTCAACCACTTAACCAGCAGAAAAATATTTTTTGAAAAAATCCCTAAGCCCCGGGGTCACAATTTCATCAAAAATCTGACTTTCGGCAATTCACACAAAAATGGTGCCAAACAGTTGCAAATGCTCCTCGGAAAGGTTTGGGGGTGGAACCAGAAGGCTTTTTATCACAGAACAAGAAATCAGCCCTCGACCACTTAACCGGCAGAAAAATATTTTTTTGAAAAAATCCCTAAGCCCCGGGGTCACAATTTCATAAAAAATCTGCCTTTTGGCAATTCACTCAAAAATGGTGCCAAACGGTTGCAAATGCTCCCCTGAAAGGTTTGGCGGTCGAAACAGAAGGCTTTTTATCACAGGACAAGAAATCAGCCCTCGACCACTTAACCGGCAGAAAAATATTTTTTGAAAAAATCCCTAAGCCCCGGGGTCACAATTTCATCAAAAATCTGCCTTTCGGCAATTCACACAAAAATGGTGCCAAACGGTTGCAAATTCTGCCCTGAAAGGTTTGGCGGTCGAAACAGAAGGCTTTTTATCACACCACAAGAAATCAGCCCTCGACCACTTAACCAGCAGAAAAATATTTTTTGAAAAAATCCCTAAGCCCCGGGGTCAAAATTTCATCAATAATATGACTTTCGGCAATTCACTCAAAAATGGTGCCAAACAGTTGCAAATGCTCCTCGGAAAGGTTTGGGGGTGGAACCAGAAGGCTTTTTATCACAGAACAAGAAATCAGCCCTCGACCACTTAACCGGCAGAAAAATATTTTTTTGAAAAAATCCCTAAGCCCCGGGGTCACAATTTCATAAAAAATCTGCCTTTTGGCAATTCACTCAAAAATGGTGTCAAACGGTTGCAAATGCTCCCCTGAGAGGTTTGGCGGTCGAAACAGAAGGCTTTTTATCACAGCACAAGAAATCAGTCCTCGACAACTTAACCGGCAGAAAAATATTTTTTTGAAAAAATCGCTAAGCCCCGGGGTCACAATTTCATCAAAAATCTGACTTTCGGCAATTCACTCAAAAATGGTGCCAAACGGTTGCAAATGCTCCCCTGAGAGGTTTGGGGGTCGAAACAGAAGGCTTTTTATCACAGAACAAGAAATCAGCCCTCGACCACTTAACCGGCAGAAAAATATTTTTTGAAAAAATCCCTAAGCCCCGGGGTCACAATTTCATCAATAATATGACTTTCGGCAATTCACTCAAAAATGGTGCCAAACAGTTGCAAAAGCTCCTCGGAAAGCTTTGGGGGTCGAACCAGAAGGCTTTTTATCACAGGACAGTAAACCAGCCCTCGACAACTTAACCGGCAGAAAAAGATTTTTTTGAAAAAATCCCTATGCCCCGCGGTCACAATTTCAGCAAAAATCTAACTTTCGGCAATTCACTCAAAAATGGTGCCAAACGGTTGCAAATGCTCCTCGGAAAGGTTTGGGGGTCGAAACAGAAGGCTTTGTATCACAGGACAATAAATTAGTCCTCGACAACTTAACCGGCAGAAGAATATTTTTTTGAAAAAATCCCTAAGCCCCGGGGTCACAATTTCAGCAAAAATCTGACTTTCGGCAATTCACTCAAAAATGGTGCCAAACGGTTGCAAATGCTCCCCTGAGAGGTTTGGGGGTCGAAACAGAAGGCTTTTTATCACAGAACAAGAAATCAGCCCTCGACCACTTAACCGGCAGAAAAATATTTTTTGAAAAAATCCCTAAGCCCCGGGGTCACAATTTCAGCAAAAATCTGACTTTCGGCCATTCACTCAAAAATGGTGCCAATCGGTTGCAAATGCTCCCCTGAAAGGTTTGGGGATCGAAACAGAAGGCTTTTTATCACAGGACAAGAAATCAGCCCTCGACCACTTAACCGGCAGAAAAATATTTTTTTTAAAAAATCCCTAAGCCCCGGGGTCACAATTTCATAAAAAAATCTGCCTTTTGGCAATTCACTCAAAAATGGTGCCAAACAGTTGCAAATGCTCCCCTGAAAGGTTTGGCGGTCGAAACAGAAGGCTTTTTATCACAGGACAAGAAATCAGCCCTCGACCACTTAACCGGCAGAAAAATATTTTTTGAAAAAATCCCTAAGCCCCGGGGTCACAATTTCATCAAAAATCTGCCTTTCGGCAATTCACACAAAAATGGTGCCAAACGGTTGCAAATTCTCCCCTGAAAGGTTTGGCGGTCGAAACAGAAGGCTTTTTATCACACCACAAGAAATCAGCCCTCGACCACTTAACCAGCAGAAAAATATTTTTTGAAAAAATCCCTAAGCCCCGGGGTCACAATTTCATCAAAAATCTGACTTTCGGCAATTCACACAAAAATGGTGCCAAACGGTTGCAAATGCTCCTCGGAAAGGTTTGGGGGTCGAAACAGAAGGATTTTTATCACACCACAAGAAATCAGCCCTCGACCACTTAACCGGCAGAAAAATATTTTTTTTAAAAAATCCCTAAGCCCCGGGGTCACAATTTCATAAAAAATCTGCCTTTTGGCAATTCACTCAAAAATGGTGCCAAACAGTTGCAAATGCTCCCCTGAAAGGTTTGGCGGTCGAAACAGAAGGCTTTTTATCACAGGACAAGAAATCAGCCCTCGACCACTTAACCGGCAGAAAAATATTTTTTGAAAAAATCCCTAAGCCCCGGGGTCACAATTTCATCAAAAATCTGCCTTTCGGCAATTCACACAAAAATGGTGCCAAACGGTTGCAAATGCTCCTCGGAAAGGTTTGGGGGTGGAACCAGAAGGCTTTTTATCACACCACAAGAAATCAGCCCTCGACCACTTAAGCGGCAGAAAAATATTTTTTTTAAAAAATCCCTAAGCCCCGGGGTCACAATTTCATAAAAAATCTGCCTTTTGGCAATTCACTCAAAAATGGTGCCAAACGGTTGCAAATGCTCCCCTGAAAGGTTTGGCGGTCGAAACAGAAGGCTTTTTATCACAGGACAAGAAATCAGCCCTCGACCACTTAACCGGCAGAAAAATATTTTTTGAAAAAATCCCTAAACCCCGGGGTCACAATTTCATCAAAAATCTGCCTTTCGGCAATTCACTCAAAAATGGTGCCAAACGGTTGCAAATTCTCCCCTGAAAGGTTTGGCGGTCGAAACAGAAGGCTTTTTATCACACCACAAGAAATCAGCCCTCGACCACTTAACCAGCAGAAAAATATTTTTTGAAAAAATCCCTAAGCCCCGGGGTCACAATTTCAGCAATAATATGACTTTCGGCAATTCACTCAAAAATGGTGCCAAACAGTTGCAAATGCTCCTCGGAAAGGTTTGGGGGTGGAACCAGAAGGCTTTTTATCACAGAACAAGAAATCAGCCCTCGACCACTTAACCGGCAGAAAAATATTTTTTTGAAAAAATCCCTAAGCCCCGGGGTCACAATTTCATAAAAAATCTGCCTTTTGGCAATTCACTCAAAAATGGTGTCAAACGGTTGCAAATGCTCCCCTGAGAGGTTTGGCAGTCGAAACAGAAGGCTTTTTATCACAGCACAAGAAATCAGTCCTCGACAACTTAACCGGCAGAAAAATATTTTTTTGAAAAAATCCATAGCCCCGGGGTCACAATTTCATCAAAAATCTGACTTTCGGCAATTCACTCAAAAATGGTGCCAAACGGTTGCAAATGCTCCCCTGAGAGGTTTGGGGGTCGAAACAGAAGGCTTTTTATCACAGAACAAGAAATCAGCCCTCGACCACTTAACCGGCAGAAAAATATTTTTTGAAAAAATCCCTAAGCCCCGGGGTCACAATTTCATCAATAATATGACTTTCGGCAATTCACTCAAAAATGGTGCCAAACAGTTGCAAAAGCTCCTCGGAAAGGTTTGGGGGTCGAACCAGAAGGCTTTTTATCACAGGACAGTAAACCAGCCCTCGACAACTTAACCGGCGGAAAAAGATTTTTTTGAAAAAATCCCTATGCCCCGCGGTCACAATTTCAGCAAAAATCTAACTTTCGGCAATTCACTCAAAAATGGTGCCAAACGGTTGCAAATGCTCCTCGGAAAGGTTTGGGGGTCGAAACAGAAGGCTTTTTATCACAGGACAATAAATTAGTCCTCGACAACTTAACCGGCAGAAGAATATTTTTTTGAAAAAATCCCTAAGCCCCGGGGTCACAATTTCAGCAAAAATCTGACTTTCGGCAATTCACTCAAAAATGGTGCCAAACGGTTGCAAATGCTCCCCTGAGAGGTTTGGGGGTCGAAACAGAAGGCTTTTTATCACACCACAAGAAATCAGCCCTCGACCACTTAACCGGCAGAAAAATATTTTTTTGAAAAAATCCCTAAGTCACAATTTCATAAAAAATCTGCCTTTTGGCAATTCACTCAAAAATGGTGTCAAACGGTTGCAAATGCTCCCCTGAGAGGTTTGGCGGTCGAAACAGAAGGCTTTTTATCACAGCACAAGAAATCAGTCCTCGACAACTTAACCGGCAGAAAAATATTTTTTTTAAAAAATCCCTAAGCCCCGGGGTCACAATTTCATCAAAAATCTGACTTTCGGCAATTCACTCAAAAATGGTGCCAAACGGTTGCAAATGCTCCCCTGAGAGGTTTGGGGGTCGAAACAGAAGGCTTTTTATCACAGAACAAGAAATCAGCCCTCGACCACTTAACCGGCAGAAAAATATTTTTTGAAAAAATCCCTAAGCCCCGGGGTCACAATTTCATCAATAATATGACTTTCGGCAATTCACTCAAAAATGGTGCCAAACAGTTGCAAAAGCTCCTCGGAAAGGTTTGGGGGTCGAACCAGAAGGCTTTTTATCACAGGACAGTAAACCAGCCCTCGACAACTTAACCGGCAGAAAAAGATTTTTTTGAAAAAATCCCTATGCCCCGCGGTCACAATTTCAGCAAAAATCTAACTTTCGGCAATTCACTCAAAAATGGTGCCAAACGGTTGCAAATGCTCCTCGGAAAGGTTTGGGGGTCGAAACAGAAGGCTTTTTATCACAGGACAATAAATTAGTCCTCGACAACTTAACCGGCAGAAGAATATTTTTTTGAAAAAATCCCTAAGCCCCGGGGTCACAATTTCAGCAAAAATCTGACTTTCGGCAATTCACTCAAAAATGGTGCCAAACGGTTGCAAATGCTCCCCTGAGAGGTTTGGGGGTCGAAACAGAAGGATTTTTATCACACCACAAGAAATCAGCCCTCGACCACTTAACCGGCAGAAAAATATTTTTTTTAAAAAATCCCTAAGCCCCGGGGTCACAATTTCATAAAAAATCTGCCTTTTGGCAATTCACTCAAAAATGGTGCCAAACAGTTGCAAATGCTCCCCTGAAAGGTTTGGCGGTCGAAACCGAAGGCTTTTTATCACAGGACAAGAAATCAGCCCTCGACCACTTAACCGGCAGAAAAATATTTTTTGAAAAAATCCCTAAGCCCCGGGGTCACAATTTCATCAAAAATCTGCCTTTCGGCAATTCACACAAAAATGGTGCCAAACGGTTGCAAATGCTCCTCGGAAAGGTTTGGGGGTGGAACCAGAAGGCTTTTTATCACACCACAAGAAATCAGCCCTCGACCACTTAACCGGCAGAAAAATATTTTTTTTAAAAAATCCCTAAGCCCCGGGGTCACAATTTCATAAAAAATCTGCCTTTTGGCAATTCACTCAAAAATGGTGCCAAACGGTTGCAAATGCTCCCCTGAAAGGTTTGGCGGTCGAAACAGAAGGCTTTTTATCACAGGACAAGAAATCAGCCCTCGACCACTTAACCGGCAGAAAAATATTTTTTGAAAAAATCCCTAAACCCCGGGGTCACAATTTCATCAAAAATCTGCCTTTCGGCAATTCACACAAAAATGGTGCCAAACGGTTGCAAATTCTCCCCTGAAAGGTTTGGCGGTCGAAACAGAAGGCTTTTTATCACACCACAAGAAATCAGCCCTCGACCACTTAACCAGCAGAAAAATATTTTTTGAAAAAATCCCTAAGCCCCGGGGTCACAATTTCATCAATAATATGACTTTCGGCAATTCACTCAAAAATGGTGCCAAACAGTTGCAAATGCTCCTCGGAAAGGTTTGGGGGTGGAACCAGAAGGCTTTTTATCACAGAACAAGAAATCAGCCCTCGACCACTTAACCGGCAGAAAAATATTTTTTTGAAAAAATCCCTAAGCCCCGGGGTCACAATTTCATAAAAAATCTGCCTTTTGGCAATTCACTCAAAAATGGTGTCAAACGGTTGCAAATGCTCCCCTGAGAGGTTTGGCGGTCGAAACAGAAGGCTTTTTATCACAGCACAAGAAATCAGTCCTCGACAACTTAACCGGCAGAAAAATATTTTTTTGAAAAAATCCCTAAGCCCCGGGGTCACAATTTCATCAAAAATCTGACTTTCGGTAATTCACTCAAAAATGGTGCCAAACGGTTGCAAATGCTCCCCTGAGAGGTTTGGGGGTCGAAACAGAAGGCTTTTTATCACAGAACAAGAAATCAGCCCTCGACCACTTAACCGGCAGAAAAATATTTTTTGAAAAAATCCCTAAGCCCCGGGGTCACAATTTCATCAATAATATGACTTTCGGCAATTCACTCAAAAATGGTGCCAAACAGTTGCAAAAGCTCCTCGGAAAGCTTTGGGGGTCGAATCAGAAGGCTTTTTATCACAGGACAGTAAACCAGCCCTCGACAACTTAACCGGCGGAAAAAGATTTTTTTGAAAAAATCCCTATGCCCCGCGGTCACAATTTCAGCAAAAATCTAACTTTCGGCAATTCACTCAAAAATGGTGCCAAACGGTTGCAAATGCTCCTCGGAAAGGTTTGGGGGTCGAAACAGAAGGCTTTTTATCACAGGAGAATAAATTAGTCCTCGACAACTTAACCGGCAGAAGAATATTTTTTTGAAAAAATCCCTAAGCCCCGGGGTCACAATTTCAGCAAAAATCTGACTTTCGGCAATTCACTCAAAAATGGTGCCAAACGGTTGCAAATGCTCCCCTGAGAGGTTTCGGGGTCGAAACAGAAGGATTTTTATCACACCACAAGAAATCAGCCCTCGACCACTTAACCGGCAGAAAAATATTTTTTTGAAAAAATCCCTAAGCCCCGGGGTCACAATTTCATAAAAAATCTGCCTTTTGGCAATTCACACAAAAATGGTGCCAAACGGTTGCAAATTCTCCCCTGAAAGGTTTGGCGGTCGAAACAGAAGGCTTTTTATCACACCACAAGAAATCAGCCCTCGACCACTTAACCAGCAGAAAAATATTTTTTGAAAAAATCCCTAAGCCCCGGGGTCACAATTTCATCAATAATATGACTTTCGGCAATTCACTCAAAAATGGTGCCAAACAGTTGCAAATGCTCCTCGGAAAGGTTTGGGGGTGGAACCAGAAGGCTTTTTATCACAGAACAAGAAATCAGCCCTCGACCACTTAACCGGCAGAAAAATATTTTTTTGAAAAAATCCCTAAGTCACAATTTCATAAAAAATCTGCCTTTTGGCAATTCACTCAACAATGGTGTCAAACGGTTGCAAATGCTCCCCTGAGAGGTTTGGCGGTCGAAACAGAAGGCTTTTTATCACAGCACAAGAAATCAGTCCTCGACAACTTAACCGGCAGAAAAATATTTTTTTGAAAAAATCCCTAAGCCCCGGGGTCACAATTTCATCAAAAATCTGACTTTCGGCAATTCACTCAAAAATGGTGCCAAACGGTTGCAAATGCTCCCCTGAGAGGTTTGGGGGTCGAAACAGAAGGCTTTTTATCACAGAACAAGAAATCAGCCCTCGACCACTTAACCGGCAGAAAAATATTTTTTGAAAAAATCCCTAAGCCCCGGGGTCACAATTTCATCAATAATATGACTTTCGGCAATTCACTCAAAAATGGTGCCAAACAGTTGCAAAAGCTCCTCGGAAAGGTTTGGGGGTCGAACCAGAAGGCTTTTTATCACAGGACAGTAAACCAGCCCTCGACAACTTAACCGGCAGAAAAAGATTTTTTTGAAAAAATCCCTATGCCCCGCGGTCACAATTTCAGCAAAAATCTAACTTTCGGCAATTCACTCAAAAATGGTGCCAAACGGTTGCAAATGCTCCTCGGAAAGGTTTGGGGGTCGAAACAGAAGGCTTTTTATCACAGGACAATAAATTAGTCCTCGACAACTTAACCGGCAGAAGAATATTTTTTTGAAAAAATCCCTAAGCCCCGGGGTCACAATTTCAGCAAAAATCTGACTTTCGGCAATTCACTCAAAAATGGTGCCAAACGGTTGCAAATGCTCCCCTGAGAGGTTTGGGGGTCGAAACAGAAGGATTTTTATCACACCACAAGAAATCAGCCCTCGACCACTTAACCGGCAGAACAATATTTTTTTGGAAAAATCCCTAAGCCCCGGGGTCACAATTTCATAAAAAATCTGCCTTTGGCAATTCACTCAAAAATGGTGCCAAAAGGTTGCAAATGCTCCCCTGAGAGGTTTGGCGGTCGAAACAGAAGGTTTTTTATCACAGCACAAGAAATCAGCCCTCGACAACTTAACCGGCAGAAAAAGATTTTTTTGAAAAAATCCCTAAGCCCCGGGGTCACAATTTCATCAAAAATCTGACTTTCGGCAATTCACTCAAAAATGGTGCCAAACGGTTGCAAATGCTCCCCTGAGAGGTTGGGGGTCGAAACAGAAGGCTTTTTATCACAGAACAAGAAATCAGCCCTCGACCACTTAACCGGCAGAAAAATATTTTTTTGAAAAAATCCCTAAGCCCCGGGGTCACAATTTCATCAAAAATCTGCCTTTCGGCAATTCACTCAAAAATTGTGCCAAACGGTTGCAAATGCTCCCCTGAAAGGTTTGGGGGTCGAAACAGAAGGCTTTTTATCACAGGACAAGAAATCAGCCCTCGACCACTTAACTGGCAGAACAATATTTTTTTGGAAAAATCCCTAAGCCCCGGGGTCACAATTTCATCAATAATATAACTTTCGGCAATTCACTCAAAAATGGTGCCAAACGGTTGCAAATGCTCCTAGCAAGGTTTGGGGGTCGAAACAGAAGGCTTTTTATCACAGAACAAGAAATCAGCCCTCGACCACTTAACCGGCAGAAAAATATTTTTTGAAAAAATTCCTAAGCCCCGGGGTCACAATTTCATCAAAAATCTGACTTTTGGCAATTCACTCAAAAATGGTGCCAAACGGTTGCAAATGCTCCCCTGAGAGGTTTGGGGGTCGAAACAGAAGGCTTTTTATCACACCACAAGAAATCAGCCCTCGACCACTTAACCGGCAGAAGAATATTTTTTTAAAAAAATCCCTAAGCCCCGGGGTCACAATTTCATAAAAAATCTGCCTTTTGGCAATTCACTCAAAAATGGTGCCAAACAGTTGCAAATGCTCCCCTGAAAGGTTTGGCGGTCGAAACAGAAGGCTTTTTATCACAGGACAAGAAATCAGCCCTCGACCACTTAACCGGCAGAAAAATATTTTTTGAAAAAATCCCTAAGCCCCGGGGTCACAATTTCATCAAAAATCTGCCTTTCGGCAATTCACACAAAAATGGCGCCAAACGGTTGCAAATGCTCCTCGGAAAGGTTTGGGGGTGGAACCAGAAGGCTTTTTATCACACCACAAGAAATCAGCCCTCGACCACTTAACCGGCAGAAAAATATTTTTTTAAAAAAATCCCTAAGCCCCGGGGTCACAATTTCATAAAAAATCTGCCTTTTGGCAATTCACTCAAAAATGGTGCCAAACGGTTGCAAAGGCTCCCCTGAAAGGTTTGGCGGTCGAAACAGAAGGCTTTTTATCACAGGACAAGAAATCAGCCCTCGACCACTTAACCGGCAGAAAAATATTTTTTGAAAAAATCCCTAAGCCCCGGGGTCACAATTTCATCAAAAATCTGCCTTTCGGCAATTCACACAAAAATGGTGCCAAACGGTTGCAAATTCTCCCCTGAAAGGTTTGGCGGTCGAAACAGAAGGCTTTTTATCACACCACAAGAAATCAGCCCTCGACCACTTAACCAGCAGAAAAATATATTTTTGAAAAAATCCCTAAGCCCCGGGGTCACAATTTCATCAATAATATGACTTTCGGCAATTCACTCAAAAATGGTGCCAAACAGTTGCAAATGCTCCTCGGAAAGGTTTGGGGGTCGAACCAGAAGGCTTTTTATCACAGGACAAGAAATCAGCCCTCGACCACTTAACTGGCAGAACAATATTTTTTTGGAAAAATCCCTAAGCCCCGGGGTCACAATTTCATCAATAATATAACTTTCGGCAATTCACACAAAAATGTTGCCAAACAGTTGCAAATGCTCCTCGGAAAGGTTTGGGGGTCGAACCAGAAGGCTTTTTATCACAGAACAAGAAATCAGCCCTTGACCACTTAACCGGCAGAAAAATATTTTTTTGAATAAATCCCTAAGCCCCGGGGTCACAATTTCATAAAAAATCTGCCTTTTGGCAATTCACTCAAAAGTGGTGTCAAACGGTTGCAAATGCTCCCCTGAGAGGTTTGGCGGTCGAAACAGAAGGCTTTTTAGCACAGCACAAGAAATCAGTCCTCGACAACATAACCGGCAGAAAAAGATTTTTTTGAAAAAAATCCCTAAGCCCCGGGGTCACAATTTCACCAAAAATCTGACATTCGGCAATTCACTCAAAAATGGTGTCAAACTTTTGCAAATGCTCCCCTGAAAGATTTGGGGGTCGAAACAGAAGGCTTTTTATCACAGAACAAGAAATCAGCATTCGACAACTTAACCGGCAGAAAAAGATTTTTCTGAAAAAATCCCTAAGCCCCGGGGTCACAATTTCATCAAAAATCTGACATTCGGCAATTCACTCAAAAATGGTGCCAAACGATTGCAAATGCTCCCCTGAGAGATTTGGGGGTCGAAACAGAAGGCTTTTTATCACACCACAAGAAATCAGCCCTCGACAACATAACCGGCAGAAAAAAATTTTTTTAAAAAAATCCCTAAGCCCCGGGGTCACAATTTCATCAAAAATCTGCCTTTCGGCAATTCACTCAAAAATGGTGCCAAACGGTTGCAAATGCTCCCCTGAGAGGTTTGGGGGTCGAAACAGAAGGCTTTTTATCACAGGACAAGAAATCAGCCCTCGACCACTTAACTGGCAGAACAATATTTTTTTGGAAAAATCCCTAAGCCCCGGGGTCACAATTTCATAAAAAATCTGCCTTTGGCAATTCACTCAAAAATGGTGCCAAAAGGTTGCAAATGCTCCCCTGAGAGGTTTGGCGGTCGAAACAGAAGGTTTTTTATCACAGCACAAGAAATCAGCCCTCGACAACTTAACCGGCAGAAAAAGATTTTTTTGAAAAAATCCCTAAGCCCCGGGGTCACAATTTCATCAAAAATCTGACTTTCGGCAATTCACTCAAAAATGGTGCCAAACGGTTGCAAATGCTCCCCTGAGAGGTTGGGGGTCGAAACAGAAGGCTTTTTATCACAGAACAAGAAATCAGCCCTCGACCACTTAACCGGCAGAAAAATATTTTTTTGAAAAAATCCCTAAGCCCCGGGGTCACAATTTCATCAAAAATCTGCCTTTCGGCAATTCACTCAAAAATTGTGCCAAACGGTTGCAAATGCTCCCCTGAAAGGTTTGGGGGTCGAAACAGAAGGCTTTTTATCACAGGACAAGAAATCAGCCCTCGACCACTTAACTGGCAGAACAATATTTTTTTGGAAAAATCCCTAAGCCCCGGGGTCACAATTTCATCAATAATATAACTTTCGGCAATTCACTCAAAAATGGTGCCAAACGGTTGCAAATGCTCCTCGGAAAGGTTTGGGGGTGGAACCAGAAGGCTTTTTATCACAGAACAAGAAATCAGCCCTCGACCACTTAACCGGCAGAAAAATATTTTTTGAAAAAATTCCTAAGCCCCGGGGTCACAATTTCATCAAAAATCTGACTTTCGGCAATTCACTCAAAAATGGTGCCAAACCGTTGCAAATGCTCCCCTGAGAGGTTTGGGGGTCGAAACAGAAGGCTTTTTATCACAGAACAAGAAATCAGCCCTCGACCACTTAACCGGCAGAAAAATATTTTTTTGAAAAAATCCCTAAGCCCCGGGGTCACAATTTCATAAAAAATCTGCCTTTGGCAATTCACTCAAAAATGGTGCCAAAAGGTTGCAAATGCTCCCCTGAGAGGTTTGGCGGTCGAAACAGAAGGTTTTTTATCACAGCACAAGAAATCAGGCCTCGACAACATAACCGGCAGAAAAAGATTTTCTTGAAAAAATCCCTAAGCCCCGGGGTCACAATTTCATCAAAAATCTGCCTTTTGGCAATTCACTCAAAAATTGTGCCAAACGGTTGCAAATGCTCCTCGGAAAGGTTTGGGAGTCGAAACAGAAGGCTTTTTATCACAGAACAAGAAATCAGCCCACGACCACTTATCCGGCAGAAAAATATTATTTTGAAAAAATCCCTAAGCCCCGGGGTCACAATTTCATCAAAAATCTGACTTTCGGCAATTCACTCAAAAATGGTGCCAAATGGTTGCAAATGCTCCCCTGAAAGGTTTGGGGGTCGAAACAGAAGGCTTTTTATCACAGCACAAGAAATCACCCCTCGACCACTTAAACGGCAGAAAAATATTTTTTTTGAAAAAATCCCTAAGCCCCGGGGTCACAATTTCAGCAAAAATCTGACGTTCTCCAATTCACTCAAAAATGGTGTCAAACGGTTGCAAATGCTCCCCTGAGAGGTTTGGCGGTCTCAACAGAAGGCTTTTTATCGCAGAACAAGAAATCAGCCCTCGACCACTTAACCGGCAGAAAATTTTTTTTTTGAAAAAATCCCTAAGCCCCGGGGTCACAATTTCATCAAAAATCTGACTTTCGGCAATTCACTCAAAAATGGTGTCAAACGGTTGCAAATGCTCCCCTGAGAGGTTTGGCGGTCGAAACAGAAGGCTTTTTATCACAGCACAAGAAATCACCCCTCGACCACTTAACCGGGAGAAAAATATTTTTTTGGAAAAATCCCTAAGCCCCGGGGGGTCACAATTTCAGCAAGAATCTGACGTTCTCCAATTCACTCAAAAATGGTGCCAAACGGTTGCAAATGCTCCCCTGAGAGGTTTGGCGGTGGAAACAGAAGGCTTTTTATCACAGCACAAGAAATCAGCCCTCGACAACATAACCGGCAGAAAAAGATTTTTTTGAAAAAATCCCTAATCCCCGGGGTCACAATTTCACCAAAAATCTGACTTTCGGCAATTCACTCAAAAATGGTGTCAAACTTTTGCAAATGCTCCCCTGAGAGATTTGGGGGTTGAAACAGAAGGCTTTTTCGCACAGAACAAGAAATCAGCCCTCGACAACTTTACCGGCAGAAAAAGATTTTTTTGAAAAAATCCCTAAGCCCCGGGGTCACAATTTCATCAAAAATCTGACGTTCTCCAATTCACTCAAAAATGGTGCCAAACGGTTGCAAATGCTCCCCTGAAATGTTTGGGGGTCGAAACAGAAGGCTTTTTATCACAGAACTAGAAATCGGCCCTCGACCACTTAACCAGCAGAAAAATATTTTTTGAAAAAATCCCTAAGCCCCGGGGTCACAATTTCAGCAAAAATCTGACTTTCGTCAATTCACTCAAAAATGGTGTCAAACGGTTGCAAATGCTTCCCTGAGAGATTTGGGGGTCGAAACAGAAGGCTTTTTATCACACCACAAGTAATCAGCCCTCGACCACTTAACCAGCAGAAAAATATTTTTTGAAAAAATCCCTAAGCCCCGGGGTCACAATTTCATCAATAATATGACTTTCGGCAATTCACTCAAAAATGGTACCAAACGGTTGCAAATGCTCCTCGGAAAGGTTTGGGGGTCGAACCAGAAGGCTTTTTATCACAGAACAAGAAATCAGCCCTCGACCACTTAACCGGCAGAAAAATATTTTTTTGAAAAAATCCCTAAGCCCCGGGGTCACAATTTCATCAAAAATCTGACTTTCGGCAATTCACTCAAAAATGGTGTCAAACGGTTGCAAATTCTCCCCTGAAAGGTTTGGGGGTCAAAACAGAAGGCTTTTTATCACAGGACAGTAAATCAGCCCTCGACCACTTAACCGGCAAAAAAAATATTTTTTTGAGAAAATCCCTAAGCCACAATTTCATCAAAAATCTGACGTTCTCCTATTCACTCAAAAATGGTGTCAAACGATTGCAAATGCTCCCCTGAGAGATTTGGGGGTCGAAACAGAAGGCTTTTTATCACACCACAAGAAATCAGCCCTCGACAACATAACCTGCAGAAAAAAATTTTTTAAAAAAAATCCCTAAGCCCCGGGGTCACAATTTCATCAAAAATCTGCCTTTCGGCAATTAACTCAAAAATGGTGCCAAACGGTTGCAAATGCTCCCCTGAAAGATTTGGGGGTCGAACCAGAAGGCTTTTGATCACAGGACAGTAAATCAACCCTCGACAACTTAACTGGCAGAAAAATATATTTTTGAAAAAATACCTAAGCCCCGGGGTCACAATTTCATCAAAAATCTAACTTTCGGCAATTCACTCAAAAATGGTGCCAAACGGTTGCAAATGCTCCCCTGAGAGGTTTGGGGGTTGAAACAGAAGGCTTTTTATCACAGAACAAGAAATCAGCCCTCGACCACTTAACAGGCAGAAAAATATTTTTTTCAAAAAATCCCTAAGCCCCGGGGTCACAATTTTATCAAAAATCTGCCTTTTGGCAATTCACTCAAAAATTGTGCCAAACGGTTGCAAATGCTCCCCTGAGAGATTTGAGGGTCGAAACAGAAGGCTTTTTATCACAGGACAAGAAATCAGCCCTCGACAACTTAACCGGCAGAAAAAGATTTTTTTGAAAAAATCCCTAAGCCCCGGGGTTACAATTTCATCAAAAATCTGACTTTCGGCAATTCACTCAAAAATGGTGCCAAACGGTTGCAAATGCTCCCCTGAGAGGTTGGGGGTCGAAACAGAAGGCTTTTTATCACAGAACAAGAAATCAGCCCTCGACCACTTAACCGGCAGAAAAATATTTTTTTGAAAAAATCCCTAAGCCCCGGGGTCACAATTTCATCAAAAATCTGCCTTTCGGCAATTCACTCAAAAATTGTGCCAAACGGTTGCAAATGCTCCCCTGAAAGGTTTGGGGGTCGAAACAGAAGGCTTTTTATCACAGGACAAGAAATCAGCCCTCGACCACTTAACTGGCAGAACAATATTTTTTTGGAAAAATCCCTAAGCCCCGGGGTCACAATTTCATCAATAATATAACTTTCGGCAATTCACTCAAAAATGGTGCCAAACGGTTGCAAATGCTCCTAGGAAAGGTTTGGGGGTCGAAACAGAAGGCTTTTTATCACAGAACAAGAAATCAGCCCTCGACCACTTAACCGGCAGAAAAATATTTTTTGAAAAAATTCCTAAGCCCCGGGGTCACAATTTCATCAAAAATCTGACTTTCGGCAATTCACTCAAAAATGGTGCCAAACGGTTGCAAATGCTCCCCTGAGAGGTTTGGGGGTCGAAACAGAAGGCTTTTTATCACAGAACAAGAAATCAGCCCTCCAGCACTTAACCGGCAGAAAAATATTTTTTTGAAAAAATCCCTAAGCCCCGGGGTCACAATTTCATAAAAAATCTGCCTTTGGCAATTCACTCAAAAATGGTGCCAAAAGGTTGCAAATGCTCCCCTGAGAGGTTTGGCGGTCGAAACAGAAGGTTTTTTATCACAGCACAAGAAATCAGCCCTTGACAACTTAACCGGCAGAAAAATATTTTTTTGAAAAAATCCATAGCCCCGGGGTCACAATTTCATCAAAAATCTGACTTTCGGCAATTCACTCAAAAATGGTGCCAAACGGTTGCAAATGCTCCCCTGAGAGGTTGGGGGTCGAAACAGAAGGCTTTTTATCACAGAACAAGAAATCAGCCCTCGACCACTTAACCGGCAGAAAAATATTTTTTTGAAAAAATCCCTAAGCCCCGGGGTCACAATTTCATCAAAAATCTGCCTTTTGGCAATTCACTCAAAAATTGTGCCAAACGGTTGCAAATGCTCCCCTGAAAGGTTTGGGGGTCGAAACAGAAGGCTTTTTATCACAGGACAAGAAATCAGCCCTCGACCACTTAACTGGCAGAACAATATTTTTTTGGAAAAATCCCTAAGCCCCGGGGTCACAATTTCATCAATAATATAACTTTCGGCAATTCACTCAAAAATGGTGCCAAACGGTTGCAAATGCTCCTAGCAAGGTTTGGGGGTCGAAACAGAAGGCTTTTTATCACAGAACAAGAAATCAGCCCTCGACCACTTAGCCGGCAGAAAAATATTTTTTGAAAAAAATTCCTAAGCCCCGGGGTCACAATTTCATCAAAAATCTGACTTTCGGCAATTCACTCAAAAATGGTGCCAAACGGTTGCAAATGCTCCCCTGAGAGGTTTGGGGGTCGAAACAGAAGGCTTTTTATCACAGAACAAGAAATCAGCCCTCGACCACTTAACCGGCAGAAAAATATTTTTTTGAAAAAATCCCTAAGCCCCGGGGTCACAATTTCATAAAAAATCTGCCTTTGGCAATTCACTCAAAAATGGTGCCAAAAGGTTGCAAATGCTCCCCTGAGAGGTTTGGCGGTCGAAACAGAAGGTTTTTTATCACAGCACAAGAAATCAGGCCTCGACAACATAACCGGCAGAAAAAGATTTTCTTGAAAAAATCCCTAAGCCCCGGGGTCACAATTTCATCAAAAATCTGCCTTTTGGCAATTCACTCAAAAATTGTGCCAAACGGTTGCAAATGCTCCTCGGAAAGGTTTGGGAGTCGAAACAGAAGGCTTTTTATCACAGAACAAGAAATCAGCCCACGACCACTTATCCGGCAGAAAAATATTTTTTTGAAAAAATCCCTAAGCGCCGGGGTCACAATTTCATCAAAAATCTGACTTTCGGCAATTCACTCAAAAATGGTGCCAAATGGTTGCAAATGCTCCCCTGAAAGGTTTGGGGGTCGAAACAGAAGGCTTTTTATCACAGCACAAGAAATCACCCCTCGACCACTTAAACGGCAGAAAAATATTTTTTTTGAAAAAATCCCTAAGCCCCGGGGTCACAATTTCAGCAAAAATCTGACGTTCTCCAATTCACTCAAAAATGGTGTCAAACGGTTGCAAATGCTCCCCTGAGAGGTTTGGCGGTCTCAACAGAAGGCTTTTTATCGCAGAACAAGAAATCAGCCCTCGACCACTTAACCGGCAGAAAATTTTTTTTTTGAAAAAATCCCTAAGCCCTGGGGTCACAATTTCATCAAAAATCTGACGTTCTCCAATTCACTCAAAAATGGTGTCAAACGGTTGCAAATGCTCCCCTGAGAGGTTTGGCGGTCGAAACAGAAGGCTTTTTATCACAGCACAAGAAATCACCCCTCGACCACTTAAACGGCAGAAAAATACTTTTTTGGAAAAATCCCTAAGCCCCCGGGTCACAATTTCATCAAAAATCTGCCTTTTGGCAATTCACTCAAAAATGGTGCCAAACGGTGGCAAATGCTCCCCTCATAGGTTTCGTGGTCGAAACAGAAGGCTTTTAATCACAGGGCAGTAAATCAGCCCTCGACCACTTAACCGGCAGAAAAATATTTTTTGAAAAAATCCCTAAGCCCCGGGGTCACAATTTCAGCAAAAATCTGACGTTCTCCAATTCACTCAAAAATGATGTCAATCGGTTGCAAATGCTCCCCTGAAAGGTTTGGGGGTCGAAACAGCAGGCTTTTTATCACAGGACAGTAAATGAGCCCTCAACACCTTAACTGGCAGAAAAATATTTTTCATCAAAAATCTTACTTTCGGCAATTCACTCAAAAATGGTGCCAAACAGTTGCAAATGCTCCCCTGAAAGGTTTGGGGGTCGAAACAGAAGGCTTTTTATCAAATGACAGTAAACAGCCCTCCACTACTTAACTGGCAGAAAATTTTTTTTTGAAAAAATCCCTAAGCCCCGGGGTCACAATTTCAGCAAAAATCTGACATTCTCCAATTCACTCAAAAATGGTGTCAAACGGTTGCAAATGCTCCCCTGAGATGTTTTGCGATCGAAACAGAAGGCTTTTTATCACAGCACAAGAAATCAGCCCTCTACAACTTAACGGGCAGAAAAAGATTTTTTTGAAAAAATCCCTAAGCCCCGGGGTCACAATTTCAGCAAAAATCTGACGTTCTCCAATTCACTCATAAGTGGTGCCAAACGGTTGCAAATGCTCCCCTGAGATGTTTTGCGGTCGACACAGAAGGCTTTTTATCACTTGAAAAGAAATCAGCCCTCGACAACTTAACGGGCAGAAAAAGATTCTTTTGAAAAAATCCCTAAGCCCCGGGGTCACAATTTCATAAAAAATCTCACGTTCTCCAATTCACTCAAAAATGGTGCCATACGGTTGTAAATGCTCCCCTGAGATGTTTTGTGTTCAAAACAGAAGCCTTTTTATCACAGGAAAAGAAATCAGCCCTCGACAACTTAACCAGCTGAAAAAGATTTTTTTGAAAAAATCCCTAAGCCCCAGGGTTACAATTTCATCAAAAATCTGACTTTCAGCAAGTCACTCAAAAATGGTGCCAAACGCTTGCAAATGCTCCGCTGAAAGGTTTGGGGGTCGAAACAGAAGTCTTTTAATCACAGGAAAAGAAATCAGCCCTCGACAACTTAACCGGTAGAAATTTTTTTTATAAAAAAAATCTCTAATCCCCGGGGTCACAATTTCATAAAAAATCTGCCTTTTGGCAATTCACTCAAAA
This sequence comes from Podarcis filfolensis, assembly GCF_964270895.1. Taxonomy (NCBI): domain Eukaryota; kingdom Metazoa; phylum Chordata; class Lepidosauria; order Squamata; family Lacertidae; genus Podarcis; species Podarcis filfolensis. The sequence continues at coordinate 20,976,372 of NC_139607.1, forward strand.
ATGGTGCCAAACGGTTGCAAATGCTCCCCTGAAAGGTTTGGGGGTCGAAACAGAAGGCTTTTTATCACAGGACAGTAAATCAGCCCTCGACCACTTAACCGGCAGAAATATATTTTTTTGAAAAAATCCCTAAGCCCCGGGGTCACAATTTCATCAAAAAACTGGGGTTCTCCAATTCACTCAAAAATGGTGCCAAACGTTTGCAAATGCTCCCCTGAAAGGTTTGGCGGTCGAAACAGAAGGCTTTTTAACACAGCACAAGAAATCATCCCTCGACAACATAACCGGCAGACAAAGATTTTTTTCAAAAAATCCCTAAGCCCCGGGGTCACAATTTCAGCAAAAATCTGACGTTCTCCAATTCATTCAAAAATGGTGCCAAACGTTTGCAAATGCTCCCCTGAAAGGTTTGGCGGTCGAAACAGAAGGCTTTTTAACACAGCACAAGAAATCATCCCTCGACAACATAACCGGCAGACAAAGATTTTTTTCAAAAAATCCCTAAGCCCCGGGGTCACAATTTCAGCAAAAATCTGACGTTCTCCAATTCATTCAAAAATGGTGCTAAACGGTTGCAAATGCTCCCCTGAAAGGTTTGGTGGTCGAAACAGAAGCCTTTTTATCATAGGACAAGAAATCATCCCTCAACAGCTTAACCGGCAGAAAAATATTTTTTTGAAAAAATCTCTCAGCCCCGGGGTCGTAATTTCAGCAAAAATCTCACGTTCTCCAATTCACTCAAAAATGGTGCCAAACGGTTGCAAATGCTCCCCCGAAACATTTGGCGGTCGATACAGAAGGCCTTTTATCACAGGAAAAGAAATCAGCCCTCAATAACTTAACCAGCAGAAAAAGATTTTTTTGAAAAAATCCCTAAGCCCCGGGGTCACAATTTCATCAAAAATATGACCTTTTCCAATTCACTCAAAAATGCTGCCAACGGTTGCAAATGCTCCCCTGATATGTTTTGCAGTCGAAACAGAAGGCTTTTTATCACAGGAAAAGAAATCAGCCCTCAACAACTTAACGGGCAGAAATAGATTTTTTTGTCACAATCTAAGCAAAAATCTGATGTTCTGCAATTCACTCAAAAATCGTGCCAAACCGTTGCAAAATCTCCCTCGAAAGTTTTTTCTGCAAGTTAAGATGTTGAGGGCTAATTGTTTGTCCGATGATAAAAACCCTCCTGTTTCACAGGAGCATTTGCAACAGTTTGGCACCATTTCACCCGTTTGACCAAAATGCCTGTAGCAGCAAGATCTATTTCGGGACAGTTAATAAGGGTTGGGGGAAGTTCATTCTCTCTGAGTGAAGAAGCCCCCCCCCCCCCCCAGGGTGGCTCAGGCCACCCAGTCAGATGGCCAGGGTATATCATTCAATGTATCCCGGTGAGCCATGGCACATCAGTTGATTACCACTGCTGTAAAGGTTCTGGCATGTCTTCAAACTGGGTCAACCCAGCGGTGGAGCAAGCCGATCGGGCACCTGGCGCAGTGGATATGACCTGCACCCAGCAGCCGGGCTAGGGCCACCCAAGGGGCCTCCAAGGAGTCTGCCTGCCTCCTCCCACTCTGCTGCCCTACAGCTGAGGGGGAGGCAGGGGGCAGACCATTTGGGCAGCACGGAGCCTGTGGGCACCCAAGGCACCGTGTTTCTCCCAGGAGAGACATGTGGCTCTGGTGTGTTGCAGGCCCCGCGGTGAATGCTGCCCAGCATTTTGTCCGTCCTCCCCCCAGTGGTGAATCCCAGGGCGGACGTCTCCCACCACACACCCCTTCCTCCACCCCTGGGTCAATCCACAGTAGGGAGATTTCAGACACTGACCTCCCTCACCCCTCAGCAAAGTACTGTATTTTTTGCTCTATAAGACTCACTTTTTCCCTCCTAAAAAGTAAGGGGAAATGTGTGTGCATCTTATGGAGCGAATGCAGGCTGCGCAGCTATCCCAGAAGCCAGAACAGCAAGAGGGATTGCTGCTTTCACTGCGCAGCGATCCCTCTTGCTGTTCTGGCTTCTGAGATTCAGAATATTTTTTTTCTTGTTTTCCTCCTCCAAAAACTAGGTGCGTCTTGTGGTTTGGTGCGTCTTAAAGAGCGAAAAATACGGTATTTGGGAAGGACTGTAAGTCAGTGGTCAAACACGCAGGAGGTCTGAGATGCAATCCCCAGCATCTCCAGGTAGGGATCATAGAATCATAGACTTGTACAGTTGGAAGGGACCCCAAGGGTCATCTAGTCCAACCCCCTGGAATGCAGGAATCTTTTGGCCCAACATGGTGCTCAAACCCACAACCCTGAGATGAAGTCTCATGCTCTACCAACTGAGCTATCACAGGAGGCAATGTCCCTTGCTTGAAACCCTGAGGAGCTGCTACTAAGACAGTACAGTGGTCCCGCGGTTCTCAAACCTAATCCGTTCCAGAAGTCCGTTCCAAAACCAAAGTGTTCCAAAACCAAGGCGTGCTTTCCCATAGAAAGTAATGCAAAAGGATTAATCCATTCCAGATTTTAAAAAACAACCCCTAAGAAAAGCAATTTAAGATGAATTTTACTATCTCAAGAGACCATTGGTCCATAAGATGAAAGCAATAAACAATATACCGCAGTGACACAATCAATCAACCAGTAGCTGAACTGGGTTCCACACAGTCACAAAAACAGAACAAAAAAGAGCCGCAAAAACAAACACGCAAAATCAATAACAAAAATAGACACTCAAAATGGAAGTGTGGCACTCAAATTGGAAGTATAACACTGGTCAACAACAAATTTGTTGTCTGCGTTTTTTCAGTTGATTTAGGACGAATCTGATGCACTGAATCCAAAAATCACATTGCTCAATCAGGTCAAGTTTTTGAGCTATGGCCACATACCGGTTTTTTTACGTTTTTGTTCACATGTACGCTTGTGTGGAGCATTTTAGAAGAAGTTGGTGGGGGTGAAATGCCATGTCGAATAATTGTTTTGATTGGAAATGATTATTTTAATGACAAGAAGTATTCAGGTCCGATAGTTCTGGGTGATTATGTTGAAAAGGGATCAGTTTGAAGTCATAAAACCTCGAAATCTTCCATAAATTGGTGCGGCAAAGCATAAAGTTGGGGGATCAAAACTAAGTTAATCCTGATCTTCAATCAGCACGTTATCCTGTAGCTCATTGCGATGAAATTCCAGTGCCTATCTTCGGAGAACTTCCTGACATTAGTGACGAAGATGCCTCCAGTGTTGAAGGACATGAAGAAGAAGAAGTGGTTCTTGAAGATGATGCTCCACATCCATTTTCCCAAAAAGAGTTGAATGATCTAGTTAGCAACCTCAGCTTGTCAAAGGACTCTGCCGAACTGTTGGCATCCAGATTGAAGGGGAAAAAACCTCCTCTCTGACAGTGCTCGCATCAGCTTCTTCTGCAACAGGCATCAAGAGTACCTCCGTTTTTTCTCAGAAGAGAAGGACTTGGTGTACTGTGCAGATATTGCGCACCTTCTGCTCAAGCTTGGAGTGCCACAGTACGAACCCAAAGATTGGAGACTGTTCATTGACAGCAGCAAGTGATCACTGAAATGTGTTCTGCTACACAACGGCAACCAGTTTGTCTCTATACTCCTGGCTCACTTGACTACACTGAAGGAGAACTATGAAGCAGTGAAGTATGTGCTGGAGAAAATTGGTTATGATCAGCATAAGTGGTTTATTTGTGTTGACCTGAAGATGGTGAACTTTTTGTTGGGACAACAGTCTGGCTTCACCAAGTACCCATGTTTTCTGTGCATGTGGGACAGTAGGGACCGTGCTCAGCATTACATGAAGAAGGACTGGCCTGTGCGGGAGGAATTGGTGCCTTGTAAAGAAAGGAACGTCATCAACGACCCTCTGGTGGACAGAAACAGAATACTCTTCCCACCGCTGCACATCAAGCTTGGCTTAATCAAGCAGTTCACCAAGGCTCTGGACAAGGATGGTGACTGCTTCACTTACTTGTGCCAGGCTTTTCCAGGATTGACCATGGAGAAGTTGAAAGCTGGCATTTTTGATGGTCCTCAGATCCGTCAGCTCATCAGAGATCCAGAGTTCGGAAACTCAATGAACGAAGTGGAACTGGAAGCGTGGAAGGCATTTGTTCTGTTAGTGAAGAACTTTCTTGGCAACAATAAGGCCAGAAACTATGCAGAACTTGTCAACAACATGCTGACTGCTTTCAGAAACCTGGGCTGCAACATGAGCGTCAAGATGCACTACCTATTTTCACATCTGGACCAGTTTCCTGAGAACCTGGGTTCAATGAGTGACAAGCAGGGGGAGAGATTCCATCAGGACATGAAAGAGATGGAGACCAGGTATCAGGGTCGCTGGGATGCAGTCATGATGGCTGACTACTGTTGGACTCTGAAGAGAGACCTCCCTGCCGCTGAGCATTCCAGGAGTTCCAAGAAACAGAAGTTCAAGCCCTGAAGTTTGAAAAATGGTGAAGCAACATGCAATTTATGTGTACTTACCTTTATCAATGCCCACCATTCAGTTTACAGTAATCGATGTTTCTATCAGGTAATCAATATATGTTGTTGGAAAAACATTTTTTTCTCTTAAAAACACATTTAGGATGATATGTGTTGACAAAAATCAGCTGATAATGCCACAAAAATGTAATCGAATTTGTCACAAGATCTGATTTTTTTTCAAATCAACATAGCACAAAAACCTGACCTGATGGAGAGAAACGGATGCCATTTCCTGATTCAGCAGTGCAAAAATACCCTAAATCAACTGTAGAAATCTAGACAACATCCAAAAAGTAAAAAATTGTTGCCCAGTGTAACACTCAAAACAGAGCATGTTTGGCTTCCGAAAAAAGTTCACAAAGCGGAACACTTACTTCTGGGTTTGCAGTGTTTGGGTTCCAAGTTGTTTGAGTACCAAGGCATTTGAAAACCAAGGTACCACAGTATTGAGCAGGATGGAGTCAGGATTGTTCTGACTCACTATAAGGCAGCTTTCAAAGTTCCTAATTCTATTGACTGAGAATATACCCTTTCTTGGTTAACTTTTCACTGTGTTATGCAACTGAACACGATGATATGTTCCCTGAAGTTTCCACACTACTTTATGAAGTGCAAGATAAGCAACCCAAATTCTTCTCTGTTAAATTAAATTAATATTCTGCTGGGCATTGAACTTTTCCACGAATATTTCCGGAAAGTTTCTGAAGCTTCAAAGAAAAAAAGTTCATGGCTTTGCAGAACATCTAGATTCCTAATTCTTGACCACAGCTTCTGTTGGATGACTTAATGAGGAAAAATAGTTTCTTAAGGTTTTTTTAAAGCATTTTTACTAGTCAAAGACTGACCTTTCAACCCAGATTATTACCCTCATGATTTATAACACAGCCAGTGTTATATGTTTGAGCAATGCTTTTTCCCAAGAGAAATAGGTGCCAGAACTCACCATTAAGTTACCATAAGTAGCTGGGCGACTCAAGGCAACCCTGAACAGATGGCAGTTTGACAACAGTTGCATTCAGCGATGACAGAGGTGCCAAAAACCATGGCAAGCTGTCTCCCTAGATGGTTTTGGGGTTGCCCCTGCTTCTGATGCAGATCAAATAAATGTTCCCCCACCTCCCTCGTTCCTGTATCAAGTTGTCCACCCTTCTTGCCATGTAGCATCACACACGCCCATCATGTTGGGCACCCCCTCTCACCTCCACAGCATGGGTTGCCATTGACAGAGGCAGGAAAGCAGGGAAGGCATTGACATCATAAAATGCAGTACAGTGGAACCTCGGTTCTCAAACCTCTCCATTCCCGAATGTTTCGGCTCCCGAACATCGAAAACCTGAAAGTAAGTGTTCTGGTTTCCTAACATTCCTCAGAACCTGAACATCCAATGAGGCTTCCGATCTGCAAAAGCTGTCAGCCAATCAGAAGCCACGCCTCAGAATTCAAATGTTTCAGAAGTCGAATGTCCTTTCGGAATGGATTATATTCGACTTTTGAGGTTGCACTGGAGTATAAAAATGTAAAGGGACCCCTGACAGTTAAGTCCAGTCACAAGCAACTCTGGGGTTGCGGCGCTCATCTTGCTTTACAGGCCGAGGGAGCCGGTGTTTGTCCGCAGACAGCTTCCGGGTCATGTGGCCAGCATGACTAAACCGCTTCTGGCAAAACCAGAGCAGCGCACGGAAACGCCGTTTACCTTCCTGTTATGTACTGAGTTGAATAGGATCCAAAATGCAGCAGTCGGATTGGTCCTAGAACAATAGGATTCAGAAGGAAGCAGTCTGATTGGTCCTAGAACAATAGGATCCAGAATGCAGCAGTCTGATTGGTCTGCAGGAACCACCCAATCCAACTCTGCGTGGAAATGAATCCACAACTTGATGCGCCTACAGGAGAATCCCAGAATTAGCCAATCACATGGGGCCCATTGTGTAAAGAATGTATATAAAGCAGACATTTCAGGGGAACTGCCATTCCTCACTACTCTGAGCTGAATAAAGAGCATGAAATCCACACTCGACTCCGAGTATATTTCACTTCCCGTCAGAGCGGTGCCTATTTATCTGCTCGCACTTTTTTGGCGTGCTTTTGAACTGCTAGGTTGGCAGGAGCAGGGACCGAGCAAGGGATTAGAACCGCCGACCTTCCGCTCGGCAAGCCCAAGAGGCACAGTGGTTTAAACCACAGCGCCACCCACGTCCCTACACCCTATACTGGACTATACTCCAGTGAGATAGCCACAACAGCAACTACAGTTTAATCAATGAAATGTAGAAGCACGTAGATCATGAAAAAGCACAAAATATCATATAACAATTATGCAACTGCAAATGAACCTTACATGCAACTACATTATATCAGTAAGTGTGAACTTCCTTTACCTTCAAATGGCTGTCGTAATTCCTCACGTGCTTATTTCAAGCCAAAAGAATTTTTTCTTCTGATAATACAATATCAGAAGCCTGTGGCTGCATACTTATTTAAAACACTTTGATCATCTTAGGAACTAGTTGACTGATATAACACAAGATCCATCTCCTTGCCCTACATTTGCTGCTTCTATTTGAACAAGGACCGTTTTACATTTAAACAACATCTCAGCCACCTCTCATTTAACCTCCCACCAACACAATCCAATTGACATGTAATTGTTCTTTGTAGTTCCTTTGTAGACATTTGACATTCTTGCTGAATGCTCTCAGGCTAGTCTATTAAAAATAATATATTTACTTCCAGAAGGCATTTTCTTGATTTCCACCAGATCTAGGCAGGTGGGCGCTCTGGCCCCATGCATCTCAGGACCATTAATTACTACTTATTTCTTTACACCACCACTGGGATAATGTTTCAGTGGAAGAATGATGCATCAGGCTAATCACTGTGCACTATTCTTGTTGTGAATAAGTTTTGTTCTGTATTACAATACCCCTAGATGCCTTCTAATTTAGAATTCATTTATTTGTCCTGCAGAGAAGATTTTTATTATCCAAAATCAAACCGATTGAATGAATGGCCCGAGCTAAAAGGCTATGCTAATTTGACCTTTCCATCTCAAAGTTTCTACATTGTATATAAGGCACCCTGGACATGTATACTTTATGCTAAACATTAACAATAGGAGTGATTTAGCAATTGAAATGCTAAGTCAAAGAAGTAACATTGGCAGAAGAGACATGGAAAGACAATGGTTACTCAGAAGTGATTGGAAAGAGACCTTATTCGCACATGGCTTCTTATTTTGAAAATTGCTTAGTATTAAATACATATAATTAGCGGATAATAATTTAAACTGTAAAAATGGTGGGATATGAAGGGTCTTCGGTAGATCTGTTTTATTCAGCCTTGAAATATTTGGCTGTGCGTATGAAAAATCAGCAAATCTGCACACTACAACTTGTGCTGTGATCTGAAGGGTGAGGTCTTAAAACTCCATAATAGAAAAAAAAGTTCTGAAATGAAGCATATCAAAGTTGTAAATACTGATACTGGACAGTGGAATGTAGCCTTATTAATTTTTGGAGGAATATAGCCTTGCATTAGCAGTGGCTAAATGTAAGTTGTGATTAATAAACTCAACGAGACATTGCTCTCGATTAGAAATAGCCACAACTTTACTGATTACAGATATAGGTCTATTTTTTGTATATATTTTTTGCTTAGGCATTGGGTGGATATCTGTTCCAGCACCCCCAAACAAAATTTTTTTTAAAAAAAAAGGTAAGGGAACTCAGTTCCTCCAAGTTCCTGCTAAAAATAACCCCACCCTGCCAATGAATATAATGGTTGTGAATAACTTTCAATTTCTCTCCTCATGGCGCAAACAGGTTCCAAACACACATATTTTTCACTTGATCATTATAGCATCAAAACAGGAACTTGCATGTGTGAAAAGACTAGAACTATGACAGAGCAAATATCACACAGGCCCCTTTCGATGCCCCTCCCTTCATTTTGTTGTTGTTTAGTTGTTTAGTCGTGTCCAACTCTTCGTGACCCCATGGACCAGAGCACGCCAGGCACTCCTGTCTTCCACTGCCTCCCGCAGTTTGGTCAAAGTCATGCTGGTAGCTTCGAGAACACTATCCAACCATCTCGTCCTCTGTCGTCCCCTTCTCCTTGTGCCCTCCATCTTTCCCAACATCAGGGTCTTTTCCAGGGAGTCTTCTCTTCTCATGAGGTTGCCAAAGTATTGGAGCCTCAGCTTCAGGATCTGTCCTTCCAGTGAGCACTCAGGGCTGATTTCCTTCAGAATGGAGAGGTTTGATCTTCTTGCAGTCCATGGGACTCTCAAGAGTCTCCTCCAGCACCATAATTCAAAAGCATCCATTCTTCGGCGATCAGCCTTCTTTATGGTCCCGCTCTCACTTCCATACATCACTACTGGGAAAACCATAGCTTTAACTATACGGACCCTTCATTTTAAACACCTCAAATAAGGAGAAATTAAGTAGATGTAAGTATATTGTCCAAAGAGTTTTCAGAGCTACATACGTTGCCTGATGCCATAAGGATGTTGATGCCATGGAGCAAGAATCCTCTTTGTCTTGGAAATCAGGGATTCAGCCCCATTAGTGTTTTAAATGCATTATAACACTGTGACACCAGATGGCATTGTAGAGTTTGATCCTTCAGCAATGTGATTTCCCATTATGAGCTTTACAACGCATTTTCCTGAAACTTTTTTGTGTGTGTGTCTAGACCCAGCCCAGGTGTTCAAAGAGCCAGTCACATGCCCTTGCCTGGTATATAACTTCAAGGCCAGCGGCACTGCAACAATCTGGTCAGTTTGCTGCCATGCCACCTTCCATCCTATTCTGGAGCAGCCCCCAGTTCTCAGGCTGGTTTTCATTGGTTGCTGGTGGCTGCAGAGAGGACATGAAATTGGCAGGAAGAAAAAAGGGAAAGCTCCCTCCTCTTCCATTAGCCAATGTTTCTGCTGAATCAACAGTGCTTCCATGAGCACAAGGGCATGGGATGGATTTCATTATTAGACTACAATTAACACAATGAGATTGTCAGAAAATAGCTAATGTCAGCTTATTAAAACCAAATTTGTAAAGATTTCCCCTCCAAACCAAAAGTAACAAATACTGATTTTATTCAGGTAATTGTCTCTTCAGAAATACGTTTGAGTCTCAGGGGATGGAAACTATTTGCCCCATTACTTACCTAAAAGACAGCTATGGGAACTATATTTCTATAAATTTATCTTGCTTTTCTATCCTCTCACAAGCCTGCTTTGCTGCGTCAACTTCTAAGGTAGGCACAACATGTGAAACGAAATGTGAAAAGGACTATGAGTTGAAAGTGGAGAGGCTATACAGTAGTTTTCTTTATTTTTTTTATTTGCTTGTTTGCTACACAAGAAAAGCTTTAATAAAAATAATTTTTTAAAAAAAAAACAACTTCTAAAGCTTCTGTTTGGCAAAGAGCACTGGTGGGAAAGTTGGAAGCTTGGTAGAGGATGAGAAAAAGAGGCTAAATTACTTCTTATATCCAATTCAAAATTTCCAGTGTTTAGTAACTTCAAGGCATGTTATGAATAGCATTTTTCAGGAGGTGACATCCATGTTTGTGAGTCATTGAAAATGGAAAAGGAGCTCTAACACAGCGTTTGGCTGTATTAACGGTAATTGCACCACATCAGAAATTTCACTCAAGACTCAGATTGAAAAAAATCATCTAGAAACTGGCAACTCTTAGCTTACTTTAATCTAGGTCCTCTGACATATCAGTCTTCAACCTTATCCAACTCAGGAACCACCTTTAACCCAAACATGCATTTGGGGACCCATTTCTTAATATTTTGCCATTATTTCTTTCTTAGTAGTGCTGCTCTTGAGACTCTTCTTCTTCTTCTTCTTTGGTGATCACTCATAGCCGAGTAAGATTGTCTTCCATAAGCATGGTTTTAACAGTGAGTCCGTAAGTGACTGTAGAGGCCAATTCTGGATCCACATGTCCTTCCACAGTGGAGACATAGGTTTCCAGGCGGGAGCTGATCACGATGAGGGTTTGCCAAGCATGCCTTCCTCTTAGCACGTTTCTCCCTTTCATCTTGATTTCATGTGTCTTCACAGCCCATGACATCTTTGGACCAACTGGAGCACTCACAGGCAAGCGTTTCCCAGTTGTCGGTGTTTATACTCACCTTAGATCACCTTAGTTCAGGCTGCAACTTGGTAGTGGGCTCCAACACCACCTCCAGTTCACAATTCACCACCCTTCCTATAGTGTTTGTCTCCTGATGGCATACAATATAAGCACCTATATAATGCATCTCTCTCTAAATATCTTTGGCAAGAGGCTTTGGCTTCTTTCACCCGGCACCATGTTTCTTTGTACTTTTGATGCCTCGTTCTGACCCTCCCAACAGTAGAAGCAAGAGTAGAAAGCAGCTTGTGTAAATGATACCATTTTTAAAATTAAAACAACAACAAGAAGGGATCTGGGAAATTATGAACCGTTAAGCTTGGTGTTATGTACCGAAGTTCTCACCCTGGGCCAGCAGGAGGATACTGTAGACAGTTTTCACTCAAGTCCACATATGTAAATAAGGGATTGAAAGTGACGTTCAGTGATTGGATAGTTACCTGGGTCTGACAGAGTTTCCAAGCGCCCAACTTATTTAAAGGACTATGCTGTTGGACATGTAACACTGTCGGTCTAATAGAAGTGTGAGAAATGTAACCGATATGCTTTGTGCCTAATTGAACCATTACGTGTAGTGCTGTATATAAGGAAACCATTACGATTGTAACTAACGCCTTATCTCGGTGGGGAGGGGTGTTATATACTGAGGTTCTCACCCTGGGCCAGGAGGGGGATACTGTAGATAGTTTTCACTCAGGTCCACATATGCAAATAAGGGATTGAAAGTGATGTTCAGTGATTGGATAGTTACAGAAAGTGTTACAATTGCGTTGTAGTGGAGCTGTATATAAACAGGCTGGCTAAACCCTTCAGTTCAGTTCTGTTCTGGCCTGTAAATAAACAAGAGCTGTTTGAAGAATCTCTGTGTCATCTGATATGTTCACCCACAACTTAACATGTAGTGTCTGTTCTGATAAAACCAGTGCAAAACAAGTATGGCTGCATATACTTTGCCAATCACTCCTCCAAAGGAAGGGATGAGAAAGTGTTTTCACTTTGTTTAGGGTCATTATGAAACTTGTTTCCCATGCACAGAAGAGCTGGCCATATTCATTTCAAGAGATATCAGGAAAGAGTTTAATTACATCTAACAGCAATATTTACACTTATGCGATTCTTCAGATCAGATTCTATGAAGGAATAACATTGGATATGGTTACTTTGGCCAAACGAAGGCGTGCCAGAGCAGTGACGTCCACATCTAATGTGCAAATGGACTTTAACTTAAGTTGTTTATTCTTGCTTTCCTAAGTTATCTCTAAACAAGGTAAGTTCATCTAAGTTCATGGTTCTGTTCTTTGTATTTTTTGGCAAGGTCCGCTCTGTGCAATCTAATGCATGCGGTAATTTATATCCAGAGCACGTTGAACTCTTATTATTCAGCATTAAGCTAAAATAATTTCCTGAAATATCCAAGTACGCCAAGTGCAGCTGATTTCCTTATCTTGTGTTTAAATTGGCATCACTTAAGAAGACATAAAGGACTGTGCAAACCTGCTCCTTGCCTCTCCTTCCTCTACAGTTCCACTTTAATTTCCTTTATTCGGCATATGGTCTGAAAAGCAGTGGAATGAACTAATCTCATTCTGGTGCTTACTGATCTCCCAGCCCTTGGGCAATGGGCAATTTCAATTTCTTTAGGAGCAGTGCCAAGAGGAAATTTCCTAAGCTCTTCGTTCAGTGCTTGTGCAGTAAAGTGGATATGGAGGAAATGTGGGGAGGAGGGTACCTTTAAAAGAAGCCAAGCGTCTTCCTTCTGTAACCTGTCATGTGAAGCTCTCTTGCTATGGAATACCGGGAGTATAAAATATATGGGAGGAGCACAGAGAGAAGAAGACGCCTTCATCTGCCCCAGCTGCGCCAAAACATGTCTCTCCCATATCGGTCTCTACAGCCACAACAAGCGCTGCAACCTTCTGACAGTTTGACTTCCCCCCTAAAGGCGCACTCCTCCATGGTTTTCCTTGACGGATGGATGCCAGCAGTGTTGTTATTATTAAAGATTTTCTTGTTTTACAGAAGTATGTGTAACGTTTCTCGTATTTTTTCCATGTAACATTTTTACAAATCAGTTTCATTTGTTGAGACATTAGGAAGAAAAGGGGTGGAGGGGGGGAAGATGGGTGAGGTCGGGTGGGGATGTTTCTATTTTGCATAATGTATGTAGGGTTTGGTGGCAGCGCTGCTTGTGCTGTTCACTTGTGTTCCTTTGGTGGTGAGAGAGGTTGGGGTTGGCCTACGGTGTGGTTGTTTGTTTGTGATTGGCTGTGGTGATCAATATGGCTACCCTGATCCAAACACCCACCCACCCACCCACCCCACTCACACACAAAACAAGGATGCCAGCAGTATTCTACCGTGTGTTGCAGACAGGCAGATAGCTGGCATGTAATTTTTATTATTATTCCATTTATACCTCACTTTTCCTCCAAGGAACTCAAGACAGCATGCTTGACCTCATTGTTTCATCCTCATAGCAATCCTGTGAGGTAGGTTAGGCTGAGAGACAGTGGCAGAAGCCAGGTCACCCACTGGGCTTCATGTCTGAGCGGATTTTTGAACCTACTTCTCGCAGATCCTCATCTAACGTTCTAATCCCTACAGAACACTGACTCTCCATGAGACGGAGTCCCTCAGTAAGGGATATTTGGATAATACAGTGTGTGTGTGTGTGTGTTTTAAAGGCAAGTTCTTCCTCAAAAAACCCCCACGAAAACTCAAATGATATATCACCAGGAAAAGAAAACACACAGCTCTTGCTGCACATTCTCTAGGGCATGGGTAGGCAACCTAAGGCCCGGGGCTTCCAGGTTGGCATTTCAGAAGTCCCATTTCTGTGGCCTCTAGGTGACATATACTCGGAGTCGAGAGTGGATTTCATGCTCTTTATTCAGCTCATAGTGGTGAGGAGGAATGGAAGTTCCCCCACAACATCTGCTTTATATACATTATTTACACAATGGGCTGCACGTGATTGGCTAATTCCGGGATTCTCCTGTAGGCCAATCAGGTTGTGGATTCACTTCCACCTGGAGCTGGATTGGGTGGCTCCTGCGGACCAATCATACTGCTGCATTCTGAATCCTATTGTTCTAGGACCAGTCAGACTGCTGTATTTTGGATCCTATTGTTCTAGGACCAATCAGACTGCTGCATTTTTGATCCTATTCAACTCAGTACATAATACTAGGAATTAAAAATATTGATTGGCCCACGTCCTGATTCCCATCAGTTTCCTCCTCGCTAAAAGGTAGAAGTCTACTGTCACAGTAAATTTGTTAGTTCATTCAAATAATAAAAGCTTTGATATACCGTATTTTTCGCTCTATAACACGCTCCAGACCATAACACACATGTAGTTTTTAGAGGAGGAAAACAAGAAAAAAAATATTCTAAACGAAATAGTGGATATATGATTTTTGTGGTTCATGCTGTGGCCACAGACATGTGATCTGACAGTGAGTTTGGAGTAGCCCAATGCAAAAATCCTGAGGATCCATGTGGATCCATGCTTTGTAACCATGGAGGAGGGAAGGAAGGGGAACCATGGATCCTCTGCTCACGACTGCAGCAGATCCCCCCCGCCACCCACAGGCATTCGCTCCATAACACACACAGACATTTCCCCTTACTTTCTAGGAGGAAAAAAGTGAGTGTTATGGTGCAAAAAATACGGTAGTTCTGGAGCTTTCACATTTTGGGATATTCCTAGAGTGTCTGGGAGGAGGTTTTTGAAATTTTTGCCATTTTCAAATCTGAGCATGTTTGGGGCACACAGTCCTTGAAATGTTTCATCGCCCTCTGCCCCAAGACAAACAGTAATGAAATCAAACCAGTTTGAAACCTAAAAGTACAGGCCTGGTTTTGATATTTAGGACTTGGTAGCAGAGTAATATAAGTAAAAAAAACCTGCTCCTTTTCCCTTATGGGGTACCTAAGAGCCCATATAGAGTCCATGCAGGTTCTCTATCGGTAGATGAAAATAACAGAGACCAACCAGAGAATAGCTAGTAAGCCTGATCCTCACACACAGGAGAGAAGAGGAGGACCCAGAGCCATACGCGTAAGCCCATATATAGACATTTTAATTTGCTCACCCTGGAGTCCAAGACCACCCCCAGAAACATCATACATACATCACAGAAGGGGTGTAGCCCAAGACCACCCCCCAGATACATCATACCTACATCACAGAAAAAGCGGTCTACAACAGAAATCTGAGTGCGTTGTTTATCTCCTGTCTGGCAAGTTACCTGATTGCATTATCTGGGTTTTGGCCACTCTTTTGTTATTATAACTACTTAATTCCTGAATCTAGGTCACAGGTCACAGGCTCACACCCTGTTCATATCTTGAATGTGCCCTTAAGACAGGATTTGTGAGGAAAGGATTTATGAGGAAAGAGACAATGGGGAGGTTTCCCACTTTGACCTTGTAGAGAAATATTTGAGGTCTATTTGTTCAGGACCTAATCTGTGGGGTTTCAGACATGTGGTTTATATATACAGTTATGAACATTTAATTTTTTTATATGTGACCTTAAAATTCTTATAACACAGAGGATATAGGCCACTGTACCTGCTCATCTCATTGCTAAATTGCCACAATCTTCGGCAATGACTGTGCAACCAAAGCAGATGCTTAAAAGGTCACTGAGATTATATTGCAAGATATAAATGACTGCTTGGTTTATTGGGCATCAGCCTTATAGGACTTCATGCACTAATGCATATCCGGCACAAGTGACTGTTTATTCCAGTTAGTAACAAACATCTATGTATTTTGCAACAGTCTGACATCATCCTATGAGCTGCTGGAAGCTGTTGCTGAACATCTGCGTGAGACACAGTTCCCATAACTTCAGCCGCCAATGCTATCTGAATAAATTAGAATAACTTTCCAGTTTTTAGTTTGAGAGTACAGTTTGCAGTCATCTAAATAAAAATATATTGAAGAACAAAAGCATGGACCTGGAGACAGCCTATTGATTTGAGGGATACAAACTGAGTGGAGTGGAGGTTTTAGAACAGGGTTTCCTCAACTTGGGTCTCCAGTTGCTTTTGGACTACAATTCCCATCATCCC
This sequence comes from Podarcis filfolensis, assembly GCF_964270895.1. Classification (NCBI taxonomy): domain Eukaryota; kingdom Metazoa; phylum Chordata; class Lepidosauria; order Squamata; family Lacertidae; genus Podarcis; species Podarcis filfolensis. Next base: position 20,992,101 of record NC_139607.1, read on the forward strand.
TGGCCACTGGTCCTGCTCACTAGGGATGATGGGAGTTGTAGTCCAAAAACAGCTGGAGACGCAAGTTGGGGGAACCTGTTGCCATCTAGATATCAATGGACTCCAATTTCCATCAGCCCCAGAAAGCATGGCAAGCAGTCAGGGGTGATGGGATAATAGGAGTTGGAGTCCGTCAACATCTGGCAGGTCATGGCTTCGTCATCCTTCCTTTAGAATCACACAGTGTTGGTTTCTTTCATGTGAGGCCAAGGAAACTGCAGCTCTTGGATAATTGATAGACAGATCAATCTAGTAGTGGTTCTGGGTAAAAGGTAAAGGGACCCCTGACCATTAGGTCTAGTCGTGGCCAACTCTGAGGTTGCGATGCTCATCTCACTTTATTGGCCGAGGGAGCCAGAGTACAGCTTCCGGGTCATGTGGCCAGCATGACTAAGCCACTTCTGGCGAACCAGAGCGGCGCACGGAAACACTGTTTACCTTCCCACCGGAGCGATACCTATTTATCTACTTGCATTTTGAGGTGCTTTCGAACTGCTAGGTTGGCAGGAGCAGGAACGAGCAACGGGAGCTCACCCCGTTATGGGGATTCGAACCGCCGACCTTCTGATCGGCAAGCCCTAGGCTCTGTGGTTTAACCCACAGCACCACCCGCGTCCCTACAGTGGTTCTGGGTAGTGGCATGCTATTATTAATACTAGGAAATATTTAAAGCACTACTTTTTAAAAACAAAAAGCACCTTATCCACATTTTAATGTGTAAGCCATACCTACATAATTAAGCATTTCAACAGACGTTGATAACCCTGTTTTCTTACAAGACTGCTTGCACCAAGCCACCAAGCTTTTATTTAGGATGCAGTTCTTGATCTGACACAGCATCTCTTTCTGTCCCTCAAAGCCACTTCAGGAGAGCAAATATTTTGACATGAAGAGTAGAAAAGATAAGCATGAGTATGTCCTGGGGTTCTAAGGACAAAGAAACTTGCAATATCAGCATTTTAAGTGTAAGGTGTAGTTTGGCCATTAGGAAGCTGAATTCCCCAACCACATGATGGGTGTGTTTTCATGTGTTGAAGCTGCAAAAGATCACCACATATATACAGTCTAGTGAGAAGCATTCCACCAACTGATATCAAGAGAAAATCAGTGAAAATATTACTGCATGCCACTGCACATAGTAATGTGTGTTAGGTCCAAGTTTAGAAGAAATACTATTCCACCACAAAAAAGTACCGTATTTTTTGCTCTATAAGACTCACTTTTTCCTTCCTAAAAAGTAAGGGGAAATGTGTGTGCGTCTTATGGAGCGAATGCAGGCTGCGCAGCTATCCCAGAAGCCAGAACAGCAAGAGGGATTGCTGCTTTCACTGCGCAGTGATCCCTCTTGCTGTTCTGGCTTCTGAGATACAGAATCTTTTTTTTTCTCGTTTTCCTCCTACAAAAACTAGGTGTGTCTTGTGGTCTGGTGCATCTTATAGAGCGAAAAATACGGTATGTTTGGAATACTGCCTCTGTTTTTATGTAGTAGGGAAAGAATCTGGTCACCTTATTCCTATAAAAGCAACCACACTGTTTATTACAAGTTCCTCATACACAGTTTATACACTAGTGATTTGAAGCAAAAGGGGAAAACATTTCATGATAACCTTCTGCCTTTGACATAGCGCTGTTTCCCCCAGTCGTGACAATGGAGCAGAGGCCTCTCCTATATCTTTGGGGGCATTTATTGGCTGGCCAGCTGTATTGTTTTCTAATAATAGCCGGAGAGATTTATCTGAGGAAGAAGGACTGAACCCACACTTACCAGTGGTTAGAGCCTGAGAACCATGACCTGAAGTTATATATAACTCTAACCATACGTCATAGATAACTACTTTGATGACAAGTTTAGAACACACAATGCATTGGTAAAGTTAGGGCCAAGAGCTTAGATTGCTGAAAATTAAGACTATCTTGTGGCTTTTCTTGATAAGGAACCCTAAAATAGTTATTTTCTTGAGATGCCTTTAATGTGTTTTTAGAACAAGGTAATTTTAAGTTAATCATCCTAATATTGAGGACTTTGCAGTAGCCGGCTAAAATATATTGTTGCAGTTGGACAAAAGAGCAACTTGAAAGCCTTTTTTTGAAATAGTAGCTCATTAACTACCATATAAAATTAATGTTAACTTGTATATCTGTCTGTCTGTCTACCTTGGGCAGGCATAGGCAAACTTGTCCCTCCAGATGTTTTGGGACTACAACTCCCATCATCCCTGAACACTGGTCCTGTTAGCTAGGGATGATGGGAGTTGTAGTCCCAAAACATCTGGAGGGACAAGTTTGCCTATACCTGACCTTGGGGGTCTTACATTTCCTTAAAATGTATGGTGTCAGGGTGCTGTCAGAGGCTCCTGGCTGGCTGCCCAGGAAAGTATAAAGACAAGGAAAAGTTTCTTACAGTCCTTTTTTATTTCAAACTGCATAGAGAGAGGCCATAGAACCCAGCCTCTTGGATAATGGTGTTGTCCCAAGTGAATCTCCACACACACCCCTTCTCTCCCACTTCTTCATTCATCATCATCATCATCATCTCCTCTATAGGTACTGCTAAGTACCCTCTGCCTTCAAGCTCTTTGCTCTCCTACCTTTAAGGCTCGCCGGGTTCTGGGAGATGGTGCTTCTGGAATGCTTTCTGCCTGCTCCTCCTCTTCCATTATTTCCCAACTTTCCCCCTCATCTGCCTCTGAGCTGTGACCTCCCGCAAACCACTGTTGTAAATCTGTACGGTCTTCGTCTTCCTCCTCCCTGGAAGGTCATGGTGGGGAGGTGGTCTTCACCACTCCTCCTCCTCTGCCCAGCACCTGATAAAATGTAGCCTGCATCTCAACTCCCTGTTTCAGTAGACATTGGGTCTCATCAGTCACAGGAGCATCACAAGGGCAACCAAGGCCTTGTACCCATCAATGGGTGGATCAGATTCCTTCTTTCCCTGCCTGACTGCTAGCAACCATGAGTGGAAACTGGTCCTGGCTAGGTAGCCAGTTGTGAGCTTCCCCACAGTGTATTGCCATCAACTCTGGATTTTCATAACAGTTCTGACTGTAAAAGGAATAAATAAAAGCATGCATAAACAGAAAAACATAAAGGAAATACAATGCCCAGGGTTCGCCATTACGAACCTTTATTGTTTTATTTTCACAAGGTGCATATGCCAATTTATATGTAGAGATGTAAATTTAGAAATATTTGTTGTTGTCGTTTAGTCGTGTCCGACTCTTCGTGACCCCATGGACCAGAGCACGCCAGGCACTCCTGTCTTCCACTGCCTCCTGCAGTTTGGTCAAAGTCATGCTGGTAGCTTCGAGAACACTATCCAACCATCTCATCCTCTGTCATCCCCTTCTCCTTGTGCCCTCCATCTTTCCCAACATCAGGGTCTTTTCCAGGGAGTCTTCTCTTCTCATGAGGTGGCCAAAGTATTGGAGCCTCAGCTTCAGGATCTGTCCTTCCAGTGAGCACTCAGGGCTGAGTTCCTTAAGAATGGAGAGGTTTGATCTTCTTGCAGTCCATGGGACTCTCAAGAGCCTCCTCCAGCACCATAATTCAAAAGCATCAATTCTTCGGCGATCAGCCTTCTTTATGGTCCAGCTCTCACTTCCATACATCACTACTGGGGAAACCATAGCTTTTACTATACGGACTGTTGTTGGCAAGGTGATGTCTCTGCTTTTTAAGATGCTGTCTAGGTTTGTCATTGCTTTTCTCCCAAGAAGCAGGCGTCTTTCAGAAATAATTACTATAAATTAAAAAGAGATACATCTCACTGTAGTGGGGGAAACTGTGATCAGTTGAACTGCATGTCTGCTCAGTCTGCTGGTCAGATGTTAAGGGTTGAGGGGCAATTTCAAGGCCCCTGCCTTCCCCTTATTATGGTTATTTATCTTGGAACAAGACTCGGACCAGACACTCCTTCAAATAGAGGGCTCCTCCAAGGAGAGAACTGTAAAACAAGAGGCCAGCCATACTAGATAAATAAGATTTTCCGTGAGGCTTCACTGACCTGCAATAGTCACCATGTCCTTCCTTTCGGCTAGCAGAACAAAAACAAATTATGCAAATGAGGGAAAATGTAGAACAAATCATTCAAATTAAGAGGAACTGTGCCCATTAGCTGAAGTTTCATAACAAGATATAGATCATGTGATTTACAGATCACTGAATTTCCCTTTCTCTGGAAGTCAGCCTGCATTGCTTTAGTGAAGAATTTTACTCTCTCTCTCTCTCTCTCTTTTTCCATTGGAGAGTACATACAGCCTTGGCTATGAATCGCAGCACTTAAGAGAAAAAAGCAATGATTTTAAAAGACAGAAATGGTAACAGGGAAGAATTCCTGGGCAGCATTCTAGGGCACTGGGGACCCTCTTACAACAGTTATATGCCAATACTGCTGCGAAAAATTGATTGTACTTCTCTCTTTAGAATGAGTCTGCGGCTGTTTCCATTGCCACTTTCAAGCTTTTCCTCATTCAGTAAATGGTTATTATAAGAACTCAGATTAATGCACCTGCCTTTTAAATTGTTCTCAATATAAACAAAGCGGACTGTAAAGGGTTCAATGTTTTCCAGCATAAAGACTCCATTTGCCATTTGCTGACATAACAGGAAAACTTTACGGGCTATATTCCTTTTTTATGTGTCTGATCTAATGGTTCATTTGTTTATATTAGATGTGAGGGGGGGCGTTTTCCCTTCAGAGAACCATAAATGTGAATTTAAAACATATAATAGCTTATCTCAAAGAGATTTCGAAATACAGTGGTACCTCGGGTTAAGTACTTACTTTGTTCCGGAGGTCCGTTCTTAACCTGAAACTGTTCTTAACCTGAAGCACCACTTTAGCTAATGGGGCCTCCTGCTGCTGCGCGATTTCTGTTCTCATCCTGAAGCAAAGTTCTTAACCTGAAGCACTATTTCTGGGTTAGCGGAGTCTGTAACCTGAAGCCTATGTAACCTGAAGCGTATGTAACCCGAGGTACCACTGTAAATGACACACCCTTTGCTGGCTGCTGGAAGATACACAAATTATGCCAAGGTGGAAGAAAGGAAAAGGAAACCAAATTTTCAGAAACTTCTCTGCTTAGTACAGTGGTACCTTGGGTTAAGTACTTAATTCGTTCCGGAGGTCCGTTCTTAAGCTGAAACTGTTCTTAACCTGAAGCACCACTTTAGCTAATGGGGCCTCCTGCTGCTGCTGTGCTGCCGGAGCATGATTTCTGTTTTCATCCTGAAGCAAAGTTCTTAACCCGAGGTACTATTTCTGGGTTAGCGGAGTCTGTAACCTGAAGCGTATGTAACCCGAGGTACCACTGTAATCAGTTCTTGTCTGCAATACTTTTCTTTCCATTTCTTTTTACACAGCAGGCCTGATTCAGAGATCATCTACATGACAGTTTACCATCTGCATGCAGCTCTAATGCATATGCACCAAACACCTACAGTACGTTAGCAATTTATGCCTTGGAATAATCTACAATTTGTGATCTCTGCACCACCAGCCCCTGACCAGTTGCTGGATCCTTGTGGTTACTTAAAGGCATTTTTTACATACAAATTATAACTAAATCATAAAAAAGTGTCATGGGGAACATTCATGTGAAATGTACCATTGCTTCTCTTTCACAAATCCAACATGCAAGAGAAAGCAGTTCTTTAAAATGCCGTATTTTTCGCTCTATAAGACTCACTTTTTCCCTCGTAAAAAGTAAGGGGAAATGTGTGTGCGTCTTCTGGGGCGAATGCAGGCTGCGCAGCTATCCCAGAAGCCAGAACAGCAAGAGGGATCGCTGCTTTCGCTGCACAGCGATCCCTCTTGTTGTTCTGGCTTCTGAGATTCAGAATATTTTTTTCTTGTTTTCCACCTCCAAAAACTAGGTGCGTCTTATGGTCTGGTGTGTCTTATAGAGCGAAAAATACGGTATATTTCACCCCTTCTGTAGCCCCTGCCCAAATACTTTTTTTCCCCTGGTACCACCACTACACATGTATAATAAATTTATTTTTGCCTGTGTGTTTGTAAAGAGTACTCTGACTTCAGATAAACGTCTCAGATGGTTTTTGGATTCTTGCATGGAAAATTGACATCACAGTGGGAAACACTTGTTTGGCCTGGGACACCTGCAGCCTGCCCATAATGACTGTTCAAAACATCACATTGTTTCTTCAAGGATGCGGAGTTGGTGGGAATCAAAACACAGCATGCTTCATTACAAGTAAACTCAAGCATGCCACAATCTTAGCAGATCCTTTTGGATCAGTGCCTGGCTTGGAATTCCAAATGAGCCAGGGAATCGGTGGTTTTCCTCAAACAAGTCAGCTCTCCAAAGAAAGCATATCAGACAGCCTCTTTTAAAGTTTTCTTGGCGGGGGGGGGGGGGGAATACACCAAGCAAATTGCTTCTGATTGCCAACCTATCTGTGTATCTGAACCCAAATGGGGTACTAAACACCAGTGAATTTCGTCCCAGTTGCAGATGCCACATTAAAGTGAGCTGAACGCCTCAACAGAGCCTCTTTCATGCAGTGTTTTTCTGCGGAATAACTATGTTAACAGTTTCCTTCCTGGATGTGTGACATGGTATGTTTGCCGCTTATGATGGAAGGCACCAATTATTTATTTATTTATTTATTTATTTATTTATTTATTTATACTGTTGCAGTCCATATATGAAATCTTTACATAATGATACATATACATTATATTCGTAAATTCACGTTTTCATGTTTCATTATGTACCAACATTTATCCATTTCTTATTTCTCGCCCTGTGTCTTCCCTCCACCCGCGCCTGACTTACTTGTTATTATTTTATAACTTTATTATTGAGATTGTATTATTGTATCTTAATTATTAAACATTCAGTCTTATATATCTGCTTAGCTTAACTTAACTTTGTGAAATCAGTCTATACATATCAATAAATTCTTGTCGGAGCATGTTTTGGTCATGTGTTCTTCTACACATTTCCATTCCTGTTTGAGATTTTGATTAGATTGCATTCTAATTGTTGCCATCATTTTTGCTAATTCAGTCATTTCCAAAAAATTATATTGCCAATTTTTCAATGTTGGTGCTTCTTCTGATTTCCAATTTTTTGCAGTCAATAACCTTGCGGCGGCTGTTGCGTATAAAAAGATTCTCTTTATGTCTTTGGACACCAATGATTATGTGATTGACACCAGTGGGTGCTTTTCCTCATTGATAATGGCAGCTTGGGAAGGTAATTTAAGTTGAGTTGACCCTATCTTACCCCATGGAGGCAAGTCTTTAGAACAGTGGTTTTTTTCAGCTGGAGCACATTCTGGCACCTCTCAGGTGGGAGCCATTGCAGGCTCCTCCCACCTGCTTCTTGCTTTTACGTACCTCTGAGAAGCCCCAAACAAACATTTCAAGTCAAAACTTGAGTCTACACTTTTTTTAATATCTAGGACTCCTCCTAGCTTCTAGCCTGTCCTAGCTGCAGGGCCAATTCGTATTTCCTTTTCTTCAGTCCATCTCCTGTGTAGCAGATGTGGGCTTAAAGCTTTCTAGCCAAGCCTCTACCATTACACACACATACACACACACATTTGCATGAGGCCCCTTCTGAGCTGCCCTAGCCATCCGCCTGAATGGAAGGGCTGTCTTGAATTACCCCGCAACATGCTGTAACAACTTCATGGTGCGTTCCGACACCTATTTTTCTTGACGGAAAAAGCCCTGGTTAAACCTGTCTTACCCCATGGAGGCAAGTCTTCAGAGCAAGGGAGACACTTCCCCACCAATTTCAGTCTGTCCTCAGCCAGCCCCCATCCGCTTACTTCCTTACAACCAGTCCATGGGGAGTGCCACTGACTGTTAGCCTCCTCCTTGTCATCTTAAAGGGTAAAGGTACCCCTGACCATTAGGTCCAGTCGTGACCGACTCTGGGGTTGCGGCGCTCATCTCGCTTTATTGGCCGAGGGAGCCAGCGTACAGCTTCTGCGTCATGTGGCCAGCATGACTAAGCCACTTCTGGCGAACAGAGCAGTGCACGGAAACACCGTTGACCTTCCCGCCGGAGCGGTACCTATTTATCTACTTGCACTTTGATGTGCTTTCGAATTGCTAGGTTGGCAGGAGCAGGGACCGAGCAATGGGAGCTCACCCCGTTGCAGGGATTCGAACTGCCTACCTTCCAATCGGCAAGTCCTAGGCTCTGTGGTTTAACCCACAGCGCCACCCGTGTCCCCCTTGTCATCTTAGTGTTGCCCTTATAGAGACCCCTGCCTGAAATCTTGAATGCTGTTGCCAGTCAATGTACACTGACCTAGATGGACTGACATAAGGTTGCCTCCTATCGTCCTATGATGGATTGACAGCCAAAGATACCGGTAATAAGGCAGCATACTCTGTCTTCCAGCACCTTGCCAGTATGGTACACCTCATATTATGGAACAAAGCTAGCAAGTATTATAAGGTAATGAACATTTTATTGTGATTTAATACAAGAGAGCTCTATCTTGGTTAACCTTGGTAGCTTGTTCTGCTTCACTTCCTCTCCGTAGCAGGCTACATCCTTTAATCCCTCACGTCTTTCATTCCATCTCATAAAATAACTTTCCCCTCACAGCTGCCACTCTCCATCCCCAAACACTTGCCACCTGAGGTGGTTGGCTGCCTCACTTTGCCTAGTGATAGGGCTGGCCCTGGAATCAGGTACCAGTATACTTCCTGGTGAGAATTTGAGGTCAGCGCTGCCTTTTCCTCTTTGAAAGTGTAAAAATTAGTCACTTAAAAAAAGAATAGAAATTAAAATGGTAGCTGAACATTCAGGAAGATGGCTTGGAAGGACTGGTTAGGGCCAATGATGTCAATAAACATTTCTTGACAACCTAGAGACTGATTCTGTCCCCACTCCTTTCCATAAGACTGGAAGGGGGGAAAGTAGGCAAGGGGTGGAGGGAAACAATTGCTTGATTTATCTTCACTGTTCAAATGACTAAGCTTCAAACTCTTAGAGCAGAAAACACTTCCTGGATTTTAGGAGACATGCTGTGTTGCAAAATTCAATGTCTTTCATGCTGTCATAGCAATTCGTTGCAAATTAATGGTCATCACAGGAGACTTCCCCTTCCAAAATTAAACAGTTACTCACTACAAATCATACAAATGTGTTACTTTCATCCCAAACACACAAGTCATTCTCATGCTCCCCACCCCCAGAGTTGGTCCTCCATGTTTTTCAGCTTGAATATATATCTTGATTTTACCAGCAACCATGTTACCAACCGTACCAACAGGATAATTAACTCAGTTTAGAGCCATAAACATGTTCCCTGAATTTCACGTAGCTATGTCATATGGCCATGACACCACACAACTGTCTTTTTGCTAGGCCCCTGGACAACCATTTTTAAGTGGGGAGCAAACCATGAAATCATAGCCAAAACTGGCTTTCAGATCTTGCACTAACCATGGTTTCTCATTACACCCAAACCCATTGTCTTACAAAAGTACCACGCAAAAGTGATTAGAAAACAAAACCAACATAAGGCAGCCAAAACAAGCCACAGTTCCTTTGCAAGGCTTACCCTGGTTTGTTTAGCAAGTTAAGGTAAAGCAAACCATAGGTAAACATTAAGAGAAAGCACAGCCACAGTGAAATTTATTTGGGTCTCAGCTTTCAAGAAGCATTTCACTACTGCCGTTTTTTCTTAGGAATGCAGGTTTCAGGCTATTCATACCTCTTTCTCACCGGTTGTCTGAGGATGCTATTTGATAGCCCTTTGCTAGATTCTCAACACACGGGAGAGAAAAAGCCTGATGAAAGTTTGTTTACCTTTTCTCACCACAGGCTAAGGGGAAGGTTTTAAAGGAAGCAGCTGTACAAGCTTAGATAATAACATAGCATGGCCCATCTCTCCCTAAGAAGTGCTTTAATCCTCTGTATTTACTCAGCAAGGAAAACAGTACTTTCTACAATGGAGTTTCGTTCCTCACCTTTGACAGAGGAAATGAACTACCTCAACTGCAGAACGTTTCCCCTGCTATTGGCTTCATTTCAGTTGTGTCCCTTCTCTAAGTCCCTGGGAAAGTCAGCAACCGCTGACCAACCTAGTGACTTCAAGGAATTTTGTCCCACAGTCTTTTGTGTGTCTTCTGCTTAAGGGAAGTTACTAACAAGAACAACTTTTAGATGTTTCAAGAATAGCAGTTTGGGCAGGAGAGCATTAATAGATCTAGGAGTACTGCTGCATGCTGCCTTCCTTGACTTGATAAAGTTGCCATATATCTCCATTGTCATGGAAATTAAAGATAATTGGCCCACAATGGTGAAGAACAGGGGCCCTCCTCCATTCTGCAGCCAAGGATGTCCTTTCTAGTTACCTGTGAAGGACAGAAGGCAGTTTTGAGTTGAAGAGAGACTAAATACATAGGGCTTGTCCACACTGGAGCTTATTGTGTATTGACAGCTGTTTGTATTGGGGCTGCCATTCGTTCAGAATTTTCCAGAAATAGCCGGGATTCATCCATTGGAAACTGGTTAAAATGTCCAGGAAAACTTGGCCATATGGTAGCCCATATCGAAAGTGTGGGATTTTTGGCAGATTTCTGGAACAAATAGCTTTAACGTTCATCTCACTTTCAGGCTGAGGGATCCAGCGTTTGTTCACAGACAGCTTTCCGGGTCATGTGGCCAGCATGACTGAACCGTTTCTGGTGCAAGGGAACACCGTGACAGAAACCAGAGGGCAGAGAAATGCCGTTTACCTTCCTGCTGCAGACGTACCTATTTATCTACTTGCACTGGTATGCTTTCGAACTGCTAAGTTGGCAGAAGCTGGGACAGAGCAACGGGAGCTCGCCCTGTCGCAGGGATTCTAACCGCCGACCTTCTGATTGGCAAGCCCAAGAGGCTCAGTGGTTTAGACCATTTGCCAAGTGGTAAATTGCAACAATGTGTGTGCAACCACTTGGTAAGCTAGTCCTCTGTAATGTTCTGCCAACTGGTGAGAAGGTTACTAACACGCCACTGACACACTGGTTCAGGCATGAGCTAACAGGCCCCTCTCTGCTTAGCAGGATGTCAGCTGCGGACACATCACTTTGCCATTGGTCATCTGCATTTTTCCTGAAATGGTTGTTAAGATGCACATAACTGTGAGTCTGGCTCAAACCGACCTAACTGGAAGGGCCACAAAATAGCAACTGAATAAACCCCACTCTTTATAGCTGAGATAAACTGAGTACAATGAACAGACTTTGACATCGTTGACCCTACATTGGCGAAAGTGGATTAGACAACTGTGTGTAGCTTGCTGGACTCCTAACAAAGAGGCAGCTTCATTCCCTGTGAAATTATTAGATGGTTGCTTAAGGGTAAATTCTCCCATCACATGATATACAGTGTCCCCTGTCTATTGACAAAGATTTTGTCTCTCCCGAGTCCAATAGTATAACATTGAGCCATGAATGATAGTTTTCTAATTCTCCTCACCACTACAGGCTGTGTACACACCAGGCATTTCGATCACATTTGAGGTATATGGCTTCCCCCAGAGCATCCTGGGAACTTGCATATATTCCAACATTTCTCTGATGAAACTAAGGACATCCTATTCTATCCTATTATTATTATTATTATTATTATTATTATTATTATTATTATTATTCTACCCCACCCATTAGACTGGGTTGCCCCAGCCACTCTGGGCAGCTTCCAAAATATATAAAAACATAGTAAAAGAGTTTTTTTATATAAAAAAACCCAAAAAACTTCCCTATACACGGCTGCCTTCAGATGTCTTCTAAAGGTTGTGTAGTTACCAATCTCCTCTGCTAGGGGTTTGCTAACTCCATACCCTCCAACATTTCTCCAATGAAAATGGGGATGTCCTATGGAAGGCCAAGACATTCCTGGTTCAAATGAGAAACCAGGATGGTTTCTGTAAATCCAGAACTGTCCCTATCAAATAGGGACACTTGGAGGGTCTGAACTTAATACAGTAGTTTGTTAAGGGTACTGCGAACTGCAGATCCCAGTAGGCCACAGTGACCCACCTGGCGGGATGCTAGAATAGCATCTCTTCCCCACTTTGTACCACATACACTGTGGTCCTACAGTAGTTCCAGAAGACAGATGTGAGCACCAACTTTATGGAGCATCATATCTGACCAGAGCCAAATTCAGGGTGCTGCAGGCAGTTTCCCCTCACAGGATGTCAAGCTGAGGGAACGCAAAATTATTGTTGTTATTGTTGTTGTTGTGAGAATAAGAAGCATTTAGGGGGAAACACCAAATTTTGTCCTCGCTCAGGTGCCATATTACCAAAGTCCACCTCTGTATCTGACAGTTAAAACTGGCATAAATGCATAAGAACAACCCTGCCCTGCTGAATCAAACCAAAGATTCATCTAACCAGAGTTCCCAAACTGTTTTCCCCACAGACCACTTGAATATTGCTGAGAGTCTTGGCAGACCACTTAATGATTTCTCTGCCTGTTTCAGTGATGTGCTGTTGTGCTAGGTCCTGTGTGATTTTTAACAGTGTTTTTATCGATTCTCTGATGGTCTCAGAGTCAATTTTATGGTATTACAATTTGAATTCCGCAGAATGCAATATGAAATTTAGGAACAATAAAATGCAACATAAGAAATCAAAGAAGCAATAGAACACATGTAAAAATCAGTGTAGCTATTCAATGCATGGAGACCGCCATTCACAGCTGCTGCTCCCAGACACACAGAGACACACTGCGGACCACGTGAATGAAGCTTGCAGAGCAATGATGGTCTGTGGACCACAGTTTGGGATTCCTGATCTAGTCCATTATCCTGTTCTCACAGTAGCCAGTCAGATGCCTGCAGGAAATCAGCAAGCAGGGCATGAATGCAACAGGTGCAATTCCCAACAGCTTGTATCCAGACGCATATCGCCTCCGATACTGGAGGGAGCATATAACCATCATGACTAAGTAGCCTTTGATAGCCATGAACTTCTCCAATCCTCTTTTAAAGAAATCCAAGTTGGTGTTTTACCAGACAACTTAGGAATAAGTACTTCGTTTTGCCTATCTTGAATCAACTTCAGTGGACTCTAGTATTATGAGAGAGGGAGCAAAGCTTCTCTCTGTCCACTTTTTCCACACCATGACAAGACAGTGTTCAGGAACCCATCTTTAAACTCCCATTCCATGTTGATTGGATGCAGGTGGCGCTGTGGGTTAAACCACTGAGCCTAGGACTTGCCGATCAGAAGGTCGGCGCTTCGAATCCCCGCGACGGGGTGAGCTCCCGCTGCTCGGTCCCTGCTCCTGCCAACCTAGCAGTTCGAAAGCACGTCAAAGTGCAAGTAGATAAATAGGTACCACTCTGGCGGGAAGGTAAATGGTGTTTCCATGCGCTGCTCTGGTTCGCCAGAAGTGGCTTAGTCATGCTGGCCACATGACCCGGAAGCTGTACACCAGCTCCCTCGTCCAATAAAGCGAGATGAGCGCCGCAACCCCAGAGTCAGCCACGACTGGACCTAATGGTCAGGGGTCCCTTTACCTTTATTCCTAGGATCTCTTTCCTTAACAGGCACACCATTCTTCAACAACAGCCTTTATGTTTTCATTCTGACAGTCCAGTTTTTCACAGAGGTCACCACGATGTAATCGCAAAACTTTTGTGGTTTATCCCCAAGTGAGCAAAACCGTTTTGCATTCTGTTTTATTTGAGAGGATTTTCTTGGCACACCCTCTTGTAGTATTAAATATTCTCAACAGCAAGGAAGGAAGGAAGGAAGGAAGGAAGGAAGGAAGGAAGGAAGGAAGGAAGGAAGGAGTTTACAATATTGTTGCTTTGCTGGCATTGGTATTTTAACAGGCAAGATAGGACAAGAGAGTAACATGTGAAGCAGGCCAAATTCTAACTCTCAGTGTAGGAAAAAACACTGGCCAAGCTCTGATGGCAGCATGAGATCATTGTAATAACTTGAGTTATTTAGTAGGGTTGCAAGCTTTAATCTGCTTAAATTACTAGATACAACTAAAGCTGTGCAGCCATCACCTTTATTCATGAGTCTACATCTTTGCTTCAATTTCTAGTTCATAGAATCACCTCCATTATCTAGCTCAGGGGTCCCCAAAATATGAGCCACCAGTGGTCCCTGATCTTTATTCAGATGGTCTGTGGTGTGTCTATGGATTTGAGGTTGAAGATGGTGCATCCATTGCATTAAATATTCATTTTTTATTATTATTATAAATTTATCGCTTCTTTAATTTATTATATTGTGTTTTATTGTGCTACAATTTGAATTCTACGCAATTCAAATTGTGATACTACAAAATACAATATGTATGGAATTCAAACTGCAATATAGGGAGAGTGTGCCAGTGTGTTCCCACTATCAAACAGTATATACCATCATAAAGTCTTTCCTGATGTTTATTCCTGATGTAACCCTGTTTATTATAATTTGAACCTATTGATTAAGATCCTACACTTTGGTGCAACAGAAAACAAATTTGCTACATCATCTATGTAACATCTCTTCAAATATTTTGAAATGGTCATCATAGGTAAAGGTAAAGGGACCCCTGACCATTAGGTCCAGTCGTGACTGACTCTGGGGTTGCGGCGCTCATCTGCAGACAGCTTTCCGGGTCATGTGGCCAGCATGACTAAGCCGCTTCTGGCGAACCAGAGCAGCCCACAGAAACGCCATTTACCTTCCTGCCGGAGCGGTACCTATTTATCTACTTGCACTTTGATGTGCTTTTGAACTGCTAGGTTGGCAGGAGCAGGGACCAAACAACGGGAGCTTACCCCGTCGCGGGGATTCGAACCGCCGACCTTCTGATCGGCAAGTCTTAGGCTCTGTGGTTTAACCCACAGCGCCACCCACATCACCTCTTAAATGTCTACACATTCTCTGCAACACTGCAAAGCAACTAGGGCTAAACCTACTTAGATCACAGAATACAGCTTCTTGTAGAACAAAAGGTTGCATCCAATGTTAGTCATACTCAGAGCAGACCCACTCAGATTAATAGACATTACTAACTCAGGTCCATTAATTCCAATGGGTCAACGGTGAGTAGAACTTGGCTGGATGCCACCAAAACGGTCTCAGGTCAGTCTGTGATGGGCTCGGAAATATCCCTGGGAGAAAAGCAGATTCCTCTTCCCAGAATATTCTTGCAGTCAAGGTCTCAGCGTCTGAGGAGGAAGCTGGGAAGGTGGTCTCTGATCACGTCCCCAAAAGTATTACACTATAGTTTTGAGTGAGAACTGGAGTCAATGAAATAAGACAATTAGCATTTTCACCAACATGCAAGATTGTGTTTGAATAGAGACTTCAGCAGCTGCATCCAGTCTGGGTTCTTGACAGACTTTTGACCTCATAAATCACGAAGTTGGGCCCTCCATGCTGTGGATCAATCGCTGAACTTTGTCTCACGACCCCCAATCTCCGAACAGCCAGTCTTCTTGTCGTCCTGCTGAACAAGGAGTAAAATTGGACTTTGTTCAGAGAACAGTAAGCAATTAAACATCTCAGTCATAGGATGCGATGCTGGGGGAGGATCAGAGTTGTCAAGCCTTCTTTTTTATTAATTTTGAAGGCAACCCTGCACCAAAACAGAACAAAGAAGAACTTTTATAAAGGGGTGTGCATTGTCCAAAATATTGAGAGCACTTTCAGCAACACATCAGTGTAAAGCATATAAAGCATAAGGTTTTGGTTTAAAAACACTATTTGTAGTTAGAACAAGGAAACATCATCTCCAAGTTCATATCAATGGAGGGTGTTCTGAATGTGGTGCTAAAGTTGTGACCTGTAATGACAGGAAAGGTATTTTTCAGCATGTGTGTACTAATGTCATCCAAAACACATTCAATTCCTTTTAGGACCATCTTGGTTGTGAGTCCTGGAAGTCCTGTTCCCTGCTTTGCAGGTTCCCCTCCCCCCAACCTGGCCTGGGAAGAGGGACCTGGACTGACTCCAGCTACAAAAGACTGCTGAAAAGACTCTTGGGTAGTGACGTTGTTGTTGTTTTTTAATATAATTTTTATTGGTTTTTTTAACATATCATTTTCAACAGTAATTAAACATACTTTTACATCTTATTCAAATTTTTGACTTCCATCAATCCTGTCTGGAAATTTTCCAATCTAATCTCTCAGTATGCATTTCTTATCCTCCCTATTACATTTCAAACTCATAACCAATATCTCTATCTTTTTATACTTTGTAACACTTTGTATATTTCTCCTTACAAAACTTCTTGTAGTCCTACTAGTGTAATTCGTTGATTACAGTTGCTCTTCAAATAATTCATATACTTCTTCCAATCTTCTGTAAATCTCTGGTCCCGCAGGTTTCGAATCCTTCCTGTCATTTTGTCCAATTCTGCATAGTCCATTAATTTCGTCTGCCATTCTTCTTTCGTCGGAATGTCTTCTTGTTTCCATTTCTGGGCTAATAATACTCTTGCCGGGTAGTGACGATGTTTAGAGGGTTAATACAGAGTTTGCCAACAAGCCAGTGAACAGCAAGTCTTGTAATACAACAATCTTAATACAACTGTGTTTATAATTCAGTGCCACCTTACACTTTCCCCAAGAAATGGGGAAGTCAGAGGCTGCCAATCCAGTCTCCATCACACAATAAGCTTGTACGCATAGGCAAGCACATGAAATGATTTATGGGACTCATCACATTTCTGGAAAGGTAACATGAGACTCACTCCTAAATCCCAGAGATTCAGACATTTAGGGGATTAGTCTGCTTTCCCTCTCAGCAAAATCTATTATACAATCATCTAATTACATGGGTTTAACATACTTAATTTATTGTAGCAGTTTGGCACTCTAAATTGCAGGAGTTCAGTCTGGCAGAAGACGGAATGTGGGTTTCCAACCCCCACCTTCACCCCTCCCCGGTATTCCTTCTAAATAACAAAATTAGTTTTTCGTGTTGCAGCCAAATGGGCCATCGGTGGCTCAGATGGGGTAGGTAATGCTGGTTCTTTGCGAATGCGTGTTTATGCAGCAGTGCGCATAAGATGGGTTCTGTGGCATTGCTGGAGAGACATTCATCTACGTGAAAAGTCATGAACAATGGGTGGCAGCAGAGTTGTTGGCCATGCTGAGAGCGTGGCTGTCAGTGTCACAGCTCTATTTCTTGTTTCTACTGGTTGTTGGCATCCGTGTGTGTCTTGACGGCGTTCTCCCCACTTGTGATCCTTGGCAAGGGGTATTCAGAGGCAAACTGTCGTCGACACAGGCAGGGTAATGGCCATCGTGACAAGAAGCCACTGGTGGTCTCATCTTCCATGAAAGGCGATGCAAAACTTTGGTATGGGGCAATTGATCCTTCACATACCCCCCCCCATCATTCCTCAGATGAAAATAGGGAAATTTCTCACTCTCCCGCAACTGACCCTCCTCAATGCCCTCCTTTTTTTGTCCTCCCACAGCCTGCAGAGCTGCAAGATCATATTCATCCAGTACTATACCAGCTGCACTGGCTCCCGGTGGAGTACAGGATCAGGTTTAAGGTGCTGGTTTTAACCTTTAAAGCCCTATACGGCCTAGGACCCTCGTACCTACGGGACCGCCTCTCCTGGTATGTCCCACAGAGAAATTTACGGTCTGCAAATAAAAACATCCTGAAGATCCCAGGCCACAGAGAGGTTAGGCTGGCCTCAACTAGAGCCAGGGCTTTCTCGGCCACGGCTCCAATCTGGTGGAATGCTCTGTCACAAGAGACTAGGGCCCTGCGGGACCTGACATCTTTCCGCAGGGCCTGCAAGACAGAGCTGTTCCACCAGGCCTTTGGTCAGGGCGCAGCCTGACCCCCTCCTCTGGCAACCTGCACAGAATTTTGCTTAATGGTTGCCATCAATTTGATTTTAATTTGATTTTAATTAATTTTATAATGAATGTTCTTAGAATGTTGGATTATTTTGATTGTTGTTAGCCGCCCTGAGCCCAGCTTCGGCTGGGGAGGGCGGGATATAAATAAAATTTATTATTATTATTTATTATTTCTATCAGAAGAAGGGTGAGTGCCACACACCAGTAAATTTTAGAAATATTTTAGAAATATTTTAGAAATAATATTTTAGAAATAATATTTTAGAAATAATATTTTAGAAATAATATTTTAGAAATAATATTTTAGAAATATTTTAGAAATGGACAAGATTAGACACACAAAGCATTTAAAAAATATATCAAGACTCCTGGCGCTCCGCTCCCCCTTTCTTCCTGCCCAGGGTGGTCCTGCCCTCTGCCTGACCTTCATAAGCCAACACATTACATGTGGCTGGGCCTCCTTGTCGCCTGCCCACCCGCCCTCCAGCAGCTGCCCAAGGGAGGAGGACGGTAGCAGCGGTCATGGAGAAGCAACAGAATGCTCCCTCGCCACCATCATTACTCAGGGCAAGCGCTAGCTCATCCTTGTCCCTGAGCTCGGTGGCGGGATCAAATCAGAAGCTGGGATGGCTATCATCATTCCAGGACTGTCCCTGGAAAATTGGTACACTTGGAGGGTATGCCTTCACGACTGATGGGTTGATGGGTTGCCCCACTACGAGACTTGAAGCTACAGGGAACCTGGCAGAGGGCCTTCTTGGTAGTGGCACCCACCCTGTGGAACACCCTCCTATCAGTTGTCCAACAGATAAACAACTATTTGACTTTTAGAAGACATCTGAAGGCAGCCCTGTTCAGGTTTTTATTGTTTGATGTTTCACTGTGTTTTTAATATTTTGTTGGGAGCCGGCCAGAGTGGCTGGGGCAACCCATTCAGATGGGAGACATATAAATAATAAAATTATGGTGATGATGATGTTAAGGATGATGATGATGATGATGATGATGATGATGATGTTTGTTTGGAGGTTCTAGCAGGGGAGCGCAGCTATCGTATACCCTTGACCGAAGAACGGTACACTCCTTCTATCTGGGATGGTCGTCCTCTTCCACCGAGCGCGCAGCTTCGGGAGGGACGCACATGGAGCGGTGAGGGAGGAAGGGGACACCCGCCTAGCCAGCCAGATCAGCCGAATCAACCCTGGCGATCAATGGGGTGACAGATGTCGCAGCCAGATCGCCCTCACATCCAGATGATGATGATGATGATGGGTTCTGTTAGTGTGCCTATACAGCCCCAGCTTCACTGATACCCAGACCCAGCCAGGACCAGTGCTACAGCAACTCGGGTGTCAAGAGGACAACCTCTATTCCATGCATGTGTGAAATAGCCAAAATTGTCCTCCACAGGCAGTTTCCACAGTGTGCTATCTTTTCAGGGAGCTCCCTTCCAGAGGCCACAGCTTCGCTATAGCAAGCGTATTTATCTTTGGTTTCCACATAAATGGCTCTGCAAAGCACGGGATTAAGCTAAAGCACACATCTGCCTTAAACTTTTCCATACCAATGAAGTAATATAAACAGAGTAATGTAAAGCAAAAAAACCCAGACAATGGCCTTTGCCTCGCAGACTGAAAAGCAGCCACAGAACTACCCCTATTTGGTTATGGAATTGGTTCTCTCTCAGTGCGCGAACCCAAACTACTGCAATGCTAATCTTCTGCTTGGCAAGACTCTGCTAAAAATGGAGAATTTCAGTCTGACATTCAAAGGTACATAAAGGGTCAGCTTCTAGCAATTCGGGAGGGGGGGAAGTACCTTGTATAGTAGTTTGCCCAGTGTGATTACCATAAGCAATGGGGGGAATCACATTCCTGTGCATCACAGGCCATAGCGGCTGTGTCTGTACTTTGCAGGTTTGTGTATTGTCGTGTAGTATGAATAGGAAGAATAAGAGGCAGACATCTGTGCCATCTTGTCTGCTTGGATTTCATGGTCTGTCAGACTCAAAGAACTTAATTGTATATCATTTGTTCCCCGTGCCTGCCAGCCCCAGGGTTTGAGATCAGAGTGTACGATTTATTTCATATACTTTCAAAATAAGTAAACGTTAATGTTGTCCCAGGTGCTGTAGAGATTTTGCTTTATTCTTTTCTGGCAAATTAGGATGAGGTCCCTTTTACCCATCACTGCAGTCCTTCAAAAGCAAACAGAGTTTGCTGCATATAACATACAACATTTCCAATATTTGTTATGGTCTTCGATTCCTGAATAGATTTCTTGTGTGCAGGTTTTTCAATAGGCAAAGCAGATATTTGCTTTCTAACTGCATAGAAAGTCAAGTGTGACTGATGGAGGGTGAAATAAAGGACTTGATTGTGACTTGTCGTATCATGGCTGAACCAATTTGGGGAATACCAACCAGGGCATGTCGGATGATCATTGAACATGTCACAACCTTTCATAGAACAAACTAGATGTGCCAGAGTGAAATGAAAGTGAACTCTTGTTGAAAGCATCATGTTATGGTGGTGTAAATCACCTCTCAGTGTTTGCTGGCAGAAGCCTCAGGTTTCAAGGTTTGAGGTCTTTTCAGGAGTTACCTAGAGTAGACATTTTCTAACAGGCATTGTAAAGGCACTGCAAGCTCACAGGTCTGCCACCCTTAGTCATGAAAGTCAAAGCCTTGTGAATGTTATATGCTTATAATCTTTTGCAAAACAACTATACTGTAGAATGGAAACATTAACAGATAATCAATATATTCAGGTGAAACACTTCAGAATAAGTGGTTTGTTTGGATGATTATCCACATCAAAAATCTTTGTCCTTGTACCCTCCAATTCTAACATTTATCAATGAGGGTCCTTTGCTGTGCAGTAGTCAACTCACCTTTTGGACTGCGACCTTTAATAGTTCTTGCCTTTTTGGAAAAAAATACTTAATCTGCTTCAGGATCTTCTTTTGCTCTATAACCTGGAACTGTTCTTAACCTGAGGTACCACTTTAGCCAATGGGGCCTCCCACTGCTGCTGCCATGCGATTTCTGTTCTCATCCTGAAGCAAAATTCTTAACCTGAGGTACTATTTCTGGGTTAGCAGAGTTTGTAACCTGAAGCATCTGTAACCCAAGGTACCACTGTACTGCACTCTGCTAAATGCTACATTATTTCTAATTGCATTTAATCAGTTCTTTGAGCTCTTAGATTGTATTTTATTGTGTTACAATTTGCATTCCATTGTATTCAAATCAAAATGGTTAAAATACAAGAAACGAAAGCAATAAAATACAGTATAAAGGCATTATGTATATAAATTATAATAATGATTTGTAATAATAATAATAATAATTTATTATTTGTTTGCATTCCATTGTATTCAAATCATAAAATCATAGAAAACAATGTAAGAAATAAAAGAAATAAAATGAAGTTTAAAATTCATTAGGTATATAATTTATTATAATAATGTTATTATTTATACCCTATCTGGCTGACATGTGGAGCATCTGAATAAAGCTTGTGGACTACTGGTGGTCCACAGACCACAATTTGAGAACACCTGTTTTATAGATCTGCTTTATATAGCTCCCAACAAAGTATTAACTGTTGTTAATACTCTGTTGGTAGCCGCCCAGAGTGGCTGGGGCAACCCAATCAGATGGGCAGCATACAAATACAATATAATGATGCTGATGTTGTTGTTGCTGTTGATGATGATGATGATGATGATGTGTACCCATCTCCTTTGCAGTTGCCTCTCTCTCTCTCTCTCTCTCTCTCTCTCTCTCACACACACACACACACACTTGAGAACTTGGATGAGTTCAGATTCTCAAACGAGCTGAGGAAGGTTTCTCAGAATGTTTCTGATCAATAATTGGGGGGGGGGTGTTCCTAAGAAGTTCAAACACATCATATATTTGTTCTGAAGAAACCCAAAATATTTTACCCTGGTGCTCTCAACAGAAAACGTCATTGCTCCTGCTCTGGGGGCAGGGGGTGGGGGTCACAGAGCTGTGTTGCCCTGCAGTTCACCTCCACTAAAGTGTGGGTGCCACAAAATATTCTGATACTCATCATTTCCATTGTGAAGGGAAGATGAAAGCATTCTGGTCAATGCCAACTAGTAACTGCTACATCTGTGGTCCTCGGGACCAGGGAGGAAGCCAAGCACATGATAGCTGAGCGTAGGAAAGGAGGGCAGTTGCCACCTAGGTGACTTCTTTTCTACCCTAAGAAGTCCAAAAGTCCCTGCTGCAGCGTCTTGAATTCCAGCTGCAGGACTATCAAGAAACAACGGGCGATTGTTGGCTTCTTTTCTTAGAGTCGCCACAGAATTCAGAGCTACCACGCAGAACAAGTAACCTTTAGTTCCAGAGGGTCAGGAGGAGGTAACTAACTAATTGATGGAACCATTCATTTGACAAGTGCTGACTGCACCGTATTGGTCCTGGGGTGAAATAAAGCTTTCCTGTGTTGTCTCTCTCTATGGCCCCAATTGTGTTCAGAAGGCATTGCCCTGCTTTGGGGTTGGATGATATAGAGCTTTACTATCATATCAGTTCTGCCTGAGGGCTGCTTCGTGCCTCTTTCTTGCTCCCCCATCCACATCTTCTTGGGTCATAAGGGGGAAGCTTCTGTCTTTCCTGCTACGCACCAAGGGTTTTGAGTGTATCAGAATGACAGTTTCAGCAATCAACTTACAGCATCCTTGAAGACCTCTCTGGTAGGCCTTGGTAGGCCAAGCAGCAGACCTGGGGAATCACACAGATCCGGTGTCGATGAAGGAACCCATGTGATAAAAACATAAATATGCCTAACATAAAGGAGCATCTCTTTTCCAACCTGTGCCCAGGGCTAGCCAATGTGGCGCCCTCCAGATATTATGGACTACAATTCCTATTAGCCTTGACCATTGCTGGCTCAGGATGATAGGAACTGTAGTCCTAAACGTCACCATGTTGCTTAGGTCAAAATTTGTTGGATTCAGCAGCCTTAAACACACAAAGTGGTGGCCACACCACTAGACAAGAATGCCCCAAATATCTCAAACCTGATACACTCTTTACAAGATGTGCTTGGTTATCCCTGTGGATACACTCTGGAAGTATCCAGATCGGTGATTTGCAGGTGTTTGTTTTCTGTCTCTCCACACACCACCTGAAATTTGCTGGGGGTATTTGTGGACCACTTTTTTTAAAAAAAAAAGTTATACAAATCAAAGAAAATGAGGGCAAAAAGACATTTTGCTTTCAGTGAAAATAAACCGCTGACTTTGGAGATTTGCATAGCACAAGGGATGGTTTTACATCGTCATCTGTGCCACCTGCATACAACTCCTGTTTTGGCATGTGTGCCGCAGGGGCTCACTCCGGTTAGTATGGAGAAGAGAGGCTCTAAACTGATTAGAGTTAAACTTTTGTAAACACCAGGTTTCGCTGGGATTACTTCCTCAAAGAGTTGCAGGCTCAGACTCATTCACAGATCTTGAATGTGGTTCAGAACTCCAATTTCATGCTCACATCTGCCATCCATCATTTCCTATAGCTGATTCATTGAGGGGCTGTCAAGGCCCCCCAAACCCACTCCGATCATTCATCTATAATGTGTTCCCTGCGGCAACCCAGCACAGGAGCACCAAAATAAATGCAGATACTAGGTAAAAGGTAAAGGACCCCTGACAGTTAAGTCTAGTCACGAAAGACTCTGGGGTTGCAGCACTCATCTCGCTTTACGGGTCGAGGGCACTGACGTTTGTCCGCAGACAGTTTTTCCGGGTCATGTGGCCAGCATGACTAAGCCGTTTCTGGTGAAACCAGAGCAGCACACAGAAACGCCGTTTACCTTCCCACCGGAGTGGTACCTATTTATCTACTTGCACTTTGATGTGCCTTTGAACTGCTAGGTTAGCAGGAGCAAGTACTAAGAGGGCCTTCAAATTAGCTGATCTTAGCCATAGTCACATACCCTCCAACATTTCTCCGATGCAAATAGGGACGTCTTTAATTGTTGTTGTTGTTGTTGTTGTTGTTGTTGTTGTTGTTGTTAATATTGTTGTTATTATATTTATACCCCACCCATCTGACTGGGTTGTCTCAGCCTCTTGGGGGGGGGCTTCCAACATTTATTAAAATATAATAAAACATTAAACATTTTAAAACTTCCCTATGCAGGGCAGCCTTCAGGTTTCTTAAAAAGGTCGTATAGTTACTTATCTCCTTGGCTTGGGGGTCGCATAACTCCATACTCTCCAATATTGCTCCAATGAAAATAGGGACATCCTATCATATTTTTCAACAGTTCTCCAGTGTTTTCTCCAATAGGTGTGTCCTAAGGAAAAGTGGGACATTCCCAGATCAAATTAGAAACCAAGGCGGCTTCTGTAAATCCAAGACTGTCCCTGGAAAATAGAGACACCTGGAGGGTCTGTATGTTAGGATATTTCCGTTCCACCTTAAAAGGGAGCAGGATGTTTTGTATAACAGCCTGCGTATTTCCAGTTCACAGGATGTTTATGTTATCTGTTCCTTTCGTTTTCTGTCTGTTTTGCCTGAGCAATCGGAGCAGACGGTCATGTTTTCTTTGTTCTGACCAACGCCAAATAAACTGTAAATATGCATGTTCTGCTCTCATGCTGTGCAACTTCTTGCTGTGTGAATTCTGCTGTCAGAGTGTGCACTAAGCCTGAGGCTTAGTGTCGCTAAATAGCTGATACTGCGTGACTACGGGAGGTCGATGGATCGTCCGGCACCGAACTTGGCAGCTTCAGATGGACTCTATCTCCCTGGCAGTATCCCAACAACAGGTTTCGGGCCCAGATTCACGGCACTTGCAGGAGAGTAAGACTGCGACAGACTGCTGAGGTATGTGTGGGAAAAGCAAAAGAAGAGGCTTTTCTGTTTGCCGCGGGAAGAGCTTTTGATGTCCGGCTGGCCTAATTGGCCTGGGAGCCGAGCCAAGCAGGCTTCGTGATTTATGGGTGCCAAGATAAGGAGTCTCTAAAGTGAAGAAGACTCACGGCTGATGTTAAGAGGTGGAATGGAGTTTTTCCAAGCCTCTGAAGCTGCTGAGTGCCCAAAATTAAATCGGGACAATTATGAGACCTGGGCAAAATGGTGTGAGAGTTTGCTGCGTCAGTTTGGGGTGTGGCATACTGTATGTGAAGCCCCTCCAGTTCCTCTGACAGGGAGATGGGAGGCTCAGAATTCGAGAGCCATAGACGTAATAGTCTTGTCCGTCTCTCTGGAGGAAATTGCTACGCTAGCTGGCAACACCACTGCACGTCAGATGTGGAATGCTTTGAAGATAGCCCATCTGCCAGTCATCCCAGCCCAGTGTTTGAATGCATCGGAGGTCCTGGCTGTTTCCCAGAATGCGAGTGAATGCAAGGATGCCGAGGGCACCGGTTGCAAGCTGCAGGGGGAGCTGACTGTGATGTCATCCCAGGCAGCATTCCAGCCTCCAGGGGGAGCCAAGGAGTCGGCAGCTGAGAGCTCTGTTTCCCATGGGAGCCAAGGTCAACTTTGCAGAGGCCGGAAGGCCGGAAGTAAACAAAGGAAAAAGCCTGCAGATGGCCCGAAGCAGAAGGGGGGTGAAAGGCCCACGCCAGTGGAAAACAAGGCTATGTATGCTGGCACAGCTTCACCAAAGGCTAAAGGCAAGCTGCAAAAGCCCACGCTGGTGGAAAACAAGGTTTTGTTTGCCAGCAAATCTGCTTCGAAGGGGAAGGCCAGGTTTATTGTTGACTCTGCGGCCACGTGCCATCTCACCAAAGACCGCCATCTGTTTGTCTCCTTCACACCTCAAGATGGAGAGGTCCAGCTGGCTGATGGAAGGACTTTGCAAGCTACAGGAGTTGGGACTGTGAAACTTGAAAGTCTGCATACTACCATTAGTAATGTTCTTTTTGTTCCAGGAGCTGTGGACAATTTGCTTAGTGTCCCACAGCTAAATCGGCGTGGTTTTGAGATTTCCTTCAAGAGGAATGTCTGTGTCATCAGAAAAGGCAAAGAGGACTTTTTGCATGCAAAGTTGATGGATGGTTTGTTCTGTCTAACTTATGAGGACAATGCTGTTATATCTAATGCTGATACTTGTTGTGTTGCACAAACTAACAAGGTTCTTCATGCAGGATGCATTCATGATGCACATCGAAGATTTTGTCACCTCTCTTGGCAAGCGCTAGCCAAGATGCCTGAGTTGGTTGAAGGTTTGGACATCAAACCTTGTAAATTTCACATGAAGTGTGTATCTTGTGCAGAGAACAAGGTGAAGGTTGCTCCAAAAGGCAAGGAGTCTAGCAGGCAGGCTTCCAAACCCTACCAGCTAGTTCACGCAGACCTGGTAGGTCCTCTAGCGCCCTCTTTGGGAGGGGCAAGGTACTTCATGGTTCTAATTGATTCTTTTTCCAGGTACATTCATGTGTTTATGCTCGAGCAGAAATCGCAAGCATTTCCTAGGTTCAAAGCATTCTGTGCTTGGTTGGAGAATGCTCATGGTAAACGTATTGGCTGTCTGTTTACTGATCGGGGCGGGGAGTTCACTTCTCAGCAGTTTGAAGCTTTCCTGACTGAGAAGGGAATCCAGCATGACTTGTCAACGCCTAGATCGCCATGGATGAATGGGCTTGCGGAGAGAGCAAATCAAACGTTGCTGCAAGGCATAAAAACCTTGTTGCATGATGCCAACCTCCCTGAGAAGTTTTGGGGGGAGGCTCTCTCGAATTTTGTTTACAGTTTTAATCGCAGACTGTCATCACCTATTGGCTGCACTCCCTATGAGAAAATGTTTGGTAAGAAACCTAACACCAAGCACTTGAGAATCTTTGGTTCTGACATGTGGGTACACACCCCACAAAGCAACAAGCTTGGGAAGCGTGGGGCACATGGTTTGTTCATGGGGTACGACAAAGGTGCATACAGAGTATGGACGACTAACTCTAAATCCATAAAGTTCACAAGGAGTGTTGAGTACAATCCTAAGTGGGGGGAAAATGTGGAAATTTTCCAGAGTTACCCAGAGGAGGATGAAGGTGATGTGAAGAAAGCAGATCATGCTGAGAAAGCTGAGGAAACTGATGATGATGATGATGATGATGATCAGAGTTCGGATTCCAGTTCAGTGGGCGGCGCTGCTGCTGCTGTCAGTGACAGTGATGACACAGCAGACTACAAGAGCGCAAAGGCCTCAGTCAGACCATCTGATGCGTCTGACAATGAACTGGAAGAACCACTGTTCACCATTGGTCACTTTTCTCCTAAGAAGGAGGAGATGAGTCCAGAAGACTTGCGTCTAGTTCGCAGGTCTGAAAGGGCGACCAAAGGCAAACCTCCAAAGAGATTTGCTGATGAGTTTGCTAAGACAGCAACTGTTGTTCTTAGTAGCTCAGAGAAGGTGTGGGAACCTTCAAGCTTCAAAGAGGTCCAGGAGTTAACCTCTAAAGATGCTGAGCCTTGGCTTAATGCCATGAAGGCTGAAGTTGATTCCTTGAATAGGAACCAAACTTGGGAGCTGGTAGCGGTAGTCCCAGGGATGAGACTGGTTGGCAGCAAATGGGTCTTCAAGGCCAAGACAGACCAAAATGGCAAGGTTGTCAGACACAAAGCCAGATTGGTTGCCAGAGGTTTTTCACAGGTACCAGGGCAGGATTACCACGAGACCTACTCGCCCACCGTCAAATATGAGAGCATTCGGCTGATGCTCAAGATCGCTGCGGAGGAGAAACAGCATGTTTCCCATCATGACATAAATACAGCTTTTCTGTACGGGATTTTGGGGGAGGAGCTATACATGCTTCCACCTGACGGGATGCAGATACAGAAGGGAATGGTCTGTAAACTGCGGAAATCCTTATATGGTCTCAAGCAGAGTGCCAGGTGTTGGAACACAAAACTCACTGAAACGTTGCTTTCTCTAGGTTTTCACCAGGGCAAAGCTGATCCGTGTGTGTTTGTCAAGGAGGAGGGGCAAAACAAACTGTATTGTTTATGTTTTGTTGATGATCTTCTGATGTTTTGGAAGAATCAGGCTTTCTACCAAAGCACCCTAGCTCAGCTGAAGGAGCACTTTGACATGAAGGATCTTGGTGAGGTATCCAACTATCTTTCTCTGCAGGTGGAGAGGGACCAAGCAGGTAATTTTCTGGTACACCAAACACAGAAAATTGCTGATGTATTAACCAGGTTGAATTTGGTTGATGCAAACCCAGCAGACACACCGATGGTGACAGGTTACCAGGTAGACAGTACTGCTGAAGCGTTTTCTGACACAACGCTGTACAGATGCATTCTAGGCAAGTTGAATTTCATTGCTAGATGTTCAAGACCTGACATTGCTGTAAGCACTAACCTGCTTAGCAGACATGCTAACAATCCTACTGTTCAGGATTGGAAAGCTCTGAAGCGCATAGCCCGGTATTTGAAAGGGACTATGCACTACAGGCTGAGGTTCACCAGTCAGAAGACTGGAGGTCTTGAAATCTTTGCAGATGCAAGTTTTGGAAGTGACACCACGGATGGTACAAGCACTTCTGGAGTATGCTACATGTACAACCACTGCCTGTTTGACTGGTTGTGCAAAAAGCAGACGACAGTTAGCCTAAGTTCCTGTGAAGCAGAACTCAATGCTCTGTCATTTTCACTCGTGGATTGTGAATGGTTGATGCAACTGTTTAAGGACATTGGGGTTTCTGTGAAATGTCCTATACAAGTGTATCAAGACAATAGATCTTGTTTGGCTTTGCTGAACTCGGAGAGTTGCAAGCAAAGGACCAAGTACTTGCAGATTAAGCTACATCGTGCAAGAGAGTGTATTCAGAAAGGACTCATTCAGGTGTCCTACATGCCAGGAAATGAAATTCCTGCTGATCTGTTGTCTAAGGTTGTTAACAGAGAACAACTTAAGGTTTACGTACAGAGGTTGCAATTGGGTTGAACCACAGGTACTACAGGTTACACGGAAAGGGGGAGGATGTTAGGATATTTCCGTTCCACCTTAAAAGGGAGCAGGATGTTTTGTATAACAGCCTGCGTATTTCCAGTTCACAGGATGTTTATGTTATCTGTTCCTTTCGTTTTCTGTCTGTTTTGCCTGAGCAATCGGAGCAGACGGTCATGTTTTCTTTGTTCTGACCAACGCCAAATAAACTGTAAATATGCATGTTCTGCTCTCATGCTGTGCAACTTCTTGCTGTGTGAATTCTGCTGTCAGAGTGTGCACTAAGCCTGAGGCTTAGTGTCGCTAAATAGCTGATACTGCGTGACTACGGGAGGTCGATGGATCGTCCGGCACCGAGCTTGGCAGCTTCAGATGGACTCTATCTCCCTGGCAGTGTAGTCAAAATAATCCAGCCTGCACCATACATACAAAGTCCCTTAGACTTACACATAGCTTGAGGAGTATTTTATGTGAATAATCTTCTTGCTATTAACTCAGTAAAATGCACTGGATTTCCATGTTCCCCAGTGCCATATGTGGGGCACAGGGGCGTCCCATTCCGTTTCACCGCCTGAGGGGAGATCTCACTGGAAGAAACTGCTGCTGTGCAACCCAGGGCTGTGCAGAGTGTCCACAGAGGCACTGCCCCACAAAATTCTGTCACCTGAGGCAGCTGCTTCAGCCTGCCTCATGGGTGGGCCGACCCTGTGGGGGATATACAGGAACCAAGTGCCTGAACTATTCCGCATCGAGAAAAGCTGCATTCTGCAACCTGGATGTGAGATACAAATTATTCACATGCACATTGTTTCTCTTATTAGATGAATGTGTTCAGTTTTTGCTACTGTTGACGCTCTGCAGGCAGTTGTGTAGAGAGAAAGACTCCTCCCTTTATTGTCAGTGTGCTTTGAGAGTACTGCATTTTTTGCTCGTAAGACTCACTTTTTCCCTCCTAAAAAGTAAGGGGAAATGTGTGTGCGTCTTATGGGGCGAATGCAGGTTGTGCAGCTATCCCAGAAGCCAGAACAGTGAGAGGGATTGCTGCTTTCACTGCGCAGTGATCCCTCTTGCTATTCTGGCTTCTGGGATTCAGAATATTTTTTTCTTGTTTTCCTCCTCCAAGAACTAGGTGCGTCTTATGGTCTGGTGCATCTTATACAGCGAAAAATATGGTAACTCTTTCTTCAAGGGATGAAACTTTCTCAATAAATCAAAGCCGTTGGAAACTCATCTCCAAGATCACACTCATGAATCCATCAGTTGTCCTGGTTTGCAAAAACATATTTACGCATGAAAGTCTCTGCCTATTTGACTCACACAGCTTTTAGCCGTAATCTCTGAGTTGATGTTACACAGAGCAGTTGCCAACTGCCTTAAATTATTTGCATTAAGTTTTATCCCTAGAGCGTTAACCTCAAACATGATAGAAATAAAGGGCATAAACTCTTTTCTGCAAAGCCGCCTTCCAGAGTGGGGCTGGGCACTTGCTGAGGTTGTTTGATCCTTCTTGAGCCGTAATCTTACAAGGAAAGCTTGGTGGGATCCCTAAAAATCTTATTCCACACAAACGCTGAGCTTTTGGCAAAATCCTAAGCGCACTCAGTAAAGAGCAAGCCTCACTGAGCTCTTGGGGGGCTTACTAACTGCACAAACATGCTTAGGAGTTCACTGTTGTGTATCGCTTTAACCTGTGCATTTTTTATTTGGAAGTAAGCTGCACTTTGTTCATTGGAGCTTGCTCCCTAATACAGTGGTACCTCGGGTTACAGATGTTTCAGTTTACATACGCTTCAGGTTACAGACTCCACTAACCCAGAAATAGTACCTCAGGTTAAGAACTTTGCTTCAGGATGAGAACAGAAATCGTGCTCTGGCGGTTCAGCAGCAGCAGGAGGCCACATGAACTAAAGTGGTGCTTCAGGTTAAGAACAGTTTCAGGTTAAGAACAGGCCTCCGGAAGGAATTAAGTTCGGTACCACTGTAAGTGAATTTAGGATTGAAATGTGTATTTGCAAATATGAGAACTAGAAATGTGCTTAGGGAAAAAACAAAAATGGGGATTTGCATCTGTATCCTCTGTGATTTCCCCCCCCCCCAACACACACACACACACACTGTGAATGCTCAGAATCACAGTAATCCAGATATGGGGAACCTTTGAACAGTCAGGTGTTGCTGAACTAAAACTCCCATTTCTTCTTCTTTCTTCTTTTGCGAATTATTATGATAATAATTTATTATTTATACCCCACCCATCTGGCTGGGTTTCCCAAGCCACTCTGGCCAGCTCCCAAAGAAAACACGATAAAACATCAAATATTAAAAACTTCCCTAAACAGGGCTGCCTTCAGATGTCTTATAAAAGACAGATAGTTATTTATTTCCTTGGCATCTGATGGGAGGGCATTCTACAGCATGGGCCCGACTACCGAGAAGGCCCTCCGCCTGGTTCCCTGTAACCTCACTTCTCTCAGTGAGGGAACTGCCAGAAGGCCCTTGGAGTTGGACCTCAGTATCCGGGCTGAACGATGGAGGTGGAGATGCTCATTCAGGTATACTGGACCGAGGCCATTTAGGGCTTTAAAGGTCAGTTATATGGTCTCGGCGGCCGCTCCCAGTCACCAGTCTAGCTGCCACATTCTGGATTAGTTGTAGTTTCCAGGTCACCTTCAAAGGTAGCCCCACATAGAGCGTGTTGCTGTAGTCCAAGCAGGAGATAACTAGAGCATGCACCACTCTGGCGAGACAGTCTGTGGGCAGGTAGGGTCTCAGCTGATGTACCAGATGGAGCTGGAAGACAGCTGCGCTGGACACAATTGTTGGTTAAGAAAGCAAAGTGAAATTTCCTTTGCACATAGCTAACAGACAGCAATCCACAGCAATCCAAATCTTTGCTTTCTTTTTAACAAATGAATTTTAAGCAGGCTGCTGTGGGAAGAGGGCATCCTCTACCAAACAGGAAGATAAAGGAAATACTGATGCCTTCCAGCTCACAGATTTCCCTCCCAGATAAAAGTACTCCTAACTCAAGTGGGTTGTGTAAAATGGCTAATCTCTGTTCCCCAGATACTCTGGGTGGAGTAGACCAGAGGTTCGCATAAACAGTACAAAAGTGCTGGTGTGAACTTGCTTTGCAGCCATCAGAACATTAGTAAATCAAGCACTCTGCCCTTTGACTTTCTTTTCCTATCGGAAACAGAATATACAGGATATAAGTCCTGGTGGCTGCTTTGTTCTTAATCCTGCCATGCCAACGATATCTCCTGCATCTCCCCGCACCCCAGCGTGACGAAGGAGGAAAGAAATTGCATTCAAAAATTATCAAAGGGAAATTGTGAAATTGTCGTGAGTGGGGTGGAGCGTTTTTTGTTGGGTTTATCTCAATTTGATGAAGGATGCATGTCCTCTCTTTCATGCTACAGTCGTACCTTGGAAGTCAAATGGAATCTGTTCCGGAAGTCCGTTTGACTTCCAAATCGTGGCTTCTGATTGGCTGCAGGAAGCTTCTGCAGCCAATTGGAAGCTGTGGAAGCCCCGTCAGACGCTTGGGTTCCAAAAGAACGTTCACAAACTGGAACAATCACTTGGCAGGAGCCAAAACATCTGAGTTCCAGGGCATTTGGGATCTAAGGTACGACTGTATAAGCCATCCCACTAGTAGTCTGCATTGTGCAGCCTTCCTAGGTGCCTCCACAAGGTCCAGCCTGCTCAGGTGGCATGGTGAGGCAGTCTCCTCAGGCAGTAGGCTGGGGGGGGGGCAGCTGGGGATTGGCAGATCAGGGCCTCAAGAAGCATGCCTCTCTTCTCCTTCTGCCTTTGTAGCCCTCCCCACTTCACATTTTTGTACAGTGCATTTTTAAATATAAAATATAAATTTTATTTTTCAATTTTTCAAAGAAATTGCAGACATGCAGATCACAAACACGCAAATCACATTTTCAGTACACATATAGGTTTGGCTGCCCTCCCCTTTTTGTGGTTTCTTTTTAATTTTAATTTTTTTATGCTGCATTTTCCACATAAATCCATTTTAAAGTTATTCTTTAGTTTCTCTTGATAATACGTTTAACTGCTTGTTTTATGTTAACCCTGCTAAGGAACTTATTTGCATACAAGAATTTTTCAAATATTCCACAAATTTTCCCCAATCTTTAATAATTTCTTCTTCTTCTTCTTCTTCTTGATTTCTTATTACACCTGTTATCCTGGCCATTTCGGCATAATCCATTAATTTTACATCTTCTTTCCATCTCTGGGCAAAAACCATTCTAGCTACAGCTGTAGCATACAGAAACAATTTTTTAAAAAATCTTTTGGTATCTCTGTATCTACAATCCCTAAAAGAAAAGCTTCTGGTGTTTTTTACTAAAAGTTATCTTAAACATTTTCTTCAATTCATTATAAATCATTTCCCAGTGTGTTTTGAGTACGCTACATCCACTCTTACAACCAAGGCTTTTTTTCAGCTGGAACTCACCAGAACTCATTTCCGGTACCTCTCAGGTGGGCGCCATTGCTATTATAATATATAAAGGAAGATATTCATTGTGAGTTCCAGTACCTCTTTTTATAGAAAAATAGCACTGCTTACAATGGACCTGTATGGTAGGCCACAGTTATTTTCACCATCCTCATATTGTAGAGAATAGACTGATGTTGATAGAAGAGTGTCTTATTTATTTATTTAGTTGCTTTGAGTATTTATTATCGTCATCGCCAGCATTATTGAAGGAGGAAGATGTGGAAGGGGGACAGCAATATGCACATGAAGGCAAATTCATTTTATGCAGAAAGGGGAATCAGGAAAGAGGCAAGCAGCATTTCTCAGCCTTGCATAACCACCATCATTCACCCCGGACACTGACATCCAGCTTCGAGGGTCTTCTGGCAGATCCCCCACTGCAAGAAGTGAGGCTACAGGGAACCAGGCAGAGGGCCTTCTTGGCAGTGGCACCCACCCTGTGGAACACCCTCCCATCAGATGTCAAGGAGATAAAGAACCACACAACTTTTAGAAAACATCTGAAGGCAGCCCTGTATCAGGAAGTTTTTAATGTTAGACGTTTTATTATGTTCTTATATGTGTTGGAAGCAGCCCAGAGTGGCTGAGGCAACCCAGCCAGATGGGTGGAGTATAAATAATAAAATTGTTGTTGTTGTTGTTGTTGTTATGTGCAGCAATGTGTAATCAAGTAATTGGTTTGATCAACAGATTAACACTCTGCATATTAATTAAAAAGTCACACGTGATTAACTGTTTTTAATACAAGTGCTTACAAAAATTAACCTCCCCTAACCCAGCTGTTGGGACGCGGGTGGCGCTGTGGGTTAAACCACAGAGCCTAGGACTTGCCGATCGGAAGGTCGGCGGTTTGAATCCCCGCAACGGGGTGAGCTCCCGTTGCTTGGTCCCTGCTCCTGCAAACCTAGCAGTTCGAAAGCACATCAAAGTGCAAGTAGATAAATAGGTACCACTCTGGTGGGAAGGTAAATGGTGTTTCCATGCGCTGCTCTGGTTCGCCAGAAGCGGCTTAGTCATGCTGGCCACATGATCCGGAAGCTGTACGCCGGCTCCCTCGGCCAATAAAGCGAGAGGAGTGCCGCAACCCCAGAGTCGGTCACGACTGGACCTAATGGTCCGGGGTCCCTTTACCTTTACCTTTAACCCAGCTGTTAAATGTAGGCAAGCTCCCTGCCTCTATTAATTTGGTCACCCTAGAGAGCAGAAAGATGGATTAGACATATAAAGTCAACATTAAAAAGGGATTTCATGTTGCAGGCTGGAGATAAAAGTGAATGTCCTTCCACCTGAAAAGGCTGGAGTTTAAACCCACCTCTTCTTGCTCTCAAAGGATGCAGTCGTGCAATTGCCATTTTGAACCCTGTCTGCTGGGAATTGGCTGGGAACCCTGAGAGAGCATCCTTTAAAAGTCCATCCATGAGAAGCTATGCTTTGACATGAGAGCCAAAATTTAATAGGCTCCTGCATGCTCATTAATGCCATCTGATAAAGATTGTTGCTATAGGCTTGATTCCCTTAATGTCTTTCCCAAAGAAAGAACATGATACGGCAGTGCACTTCTGGTTCACAAATCATATATAACAACTCCTGGTTCATAAACAATCCTTGAAAAAGATTGTAATTTTCCTGTGTTCACGCAGCATCTTCCTCTTGCAATAAAAGCACACAAGGACAAACACCCCACTCCTAAGTAACAGTTTAGATTCTCCTCCTCAAGGCAACATTTCATTTCAGTTTTAATTTGTATACCACCTTTCTATATTAGTATACAGAAGGTGTTTTGCAGCAACAAAATATACAACAAAGAACATACACCTTATAATGATCTGATCCAATACAGAAAGTAATAATAAGACTTATATCAAATAAAGTAATGTTTAATAATCTATTAGAATATAATATTACACAATAAAATTAACTCTCAAAACACCAGTAAATAATTAAACAGAAATTCACTCTTAACAATTACAATATAGGGAAGTTTTAAATGTTTGACATTTTATTAAGTTTTATATGTGCTGGGGCAATCCAGCCAGATGTGTGGGATATAAATGAAATTATTATTATTATTATTATTATTATTATTATTATTATTATTATTATTACAATAAATAATTACTAAACTGTGATCAATAAAAATAACTGCAAGTCACAATGCATAAAATACCACGATACATACAGAACCATGTGAAAGGATCAAACTGAGAAACAAAGACGCACAACTTTTTAAAAAATCCTTCCACAAGTGAACAACATTCAGCTTTCTGCTGAATTTTGTAAGTCAGTTGCATTTAGATACAGTCATACCTCGGGTTGAAGTTGCTTCAGGTTGAGGACTTTCGGGTTGCGCTCCACGGTGACCCGGAAGTAACGGAATGCGTTACTTCCAGGTTTCGCCACTCGCGCATGCACGGAAGTGGAGAATTGTGACCCACGCATGCACAGACGCACAAACGCAGGTTGCGTTCACTTCAGGATGCGAACGGGGCTCCGGAATGGATCCCGTTTGTATCCAGAGGTACCACTGTACAGTGTAGTGCTCAAAGATTGCATAGTACAGTGGTATCTTGGTTTAAGAACAATCCTATTTAAGAATGATTTGGTTTACAAACTCCGCAAAACTGGAAATAGTGTCCCGGTTTGAGAACTTTACCTCGGTCTAAGCACGGTAGAAGGGCACTGGCAGCAGGAGGCCTCATTAGGGAAAGCGCGCCTCAGTTTAAGAATAGTTTCGGTTTAAGAACGGACTTCCAGAACGGATTAAGTTCATAAACCGAGGTACCACTGCACAGTAACTAAGATTGTCACACTAGGGCAAGGTAGCCACTGTGGTTGCTGGACTACAACTTCCATCATCCCTAACAATTAGCCATGCTGGCTCAGGCTGTTGGGAGTTGTGGTCCAAGAACATCTGGTGGGCCCCATGTTGGCCGCTAGGGAAGCTGGGATTCAAATTCCTGTTAAGCCAAGTGTGTCAAGGCTCCGGATATTTGCTGAACTACAACACCCATCATCGCTGGCAATTGGCCAGCTTTGTTAAAGAGCTGTAGTTCAGCACCATATGGAGGTGCCAAACGTTCCCCACCACCACCTCTGTTGAGCCATGAAGACAAAGGAGTACCGTATTTTTCGCCCTATAGGATGCACCGGCCCATAGGATGCACCTAGTTTTTTGGGGGGGAAATCAAGGGGAAAAAAATTATTTCCCCCCCCCAGGTTTGCGCAGCCATCCCCAAGCTAGAAGAGGGAGATGGAGTGCCCCTGCCTTCAGGGACAGCCTCTCTAGCCTCCGTGGGGCAGCGGCTTGCCCCACTGTCCCCCCAGCTTGTGGGGCTGGCGATGGGGAGAAGCAAGCTTGCTTCTCCCCACCGCCCGCCTCCAAACCAGGTCGGGGAATAGCGGGGTGGCGGCATTCCGCCTCCCCGCTATCCCCTGAGCTTGTGGGGCTGGCGATGGGGAGAAGCAAGCTTGCTTCTCTCCCCCCGCCCCCGCCAGCCTCCAGACCAGGTCGGGGAATAGCAGGGTGGCGGCGCTGCGCCTCCCCACTGTCCCCCGAGCTTGTGGGCTGCAGGCTGCCGCCCGCAAGCCTTGCGAGCCCGTGGGAGCTCCCACCGGGCTTGCAAGGCTTGCGGATAGCTTCCTGAAGCCTGGAGAGCGAGAGGGGTCAGTGCGCACCGACCCCTCGCTCTCCAGGCTTCAGCAAAAGCCTGCATTCGCCCCATAGGACGCACACACATTTCCACTTCATATTTGGAGGGGGGAAAGTGTGTCCTATAGGGCGAAAAATACGGTAAGTCACTATCTCGGACCCTAACCTCTCTCACAAAGCTATTTTAGAAACAGGAACATAGTAAGGCACCTTATACTTGGTCAGATCCTTGGTCCAACTAGCTTGGCATTGTCCACCCTGACTGGCAGTGCCATTCCAGGGTTTCAGGCAGAGGTTTCTCCCAGCCCTACCTGGCAGGGATTGAACCTGCGACCTTCTGCAGCCAAAGCAGATGTTCTTCCACTGAGCTATGGTACTTCAGGACCACAAAGGGGTGTTTATAAATGCTAAGTAAATGATGGGACCCCTTAACGTGATTACAGAAACCGTTGTACGTAGGAGTTCAGTGGTATCTCATCACTTTCCATTTCCAAAGCGAAGCTCCTTTATTTATCCATTCGTTGCATTTTTAGACTTCCCTTCATTTGCAGCTCTCAGAGTGGCTTAGAAAGGAGGTAAAATACAGTAGAATCGCCAACAAATCCCAGCAGGCAGATAACAATAATAATTTATTATTTGTACCATACCCATCTGGCTGGGTTTCCCCAGCCACTCTGGGCAGCTTCCACAAAGACCAAAAATACACTAAGATGTCACACATTAAAAACTTCCCTGAACAGGGCTGCCTTAAGATGTCAGGTAGTTGTTTATCTCTTTGACATTTGACGGGAGGGCGTTCCACATGGCGGGTGCCACTCCCGAGAAGGCCCTCTGCCTGGTTCCCTGTAGCTTTGCTTCTCACAATGAGGGGACCGTCAGAAGGCCCTCGGCGCTGGACCTCAGTGTCTGGGCAGAACGATGGAGGTGGAGACGCTCCTTCAGCTATACTGGG
Organism: Podarcis filfolensis; assembly: GCF_964270895.1. NCBI lineage: Eukaryota > Metazoa > Chordata > Lepidosauria > Squamata > Lacertidae > Podarcis > Podarcis filfolensis. Next base: position 21,030,028 of record NC_139607.1, read on the forward strand.
CCGAGGCCCTTTAGGGCTTTAAAGGTCAACACCAACACTTTGAATTGTGCTCGGAAACATACTGGGAGCCAATGTAGGTCTTTCAAGACCGGTGTTATGTGGTCTCGGCGGCCGCCCCAAGTCACCAGTCTAGCTGCTGCATTCTGGATTAGTTGTAGTTTCCGGGTCACCTTCAAAGGTAGGCCCACGTAGAGCGCACTGCAGTAGTCCAAGCGGGAGATAACTAGAGCATGCACCATTCTGGTGATACAGTCCACGGGCAGGTAGGGTCTCAGCCTGCGTACCAGGTGGAGCTGGTAGACAGCTGCCCTGGACACAGAATTAACCTGATCCTCCATGGACAGCTGTGAGTCCAAAATGACTCCCAGGCTGCACCTCTGGTCCTTCAGGGGCACAGTTACCCCATTCAAGACCAGGGAGTCCTCCACACCAGCCCGCCCCCTGTCCCCCAAAAACAGTACTTCTGTCTTGTCAGGATTGAACCTCAATCCATTAGCCGCCATCCATCCTCCAACCGCCTCCTGGCACTCACACAGGACCTTCACTGCCTTCACTGGTTCTGACATTTTTTTAAAAGGGCATGGAAAGTTTAAAACAAAAAGTTTGCAGGTGAAATTCTATTTGAAGATTTGCTAGCTGTGCTGGCAAGACATTCAGCTGCGCTGCCATGACGGATGGGAGCGATAACCGGGAGATAACTTCAGACCTCAGATAACAATGCAGTTTGGACCGAGGGCTCCTCAGATAGCCTCCATTCATAGGAAGGGTCACCCAAATGCAAATACGTCCAAAGCGCTCCTCCCATTCTCTAGGGATGAGAGAGAAATTCATTTCAGTTCACATTTAAGGCAAATCTACCTAAATTGCATTCTCTGAAACAATGTGTGAACTGAGACGCAGACATCCTTCGAAATGGAAACTTCCCTGAATTTGGCAAGGCCAACCCAACCAAGTACAGTGGTACCTCGGGTTAAGTACTGAATTCGTTCCAGAGGTCCGTTCTTAACCTGAAACTGTTCTTAACCTGATGCACCACTTTAGCTAATGGGGCCTCCTGCTGCTGTTGCGCCGCCGCTGCACGATTTCTGTTCTCATCCTGAAGCAAAGTTCTTAACCTGAAGCACTATTTCTGGGTTAGCGGAGTCTGTAACCTGAAGCCTATGTAACCTGAAGCGTATGTAACCTGAGGTACCACTGTAATGCATGCAAAAAAAAAATGCATATACATAAGCAAAGGGTGCGCAACAATGTATTTAGTAGTGAAAACAATATATAAAAATGCATTAGGGGAAATACCAATATTGTGGGAAATCTGCTTTGCAAAAATGTGCGTATTGCGTGCAAGCATGTGTACATTCACACTAAAATGCTGGTGAATGTTCATGAGATCTTTACAAAATGTTTTGTTGGAGAACTGAAAAATGGAGGGGGGAAGGACTTTTCGTTGCTGAGTGGAGAAGCACATTGCAGCTGGGACTGCACAGCTTCACCCTCCGCCTCAGGGATTCAGTTGTGAACTGTCTGGGTGACTTTAAGCAAGTCATTTCTCCTCACTCCAGATAAACACATCAAGAAGGAGGAGGAGGAGGAGGAGGAGGAGGAGGAGGAGGAGGAGGAGGAGGAGGAGGAGGAGGAGAAGAAGAAGAAGAAGAAGAAGAAGAAGAAGAAGAAGAAGAAGAAGAAGAAGAAGAAGAACAACAACAACAACAACAACAACAACAACAACAACAACAACAACAACAACAACAACAACATTGTGTGTGTCAGACTCAGGTATGAACCGGCTTCTGTGACATCATGATGATGTCCCAGCCCTGACTATGCTACTTGTTGGCCTTCCATGTACGGCTAAAGACTAAAATGGGGCTGTTGTCATTAAACATCATTGTGAGCAATGGTGAAGTTGCTAGACTTGTTGTTGCTGCTTTGCTGGTAGTTACTTTTACTGGAACTACTGACTGCTTTGCTGCTGGGAGCGCAGGTGATTGTTGTGACTGCACCAAGCCAGCACAGTGCATATACAGGTTTTGTCTAAGATAGCAGGACCATAGCATTAGCCTGTCCCTCTTACACCTCTCTGCAGTATTTTCAGGAATCTTTTTATGCTATTTTTTTCTTTGTAAACTGTTTTTATGCAGTTTAAAGGTTTATTGAAGTATTAACAAACTGCCTCGACAACCAGGGTTGGGAAAGAAATTTAAAAATACCGTATTTTTCACTCCATAAGATGCACCTAACCACAAAACGCACCTAGTTTTTAGAAGGGGAATGCAAGAAAAAAAATATTTTTAAAGAGACCGCTGAGCAGAGCCTGTATGAATCCCAGGCTCTGCTCAGCGCTCCCTTTCACGAGCTGCCTGGAGCGTGTGTGTGGTGCTTGCAGGCTTTTCCCCAGGAGGCTTGTGAAAGGGAGTGCGGCTCTTGGGGGCTTTTTCGGGAGGTGGGGGAAGGGACTGAGGGGCTGCCGCACAGAGCATGTGTGTGGCTCTTGGGGGCTTTTCCCGCCTGCCTTCGCTCCATAAGATGCACACACGTTTGCCCTTACTTTTTAGGAGGGGAAAATTGCATCTTATGGAGCAAAAAATACGGTAAATAAATTAGAAGCATAGAAACAAGAAGAAGAGGTCCTGACTTCTACCAGACATGTTCCGGATAGCCCTCATTAACACACTGAGTAGAAGCAGCGTTGAACACACTTCATATATCTTGGGCCAAACAGAGAACAGCAAAAAGGGAGAAGAGGAGGATGAGCCTTTTCATATATATATATATATATATATATAAAAATGACTGTCCAGAAGTGCCTCCAAATCCACACAGGATTCCCATTGTGTGTGTCTGAATCCTGCTCCAGAACCAATATTTGAGTAACAGCTTCAGAGGAATTTGCAGAGTGCAGCCACATGAATATCTTTTCCTTTTCACAAATGCGAGTCTTGGAGAGGATGCGAAGGGATCCCCAACAAAGCTCTCAGCATCATCCCATAGAAGCAACAAATGCCAAGCAACAGTAGGGGTTTGGGTTTGGGGGGTGACATATATTCGGAGTCGAGAGTGGATTTCATGCTCTTTATTCAGGTCATAGTGGTGAGGAGGAATGGAAGTTCCCCCACAATATCTGCTTTATATACATTATTTACACAATGGGCTGCACGTGATTGGCTAATTCTGGGATTCTGCTGTAGTCCAATCAGGTTGTGGATTCACTTCCACCTGGAGCTGGATTGGGTGGCTCCTGCGGACCAATCATACTGCTGCATTGTTCTAGGAGCAATAAGACTGCTGCATTTTGAATCCTATTGTTCTAGGACCAATCAGACTGCTGCATTTTGAATCCTATTCAACTCAGTACATAACAGGGGGGTTGCAGAAGATGAGGTACAGTGTCTCAGATTCTCCTGCATCCTGCCACTTAGTCCAAACAGATGCAACCTAAAGGACTGTGCTACAAATGAGTGCTGTTTGTTCAGCTCACGTTCAGAGAAAGCAAACTGGGGGTGGGGTGGGGAATGTCTCTGTTTGGCTCATTATTTCACTTCTGGAAGGAACACACGTTTTGACTGCTTGGTAGCCGCAGCGGTATTTAGCACAGAAGAAGAGCCATCATCCGGTCCACCTATTGGCCAAAGAAACAACAACAACCCAGTTTAGCTCGCTCAATGTATAAAGCGAGATATCTGGCAACACAGCTAGCCAAATACAACACACCGAGTTAGTCAGTCTTGTGAGGTCTGTGATTGTTGGCACAGGAGATGGCTCAGGGCTCGGGGCTTGGCCATGAAGGTACAAATTGGCTCAAGCGTCATTAAAATCAACAAGAGGTGTGAGTTCAGATGCTGTGAAGCCAAGGGGTTATTCATGCTGTGAAGATATATTCAGAAAAGCCATCTTTTGGCTCCTTAGAGAATAACGCATTTTATTATAGCATATGCTTTCATAGACAACTGTTCGTGTCATTCAATGCAGTAAGTGTCTATTATTATTTTTATTATTAATAACTTCATTTATTAATTGCTTACTGCAAGAAATCTCTTTAAGTGACATACAAAAAAGAGCCAAAAAGACTAAGCATAAAAACAAAGCAATGTATTTTATTTATTTTATATATATATATATTTTATTAAATTTTCTGTTTTACAATTTAAAATACTCATTTTACATCCTTAAGATATCAATGACTTTCCTTCTTCTCTTTCCATGGTTCAATTTACACATCATAAATCCCTGCATATTTTACAGAAACTATACCATTCAGTATTCCATTATTGCATCCATCAAAACTTGTTTACACTGTTGAATTTATCTTAATGCTGCCAACGTTTTCAGCTGTACACAATTATTTCCCATATATTCAATAAATGTTTTCCAATCTTCTTTAAAAGTATGTTTTTCTTGTTCTCTTATTCTGTGAGCTGTGCATATTCTGTCAACTTAAGTTGCCATTTTCCATTAGATGGGACCTCGCTCGTTTTCCATTTTGGGGCTAACAAAACACGGGCCGCAGTAGTAATGTATTTTAATAAAAACCATTTCAATAATCGATAAAGAGACCCTGTAGAAAGGAGCAAATCATCATAATCATCAACAACAACAACAAATGGCTTTTAATCAAACAGACTATCAGCCAACTAGCCATTAAGGGTCGTAGCTGACTGTCTCTTATTCAGAGATGATGGGGAATAGACTGGCTAAGGGCAACAGAAGAAGAAGAAAAAAGTCATGGGTTCTGGAAGAAGCCAGGGCATTCAGAGAGGCGCTGCTCTAATCTGCCGTCCCTCCTTTTCCTTTTGAGAGAGTGACTGGGAAGCAGGACATAATTCAGAGAAGGAATAAATGAGCACGCCTGACCCAGCAAATTAAAGCCATGCCAATGGACCTATCATGCATGTCATATGATCCACTGCAGGGTGGCTGCAGCAGGCCCCAGCTTCCCCAAAGTCTGCTGCTTTTCCCAATGCCTGCATTGTTCCCGGACCTTTGAAGGAGGACTCTGACATGGGGAAGAGCCATTGTGAGCTCCTCTCGCACAGCGGGGGTTTCTTACCCTCTCAGCATCTTCACTCACACGCAACATTTTGGACTCTCTTGTGTGTCAGGCTGGACTCTGATCCAGGCAGCTCATAACTACAAAACGTCTGACTGTGATTTTCAGCTGATCTGCTGTGTCTGGTGACATTTGTTAATTTCATTTATTGTCAATGGACACTGCTTTTAAATACAGTGGTACCTTGGGTTACGCTACCTTCGGGTAACGTGATTTCAAGTTACAAATGCAGCAAACTCAGAAGTTTATACTTCCGGGTTCCGCCATACGCGCATGCACAAAAGCGCTCTATCGCACCATGCGCATACCAGAAGCGGCACGTCGTGACATGGACTTATCAGGGTAAGTACGGACCCCCAGGACAAATTAAATTCGTATCCAGAGGACCACTGTAACTATGATGATGATGATGATGATGATGATGATGATGCCGCCCATCTGAATGTTTTCCCCAGCCACTTTGGGTGGCTCCCAACAGAACATTAAAAACATGATAAAATATCAAACATTAAAAACTTCCCTAAGCAGGGCTGCCTTCAGATGTCTTCTAAAAGTCAGATAGTTGTTTCTTTCCTTGACATCTGGTGGGAGGGCGTTCCACAGGGCGGGTGCCACTACCGAGAAGGCCCTCTGCCTGGTTCCCAGAATGTCCTGCTTTTCCTTAGGATGTCCCAGTTGGAGAAAACATTGGAGAACTGTCAAAAAGTATGGTAGGATGTCCCTATTTTCATTGGAGAAATGTTGGCGGGTATGGAGTTACCCAACCCCCTGAGCCGTCTGAAGGCAGCTCTGTACAGGGAAGTTTTTTTTAAAAAAATCTAATGCTTTATTATGTTTTATGTACGTTGGGACGCGGGTGGCACTGTGGGTTAAACCACAGAGCCTAGGACTTGCCGATCAGAGGGTTGGTGGTTTGAATCCCCACGACCGGGTGAGCTCCCGTTGCTCGGTCCCTGCTCCTGCCAACCCGTCTCCCAGAAACAGTACTTCTATCCTATATGATTTCTCCACCTAGCATTCTTAGTACGGAGGGCGTCCGCTATAAATACTTTAAATAAATAAAGTCAAAGAAAATAAGTGGTTTGACAATTATGCCGTAGCTCTTCTATACAGTACATTTTTTTATCTTTCCCCATGTGCAACTGAAAAAAGGTTGTGAAGTTAATATGCTGCTCAAGACACACCTCAAAGGAGCTACCCTGTAGCAGGATCAGCCCAAACGGATGGGGTGAGGATCTAGCAGATCTCCAGCTGATCCAGCAGGAGGTTCCCAGTGCAACTGGGATACATTGGCTTAACTCCCTCAAACTTGGCTCAGTCAGATATTGCACTGGTATGTCTCCTCCATCTGGCTAAGCTGGACTCAGCAAATCTTAAACCTGCATAAGTCCTGAAAAGGGGGCATTGAGGGAATAGGACCTGAGGAGGGGCCTAATTAGGCTGGATCCTAAACTCAGTAACATAAACTGGCAACCCAATGTAATGGGTTGAACAACTTAAATCATGAGTAGGTAAACAAAGGCCTGAGGGCTAAATCCGGCCCAATCGCCTTCTAAATCCGGCCCGCGGACAGCCCGGGAATCAGAGCTTGCACCACCTTGGCAAGACAATGTGCAGGCAGGTAGGGTCTCAGCCTGCGTACCAGATGGAGCTGGTGGACACATGAGTAGAATGTGTCCTTTTATTTAAAATGCATCTCTGGGTTATTTGTGGGGCATAAGAATTCGTTCATTCCCACCCCCAAAAAAAATAATAATACAGTGGTACCTCAGGTTACATATGCTTCAGGTTACATACGCTTCAGGTTACAGACTCCGCTAACCCATAAATATTACCTCGGGTTAAGAACTTTGCTTCAGGATGAGAACAGAAATCGTGCAGCGGCGGTGCAGTGGCAGCGAAAGGCCCCATTAGCTAAAGTGGTGCTTCAGGTTAAGAACAGTTTCAGGTTAAGAACAGACCTCCAGTACAAATTAAGTTCTTAACCCGAGGTACCACTGTATAGTCCGGCCCCCCACAAGGTATTTGGGACAGTGGACCAGCCCCCTGCTGAAAAAGTTTGCTGACCCCTGACTTAAATATTATTTTGACGACTTGTTTCCCCTCTGCCAAGCGAACGGAGGTTGGATCCGGCTTCCTTTATGCCAGGCTTGCTTTACTCCAACTTCTTTTGTACAGGATTGATCCCTAATACAGTGGTACCTCGGGTTAAGTACTTAATTCATTCTGGAGGTCCGTTCTTAACCTGAAACTGTTCTTAACCTGAAGCACCACTTTAGCTAATGGGGCCTCCTGCTGCCGACGCGCAACCAGAGCACGATTTCTGTTCTCATCCTGAAGCAAAGTTCTTAACCTGAAGCACTATTTCTGGGTTAGCGGAGTCTGTAACCTAAGGCGTATGTAACCTGAAGCGTATGTAACCTGAGGTACCACTGTACTTCGCATATCACATATGCCCAGTCCTCTAAAAATCTAAACCCATTAGCCCAAAGAAATTTGCACAAATGAGGCTGGGGGTTTATTTTCATAGATCCCCAAACTGGTCATTCACACCCACTGACCGATTTTAGGATGTACTTAAGGTGGGTTTTTGAATCGTAAAAGAGTAACAGCGCTTCAAACAATGCAGATGAGGGTGGGACTCCCAGCAGTTATAAATACATCACGGAGAACGTCACTGTGCTTCCCATGATATTCCCATGTGTATCTCTAGGGAAATAAAAGGCTCTGTTCTTTACTAGCTTAATTCCTGTCATTGTATTTTGGGGCTGTATCGCTGCAGCTTGCAATCTATGAGAGAAGCCCGAGGTTATCATCTTTGAGGTCATTCACAAGCCCTGAAATTACAGGCATTTATTTTTACAGGGCAAAACCGCTCATAAATCAGGGCGGACAAGCTCAGCGGCTGGCAGGAACACGGTGAGAACGCGAGCCGTTTTTCACCGGAAGATGGATTGGATATGAAGCCCTTACTGTACTTTGACAAATGCCATTGTTTCCCGACAGTTCTTGTCTCACTCGACGTGATGACAGGCCAGGATTTGCCAGGAGGCAAATTTCATTCCCGTCCCCCAGCCTGTCATGACACACCAACTCTTTGTTTTCGAAATACCGGCCTCCTGTCTTTCTTTTTTTAAAAAAATTAATAATATTTTTATTCAATTTCCAATACAAGATTTAAACATACATTTTCAATATTATCACAGATACGTAATTTTGACTTCCTTCAGCTCATCCGCAAATCTTCCGTTTTCTAATCCTCTATCCGCAATTCTAAATTTAACATTGCCTTTATTTTAAATAAACCTATTCCCTTATTCCCTTTTTTACAGTGTTTCTAATATTATTTCTTCACAAAGCTTCCTGTAAACCCACAAACGTTATTTGCGTACCACAAATGCTTTTCATATAGTCCACAAATTTGCTCCAGTCCTTGGTAAACTTGTGATCTCGTCGGTTTCGGATCCTTCCTGTTAATTTATCTAATTCTGCGTAGTCCATTAATTTCATTCTCCATTCTTCTATCGATGGTAATTCTTCCTGCTTCCATTTTTGGGCCAGTAGTATTCTTGCTGCTGATACTGCATATAAAAATAATTTATGGTCCTTTCTATTTATTTCATTTCCAACCATTCCTAACAAAAAAGCTTCTGGTTTTTTAACAAATGTATATTTCAACATTTTTTTTAATTCATTATATATCAGTTCCCAGAAGACACTCACCTTTTTACACTCCCACCACATCGGCCTCCTGTCCTTCTTGGGGCTCAGGGAGCAGAGCCTCAACAGGGTCTGTGCCAGACTCTCCCTATTTTGCGGGAGGGATTCAGTCACATAGTCGGAAATCCTCCCAGTTTACTGCCCTTAGTGACACAAGACCCCCATAAAAGTGCGTGGTCCAAAACTGTGCACCAAAAATTCCTCTCCTGTGGACTCCACCCACATCAGCTTCTCATGATGGCCTTTATTAAAGCAAAAAGGCTAATTGAACAGCGTCTGAAGGACTTAGAGCAACAGAACAATCTGGCCATTATAAAGAAACTCTGTCCTTGGTATGCCTCCCCCCCCCCCTCAGTTTGATTCCCTGGCACCATATTTGTATAAATTAACTATCCCAAAATACAGACGTGCCTTCACACTTGCCAGATTGGATGTGATGCCCTCTGCCGTACTTGAAGAAGAGTTTGGATTTGATATCCTGCCTTTCACTCCCCTTAAGGAGTCTCAAAGCGGCTAACATTCTCCTTTCCCTTCCTCCCCCACAACAAACACTCTGTGAGGTGAGTGGGGCTGAGAGACTTCAAAGAAGTGTGACTAGCCCAAGGTCACCCAGCAGCTGCATGTGGAGGACCGGAGACGCGAACCTGGTTCCCCAGATTACGAGACTACCGCTCCTAACCACTACACCACACTCGAGGGCAGATACCAAAAGATTCCAACTGAGAAACGACTCTGCCCCTGTGGAGATGGCAATCTGGAAACGGTGGCTCATGCTCTCCTGTCCTGTCCCCTTTATAAAGACCTGAGGAATGAGATCATCACCCCACTCCTACTCACCAGCCCAGGCTGCCCATCTGCGGCCACATTGTTCTTTCTGTTATCAGATCAAAATGATCAGACAACAGCAAAGGTTGCTAGGTTTATCGAGGGTGCAATGAGATTAAGGGCCACTATCCGAATGATAGTCTTGATCATTTGATTGTCCTTTTTATCCATTGTTGTCTTTTTAATTGTATATATTGCTTGTTTTATGTTGCTATGGCCGTTGGCTAATGCAAATAAAGTTTATCTATCTATCTAGTCGAAAATTAGGGTTGTGCAATGTAAAGTGCATGAAAGCGCTCTGACACAACAAACCCACTTTAAAAAAATTAATAAATTTAAAAGACTTTCTGCAATACCATACTCTCCCAAGTGCCCCAAATTTTCAGGGACAGTCCTGGAATTATGAAGGCCATCCCAGTTTGTGATCTGATCCTGAAATGTCCCTATTTCCCTTACCAGTGCTGTTACCTCTGAGCTCAGGGAAGGGAGAGCCTGAGATTGTCCCAAGCAATGGTGATGGAAGCAGTGGCCGCCGCAAGGGAACATCTCATTACCTTTCCATGGCCACTGCTGCTGGACTCTTCCCTTGGGCAACTCGTAGCTGCTGCTATGTGTGAGGATGAGGAGAGGCTGCCCTTGCCGCTGAGACCCAGCCCCGTGTGACACTGGGTCTGGGGGGCAGGCAGAGGTTAGGGGTACCATGGGCAGGAAGAAAGGGAGAGCGGAGGGGAGCTCAAGGGTCTTTTACAGTAGTACCTCAGGTTAAGAACTTAATTCGTTCTGGAGGTCTGTTCTTAACCTGAAACTGCTCTTAACCTGAAGTACCACTTTAGCTAATGGGGCCGCCTGCTGCTGCTGCCGCTGCGCCGCCGCTGCACAATTTCTGTTCTCATCCTGAAGCAAAGTTCTTAACCTGAGGTAATATTTCTGGGTTAGCGGAGTCTGCAACCTGAAGCGTATGTAACCTGAAGCGTCTGTAAGCCGAGGTACCACTGTATTATTATTAAGAATGATTTGTGTGCCCACGTCTTATCTTGCCCTTTTCGAAAACTTATTTATTGGTGTCTGTTGTTTTTGCAAAGCTGCTAATGATTAAAATAAAGAAATGGGTTTTCTCAGGAGGGTGGAGGGTGTGTGTGCTGTGCCCCATTGGTGTAGTGGTTTTGACACTTGCCCTTCTTTTGATAGGATGACAACAAAAATGGGGAGGTCAAGGAGGGTCCATTGGAAGGAAGTGAGAAATATCCCTATTTTTCATCTGAGGAATGTTGGAGGGTATGCCATACAGGGACCAGGGCCGAGAATATATACCCAAAAGTGTGGAATAGCAATCATTTAAAGATATGGCCTCACCGCAAACAAATCAGCATGAACGCAAGCAGACGTTCTATAACCACCGTGCCAGTTTTGTGCAAGGAAATAAAGATGAATGCTCACCCAACAAGTCCTCTGCAGGATGTAAAAAACAACACTGTCCCAATGCAGGCCAGCAGTCCACCTTGGCCACTGTCCCCAAAGTCTCAGGCAGAGAAGATCTTTCACATCAGCTTCCAACTGCTGTTTTAACTGGAGAGGCCAGTGATTGCCAACTTCATGCAAAACATGTGGTCTACCATTGAGTTATGGCTCCTGCCTCCACCAAAAAACTAGTAGGTTCAGGATGGAGTCTGGACAAATTTGGTGGCTCTGGAATGGAGCTAAGGCACAATCTAGCAAGCTGGGCTGGAAAACTGGGGCTCCCAGTACGTTTCCGAGCCCAATTCAAAGTGTTGGTGCTGACCTTTAAAGCCCTAAACGGCCTCGGCCCAGTATATCTGAAGGAACGTCTCCACCCCCATCATTCTGCCCGGACACTGAGGTCCAGCGCCGAGGGCCTTCTGGCAGTTCCCTCGCTGCGAGAAGCCAAGTTACAGGGAACCAGACAGAGGGCCTTCTCAGTAGTGGCACCCGCCCTGTGGAACGCCCTCCCACCAGATGTCAAAGAGAACAGCAACTACCAGACTTTTAGAAGACATCTGAAGGCAGCCCTGTTTAGGGAAGCTTTTAATGTTTGATGCACTACTGTATTTTAATATTTTGTTGGAAGCCGCCCAGAGTGGCTGGGGAAGCCCAGCCAGATGGGCAGGGTATAAATAAATTATTATTATTATTATTATTATTATTATTATTATTATTATTATTATATGGTAGCATGGTTATAGAGAGAGCCTATTGGAGCCTGGTAGGAGCAGAGCATACTGGCATTTCAAACGTCAATACTTAATAGCCTTCGTTTGATTCGTTCAACCAGGAATGTGCTGGCTGGCTGGCAACCGTATGCACCAATCTTCCTGTCTGCCTAACTCAATATATAGGATTTACCTTTTGTTCTTGAGAAGTTCCTTCCTATGCAAACAAACATGAGGTTGATCTCATCCTGATCCTTTCTGATCCAGCTACGACCTGCCCTTTGTTTGAAAATTGCCTGTTTTTGTTTAGGCAAAGCTACGTCAATCTAATTGTCGGACTACGTGAAACAAATACTTGTGACTTTATGGATGTGAGCAGGCCTTTGTCGCTTGGGAAAATCCACGTCTGAGAGCACTGCTGGGAGATGAGAGCGCCAAAGGCAAACAAGGGATGGGCAGTTCTGTTCAGACAAAATAAGGGCACAGAAAACAGCCAGTCTATATTTAGGAGTTCTCTTAGGACAGATGGACTATCTTTAGGAGTAACGTCGAGCAAAGTCGTTTCCGTTAAAATTGTCACCGAAATCAATTTTGGGGGCAATGTAAACAAGTAGCAAACGTGTTCAAGGACAAGTACACAAGTTCAAAGGGACAAGGTTATTTATTTCCCATTGCTTTCCTGAGAAAATCTTGAGGTGCTCTGTTAATAGCTGGTTTGATGGCAAATGTCCAACTCCTTGAAGGACATTAACTTCTCATATTGTCTCACTAACCATTCTAGAAGTAGTGCCACAGAGGAGGGTCAGGAGGGAGTTACCAGCACCAGTCTCCTTTTTACCTCTTCTTCGTCTATCATTTTATTGAAGTGTGCTCCTGACAAACTTTTTAATATTCAGATCCTTTAGGTCAGGTGCCACCATGGACTTCAGCTCCTTTATCAATCATTCCCTCTGCCTAGGATAGGTCTGCCATATTTCAAAAAGTAAAAACCAGGACATCCCGAGATTTTTTTTTTAGGAAGACCCCAGAAAGTTATTGGGCTTTTTTTTATGCAAAGAGCAAAAAACCATGATTTTTGGGTTTACTTGCCGAACATCCAGGACAAATGTCACTTCCGCCTTGGAAATCCCAGTAATGTCTAGGAAAACCCGGACGTATGGCAGCCCTACCCTAGGGAACCCTGGGGAATGTAATTCTGTGAGAGGATTCCCAGCACCCACCCCAAACAACAATTCCCAGGATTCTTTGGGGGAAGCCATGGCAGTTAAGATATTAGAAAACCAATATAGATTTGCAGTGTTGATGTAAATTTGTTGTGTAGATGTGTTTTAGCGGAGTAAAAGCTGACCAGCCTGTTCATCTTGAATTATTATTATTATTATTATTATTATTATTATTATTACTTATTCCCCAGCCACTCTGGGTGGCTCCCAAAAGAATATTAAAAACACGATAAAACATCAAACATTAAAAACTTCCCTAAACAGGACTGCCTTCACATCTCACACCAGAGATTTTGTTTGTAAGTGTGCTATGGTCAATTACAAAATAGAATATTTACAGTCTATACATTAAAGCTGAGTTGAGAAGGGTATTAACAATCAGAAATGTCGGGATCTAATACAGGCCCCTCTAGGTTCCTATATATGATGATTTGTGATCATAATGCTATCAGGGTGGTCATACACAATCCAGCTTTCAATACGATTTGTGCCTGCGAAATATTTAGGGCAAACATTCCGTTTCAACTCCAATCAGAGCATTTCCTGGTAGCTCCTGATGAAATCCTATAATGTTCGTTTTCGCCTTTGAGTGCCCAGGTCGAGCCCTTGGAGGTTCCCTTTCTAATTAGGCAGAGGCTCTTGTAACTGAAACTTAAGAAATGGATTCACACCTGCAGTGGTGTAGCGTGGGTTGCCAGTGCCCGGGGCTGCACGGAGAGGTGGGATAGAGGGTAATGGATGGAGTACGCATGCACATTCAACTGCCTACCGGTGTCTGCATCGCCCAAGAATCATAGAATCATAGAATCATAGAGTTGGAAGAGACCACAAGGGCCATCGAGTCCAACCCCCTGCCAAGCAGGAAACACCATCAGAGCACTCCTGACATATGGTTGTCAAGCCTCTGCTTAAAGACCTCCAAAGAAGGAGACTCCACCACACTCCTTGGCAGCAAATTCCACTGTCGAACAGCTCTTACTGTCAGGAAGTTCTTCCTAATGTTTAGGTGGAATCTTCTTTCTTGTAGTTTGGATCCATTGCTCCGTGTCCGCTTCTCTGGAGCAGCAGAAAACAACCTTTCTCCCTCCTCTATGTGACATCCTTTTATATATTTGAACATGGCTATCATATCACCCCTTAACCTCCTCTTCTCCAGGCTAAACATGCCCAGCTCCCTTAGCCGTTCCTCATAAGGCATCGTTTCCAGGCCTTTGACCATTTTGGTTGCCCTCCTCTGGACACGTTCCAGTTTGTCAGTGTCCTTCTTGAACTGTGGTGCCCAGAACTGGACACAGTACTCCAGGTGAGGTCTGACCAGAGCAGAATACAGTGGCACTATTACTTCCCTTGATCTAGATGCTATACTCCTATTGATGCAGCCCAGAATTGCATTGGCTTTTTTAGCTGCCGCGTCACACTGTTGGCTCATGTCAAGTTTGTGGTCAACCAAGACTCCTAGATCCTTTTCACATGTACTGCTCTCAAGCCAGGTGTCACCCATCTTGTATTTGTGCCTCTCATTTCTTTTGCCCAAGTGCAATACTTTACATTTCTCCCTGTTAAAATTCATCTTGTTTGTTTTGGCCCAGTTCTCTAATCTGTCAAGGTCGTTTTGAAGTGTGATCCTGTCCTCTGGGGTGTTAGCCACCCCTCCCAGTTTGGTGTCATCTGCAAATTTGATCAGGATGCCCTTGAGTCCATCATCCACGTCGTTGATAAAGATGTTGAATAAGACCGGGCCCAAGACAGAACCCTGTGGCACCCCACTAGTCACTCTTCTCCAGGATGAAGAGGAACCATTGATGAGCACCCTTTGGGTTCGGTCAGTCAGCCAGTTACAAATCCACTGAGTGGTAGCATAGTCAAGACCGCATTTTACCAGCTTCTTTACAAGAATATCATGGGGCACCTTGTCAAATGCCTTGCTGAAATCAAGGTAGGCTACATCTACTGCGTTCCCTTCATCTACCAGGCTTGTAATTCTGTCAAAAAACGAGATCAGGTTAGTCTGACATGACTTATTTTTCAGAAATCCATGCTGACTATTGGTGATCACAGCATTCCTTTCTAGGTGCTCACAGACTGTTTGCTTAATGATCTGCTCCAGAATCTTCCCTGGTATTGATGTCAGACTGACTGGGCGGTAATTATTTGGGTCCTCTCTTTTCCCCTTTTTGAAAATAGGGACAACATTTGCCCTCCTCCAGTCTGCCGGGACTTCGCCTGTTCTCCAGGAATTCTCAAAGATGACTGCCAGTGGTTCTGAGATCACATCTGCCAGTTCTTTTAATACTCTTGGATGCAGTTCATCTGGCCCTGGAGACTTGAATACATCTAGACTAGCCAAGTATTCTTGTACTATCTCCTTAGTTATTCTGGGCTGTGTTTCCTCTGCTGAATCATTTGCTCCAAATTCTTCAGGTCGGGCATTGTTTTCTTTATCGGAGAAGACTGAGGCAAAGAAGGCATTGAGGAGTTCAGCCCTTTCTGTGTCCCCTGTTTGCATTTCACCATCTTCTCCTCTGAGTGACCCCACGGTTTCTTTGTTCTTCCTTTTGCTACGAACATACCCATAAAAGCCTTTTTTGTTGCTTTTAACCTCTCTAGCAAGCCTGAGTTCATTCTGTGCTTTAGCTTTTCTGACTTTGTGTCTACATGTGCTGGCTATTTGTTTGAATTCCTCTTTGGTGGTTTCCCCCCTTTTCCATTTTTTGTACACATCCTTTTTAAATCTTAACTCAGTTAAAAGTTCTTTAGATAGCCACCCTGGCTTCTTTAGGCACCTTCCATGTTTCCGTCTCATTGGTATTGCCTGAAGTTGTGCTTTTACTATCTCCCTCTTAACAAACTCCCAGCCATCATAAACTCCCTTTCCTTTTAGTATTACCGTCCATGGGATCTCACCCAGCACTTCCCTAAGTTTTATGAAGTCGGCTTTCTTAAAGTCGAGAAATTGAGTCCTAGTATGCTTGGCTGCTCCTTTCCGCTGTATAGTAAACTTCAGAAGAGCATGATCACTCGCGCCTAATGATCCTTCCACTTCTACCCCACTAACCAGGTCATCAACATTGGTTAGGACCAGATCTAAAATGGCTGTTCCTCTTGTTGCTTCTCCCACTTTCTGGACAATGAAGTTGTCTGCAAGGCCAGTGAGGAATCTGTTTGACCTTATGCTCTTGGCTGAGTTTGACATCCAACAAATATCCGGGTAATTGAAGTCCCCCATTACTACTATCTCCCTTCCTTTTGCATGCTTGGCCATCTGTTCCAGGAAGGCATCATCTATGTCCTCCGTTTGGCTTGGGGGCCAAGTAAACTCCCACAATGAGGTCACTGTTATTCTTCTCTCCCTTAATTTTTACCCAAATGCTCTCACTTTGGCTTTGAGGTTCTAAATCTTGGATCTCTTCACAGGTATACACATCCCTGACATATAACGCCACTCCTCCTCCTTTCTTGTCTGGTCTGTTTCTCTGAAATAGATTGTATCCCTCCATTATTACATTCCAATCGTGGGACTTATCCCACCAGGTTTCAGTGATGCCTATTATGTCATATTTAGTTTGCTGTACCAAGAGCTCAAGCTCACCTTGTTTATTTCCCATGCTTTGCGCATTAGTGTACAGGCACTGAAGTCCATTAATCATTCCCCCGTGTCTCTTATTTAAGGATTTTTTCCTCCCACCACTAGGTCTGCGTGCTGTTTGCTCCATTCGGTCTATGACATTTGGATGATCATCTTCATCAATTGATAGACTCCTACCTTCAGGAGCACTGTCTCCCTCCCCCACATTAGTCAGTTTAAAGCCCTCCTGATGATGAAGCCCTCCTGATGAGAGATCGCAGCCGCAGAGAAAAGAAAAGAAGAGTTGTTCCATTGTCTGCAGAAGTCACCTCCTGGTTTGCATGGAGAATCCATTTTCAATGGAGCCCAGAGACGGAAGTGTGCAGTTGTATTGAAATTTTGCACCCCTAACAATTTTGCATCTGGGGCCACAGTGTGCCTGAAGACTTCTTCCCCCCACCTCCCAAACATCCATGCTCTGCACATGTGTGTCTCAATAGCACTTGGCCAGCCCACACTGCAAAGATTTTGCATGGCCGTCACATTTATATTAAAAACAAAAATTAAGAGTTGTCATATGAGGATGCTCCACACACAGAGAAAGCAAGTGTACAAAAGATGGCAAT
This sequence comes from Podarcis filfolensis, assembly GCF_964270895.1. NCBI lineage: Eukaryota > Metazoa > Chordata > Lepidosauria > Squamata > Lacertidae > Podarcis > Podarcis filfolensis. The sequence goes on from NC_139607.1 coordinate 21,047,199, forward strand.
TGAAGACCAAAAGGGGTGAGGGGAAACCACTGGACTGGAAGCAACCACCGTTATGTTGAACCAATGTTTCTTTCTGAAATCATTTGGAGACATCAATTTCATGCCTGTGTATCTCTCCCAGTAACTACTAGCCACAATGGCTATGTTCCAGATCCACTTTTAAAGGCAGCCTGGCTTTGAATACCAGTTGCTTACCATTGCAGGTGGGAAGAGTGCTTTAGGTTCTGCTTGTGACCTTCCCAGAGCCATCTGGTTGGCCACTGTGAAAAGAAGATGGTTAATTGGATGAGACTTTGGCCTGCTCTTATGTCCTTATTTTCATATATCAGATGCCGCTATATATCTCCATAGGACTCTAAAGGTGTTAGAAGCTGACTTCAGATTGGAGTCTAACACTTTGAAAAGTCTGCCATGCATGGGCTTTGTCCAGGGACAAATTTTGTTCTGGAGAAAGGAGAAAACTATTAGACTATGAACCAAACATAGGTTCCAACACCAGCCCTGGAAAGTATTCTTCATGAGCCAGAAGCCTTAAGCTCCTTCAACACAGCTGTGGTGCTGTTGTTTACATTCCCAGTTTTCTAAATCTCGCACAACTCCCCAGTTTGAGTTAAAACGTGCATACTTTGATCCACAGACCAGCAGACATTTCAGACAGCTTGAAATGCCATGGAGGTTGCCAATTCTCAGGCAAGATGCTTGTACTGGGATGGGATTAAGCCTTTTGGCAGTTGAAAGACAGCAGCCAATAAACCTGGATACGCTCGACACATTTTCACTTGTTAGGAATTCTTTCATCAGATTGATTTTTAAAAAGTGAAAGGGCTTAAAAGGGAGCCGATTCTTAGAATCTGTTCTGCATAAAATAGTAAGTAAAGGACCCCATGGCGGTTAAGTCCGGGCAAACTTGACTAAGGGGTGTGGCGCTCATCTTCACTTTCAGACCGAGTGAGCCAGCGTTTGTCCTGGAGCAACAGGACACCATGACGGAAGCCAGAGCGCACAAAAATGCTGTTTACCTTCCCGCCACTGTGGTACCTATTTATCTACTTGCGCTGGTGTGTTTTCAAACTGCTAGGTTGGCAGAAGCTGGGACAGAGCAAAAGGAGCTCACCCCCATAGCGGGGATTCAAACCGCCAACCTTCCGATCGGCAAGCCCAAGAGGCTCAGTGGTTTAGAGCACAGCGCCACCCGCATCCCTATAAAATAGTAAAGATGGTCTTATTGGCTTGATTAGTTCCACCGCTACCTGTTTTGCAGCCTTCTCACACTTGGCTTCAACAAGACTCTGCCACAAGCACCAGGGTGCAAAAGTTGAGTCCTAGGCTCACCTGGACTGAAGCCTATACATGCATCTATCTGTAGCACCCTAAAGACCCACACAGTTATTATGGCATACACTGTCAGAAGGAGGTTCCAGCAGGAAACCATTGAATTGGAACTTAATCAAGAAATTCTATTCTACTCTATCGGGTGTGAATAGAGACTCTCCTTTCCTGTCCCGTTACAGGTATTAATTTACTCTTCACTGCTGTCTGCATTATCATCAATCAGTGATGTTGTGGAGCTTCAGTGTGCTTGTTTTGCAGACAATCAAGTTCTAATTGAAGACTGGATTTTTTGTTTTTTGTTTTGCATTTTTGCACCCAGAATTCACACACAGAGTTGAGAATTGCATCTAGTCTGAAGGGGAAAGACAGTTTGAGGACCTCTGGTAAGAGGGAGATCTCACAGGGTGAAAGGCTGTGGGAAGAGAGGGGTGAGCCCAGGTGAGAGATTGGAAGCCACACCTTTCTCTAGGGATGAGAGAGGATTTTGTAGTTTCTTTTCCTGTTTCTTCTTTCTTTAGTTTCTTTGTTTCCTATTTATTTCTTGCAGATCAGTTTGTTCTTTTAATTGTATCGTGCAAACTTCACAAGACAGTGTGAGGGCTGGTGGGGGGCATCAAACGTTGCCGACGGCCGCCAAAAAGTGTCTTGGGGGGTAGCATGTGACCCTTTGGCCACTTATTGGACCACCCTGGCAGACATGTTATTTCCCAAAAAAACAAGGTCTGTATCACTGAACCTCAGAAATATTCCAAACATTTGATCCTTCATCATTCTGGTGTCCAAGCTTATCTTCTTCAGCTCAGTTCTCGTGCCTTTAGCCGCCTCTGTTTTTTATATTTTTTAATTCCATCATGGGAAGCATGAGAGATGCTTATTTGGGGCCATGGAACACTGACAGGGGGCACACAAAAGTGAAAGCTGCAAAGATCATAGTCTGCGTATTCCTTTCTTGGATAACTCAATTAGCTGGGACATTCCCCTTGAAATGAAACATCTGGATGGATAGGAATGAGGAAGCAAAGCGTGATGCACACTCAAATCCCACATGAGCATCTCTGAGTCCATGTATTAGCAGAGGTAAGGAACATATGTCCCTCCAGATGTTGTTGGATTCCAACTCACATCAGCCCTGGCTATGATCAGGGATGATGGGAATTGCAGTCTGGTAACATCTGGAGCAGGGACGCGGGTGGCGCTGTGGGTTAAACCACAGAGCCTAGGACTTACCGATCAGAAGGTCGGTGGTTGTCCCAGGTGAATCTCCACCCCTTCCCCGTGTCTCCCACTTCCTCATTCATCACTTCCTCATCCGCCGAGACCATATAACACCAGCCCTGAAAGACCTACATTGGCTCCCAGTACGTTTCCGAGCACAATTCAAAGTGTTGGTGCTGACCTTTAAAGCCCTAAACGGCCTCAGCCCAGTATACTTGAAGGAGCGTCTCCACCCCCATCGTTCACTGAGGTCCAGCTCTGAGGGCTTTCTGGCAGTTCCCTCACTGCAAGAAGTGAGGTTCTATAGCCTCTCTCTGTAAAGACTGAAATTAAAAAGGACGGTAAGAATCTTTTCCTTGTCTTTATGCTTTTCTGGGCAACCAGCCGGGAGCCGCTAACAACAGGGTTCTGCAGTAATGGCATTTTAGCCATTAATCCCACTACAACAGGCATTTTTGCTGTCTCCTACTGAGGCATTGGACCATAAAGAAGGATGATCGCCGACGAATTGATGCTTTGAATTATGGTGCTGGAGGAGACTCTTGAGAGTCCCATGGACTGCAAGAAGATCAAACACATCCATTCTTAAGGAAATTAGCCCTGAGTGCTCACTGGAAGGACAGATCCTGAAGCTGAGGCTCCAATACTTTGGCCACCTCGTGAGAAGAGAAGACTCCCTGGAAAAGACCCTGATGTTGGGAAAGATTGAGGGCACAAGAAGAAGGGGACGACAGAGGACGAGATGGTTGGACAGTGTTCTCGAAGCTACCAACATGAGTCTGACCAAACTGCGGGAGGCAGTGGAAGACAGGAGTGCCTGGCGTGCTCTGGTCCATGGGGTCACGAAGAGTCGGACACGACTAAACGACTAAACAACAACAACAACAACAACAACAACTGATGCATACCTAATGATGTTTCCCATGGTTTTTTCCTTATTGACTTGTAAGTTGCCTTTGAAGTCTAACAACGTAAGCCTTATCTAGTCCAGAATCCTGTTTCTGGCTGTGGTCTTGTCCGATGGGAAACTCGTATATAGGACATGGGAGCTGTTGCCTTCTCCAAATCTTGTACCATAGCCTCTGGTACCATTGATACCAGAGTAGCCATTGATAACTTTATTGTCCATGAATGTGTCTGATCCCCTTATAAGCTATCTAAGTTGTTGGTCATTTCTGCCTCTTGTGGAAGCCTAATAAAACTGTGATTGAAATATAAGGTAGAAATACCTTTAAGCATATAAATAAACAGCATCACTTTTAAAAAAACAAAATCCAGAAAAGTCCAAAGTTCGAGAAGTTCAAATCTGAAATTTTGAAATTATGCAAAATTAGTTTTTCCAGTGAATAATTTCATAAGGAAAAAAAATAACTTTATTATTTATATGTCACCCATCTTGACTGGGTTGCCCCAACCACTCTGGGCAGCTCCCAACAAAATATTTAAAACACAGTAAAACACCATCCATTAAACATTTCCTTGAACAGGGCTGCCTTCAGATGTCTTCTAAAAGTCAGATAGTTGTTTATCTGCTTGACACCTGATGGGAGGACGTTCCACGGGGTGGGTGCCACTACCGAGAAGGCCCTTCTAGTTTCTCGATAAATTCAAGTTTCTCAATAAATTTGTTTTCTAGATTCCCCCAACCCCTCTTTTTTAAACAACAAAGTACTTTGCATGTGTATCTTGTGTCTGTGTGTTTTTTAAAGGAAACTATATATGATGTAAAGAGACTCTTTAAATGAGATTCTCTGCATATTTATTATTTCCCACAGCAGAGAGGTTGAAGGCATGTCTATGTATGGCTGTTGGCATCAAAGGAGTTTCTAACACAATCTAGTTTCCACCGAGAAAGCAAACACGATAATGGTGTTACACCTCCTTGTCCCCTTGTATGGTAAAGGCTCAAGCTGCAAGTGTGTGCATTGCACTCACACACACATCTATATTTAGTACAAAAGGGATAACACTTTCTGAGCCAAATTGGAACAGGAATTCTGTCTCCGGGTGATGTTTTCGCATAGAATGATCCCCGAAGGCAAGCTCTAAACCTGCAAGGGAAACGTTTTGTTTTCAATACTGCTCTTTTGCGGGAATGGATTTCTGTGCAAAAGAGATGTTTTAACGGTAAAAATGGAAACACCATAAATGTGCCTTCAGCAGCCGGCTGTGGGAACAGGCAGACTGCAGCCTTTCCTTTGGGCTGATGGAAGCAAAATGGAAGTAGGGGACGTGGAGGAAGGGAGAGCACCCAGCAAAACATCACCACCTCAAGGGCTCCTGCTGCCTGAGGCTGCCTGAGGCTGCAACTTCATGCCAGTTCATGGGTGGGCTGGTCTTGCTTCAGGTCATTATGGACATGCCCACTGGTACTTGTTTACCTGTAAGCACACACCCAGGGGTGGAGGAAGGGGAGTGCGGTGGGGGCGGACCGCCCTGGGTGTTGCCACTGAGGGGTGTGTGTGACAAAATGCCGGGCGGCACTCACTACGGGCCTGCAGCGCGCCGGAGCCACAAGTCTCTCTGGGAATGACGCGGTGGCTTGGGCGCCCGCAGGCTCTGCGCTGCCTCAAATGGTCTGCCTGCCACCTACCCCTCAACTGTAGGGCGGCTGAGTGGGAAGAGGCAGGCAGACTCCTCGGAGGCCCCGCGGAGCGTCCTGCCCTGGCTGGCCCCGCCCCACGGGTGACTGGCCCCGCCCCTGGGCACAGGGCATGCGCGCCACCCCAGGCGCCTGATTGACTTGCTCTGCCGCTGCACACACCTTTATTTATTTATTTTTAAATACAAGTTTCTCAATCTACCAGATTTGCACAAAACAGCAGCCGTCTGTGTGTCTGTGTATGTGTGTGTGTATTGCTCCAAGCCAGGAAACCTGAGATTCATGGGTATTTGTTCATGTGAGAGACATGATACTTAAATCATATATAGGTGATCCTATGTGGTGCTGTGGGTTAAACCACAGAGCCTAGGACTTGCTGATCAGAAGGTTGGCGGTTCGAATCCCCGCGACGGGGTGAGCGCCCATTGCTCGGTCCCTGCTCCTGCCAACCTAGCAGTTTGAAAGCACGTCAAAGTGCAAGTAGATAAATAGGTACCGCTCCAGCGGGAAGGTAAACGGCGTTTCCGTGCGCTGCCCTGGTTTGCCAGAAGTGGCTTAGTCATGCTGGCCACATGACCCGGAAGCTGTACGCCGGCTCCCTCGGCCAATAAAGCGAGATGAGCACCGCAACCCCAGAGTCGGCCATGACTGGACCTAATGGTCAGGGGTCCCTTTACCTTTATATGTTGCATTGAGCATAGAAGCATTACATTCAGGCAGACCACTAGTCCATCCAGCTTATTATTGTCTACTCTGACAGGCAGTGGCTTTCCAGGGTTTCAGACCACATCCTGGAGACGCTGGGGACTGAACTGTGGATCTTTTTCATGCAAAACACAAAAAGCACTAGCACTGAGCTAGCCTTCCCCCAAAGCTTTCTTCCCAGCACTTACAGAAGGGCAGATCTTCTGCGTTGCTGTTCACATCTGATGGTTTGCTACACAGATATCATTTCTACGGCCATCTTGTTTCACATGTAAGAGAAGCACATACATCTCTCAGCTTCTGCTTGTGTCTGTCATACATATTGCTGCACAGGCAGCATGCTGATTGTTTTCCTACATGGTCGGGATAAATTCCTGCATGCAAAGCAGTGCTATCAAGAAAAAGGGAAGCAGATAAGGCACCCTACGTTATCCTGCCAGACCGGCACAAATTGTGACCCACAAAGCCGTCCGTAGCTTGCCAACCAAATGAGGTAGCCCACCAGGGGATTAAAAAGCATCCGGAGGTGGATACATCCCTGAAGCTATGAAAAGAAAAGCATTGTGATGCATTTGGCAGGCTTCATCAAAGCTTACAGGCTTCATGTAGCTTTGTTGCACAGACTGTGGTCCTATTCAGGCTCTGGGAAGGTCACAAACAGAACCTAAAGCACTCTTCCCACCTGCAATGGTCAGCAACTGGTATTCAAAGCCATAATGCCTTTGAGAGCAGAGCTGGAATGTAGCCATTGTGGCTGGTAGTTATTGGGAGAGATTTCCCCACATTTATACGCCACCCATTAAACCAAGTCCTGTGTGGATGAATCGAGAGCATAGGTACAGATGTTCTCTGAGTACAATAGCATACCCTCCAAGTGTCCCTATTTTCCAGGGACAGTCCCGGAATTACAAAAGCCACCCCGGCTTCTGATTTGATCCTGGAATGCCCCTATTTCCCCAGCCAGTGCTGGCGCCGCCAAGCTCAGGGAGGAGATTGAGCCAGCGCTTGTCCTGAGTGAGGTTACAGAGAACCAGGCAGAGGGCCTTCTCGGTAGTGGCGCCCGCCCTGTGGAACACCCTCCCATCAGATGTCAAGGAAATAAACAACTATCTGACTTTTAGAAGACATCTGAAGGCACCCCTGTTTAGGGAAGTCTTTAATGTTTGATGTTTTATTGTGTTTTTAATATTCTGTTGGGAGCCGCCCAGAGGGGCTGGGGAGGCCCGACCAGATGGACAGAGTATAAATATACTATTATTAGTATTAGTATTAGTATTAGTATTAGTATTAGTATTAGTATTATTACTTCTACAGGTGGTGCTAGGTGCCCTTTGTCTTTGAGCTCTTTGCTCTCCTACTTTTAAGGCTCGCCGGGTTCTGGGAGATGGAGGGTCTGGGGTGCTTTCTAGTGACACCGTGTCAGCTGGGTGTTGTCCCGGCTCTCTCAGCATTTCCCAGCTTTCCCCCTCATCTGCCTCTGAGCTGCGACCTCCCTCAAACCCCTGTTGTAAATCTATACTGTCTTCCTCTTCCTCCTCTCTGGAAGGGTCAGGATGGGGAGACAGCCTCCAGCATTCCTCCTCTGCCCAGTCCCTGGCCCCTGTTCATAGAACCTGCCTTATACAAAAGCATTCTGGTGCATTTAGTTCAGTACTGTCTACACACAGAATGGCAGCGACTCTCCGGGGTTCCCTAGCCATACCTAGAAGGATTGAACCTGGAACCTCTTGCATATGCTCTACTATTGAGCTATGGATAGAGATAGGGCAGAAATTGGATTCCATTTGCATTTTAAGGTGGATCTAGCAAATCTGCACTTTCTGAAGCCATATGGGAACAGATACACAGCTAGCCTTCAAAATTCACATAAGATTTTGCTGCAGCTCTTCTCACTTTCTTAATAAAATCTGGTGAAGGGGGCAATGGTGAGAATTGTTGTCGAAGCAATTTGTCAAAACAAATTGTTGTTTCACCAGAAAACTGTTCATTCTTTTTTCCCTCCTGCTCTTCACATCCTAGGCTGTTTTTGATGCTTTAAATCAGGGTTTCCCAACAGCTGGGTCTCCAGCTGTTTTTGGACTACAATTCCCATCTTCCCTGACCACTGGTCCTGCTAGCTAGGGATTATGGGAGTTGTAGTCCAACAATGGTGGGAGACCCAAGTTTGGGAAACCTTGCTTTAGATGGTTTCAGACTGCAAACTTAAAATGTACAACACCAAGCTTATTTGGGTTGCTTTTCTAGCCTAATCATCTTTTTACCTGACCTTACTTCCAAGTAAGACTGCATCCTCAAGAAATCATACATGACAATAATTACACAGAAATACCTAGGAATGTTTAGGGCTCCCACCAACGATGGCCAACCCTCCCAATTAGTCAGAAGCAAATTGTTAAGAAAAGCAGCACTATCTTCCCCTTTGACACATGAAGAAGTTCAAGTATTTGTAATGGTTTTTGTAGACATCTTTGTATATGCAATTAGTGGTGAAGTGGAATAACAAAAGGCTTCCCGCCGCCCCAGTTAAGTTTCTATGCCTGTGCCAGAACAGCTTTGAATCACATTATATATAGCACATAGGTCTCTTCTGCAGCCTTTATAAATCACATATGCTTGGCTCTTGGTCACTGCTCTGCCCAAGTTTTCAAACCAGAGCTTATAATATTTCTTTGAGACGAGAAGTGGCTAAAACAAAATAGTAGCATGCTCAATATCAAATGAAGAGTGACACTTTAAGCACAGAATGCCACCAAAACCCTCAAAGAACAAAGCCCACACAGCTTGAGGTGGTAATTCACAGATTTCCCACAACCTCACGATACGCAGGTTCAATATAACCAGGAAAAAATGAATCATTAATTAAAATTACTTTGTCCACACATCTTTCCTGTACTACAGGAACTCTCAAAATGATATGCCCCTAATGATGTTCAGAACGGGAATTTTTCAGCTGATTCCCTGTATGCCTAAACAGGAAATTCTTTGCTGCTCTGACTTTTGAAAAGACACCCGCAGCAGTCTGAACACTTCTGAATTTTTTAAGGCAGTCGTTTCGTGACTGGAATCAGTAAGGAAGGGCACATTCGCTATGCTGTTAGGTGCGACATTAGCACAGAACCTCACCAACCTAGTGCCCTCTGGGACAGTGGGACTACAGTTTCCATCAGTCCCAGACAACAGAGTCATGTTCACTGGGGACAGATGAGAACTGCAATCCAAAACAGCTGGAGCACACCAGGTTGGCAATTGCTGCTTTAGCACAACAGCCTCCTCCTCCTCTTCTGCAAAGCAAGAAGTGCTCTCTAGAGGAGGCTATTTCCAGCAAGGAAGTGAGTTGTTAACCAGTAGATTTTCTCCTGAAATTCACCGCCACCCTCCCTGCAAAGTGATCTTTCTCTCTGTGGGGTTTGGAACTGCCAGAACTAGAGGAGAGAGATCGGTGGAAATTCAACCACTTAGCAGACAAGTGTTTCAGTACAGTGCTGCTACTCTCCTGAACGGCTATATTTGTAAGGACGTTGTATTATGATAATGGTCCCAATATGCCCAATAAAGGGACGCGGGTGGTGCAGTGGGTTAAACCACAGAGCCTAGGGTTTGCCGATCAGAAGGTTGGCAGTTCGAATCCCCATGATGGGGTGAGTTCCCGTTGCTGGGTCCCAGCTCCTGCCAACCTAGCAGTTCGAAAGCACATCAGAGTGCAAGTAGATAAATAGGTAACGTTCTGGCGGGAAGGTAAACGGCGTTTCCATGCACTGCTCTGGTTCGCCAGAAGCGGTTTAGTCATGCTGGCCACATGACTCGGAAGCTGTACGCCGGCTCCCTCGGCCAATAAAGTGAGATGAGCGCCGCAACCCCAGAGTCAGTCACGACTGGACCTAATGGTCAGGGGTCCCTTTACCTTTATGCCCAATAAACCATAAGATTCCTCTAATTCTGATCTTCTTAATGACAATGTGGCATATGAGCAAGGCCAAAGATTTAAGAGCATGGAAGACTTTTACGGATCTCCTAGAAACACACAAACTTAAAACTGTGGACATTTCTGTGGTGGGAATGTAGAGAAGTTTAAAAATTCTGGGGAAATGATATATAATGAATTGAAAAAAATGTTCAGAATGACATTTGTAAAAAAAAAAAAAAAAACCCAGAAGCATTTTTGTTAGGGATTTTAGGACAAGACCTGCCAAGAAAAACAAATAATTTATTTATGTACGCTACAACAGCGGCAAGAGTCCTGTTAGCACAAGGATGGAAGAATGAGGAAATCCCAACGGAAGAACAATGGCAAGAAAAATTGATGAGCTATGCGGAATTGGCTAAATTGACATACAAACTGCACGATAGGGACAATCGTGACTTCAAGGACGAATGGGAACTTTTTACAAATTACCTAAAAAGACAACAAAATGATTTGGACTTCTTGGCAGGTTTTGAATAAACATCGACAAATTTATTGGTTGAACATATGATAGATATGGCAAAGATATGTACAATTTTATAACAAGCAGAGAATAATATGTGCAAAGAAATCAGAGGGGGGAGCTGACGGAAGTCTGGGGGGGAGTGGGAGGGATGGGGGAAAGGGGGGAAATGATGTAATTGATTATTTGGATTGATAACTTGTTATATTGAAATTGTTTAATAAAAATATTTTCTTTTTAAAAAACTGTGGACATTTCTTATCATCAGCTGTACAGGTGAAACACACAGAAAGGAAAACAGATCTTGAAAATATATGCAAATATATAAGTGATCATTAAATCTGATATCATGGGATATCCATTTTCCACATTCTGCTGGGAAACTTGACTACAGCGCTACCTCAGGTTAAGTACTTACCGTATTTTTCGCTCTATAAGACGCACCAGACCACAAGACGCACCTAGTTTTTGGAGGAGGAAAACAAGAAAAAAAATATTCTGAAGCTCAGAAGCCAGAACAGCAAGAGGGATCGCTGCGCAGTGAAAGCAGCAAATCCCTCTTGCTGTTCTGGCTTCTGGGATAGCTGCACAGCCTGCATTTGCTCCATAAGACGCACACACATTTCCCCTTACATTTTAGGAGGAAAAAAGTGAGTCTTATAGAGCAAAAAATAAGGTAATTCGTTCCGGAGGTCTGTACTTAACCTGAAGCTGTTCTTAACCTGAAGCACCACTTTAGCTAATGGGGCCTCCTGCTGCCGCTGCGCCGCTGGGGCACGATTTCTGTTCTCATCCTGAAGCAAAGTTCTTAACCTGAAGCACTATTTCTGGGTTAGCGGAGTCTGTAACCTGAAGCGTATGTAACCTGAAGCGTCTGTAACCCCAGGTACCACTGTACGCTAATATGATTTATAGCAGGGATCGACAACTAGAGACCTCAGGACCAAATCCCCAGTCGCCAACTGAGAGGAAGCGGGGTGTATAGCCTAACCCACTCACCACCTATGAGAGGCAGTGTGGTGTACTGATCCAAGGAGGCCACTTAGCTACCAAACTCACTGGATGACCTTGAGCCAGGCATTGTTTCTGGGAGTTGCAGTCCAAAAGCATCAGGAGGGAAACACCTTGGCTGCCCCCGTTTTAACCTCACAAGAAGTCTATGAAGTAAGAGGAAATGGATGCTTTAGCTAAGATTCCTGCATTGCAGGGGGTTGGACTAGATGCCCCTTGGGTTCCTTCCAACTAGATCACTCAGTGAGCTTCATGGCTAAATTGGGATTTGAAACTTCGTCTCCCTAATCCTAGTCAGAGGACCTTCTAATCACAACACCATCCTGGCTCTCAATTTTTTATGTTTTTTCATAAGGATGTTAAATCTTACAGCCGGAAGATTCTCTCTGTCTCTCGCTTTCCCCTTCCCCATGTTTCAGATTTCCATGGAAGGGCATTGTGACATGTCTCAGCTAACAGGAAACTTTGGGCTGATGTTCTCCAGGCCTTTAGAGCTGACAAGCGGGTCTGGTGGAAGGAATGGGTGGAGTTTAGCACTGACTGATGGGAAAGACACAAGTGGGTTTTAAAAAATAAATAAACCAGGGAGACTGCCTTCAGAATGCTCCATTATCAAAACCCTGTACACTGTAGACACCAGACAAGCAGTGGGCAGACAAACTATCTCAAGCAAGAAAGAGTTTTCTACCAGCAGTTGGAACTAAATCAGGGACTCTTCCGCTTGGACAATTTACAAGGTAAAGATCTATTTCAAGTCGGTTTAGAATGAACACAAGCTTTTACTAGAAAACCAGAGCATGTCTCTTTTTAATTGATTCTTATTAAAAATGTGTGTTTTTTAAGAAGTCCCTTTGATTTCAGTGAAATCTCACTTGGAATTTATTTCGCCGAATGAAATAGGACTTGATTTGATTCTGCATAATGTGTTTCAAGTCAAGGTGAAGTAATTCAGGAACATCCCCGTAAACATGTTTTAAATAGTGCAGTCAAGGGTCTTTAACAAATATTGTTGGCAGAGATTCCCCAGAAACTGTGCCCGTCGTGCATGGGTATAGCCAGCGGTCATTCAGGTAAATAAATAAAAATACTTAACTAAAAGTAGAAATTGTAGAAAGATTTTGAAAGATGTTTATGAGCATGGGGGGGGGGGCAAAAGAAAGTAATTTTAAACAACTCTTGTTGAGACATTTCATTCTGAATCTGCTAGCCAGAGCCAGGCAGAGGATGATGGCAGGTGGGTGTCCTGTCCGCCACCAACATAAATCCTGGCTATGCCCATGACGTCGTGGTTCACCCTTGAGTTTAGAATCCCCCCCCCCACTTTGATATTAAAATTGGAGCGATTAGTTCAATGGGAGCAGCAGAGACCCTCGCTTTTCCGCACCTCGCTGTTTTCTTTTGCACCTAACCTGGCTGTGCGCCCGGGAAAAGATCAAAGCGGAGCGTAAAGATATAGTAAAGAGGCTTGGCAGGGTTTTACCCCGCAAATCACGCTTGCTTGGCTCGGGGGCGTGTGTGTCTGTGTGTGTTTTCCTCTTCTCCTTTTCCCCACCCACTTCTCCCTGGGTTTCCCGACAGCGCACAGCGCTGCGCTCAGCAGACGGCCGGGCTGCTTCGCCGCCTGGTGCGCTCAGGGTGGGCGCACGTGTTTGGGGTTGCCTGGGATTGGCCGCGGCGGGGATCCGGCGGGCGCTGCCACCTGGCGGGCTTGCTGATCCCGTATCCGGAGGCTTTCTCTCTCTCTCCCGTCCTTTTAGACCCAAGGCGGCGGCGTGCGCACCAGTCTCCTCCGGCAGCGGTCATGGGTAGGCGCAGCGCCTGGGAGCTGTGGGTTCTGGCGCTCTTCTTGCTCCGCTACGGCGCAGCGCTGGAGCCCAGCAGCGCCTCTCCGGTGCGCCTCGAGGGGGAGGCCGGGCGCAGCAGCCCCGCCGCTGGCGCTGGGAAGAGCAGCGTCGCCCCGATCGCCGCCGGACAGCAGCTGGAGGAAGAGGACACCGGTAGCTCCAACCTCTCCAAGGCGCTGGCGCCCGGGAAGGGTGACCGAGGGTCGTACCCGCCGTGCGCCAGGAAGACGGACATCGCCGAGGCGTTCAAGTATGTCAACACGGTGGTGGCTTGCGCCGTCTTCGTGCTGGGCATCATCGGCAACTCCACGCTGCTGCGGATCATCTACAAGAACAAAGGCATGAGGAACGGCCCCAACATCCTCATCGCCAGCCTGGCGCTGGGAGACCTGCTGCTCATCATCATCGACATCCCCATCAATTTGTACAAGGTAAGCGGCGGCAGACAGGAAGGCGCGCGATTGGTGGCGTGGGAGCAGTGAAGCGGCAGACCTAAGCAGGGGGACTCGGGCGACTTCTTCTTGTTTCCTTTCTCTCTCCCCCCCGCCCCCCGAAATTTTAATTAAAGTTTTAAGGAGACAATAGAATTATATCTAGAACCAGTGCTTCCCCCCCAAAAAAAAATGTTTAGGAGTACTCTCATTTTGACTCAAGAAAACCACCATTTTGTAGTTCAAACTGGGAAAAATAAATACAGTGGTACCTCGGGTTACATATGCTTCAGGTTACATACGCTTCAGGTTACAGACTCCGCTAACCCAGAAATAGTGCTTCAGGTTAAGAACTTTGCTTCAGGTTGAGAATAGAAATCATGCTCTGGCGGCGCGGCAGCAGCAGGACGCCCCATTAGCTAAAGTGGTGCTTCAGGTTAAGAACAGTTTCAGGTTAAGAATGGACCTCCGGAACGACTTAAGTACTTAGCCCGAGGTACCACTGTACAGTAAATGGACAAAAGTACAAAGTTTCACAAAATGTTTAGGGGTATGTGTACCCCTGCATGCCCCCAGAAAAAAGCACTGTCTAGAACAAATGAAGTCAGAAAAAGAAAGAAATAGAAAGAGGAGGAAAGCAAAGAAAAAAAGAAAAGAAATCGTTCCAGTAGCACCTTAGAGACCAACTATGTTTGTTATTGGTATGAGCTTTCATGTGCATGCACACTTCTCTAAGGTGCTACTGGAGAGAAAAGAAAAAAGAGAGGAAAAAGACCATAGATCTATCTCCCTCTCCCTCTATTCTATTTATACTCTAATCATCAATACAAAGAAGTGAGTCTGCCGGCCCAACCAGGGACGTTTTTCCTCTTAGCCTCACATCCTCAGAAAAGCCCACTCTTGCCTGTCTCCCACACAGGCTCCTCTCTTCTAACCATCACCCCTCTCTCTGTATGTAGCTTCATTTATGCAAAGGACATTAATAAGAGCGCTACCAGAAATTAGCAATCATAAAAATGTTGTTGATTCCTTTTGAGGATGCTGGGCTTTAATTTGAAATCGCTCTGTAATCTAAGTTTGAGGGACTCGGGTGGTAATAAAGGGGTGGCCTCTGAGCATGTGCAGAGTACATCACAGGCTTTGCTCATTAATGGTGGCCGACCCATGCATGCTTGCCGTTGAAAGGGCAGAGCTTCTCGGGCGGAGAATTGTGGAGTTTACGCACAGGATCCTTGCATCCATTAAAACAGAGGAGCGGTTTAAGTAGAATTAACAGTGCAGTCCTGTACATGCTTATTCTGAAGAAAGTTCCACTGTATTCACTGAGGCTTACATCCCAGATTTGCAGCCTAAGTCTTCTAAACAGTCTCGGTCGTAAAATGTTTAAGCTCTAAAAAGAAACTACATGGCTGCTAAGGGTTGCAAGTTGCTCAAAATTAAAATGAGTAAACAGCCATTTGTGGGGGTTTTCGAACAACTGATTTGTCAAAATTTATCTTCTGTGCCATGAAAATAAATAAAAACAGTATTAATTTTTAAAAAACAAAAATGAGTAGAAAAAAGTGTTTTTTCAGTGAGAGGTGCTACTCAAGAGCACTCAAAAGGTTATACACTCTGCCCTGGAAACTCTTTTGTCTAATAACAGATATGTTGGGGTTGGCAGCACTTAGTAGTGAAAGAAAGGAACTCTGCACATGGTCAGAGGCATTATCTACTTTATCATCTCTTCAGAGGTTCTAGGTCTGAACCCTTCTGTTGAAACCTGGTTTCTGAGTCTTGGTAACAACTGCTTGTCTTGGGCTGCAATCCTGTGCACGCTTTCTTTGGTGTAAGTCCCATTAAACTCAGTGGGGCTTACCTCTGAGTAAATGGACGCTGCTGTGAATTGTCATGAGAAATGGGGTGCGCTTCATGAGGTGTGCAGAAACATTAACTTTTTACGACCCCTTTGACTTTGCTATGAGAAACTCAGCCGGGAGATAGATGAGTGTATAATTCTTTGTAATCACTGGGTCTTAAAGAGTGCTTAACTCTGGTTGGATTTCATTCACATTGTACTGTATTTCAACTATGCAAAACAGAACTGAGGAACTTTCTGCTGTGATATTGAACAACACAAATATTCATATTGAGGATTTATTACAGGGCAGAGGATAATGTTAAGAGCCTTAAATTTTAAAAAGTAGACAAATTCATGAAAGACGGAAATATCACTGAATATTGTCTCAAAAACTCAAATTCCCCTGGAGTTTACATGGCAGTCCTAACCCCATTTATTCTAGAGTAAGCCCCATTGCATTCTGTTAAACTTACTTCTGAGTAGATATGGTTAGGGTTATACTGTTAGAGATATACACAGCCTTATCTGATACCCCAGGCAATGAAGGTGATTTGCTGAGACTGGACTGCCCTTGTTAACGCCAAGCATTTGAAGATATTTGAATATGAATAATTGGGCAGGGGTCGGCTTCATTTTAGGGTCCCTGGCTGGGGTCTTGGGGAGAGGCAGCAAGCCTTGAGGCATGCGGCTTAGCTCACTCGCTTGAGTCAGTTATGGCCTCCGCAATTTTGACTCATTTGTCAAGGGAGAGAGCTACATTTGGGCAATTCTGGTTTGTGGAAGTTGTGTTTTATTGATCTTTTTATGAGGTCCCATTGAGGTTCAGTTTGGCTGATGGTAGGATATATGACGCTGATGCACTGACCATTGGCCTGGCCCACCATTGCCCCATAGCATTTGAAATCAACTGAGCCACCATGATACTAATCACATTCCTTGACCAACAACTCTTTGGCCATTTCCTTCCAAAGTCCATCCCATTCTCAGCTGGTGTCATTGGACAGTTTGCTTGACTCACGTCTTGCTGGGATAGAACAGATCCTCAGTATGTGTGCAAAGGAAGTGTCGCTGACCGCAGTGACCATCCCAGCCACAATTCAAAGCTTGCCAGTTTTGTTCCTGCTCCCAGCCCTTCCCACATTTGACAGAGGTTTAATGCACACCCAAAAAAGCCTTAATGGGGGCTTCCTGTACAACAGCATCCTATTTCCTAAACCAATCCTGAAACTATTTCAGTAGATGCCCTTGTAGTTTCTTTTGCAGTTGTTGAATTCCCAGAAATAAAGTCCGTTTCGCTTGCTAGCTGATGCTTAGTGTTGTTTGTCAAATAAAAACAAACGCTCCCATTGTCACAGATATATGCAGATCTGTTTGACTCCGCATGTTGAATTTCCTGTACAAAAGCAGCAAGAGCTCAGAATTGCTTCGCTCACGAATTCCACCCCCCTTGGCTTCCATCGCTGCAAAGCTCATTCAGAGCGCTCGGAAAAGCAGCGTCATCATTCGTTCATGCACTTTTCTAGGGCAATGACTAAGGAGAGGGGACCTGCCACATGGAGAGAGCGAGGAAGAACTTCTCATAGAACAGTGTTGTGGGGTTGAAAGGGACCTCGAGGATCATCTAGTCCAACCCACTGCTGGTGCAGGCCATCTGCTGCCATAGCATTCCTCTCAAGTAACCTAGCATCCTTTGACTTCTGGGGTGTCAGCAAAACTTCACACCGACTAGGGTGCTCCACATTCCATTCAGTGCAACATTTTTACAGTCGTACCAATTCTGGAAGTCTTTTCAACTTCCAGAACGTTCAGAAACCAAAGCATGGCTTCTGATTGGCTGTAGGAAGCTCCTGCAGCCAATCAGAAGCCGTGGAAGCCCCGTCGGACATTCGGCTTCCAAAAAATAGTTAGAAAACTGGAACACTAACTTCTAGGTTTCGATTGTTCAGGAGCCAAAACGTACGAGTACCAAAGCGTTCGACAACCAAGGTATGACTGTATTATATTAGTACAGTAAGTAAGTGTATAGTCAGACATTGGCAGAATTGGAAGAAAGTGCCACAAAATGCTTTTGTGTTTCTCCTGAGTGACATTTTAGAGAAGTAGAGATCAAATACAGATTACCATTTCTACCACGCTCCAACTTACTGGTAAACCCATTTCCTGCATTATTGCAAAGTGGTGATAATTTTAAAAATATTTCTGCACCAGAGATGGGAATTCCTTTATTATTATTATTATTATTTAAGCCCAGGGGTTCCCTTACAGACAATTTCCCAAGGGCCACATATTAGTGTTGGGCAGGGAGAGAAAGAGACAGAAGTGGACAGACGGAACAAACATTACAAGGAAGGAGATTCCGACTGAACATCAGGAAGAACTTTCTGATGGTGTAAGCTGCTAGACATTGGAATGGACTTCCTTTGGAAGGTGGTGGACTCGCCTTCATTGGAGGGTTTTAAGCAGAGATTGGATGGCCATCACTTAACTCAGGCAGCGCAGAGCCAATGAGAGACATGGCCTTGGAGAAGGAGCAGAGACTGGGAATAATCCCAGGCTGGATAGAGGGGGGGCCCTGAGGTTTACATCCCCTCTTCTGCAGCATACAATAGGAATGGGGAACCAGTGACCCTTCAGGGGCTGTTAGACTACAACTCCCATCATCCCTTCTATTGGCAAAAGCTAATTGAATTTCCATGAGTTTTTATGAGTCTGCTTCTTTTTGATGTTGCCCTCCAGTCTTCATTCACAGACCGATCCGCATCTGAGATTATCATGAGTTCTTTCAGCTGTATTAATTTAATCAGTTATCTTGGGGAGACTTGGAATAGATTCACACACACCCCTTCCTTTTTACAGTGGTACCTCGGGTTACATACACTTCAGGCTACATACGCTTCAGGTTACATACTCCACTAACCCAGAAATAGTACCTCGGGTTAAGGACTTTGCTTCAGGATGAGAACAGAAATTGTGCTCCGGCAGCGCAGCAGCAGCAGGAGGCCCCATTAGCTAAAGTGGTGCTTCAGGTTAAGAACAGTTTCAGGTTAAGAATGGACCTCCGGAACGAATTAAGTACTTAACCCGAGGTACCACTGTACTCATTATAATAACTTCTGGGCATCCCTATTTCAGAATATGGTAGAGTATTGCAGTGTGTGCAGACCGTTCCTGTTATCCTCTCTGACCAGTTCTGAACCGATTTGCTAAATTCAACCTTTTATTCATGATATACATCAAACCTCAGCAATATCTCTTTAAATGAGCACTTCACAGCTTTGAAAGGTAAACACACAAAATTAATTCAAACAGGATAGTTAGAAGCCTATGTTTTTCAAAGCACAGCTATCAGGAATGGAAGTTTACTCCAGGCTGGATTTCTTATGGCTCCCTCTTAGGTTGGAAATCATGTGTTTGCAGCTACATAAAGTGTGAAGCTATGCTTGTTTGCAGTGGCTTCATGGTTATTATCCAGTGCTCTTAAATCTTTCTGCATCCCTTATCTGCATATCACTCCACACAAGCTTATCTTTTATCAGCCCCTTCTGTCTCCTTCTCCCACTGCTGTCTCCATGCTTTTTGCCCTTTGCCTTTTACCAGCTTCCCACTTCTCTGTGTCCATCAAAACCCTTCCTTCTTTCTTCCCAAGTTCCGTATCTTCAGCACAGTATTTCTAACACTGCCTTAGACTCATCCTTTCTTCTGTTTCACTGCTGCCAAGCTTCTTCTCTATCCCATCCTCTCTAGGATTTGTCAAGTTTCAGTGCCTGGCTCCTTTTCCAGCTTGAAATAATTTTCTTTTTTAAAAAAATAAAAAATTATTAGATTTTCATAACATAACATAACATAAACCACAAAGCAGAATAACACACAAAAACAGAAAAAAGAAAAGAAAAATACACCAGTGAACAGAAAAAAGGAACAATAAACAGATAAACAATAACAACTAACTTAATTCTTTACAAATCCAACCTTTAAAATATCTTGGTTGTCTTCCTCTAGTCCCTCCCTTCTGAGTTTCCTTGTAGTTGAAAGTAACAGCTTTCCAATATCTTTATTGAACTAGAACAATTTCCAATTATAGTCCATCTTATTCACATTTCTTAATATTCTAAATCCCATTTATTTAATTATAACTTAGTTTAATCCTAGGCCTATTTGTTTCTTTCAAGTAATTTCTAATTTTTTATATTACAGTATTTATTCAAATAGTCCTTAAATTTCCTCCAGTCCTCTTGAAACTCCTTTCTGGTCGCGGATTCTTCCAGTCAGATCAGCTAGCTCCAAAAAGTCCATCATCTTCATCTGCCAATCTTCCACTGTTGGTAATTCTTGTGTTTTCCAATTTTTAGCAAGTAATATTCGGGCGGCCGTTGTGGCATACAAAAATAATTTAACATCTTTCTTGGGCTTGAAATAATTTGCATCATGCCTCTCTAACGTTGATTTTAACATGACCAAACAGTTGCCATGCATTTCAGATTATAAGGCAGTTTTTCCTAGGAAGGTGCAGTTGTTCCCAGCCAATGTGACTGTGAATAATCAGATCTTTTTTTTCCTCCAGGACAAGTTCTATGAAACAATTCTAGGCTAACTGGTTTGATTGTTGCAGTAACCGAGAATGTTACTAAGGTTGCATTATGTAATTTGTTATGTAATTTCTTCTTCTTCTCTGGATTTGATTTGCATAAATCATAGTATTCCGAGTTTTGCAGCAACAGCTCCCATGCTGCAAGAGCTAGATCTAAGTACCTGTTATCAACCATCTGTCTTCATGAGATGATGGACTTTGTAAGCTCTTTGGATGGCTTGGAGTCATGTGGTTACACTTCTTCGGGCGGATGAAGGGTGCCAAACAGGATGAGCCAGACCCACTGCAAGGTGTCACATTTGTAGATTAAATGAGGTTTTGGCTGGCATCCAAATTAGATTTGGAAATGTGTCTGGATGCCTTTACATAGACTTGGGCAACGTGGCTGCAGCCTTCTGTACGATTGTTCCCATGTCACTCCCAGACATGTACAAAACATTACAGTGGTACCTTAATTCGTTCCGGAGGTCCGTTCTTAACCTGAAACTGTTCTTAACCTGAAGCACCACTTTAGCTAATGGGGCCTCCTGCTGCTGCCTTGCCGCCGGAGCACGATTTCTGTTCTCATCCTGAAGCAAAGTTCTTAACCTGAAGCACTACTTCTGGGTTAAAAGAGTCTGTAACCTGAAGTGTCTGTAACCTGAAGCGTATGTAACCCGAGGTACCATTGTATAGCCATGCGCTTGAACTCCCTTGCATCCTTATAAAGAGTGCACAAAATAGGCTTTCCCAAGGCTATCATGTAAGCGTGCGATAAAGTTCAACCACATGGCTATAACATTTTTAGACATTATTGAAAGCATTACTGTTTAGTCGTTTAGTCGTGTCCGACTCTTCATGACCCCATGGACCAGAGCATGCCAGGCACTCCTGTCTTCCACATGTTTGTAGCTTCGAGGACACTGTCCAACCATCTCGTCCTCTGTCGTTCCCTTCTCCTTGTGCCCTCAATCTTTTCCAACATCAGGGTCTTTTCCAAGGAGTCTTCTCTTCTCATGAGGTGGCCAAAGTACTGGGGCCTCAGCCTTCACGATCTGTCCTTCCAGTGAGCACTCAGGCCTAATTTCCTTAAGAATACATAGCCAGAATATTTTTTTACATTCCTGGGAGCAATATAAGAGAAGCTGCAGGTCTGTTGAAAAGCGAGCCTTCTATCAAAATACTGAGTGACCTCTAGGATTATTGGCATTGACAATATCACCATATCGAGAGTAAATCCCTCTTGCAGTTTGTATACATACCCAAATCACTGCAGCCATCTCTCTTTGGGGAAAAACCAAGGCACTTGGTAGGTCTGCACATTCCATACTGCTGATATTATCTTGCCAGGAAACGCCAAGATGATAAACTGTGAAGATCCATCCATTTTGCTCTTCCAGCCTATAATGGTCAACTGGTTCTAGTTGCTGTTGCTGCCCACACCCTACTCTCTCTCCCCAACAATTTGACTCGGGTTTGAGAAATCCAGGTTGTTAGTACGCTTTGGGGAGTATCTGTGACAGTATCCACAAGCGGAGTCCTAAAAGTTGTGATTTCTGTTTTAAAGTCATGGCAACGAAATAAATATGGACAAATCTCTAACTTATTTAACTTGCTTGGCTACTCAAACCATGAAATTTTAGTCTGGAGGATCTGCAAACCCCTCTGAGCTCCAGAGCATTCATGAATCATGTCTCTATCTTATCACCCAGGCAGATAAAGCCATAGTCCTCTTTCTGTGGACTGATTCAGTTCCTAGTTATGCTATGTGGGTGGGAAGATCATATCTTGTCTTCATATCAGACTATACAGTATTTGTCTTGCCGCTTCAGTTTTTGCTGCGCCCCACTGCATGAAACAAATTCTTGCTTTTGAATACCTCCATCGCCTCTTCTCATCAGATTAAATATGCATTCATCTACATTTTTTTCCCTTTTAAATCCAGGCTGCAAGCTTTATTTGACTTAATCAGTGCATTAATCAACTAAAGTTTTAATGAAGTCATTAAGCAGTGAGGGCCAGTTTTAATAAGGGAGCTGAGCTTTAAAGCGCTTGTTGCATTTTTGAAATTTTGGTCCTGGCATGAGCCTGACATGAATTACGACGTGGAAATCAAAATATCAAAGGCAGCCTTTCCACCCAACAATGAGTGGTAGTCTTTGTTTAATAACTTTTAAGGTGTCTCACGTTTGCATCAACATCTCAAAAAGGCATTTATATTGGCATTTTGGTTTCATGAATTTTTTTTTAACCTAATGGGTAGGTTATTAATCAATTTAATAATGCCAGTTGGTTGGCAGCCCTTACCTGTCTATCTAGCCATTCATTCATTCATCCATCCAACACTTTTGTATCCTGGGTGTTCAGAGTAACATGCATACATACATTTTATTTTCCTATTGATGAGGTTCAGTGTCTGAAGCACAGAGCATCGTCCTAATGGTTGTTGATAGCTATTACTTCCAGTTAATAAAATAGTCCTTTTTAATATTGTTTCCCTTGCTTAGGCCAGGCATAAATGATTGGAATGAACCAAACATAGGATTGGTTAATCATTGTTAAGTTACATTAAAAATCAGTAGAATAGGGCAGTACAGTGGTACCTCGGGTTAAGTACTTAATTCGTTCCGGAGGTCCGTTCTTAACCTGAAACTGTTCTTAACCTGAAGCACCACTTTAGCTAATGGGGCTTCCTGCTGCCGCTGCACCGCCAGAACACAATTTCTGTTCTCATCCTGAAGCAAAGTTCTTAACCCAAGGTACTATTTCTGGGTTAGCGGAGTCTGTAACCTGAAGCGTATGTAACCTGAGGTACCACTGTACATGTTTACTCAGTCAGATAAGGACCTCGTATAGTATGGTGGAAAAAATAATGCATTAGGATTGCATCGATAACTTAACTTACTACAAAAGTGAAACTTAGATTTGATACATGTCTTTCAAAAAGGATCAGTTCCCACTTTTTCACCACACATATATCTCTGGCCAATTGAAGTTATACAAGCCAGACTTTATTCATTACTAGCTTAAGTTCTGTTGATTTCCATGTGATTAATTTTTCCTGGATTAGGCCTGATCCATGCGTTCGATTTTTCATTTCAATTTTCCAGAGCATGTTCTAGCAGCTTTATTATTTGGTCTGGTTTCCAGGTGCCAGAGTTTAGCTTAGGCTGCAGTCTTATACCCGCTTACCTGACTATAGTAATAGTTCAGTATTCGCTTGTGCTGTAAGGACATATTTCCATTTGATTCTCTTAACATATGTACTACTCTTAAGGTTCTAAATTGCTGGTGGGGGGTTGCAGATATAGCTGCATAGAGGCACAAATTGTGATTGATATAGAATTGTTAACCCTTAGCTGTTTGTTCACTCTTCACAGCTCCATGCGGAAAACTGGCCTTTTGGGGCTGCCATGTGTAAACTGGTCCCCTTCATTCAAAAGACATCGTTGGGCATCACTGTGTTAAGTTTATGTGCTCTCAGTATTGATAGGTGAGAAATCAAGATCTTCATTCTATTTTTACCCTGTGTGCACATTTGGTATAAATAATCTTTTAAATAGTAAGGTAAAGGTAAAGGGACCCCTGACCATTAGGTCCAGTCGTGGCCGACTCTGGGGTTGCGGCGCTCATCTCGCTTTACTGGCTGAGGGAGCCGGCGTACAGCTTCCGGGTCATGTGGCCAGCATGACAAAGCCGCTTCTGGCGAACCAGAGCAGCGCACGGAAACGCCGTTTACCTTCCCGCCGGAGCGGTACCTATTTATCTACTTGCACTTTGACGTGCTTTCGAACTGCTAGGTGGGCAGAAGCAGGGACCGAGCAACAGGAGCTCACCCCATCGCGGGGATTTGAACCACCGACCTTCTGATCGGCAAGTCCTAGGCTCTGTAGTTTAACCCACAGAGCCACCCGCGTCCCTTTTCAAATAGTAGATCCAGGGAAAAATAATTCTGATGCATGTTAGAGAAGAGATACTTAAAGGAACAGATGGGTATGGGGAATATTTTTTTTCTAGAGAAAAATGTGCTGGAACGTACCTCCCTCAGAAGACCCACCACAGGATCTCTTCATGCTTGGAGGGGGTGGGGAGTGACTCCTCACCAACCAAAGGCTTATTGAGGTTGGTCCCCTGAGGTGCAGAGAAGCTACCTCGCCTCGGCTGAGCAGCTTAACAAAATCACACCCACCCCACCACCACCTCTCTGGCTCCTATGAGCTGAAGTAGTGTAGGGGCTTGCTCAGCTGAGGCATGGCTTCCCTGCATGCCAGCTGTTAGCTGGGAGACTGAAAAGCCTCACCAAAGCCCTGCTGCCCCTCTGGCTTGCAAGGAGAACCTCTCTGGAGCCCGTAGAGCAGTGGTCCCCAACCTTTTTTGGGCCATGCACCACCTAAAATCCTGATGCCCGTGACATATAATTCTTCTTATTCCAAAAGTGAACTCCTATTCACGTGGAGGAAGCCTAAAAGGCCATTCACTGTTAATAACTCATTGTCGAATTGCCCCCCTTAAAAATCCAATTGCCCCCCCCCCGTAGGGCGTGTGCCAGGAACCACGGCTGTTACGTACTGAGTTGAATAGGATCCAAAAGGCAGCAGTCTGATTGGTCCTAGAACAATAGGATTCACAATGCAGCCGTCTGATTGGTCATGGAACAATAGGGTCCAGAATGCAGCGGTCTGATTGGTCCTAGAACAATGCAGCAGTATGATTGGTCCGCAGGAGCCACCCAATCCAGCTCCAGGTGGAAGTGAATCCGCAACCTGATTGGCCTACAGGAGAATCCCAGAATTAGCCAATCGCGTGTGGCCCATTGTGTAACTAATGTATATAGAGCAGATATTTTGGAGGAACTTTAATTCCCCACTACTATGAGCTGAATAAAGAGCATGAAATCCATACTCGATATCCTCTTTCGACTCTGGAGAAGGTCTCCTCGTGAGCTATCTGCTGACCAGATTCAGATGGAGGCAGGAGCTGCTGTTATTGCTCACTTCCCAACATGTCATGCTTTCAGCTTCCGTGCTGCAGGCGTTTCTGCAGTGCTGTACTTGGGACAGAAATAGGGCCTAAATAGTCACCACTTACGCTTAAGTTCGTATCAGCAGGACTGGGGGGGGGGCGGGCTTTTAGTCCCAGCAGAGTGTATGATCTGATCTAATCAGCACCTCTTCCCTCCATTTAGGTATCGGGCAGTCGCTTCATGGAGCCGTATCAAGGGAATTGGAGTCCCAATGTGGACGGCGGTCGAAATCGTCCTGATCTGGGCCGTGTCTCTTGTTTTAGCTGTCCCCGAGGCTTTAGGCTTTGATTTGATTACCCTCCCATACCACGGCCAGAAACTTAAAGTGTGTCTACTTAATCCCCGCCAGGAAACTTCTTTCATGCAGGTACGGTGTTCTCTCATGAGGCAGCTGCTTCCGTGTTAAGAGATGTGTTTATTTAATAAAGTCGTACCCTGCCTGTCTCAGAAATACACATCTGAGGAGGGTACAAATGATGCGCCTGTCTGTGTACTTGCAGACAAAGAGCAATGATAAACACAAGATACACAAAAAACCTGTGGCTTGACTTAACAGGGTTGCATTCGACTAACCTTCGTTCAGACTAGGCCCATGGAAGTGAATGGGTCTTAGTCATGGACATTAATTTCAGCAGGCCTACTCTTGAGTAAAAGTTTGTTGATTACAATCCACTGTGTGTTTTACAAGTTATTTTCCCTCTCAGTTGTCAGGAAGAGCTATATAACACTTAGGACTCAGCTAGATTGGTAAAGAAAAAGCGTTCTATATGCGTTGTATATGCAATATAACACTGTGACACCAGGTGGCGCTGTGGAGTCTCATCTTTCCCAACCGGATTTCCCTGTATGAATTTACAATGCGTTTAACCTAAACACTTCTTTGATGCGTCTAGATCCAGCCTTAGTCTGGTCCCCTTGATACGTGGACCCAGCTGGTATGAGCGTCAAGTGCTCGCTAACTAACCTTGACCTTTTTATTTTATTTTATTATTAAATTTACATACCGCCCTTCATCAAAAGATCTCAGAGCAGTTCACAGAATAAAATACACGATAAAACACAGTAAATAATTAAAAACAAACAAGAACCAAACCTTCCTACAGACACATTTAAAAGGCTGTGGGATGTTAAATCAGCCCAAGGCTTGGGTGAAGAGCAACATTTTTGCCTGGCACCTTAAAGTGAAGGCACCAGGCAAACCTCCTTGGGGAGAGCATTCCACAAGCGAGGAACCACTACAGAAAAGGCCCTGTTCTTGTATTGCCACCCTCTGGATCTCACATGGAGGAGGCACACAAAGAGGATGAACACAGAGTCCGGGGTGGTTTATATGGGGAGAGGCGGCCCTTGAGCTATTGCAGTCCTGAGCCGTTAAAGGCTTTATAGGTCAAAACCAGCACTTTGAATTGGGCCCGGAAGCTGATTTGGCAGCCAGTGCAGTCTCCTTTCCCATCATATTCGTCCCTTCTGGGGAAGAAAGAGCTCCTCCCCCCCCTCCATTGTTTATCTCTCATACAGCTAATCTCCCCTCACAGTTGGCAAGAAAAGCAGGCGAGATTAGCCAAGGAAGGAAGGTTGCTGGCTCCTCCTTCCTTGTGAGTATAGTTCAGCTGGGGCTCCCACGTCCCTCAGAGCAGAGAGGAAGGCATGGGGCAAGTGAATGCATTGAGCCCCTTCATTTTTCCTCACCTGTGCGGCAAGGATGGAGAACTTGTGGTCCTCTGAGTGGTGATGGAGTAGGACTCCCATGTCAGGTGGGGTGCTGCTTTTCTCCTGGGCACCAGTTCTTCCGGCCAACCTGCCTGCTGCGGGAGTCCGAGGCAGCATCCCCCACAAGGGCATATTCTTATGAGACTCCAGTGGGCCGATTTCTTAATGAAGGTACTCTGAACATGCCAGTCTGTTAGGTTTGGCGTGTGATACTCTGTACATCGTGGACATGCATGTGTCCTTGACTGCCATTATAAAGCAAAGTTATTGTAAGTAATGGCAACTTAAATTGATGGAATATGTACAGCTTGCAGATTTAACATACAGAATAAGAAAACAAGAAGAGCATGCGTTTAAGGAAGATTGGGAAATGTTTATTGAATATATGGGGGGGGGGAATTGTGTACACTTGAAAACGATGGCAGCATTAAGATAAATTCAACAGTGTAAATAAGTTCTGACGCCTGTAATAATGGAATATTGAATGGTTTAGTTTATGTAAAATATTCAGGGATTTACAGTATGCAGAATGAACCATGGAAAGAGAAGAAGGGAAGTCATTGATATTTTAAGGTTGTTTAAATGAATATTCTAAAATGTAAAACAGAAAAAAATAATTAAAAAATATAAAGCAAACTTATTTAATGGTTCTGGGTGTTTTTTTCATTCCCTTCTCCTCTTAGCTTTACAAGGACGCTAAAGACTGGTGGCTCTTCAGCTTTTATTTCTGCTTGCCCTTGGCAACCACAGGCCTTTTCTACACTTTGATGACCTGCGAGATGCTCAGGAAGAAGAGTGGGATGCAGATCGCTTTAAACGACCACATAAAACAGGTAAAGATCATAGAGATTCATATAATTGTAGAGTTGGAAGGGGCACCAAGGGGCATCTAGCCCAACCCCCCTGCGATGCAATAATCCTGCCTACAGCCGTCGCTGGGTGGCCTCGAACCAGCAACCTTCTGGTTAACAGCCAGACACACTGGCCTATCTCCCTGACATTGTGTACATCCTATTTTGATGAAAATTTCTTTCCCAGGAAATTTTTCTCTCGATGCCGTCGCTGGGTGGCCTCGAACCAGCAACCTTCTGGTTAACAGCCAGACACACTGGCCTATCTCCCTGACATTGTGTACATCCTATTTTGACGAAAATAACTTTCCCAGGAAAGTTTTCTCTCGATGCTTTTTGTAGCACTCAAGCAGGCTAAAGTGCGGTCTTCATCTGCCTTGATGAATGATAACAAGCAGGTTGATAGGAGCAAACAGGCTTTGTTTCCAGGGTTTCGGTAAAGAGGCAGATGGTGGACAGTGTGGGGAAATGGGACAGGAGAAGCTATGGCTTTGGCATCTTCACTGGGACATTTTAAAAGTATAGCATCAATCACCAGGTTGTACCCAGGGTATCCATAACCTTTGCTACATACAGTGATAGCTTTTGCATCCTCTGCCTAGTCTTTCCAGTGGTTGCTCCTTAAAAGTGGAGGGTGGTATTCAACGAAATAATTCCATGTGTGTAATGGCTTTCAGTTGTGCAATAGGATTTCCCCGTCCCCCTGCACACACCCTGCACACTATCCCCAAATCTTCTCTTGGGGGGCTGGAGAATCCCACAGGATAGATTTAAGGGGTGTGTGGCAGGAGAGAGGTGTGGGGAGTCCTGTTGCACAAGCAGTTGTTGTTCTGCTCCTGCCATTATTTAGATGAATGCCGCCTGGAATACACAGGAAACAAGGGAAAAAGACACACAATTTCTAAGCTAACCACAGTTTGAAGATGAAATACCACACCCTCTTGGGGTCAAGGAAGGCATAGAGAGGTCTCCCCCCAAACCAGAATACCAATAACCATAGTTAACACCTCTCACTTGATCCTGCATAGTCAATGCTACCAATCTCCCGGTGGCAAGGTTTTATCATTGTATATTTTGTAAAGTGGGGACGCAGGTGGTGCTGTGGGTTAAACCACTGAGCCTAGGACTTGCTGATCAGAAGGTTGGCGGTTCGAATCCCCGCGACGGGGTGAGCTCCCATGGCTCGGTCCCTGCTCCTGCCAACCTAGCAGTTTGAAAGCACATCAAAGTGCAAGTAGATAAATAGGTACCGCTCCAGCGGGAAGGTAAACGGCGTTTCCGTGTGCTGCTCTGGTTCGCCAGAAGCGGCTTAGTCATGCTGGCCACATGACCCAGAAGCTGTACGCCGGCTCCCTCGGCCAGTAAAGCAAGATGAGCGCCGCAACCCCAGAGTTGGCCACGACTGGACCTAACGGTCAGGGGTCCCTTTACCTTTTATATTGTAAAGTCATGTTCCTAGTCAGTAGAAAAATTGTTTTCTTCTGTACAGGAACACATGTTTGAGGTGTGGAGTTCACAGTTGTGGCACACCACCGAGCAAATTATACTTAATACCAGACAAGAAGTAGTAAAAAACAGGCAGCATGTTAAAACTTGGCCTAAAAGAATATACCAATTTATCACAAACCAGAGTGATGGATTACTTATATCAGGGGGAGCCACAAGGGCAGAAAAAGGATCTGCAAGTGGGTTTCCCACCAAGGTTGATAAATACTAACGTATGTGGTGTGCACAAGAGGGTTGGTTATGCGTGCATAGGTCTGGTGGAGGGTTCGAATCCTTGTCATCATCGTTATTTATTAAATTTTTATACCACCCTGTACCCACAGGTCTCAGGGCAGTTCACAGTCATGCTAATGGGTGCTCATGTGACTATGTGGTAGCCTCAGGCATAGAGGGTCTGACTAGGCCAGGCATGTCCAAAGTCCGTTTTGGGGGCCTCATCCTGCCCACCGGTTGGTTTAATCTGGCCCCTGTGGCAGTTTATTTCCTGGGGTAAAATCCTAAAAAAACCTCGACACAACTTCATAATAAAAGCTCAACAACTTCAACCCTAAAAAAGCTCAAAAACATAAAAATTTAATAATGGTTTTGACTCCGTGCTAGCATTCGAGTGATAAAGGAACTAAAAGGAGGTGGATAACAATTAAGGATTTATTATGTTTTCAGAATGTATTAGAAAAATTATATAGAAAGGTTTATTGTTTTGTGTACATTCAAATGTAAGATAAAATATATGCAAAGGGACTTGACAGGAAGTCAAAGTTGAAGAAAAGATTTTGGAAGATAAAAGGGGAAAAATATTTACTTTCATTATTATCATTTTGTGTGCGGGTGTGGGTGTGTGGGTGTCTGCACATATGTGTGTTGTATGCAATGTTTGGGAGGAAATAAGACGGTAAATAACAAATAACAAACTAAATATCGATGTATTTTTTATTTCTTAATTATATTTAGTGGTAGTATGGCTGTATTGTTTTTTGTAACATAAAATCATTCCAAAAAAAATATTTTTTAAAAAAGCTCAACAACAACTTTGGGGTAAAATTATACAAAAAAACTCAACAACTTCAATCCTAAAAAAAGGTTAACAACTTTGGTCGGCCCTCACGGCCCTTCACTTCATCAAATCTGGCCCTCTTTGAAAAAAGTTTGTATATGTGCTGCCGAAGCGAGCACTCTTTGAAAAAAGTTTGGGCACCATTGGACTAGGCCAAATCAATATGGGCCTTGGATGGCTGAATTAGATTAGAGGTTTGGCATTTGCGTTTCCTAGGCCTCTCGCACTACCACACATAGAGTCGTGCCTTCTGCTTGATATACTCCACAGGCAAAATGGCGATTTCTAGAGCCGGCGAGGCTGAGCTCCTGAGATAATAGCATGCAACCAAGTAATGCCAGGCATGCGTCAGGGACTGGCAGGGCGCGGAGA
Organism: Podarcis filfolensis; assembly: GCF_964270895.1. Classification (NCBI taxonomy): domain Eukaryota; kingdom Metazoa; phylum Chordata; class Lepidosauria; order Squamata; family Lacertidae; genus Podarcis; species Podarcis filfolensis. The sequence goes on from NC_139607.1 coordinate 21,077,686, forward strand.
AGCTGGCAGCAGAGGAAGGGAGGCTGGAGTCTTTGATTCAGGAGAGGGGTCCAGTGATTTGTGGAGACCTGTATCAGCCAGGAGGCAAGTGTCAGAGGCAGGGAAACTTCAGAGCTGAAGCACGGAGCACAGGAGGGGTCGGAGGAAGACGCAGGTCAGGTCAAGGCCAAATGCCACCCCTGTCTCCTAGAACCAGGAGAGGATTGAAGAGGGAAGAGCAGAGATGGCTTCCACACAGGTGCAGCCTCTGGCTGTGTGTTCGCAGCCCATCGGAAAGTACAGTCATACCTTGGATCCCAAACGCCTTGGTATTTGGACATTTTGGCTCCCGAACGCCACAAACCTGGAAGTGAGTGTTCTGGTTTGCGAACGTTCTTTGGAACATCCGACGGGGCTTCCGATTGGCTGCAGGAGCTTCCTGCAGCCAATCAGAAGCCGCGCCTTGGTTTCCAAACGTTTTGGAAGTCGAACGGACTTCTGGAACGGATTCCGTTCGACTTCCAAGGTACAACTGTATATGAAATGGAGGGAAGGGAGGGCCATTGCTGCGACTACTTCATAGAGCGCACATGACACTATTTATTTATTTATTTTATTTTTATTTAGTGAATAGACTGGTGTGGGGCTATTTGGAGCCATAGAAACTACTTTAAGTGTCCGCTTTTGACAAATAATAATAATAATAATAATAATAATAATAATAATAATAATAATAATAATAAATAATTTTATTTATACCCCGCCCTCCCCAGCCAAAGCCAGGCTCAGGGCTGCTAACAAACAATAATAAAAACGAGTTGAATGAATACAACTTAAAAACAAGATCAAAATACAACATTAAAACAATTAAAATGCAGCCTCATCACAGGAGGAGAAAGGAAAAAGAAAGAGGGAGAGGGAATCAAATTGACTCCAAGTGTTAACACTCTGTCGTGTGCATTTTTTTGGCTGGGGAGCATCCACAACAGCATGTCTCGTTTCATTGGTGCTATTTTGGTTATGTAGGTGAGCCCTTGGAACTACAGAAAGTCTGTCTAAATCGCAGCTTTCCAAACCGTGTGGCGCAACACGTTAGTGTGTCGGCTGCAGTGCGTAGGTGTGGCCTGCGAACGTTCCCCACGCTCCTCCCGGGGCTGGAAAGGGGTTGGTTTAACCTCCGGTTTTCTAGTAAAGCTGAATTACTGTGCCGCAAAATGATGCATGTCTAAAAAGCGTGTCAGCATCGTGAAAAGTTTTGGAAGTAGCAGTTGCTGTTCTTTTGCTGGTTTGTTTGTTGGAGGAATTCAAAGTAGATCAAAGAGCAATGGTCAAAAAACCCCAAAAGCAAAATGCGCAGACTTTTCTTTTGAAGTATCATGCAATATTTTGCCCAGTGCCCTTGTTTTTTTCATAGCCATAATCCAAAAGTGTGTCAGTGTGTGTAGGATAAACATAATGGTCAGGGATCATGTTCCAATTGAAATGTTCAGCTTCATTAAGTATGACCCGTTTTCCCATTTTCAATGGGTGTTTCTTTGCTTTCAGAGACGCGAAGTGGCCAGAACCGTGTTCTTCTTAGTGCTCGTCTTCGCTGTGTGTTGGCTTCCTCTCCACCTTGGTAGGATACTGAAGTTTGCTCTTTACAATGCGAGTGACCCAAACAGATGCGAACTTCTGAGGTAGGGGTCCTCTGATGAAATGCTTCCCAAGATAGCCATTTTGATTTACTCCCCCAAAGGTGGCATTTATGCAGAGCCAATTTATACAGCAAGTGGCCCTCTGAGATCATTGTGAGGAGCGTATATGGCAGCCAGTGGACATGCTGGGGTGCAAGTCTGTCTCTTCCAGTGCCCAGTCTAATTGTGGCTTTTTGTAAAACCCCTATGTGGTTCCTATATATGTGTTAAAGGTAAAGGTAAAGGGACCCCTGACCATTAGGTCCAGTCGTGGCCGACTCTGGGGTTGCGGCGCTCATCTCGCTTTATTGGCCGAGGGAGCTGGCGTACAGCTTCCGGGTCATGTGGCCAGCATGACTAAGCCACTTCTGGCGAACCAGAGCAGCGCACGGAATAATAATAATAATAATAATAATAATAATAATAATAATAATAATAATAATAATTATAATTATAATTATAATTATAATTATAATTATTTATTATTTATACCCGCCCATCTGGCTGGGCCTCCCCAGCCACTCTGGGCGGCTTCCATAGAAACCAAAAATACAGTAAAATATCACACGTTAAAAACTTCCCTGAACAGGGCTGCCTTAAGATGTCTTCTGAATGTCAGGTAGTTTATCGCTTTGACATCTGCTGGAAGGGCGTTCCACAGGGCGGGCGCCACTACCGAGAAGGCCCTCTGCCTGGTTCCCTGTAGCTTTGCTTCTCGCAATGAGGGAACTGCCAGAAGGCCCTCGGTGCTGGACCTCAGCGTCCGGGCAGAACGATGGGGGTGGAGACGCTCCTTCAGGTATACTGGACCAAGGCCATTTAGGGCTTTAAAGGTCAGCACCAACACTTTGAATTGTGCTCGGAAACGTACTGGGAGCCAATGTAGGTCTTTCAAGACCGGTGTTATATGGTCTCGGCGGCCGCCCCCAGTCACCAGTCTAGCTGCCGCATTCTGGATTAGTTGTAGTTTCCGAGTCACCTTCAAAGGTAGCCCCACATGGAGTGCATTGCAGTAGTCTAAGCGGGAGATAACCAGAGCATGCACCACTCTGGCGAGACAGTCCGCAGGCAGATAGGGTCTCAGCCTACGTACCAGATGGAGCTGGTAAACAGTTGCCCTGGACACAGATTTGACCTGTGCCTCCATGGACTGCTGTGAGTCCAAAATGACTCCCAGGCTGCGCACCTGGTCCTTCAGGGGCACAGTTACCCCATTCAGGACCAGGGAATCCTCCACACCTGCCGTTTACCTTCCCGCTGGAGCAGTACCTATTTATCTACTTGCACTTTGACGTGCTTTCAAACTGCTAGGTTGGCAGGAGCAGGGACCGAGCAACAGGAGCTCACCCCATCGCGGGGATTCGAACCGCCGACCTTCTGATCGGCAAGTCCTAGGCTCTGTGGTTTAACCCACAGCGCTACCCGCGTCCCTTTATATATGTGTTGCATCTGCACTATTCAGATTCGGCCATAATACAGGTGGCTCAGAAGTAGGTATACAGTTGAATCAATGAAATACTACTACTAATAATAATAATAATTAGTAATAATAATTTATTATTTCTACCCCGCCCATCTGGCTGGGTTTCCCCAGCCACTCTGGGTGGCTTCCAACAAAAGATTAAAAATACATTAAAACATCAGTCATTAAAAACTTCCCTAAACAGGGCTGCCTTCAGATGTCTTCTAAACTTCAGATAGTTGTTGATTTCCTTGACATCTGATTGGAGAGCATTCCACAGGGCGGGTGCCACTACCGAGAAGACCCTCTGCCTGGTTCCCTGTAACCTCGCTTCTCGCAGGGAGGGAACCGCCAGAAGGCCCTCCAAGCTGGACCTCAGTGTCCAGGTTGAACGATGGGGTGGAAATTTATCACAACACATTATATGGGTACGCATAACTGACATGCAACAAAGTAGCAGTTAAACTTCAGTTGGAGAGAATAGTGCGGCAGTTGGGGGAGGAAATACTGGAGTCAGATAAAAGGATTATTTTTCTTTACTGATATTGTGAATGAGGACAGCGAACCTGAGTCAAGAACAAAGAAAGTGGATTCTAAAGCAGTATACCTAATTTTGGGCCGCCCTGTATGCTTGATCTTTAGCCTCTGAGAGCTTCCATGCTGCTTTTCACAATAAAATACGTAGAATATTTCGCTGATGAAGTGTGACTGAGGTGTGCAGCACAGTCTAGGGTGGAGCCAGAGAGAAATTCCACAGGCCAAAAAGTGATGGCAAGGAAAGCAGTGTAGTCCCGACTGAAAGCATGGGAAGACAATATCCTCCTTTCCACTGTGTTTATTCACCACCAAATGAATTCATCCTTTTTTCCTGTCTTTCATCCTCCTACCAGACTTCCTTCTTTGTGACCTACCTCCTATTTATTATCTTGATTTCCCCACCAAAACAACCCCAAGAAGTCCAGCAGTGCTACCTGAAATCTTTTCCTAATCTGACTACCTTAAATCACTCGTGGGGAGAAACCAACGGTCCTCCAACTGTTGTCTCCTGCATGAAAGCCCTAGATTCCCAGCGAGACACACCCAACCTGTAGAACTACTTGTTCACTCTTATGGGAAGCTCCCATTGCACACTGGAGCAAAATAGCTAGTTTCTTCTGGAAAGACTAGAGCAGTTTCCCCCCTGCTTTCAGAAGATAGTGTGATTAGCAGCCTGCTTTCACAAATGGGAAATTCCATATTTTGAATTCCTTCAAAATAACTACAGGGGAAAATGTTCTAGGATCACCCGGCTAGCTTCATGGGTGAGTGAGGAATTGAACCTATTTCTCCCTGCTCCTAGTCCAGCACTATTTACCTCTTTATCACACGGGCTCCCTAGTTGCAGTAGACTGCCTAACACGTCCTGATGCTTAACTATCTTTAAATAAAGAATTGCAACTATTTTTCATATCCTTTTCCCCCATGCAGCTTTTTGCTCATATGGAACTACATTGCTATGAACATGGCATCCCTGAATTCCTGCATTAATCCAATTGCTCTCTATTGGGTGAGCAAAAGATTCAAAAACTGCTTTAAGGTAAGAAGTCTTTGTTGAAATGTGCTTTTCTAGAAATGAAGCCAGGCAGCATCAGGTTAAGGGAGAAATCCAAACCCAAGACCCACTGGGATGAGACCTTGAGGTGTGTCTGGGATAATGAACTGGGCAGGTTTTGTTTCTGCTTAAGGGCGCTGGCAAACGAAATTATCAAGGTGTCTAGTGCAAATTCACCATATAAAAGTGTTCCTTCTTTGCACAGTTTCCACATGAATCAGCTGCTCTCTAGGGGCATCCCTAAGGACTACAACTGTGGTTGTCCCAATTGATTCCTTAGCACTGTCAACTTACAGCCTAGGAGGAGGGGACTCCTAACTCAATAGAGAGCACACATTTTCAAAACCTGGGATAAGAAAATTCAGGGAGAAAGAAGAGCCACAGAAGCAATTGGTTCTAGTTCTCCAGCAAGTCCACCTCCTACTTGGAGGACCAGTGAGGTAGACCATGGACTGGAGAGACTGAAGTGGTGTAGTGGTTAAGGGTGTTGGATGAGAAACTGCGAGATCTGAGTTCAGGTCCTCACAACTTGGCCTCAGTCCAGTATATCTGAAGGAGCGTTTCCACCCCCATCGTTCTACCCGGACACTGAGATCCAGCGCCGAGGGCCTTCTGGGGGTTCCCTCACTGCGAGAAGTCAAGTTACAGGGAACCAGGCAGAGGGCCTTCTTGGTAGTGGCGCCCGCCCTGTGGAACGCCCTCCCACCAGATGTCAAAAAGAACAACAACTACCAGACTTTTAGAAGACATCTGAAGGCAGCCCTGTTTTGGGAAGCTTTTAATGTTTGATGCATTACAGTATTTTAATATTTTGTTGGAAGCCGCCCAGAGTGGCTGGGGAAGCCCAGCCAGATGGGCGGGGTATAAATAATAAATTATTATTATTATTGGTGACCTTGGGCCCTGAGCCTAACTCTCCCTCACTGGGTGGATGCAATAAAATGGAGGAGGGGGGAACCATGCAACTTGGAGAAAAGTTAGGGTAGAAATGTAAACATACCGTATTTTTTGCTGTATAAGACTCACTTTTTCCCTCCTAAAAAGTAAGGGGAAATGTGTGTGCATCTTATGGAGTGAATGCAGGCTGCGCAGCTATCCCAGAAGCCAGAACAGCAAGAGGGATTGCTGCTTTCACTGCACAGTGATCCCTCTTGCTGTTCTAGCTTCTGAGATTCAGAATTTTTTTTTTCTTGTTTTCCTCCTCGAAAAACTAGGTGCGTCTTGTGGTCTGGTGCTTCTTATAGAGCGAAAAATACGGTAAATAAATTGCAACCCTAAAAAATAGTTCTGAGTTTTTGGTCAGAAATAGGTAGTAGGCATTCTCTATATTGAAGTGTTGCACCAAGCCTTCTAATAAGGGATTCTGCTCTCTTTCAAGTCATGTCTGTGTTGCTGGTGCCATTCGAAAGATATGCTGTCCCTGGATGAGAAGCAGTCCTGCTTAAAGTTCAGAGCCAATGATCACGGGTATGACAATTTCCGCTCCAGCAACAAGTACAGCTCGTCTTAAGAAAGGGAAGTGTACCCTCAGCTCCTGCGACAAAAGACTGTTAACGTTAAAAACAGCAGATTTCTGGGGAGAAACGAGTTTGGAGTTTGCTCGGGAATCCAAATTGCCAAACATTGCTTACAGTCTGTACCAGTTGTGATTACGCACGGCGCCCGTAGCTATTTGAACACATAAAAATCACCAGGAGACGCAAAAAAAGAAAACCCCTTGTTGAAAGCACTTAAACTCTTCGGAATGAGCACTTCCAGATCATCCGCAAATCCTGTGAACGAAACAACTCTGTATTCATTGAACTAGCCCTGGGAGCCTGAGTAATAATTCTTTGTATATAGTATACCATGGCTATTGTTTGGGACAAAGCCAGCTTTGTCTATAAATTACTGTAATCTTTCTTTCTTTCTTTCTTTCTTTGGTGGGAGAGATTAAAAGATACAGGCATGTCCAAAACATAATCCCTTATCAAATGTGCAAATTGCATCTTGATGCATTAAGCATGTCGCATTGTGTCATGGAGTAAAAACCAAACCAAACACCACCACAGCTTTAAAAATATATTGATATTTTACCCACATAGCCAGAAACAAAATTAAAAGAGCATAATCAGGCTCAAAACAATCTGCTGTTAAGTAAGAAAAATGCAAGCGTGTCCATATGGGGAGGAGGAGCAGCAGGGAAAAGCAACGCAACTTAATTTTTTTAAACGCCAGCAGAGTCCTGAAGCCATGAGCATGTCAGCAGGAACTCACCTGCATTCCACTGGTGGAAATGGCAAGTAAAACCAATTTCTCATCAGAGGATCCGATCAGGCCTGCACAGCCTCATGATCTACAAAGCTGCATTCACCCCACCAGGCAGGCAGCAAACCCAAGAAGTTTGATCAGGCTCCTGGCGAGTCCGTTTACATAAGCAGGGATCTGTGTTTGGCCTAGCGAGCCACAAGCTGTAGAGTGATTGAGGTAAGGACGATAGAGGAATTTGCAGGAGCAGAGTGGAATGCGTCTTTGGAGACTGGTTTTCTTTCCATGGGGAAAATGTATATTCTTCAACAGCTCTGCCTGAGAACAAACAGTAGGAGTGGCTAACTTCTGGTCAGCATCTGGTACTCCATTTTCTGAACCCTAAGCATTTCAGGGATCAGAGCAGCGCTCTTTGGGCCCATATCGAAGATGCAATTTCTTCTCTTTGCCATAACAACCCCTGTCTGATGCTGGGTTAACCAGTCATCACTGGTTACGACTCTGGAGCTCTTAAAAAGACACTACCATTATTTCTCCCTCACCAAGTACAGTCGTACCTTGGATCTCAAACACCTTGCGACTTGAACGTTTTGACTCCCGAACGCCACAAACCCGGAAGCAAGTGTTCTGGTTTGCGGACGTTCTTTGGAAGCTGAACGTCCAACACGGCTTCCAATTGAGTGCAGGAAACTCCTGCAGCCAATCAGAAGTCGCGCCTTGGTTGTCAAACGTTTTTGGAAGTTGAACAGACTCCCGGGATGGATTCCGTTCAACAACCAAGATACGACTGTATCAATGTTTCTCAAACTTGGGTTTCCAGCTGTTGTTGGACTACAACTCCCATCCCTCCTAGCTAGCAGGAACAATGGTCATGGATGATGGGCGTTGTAGTCCAACAAACAGCTGGAGACCCAAGTTTGAGAAATACCGGTATATGAACAAACTGCCCCAAGCATGCGGACGTTAAGTATGTTCTGTGTTCTGCAATTGCACATGGAAAAGGTACAGAATATGGTAGCAGTCACAGAGTTCATTGTCTTCAGAATGCCAACTTTCTTCTGAAGATTTGGAGGGTTGGCGTGAGGTTTCAGTGCCTTGCTTACCACTTTGCTCCCTCGCCCAGGACTGGCCAGCCAAAATGGTGCAAAGTAGTAAACATTACAGAATAAATTAAAAAAAATAAGGCTATGCAAATTAGCAAATCTGGTTCGCCAGAAGTGGCTTAGTCATGCTGGCCACATGACCTGGAAGCTGTCTGCAGACAAACGCCAGCTCCCTCGGCCTATAGAGCGAGATGAGCACGCAAACCCAGAGTCATCCGCGACTGAACTTAACTGTCAGTGGTACCTTTACCTTTACTCCCAGCCCTGACTCTATACCGTCTCAGTTTTAGGTGTTTGTCATCTCTGTTATAGAGAAGAGTATAGCTTAACTTGCAAATGATTTCCTGCATTTGAGAGCTCGCTCTTACTATTTCCATGGCAAAAGAAACTACCCACATATTCACAGAGGTCTAGCACCTATCAGTGTCGAAAATGTTGGATCCCTATCTTTACCTATGTTTATCTAAAGAGCGCTCAGTTAGCATTTTATAAATCTCAGACATAACCAAACCTAGAGTAGTAAATAATAAAACATGGGCAGGTCCCATTAATGCCTGTACGAATGGGGCGCGTGCGAGAGAAAATGTGTTTGTAATAAACATGTTGTGCATTGTCAGGAGCAGATCACATTTTTTGTGTGCATTGAAAGATAATACTGCTAGTTAAAATAGGTTTAAAGCTTAGTACAAGGATGAACCTCTACTTACGACCGCCTCTACTTGGGCCCGATCCAAGTCGCGACCGCGGCAAACCCGGAAGTAAATTCGCGCATGCGCAGAAGCGGCTGCCGCCGTCTGCACATGCGCACAACGGCACTTCTATCAGTGACCTGTTTCGCCTAAAGGATGGGCCACTGGAATGGATTATGGTGGTAAGTAGAGGTTCCACTGTGTTGTTGTTGTTTAGTCGTTTAGTCGTGTCCGACTCTTCGTGACCCCATGGACCAGAGCACGCCAGGCACTCCTATCTTCCACTGCCTCCTGCAGTTTGGTCAAACTCATGCTGGTAGCTTTGAGAACACTGCCCAACCATCTCGTTCTCTGTCGTCCCCTTCTCCTTGTGCCCTCCATCTTTCCCAACATCAGGGTCTTTTCCAGGGAGTCTTCTCTTCTCATGAGGTGGCCAAAGTATTGGAGCCTCAGCTTCAGGATCTGTCCTTCCAGTGAGCACTCACGGCTGATTTCCTTCAGAATGGATAGGTTTGATCTTCTTGCAGTCCATGGGACTCTGAAAAGTCTCCTCCAGGACCATAATTCAAAAGCATCAATTCTTCGGCGATCAGCCTTCTTTATGGTCCAGCTCTCACTTCCATACATCACTACTGGGAAAACCATAATAGAATTTAATAAAATTGTTCTGGGTTATATATAATCTGAGCTAAAAAAGCAGGCACTGCCAATATGATGCCTGTGAGTAGCCTTCATTGTGTCTGCAAAGGATCTTAGTAAATATCCCCTCAAAAACCCACATCCTCAATGCTGTTCTTGCTTTCACTGACTTAGCCTGCCCTACACCAGCCCCCACAAACACATAAAGATTGAACACCCACCCATTCAAAACAGGAGAGGGGCAATGATCTTCTTTCTATGAGCAAGAGCAGGCACTGACTGGGGGGCATGTACACCTTTTCCGCATTTCTGTCTCTTTTCTGCTTCTCTACATGTGGCAACCATTTTTTTGTTGTTGTTGTTATGCCCTTCACCCTGTGGCAGCTATTTTGTGACTGGTGCCCACCCATGGCACTTTTCCCAAATTCCAAACATGACCACAGGCCCATAAAAGTTGGCAGCTTCAAGGCTAGTCAGATCCTTGGCCCTGTGGCGAGATCCACTGTTGTTAAAGCATCCCTGGCTGGCCCTACTAGGAGGTAGAGAGAGACGTTCACCCCAGATAGCAGATTTGAGGCAAGGTTAAAAAGGATGGCAAATTCCTAGAATATGTAATCTTTCCCCCCACAGGTGAGTTCAGAACATGGGATGTTGTTTCTCAGGCACTAAATGTGCCCCTCTCTGTTGGGGAACATCATTTAGGCAGCAGTTCCTAAACTGTTGAAGAAAAAAGTAGAGAATAAGCCTCATTGATGGTGGTAGGCAGTAAATATGCATATGAATGGACGACTAAAGGACATTCCACCAGGAAATTTCTCTGCACAAGCACCTACTAAAATGAATGAAAGCTGCAAAAAGAATTGTGCACGATGTTGCCAATGTGTTATGGTGTGTCACCATAGATAGGGTTTTTATAAAACTGCCCTCATCACTTTGAGCTCATGACAAACTATATTGGAACGTTAAACAGAACTATAATGAAACAATGGTGGGTTGTTTTCTATCATCCTCTGAGGCTGTGTACATTTAAAGTTCATGGCTTCCGCCAAAGAATCCCGAGAACTGGTTTACCCCTCACAGAGCTACAACTCCTAGCACCCTTAACAAACACTACAGTTCCCATGATTCTTTGGCAATTAGGGTGAAAGCAGATGCGTAAGAAATCAAAGGTCTTGTGTCCTAGGTCTTAAGAGATTGAATAATTCAACCGTAGTGAATATGCTGTACGCACTCTTTATTTCTGGTGAAAAATACCACAGAAAAAGTAAAATTCATGGGTGAATGTCCTAGATATGAAATGTAGTCATGTGCTTTAGTATTAGCCATAAACTCTGTGCGCATGTGTGTGCGCACACATACACACACACACACACACTCACTGCTTTCATCTTGCCATGCCCTTTAGCAGTTAGTTTGAGAGAGGCGAAAGTATTAATGTTGGCATGGTCAATCCAACATTGGTTCTGATCGACTGTTTACCACTGACAGTCGACTAGCACTTTTAACCTCTGAAGTCAATCGGAAACCGAATAAATTGTCTATTTGAATCTGCTCAGTATTATTGCTACTGTTTCTAGTATTTCAGTACTGTACGTATATGATATTTGTAATTCTATTTAAAATGTAGTCTTCATTGTATGATGTATGGGGGTATTTTTCCCTTGATGAGTTTATTTTAATGTGTCTTAGAGCTGTTACACTCGATCCTAAATTCCTCTGTGGAAAGCACCTTGGGCAGATCCTGACGTGCAACAAAATCCACATGTGGGTTTTTAACAAATTGCCTTCCGTGCAGGAATTTGGTCACCTGTGGAACATGCATTGGTCATATATTATGGATGCAGAGCATAAATGCTCTCTAATCTTTAGACAATTGTGTATTCTAAATATATTATCCTCACATTTCATTTTGTCCAGTATTTTTGAGAATAGTAACCTTTCCAGAAATGGTGGTTTTCTGTACACTGATTGGGGTTGCCAACTTTACATACACACACACACACACACACACACACACACACACACAGTGGTACCTCTAGTTGCAGACGTGATCTGTTCTGGGGTGCCGTTTGCACCCCCGAAAAGTCCACAACTAGAGCGGCGCTTCTGCGCATGCGCGGAACGCACAGAACGCTTCTGCGCATTCAGTGAATCCTGGAAGTATACACTTCTGGGTTTGCCTCTGGGTTTGCAAGCTGAAAAGATGCAACAGGAACCTAACGCAACACGAGGTATGACTGTACTGATTCCTGATGCTGTGCCTTTAAAAGCAGATTATGCTGCAGACAGTAGCAAGTGATAATGGTTACTTCCATGCTGCCAAAAACGTCACATGTGAATTTCTGCAGATCAAACTGCTGATTTCTGCAGATCAAACTGCTAACATCTGACCAGGATGTTGTTGTCGTTCTGATCAGCTGGCAACCTTAAGGCTGATGTGGAAGAGAGGAGCAAGGCAAGCCTAACAGATCTATCTATAAGCTCTTTTTAAAAATGTAGCCAAATAAGGAACTACCTCTACTATACAAATATTTTCTGAAGCAATACAAACATAAGATAATTAAACAGACAGGAAAAGGTCCGACTGTTTTTAAATTTCCACTATTTAGACATCCCAATTGGATACAGAGTTCTTCCCCAACCACTTGGTCTCTTCCTCTCTCTTTGCATCCTTTAACTGAATTGTTTCATGCATTCCATTGCCGCTTGATCCCATGTAAAGTATAAACCTGCCAGCTTATGGAAACAACCCTTCATTTATCTGACGAAGTGGACTCTAGCCCACAAAATCTTGATGCCTTAATAAATCGGTTAAGTCTTTAAGGTGACATAGAACCATTTGCTGGTTTTGTCGCAACGGATTAACACAAGTAGACCTCTGGAAACTGTGAAGATCCTGTGAATTTCTCTGTGCTGGATCATGGCCTACATGTGTAACACAATAAACGCTGGTCATATAAATAGTGTGGTGTACATTGGGTTGTGGCTCTTAATTAAAAGTACAAGAAAACAATATTTCGGCTCTCCAATGAATGATGGACGCAAAAGAGGTTTACGTATACAGTATGCCATGTGGTTCTTGGTTCAGGATTGCCCTTCACTGCCATTGAAATGTTTTCCCCTTTTTCTCAGCAAAACGGGATACATTCACTGAGAGATCTGTACCGCTTTTCCATAGAGTTTTATCTTCCCCTCGCTGGTCATACCAGAGCAGGTGGATTAGGAGAGGTAAATTAGGCTGCTTGTAGCAGCTAATATTCTTTGTTTTAATATAGTTTTATGAACATGTAAAATATTTGTGGATTTTGCTTTTTATGGATACTTAAAAAAATCAACTGTTACGGTTACTACAATGTAAGCAAACTGAATTATCAATAAAGATATTTGTACATTGTTTTGTTAGATAAAGTGTTCTTTCTGCCCGCACCTTTCATTGATTTAGCTGAACTTACCCTTACTTCAGTATCTCAAAAGATAAACTATAGATCTGTTTACAGTCACTGTTTACAGCTGTTTTTTTTAATTAAATAACTAAAAAATGGGCTTCATGACCCCTGACAAATGTAAATAATTGGAAGAGTTTTTCCTTTAAAATGATCACTTGCCATCTCTGGCTGCACTTCAAGCGACTCGTTTAACAACCTTATATTTTTCATAAAAGCACCAATTCATACCATTTGTGGACTAATACACAGTGATAAGTTTTCAGATATGGACGCATGTGGCAACATCACATGCCCCATGTAGGAAAAGATTTACCGTATATTAGTCTGCAAATCGGGTACATCAGGGTTATGGATTCGAGTCCCATGTTGGGCGTAAAATACCTTCTTTGCAGTGTACTAGATGATCCTTGTGGTCCCTTCCAACTCTACGATTTGTTTTACTGTGATAAAAAAAACCTGCTCCTTTTCCTTTGTGGGGTATTCCAGAGCCCGTATAGTGTCCTTAAGTGGGTTCCTTGTCAGTAGGAGAAAATAAGAGGCCAACCAGAGTATATTGAGAAACAAAGTGTCTAGTAAGCCTGATTTTTATTAAAGGAACAGTTGCAACAGGGTCCCCACTCACCACACGCAGGAGGGAGGAGAACCCTGAACAATGGTGCACAAGCCCTTATATAGACTTTTGAAATTGCCCACCCTTTAGCCCAAGACCACCACCCCTAAAACATACATACCGGTACATCACAGAAAGAGGTGGTCTACAGCAGAAATCCTGTCTGTCAGGATACCTGATAATGGTCACTGACCGCATTACCTGGGCATTATTTTGTGATGGTTAATACTTTAGTTCCTGAATCCAGGTCACAGGCTCATCCTATTCATACATAAATGCGCCCTTAAGACAGGATTTGCAAGCAAAAAGACAATGGGAAGGCTATCCCTATTTGCCTCCCTTACAGCAGAGGAATATTTGAGTCAAAATGGGTTCAGGATTGCTCTCCCATACTATTTCAGACACGTGGTTCATATATTTAGATATGTGTGCATTTTTTAACATTTATTCTGTATCTAAGACCTTAAAATTCTTATAACATTATAAATAAACAAACCCACCCCGCTTCTTCTATCATTTCATAATTACTGTAGCACACACCCCAGTGCTCTTCCTATTACCTAAGGGAAACAGCCTTTGCTTTTTGCTCTGTGCCCAAACATCCTCTCTGCCTTTAGATGAGCAGGACATTGAAAGAGCCACACCTAGAGGCTGGGTCCAAACATTTAGAAGTTATCAGGACATCCTCAGTGATGCTTTTCCTTCCGCCCAACTCTCGGTTCCGTTGCTACTGCCACATATACACTGGAGTTTCCTTTGATGGCAGATGGTGCCTTGGAATTACCAGGTTGACGAGAGACCAGTGTATAGTTTACTTAAAAGGGGGGTGGAGAGAATAATGCTGTAGCGGCAACAACATTCAAGCGATACCTTTCCCTTTAGGCACTTTTGGTCTAGTTCTGAATGAACACGTTGGTCTCAGGTTTGGTCCATGTTGGCAACAGGCATTGGGGACGGAAATCAATTCAGCTCAAACCTGTTGGAGCAACAGTCTCTGAAACGAGAACTCGAAACACAGCTCTCCTTAAAAATTTGTACTTTTCCGAATTTTGCAATACAGTCCGAATTTTGCAATACATTTTGTAATACCATGTATATACAAATGCATCTGCTAGGTGGAAGTTTGCATAAAACTTATACACACACACACACACACACACACACACACACACACAGATATATATAGCGAAAATAACATATGCAAATATATCCTAATCCAGAGAAACTGGATGCAAAAATATGTAGTGGAAGCTGCGTCAAAAAGTGTTTATTAGGAGAAATTTGCACTAAAATGCTGAGGAGTTTTCATTATGGGTTTGGGGTTTTTTTCGGGGGGGGGAGGGAATCACAAATTACTGCAGAATGTAGAAAACAGAATTTTAAGACTGGAAAAATTGGAAATTGAAAGAACCAACATTTATAGATCCTAGCATTAGTTTGGCCAGTTCAAGGAAGAACATACTTTATACTTTATAGTATGATCTCCTTGTGTGGAAAAATCAAGAAATTTAAGAGGAAATACTTAATTCCTGACAGAAGAGATTTGAGGTGCAATTATTCTGAAGAGTTTGTCCCTGATGCTTTTATTTGCTGTTTTTATTCTTCTTCTAAATTGCTGCACATTTTATTGCAGTCTTTAAAAAAACAAACTTTGGTGCATCACTTAGCACTAGAACCTGTTTTCAGTCGAAGGATTATGTCTTAACACAATAATCAGTGCCTCTGAGCACACACAGAATAATCACAAAGAAACTACGATCAGCATCTGCGCATCTGGCACTAAGGACAGGCCTACGTGGCCTCAGGATATGCTTTCCAGATAGCCTTGAGCTCAGACTCTTCTTCTAGAAATGTAAACATTTACACTGAATGTCATAAACCTAATCTACGTTTAAGAGCCTGTTACTGGGCACTTAAAGTTATTCCAAGTCGGGAAATAATGTTTGAAGAGATGTTGAAAGGGGGCAATTAGGATTACAACATCGTGTTTCTGCTTTTCTAATATTTCCAGGACAGACGTGACCATTATAGAGGACGCTGCTTATTTTATGCCCTTCAAGAATACCCTGAACACTTCTTAAAATATGTGCCATACTGCTGGTTTAATCCTTGTTCCCATTTCCTCAGCAGCTGTGGTTCTGTGGATGAGGATGAGAATTCCTTACCAGAATTCTCAGACACCTTGCAAGTGGTCTGAAATGCAAATATAGTAGACTATGTAGCTGAGCTGTGAATCAAAAGTCCTTGGTTTTAGTCTTACCTTTGCTGTGAACTCACTAGCTGGCCTTAGGCAAGGAGCTAGTCCTCATCCTCAATCTCAACCTTCTCCCCACCAGCAATCTGGGATTTACTAATACTGCTGATTTCAACTGCTTAAACAATCAACATTTTCTAAAGCAGGTGTAATGCTGGTATTACTGCAGAGACAAAAATAATGACAACTTATTCTCTTTGTTCTGAATATCGCAGAATATACAGAGAGTATCTGATTAAGTACCGTATTTTTCGCCCCATAGGACGCACCGGCCCATAGGACGCATCAAGTTTTTTGGGGGGGAAATAAAGGAAAAAAAATTTATTTCCCCCCCAGGCGCTTGTGGTGCCGGCAGCGGGGAGAAGCGCTTTTCTCCCCGCCGCCCGCCTTCAGACCAGGTTCGGGGACAGCGGGGAGACGCGCTGCGCCTCCCCGCTGTCCCCGGAGCTTGCGGGGCAGGCAGCGGGGAGAAGCGCTCTTCTCCCTGCCGCCCACCTTCAGACCAGGTCCGGGGACAGCGGGGAGACGCGCTGCGCCTCCCAGCTGTCCCCGGAGCTTGCGGGACAGGCAGCGGGGAGAAGCGCTCTTCTCCCCGCCGCCCGCCTTTAGATCAGGTCCGGGGACAGCGGGGAGACGCGCTGCGCCTCCCAGCTGTCCCTGGAGCTTGCGGGGCAGGCAGCAGGGAGAAGCGCTCTTCTCCCCGCTGCCCGCCTTCAGATCAGGTCCGGGGACAGCGGGGAGATGCGCTGCGCCTCCCCACTGTCCCCGGAGCTTGCGGGGCTGCCGGCGGGGTCTCCCCGCCGTCAGCCTCCAAACCACTTTGGGAGACAGCGGGATGGCGGCGTTCCGCCTCCCTCTGTCCCCCGACCTTGTGGGGCTGGCGCTGGGGCTCTCCCCTCTCACTCTGCAGGCTTCAGCGAAAGCCTGCATTCGCCCTATAGGACGCACACACATTTCCCCTTCATTTTTGGAGGGGGAAAAGTGCGTCCTATAGAGCGAAAAATACGGTAAGTAAGGCAACTCCCATCTCCTAGATAACTGGTCCCTAAAATTATCCAACCTCATTTTTACAGCTGAAGTTGCACAGTATTCTCCAGTATGGTGAGACATTTACTGTATTTACAGTAATTACTTCTAAATTTGCATCTATCAGTCTAAAGCAGCGTTTTCCAAACTTGGATCTCCAGCTGTTTTTGGACTACAACTCCCATTATCCCTAGGTAGCAGTACCAATGGTCAGGGATGATGGGAATTGCAGTCCAAAAACAGCAGGCGACGCAAGTTTGGGAAACACTGGTCTAAAGTAACATATGCAAAACTTATGTAAATCAGTGTTCTTTTTTTGTCCTCTAATTCCGGTGATGCTTCCCCCCTTTTTTTGAAATCTGTAAGTGGCCATCCAAATTCAATGGCATAACCACACTTCAGCTGACTTGACTATTCATATAAACAAGTGCCAAACGACTGATTCTTCGCTTTTCCTGTAATGTGGATTAGCCCAGCAGACGATGTGGAGAATGCTAAATCCCCTTTCCAATGAAACCCCACTAATTTAATTATTCAAGGATCATAGCACCGCATTATTGAGATGCGCTTGGAAAGAGACACGGGTTACCTCCAAAAGTCATCTATGAGGAATTTCTCGCGCCGCTTCCAGCAATAGAACAATCCAGTGAAATAATGTAATAAATTTATTGCGTGTCACATAAAACCCAAAACTCATTCAGGTTTAAATAATTTCATTAGCTTTGCTTTGAGGGAATAATGCAAATTTACTGCTGAAGGAAAATTAGAAGTGGGGGCTGGGGAGATACTGGAGCAATTAACACAAGAACTTGGAGCAGATCTCTTCTAGTAGTGTGTTCACATTACTGCCTCAGAGTACAGTGAATTTGTTCCCCTACCATCCAGATTTTACAGTGCTTTCCCCCACCCCACCCCCACCCCACTTGCTCACATCAACTGTCACAAAACCAGCCAGTCCAGCAAATCACAGTTTGAAGTTGGAGTTACCGTATTTTTTGCTCTATAGGACGCACTGTTTCCCCTCCAAAAATTAAGGGGAAATGTGTGTGCGTCCTATGGAGCAAATGCAGGCTCCTTGGCTTCAGCGACAGCAACGCGAAGCCTCCAAAGCGCAGAGGGAGCACGCTCTGGAGGCTTTGTGTTGCTTTCGCTGAAGCCTGGAGAGCGAGAGGGGTCGGTGCACACGAGTTCCTGCTGCGCTCCACAGGCTTCAGGTTCCTTTTGCTGAAGCCAGGAGAGCAAGATTCTCCTGGCTTCAGCAGAGAGGGAGAGCTGCACAGCGCCCCTTCAGCCAAGCGGGAGGAGAAATGGAAGGGGCTCCGTTTCTCCTGCCACTTCGCTGAAGGGGTGCTGAGCAGATAGGGGGAGAATTTTTTTTACTTGCTCTCCCCCTCTAAAACAAGGTGCGTCCTATGGTCGGGTGCGTCCTATAGAGCGAAAAATATGGTAATTCTTTATTAGCAAACCCACTATCTCCACAGACTTGGTGGAGTGTCAGGACTAATGAGCACAGCAGCTCATTCCCCATAGGTCTTACTCCATGAAATCAGTTGTCACACTGAAGTCTCCCCACAGCAGTCTCTGTCTCCTCCTCTCCAGAGCTTTTTCTAAGCAATCGGAGACTACGCCTGTGTATCTGTCTTTGCTCCTCCCGTTTCACGCTGTCAGGAGCCAGAGTCAGGTGAAGGTCCGCAACGGAAAAACCTGGTGTCAGTAAAGTTAACTCTTTATTCAAAGAAACCAAAACAGTGCAGGCCTAGTGATTCCAGCAACTCTTCCCAGTAGGTCTTGACCCCAATGAGGCAGCTGTGAAGGCAGAAGGTCCTCTCCTCTTCAGGGTTCTTTGCAGGCAGGCACAGACTGCGCCTGCACACAACAAATCTCTCCTCTGCTCTTTTCATTTCACTGTGTGTTCTGGGAGACCACAGGGAAAGGAGCTGGCCGCAACAGGAGGGGGAGACTCCCTGGACTCTTCAGCAGCCAGCCTCATCTCTGTCTCCTGGCCCTCCTCATCTCCAGCCTCTGAATCAGGACTGCTCTCTGCCCCAGCATCTTCCTGCTCACTAAACTCTGTTGTCTCTTCAGCTTCTGACACTGCCTCTTCCCCATCTTCTCTCTCTGACCACTCATCGTTGTCCCACCACCACTCCCTGGGCTCTGAGCCCTCTTCCTTTGGTGGTTCCCCAGCTGGTTCCTCCCACTGTTCCACTGTGTCCAACCAGTCCATGACAACAACACAGCTGAATCACTGCCAAGATTCCTTTCTGTTTGTGCATACAACAGGGGCTGCTGACAGGTGGCGATATCTTTACCCCATGCGGAAGTGTTCATACCTTGGCTAGAGGTGAATTAGGAATGGCTTAAGGGTGTGAAGCTGCTTAGAGAAGCAAAGCATCAACCAGTAGGGCTTTGCAACAAAGTACAGGACACATATGCATTTTGGATAACGTTTTGTGAACACGAATTAAAAACCCAGCACTGAAAATGCAGTGGGTGCACAGTAAGCATGAAGACATTATTATTATTATTATTATTATTATTATTATTATTATTATTATTACTACTACTACTGCATCCATCTGGCTGGGTTTCCCCAGCCACTCTGGGTGGCTCCCAACAAATAACAACAACAACAACAACAACAATATACTGATAAAACATCAAACATTAAAAACTTCCCTAAACAGAGCTGCCTTCAGATATCTTCTAAAAGTCAGATAGTTGTTTATTTCCTTGACATCTGATGGGAGGGTGTTCCACAGGGAGGGCGCCACTACTGAGAAGGCCCTCTGCCTGGTTCCCTGTAACCTCAGTTCTCGCTGTGAGGGAACCGCCAGAAGGCCCTTGGAGCTGGACCTCAGTGAATGATGGGAGTGGAGATGCTCCTTCAGGTATACTGGGCCAAAGCCATTTAGGTTAGGTTGCCCTCAGGCCTAATACAAGGAGGTTTTTCATAGGACATAACACAGCCCTGTTTCCCACCTTCACAGCATGTGTGCACGAGGAGATAGTAGAAATTAGCACACACTTTCCACATCCACATCTTGCCCTTCCTTTGGGATCAGGTGAGAGGGAGAGCTGGATGAAGATTTATTTATTTATTCCCCGTGGGGAAGCATGCACAGGGTATGGGAAGTGTGCACAGACTTCCTGGTTTCTGAAAAGGCCCATCACACCGCATGTGTGTACGCCAAGCGGTGGGAGAGGGGAAATCAGGCTCCAATGAGCCCTACTGTAATCCCTCCATGCTGGGTTCTACTCCTATGCTTGCACAGGTCACATGCCAAGTTAATGCTGGTCCCAGTAAAAAATATTCACTCAGGTTCTTCCAACTTGACCGTGAATCTAACTTTCAAAAACAAAAAGGGGTCCTGGCTTCACACAGGAGGAGTCTCACGGTGTCGTATTTGTAATGCAACACAGATGCACATTCATCATTCAACAAGTGCTGACAAACACTATGTATTGCTGTTTCCTGTTTGGACACAGCATGGCAAATTTTGCCGCCAAGCACAAAATATTAATTAATTTTAACACTTGGTCGTCTTCTTAAAAAAATGTTTTCTTGACACATTCTGAAAAAGCACAGCAGCGGCACCGTTGAAAAGCTTCCCTCGCTCACAAAGCAAGGTACCGCGCATTGAGATTTTTGGAGAAATGCTTCGTATGTTGTCATTACAATGCTTCCTTTTGTGAGATGCCCATAAATCTCTGAAAGTCACTGGAAAGTCATCCAAGAAAAGACTTCCTCTCCGCCTCGTGGTCGCTTAGCACGGGGCTCCCTCACTAATTGAGTATGTATTAAGGAAAGAATGGCTCCTTTCAAGAAGCGTCCCTCCAAGCTCTTTGACAAAAGAACACTGGAGCCTTTTTCGTTGTTAGCTCTTCACACATTATTAAGCAAGGGTTAATAAAGGGAAAGGGTCCCCATAAGCCCTTGCCATATCTCTCCTCCTCACCCACTCCACGCACGCACACACTCAATTCATTCAGAGATTTGTCAAGATCAGATGACAGGGCAGATGAATCAAAACGCTGGAGCCAGAAACAAGAGAGCCTTTCCAAGTTTGGAGAGCAGTTAATTCCGGGAAGGATAAATGCAAACTGTTCCTCACAATAAACCAACTCATGCTATCCTACCAAGATGGATCCTCAGGATTTTTTGCAGCAAACCTCCCTGTGACTGGCAAAGATATAACTGGAGAAAGCGCCCCCAGAATTCTGTTTTGTTGGAGCAACAACAAAACTCTCTTAGGTAAAGTTTTCCTCAAGCAAGATCAAAGTGAAATGGAAGGAGACGGGAAGAAGAGTCCATGAAACCATCTCAATTAAAGGCTTCAAGAAAATGCCTGGGAAACAGAACTGGGTTATCCAAAAGGCAAAACAAAGCACATGTTTAGGGACACGAAAAAACTAGGGACACGAAAAAAGAGAGAGATTCTGACTTTGATCTTTTTTTAAAAAAAAAGCATTGAAGGACTCATCATGGGGGAAATCAAAACTTAGTAAGACTTTCCTACAGTCCACAACACACTCTTCCCACATTTTTTGTTCTTTTTTATTACCGTATTTTTCCCTCTATAAGACGCACCAGACCACAAGACGCACCTAGTTTTTGGAGGAGGAAAACAAGAAAAAAAAATTCTGAATCTCAGAAGCCAGAACAGCAAGAGGGATTGCTGCGCGGTGAAAGCAGTAATCCCTCTTGCTGTTCTGGCTTCTGGGATAGCTACGCAGCCTACATTCGCTCCATAAGACGCACACACATTTCCCCTTACTATTTAGGAGGGAAAAAGTGAGTCTTATAGAGCAAAAAATACGGTATTTATCCCCACGTCAACCAGAGGGCATCCTACTAAAGTGGAGGAAAGCAAATCATATCCTGTCATTCGACATAATAAATCTTTCCTTTGTTTTATTGTTGTATTTTAAATTTGAATTTTACATTTTGCTATTGTTTTTATTTTGAACTGCGTATAGGGGGCACTGTAGTCTTTTCAGTGCTTAGGAGCTCTAAAGGTCTTATTGCATCCCTCTCAACTGCCCCAATTAAATGGGGACATCCCGAAAGATCCCAAAAATGCGAGAGATCGAGGAGCCCCAAAACACACATTTGGGGACAAAATATACAAGATCGTGACCTCGCATGAGATCACGGAGCTCTGTGATCTTGCACAGATCATGGGACTCACGCAAGAGTGTGGCTAGGGAGCCATGCATCTCGGTTTTCAGTTTCAACACGTTAGAGGGTGTGATGTCGGGAAACATACAAAACTGATGCCAAACCTCTC
This sequence comes from Podarcis filfolensis, assembly GCF_964270895.1. Taxonomy (NCBI): domain Eukaryota; kingdom Metazoa; phylum Chordata; class Lepidosauria; order Squamata; family Lacertidae; genus Podarcis; species Podarcis filfolensis. The sequence goes on from NC_139607.1 coordinate 21,099,699, forward strand.
TACCACTGCATGGTGGCTGGTGAGATGTGGGTGCCTTGTTCACATTTACCACCCTCTTTTGGATTGTGAATTAATCACCTCATGCGGAATCCAGTCTTCAACCTCCTCCATCTCTGTCTCTTCCCTTGGACGGGGGGGGGGGGGGGGGAGAGAGATGCTACTGCAGGCCAGCATAAAAACTCTGCCAAAGAACTGCATAGAACCTTTTAATAAACCAGTTAAGTCTGCTAGAGCAGAGGAGCCTGAATTCATCATCATCATCATCATCATCATCATCATCATCATCATTTATTTATACCCCACCCATCTGGCTGGGTTTCCCCTGCACTCTGGGCAGCTCCCAACAGAACAAAAAGCACAATAAAACATAAAACATTAAAAACTTCCCTAAACAGGGCTGCATTCAGATGTCTTCTAAAAGCCAGATAGTTGTTTATTTCCTTGACATCTGATGAGAGGGCGTTCCACAGGGCGGGTGCCACTACCGAGAAGGCCCTCTGCTCAATGAGGATTCAACAGTCAACTCCAATTTTCCAATGCAGCAGCCATACGGGCAAGGCCAATTGCACAACTTCCTCTCTTTCCTTCCAGGTTAAAAAAAAAGCAAGAAATGCATACAGTGCCTTTTCTGATGCTGTAAATAAATACTATGAGTGACTTTTATTGGTTGAAGGAGGACCACAGGCATAGGGAAGGAGCATGTGGCTTGCGTCCCCTGCTGTGCAAATGTGCAGCGGTAAATGATGACAAATTTAACAATTGCAAATGAAAATTCTAATTGTGCAGGGAGTTAATACCGGAAACGTGCTGAATTTGGCAAACCAAGGACAAACGTCTTGTTAGTGTTTAATTAGTGTGATCGGTGGATCCCTAGTTCCCCCACAGGCCTCATCCATGAGTTCTGAATTTCAGAGGTGATCTGAATATCTACATTGCTGCTACCTTTACTTCTGTTTCCCCCATATAACTTAATTACAATATCTCAGGGTGAAAACTTTGACTCTGCTAGAAGTTTAAGTACCCACATGGGAATTAATTGTGTGGCTAAAACAGAAAGCTCACGGACAAGCTGCATCTGAGCAGCCGGACACTGCACACAAAGATTCATCTTCTTACTGTATTTTTCCGTGTATAACACAACCCCGTGTATAAGACGACCCCTCTTTTTGGGAGCCCTCAACAGTTGTTGAGCTTCTTCCGTAAGTTTGCTGAGCTGTTGAGCAGCTTTTCGACAATCCCCCGCTCTGGCTGACGGAACTGTTGCCGTAATACACCGTATAATGGCACTCACCAACTCTTCCTAAGCCGGGAAGGGCAGGTAAGCAGCCTCCTCTCCGATATTTCCCTGCTACCACCACAGCACCAGCCCTCGCTTACTTAGCATATTAACCCGTGTATAAGATGACCCTCAATTTATCACAGAAAAAAATTCCGGAAAAAAGGTCGTATTCTACATGGGAAAATACGGCATATGTTTTTAAGGCATTAAAATTATTTTTTCTTGCAAATACTGCAAGCATATCTTCCAGGCACTTCTTCAGTACTAACCGTGTTGAAGTGAAGGGGATCATTTGGGTCGATGGGAAAACCTGAACTACGGGGTTGGGATATAGCTCAGTGATCGAGCATCAGTTTTGGAAGCAGAAGATCCCAGATGCAATCCCTGGCGTATTTATATAGGACAGGTATCAGAGGGATATATCGGATTCCTCCTGTCGCCCTTGGGAATGTGCATTGTACAGTCTCCCAGGCCCAACCTCTAAAGTGGTACCTTGGGTTACATATGCTTCAGGTTACATATGCTTCAGGTTACAGACTCCGCTAACCCAGAAATAGTACCTCAGGTTAAGAACTTTGCTTCAGGATGAGAACAGAACTCATGCTCTGGCGGCATGGCAGCAGCAGGAGGCCCCATTAGCTAAAGTGGTGCTTCAGGTTAAGAACAGTTTCAGGTTAAGAACTGACCTCCGGAACGAATTAAGTACTTAACCCGAGGTACCACTGTATAAATTACTCATAGACAAGGTGGAAGAACATTTAAAGGACAAGGTAAAAGGGTAAAGGGACTCCTGACCATTAGGTCCAGTTGCGGACGACTCTGGGGTTGCGGCGCTCATCTCGCTTTATTGGCCAAGGGAGCCAGCGTACAGCTTCCGGGTCATGTGGCCAGCATGACTAAGCCGCTTCTGGCGAACCAGAGCAGCGCACGGAAACGCCGTTTACCTTCCCGCCGGAGCGGGAATTTGCTTGCACTTTGACGTATTTTCGAACTGCTAGGTTGGCAGGAGTGAAAGGACAAATATGCTTATCATGGCACTGACTGGCAAGGTATGTCCTGAGTAAGGAATCAACTCTTTGTTGTCAGATTTTTCTGTGCTGTGTTCAAAAAACAGGGCAATATTAAGAACCAACAAACACATGCGCATCCGAACAAGAATACAATCTAACCAGCAGCAATACGGTGTCAACAGCAGTGAGAACAACACAAACTCAACTAAGTGTCATCGTACTCAGAGGCTAAAACCCTGCTTAACCAGTAATATCTTACTAACTCATACAGCCAAAAAAAGTTCTTAGACCCTGCAGATCTCAATAAGTAATGAACTGCATAATATGGAGCTGAAACACGGAACGTTATTATCAAGGACAATCTAGTCCTACAGAGGCAACACACTCTCTGACATTGAATGACTAGCAAGTCACAGATACCACTACCACCCACATGTCAAATGCTTTATGACATTCAATTAGCATTTAATATCCCTGTGTACGTTTTGCTTGAGGCAGCAGCCCCCTTTTAAAATTTATTCAACCAAATCTGTACAGCGTTCAGCTGTAAATAAAACCTCTCAGTGTGATTTACACTTTACCCTGCTTACAGTACAGAATCAATCTGCTTGCAGATTCCCCACAGGCACTAAACTGGCCAGTATGAGAACAGGATACCTAGCTAGATGACCGGCTGGGATGATCCAATCGGCTGCTATGTTCTTACATCCTTCTAGGCATTGACTGTGGGCTGACTTGTTCAATTCAGGCAAAGATGTGTTATAGCCATGCATTCCTTCACACACCCCAGTAAAGTAATTGGACAACAAACATCACTTGCAATGGGTGACTGTACCGCTAAACATAAATCTGAAAACACTCTATTCAGGTTTTAGGGCCGTGCATTATTTTGCAATAAAACAAAATGTTATAACCCTTTGAAAAGCACTAAGATTTCCTTTGCAGAAATTGAAACATTTCAGGATTCGCATACAGTTCTTTAGGCATTCAGAATTGTTTTTGCCGGTTTCTCTTTGCGGTTCTTATTTTTGTGGCACGAGAGCTACATTTCAGAACGATTAGAGAAGTTCCGATTAGGGCAGAACAGCTCCATCTCCACCGGTGACTCAAAGTAAAAGCCGAAACGGCACTCAGAATACATCTTGAATAAATGTTCAAAAACCATATCCTTGGGGTAATTTCCTGTTTGACTAGCGAAGGTATTTTGTTAGCATCTGATAAAGCTGTTTGAACTCTGGAAGCATAATACTGGGAAAGCGTGTCTGATGAACTCTTTGGACATACTGTTTGAAGCACTGAGAGAAATCCACTTTACTAGCTGAGCAGTTCCTGCGCTCTGAAAAATTCCCTTTCCCGCTGTGTTCTTCCAGCCTGTTAGTGCCACATACAAGGTGCAAGGATAAGACAGACTCAATAGCACAAACTTATGCATGTCCACTCTGAAGGGTGTTCAGCTGAATTTATTCCCACGTAACTGTTCATAGGATTACAGCCTTAAACTGATTTCAGTGTCAAGGGAAGCGTAGGAATTGCATTTCGGTTAAGAGGGACTACCAAGAACCCCTAATTCTTCCCAGTATCCCCATCAGACTGAAGTTCTCAGAGTTTGTGGTGGAAGCCATGTTGACAGTTATACAAAACTAGTCGGATGGATCCAGTGCTAGCCTATGCATGCCAACTCAGAAGTAAGTCCTGTTGAGGTCAGTGGAACTTATTCCCAGGTTGTTGTGTACACACAGGATTGCAGCCTCGGCCAGCGGAACTTTTTCTGTTGAACGGTTGAAAAGTTAGTCATGCCAAAGAAAATGCACCAATGAAATCAATGTGAGCTGAGTTCAACTGACTAAATCCAAACCCATGAATTGCAGCAGCAGAGTTCGACGGAGCTGCCAAGCTGGTACAACCCCCACTATGCATGGCAGCCAGGGCAGGAGGTAGGGAGAAAAACATGAGACTCTAAATCTCAGGGTTATGTGGTTCTAGCCCCACATTGAGCAAAAGATTCCTGCAGCTATTAAGAGGTCAAACAAATCAAAATTTAATAAAAGAATGGGGTTGTGTGAATGACTATATGATAAAACAGTGCTCCGGTACAGAAATATTGATATGTAAAGAACAAAGTTTGTAAGGGGGAAAGGTTACAAATGCAAGTAAAATCAGAATATTTGTCAAATACAATATAACAACACAACTGTAAAGATAAGTTATAGAATTAAGGTCAAGCGACGATGGAAGGAAGTCACATTTTAACTCACATTTCGAGTTATGTCGAACCAATGGTGGGGGGGGTGAAGTGGGGGGATGTTTTGTGTTACTAACATGTACATATGTGTAAACCTTTTTTTCTTTCTGTTATTTTGTAGAGATAAAAACTTTAATAAAAATTAAATTTAAAAAAAAGATTTCTGCATTGTAGGGGGCACAGGAGCCAACTCCTAGTGGACGTGGCGGGCTTCAGCCCCCACAATAAAATATTTGAGGGGGATGGGCCGCCAAAATTGATGGGCATTCCCATTCAAATGGTGTGTGTGCACTGCATCATGTGATCAGTTATGCAGGGCAGGGTTTACCTGGGCCCCCACAATAGTTTATTCAAGTTGGCACCCCTGGTAAGGAGTTGGACCAACTCTACAATTTATGTCAGCAGCAGGGTCCATACAGAATCTAGTAGACCCTTGTGCCCGCTAATCTCTCCCCCTCCCCACAAATGGTTTCTACCTGTGGGGTAGCAATTGGGTCACTGCTCACCAATGGTGGTGGCCCAGCAGTGAGAGGCCCCCTAATGGTGGGAGATGGCAGAGCTGGGCAGAGACATACAATGGATTTGGGGCTTGGATTGCCACTGAGATGTATACTCAGTTGCTATACAAGGCTGCAGTGAATTCCATTGCCCCAGAACTATGTTTTTCGTGCCACGTTCTAAGGAGCCTTGTTTCAACTGGGCATCTTCACTGAGAAGGTCAGTAAGACTTGACAGCCTACCCTGAAATTCCAATTTTTTCCTGCATTGCACAGCTACTGGATGTGCCAGACACGTGATCAGTTCAGATGCGGCAGCAGTGAAGCCCGGCAGGTGTGACTGCACAGAAGATGCAGTCTTACGTATCTTTTACTCTGAAACTACATTCCACGTGAACAGGGTGTGTGCGCTCTAAACACTCCTCAGAATCTTCTATGGCAGAAGTTCCATGGCAAACATGTCGGTGTGGAAAAGCTTCTCTAAAGATTGGAAAATGGACAGCCGTGGCTCTAGAATACACCCCCATATGCTTTGCAATGTGCAAAGATTCAGTAAAGGATTCACAAAAGTTTCTCAGCGGGGGGGGGGGGGGGAATTGATACAGAGAGAAAGGCAGGAAGGTTTGAAAATGACTGATGCAGACAAAGATCAGAAACTGCTTATCTCTGCAAATGTTAAATTTAGGCACCATAGGATATTTTGTTATTTCTTTGGCATGTTTGGTACAAATAGATACGCTTTTCGCTTTAAAAAAACCCCATACGGTTTCTCTCCATAGAATTTGGGTGAAGTATTAACTTAAACACACAAGGAGTGCCATCTAGTGTTCTAAAACCGCATCAAACTATTTTATTTTTTTTTAAGTGTGTCTCTTTTTTGTTGCTGGGAGGGGAGTATTCATACTGAAACTGCTTTTTGTTCATTTATGCAATTCAATTGTCTCACTGTAAAGCTGCAATAAAGCGCAATCAAGATCCACAGAGACGCGTCATGAATGGTTTGATTTATGTTCAAAAAGAAGAAGAAGAGGCAAAGGCAAAGCCTTCAACTGGAGCTTTTAGTTGTAATGATAAATTACTATTTTGGAGCATCACCTTGAAACCTTAAGTTATTGTTGCTGTTATTTTCTCCTGCCTTGATGTGTGCTCTGACATCAGGCTTCGTCTTCGGCATTTATTTGGAACCATTTGCACAAAACTGCAAAAGGCTACACCAGAGTTTCCTGAGCCTGCCCAATACATTTTGGCACCTGAGGCAAACCATAAAATGGCATTCCCCACCACAACATTTTTGGACATTTCAACAACATTGAGCACCCATCACCACCAAGCAACTACACACTGCAACCAGAACCACAAGGGGGAAAGACATGTTTGGTCATTCAACAGCACTGAGCACTTTAAATAAATGAAAATGGGGGCAGGGGAGTTGGTAGTCCCACGGAATTGGGCACCCCTGCCCCCGTCTACTTCTCTGTGGCACACATGTGTGGTGAAAAGGAGCTGGTGGTTGCTGCTATGCTGCGCACACCCTGGCCATGAAGAATGGGAAGAGCTGGGGATGTCCACTTCAGCTAAGTTTTTGGTCACTCCAAAATAATATAATGATACTTTCAGGACTAGGTCTTCTGTTATAGGAATTTTAAGGTCTCAAATATAGAATAAATATTCATAAATGCACACATATCTAAATATATGAACCACATGTCTGAAATAGTATGTGAGAGCAATCCTGAAGCCATTTTGAGTCTCCCAATGACCTCAAATATTCCTCTGCAGTAAGGGAGGCAAATGGGGAAAGCCTTTCCATTGTCTTTTCCACTTATAAACCCTGTCTTATGGTCATATTTGTGTATGAATAGGGTGAGCCTGTGACCTGGATTCAGGAACTAAAGTATTTACCATCACGAAAGAATGGCCAGGCTGCCCAGGTAATGCAATCAGCAACTGTCATCAGGTGTCCTGTCAGACAGGATTTCTGCTGTACACCTCCTCCTTCTGTGATGTATTTATGATTTTTTGGGGGGAAGGGGTCTTGGGCTACAGGGTGGGCAATTTCAAAAGTCTATATAAGGGCTTGCGCACCATTGTTCAGGGTTCTCCTCCTTCCTGCTTGTGGTGAGTGGGGACACTTTTGGAACTGTTCCTTTAATAAAAAATCAGGCTTACTAGCCACTTTGGATTTGATATCCCACTTTTTCACTACCCGAAGGAGTCTCAAAGCGGCTAACATTCTCCTTTCCCTTCCTCCCCCACAACAAACATTCTGTGAGGTAATTGGGGCTGAGAGACTTCAAAGAAGTGTGACTAGCCCAAGGTCACCCAGCAGCTGCATGTGGAGGAGCGGGGAAGCGAACCCGGTTCACCAGATTACGAGTCCACTGCTCTTAACCACTACACCACACTGGCTTTCACACCACACTTGCTTCTCAATATACTCTGGTTGGCCTCTGTTATTTTCTCCTACCGATAGGGAACCTACTTAAGGACTCTAACAGGCTTCGAAAAGGGAAAGGGAGCAGTTTTTCTTACAACATCTTCTATGAGATGTCACGGCAGCACATCCAACATGATGCTTCATTTGGGCAGAAGACACTATCAAGTGTGATGCCTTCATGCCAGTATGTCCGATGTATGTAGAAATGAGCATAAGCTGCCTTATACTGAGTCAGACTATTGGTCCATCTACCTCAGTACTGTCTACAACAGGTTTCCTCAACCTTTGGCCCTCCAGATGTTTTGAGACTACAATTCCCATCATCCCAGACCACTGGTCCTGCTAGCTAGGGATCATGGGAGTTGTAGGCCAAAAACTTCTGGAGGGCCGAGTTTGAGGAAGCCTGGTCTACAATGACTGGCAGCAGTTCTCCAGGGTTCCAGACCTGAACCAGAGACACTCAAGCTTTGTCCTGCAGCCAGCTGCAGTTTGTGATGCGCTCACTGCTACAGCCCCACAGATTTCCTTCTTGCACACCTAGACGGCACACGGATGCTGGACTCAAAGCAGCATGGCACCCCTCAATCAATCCAGCACAGCCACTTCCTCTTAAATCCTGGGAACCACTCTTTGCTTCTTTGGGTTTTCAGCAGTTGATGTGTATGCTCCAACATTTCCCAAGAGGAATTTGGGGCATCCCGCAACACCATCCCACCCCCTGCCACCTCTTGCCTGCTCACTCCCCCGCCCAACACTGCCACCGCTTGTCCCCGGCACCTTACATTGGGCACCTCTCTCTCTCTCTCTCTCTCCACCACCCTCTGTGGTCTGCAGTTGCAGGCGGAGGCTGTGGCACAGCAGAGGAGGCAAAGACTTCAGCGCACTGGAGGTGCATCATCGGAAAAGCCAGCAGCCTCAGTCCTAGGCTGCACCACCGCCTGCAGGGAGGCCATAGCGCAGCAGTGACGGTGTTGGCCAAAACAGGGCATCTAGGATTACTTTCAGAAGCTTCTGTAAACCCAGGATGTCCTGGTAAAATCAGGACCATTAGGCGGCATGGTTGTTGATGACACTTTGGGGCAATTTTGCAGTCTGCAACTCTTTCCAGCATCGTCCAATCACTCTCCAACCTCTTCTGATGACTCTCCAAAACTCCTCCACGACCTTCTCCATCTCCTCCGCAAATCCCTCCAGTCTCCTCCAATGACTCTTCAACCTCCTCCGCAACTCTCCCTGGGCTCCCCTGCATTTCTCCAAACTCTCTCCGAACATCTCTGATCTCTCTGCAATCTCCTCCGCGCTCTCTCCACATTCCATCGACTCTCCAACCGCACCTAAACACTTGCCCAATAGCTCATGGGATTGCAGGATGCTTTTTCTTGTTCTGCCACCCTCAACATTTATTTATTTTATGGCAATCTGCACAACGCTGCGACCACATAAGTGAAACTTGCATAAGATTAGAAATACATAATCCTTTTGGGAGAAAAACTTTCCCTTGAAAGAAACCATGGTTGTTGTTGTTGTTGTTGTTGTTTGATTATGGCTTATTTCTTATTAAATTTATATTATTGTATAAGATGTTTAGTATAAAGTTTATACTGTGCTTAGCTGCCTTGTTGTACCGTAAATCCTTTATGGAAAGAAAAGCCATATATAAATATTTTAAATAATATTTTTAAAATAATCTCTCCAGGCTTTTTAAAAACAATTTTACAAATGCAATTTTCTTCATATGTAAACTATTTGAAGCTAACTACATTAAAGAAGGCTATCGTAATCTCCCCCCCCCCAACACACACACTGTAATTAGATAGCAACAAACCTTTGCAGGCATTGTTGTTATTGTTTAGTCATTTAGTCGTGTCCGACTCTTCGTGACCCCTTGGACCAGAACACGCCAGGCACTCCTGTCTTCCACTGCCTCCCGCAGTTTGGTCAAACTGATGCTGGTAGCTTCAAGAACACTATCCAACCATCTCGTCCTCTGTCGTCCCCTTCTCCTTGTGCCCTCCATCTTTCCCAACATCAGGGTCTTTTCCAGGGAGTCTTTTCTTCTCATGAGGTGGCCAAAGTACTGGAGCCTCAGCTTCACGATCTGTCCTTCCAGTGAGCACTCAGGGCTAATTTCCTTAAGAATGGATAGGTTTGACCTTCTTGCAGTCCATGGGACTCTCAAGAGTCTCCTCCAGCACCATAATTCAAAAGCCAAAAGAGTGGCGAAAGCTGTACTGGGATGCAATCTCAAAAATGATAGAATGATCTCGATATGAATCCAAGGCAGACCTTTTAACATCACAGTAATCCAAGTTTATGCACCAACTACTGGTGCTGAAGAAACTGAAATTGACCAATTCTATGAAGACTTACAACACCTTCTAGAAATGACACCAAAGAAGGATGTTCTTCTCATTATAAGGGATTGGAATGCTAAAGTAGGGAATCAAGAGATAAAAGGAACAACTGGCAAGTTTGGCCTTGGAAATAAAAACGAAGCAGGGCAAAGGCTAATAGAATTCTGTCAAGAGAACAAGCTGGTCATCACAAACACGCTTTTCCAACAACACAAAAGACAACTCTACACATGGACATCACCAGATGGACAGCATCGAAATCAGATTGATTATATTCTCTGCAGCCAAAGATGGAGAAGCTCTATACAGTCAGCAAAAACAAGACCTGGAGCTGACTGGCTCAGATCATCAGCTTCTTATAGCAAAATTCAAGCTTAAACTGAAGAAAGTAGGAAAAACCACTGGGCCAGTAAGATATAATCTAAATCAAAACCCTTATGAATACACAGTGGAAGTGAGGAACAGGTTTAAGAATTTAGATTTGGTGGACAGAGTGCCTGAAAAACTATGGATGCAGGCATTAACACTGTACAAATTGCTCTACAGTAACCATAAAATAGAACTAGTGGATCCAATTCTAGCTCTTTGTTTCATACAATAAGTAAGTATCAAAAGTGAACAAGGTGTGGCTCCTCAATTATAGTATCAAACAAAGATGATACATATACAGATGGTAATCTTACCGAGGTCTTGCTTAGATGATTCATTAATTATGTCAGTGAGAAAGTACGGGGAAGTTTTTGCTTTCTCATGATTGGGCATTACATATAGATGTGAGCCTTATAAAGCAGTGAAAAATCCTTGAGACATAGGTGACACAGTGCTAGTTCCATCTATGTCAAAACCAGTTCCATCCTGTTCTGACTGGCAGCAGTTCTCCAGGGTTCCAGACCTGAACCAGAAACACCCAAGATTTGTCCTGCGGCCGGCTGCAGTTAGTGATGCGCTCGCTGCCACAGCCCCACAAATTTCCTTCTCGCATACCTAGATGGCACATGGATGCTAGACTCATTCTGGCCACGTTTATGTGCCACAGTACACAAAGACATGTCACCCCTCAATAAATCCAGCACAGCCACTTCCTCTTAAATCATGGGGACCACTCTTTGCTTCTTTGGGTTTTCAGCTGTTGATGTGCATGTTCCAACATTTCCCAAGAGGAATTTGGGGCATCCCGCAACACCATCCCACCCCCTGCCACCTCTTGCCTGCTCACCCCCCCACCCCAACATTCCACCGCTTGTCCCTGGCACCTTACTTTGGGCACCTCTCTCTCTCTCTCTCCACCACCCTCTGTGTTCTGCAGCTGCAGGCGGAGGCTGTGGCACAGCAGAGGAGGCAAAGGCTTCAGCGCACCGGAGGTGCATCATTGGAAAAGCCAGCAGCCTCAGCCCTGGGCTGCGCCACCACCTGCAGGGAGACCATAGCGCAGCAGTGACGGTGTTGGCCAAAACACGACATCTAGGATAACTTTCAGAAGCCAGGGCGGCTTCTGTAAACCCAGGATATCCCGGTAAAATCAGGAACGTTAGATGGCATGGTTGTTGATGACACTTTGGGGCAATTTTGCAGTCTGCAACTTTCTCCAGCATCGTCCAATCACTCTCCAACCTCTTCTGATGACTCTCCAAAACTCCTCCACGGCTCTCTCCATCTCCTCCGCAAATCCCTCCAATCTTCTCCAATGACTCTTCAACCTCCTCCGCAGCTCTCCCTGGGCTCCCCTGCATTTCTCCAAACTCTCTCCGAAGACCTCTGATCTCTCTGCAATCTCCTCCGCGCGCTCTCCTCATTCCATCGACTCTCCAACCACACCTAAACACTCGCCCAATGGCTGATGGGAATGCAGGGTGCTTTTTCTTGTTCTCCCACCCTCGACATTTATTTATTTTATGGCAATCTGCACAACGCTGCGACCACATAAGTGAAATCTGCATAAGATTAGAAATATAGTACATAATCCTTTAGGGAGAAAAATTTTCCCTTGAAAGAAACCATGTTGTTGTTGTTGTTGTTGTTGATTTTGCTGTTGTTGTTTGATTATGGCTATAAAATGTTTAGTGTTGTTTGATTATTGTATAAAATGTTTAGCATAGAGTTTATACTGTGCTTAGCTGCCTTGTTGTAAATCCTTTATGGAAAGAAAAGCCATATATAAATATTTTAAATAATATTTTAAAAATAATCTCTCCTGGCTTTTTAAAAATAATTTTACAAATGCAATTTTCTTCATATGTAAAGTATTTGAAGCTAACTACATTAAAGCAGGCTATCGTGATCTTGTCCCCCCCACACACAGACACTGTGATTAGATAGCAACAGACCTTTACACTGTACAAATTGCTCTACAGTAACCATCAAATAAAATAGGGTCATGGGTGGAGCTGTGGGTTAAACCACAGAGCCTAGGACTTGCCAATCAGAAGGTCGGCAGTTTGAATCCCCACGATGGGGTGAGCTCCCATTGCTCAGTCCCTGCTCCTGCCAACCTAGCAGTTCGAAAGCATGTCAAAGTGCAAGTAGATAAATAGGTACCGCTCCAGCGGGAAGGTAAACGGCATTTCCGTGCACTGCTCTGGTTCGCCAGAAGCTGCTTAGTCATGCTGGCCACATGATCTGGAAGCTGTACGCCGGCTCCCTTGGCCAATAAAGCGAGATGAGCGCCGCAACCCCAGAGTCGGCCACGACTGGACCTAATGGTCAGGGGTCTCTTTACCTTTATCTTTAACCATAAAATAGAACTAGAGGATCCAGTTCTAGCTCTTTGTTTCATACAATAAGTAAGTATCAAAAGTGAACAAGGTGTGGCTCCTCAATTATAGTATCTGATCTCTCTGCAAACACCCTCCACCTCTGAGCTCTCCACATTCCATCGACTCTCTAACCGCACCTAAACACTCGGCCAATGGCTGATGGGAATGCAGGATGCTTTTTCTTGTTCTCCCACTCTCGACATTTATTTTATGGCAATCTGCACAAAGCTGCGACCACATAAGTGAAACCCGCATAAGATTAGAAATACACAATCCTTTAGGGAGAAAAATTTACCCTTGAAAGAAACCATTTTGTTGTTGTTGTTGTTTGATTATGGCTTGTTTCTTATTAAATTTATATTATTGTATAAAATGTTTAGTATAAAGGTTATACTGTGCTTAGCTGCCTTGTTGTAAATCCTTGATGGAAAGAAAAGCCATATATAAATATTTTAAATAATATTTTTAAAATAATCTCTCCTGGCTTTTTAAAAAGAATTTTACAAATGCAATTTTCTTCATATGTAAACTATTTGAAGCTAACTACATTAAAGAAGGCTATCGTAATCTTGTCGCGCCCCCCCCACTGTGATTAGATAGCAACAGGCCTTTGCAGGCATTAACACTGTACAAATTGCTCTACAGTAACCATAAAATAGAGCTAGTGGATCCAGTTTTAGCTCTTTGTTTCATACAATAAGTAAGTATCAAAAGTAAACAAGGTGTGGCTCCTTTACTGTGCTTAACTGCCTTGTGGTAAATCCTTTATGGAAAGAAAAGCCATATATAAATATTTTAAATAATATTTTTAAAATAATCTCTCCTGGCTTTTAAAAAAGAATTTTACAAGTGCAATTTTCTTCATATGTAAACTATTTGAAGCTAACTACATTAAAGCAGGCTATCGTAATCTTGTCGTTCTCCCCCCCCACACACACACACAGACACTGTGATTAGATAGCCACAGACCTTTGCAGGCATTAACACTATACAAATTGCTCTACAGTAACCATAAAATAAAATAGGGACGTGGGTGGCACTGTGGGTTAAACCACAGAGCCTAGGACTTGCCGATCAGAAGGTCGGCGGTTCAAATCCCCACGACGGGGTGAGCTCCTGTTGCTTGGTCCCATCCCAGCTCCTGCCAACCTAGCAGTTCAAAAATACGTCAAAGTGCAAGTAGATAAATAGGTACCGCTCCGGCGGGAAGGTAAATGGCATTTCCGTGCACTGCTCTGTTTCGCCAGAAGTGGCTTAGTCATGCTGGACACATGACCCGGAAGCTGTACGCCGGCTTCCTCAGCCAGTAAAGCGAGATGAGCGCTGCAACCCCAGAGTCGGTCACGACTGGACCTAATGGTCAGGGGTCCCTTTACCTTTACCTTTAACCATAAAATAGAACTAGTGGGTGCAGTTCTAGCTTTGTTTCATACAATAAATAAGTATCAAAAGTGAACAAGGTGTGGCTCCTCAATTATAGTATGAAACAAAGATGATACATATACAAATGGTAATCTTACCTAGGTCTTGCCCAGAATCAACAGAGGGCATTGGCTTAGATGATTCATTAATTACGTCAGTGAGAAAAAAAAATTATTTTTTTTTGTTTTGACTATGGCAGACCAACACGGCTACCTATCTGTCAGTGAGAAAGTACGAGGAAGTTTTTGCTTTCTCATGATTGGGCATTACATATAGATGTGAGCCTTATAAAGCAGTGAAAAATCCTTGAGACAAAGGTGACACAGTGCTAGTTCCATCCACGTCAAAACTAGTTCCATCTTGTTCTGACATTGAGCACACATTGTACAGCGTCACCTTAACCAGGTATTCCTCTCCACAAGTCTCCAGCCCACTCCACCTGAGAAGACACAAGATTGTATCTGCAGTCTCTCCAACTCAAATTGAGGTAATTTTAAATTATCGTTTAATTTCTGGAGTTGCAAATGATGATTTCCCCTGCCCCTCCAATGTTTTTTTCAGTTGGATTCTAGTGTTGTCAGTATAGTTCTGCCAGGATCGCTCACTGTTGATATTGCCATGAAAACCTATTTGGAGAACTGAAAAATTAATCTGAATAACCCATTTGCTTATCATCAGTGAGTCCTGAATCAATTCATGACTGTGGGGGTGGGAAGGTGAAAGGGAAAGTGTCATAAATGTTCACAGCTGTCTTCTTCTTCGGCGATCACTTGTAGCCGAGTAAGATTGTCTTCCAGGAACACGGTTTTAACAGTGAGTCTGTAAGTGACTGTGGAGGCCGATTCTGGATCCACATGTCCTTTCACAGTGGAGACACTGGTTTCCAGGCGGGGTTGATCATGGTGAGGGTTTGCCAAATGTGCCTTCCTCTTAGCTCGTTTCTCCCTTTCGTCCTGAGTCTGAGCATCTTCAAAGCCCATGACACTTTTGGTAAAGGCTGTTCTCCAACTGGAGCACTCACAGGCCAGTGTTTCCCAGTTGTTGGTGTTTATACTACTTTTAGATTTGTCTTGAGAGAGTCTTTAAACCTCTTTCCATTTTTAAGTTCAGAATAGAGCAGTTGCTTTGGAAGACGCTAATCAGGCATCCGCACAACATGACCGGTCCAACAAAGTTGATGTTGAAGAATCATTGCTTTGACGCTGGTGATCTTTGCTTCTTCCAGTACACTGGCATTAGTTTGCACGTCTTCCCAAGTGATGTGTAAAAATTTCCAGAAATATCCTTGACAGAATATTTTGAGGAGTTGGAGGTGGTTTTTATAAGTGGTATCCACAGTGCACACACTGAACTGAATATACATTAATAGCAAGCAATTACTCTACTGTGATCATCCTCTCCTCTCTTCATTTATTCGCTCTTCCCAAACACTATATATAGTGAGAATACATGTATATTCATGACATGTCCCTAGCAGCTGCTTAAGATCCTCCCTCTATGAGAAGGTATCCAGATAGGGAGAGACCAACAGCCTTCATGAGAGAAGCGGCAAGATCTTGACTTGAAATCTCTAGAAGGGGAAAGAGTTAGTTGCTTAACATTACCAGGGCACATGAAGCCCAAGGCTTAGCTAAGTCTGCCCTTATAGCAAATAAGCTACCAGGGCAGTGAAAAAAAATCTTTAACAATTTTTTAAAATGCCACCAGGTGGCACTGTGGATAAAGTTCTACTTCTTTATCTCCTGGAAAACCTAAACTGAAAAACATGGCTGTATCTCAAGAGCTGCTTCTAAAAATGTCATCAAAACCTGGCTTAAATAATAACGTAAGTGCACATATTTTGGTAAGTTTACATGCGGTGGAATATGTAATGTGTAAATAGTATGGCTGGGGATTCAAGTCTGGAATGTGATTTGACCGTCTTCTCAACTTGTTCGCTTGTTTTCTTTTTAGAAGAGCCGACAGAACTTTTATTGTATCTGCTGTCCTCACTCCCAACCAAGCTATTTATAACGTATTTGTGCATTATTGTTCTGGAAACACAGTTGATGTATTCTAAAATCCATATGACGGCAATTATTTTATTAAGTCAACAAAAATGTCACAGAATAGATGGCAAGCTTTAGAGTTCTCCAGAACTCTTAATCAGGCTAGACAGTAATAAACCTGAGTCAAAAAATGGAACATGGGAAAGAGGAGAGGCAGCCATCATTCAAAACAGATTTCAGTATGGGGTGCGTGCAGGTTTCAGATTGCACATAAGACTGCTGGACTGAAGAAATATAATAGTAGTAGTAGTAGTAGTAGTAGTAGTAGTAGTAGTAGTTCATTTATACCTTGCCCACTCTGGGCGGCTTCCAACAAAGAATCAGTCATTAAAAACTTCCCTATACAGGGCTGCCTTCAGATGTCTTCTAAACGTCAGATAGAAATACACAATAGTCCATCCCTCCTTTTAAAAAAAGGTAAAATCCACATTTATCTCCAACCTTAGGCAAAACAAGCGGGTTCCAAAATAGCACAAATAGCATGGAAGCATTTTGGAAGTGATTGTGTGGCTCTGGTGGGAGTGAGCGCTCAATTAACAACAACAACAACAACAACAACAACAACAAAACAACAACATGGTCTGCACAGACTAAACTAGCCCCACAGATGGCCATAAAAGAGGGTTGTCGTCTCTGCCAGCCAAGCCAATCACATTGCTGCCATTTATATCCCCCCAACTCCCACTTTCTAATGAGCAAGACACAATTTATATGAATATATTGAAGTTAACACATCTAGCATGTCGCGTGGCAGCGTTTCTTCTGGTACTCTATAAATTCATTTTGGCTTAATTAAACATTAAGAATTGTGGTTCGAGCAGTACCATTTGAGTCACAAAGAGATACTTTTTAGGGTGGGGCTGCCTCTGTGCTGCTCTCACTTCCCCAAAAGTCTTCTTCTGTTTGGAAAGATAACCAACAGAGAGGGTAGAAGCAATAGCCGGGACAGCTGGATAACCAAAGCCAGCTAGAAAAGGATGTGGCTAGTTGAGATCAATTTTACATATACATTTTAATTTTATTTATTATTTAACAAGATGCATATGCAGCTTAATCAACAAAACCTCCAAGCTGTTTACAGAAAACAATATAGAATCTTCATTTTAAAATGCCCATCAAATCAAACGTTAAAAACATGTACAGTGGTACCTTGGTTCTCAAACGCCTTGGTACTCAAATGACTTGGAACCCATACACTGCAAACCTGGAAGTGTGTGTTCCGGTTTGTGAACCTTTTTTAGAAGCCGAACATGCTCCGTTTTGAGTGTTATGCTTTCGATTTGAGTTTTACGCTGAGGTCTGTCTGTATTTGCTATTTATTTTGCGTTTTTGTTTTTGCAGCTCTTTTTGTTTTGTTTTTGTGACTGTGTGGAACCCAGTTCAGCTACTGATTGTTTGTGTGAATGCAGTACATTGTTTATTGCTATCATTTTATGGATCAATGGTCTCGTTAGTAAAATTCATGTTAAATTGTTGTTTAAGGGGTTGTTTTTAAAAGTTTGGAATGGATTAATCCGTTTTGCATTTCTTTCTATTGGAAAGTGCGCCTTGGTTTTGGAAGGCTTTGGTTTTGGAATGGACTTCTGGAACGGACTAAGTTTGAGAACCAAGGTACCACTGTAGACATAAAGCTTAGGTAAAGGTAAAGGGACCCCTGACCATCAGGTCCAGTTGCGGACAACTCTGGGGTTGCGGTGCTCATCTCGCTTTATTGGCCGAGGGAACTGGCGTACAGCTTCCGGGTCATGTGGCCAGCATGACTAAGCCGCTTCTGGCGAAGCAGAGCAGCACACAGAAACACCGTCTACCTTCCCACCGAAGCAGTACCTATTTATCTACTTGCACTTTGACGTGCTTTCGAACTGCTAGGTTGGCAGGAGTAGAGACCGAGCAACGGGAGCTCACCCTGTCACAGGGATTCAAACCGTGACCTTCTGATTGGCAAGCCCTAGGCTCTGTGGTTTAATCCACAGCGCCACCCACCCATGTCCCAGACATAAAGGTTATCAAGATATAAATAAAATTGATTTTTAAAACAAATACACAAAACAAAATTACATGTCTGAGCAGGCTTGCCTAACAAAACATTTTTAGCTGGCATCCAAAACAATACAGTGAAGGCACCTGTCCAGCACTTTATTATAAAGGACCTCTTACAATGTAGCCTTAATCATGTTTACTCAGTAGTAAGTCACTCTTAGTTCAATGGGACTCTCAGGTTAGAATGGGCACTTTGAGTGCAGTCCCAACTCCTGCTACCTACCGGGGGGATTTGTGGAGCAACAGAGCCACAGTCGCATCGACAACTCTGCCACTCATTGCAATTATGGTGGAAGGTGGTTGGGTGGGACAAGTGGACCTGAATTGGGGTCCAATGCAGTCCCGCCACAGCTGTGAGACTGGCTCAGCCCTGCCCCTTCCCTGACTTTTGGGGGCTCTCCGCTGGCCCCTGTAAATGGGGGTACTGTCAGTTGGCCTCTCAACTACCCACACATTTTGAAGGTCACTAAGGGACGCGGGTGGCGCTGTGGGTTAAACCACAGAGCCTAAGACTTGCCGATCAGAAGGTCAGCGGTTTGAATCCCCGTGAAGGGGTGAGCTCCCGTTCCTCGGTCCCTGCTTCTGCCAATCTAGCAGTTCGAAAGCACGTCAAAGTGCAAGTAAATAAATAGGTACCACTCCGGCGGGAAGGTATACAGTGTTTTCGTGCGCTGCTCTGGTTCGCCAGAAGCGGCTTAGTCATGCTGGCCACATGACTCGGAAGCTGTACGCCGGCTCCCTCAGCCAGTAAAGTGAGATGAGCGCCGCAACCCGAGTCGGTCACGACTGGACCTAATGGTCAGGGGTCCCTTTACCTTTACCTTTACCAATGAAGAACTAACCCCCCCCCTACCCAGCCATGTGTTGAGGGTGGTGCTTGTAGTTCTGATGGACAAAAGCAGTGATCCATTTCTATTTTAAATGCCCTTTTTATCTTTACAGCCTTTTGAAAGTTTCTGGCTTAGAACTGTCAGAGGAAATGCCCTTCTTCCTCAAAAAACTATGTCCGAAAGAAGGCTTCCAAGAACATTTTGACAACACAAAATTACGCAAAAAAACATTACTATTGTTTAGTTTTAAAAAGGAAGAAAACCCGATTTGGGAAATATGGGGCCATGCGTACAATGATCCTGGTGACAAGCATGCTGAAGTTTTAGTTTTAGATTATATTAAAGACCAAATCGCAGAAAACATAACCAAAGGAAAATATGAACTGAACTTTTTTGTGTCATACACCCCTTGCCATGAATGCAGTGACAGGATAAAGTCTTTTATGGAAAAAAACAGTGGAATATGCATGGAAATAAAAGCTTCGAGGCCATATTATTTTAACAGAGAAGGAGAACGAAAAGGTCTACACCTTCTGAAGAGCTCTGGGGTTTCGATTAAAATGATGAACAAATCTGATTATGAAGAATGCTTTGCTCTATTTGTACACCCATCAGAAAACTTTACACCATGGTCAAATCTGGATGAACAAAGCAAGGAGAATGCAGATGATCTGGACACACTTTTGAAACAGGTAAAAGGGAGGTGGAGGCATTGCAAAACTTTGACCCAGATCATAAATGATAAAATGATACACAAATTTTGTTGGGTTGTAGAAGGACAGAGGGCCTTCCAAATGCTCCTTCTAAGGAAAATCCACCAAGTGGACTTCCACTCAGTTCTAAGAATGATAAAAAACCCTTCTCAACCTTTTGGTTCTGCATTGTCCCAGATACAGTACAGTCGTACCTTGGTTTTCGAACAGCTTAATTCTTGAACGTTTTGGCTCCCAAATGCCACAAACCTGGAAGTGACTGTTCTAGTTTGCCAACTATTTTTGGAAGCCGAACGTCCGACGGGGCGTCCGCGGCTTCTGATTGGCCGCAGGAGCTTCCTGCAGCCAATCAGAAGCAGCGCTTTGGTTTCCAAACATTCTGGAAGTCGAACAGACTTGCGGAACAGATTCTGTTCGACTTCCAAGGTATGACTGTACAATATTTCCTGTAGGTGCAGATCTATCATTTGCTTTGCAACACAATTGGAAGCTTACTAAGTTTATTATTAGTTTGCCTTAAATTTCAACCAGGTTTATATGAAACACACACAAACAGAAAATCTATTTCACTTTGAATGTAAATTATTATGTTATCAGTGTTAAACACTGATAAAGTACCTAAAGTTTTCTAAGAACTGGAGAGTGCCATCTATTTATAAATTAAATGCAAGCAGTTCATATAAAGTACAGGAAACATTTTGAGAGTGGCACGTTTCCTTGTATACAGTGTTGCTAAAATGATGGCGAATAAGGTTCCTGGGATTAGAGCTGGAAAGGGAGGGTTCAAATCTGCTAGTTTTACTTTCTCATTTTTCTAAATCTTATCTCAGTTCACCCCATATGTACATCAGCTTGCTTTTAAAGAATTAAAGTCCACACAATATCCATACATTTCCATGTGCGTTTGTTCTATTTTGCCTAATATAAGCATTTTTTGCAAGCCATTTCCCCTAATATAATGCATTTTTGCACTTTATTTCTACTAATATATTAATTTGTGTGTATCCCCCCCCTCATGTATGCATTTTCTGTTGGAGAATTGCACTGCAGATTTCAATATGTGGGAATGTTGAAGGAAATCTACATTTAGGTTTGTGTATCACTTTGGGATGTGCAAAGTGAACCAGATTAATTTCTCCCCCACAATCTGTTTTTCATATGCATGAACAAAACTGGCCAACCCTAAACTGCATGCATGTTCAGAATTGCATGGACAAATGTTAATATGAACCAGGTCCTACAACATGGATTTTGCCACAGCAAATTTAATGACAGCTGGAAAAAGAGCTACCACAATTACTGTAATATTATGTTTCAGGAAGTGAGAATTTGATAGATTGGCCTTTAAATGCAAACTGAATAGAATTTCTCTCCCATACCTAGTCAAGGATGATGGGATTTGTAGTTCAAAACATCTGGAGGGTTTCACGTCAGCTAGCCCTGTGCTACAGTCTTGGCTTATTTATGCTTTTATGTGTGTACTATATCAATCTGTTTAATGTTCAGCAACAAGTCAATTTTATACTGTAAAATTCAGTTGTATGGTAACATACAGAGGAGATTATGGACTCAAAATACAGCATTATAAATGTGTTATAACACAGTGACACCAGATGAAATTGCAACTCAATGATATTTTGAATTGTGAGCTTTACAATGGTTTTTTGCAGAGCATGTAAATAGTGTTTTTTAATAGCTGTGTAGATCTAGCCTATGCTAGCCATATATCTTCACGAATGCTTCAACTTAACCAGTGGTCTCTTTATAGTCCTCTTCCCCAACTTGTGTTATTGTTTTTTTACCCCAGGAGGAAGAAAATGACAAAATGATTGATTCAGACAGCATTTCAGGTAATGTCAACAGTATATTAAATTTAATAGAAACTCAGTGTGCTGTATCCAGTGGTGTCCTTAGAGCTGACAACAGTTCTTAGATCCAGTGATGGCTTTCCTCAGAACAATGGGGAGGGTGAGAATTTTTGCCAGTTTCCCCTCTCTCCCAGACAGCTCCCCCTGACCCTCTTGAGCTCATGTTAGGGGAACATTGGGTGCTGCAGGGAGTTACACTGAGAGAACACTCTACTACAGGCATGGCCAAACTTGGACCTTCAGATGTTTTGGGACTACAACTTCCATTATCCCTAGCTAACAGGACCAGTGGTCAGGGATGATAGGAATTGTAGTCCCAAAACATCTGGAGGGCCAAGTTTGGCCATGCCTGCTCTACTAGATCAAAGAGCTGTCGGTATGGAGGACACCACTGGACACTGGGGTCTGATGAAACTTAAAGAATCAAGCCTTCAGAACATTTTATTTCCCAAAGTTCAAAATGTGATTGTAACAAGTTGTTTTAAAAATAATTTTAGCTCGTACAACACAACTTGGTGCCCAAGAAAATTCCAAACCAGATCTTCCTTTGGATGGTCACTGTCAATCACCAGCAATGAAAAGAAATCAGCTATCAGAACCAGAGACTCCTCAGAAATTGAACCGTTCTCCTGGAACAAGAGAAGCGGTCTCAGGAATTAAAAGAAAACTTGATTTCCCAGAAGACTAGAGACGTGGATGTAAGATTTCCCTTTCGATATTAGGACCTTTGCACCTTGTTCTAAGAAAAAAAAGTTATAGGAATCTATGTTGGGCATTGCCATCATTTTCCCGAATGTACCTATAATGGATGCATGACAGACAAAGGGGTTTAGATTTTCTAGTATTACTGGGCTGAGTGCTGTTTGAATGTTGCCACTGGCAATTGCTATCAATGTTTTTTGTTGTTATTTACCATAGTTTTCCGTCTATAGGATGCCATGTATAAGATGCCCCCTATTTTTGGGGACTCCGATTTAAGAAAATGGCGGGAGATAGCACAGAGTAGTTGTTGAGCTTTTTTTGCGGACGATTGCCCAGAGCTATTGAGCTTTTGGGGGGTGGAATTGCCAAAAATCACTCACCCACCGCTGACAATCAAACCCGCTATTGACACAGAGGCAGCCAATCGCTAGCAGCCCTTCACACTGCCACTAATCACCTGCCCTGTCGCCGCAGAAAATCTCCTGCTCGCAGCTGCTACCAATTGCCCAACCGCCCTCTGCACTACCCATGTATAAGACGAGGGCAAATTTTAAAGCTCTTTTTTTAAAAAAGAAAAAAAACACTAGTCTTATAGACGGAAAAACACGGTATGTTGTCCGGTTTTAAATTATGATTCTTTATGCACTTATAAGAACAGAAGAGATCTGCTGGATCAGATCAAAGGCCCATCCAAGCCCAGCCTTCTGTTCTCATAGTAGCCAACGAAATGCCTATGGGAAGACCACAAGCAAGACCAAAACGCAACAGCACTTGTGATTCCCAGGAAGCGGTATGGTATTTAGAGGTACATGGCATCTATCACTGCAGACAATACATAGCCATTCTTGTGTACTGTGTGGGGAAGAACCTCCTTTTGTCTGCTGAATCTTCCAGAGTCAGCATCATTGGATATCCCCAGGTACTAGTGTTACTGCAGGGGGGACTTCTATCATCTTTCTGCACACTATGCACAATTCTATATGCCTCTAACACGCCCGTCCTCTCCAAATATTATAACCTATTCTCATAGGGGAGGTGCTTCAGCCCTTTAATAATAACTTTGGTTACCCTCTTCTGAACCTTTTCCAGCTCTACAATTCATATATCAAATTTTAAATACATGAACAGAAAGTGATGGTTATACTTTATATTTGGCTTTGATGTAGAAAAAATAGGGGTGGTTGGCTTTTGCTGCCCAACTCCCCAAGTCCCCTAAGGTGCCCACACTTTTTTCAAAGTGGGCCAGATTTGATGAAGTGAGGGCCAACCAAAGTTGTTGAGCTTTTTTTAGGATTTTAGGTAAAGGGACCCGTGACCGACTCTGGGGTTGCAGCACTCATCTCACTTTATTGGACAAGGGAGCCAGCGTACAGCTTCCGGGTCATGTGGCCAGCATGACAAAGCCGCTTCTGGCAAACCAGAGCAGCGCACAGAAACGCCATTTATCTTCCCGCCAGAGCGGTACCTATTTATCTACTTGCACTTTGATGTGCTTTCGAACTGCTAGGTGGGCGGAAGCAGGGACCGAGCACCGGAAGCTCACCCCGTCACAGGAATTCGAACCGCCGACCTTCTGATCAGCAAGCCCTAGGCTCTGTGGTTTAACCCAGCCCAGGACATATACTGCATACTACCACAGGGGCTGGATTAAATCGACTGGCGGGTCGGATTAGGCCCCCAAAACGGACTTTGGACATGCCTGCCCTAAGTCCATGATCGGTCAGAAATGAATGGATGGAGGCAGGATGCAGTGAAAGCAAGGCAGATCTTTATTTTCCTGTTGCAACAGAGTTCCCTCCCCTCCTTGCAAGGAAGCAAGAGAGACCCCGAACCAAGAAGAAACATCTCTTTTTAAGGATTTGCATTTTGGCTTGCAGAAGGACACCCCCCCACACACACACACAAACAGCCAGAAATTGCATCACACATAAGGTGGGGTTACTGTGCCTCAGGCAGGCCAAGGCGTGATACTCCTGAGGATTTAGCAAGTTTTACATAGTTCCAGACAGTTTACAAAAAACATTAACATTTGATAAGATAATCAGGACGCCCATCAGGCATCCCTCAATGCAGAGCATCTGGGCAGGCAATGACAATTAATACAAAGGAGGTTCATAGATATAGGAGAGGAATCCCTTCAGGAACTTCCCCTGATTGCTATCTGCCTACCTGGTCTCAGGCAAGGGGGATTAAGGAGGCAGAGGAAATACCTTATTTAGAATCTTTAGGAGAACCAAAATGGCTTTTGGATTGCTCCCCTGTACAGTATGTGGTTTATATACTTAGGTATGTGTGTTTACCTTGTGCAATTATCAACATTTGTTCTATATTTAAGACCTTAGAATTCCTATAACAGCTTTATAATACCCTCATATTTTTCTTTGTATGCCTGTATTTTGATATATATTGTAATTTTTGAAAACTTGGGTTTGGAGGAATAAAGCAATTCTGATGGATTTCTTTGTTTTGTAGCAAGACCCAGCTCCTCACCATGTTATCTGTGCTTGTGCATTCATCATAGATTTCTCTGATTATTTTTTATAAAATATTTATCATGTGCTTGATATTTGAAATTAACAAATGAGACCTGGAACTAATTGGTACTGTCTGGAGAGATGCCGCTCAGGAATAATGCCAACCAGCATTTTTCCATGGCTGCTGGGCATTATTCTCCTGCACTGTTTTTTTCCAGCAGTCCGTCAGCATTCTATATCCACTCAGTCCTCAGTTTGCCTTTTTGTGGGGGGCGGGGAGTCCCTCCTTAGGACTTTCCCCCTAAATATATATTTGTACTTCTGCAAACCTTGGGGTTCTCTCAGGCTTGCTAACCCAAATAATATTGAAGGTGCCAAAACATTTCTCCACTTCTTCTTGCCAATTTTCATGGAATTACGAAGCCGGTACCATTCCATTTCAAACAAGTGTGCAGGTTTTATCTTTGACTTTCCCCCCTTTAACCTGATACCTGAGTAGCAGCTATCATGGTAGAAAAAACTTTTTAAAAAAATACAAAGAAGCCAAAGGTAGAGTTGGAGCAGAATATCTCCAGGGCTAGTTACAAATCTCCTCACAAGGCTTTTTTTCAATGAGAACTTGGGCAGCATTGCCATTATAAGAGAACAAGGAAGGCGTTCATGGCAAGTTCCGGCACCTCTTTTTCTAGAATAATAGCACTGGAGGTCTTACAGATATGTCACTCTCACTAGCAACAGCAACATGATCAATCTTTACTGCATTTCCAATCATAGGGGTTAACAGGACTGAAAAACCTGTCACCATTGTGACAAAGTGGTGATGCAATAATTATGATGATGCACCTCATGTTTAACCCTTAATAAGACAGCCATGGAATAACCTTGATTTTTGAAAACAAAATTTGAACAGCGTTTAGAATAGTTGGGAGGGGATAGGGAATTACATGGAGACAGCAACTCTAGATTCAGTGTAACTGGCTAAAGGCTGCAAGCCTACACACACACATACATCCCTGGGAGTAGGTTCCATTTAATTCTATGGCACTTACGCTGGAGTAGACAAGCAAAGGACAGTAATGAAAGGCTTGCTATCTTACACATGGGAAAAAGTTGTTTTGATGGCTCAAAAGAAAGTAAAAACTACTTTTGCCATAGAAGTGCTCTAAGATTACTTGCACTAGTCTAGGACACAACCATACTGTCATCATATGAAATCATGTACTGTGATTTAATTGACCATGAAATGCTAAGACTAGATCACATAATTTCCATAAAACTCTCAGAACTCTATATTCAATAATGGTCTGGGACTCTACAAAGTTTTGTGGGATACCAATCTTTCTGCGTTCACCAATGTGCATTTCACAGATTATAAAAATAAGGATATTTGTGCAATCATACCAAGTATGTTCTCTGTGGTGTATAATTTTCCTCCTACACACACAAATACCCAGTTGCAGAAGGATTTTCTTCATCCGTTATATGTAGCATTCATTTGCCTTATCTTTCATGGGTGAGAAGCTGACTGCAACGACTTCCTTGGAGCAAAAACCTTAAGCATGCTTAACCACACAACAGAACTACTTGACACACATTCGGCCACATTCTCTATCTGGCAAGATGGTTATGGGCAGTAAGGAAGGCAGTTTTGACAGCTGTGTCATCATTTAGAGCGAGAGCATAGCAAGATGACATGCAGCAACCTATAATCAAAAAATCACAGTGCAGTCCTACAGATGTCTACTCAGAAGTCCCATTATGTGCAATGGGAGTTACTCTCGGGCACACAGAGGTGCCAACCAGAATAAAATACTGGAGGGCCCAGGTACATAATCAATCACGAGACACGGCACACATACATCATGTGAATGGCAATGCCCATCAACTGGGGGGGGCCTGGGCCTCTCACATATTTTGGGGGGGGAGGGTCAATGGGACCTTGGTGCTGGCTCCTATGCAAGCATGTATGATATGTGAACCATAGTGTTGAAAGTCGAAATGTGGAATCTGCCGCCTTCCAGACATCCCTCATCATTCCTGACTATCGGCTACTCTAGCTGGCGCTTACAGGAGTCCCACAAAAATCACAGGGTCCACAAATCAAGATGATGGGAAAACATACCTATTGATCTTAATAATATTAATGCCATTTATATATATGATGACCTATACAGTGGTACCTCGGGTTAAGTACTTAATTCGTTCCGGAGGTCTGTTCTTAACCTGAAACTGTTCTTAACCTGAGGTACCACTTTAGCTAATGGGGCCTCCCGCTGCCGCCGCACAATTTCTATTCTCATCCTGAGGTAAAGTTCTTAACCCAAGGTACTATTTCTGGGTTAGCGGAGTATGTAACCTGAAGCGTATGTAACCTGAGGTACCACTGTAAATAGGCAAAACGGGCACTTTACCAGCACAGGGTCCCCAAAATGGGTCAAAATTCTTTCTCACCCCCAGTCAGGGGCTGCTTACATACCCTGCAACATTTCTCTGATGAAAATAGGAATGATAATAATTTTTACTATTTATACCCCACCCATCTGACTGGGTGGCCCTAGCCATTCTTGGCGGCTTCCAACATATATAAAACCGTAATATTAGAAACCTTCAGATGTCTGCTAAAGGCTAGGGGAGGTCGCATAACTCGCATACATTTCTCCGATGAAAATAGGGAATATAGGGACGTCCTACCACATCCTCCAGCATCTCTCCGATGAAAACAGGGACGTCCTAAGGAAAAGCGGGGCAGATCAGAAACCGCGACGGTTTCTGGAAAAATAGGGGCACTTGGAGGGTCTGTGCTTATAGGACACAGTATTTCCTACTCGGGGCGGTAAGGTCACAACACAAAGCCGACGCGCTCGCTTCGCACAACGAAGATCAGGAGCAACGCGCCGGCCTTTTCCCGCCGGCCAAGTCCCCTCACACTCTCCCGCCTTTTTCCTACTCTGTCCCCCGCCCCCCACTCCCTCCTTATTGGCCGCCCGACTGTTTTCCCGCCCAGTCAGAGAACCTCTGTCAGGGCCTCCCGCCAATGGGCGCCCAGCTCGATGAAGCAAACCGCTTCCCTCCTCCCGCCCCTCCCGCAAGGGAGGGGGAGAGAGAGGGAAACGGACTAAGGGAGGCGAGAGGGAAGTGACTTCACAATGGCGCTCTCCCCCCCAATCACAAAGGCGGCTGGGCCGCGGCCCAATGGGAGCAAGGCCGCGTTTCGCCCTGCACCCAATGGGAGCGCCGCAGCAGCAGCCCGGCGTCGGCAGGAGGCGGGCGGTAGGGGGGGCGTCTGTGTTGCCGGCAGGGGCGGGGAGAAGTTCACCAGAAGCGCGGCGGCGGCGGCGGCTCCGCCTCCCTGTGGTCGGTGCGCGGCCTGGAGACCCCGCCTCCTGCCTCCCTCCTCCCTCCTCCCTGCCCGGCTGGCCTCTCTCTCTCTCTCAGGCAGCCATGGCGGCGGCGGAGCAGGAGCAGCAGCAGTTCTACCTTCTCCTAGGCAACCTGCTCAGCCCGGACAATGTCGTCCGGAAACAGGCCGAGGTGACTGGCGGCTTCGCGTTGTTTCGCCCCCCCCCCCGGTTCCCCGCTCTCCCTTTCCCGCCGGCTCCAGCCTCGGCCGACCGCGCTCTCCGGACCCGGCCTTGCCCTGTCAGCCTCCCAGCGCCGTGTGTGTGTGTGTGTCTCGGCGTGCGCGCCGGGGCGGCCCTGGCGGGGCCCACGTGCTCCGGCCGGAATCTCCACAGACGGGGCCGGCGGCCGTTAAAGCCGTTGGCCGGGGGGCGTTTCGGCCACCAACCGCCCTTCCCCCCCCCCACACACAAAGCCCCCCCCCCCCGGCGGCACCTCCGCCTCGCACCGTTTTCTCCTCTTTCAGCTTGGGAAATCCGGCCCCCGTGTTCCCTCTCTCTAAACGTGGGCCTTTCAGAGGATCCTCCCCATCCCATCCACCCTGACCTTTTCCCCTTCCACGTCCCCTGATTTTTATTTTCTTTTTAATGCGAGATCCCACGTTTCTAGTGCTGGCCACGATTTCTCAGTATTCTCCTTTTTTTCTCTCCCCCCCCCCACAATTCTATTTTCTATTTCCTTTTCCTCGTTCTCCACCTCAAACCTGACCCTGGTCGTGGAGATAAGCGCCCGAGGCTGGAGCCACCATGGCCTCCTCGATCAAGCCCTAATATTATTAGGATGGAACTGTTGGGAAGGGACCACGAGGATCATCCATTCCGACCCCCTGCAATGCAGGAGTCTTTTCACCCACCTTGGGGGGCTATCACAAGGAATAGAGCTGTAGCATTGTAGGGTTGGAAAGGGGTTCCCAAGGGCCATCTAGTTCCACCCCCTGCAGTGCACGAATCCTGCCCACACTCGTCCCTGGGTGGAAAGGGGTTGGGGGGTCGCAGTTCCCTTTTCTATAGGGACGGGCTCAGGAGGTGCAACCCTCCCATTAGATTTACAGGGGAGGGTCAGATGAGGGGTAGTTGGCTGTACCTGAGTAGTTTGTGGTAAGTTGGGCAACATTATATAGCAAACTAATCGGTAGACACAGTAGCTTCAAATACTGCTTATGCTGGCAACAAAAATGACCTCAGCTGCAATGTTCCTGTGTTGTTCTAAGTTTTGTCATTCGTTTGTTTACATAGGCATGCGCCATTCTGGGCTGTGCTGGAGCACCTGGGGGAGATGGGTCTGTTCTGATTGCCATCTCTTTCCAAGACACTGGGCAGGGATGGGGCCACCCTTGAAGAAGAATGAGTCTTATGTCCACAGTCAGCTAATTTGCTGTGTGGTAATCAAGGAGGGATTCTTAAAATAAGTGTCATGTGTGCTTTCCCTTCCCCCAAATTACTGTGGCCGGAGGGATGTAGATCTCTTGAAAACTTAGCAGAGCTTGTGCGAACCGTGAGATAATGAACCTGTCTCTTCAGCTTTGTGTTTTCTAATCTGTGAAGTGGCTTCAGTGTTCAATAGGGTACTGAATGAAGCTTTCCCCCTTTTCTGTTGTATGTGTCTTATTATTAGAGAAAACTCTGAACTACAGGATTTCTCTGTAATTAGTAAATCAGGATAGTGCTTTATTTCCACCCACAGGAGTGCTTTACATCCTTTATTGTAAAGCCTAGTGGGGAATCTCTGTTCCATTGAAATAAATACCGGCGTCTGGCTTAGCATTTTCTCATTGGATGGCTGTGCTGGGGCTTTTATCATTTACATCACTGGAGCGGTCAGTAGAGTTCAGCACATTCTTTCATTGGGAACAATAGGGTAAAAAAATCTGTTCTTAGTACCCTAATGTAAAACAGATCAGTCTGATTATTTTTCAACATTGTACATACCAACACAAGCAATTTAAATATTGTGAAGCTGCTTGGCATACATGTATGTTTTCTGAAACATAGATGAAAGAAGAGGCAAATGGTGTATTTGAGCAAAAATAAATTCTCTTGTGCTGCTCATAATGTGACCAGTTTGTAAGGACCATGTGAGAGGAAAACCTTTTGCCTCTGGACATAGACGGTGGTGGTGTGTGGTCCCTGGAAGGTTACCCAGGATGAAATGCTGAAAAAAGTTAACCCAACCCCTGCTGGAAAGCCAACCAGTTGAGGAGAGCTCTTTAAGTGGAAGTCCACATGGGTTAGGGTCCTGAAAGTAGTCTGAACAGCAACAGCCAGTGTGTCAGGTAGGTGAAGCTGCTGGTAGACAGTGTATGGGAGCAGAAAAGGGAACTCCTGCTCTTCTTGGCACTGGGAGATGGGAGTAGGGTGCCGCGTTCATCACCAGGTATTTGCATATTGAAGGATGTGTCACTGTCTACCAGCACAAAAAGTGTAAGGAAAGGAAATCACTCTCAGCCCTTTGTCAGAGTGCATGGCAGTTTTTCATGGCGAGTCACCATACCAGCCACTACTGAGTATGAATGAGAATGATGTCACCAAATTAGAAGAGAGGATTGAGATCACTAGTTTTTGGAGTAGGTTTGCATACGGAAATAGGCAGTCCTTAGTCTTGATTTCTTTTACTTCTCCACTGTGCTTACTTTGGAGAGTTAGCAGGATCTAGGCTGAAGAGTTCCATTTTTCTTTTAAAATGTCCACAACGCTACATTGAACCTTTTTTGTGTTTGTTTTCTGGAATCTATGCAAGAGGGATGTCTTGAAGCTCTTTGCATTTTGAATATGCAGTGTGAATACACACAACTTGCTTAGCAGTCGCACTGGGGGGGGTCTGCCTAAAGTCGAAACCATGCATGACCATCGCTACCTTTTTGAAGCCAGTGTGAGAAGTGGGCTTTGTCCGCCTTCCTTACTGGGCTCTGGGAGGGTCTTGCATGGGCTCTGAGAAGCTCCAGCGAGATCCAGAGCCCATCTGAGACTTTCCCTGAGGCCGGTAAACAAGCCTGAGAGCTTAAAAGCTCTCTCCACACCAAAAGAACTTTTAAGCTTTCCACTTTGTGTGCATTTAATTAATGCTCTGTCGGTTGACCTGCCATCAAGTTTGTAAAACTGCAATAATGCAAATTGCAAGTCAACTGTATACTTAAATACCTGAAGCAAAGAATATTGGGAATTGTTCATTCCAGCCAATTCCACAAAATCCCATTTCTCAGTCATTCTAATGTTAAAAACGGAAAGCACTGACTGTCTCACAGGGCAAATCAAAGTAAAAGTAAAGAGCTAGATAGAATAATAAGCAGTACTTCATAGGCTAAAGTAACTAGCGCTATTTGGCAGAACAGAGTTAAGAACACAGCAAGCACTAATCTCTTTAGAGATGTTGATAGATGTTAGTCTTGCTTTCTAAAGGAAATGATAAAGTTAATTTTCAAGGTTTTAGTTTAGAATTATACCTTTGTTCAATAGAACTGGTGGATCAAACTTATTCAAATTGAAAGTTAATCTCAACATAGGTGCTTCTGTGATATGCTTTCTAGTAAATTTAAAAATTGAACTTATTGGAGCATATCTGAGGGTCAAATTAATGCCCCATGGTTTTTGTTTTTAATGATTCTCTTTTCTTTCGTAGGAAACATATGAGAACATACCAGGCCAATCTAAAATTACATTCCTTCTACAAGCTGTCAGAAATACTACGGTTGCTGAAGAGGTATTTTCTAAGAAGTAGTCCCTACAAAACATTTATAATGGCATAATTGAAGCATTGTTTCATGTTGTGGTAAAATGAATTAGCATTGTATTTAATGTTATCAGCTGTAATAGGCACCTGAAAAGAAATATATTGCTATCAATGTCAGTAAGTTAAAGAAGAATTATTGGAAACTTGTCTCAGTAGCAAACACTACTGCAGTAATGCTAAACCACAGTTCGGTTTTATGGGAAGAAGCAAGCATGATCATACAGTTCCTTCCTGTCTTTGCCCCATAGATTGGAAGCTTCAGTTCCCATTTTAGTGGCAAACCATTGGTTTTTTCAATGGTTTGATAAACCCATTGGCTTGGATCCTAAATTCCCTTCTGTACACGAGTTAAGGCATTCTCCCTTTCCCTTTGACTCCTGGTGCCGTCTGAAATTCTGTTTTCTGAAAGCAGCCTATCTAATATGCACCTCTGGGCTCATAATGTCTTGGAATCTACTCCTTATTGCATTGCTCCTTAACTTATTTGCTGCCCAAACCTATTATTGCTTGTGCATTAGGTTTTAATTTCACTTATTGACTTAACAACTGTTGTTGTAGAAGCATTTGGAATCAGTAAGTCATGGCAGCTGAAAATGCTATGTGTATAAGATGCACGTGTGTTGCTATACTATGCAAAATTAAGACCAAATATATCAATATTGCAATAAATCACAGTGAGTATTCTGGCATGTACGCTGGTGGAACCATCACATCTGACATACATCAAGAGATCTGTACAATGCCTGTGTTGCCTGACACTGCCATAGATGTTCCCACACAACACAAATAGAAGTGGTTCAGTCTTCCACACATTCTATTTCTGTTGTCCTTAGCATACTTGTCCACTACAATGTGGCTGCTCATTTGGTAGGATTGCATGTTCGCTGTCTCCCTATTCCCTACAGAAGGGCTGTAGCTCAATAGTAGAACATCAGCTTTGCATTTAGACGTTCCCATGTTCAATCCCCAACATCTCCAGGTCGGGCTGTGAATATCCTGCCTGAAACCCTGGAGGGGACCTGCTAAGCTAGATGAAGCACTGGTCTGACTTTATATAAGGCAAAATGCTGTGGTCCTTTGTCAGTCATCACAGTATTTCAAGTAGAACATGCCACCAATTTTGATTCAAATGCCTTGTACTAATTAACTGTCAATATCTGAGCTGAAATAACTGATAATTCATATTACTGTGGTTAGTGTATACCCATTGACCCCCTTCTGAGGAACTTATTCTGGAATTTTTCTGGTTTGGAGTTTGCAGTTATAACTTGCTTGAAAGAATGAATACTTAAGTATTCAAAGTAACATTTGAATTAATATTTTTCAATAGAGTCTTTAATATATACCTAATCTGTACACAATTCACTTTATTCTTTCATGTTAACACTAAGTTAACTGTTAACAAATGATGTTTCCGTATAAATGTTAATATATGGTAGAAAACATTTGATTTAATTTTCTGAAACTATTTACTAAATGCCTCTTAAGTTCTTCTAACATAGAGTCAGTCACCTAGTTTAGTTCTTATACCAACTGTGACATGAAATAGTTGAGTAAAAAATAGCTATGTGACTAAAGATGCCAAAAATAGGTGCGGCAGAGTCAGCACTTTGGCTGAACTTCTAGGTGTTTTGTTTATGCTTTGTAGGAAAACAACAGCAAAGAACAGAAGTGGAATATATTGTGTTGAAATTAATTCTCCCTCATACAATGTATATCTGTCTTAATAGGCTAGACAAATGGCTGCTGTGCTTCTCCGAAGACTTTTGTCAGCTTCTTTTGAGGAAGTTTATCCAACGTTACCCCCTGAAGTTCAAACTGCTATCAAAAGTGAATTGCTGTTGATTATTCAGCTCGAAACACAATCCAGTATGAGGAGAAAAATATGTGATATCGTAGCTGAGCTGGCCAGGAATCTAATAGGTATATTATAATATTATCATTTATTTGTATTTCTGTGATGCTGGCTGTGTCTGAGAACATTTAAAGGCAATGTAAACTTAAATGAAAAATACAGTAAATCAAACAGGCACTAATAATAATTTTAAAGGGTGAACAGCTAGCAGAATCATCATAGGCTAGAAACATGACCATGTTTGACCAGACAGCATCATCCGTTCATAGATGTTTTCCTAAATAGAAATGTTGTCACTTTCTAGAAAAAATCAAGTGAAGGAAGTAGGCAAGTGGGTTATTCTAGAGTGTGGGTGCAATTACAGAGACGGCCTATTTAGCATCTTCTCTAATCTTCCACTGTGCCTGAGCTTTCCCATCTCTCCTCCAAGTGTTGTGGGGCTTTAGAAAATACTCCTGGCAACCATGCAAGAATATAATGTCCTCACAGTTCACAGCCTATAAGGAAATGCTATGCAATTTTGGCAGTTTTTCCCTTTAAGAGAATGAAACAAATTATTACTTTTTGGTTAACTATTGTGGTTTCAAAAATTCCTGTCTTCATGTTTGTATTCTATCTGTTTTAGATGAGGATGGCAATAACCAATGGCCTGAAGGGCTGAAGTTTTTGTTTGACTCTGTCAGCTCTCAAAATGTGGGACTGCGTGAAGCTGCACTGCACATCTTCTGGTATACTATTATTTGCAGACAAGTGCATGGTCATGCAAGATTGTCAGGTTGTTTAACATTTCTGTTAGGAACCGCATCTTCAAACATGGCTTTCTGACTGGGTTGCAAGGTTCCTAGAAGCAATTGGATAATGGTGGGTGATCATCCGCAGGGAAGTTATTGAGTGTATTCTGGTGCATGTTCCAATTCACTTGGGGCAACAGTGAGACTTAACTGGCCTTACCATTGCTCTGTGTGAGCTGTGTATGAACTTTAGATCTTGCATCAGAGCTCTGACTTAACTCAGAAGAACTTTGTGGCAGACAGTTTGATGTGTGGTGCTCTGCATAAAGTTTTTAAGGCCTCAGGGATGCTTAAATGCACATTTGTATTGTCCCTTTAGGAACTTTCCTGGTATTTTTGGAAATCAGCAGCAACATTATTTGGATGTCATCAAACGGATGTTGGTGCAATGTATGCAAGATCAGGAGAATCCCACGGTAATTCAAAACTCATTTCCTCTTTCGTTTGAAAAACGTTGTTAGTCTTGGAATGTTTTCTACTCTAAAAAAGCAAATGCCCGAAATGAAAACATGCCGCCTTTGTTGAACTGTTGAAATCATTGCAGAAGGATAGACTACCTGGTTGGGATAAACTTGGAAGCATTGTTTTACAGTAGTTTTTGTTCTCCTTGGGATTGTGGTTCTGGCATTTTCTTGTAGTTGTCTTGGTTGTTGGCCTGTGGAGCCCTTTGGGGTCCCATCTTGTGTATCATGCTTACATGAAACCATTGGACGTGGACACCTGAGTTTTTGGGGAGTCACAATGTGCTGATGATGCCCAGCTCTGTCTCTCCTTTGCATCTAAATTCAAGGATTGTGTTCAAAGTCTGAATTAGTGTCCAACACTGGTAATGGGTGAGATGAGAGAGAACAAATGGAAGCTTAATTTCAGCAAAACAGACGTGTTCCTGATCAAATTAGAGAGATTTTGCCTGCTTTTGATAGAGATGCACTTATCTTTAAAAGTTGGATTTGTGACTTGGATATTTTTCCCAACTCAGCCCTGAACCTGAATGCTCAGATTTTTGCAATGGCCAAGAATTATTTTGCACAGCTAATGCTAGTGTGCCAACTTCAGCAAAGTATCAGATCTGGCCAAGGTGATACATGCTTAGGTTTCATCTTAATTATATCTTATAGTACTGCAACATTATTTTTATGTGGCTGCCTTTGGGGAGAGCATTAGGAAACTGGTTCAGAATGCTGTAGCCAGACTGACTTGGGACACTTATAAGGAGCATGTGACTCCTATCTTCATAACACCTTCATTGGCTACCATTGTTTCTGGACACAATTCAGAGTACTGGTTGTGACCTACAAGCCCTTACACAGCTAGAGACCAAACTGCCTTAATTACCATATTTTCCCATATGAGATGTTTCTGAGAGACCCTTCTTTTTATCCTGCCTACATCTGAAGCCTGTTTGGCAAGAACTAAAGAGAGAATCTTTCTAACTAGCTACACTTAGTCTCTGAGGAACCTGTTCAGCCCCTTCACCTTACACCACAGGCAAGTACATTTTTATTCAGACAGGCCTTTGACCGAATAGGCTGGTGTATTATAACCACTAAATAAGTTGCATTTGTCCAACATAATTGGACTTAACTGCATCATCTCAACCTGATATAAGACGAAGGAAGCTCAGGATGAGCATATCCTTTCTTCTGAGGATGTTTTCTAGTTTACTGCTTTAGGAGGACACAGTGTCTTGCTTTTTGAGCATAAAGTTTTAGTACTGATACTATGTATTGGATCTCTGTACGCATACCTGTGGCATGAACAAATAAATATCTGATGAGGAGGGAGTGGGTGTGAGTGCAAAAGTTATGAGTACCTTTGATGTACAAGTATGAATTTAAAAGTTTGAGGAACGCTGTATGTTACTGATGTTGATATTTTATATTCCTTCTAGATCAGGACACTGTCGGCTAGGGCTGCGGCTGCATTTGTTCTTGCTAATGAGCAAAATCTTCCTCTTCTAAAACATTTTGCAGACTTACTTCCAGGAATCCTGCAGGTAAAAACTCATCCATCAAGTTGACCGAAGTATGTTACCTCCTATAGGCTCTGGCTTGTATTTTAAGAGTGTTGCTGTTTCCATGTCAATAATACATGAATTCTAGTGTAAGCATCAAGTACACTAGGTGTCAGTAGCAAAAGTTTAAATACAAGGCATAGCCTAATAAATAATACACTGTAAATGCCTAAAATACACATTACGTGCTTCCTGCATTTGAGCTTTACCAGAATGTGTGCAAGGGCAGCTACTATATCTAAACACTATAAGCGTTAATATTTGTAACAGGGAAGTTGGGATTCTGTGGTATAGGAGAACAGAAGAATTAAGTTCCTCATGTGACTCTGTGATCCTCCGTTGCCATATCAGCATTTTTTTCTTAAGCTTCAAATCTGAAAATTTTAATGTTGAAATTAATCTCTATACAGTCGTACCTTGGTTGTCAAACTTAATCCGTTCCGGGAGCCAATTCGACTCCCAAAATGGTTCAGAAACCAAAGCACAATTTCCAATTGGCTGCAGGAGCTTCCTGGACTCAAGCAGAAGCCACGCTGCACGTTTGGCTTCCAAAAAGCATTCACAAACCGGAACACTCACTCCTGGCTCTGCGCAGCTCAGGAGCCAAAATGTCTGGGTACCAAGGCATTTGACAACCAAGGTACGCCTGTAATTGGACCTTTGTTTTTATTGAGAGAGTCCTAACTGAAACAATTATTGCCTTTTTGCTTCACATATATCACAAAATATATGGTCCTATGCCAAAGAGATATTTTGATAAGAATTTTCACAAGGGGGAAATATAATATATCTACAGTCTATCTTCTTGTTTATTGCTAACCTCACAATATGTAATGTAACCCTTAAGAATTCCAGTCAAACATAATAATGTATAGCAATGATAGCCAACCCGGTGCCCTATAGATATTTTTTTAATTGCAAAAGCCATTCACCCCAATCAGTCCACAATATCTGGAAGACCCCACATTGGCTCTTCATGGTGTATAGTGTCTGCAAATATAAAAGATTGTTACCAGTGTGGAATGGAGGATTTTGAAATATTATATGATTGGCTTTCTTTTGACGCCTGTTAAAACCCTTGCTATTCTTCCAAGCTTTTAGTGGGTACTGATGGGTGATATTTTGTACCTGCTTTGGCCATGTCAGGGAACGTTTTCCTATATGTCAGTCAGCTTTTATGGCATTGTAACATGCAAGATGGAAACAATAATCTGAGGTCCTGAAGCAATATGACCTAGTGCTAAGTCGAAAATGAAGTAGATAGCCCTGGCCTAGGTTTTAAAAAAGAAAATAGACTATAGAATAGATCTGCAATACTATCCTATGCATCTCTACTCAGACGTAAGTCCTATTCAGTTCAGTGGGGTTCCATCCAGATAACTGAGTAAAGGATGTTGGTCTTAATAGTTACAGCAGATGTAAAAACAATATACATTACGTTTCACACAAAAAATCCTAGTTATTGCAAGCAAAAAACAGGAAGTGCATATCTTTTTATTAAGGTGCTATGATTTCTTTAGACCTTTAGCCCCAAGGGATATCTGAAAATGGAGACAAATTAGTATTGCTATTATTATTACACCAATTTGTAGGCGGGAGGTGAGAGAGCTAAGGAGCACCCTGTAGGCTTTTAGTCTCCTAATCATAGTTAAGGGATCAGGCGGTATTGCATCTTCACTAGGCAGGAGATTGAGAGGGAGAAGAGCAATGTGAGCAAATAAAACATGCCTTAGTAGGTGAAATTATTTGAAATAACTCGGTGAGACAAGATACATTTTCTACCTTTTGAGCTCTCCAGTATGTCCTCTAGTCTTTGGTTCTGTGTTTTGGTTGCAGTATGTTGAAGCACTGAATGGTGTCTTCCTAACACAGTGCTTGGATTTGAATGTGAATTACAGGTGAAAAAGATATTAACTGAATTCTCTTTTAGGCGGTAAATGACTCCTGTTACCAAAATGATGATTCAGTATTGAAGTCCCTTGTAGAGATTGCAGATACGGTTCCAAAGTATCTACGGCCACACTTAGAACCTACATTGCAACTAAGTTTGAAGGTAAGTTGACTGTCCCATCCCAATTCATGTTTTGGTTGATTAGATAGGTGGCCCGATTTTTAGTACTATACTTCAATATCTTTCTTTTTCAGTTGTGTGCAGATACTAATCTCAGCAACATGCAACGCCAACTGGCTCTTGAAGTAATAGTTACATTATCTGAGACCGCAGCTGCTATGCTTAGAAGGCATATCAATATTGTTGCACAAGCTAGTAAGTAAATTTATTGTCTTTTATTATATTTTTTTCTCAGTTAGAATTAAAACAGTTAATGTGGCATAGGTTTGTAGATTAGGTAAAAGACACATACCCTGGTCTTACACAGTAGTCACAGAGCTGTTTTTTAGAAGCCTACTCTAGTCCGCTACCCAAACAACCAGAAGGACGGTGTTTTGCCTTTTTTATAAGACTCTGTCAAGTATGCAGCCCTGACTGTTGAATCTAAAATGGGGCCAGCATGAAGCAAAAATAAAACACTCATTAACTTTATTAATATGGGCACCACATGCTTATTAAGAAGGTATTCTCAGTGCTGCCTGTGAGCTGTTTTTTGTGACCCAAGAGTGGCTTAATAGGTTGTTCTTGATTTTGTTTTTATTATGTGTTTTGTATTTTTGTATTGTGGTTTTATGTTATGAATTTCCCTGAGATCTGCTGGTATAGGGTGGTATACAAATTTAAATATTAATACTAATAATATTAATAATATATTAAGCTAGTGTATATTGAGTCAGTTGAACGGTCCATCTAGCCCACTTCCTACCTTGCAACCATTTTTAGGTAGAAATGCCAGGGATTTGGCTTGTCGCCTTCTGCACGCAAAGCATGTGATATAATAATCCTTCCCTGTGGGGCCATTGCACAGATATAATTCGGAACTGGTGCCTCACAATCCAAAATTACTCTGTTGGTACACGTTGTGGCAGAGTGAAATATGGACAAGTGCCACATTGCTTCATGAATTCTACTGGGATGTGAGGTGGCTGTTCATGAGCAGTCAGATCTCTGTTAAACCTTTTTCTGTAGATTGAGCAATGTTAATTTCCTTAGTTCCTCAGATGTTAACAATGATGGTTGACCTAGAAGAAGATGAAGACTGGGCAAATTCTGATGAGTTAGAAGACGATGACTTTGACAGGTAAACAAGTTGTTTTTAAAAAAGGAAAAAAATCATATGGTTTGCCATTCTCAAGGGCTCCCTTTCATTGCAAGCTTTTCTTTGGTACCTACTCAGGTACCCAATCAGAACCGGGGGGGTAGAGTCAGAGGGACTATAAAACCAGCTCTGGGAGGGGCGAAAGAGGAGTTCGGTGGGAGTTGGGTGGTTGGTTGGAGTGGGAGTGAATTGAGATAGAGTCTGGGGGTAGGTTGAGTTAGTGTAGCGAAATAAGCTGAGTCAGGAACAGTTAGGAGCTAGGAAGACAAGTAAATATCTGAGAGGTGGTGTTATAGGTCTGGATAGGCACCCTATGATTGTAATTGACCGATACCGTTTATGAAACCACACGCTTGTTAAACTGCAATAAATAAACAGAAGTTTATGTTTCAGTTTAAACCTGACTGGACTCAGTATTGTACCAGGTAGGGCCTGGGTGGTGGCAGCGAGAAATAAAGTGGTGGCACAGGGATCAATAGACGATGAAATGTCTGGGGACCCTGTGTGATCGCCACACCTACTGCTGGCTTGCATGCCCTTACCTGTGTATGCAACATCCCCACGTTGAGCTGCCAGGTTTTAAATGTCACCTTCATGCAAAGGTGTTCAAATGGGAGCTAACGTGATACATAATTAGCCCTTAGGTTGATGCGGGTAAGAAAATAAAGGTGCTTAACTTTTCTCACCTTAAAAACCCCAGATTTTTGCAAAAGAGAATCCTTTCTTACAAAACACACTTTGCTGAGAACAAGTACTGAGGAAGAACTCTCCTACCTGTCTGTAGAGAAGATCTCATATCCTGTAGGGGCCGTAGTGGAGGGGGGAACAAAGGCCCCAGTTGTACATGCTATTCTTAAATCCAAGGCAATGTTGATTACATCTTATAACAGCAATCTGTCTGTCTTACTAGATGCTTCTATAAAAATCATTTGTTATGTGATTTCTAGAAGCAAGCATGGTCCTTCTCAATCATTCTTTTTATTGAAATCAGAGTTTTCAGAAGCATAGAATTTAGTTGTAAAGGGATAACTCTCAGAATACATTAAGGGAGATCGGTGTGTTGATGCATATCAGTAATTTGTTTCATGTTTCCGATTTGTACATCAGCTTTTTATTTAAGTGATTTATTCACATTTATTGATATAGCCATTAAAGTATAGTTTACAACGTGCCAGGAGCGCTCTGCTATATTTAGAACATATCTTTTGCTTTCTTGGCAACTACTTAGTAAATTATGTGTATGCCAGAAACCAAAAATAAATGGCATATTTACTAGAGCAGTTTGTTCCCATGCTGGAGTGTACTCAAGCTTACTTAAAGACTGTAACTGTAAATTTATGTTGAGATTTCAACCATTTAGAATTTGTATAGGAGCAGGAAACTAAATAAAAGATACTTCGTAGGACTGGTTACTTCATGAATACAACAGTCTTTGCAAACAGTAAGACATGGACTGTGTTTGATCTCCTATTAAAGGGCTCAACGTTTGTTTAAGTATCATGTGTAACAAAGAAAAAGATTTTTTGAAGGGCAGAAAAATAATGCACTAACAATATACTGTCAGTATTCAAAGGCCATTAGTATTTCCCTCTAAAATGAAACATAACTCAATATAAACCCTCCAGATGTTCAAATAGCTATCTGCATGAAATTGGCACTGATTTAAAATACGTTCAAATGTAGCAAGGGCCTTGTAAGTTCTCAGACCGTTGCACAATGGACAGTGAGCATTTATCCTTCCAGGATCAAGGTGTATGTCTCTTGACAACCATAAGTGCTCACAATATCCACTTATTGTCCTGCTATTAACGTGCATACCATAGGAATATAGTTTAAAAATACAGCACCTGCAGTAAAAAACAGTAAAAAAAACCACCTGCAGATTGATTTTGCCAGTACAAAATTTATATGAAATTTAGCTTTAGACTAAAAAGAATATATCACTGAGGTCTTTCAGCATTGCACCTCCAACATCTAGCTGTATTAGACAGTGCCTTCCTCTACAAATGTTGTGGAATCTAATATACCTGAAACAACATTTTTGCTGCATCCACCTCGGTTATAAATCTAAAGAAACATTCTGTATAGATTCTGAAGCAATTTCCATTGTCTGGGTTTTGTTTATCTATCTATATCATTACATTTTATATCCCACTTTTCCTCCAAGGAGATCAAAATGGCACATATCCTCTCCCCCTCCCCATATTATCCCAGCAACGACCCTGTGGTGTAGGTTAGACTGAGACTCCAAAGTTTCTGAGCATCTACTTTACAAAGGTCCAATAAGCAACTATAAATAGTAGTCGTGGATTTAACTTTCTGAGAAGATCCAGTAATTCCTTCCAACAATTTAGGAGGTGCCAAAGCACTCAAAGCAGTTGGTTTATAAATAGACACCAACAGGTGTTGTAATTGAAGATATTGTCTCCCATTTGAACCTTTCAACTGTATAAATTCCTCAGTCAACCTATTTCTTCCACAAAAAAGACTGCCACTATCTTAAAATTAGAATTACCCCATAATTTGTCACGTGCATATGGGTCAAATTGTAACTGACAAGGCAATGTATGTTATGTCTCTTTAGTTGCTAAATTTTTAGGTGCTGTAGGTCTTTTTCTTCT
The DNA here is from genome assembly GCF_964270895.1 of Podarcis filfolensis. Taxonomy (NCBI): domain Eukaryota; kingdom Metazoa; phylum Chordata; class Lepidosauria; order Squamata; family Lacertidae; genus Podarcis; species Podarcis filfolensis. The sequence continues at coordinate 21,141,983 of NC_139607.1, forward strand.
TTAATCCTTAGATCCCACAATTAGCCACATCCTGAGAATTCTTAAAATGGCCACTAGCACACAGTCCCCTAAACCAAAAGATAAGCTTTAAGTTTTTTGAGTTTAGAGGGCACCTGTTCTCTTTTTTTAGGATAACCGAAGTCCTTCACATTCCATGTGCAAATTTAAAGTCATATGATGGTTACATTACTAGTATTATATTTGTCACAAATATGTTTGGAACACTTATTACTCTTCCCCACCACAACATCTGTAAAATCTCCTAATGCTCAGGCATGTAACACTACTAAAAATCCATAGTAGTGTTTCCTGCTTGGCAGGGGGTTGGACTCGATGGCCCTTGTGGTCTCTTCCAACTCTATGATTCTATGATATAAATCACAAAGACAGTGTATTTGTTGATAAGCTAGGAGGATACTTTCTAGGCATCTATATTACAGTGTAGAAACCACAAGAGCCTTATAACGTAAATATCTATAGTATGTATCCATGCTGAGCAAACAGATTAAACATGCAATTTATGTAAACGTTGACATAACACCATCTATAAAAACTTGCAAGGCCAGAGGGCAGGGGAAGAAGAAGAATGAATATCCAAAAACCAAGAAAGGGAGGACAAAAAAACCCACTACAACTTTCATATTCAATAACAGCATACCTCATTCACCGCCTCCGCCTCCCATCCCATTGTCTCCTTAGATTTTTCACACACAAAAATAGAACACACTGGAATCCAATACTGCGATAAAAGTATGGGTTGACTACAGACATAATATGCAAACCACTAACAATTTTTCTATTAGTCAGTGCTTGTTTGACCATATCGCAGGGCTGCTGATGGAAGGAGTCCTTAGGTTTTTCTTCAAATATTGGTTCAATAAAGTAATGCTCTCATTTCTGAGAAACTGACTCCTAAATTGAGGGTATCTCAGGGTGCAGCTTAACCTATGCATTTGCTGCTCATTTGACAGGCCAATCAGAGTGATGGAAGCCCTGAGGAGATATGGCTTTATTTGGTATTCATAACATTTGTTCTGTATTTTTTCTGTATCAGGTCGGTTTTTGTTGTAGCATCTAATTCATTCTGTAATCTGAGAATATACTTTGTTTTGAGATAATGGCAGTGAACCTTTTCTTTGTTTACCCAATTTTTTCTCTTATTTATTTTATTTCATAATAAAGTATCATTTTTAAAAAAGGAATGCAAACATTAATAATATGTAACAATCTGTAAGAGCATAATAAAAAGGCCACAGTTCTAAGTTGGAGGAACGTCCTCAGTCACATCACGATTTAATGCCACGTACGCCTTCGCAATGAAGATAAGCCGTAATCACTTCAAATTAGTATCCGCAGTCCAGCAGAGATAGCAGAAGAGAAGGCCTTAAAGCACTGGAACATTTCACTCTGCATCCAATGTTGGATTTATTCCAAGGATGTGTTGTTCCTCTGCTTTGTACTGGGATGAAAAATGAATGTTGCTGATCACCTATACAAAAGCAAAAAGTAGCAGGGAAACTTAACGAGTAAATAATTTCCTGTTGCCATGCTTCATTAAAAATCTCTGTTGATTAGAGTCTCTTTTGTGCAATCTGCAAATAGCATAATATTATGCTGTTCCATTCCTCACCGAAGTTCCCCCTTTCTGGCACATTGCAGCAGAAACTCTCTAACTTAAAATGTAAAAAAATTAAAAATCAATAAATTGGCAATGTTTATCTGTAACTTGTAAAGAGAGGGCTGATATCTGGTGAGCCTGATCTCTACCAAGTTGATAATATTCAGGTAATGCCAATATCTTTCATAAAATATTTTCAATGAACTTAACAGGCTGATCTTACTTTTGGCCAGATTGCCAAGAATCCATATTGCATTTTTGTGTGCAGTTTTCAAGTTGAAGCATTCTAGCCATCATCGCATAAGTAGATTTTGGTAGTGCCACCATTGATGTGTCATTTGCAGCTGCACTGTTGTCCAATTTAGACATTCTGGATTCTGCTTGATCAAGCCTAGCTGCAGTGCTCTACAGAATCATGAAGCTGGTCAACAGATTCTTTAATAGGCTTTTATAGCTTTTATTGTCCAGCCATCTTTTTAAGAGTTGACATTATTGGAATAGGTCAGTCATTAAAGCATGAGACGCTTGAGTTGTGGGTCCATGCCCCACATTGGGCAAAAGATTCCTGCATTGCAGGGAGTTGAACTAGATGACCCTTGTGGTCCGTCCCCCCCCCCCAGCTCTACAATTCTATGATTCTAGAATCTTCAGCAATTCCCACTGTCCCTGCAGCCTGGTGCGAGGCTGGTGCCTGCAAGTTTGTGGCAGATGCACCTGAGTTTTAGATGCCATGATCTCACAGAGAAAATCACTCCTTGAAAAATAATCACCTGCTTTCAGTCCACTGGTTCAGTTTGTGTAATTATCAGGCTATGTTTAAGCCCACAATTGCAGGAGTAACTGAAGAGTATCTGACTATGCCATCATTTGAAACTAGAAGTCAACTTTTATTATTTATATACTGACTTTGGGGGCATAGCCCATCACCCAGTGTGAAATATAAAATTCAGTATATTAAATGTCTTGATGTATTTATATTAAGAACAGAAGTGGGTTTAATAAAAAATCTATGCAAATAGATTTCAATTTTAAAATGTGTCATGAAAGCTGTGCCTCTAAATACCTTTGCATCTAATGGATAAAGTACACATTGTTTTCCTGATAAATCAAAAATACTAGGAAGCATATCTGAAGGAATACAACCAAGTACTTAATTTATTGGGTTGGAAGCAGTTAAGTCATTCTTGGAGGAGATTTCATTGAAATTGGCAGATTAAAGTCAGTCAAGATTAAATTGCAAGCGCATTGATTTTATAGGGTCTGCTTTGAGTATGACTTAGTTGGATGCAATGCATTGGCTATTATCCTAAATTTTGACTTACAGGTTTTTATTTTTTTACAAACTTGCTTTAGCAATGCTGTTGCTGGTGAGAGTGCGTTGGACAGAATGGCTTGTGGCCTTGGTGGAAAACTTGTTCTGCCTATGATAAAAGAACATATTATGCAAATGCTTCAGAATCGTAAGTAATTTAATTTTGGACTCAAGGCAGATGTTACAACATGTTGATCAGTGGTAATGCTTCTGGTGCTGAGCTGTTAAAACAAGTGAAAAATGTCATCAAAGACAGGCTTAAGTAACTTTGAAGCCAGTGGCAAGGTGCAATTTGTTCTTTCAGCAACAGTTCTGAGTGATCTGTAGTAGGAGCTTCTTGTGCAGTTATTGCTTGTAGGAGAAGAGAGCTATTAATTTTTCCTAATATTTAAAGGTTCTGGGAACGGATTCATCAGGATTGATTCTGTTCTGCAATCCAAGATTGTTCTTCATTGTGACTGTAAACCCTTCCTCCAGTTCAAGGAGTGTCCCAAGTGTGTGAACAGGAGCATCAATGTGTCATTCTCCTTATTTGTCCAAACAAATAGATGGGTAGTAGGATTTCATCTGCCTGCCTTGCATTCTAACCTTTGCTGTAATGCAGGTGTGGAGAATTAGACCGAGTCAAATCCGTACTTTTCCCAGCTCCTGTGAGCTAACTTTCAGCATGTGGGCAAGACCACCAATCTGTTACCTGATGTCATAATTATGACATGTGATTGACAGCTTTCAAAGTCCAGTGGAAGTTGCTATAACAGCTGATCTTCGTTTACAGGAATATACTTTGAAATCTGTGGAGGGGGAAATACTGCTAATGCTGAGCACTTAACCTCTGGAAAGGAAAAAAAATCTGTTTTTAAACCACTGAAGGAAGCATGTGCTCCACTTTCCCAATTCACATTGCTTGTGGCTTTTGATATGGCAGACCTTGGTTCCTTAATATCAGCTTACTAACCAGGATCTCAAACCACAATGTGCAGCTTGAGAGAGAAAGGATGAAGGTTGTATTCACAGCTTAGTATAAGAGAGAGAGCCACTGAAATTGCCTTGAAGAGATTCATGTTATGTGTAAAAATATATTCCTAGTTTCTGTATGCTTTTTACTAAACAATATTGCTTCTTTCAATATCTTTCAATGCAGCTGACTGGAAGTGTAGACATGCTGGCTTGATGGCTCTCTCAGCTATTGGCGAAGGCTGTCACCAACAGATGGAGGGGATTCTGAATGAAATAGTTAACCTGGTTTTGCTTTTTCTTCAGGACCCTGTAAGTTTAAAGCACTTGGCTTCTTCAAAGTTTGCATTTGATTCTTTTATGAATTTATTAATCAAAGCTAAATATTTCAGCACCCAAGAGTAAGATATGCAGCTTGCAATGCAATTGGTCAGATGGCTACAGACTTTGCACCAGGCTTCCAGAAAAAATTCCATGAGAAGGCAAGTAGAAAGCTATGTAATTCAATATCAACCAAATTCATTCTGAGACAATTCACTCACAGTAGCCATCTGTGTTGTAGGTAATTGCAGCTCTTCTGCAGACCATGGAAGACCAAGGCAATCAGCGAGTTCAGGCTCATGCAGCCGCTGCTCTGATCAACTTTACTGAAGACTGTCCCAAATCACTGCTTATTCCTTACTTAGATAACTTAGTGAAGCATCTTCATTCCACTATGGTATTAAAATTGCAGGAGGTAAGACAATCAACTGGAGGATGATTTGAAAGCAGAATTGGTTTGACTAAAATCCTGCTTTGAGATTTCATGAAGTTTTTTAAAAAAATAAATGTTTTTTTCTCCCAACAGCTGATTGAAAAAGGCACTAAGTTGGTTCTGGAACAGGTCGTTACATCCATTGCATCAGTTGCTGATACAGCAGAAGAAAAGTTTGTTCCATACTATGATTTATTTATGCCTTCTCTTAAACACATTGTTGAGAATGCTGTGCAGAAGGAACTTAGACTCTTGAGAGGGAAAACCATAGAATGCATCAGCTTAATTGGCCTTGCAGTAGGTAAAGAAAAGGTAAGTTGATAAGAATTAAATAAGCACCTATGTTTTCATGGGAGATAGCTTTGTGTGCGCAAACACCCCAGAATACTAGCAGCTGGGAATCGCAAGGGGGTAGAGTGCTGTTGCAGTCAGATACTGCTTTTGGGCTTCCCATAGGCATCTGGTTTGTTATTATGAGAGCAGGATACTGTACTCTATGGGCCATTGACCTGATGTAGCAAGCTCTTATGTTATTAATGTATGCTGACTATTAATACTACTGCTAGTGGTTACAGGGAACCAGGCAGAGGGCGTTCTCAGTAGTGGCGCCCTCTCAGTTTTTCAGTTGTGTATTGTGACCTCCAGCCCCCAAAAAGTTTTATACCCCTGTCTTAGTACAACATGATCAAGCCTCAGTCAGCCCAAAGCTCACATGCTCCCCTCTTCTCCCACATAGCTAAGAGAAGGTTCTTGAAGCTTTTGGTCTGTTTTTTATGTAACCACTGTTTCCTAGGTACTGTAAACCAGTGCATGCGCTTAAAACAATATTATTTAAGAAATCTAGCTTCAGAAACTATGGTTTGCAGTTGTCTTGTTTCAAACTGCCCATAGTTGGTGTTAGCTGCTGATAGTTGATGCAACAAACCACGGTTAACTGAAAAGATGCAAAAGCTCCCAAATTCGTCCTCAGTCACACAGCAGGAGAGAGGAGGGAGGGATTCCATGAGACCAAGTCATCCTCTGGCTCTTTCATTGTGTAGTGAACAGTATTGTATTCAAGCCAGGAGCAGCTGGCATGGTGAGGTGGTACTGTGAAGCCACACTCCCGAAACTGGCATTGCTGTCACGCATCAGAGTAAGGGCTGCGTGGATGCACTGACAGCTCTCTCTATGTGCCTTTTCAGCTAAAAATCTCACCCCTGTCCTAGCAAGCAGCTGCAACACTGATGTCAGGAGGCAGCCCTGCCCAAGACATCCGAATGACCAGTTCTAATTCTTTATTAAGAAAGTTACAGACCTATAGCTAATCAGCCTGCCAGTTCTCCTAGCCTTTGCAGACATGGGATGGAGTCCACAGCAAGGAGATGACTTGTCCGCACCTAAGCAAAAGTGCCCACATTCTTTATAAACAAAACAACATCCACCATGCTGCCCAAGACCTCCCATTGCTCCCCCTGCCCAGATGAGGGCATAGGTGGCAAATACCCAACTATTACAGATAGTTCCCCTTTCTGGGCTTAGAGCCCAGGACCCCAAGCTCACCGATAAGGATAACATCAAAGCGAGCCAATTAGTTTATATCAAAGCAAGTGAATATAAGCATATATGAGCTCATTGCTACAACTACCAATTAATTGTAATCTTGACTACCAAGATGGCAATAGCAGAGCTTCTGTAACAGTTCATCTTTGGTTCAACACACAAACTGAAAATAAATTTGGTTGTTTTATGTGTTTGGCTATTATTTTATGATTTTCGCTTAGAACCTTGTTCTCTGCTGTATTTCAGTATGTAGTAGGCTCTCTCTGTAATAACTCATGAACTCACATTTTCTCCTGGGATCTCCAGGGTTTTTAAGATAGCATAAATGACTAATCTAAAGCTGCCATTCTAAATGAAGTAGGTTCTTAGAGGCCAACTAGATAGATCCTGTTTCTTCCCTGTGGTGTCAGATTTCTGTAGCTGATCTGGACTCTCCAGTTTAGTATGGATGGTGAACCCATGTTTATTTGCAACACTACTGTGGTGCTTTCATATCCTTTCTGGTCTCTTATAAGAAACTATTGTCTTGAAGTGTAATCCATTCAGGTTGCTTTGGTGTGGCGACTGTTGCATTTGTGCAGGTGTTTGGATTACATAACTGTTTCCATCTGGCGCTACAATTCTTTTCTGAAATTTTGAATAACTATATAAGTTAGCAGCAAGCAGCATCTGAATGTACTTGGTTTCACTGCTTTTGATGTCACTTCAAATGTTCATAACTTCATTGCAGTGTTCTTGCATTCTTTGATTGAAACCAGTTTAAAACCATGAGTATCTTTTCACAAGTTTTAAGCTTTTTACTTAGAAAATAACTATTTAGCTGCCCTGACATAATTTCTTGGTTCTTCCTATTTATAGTTCATGCAGGATGCATCAGATGTGATGCAGCTCTTGCTGAAAACACAGACTGACTTCAATGACCTGGAAGATGACGACCCTCAGGTATATCAAAGCCTTACTTTTACCTTTGAAAGCACCTTATTACTAGAGTATCTCTTGCCTGTTGTCAGGGCGGTGGCTGTTTAGAAAGCTGATCCATACTTTGGCCAAAATTTCTGTTGCCACATGCATTTTTAGTAGGATCTGTAGATTAAAAGGTTTCTGTGGCAATGTGACTTGTTTTAGTTTTAGCTTGGTTTGAGATTTCACTGTACGTAAGTGGCCCAAATCTGCCTTTTTCCAGTTGGTTGTATTTGGAGAAGGGAAAAGCTGCGGAACTAATGCTAGCTTTATACCAAACTAGCTAAAGGCTCATTGTGTGATAGAGCGGAGATGAGATGGGGAAAAACTGAGACTTTTCTCCAACCCCATTCATCATTGTACTGGGTGATTGGTGAGTTCCAATCTTCAGTAGCTTCTGCATTTGTCCCACTGCTCTCTGGAGTCACTTTTTCCTATAGTCACATTCCTTGCCTATAGGGACAGTTCGTATACAGAAAATAGGATTCACTGGGGAAGCCAGATAAGGAATATGCTTTGTTTATAACATTGGTATGGTACAGTTCTGTGGTACTTTCCTACATCTTTATCAATGCAGTATTCAGAAACCACTTTTGACTGGAGTCAAAAGTTTTGACTTTTTAATTTCCTGCTGAGTGTTGTGGCTCCAGCTGATTGCAGTTTTTGTCATCTAATGGGATAGTGGCTTTTGGCTACCAAGATGAAATGTTCCCTTCTCATCGTACCTCTGCCCATGAGCTTACTAGATGGCCTTGGGCAAGCTATTCTTTTTCAGCCTCACCCCTATCTGCAGTATGGGGACTTAGAAGGCTCCCCCTAGAAATCTTCAAAACTACAATTTTGAAATGCTAAGGATTACTGCTCAGCTGTTGCCTGTAGAAAATAATTCCTAACAATGTGAAGCATCTGTACGACTTAATTTTTAAGATGGGTTTGATTTTTTTCTCAGCACAGGCAGTAATGCAACTTTTAAGAAAGTATTCTTGCAGAAAAGAAAAGTAAACCAAGGCTGTTAATTTTCAGATATCGTATATGATTTCTGCATGGGCTAGAATGTGCAAGATCCTTGGAAAGGAATTCCAGCAGTACCTCCCTGTTGTGATGGGTCCTTTAATGAAAACTGCATCAATTAAGCCCGAAGTGGCTCTCCTTGACAGTAGGTTCTGAGACATATTCCATTCTTAAATTAGCTGTAGGGAATGGCACAGCTCTCCTAATTATTTTCTCTCTCGATAGCACAAGATATGGAGAACATGAGTGACGATGATGGCTGGGAGTTTGTAAATCTGGGTGACCAGCAGAGTTTTGGTATCAAGACTGCAGGCCTTGAAGAAAAAGCAACTGCATGCCAAATGTTGGTGGGTATTATTTTGACCACAAGGTTTGAACTGAAATCAGTATTCAGCAGTCTGGAGGCCCTGAGACTGCAGCTCAGGAGCTGAATTTGGCTCATGGGGAATTAAAATTTAGGAGGGTGCAGCAAGAAGGGTGGAATAGCCTGGTGACTCAGTAGGCTCTTTCACACTATTAAAGATAGGGAGCATTTGCCCTTGGGAATAGAGAAGAGAAAGTAGGACCAACTTTAGTGAAGGAAGGGTATGGACAGACTAGATAACACTTGTGGAATGTTATTGTTGTTAAAAGATTTAATTGTTCTGTAAAGTCAAAGATGTTTAGGAATGAATTAATCAGACAAAGTGCGCCAACTTATCACGTGACACAAGAGTGTCCCATTTTCCTTTATCTTCGTAGGTGTAGTTTTCCTGTTTGCTTAATTGTTTCTCAGTATACCTGATGGTCATTTAATAATTGCGCAACAGTATTCCTTTTCTAAATTGCTTACATTTTTTTGTTTTAGGTTTGCTATGCCAAAGAGCTAAAAGAAGGATTTGTGGAGTACACAGAGCAAGTTGTAAAACTGATGGTTCCTTTGTTAAAATTCTATTTCCATGATGATATCCTTTTACCAGAATGTGTCTGTAAATGCCTTGTGAAGTTTTAATATTATAACCTACAAAATGTTCCCAGGTACTTTGATGTCATCCTGTAAGCCAGCAGTTCCCAGTTTGCTAAGTACTGGAACCCCTTGCTTTTCAAAAGCCAAGCCATGGACCCCCCATTTTCAAAGATTTTGGATATCTCTCTGGTAGGTTTTGTAACGTGAATGGTGCTACGGACCACCACCACCACCCCAGCATCTATGGACCACCAGTTGGGTACCACTGCTGTAAGCTATTTGGAAGAGCTGCAAGATCTTGTCATTGAGGCAGGATAGAATTCCTACAGAATCAGCATATTAAGACTCTTAAAGGGCTGTTAGAATGGTACCCCTCTTCTTTAAGGCTTTTCCGTGGCAAATGTGCATAATTCTGCCTTGCTTTCCATATTTAGGGATGGGGAATCTCCAGCTTACAAGCTGAATGTGACCTATAGGATCTCCCCACCCAGCCCACAGCCTCCAAAATAACTACTTCCATTAATGCCACCAGTGGGAACTTTTGTAAGCCTGATTGCCACATGGGAATGATTTTAAGGAGGAGCATCATAGCTGAGAAAGGAAGAGTTAAATCTCCTTTCTCCGTGCACTGTAACACACACACAACACAAAATTCCTCTCCACATATACCAGTTGGGCTCAAAAACACCTTGTGCTGATGGAAACTGATTTTTAATCCTAATTGTTTAGGCTGGGAAGAGGGGGTTGTATATAAGAGGGAGGGAGTTTGTGAGTGAGTGGTTCTGAGTCTCGCCCAGTGTTGACATGCAGCCCAAACAAATTTCACCAAAAGGGTTGTGGTCCTCAAGGTGGTGGGGTAGGTTATCCAACCCCTGGTGTATAGGATTCTAATTTAGCTGCAATGATGCAAAGGCCTGTATTCAGCTAAGGCAACACTGAAGGATCAAACCACCAGTTTTGAACATTATATGGAGGTGTTTTCTAATTTACCTTCATTTTGAAAGGATAGGAAATATTTAAACACCTTTTCAAATGTAAAATTGCTAAGCACTATACCATTTATCCTTCCATGTTGTCCAAAATGTAATCCAGGAATCAATATTGTTTACCCAGATTTTTAAAAATGTGCTATACTTCGTTTATTTTTTACTTCGTTGAGTGGAATCAAATTGTAACAGATATATATAATGTTCTAGGCTTAATTGTAATTTAAATTCGCGTCCTAGGATTCTGAACTGGGGAAAGTGGGATTCGATCATAGCCTCAAGAAGGAAACTATATGGTTGGTGGTTGTCTGACACTGGCAAAAAAAATGTTTGGCAGTCATTTACCTTAATGAATTCAACGTGTTCGTGTGGCAGCTGCAGAATCTATGCCTTTGCTCCTGGAATGTGCAAGAGTTCGTGGCCCAGAATACCTCACCCAGATGTGGCATTTTATGTGTGATGCCCTTATCAAGGCCATAGGGACAGAACCTGACTCAGATGTACTGTCAGAAATAATGCATTCTTTTGCCAAGGTAATATTTTACTTTGCATGAGCTACAATTCCTGTCTCCCTGAATAGAAAATGTTATATTTTCAGTAAGGAGAAATAAAAGAGAATTTAAATTAATGGTTTTCATGTTGTCCTAGTGCTCATGTTTTATCTGAATTTGGACAAGCAGGTACAAGTAGCCATAAGCCTTAGGCTCACACTCCCCCTCCTTACAAGAAGAAATTAGAAATATTCACCTTTTGTAGCAAAGCACTAAGTAACAGCACTAACTAAAAGCAAAAAGTTCTATTTGGCTCTAACGGAGATGAAGGGAAGAGGGAAAGATGAACCTGGAGATCCTTATATATTCCCAATCTTTCAAACCAAGAATACAGTTACTGTCTAAGAATTTTTGCACAAAGGCAGAGCAGTATTAGCACTGTGAAGCAGAGTATATTTAGCAACCAACTTTAGGTGCCTTGTGATTGAGATTATATTGTTTGTGAATTTCTTTTGAAATTGTCAAACAAACTTGCTGGTTTTCTTACAAAACTGATGCAACAGCGAAAGGTTGTTAAAGTTTAAATGGTTAGTGAACAAAAACTCCTAGTTCCAACTGTATGTTTTCTTACTGTACAAGAATATACCGGTAAACCTATCTAGCTTTGCATTGAAAACTGGTAATCCGAATTAGGTAGATTTAGATGTTTATTTCGTTTGCAATTTAAGTGATTAGAATAGTGCATGGAAAGTCCCTGTTGGGGATTGATTGATTGATTGATTGATTGATTGATTTAAAATTTATTTTTAACGCAAGTACTTAAAAAAGACCACAAGTATAGCGGGTAATCTTTGAGAAGACAATTCTTTCACAAGAAGGAATAACTTTTCTAAGATTGTGCCTGTGGCGATGTTTGTTCATAATCTAAAAGCAATAAAAGGGAAATTTAATTTAGTTAAAGCTCATACTATTAATATTTTACACAGACTTTGTAATGTAGCCTATAAAATGAAGTAGAGAGAAGCAAGTACACCAGCTTGAGTTCTTTGGAGGAAAGGTGGGATGTAAACAATATGATTAGTTATTTATATTATTATATATAGAGTGTTTTGGAAAGTATTACTTGAAAATGTTTGAACATCATTTTTCAAGCTGATGAACTTTTATTTCATTAGTGTATTGAAGTAATGGGAGATGGCTGCCTTAACAATGAACACTTTGAAGAACTTGGGGGAATATTGAAAGGAAAACTAGAAGAGCACTTTAAAAATCAAGAATTAAGGCAAGGTAAGCTTAATTAAGGGTGCTTAACGTCATCCAAATACTTCTCAAGGCACAGCTTCTAAATTTTACTAACAATGGTTCACAAAAAAGAGGTAAATAAGTAATACGTCTGGTGAACCACAGCCTATACTATTGATAAACACTGTTGTCAAGTGCCAGCCCAAGAAAGCACTAAATTCCTTAAACAAGATGATAATTCTGTATCTATCTCAGTAGCTACAGCAATATTTTTAGTAAAGCTTGACACAGCTTTTTTCTTATTTTAGTATGTTTATATACTTAATACATAAACATTTATTTAATATGCTGCTGAATATTCAGAATTTCCAAGCTGAATAAGAACAATTAAAATTCATTCTAGAAACATGAAACTATCTTAACTTGTCTCGGGATAGGTTGCCATTTATTCCTGCACGTCGTCATCCAAGGGTCCTTCTATCCTTTTTAGAGCAAATCTCCCGTCCCTTGGGTTGATCTACCAAATAATTGCCCTCTGCTCCTTTTCTACAGCTTTCTTCTTGCAGCAAGCATGAACATTTCTGAAAGCAGCCGTGCTAATACATTAACAATTTGCTTTTTAATTAGTGAAAAGGCAAGATGAAGATTACGATGAGCAAGTTGAAGAGTCACTGCAAGATGAAGTAAGTGTTCTGTTGGTTGTCTTCACAAATAGAATATTCTTAGAAGCCATTTCATATTACATAATGCTATGAAATGGTGCTATCGCTTTTCCTCATGCCCGATTTGCAGATAATTTTCATGTTCTTTGGGAAGCTTCTATCAAGTAAAAACCTAATAGTCTTGGGTAGGCAGTGCAAAGGAGACAAACTTCCTAGATTCTCCCAGGTGCCACTCCACAACATGCCGGAAGAAAGTAGATTGTGGAGTAACTATTGATGGGAGACTGTTTTGGGGAACATCACAGCCTTCTGGCATGCTTCCAAACATCTTCTATGGCAGTAGATCACAGGCTGTTTCTTTCAGTAGGACTCTAGGCCTAGCAACAACCTTGAATCTACAGAACCATCCAGATCATGTTGGGAACAATGTAGGACTGGCCCTGACTTGATGGAGCCAGTGCTTACTGATCTTACGACAGGAAATTGACCGTACACAACCACACACATGAACATGGCCTTCTCTTCCTGATACTGTTCCTTGGGGCCCAGTCCTGGAGAACTGGTGCCCAGGGTTCCACAATTCCACTTGTCTTTTTTTTTTTTTAATAAATGTTTATTAGGATTTTACAACACATAAAAATCAAACAAATACATATCAACACAAAAAACAAAGAATACACACTTAATAAAAAAAGAAAAAGAAAAAAAATCCACTTTTAAATTTCAAGGTTCTATATCCCTCTTTCCTGACCTCCTCACATCTCCCTTTTTTGTGTTCCTCTTTATTCCGTCAAATTCAGCAAATTCTAACCCTCTTTCACATCTCATTTATATTTGTGTACTCCCACTTGTTATATCTCTAATTTCCCCTCTTTTTTAGATCCTTTTTTTTTTCATACCTCTTTTAACCATATCCCAAATGCCGTGTTACCTTTACATCCCACATCATTTTAGCATTCAAACAATTTACTATATTTCTGTAGATAATCCTTGAACTTTTTCCAGTCCTCTTCCATCAACTCTTCTCCCAGGTCTCGAATTCTGCCGGTCATTTCTGCCATCTCCATATAGTCTATCACTTGCATCTGCCATTCTTCCACGGTGGGCAAATCTTGTGTCTTCCAATATTTAGCGAGAAGTATTCTTGCTGCTGTTGTTGCGTACATAAAAAATGTTCTGTCTTTCTTTGGCACCAATTGGCCGACTATGCCCAAAAGGAAGGCCTCTGGTTTCTTAGGAAAGGTAAATTTAAATACCTTCTTCAGTTCATTATAGATCATTTCCCAGTAAGCCTTAACCTTTGGGCACGTCCACCAAAGGTGAAAGAATGTACCTTCAACCTCCTTACATTTCCAACATTTATTATCAGGCAAATGATATATTTTTGCAAGCTTGACTGGTGTCATGTACCACGTGTATATCATTTTCATAATATTCTCCTTTAAGGCATTACATGCCGTAAACTTCATACCGGTGGTCCACAACTGTTCCCAGTCAGCAAACATAATATTATGACCTACGTCTTGCGCCCATTTGATCATAGCTGATTTGACCGTTTCATCCTGTGTATTCCATTTTAACAGCAAGTTATACATTATTGACAAAATCTTAATTTTCGGTTCTAGCAATTCTATTTCCAACTTTGATTTTTCCACCTGGAAACCAATTTTTTTATCCAAATTATAGGCCTCTCTTATTTGATAGTAATGAAGCCAATCTCGCACTTTATCTTTTAGTTTCTCGAAACTCTGCAACTTCGATTTGTCACCTTCTTGCTCCAGAATTTCCCAATATTTTGGCCATTTGGCCTCCATGTTGGACTTTTTCTGAGCCTTAGCTTCCATTGGCCACAATTCCACTTGTCATGGCAAGCATTGTACTATCATCTGGCAAGGGTGATAGGCACCAGGCTTTTTCCCAGTTTCAAGAGCTGGAGAATAGGGATGGGGATCATCCCCACTGTTGGCGCAGCACCCTGGAAGCACTCAAAGCACTTCCAAAGTGCTGCACAATTCCAGTGACTTCAAGGTTGAAAGAAGCATAGCTTGTTTTTGCCTCAAGAGACACAAATTAATAAAGCCCATCCTTCCTGGGGAGTTGCTGTGTTTCTGATGCACTTTGGAACGCCTCTGCACCAAGATACGGCCCAAAACTCCTCTCTAGCTTTGAACGGATGAATGTCCCTGTAATTGGGTTAGGCTATCAGGGTGCATTGCCTCTCCATCTTGAAATGTAACAGTGAGGGAGAGGGGTATTATCCCTCGCCTTGGGATGCATGTCAAGGATGAGATTCTGGATCTGGCAACCACAAATTTGCTTGCTATCTGCCAGCGGTCACAGCATCTCCATCTTTGTGGCAACTATCTGGTATCCATTAAAATATTACATTTAGATTTTATTATACATTGCTGTAAGCAGTCTTAGAAACCAGGTTTGTATGACATAGCCTCATCAGGCAAATACTGCCCCTGCAGGCCTGCCAACAGCAACTATTGTAGGGGACTTCTTAGTAAGATGTAGGGTTTACTTCTGAGTAAGCATGCATAAGGTTGTGCTGGAAGTCCATGACAAGTTGTTTCAGATCAGATATTGAATTACTTTCCTGTTGTGGATTAATATGACAGATACGTTGATATCTTTATCATGGTGGATTAAGGCATGCCTAGGACCATGATATTTATTTCCAAGTTTAAGTCTGTGCACAATATCTGCAGGGCTCTCCTTCATAATGCTTGCCTTGATTTTGTCAAGGTACGTTTATTCCCTTCCAAAAAGCACTTGTTGGGTCTTTGTTTTCCGTGGCCCAGGGAGTTGTCGTGAAAGGGTACAGTAATGGCACTGCTTTTGGGTGAGGGGGCAGCTTGTGCTGTTCTGCCTCAATCGGTGGTTCTACAGATTTCTTAGCTGAACTGGGATTGGGGTTATGTAAAGGGGGGGATGGGACGCGGGTGTCGCTGTGGGTTAAACCACAGAGCCTAGGACTTGCCGATCAGAAGGTCAGTGGTTCGAATCCCTGTGACGGGGTGAGTTCCCGTTGCTCGGTCCCTGCTCCTGCGCTGCTCTGGTTGGCCAAAAGCGACTTAGTCATGCTGGCCACATGACCCAGAAGCTGTATGCCAGCTCCCTCGGCCAATAAAGTGAGATGAGCGCCGCAACCCCAGAGACGATCATGACTGGACCTAATGGTCAGGGGTCCCTTTACCTAATGGGGCAGAGTTAACCCAGTGTTTTCCAGGTGAGTTCTTCCAAAGCAGGTGTTAGATGCAGTCTTGATCAGTTTTTTAGTATTTCAAAACGTTAGCACACTAGTGTGTAAATGCAAAATAATAAACATCTTTGATAGGAGTATAACCCATCTTGCAGAGTGGTCTCTGAAAGAAATTCCCAAGTGAATATCCATTTGGCTGTTTTCTTTTTCTTCATTTCATTGGTTTCCAATGTAAAGCTGCTGGTAGGAGCTGTCCTGGCCTTTTCTTTCTAAGGGCTGTTCCCCTTTCCCCCATTTTCTTCTGATGGACGAGGGACTGTCTGTACTGGAAGGGCTAGGGTTCGAGTCACAAACCTTAAAAAACCCGGACAAGTACCATCAGCCTTCCTTTACACTGGTCAAGCCTTCACTGAGGTCTGGAAAGTTCATTGGATAGACATTCAGCTCATTTCAAAGAAGGATACTTAGTCACATTTTGGGCAAGCATTCTGCAAGATTAATATTCAGCTGTAGTTTAAATTCTTCTCATGTTTGGACAAACTGAGGTAGATACTTTTATTTGTTCATGGAAATAATAATAATAATAATAATTTATTATTTGTACCCCGCCCATCTGGCTGGGTTTCCCCAGCCACTCTGGGCGGCTTCCATAGAAGCCTAACTGGTCTTAATTAGCAGTGGGTATTGGAATCAAAGCAGTCAGTTCTAAAGTATTAGTATTACTATATAAGCAGTCACTGAATTTCAGGTCCTGGCTGGTTCATGAGTATGCATATTGTTGGTTACAATAGATGTGTTCTTCGCCTCCGAGCCATGCACTGGGATTGAAAAGAATTGGTGAGATGACCAAGGAAAAGGCAGTTATTTTAATGTGAGGGGAGGAAGGGTGAATACAGATGACACTTTTTCACAATTGCACCTGATGTGTAGCAAGATCTTCCTTCCCATTTGGCAAGATTATACCAATAACCATTCTTTGGAGTACAGCTTACTCTATTGCAGTTTAAGCATTTGTAGAAGCCCAGCGACCCCTTGTGGAAGCAAGGAAAGCAAACATCTTGGGCTTGGGCTTCAGTGTAGGAAAATGCAGATGGCTGGCTATAGGAAGTAGCTGTGTGAGTGGGGAAAAGGGCTTTAGCAAATAGTGCTAACTGTGAGAAACAGGGTCTGTTGAGGGTGGGAGAGAAGAAGAAAAAGCTAACACTGACCTAGATAAAATGAGTGATATAATACCTTTTAGCCTAGAATATTCTCATCTCCCTGCCATTTCCATAAGATGTCATTGCTAGGAAAATACCAAGTTAGTTCTAGTCTGATGGTGAGAGCCAGCATAGCATGACCAGGCATGTGGCCATGCAACAGGGCTTCTTCCTCACCTCCCCCTACAGCCCCCTAATCTGCTCCATCAAGTAGATGAACCTTCAAGCAGATATTTGGGGGAAGGGGGACCCTGTGGAGCTGCAGGGATCTGCAGAAGTCCCATTGTGTAAGTGGGCAGACAGCATTGCATACCACCCTGAAACTGTAAAAATGTTAAGATCCATCATTCAACATCATCCAAAATGGTAGATACTGATTCCATTGCTTTTCCCCCCTTTATCAGCACGACAGCGATGTCTACATTCTGACTAAAGTGTCAGATATTTTGCACTCGATATTCAGCAGCTACAAGTCAAAGGTGTTACCATGGTTTGAACAGCTGCTACCACAAATTGTCAACTTAATTGTAAGTATCCTGGAGCTCCTCAAGGCTTATTTGGAATGGCACAGAGGACCCTCAAATTAATATTGTCAGCTATGGGAGGATGGGTCAGGGAAGTCTCCTTGTACAATGATGCTTAGGTGCAACATTTATAAGAAATTATTTCAATAGCTTATTGGCTATAATTCTGTGCAGCTTTTCCCTTGACACTAAATGTAATGCTGGTATATACATTTGCACAGAGACATAAACACTGCAACAAGAGGAATATTGGAGGAATAGGAAAATACTAAGGGTAAAGAGTAACTTGGAGCAGTGAAGATAGGCTTTTGTTTTGTAAATAGTGCTGGCATATTTACAGTGAGATGGTACTTTTGTTTTTCTTAAGAAGCAATTAATTATCTAACTGATGTAGGGTGATGGACCCCGTAATATGTATATGTAATTATGTATATGAAACCTCTTCAAGGCTTTAGGGCTGGGCATACAATATTGGTAGGTTAGGAATCTAGGGCAATCTGGGTTTCTAAAGAAGTTCTAGATGTAATGAGGTGGGAGGACAAGGGACAACCTTCAAATAGGTGGAAGGAATGCTGATTATGTGGTTTTTTTCCCCTTTACAGTGCCCACATAGGCCATGGCCAGACAGGCAGTGGGGTTTATGCATTTTTGATGATGTCATAGAACACTGCAGCCCATCCTCATTCAAATATGCAGAATACTTCTTGAGACCAATGCTACAGTCAATATGTGACAACAGCCCAGAGGTTAGACAAGCAGCTGCATATGGTATTGGCGTCATGGCACAATTTGGCGGGGACAATTATCGGCCTTTCTGCACAGGTATCTTACATGCTATTTATCTGGCACATATTTTATCTTTTGCATATGTGACCTTCTGTTCAGGCCTGTAGGCTGCCAGTTTGACAGCTCTACTTGAAAGTGTAATTTTGCCAAAAAATTCAAGTATATAATGCAGTGTGTGTTTTTTCCCCACCAAAAAAATATTGGCATTACCAGAGGCCCTTCCATTGCTGGTGAGAGTTATTCAATCAGCAGATGCCAAAACCAAAGAAAATATCAACGCAACAGAAAACTGCATTTCAGCAGTTGGGAAGATCATGAAGTTTAAGCCTGACTGTATAAATGTTGAAGAAGTGCTGCCTCATTGGTTATCATGGCTGCCACTGCATGAAGACAAAGAAGAAGCTGTTCATACTTTCAATTATTTGTGCGACCTAATAGAGAGGTAAGAAGAAAATGCTGCTTGAGCCATAAAGGTTAAGACTGATTTCTACATGTGTGTGCGTGAAGTGTAACATTTGGCCATGATTTTAATTTTTAGGCATTACATTTTTAGATTTTATTTCAGTTTCCATATACAGCGGTACCTTGGTTCTCAAACTTAATCGGTTCCGGGAGTCCATTCGACTCCCAAAACAGTTTGAAAACCAAGGCGCAGCTTCCAATTAGCTGCAGGAACTTCCTGCACTCAAGCGGAAGCTGCGCCGGGCGTTCAGCTTCTGGAACACTTACTTCCGGGTTTGTGGCATTCGGGAGCCGATTTGTTCGGCCACTAAGCCGTTTGAGAACCAAGGTACAACTGTACTCCTCAAATGTGAAAATGAAACAACCCTTGATACAGTGTCTGCAGTTTTAACCCTCATGTATTATCTCAAACTTTTTTTAAAAAAAGTGAACACCCATTGATTAAAAGTATCAAACAAGTCGAGGCAATGGAGATTAATAATTATACTGCCCACCTCTTGTTCTATTTGGCAAATAGATGCCATGGTGTACCCATAAGGAAAAGGATTAACTTCCTCAGTGCCACAGTTGCAAAATAAAGGGATGAGAGTTCCACTCGTGTCTTTGTTTGGCCCGTGATAACACAATAATTGTATGTTAACATTGACACCTTTTTTAAAGTTTAAAAATGTACAGCAGAAAAGAGTTTCCTAGAGGGGCTTCACATAAAGTTACTGTTAAAAAAATAAGCAACAAATAACTGCCAATTAACATATTTGACCCTGTTACCAGGTTAATAATTGCACACACAACATATTACATATATCTTATCTTGAGTTTATGTTGTGTGTGTATGCCGTGTAATCAATATTAGCACAACATGGTAGATCCTTATGTAACATCTGTAGAGAGTGATAGTTTAATGTGTTGCTGGATATCAAAGGGAACAAACCTGCCTCAGATTTTTATTGCACATTTATTACACTGTTTTGGTAGTCCTAATAAGGTAGATGAAATTTAGTTAATCCAGTTTAGATTAGTTAATTTCCTTCATCCAGAGATCAAAATCCTGAATATGTTTAGAAAATAACATCCACCTGCACTTACTGCGTTGCAGCATCTGCAGAAAATAACTCCTAGGGAGTACCTGATCTCAGATGAGCCCACCACAAAAAAGATGCTTTCTGGTTGCTAGGAAAAAAGGAAGGGCAAACTAGGGAGATTCCAGGGTGTGCTAGAAAATAAGACAGAAGCAGAAAAAGGAGGAGGGAAGAACACAAAATATTTAGGACACCAATAATGGCAACCTGGAATTTTAATATAATACTCTGCATTAAAGTTGTTGTGTTATGTAGCTAGAAACCTTTATAGTGTTAATGCTAGCTAATTTTAATTTTCTTTTGCCTTCCCAACAGTAATCATCCCATTGTTTTGGGCCCCAACAATTCTAATCTGCCCAAAATATTCAGTATAATTGCGGATGGTGAAATGAACGAAGCTATGAAGCGTGGAGATCCATGCACCAAACGACTGGCTAACGTAGTTCGGCAAGTGCAGGTAAATGCAAATTAATATTTTCATGTCTGCATTTTCACATCTCGCCAGTCCAAACCTTGGTTAGCATAAATGTGTGAGCTGTTAAGGAGATCACAGGTGCTTTGCTCCTCTCCAGTACAGCAAGTATGTCAGGGTTTCTCCTGTGATTATAGGTCGTGCTTTAAGAGGAGAGATCTTAACAAAGAGCTCATATGTTTCCAACCACAATTCAAAGTGTTGGTGCTGACCTTTAAAGCCCTAAACTGCCTTGGACCAGTATACCTGAAGGAGCGTCTCCACCCCCATCGCTCAGCCCGGACACTGAGGTCCAGCTCCGAGGGCCTTCTGGCGGTTCCCTCACTGCGAGAAGCCAAGTTACAGGGAACCAGGCAGAGGGTCTTCTTGGTAGTGGCACCCTCCCTGTGGAACACCCTCCTATCAGATGTCAAAGAAATAAACAACTATCTGACTTTTAGAAGACATCTGAGGGCAGCCCTGTTTAGGGAAGCTTTTAATGTTTGATTTTTTATCGTGTTTTAATATTCTTTTGGGAGCTGCCCAGAGTGGCTGGGGAAACCCAGTCAGATGAGTGGGGTATATTTATATATTATTATTTTATTATTATTATTATTATTATTATTAATGACACACTTCTTTACCTTGGCATTCGACACTTGGGGGTGAAATTTTAAAACCCACCTTATTTTTGTGACTAAGTTGTTTTAAACTCTTTTGAATAT
This sequence comes from Podarcis filfolensis, assembly GCF_964270895.1. Lineage (NCBI taxonomy): Eukaryota > Metazoa > Chordata > Lepidosauria > Squamata > Lacertidae > Podarcis > Podarcis filfolensis. The sequence goes on from NC_139607.1 coordinate 21,162,895, forward strand.
TGTGTTTTAATGTTGTGACCTTGCCAAGGGACCCTAAGAGTGAAATGTGGATAATTAATAATAATAATAACCACAATTGTAAACTGGGATGATATGCTAAGCCAAACCTTGACTTAGCTGCTGCTTTGCACTAACCCAAAAAGTTCAGAGAGGAGCAAAGCAGATGGCAAGCTGTCATGGTAAGCCATATGCCAGCTTCCCATGACATGCAAACCAGGCTGATGTGTGACGTTATTTTGTCACTTGTCAGAATTGTAACATTTCCCTCAAATGTGGCTGTATCTCTGACTGGAAGACATTTCATTTTGAATGATAGCCACCGTCCAGTGGCCCAGAGCTTGCTCAGATTTGTGTGGCATATAAACACAATTTACAAATAGTAGAAGGAATGCACACGTCTTAGTAGAGTTATAAAGCATAATCTACTCTGCTGGGAGAAGATAAACAAGACAAATAAGATTTCAGATCTTGTGATTCAGCAAAAACCAAAGGAAGGGGAGGTTCTGTAAAGTAGCTTGCCACATTTTTGCTGTGGTTTTGTCCTTCTTACCCTGGTTAATTTATTCCTTGTCTTTCCAGTCTTGTGTCTAAGAATCACCATATACTTTCTCTAGAACAGAGATGGGGAATCTGTGGCCCTCCAGATGTTGTTGAATTCCAACTCGCATGCTCCTTAACTACTGGGCATGCTGGCTGGTATTAATGGAATCTGAAATCCAGTAACATCTTCTAGAGAGCCTCTGATTCTCGTTCCTGCTCCAGAAAACGTGAATCTCTAAAAGAATGTTAGCAATGCTTATTATTTTAGCTGTATTTAGTACTTTTTACCTGTTGTGTTCCAGTCCACTCATTTTAAACTTTAATGTTGTCTTACCTTTACACACCTGAGCACACTTAGCAAAATGAAGTTGACGGTTTTTAAGAGTGGGAAAGATTTTGTGTGCAGGGGTGTCTTCTAAAGCTCCTATTGGGTACTTATTAATATGCATGTTGAACTTACCCCCTATTTTTCCTTCATTCTGTAGACTTCTGGAGGTTTGTGGACAGAATGCATATCTCAGCTCAATGCAGAACAGCAGGCAGCCATACAGGAGCTGCTGAACTCTGCGTAAAGGGCCTTAATTATCATCCACAAGAAAACTCCAAATAAACATTTACCCTTCGGTTTAGGTTTCTTTGTTTTGTTTTTAAGAGAGAAAACTGTAGTGCATGTAGGCCATTCTGCAACCTACAAGCAGTGGCAGCAGGAAGAAACGGTTTCAAATGGTGTTGCAATGAATTTCTACCCATCAGCACTGAAGGAGCTCCCTGTAAAACCTGCAGTAGCACTGAAGAGTATTTTTCTAATGGTATGAACCAACCACATGATGGTGAAAGGGAAACAAGTTGAATTTCCATTAAGCATAAACTTAATTAAGACAGCTTTTAAGACCAGGTATTCAGTAGACACCCATTATAACAGATTACAGGCATTTTTACCCTCTAGTGTTAACATGTATTGGAGTGTGAGTATTTTTGTAGGGTAGAAAACACCCTTCTGCCCACCAAACCAAGTAGATTAAGAGACTATAAACTGACGGCAACATCGAGCATGAAGACTTCATCGATATCGCATTCAGTTCTCTGAAACAGGCTTGTGTAGCGACTCAATGAAGAAAGCCATTGAGCTCTCAGCCCTTGAATGTGAAGTGTCTTTGGCATGTCTGACAGTATCTCATCCACTCCTTCAATAAATGACATTGAAATACAATCAAAGCTTGTGTAACAGTCCAGTGCTGTGTGGTCTCTTGTTTGCCTTCAGTGGAAATAATTGTTTACTTTTCCAAGTGCAACATGTCACGCTCAGAATGCTTGGTCTGTAATCATGTTTTTTCAGTCTTCGTATTTCCGTGTGTAGAGATTTAAGAATCCACTTCTTAGGGTACTTTCATGTTCTCCATATGTCTTTCTGTTTGCTTGTTTTGACCTGATTCCATATTTTGTGAGATGTGCATTTTAGCAACAGAATGATCGCTGAATAGAATTGCCCGGTCTTTGTAAATCGGCACACATACAAGGCTTCATTTCAAAATGGAATTGGTAACATATTTTGATAGGGGGGATGTGACTTAAGCACTGTTCTGTGTAGTGCTTCATTATGGGCCTTTTTAATATGAGATCTTCAGTGTTTAAGTATTTGATTTTGTTCTATGGTGTCCCAAGGAACAGGAAAGAGCTATGCTTGACTCAAAACCACTAGGACTTCTAAGTAAGCACACATGATTGCACTGTAAATGAACTCAATCTGACTTTGACAACTGAAACTGAAAAGCTGAAACACTGCATAAAGGGACTACAGTAACATAGAATCTAGAAGGTGTGTCTAGATCTTGTGTCTGACCTACAAAAACTCATGCCACAATATATTTTAAGTTAAAAAAAATCCACAGTACTTGTTTTTGTCAAGGCCTGAAGAATGGACTTTTCTAGTTCATGGTTAATCATCTGGTACCATGATGAAAGAGAAAGGTTTCTATTTAATCCCTGTGCTTTTGAGGAAGGAAAAGGCTTATTTCTAACAAAAGAAACAAGTTCCACCTCCATCTTCTGTTTTGGACTATATTTTAAAATAATTGTTCATTTTGAGCATCTCTCCTCCATAGTTTCTTCAGGCTGTTTCCACTTGGTATATATATGTGATAGCTACTATTTGCCTTCATGCCAGCTCCTTCATGGAGCCATGCATATTGCATTGTAATGTCACTAAAACTTCCAGAATTGAGCTAAACACATGAAATACTGAGCTTTGGGTGGTTCAACCCCCCTCTCATTCATTCCTCTCTGGAATAGACAGTACTGCTAGGCTCTTCTGATAATGGCTACAACAGTGGATTTGTCTGTATTTTACACCATACAGAAATCTTTATATCCATACTTCTGCTCAAATGCTCCTGCAGATTAAGATTAAGTTATAGGGATGAAAATGGATTGATTCTTTATGGCACAAAGTACCACTATGATCAGCACTGTCTGTCATCTTAAATGTTGGGACTACACAGGAAGCAAGAATATCATAGCTATGGCTTGCTTCAGCATTATGATTTTCTTTCACTAAAAATGACTACCCAAAGTTATATGGGAAAAGGTTGCAGAAATTGTCATATTATTTGCCATATTATATTTGAACCCTGTTCTTTAATATTGCACTTAAATCTCACTGCAAAAATATTGGTCCACAACAAAGCATTTAAATATTCTATGCTGTCTACTTGGAGCATAATCTGGAGTCTTGAAAATCTGTCTGCTATAGGTTCAGAAGGAAGTGTCATGGTGCTGTCCTGCTTTTTGTGTGTTTTATAACTTATCATAGTTTCTTCAAAATTTTCAAAATGATCCTCAAGTTCCTGTACTTTCATGCAACTCCCATGTTCTGGTACATGCATTCTCTCCCTGGCTCACAATACAAATTCACGGTGAAGCACCTTTTCCCAATTTTGACTTGAATGGAACGCTGAGTGAAACACCTTGAATTGCTCAAAACACAACACAAATAAGCCTGACCCAATATATACAAGGATTGAATAATGTGAGGAGACTCTTTCAATGTAGCATTCTCTGATCCAAATATCCATGTTCATAATGCTGTATGTACCATATAATGGTAATCATTTCTGATTTTGAAGCTCTTTTTTTTCTTCCAAAGGCTATTCTGATCAATAAAAATAGGCCATCCTAGCACATGTTTTCAAAACAGTCAATGTGATAAATGGATGGTTAATAAGCAATACCTGAAAAATATCCAGCTGTGAAATTGCTTGTGAAATTGTACTAGTCTTAAAAACTGTTGAAATTAAAGACGTTTCCGTTGTATCTTTTCTTGCCACTAGAGGGAGGCAATTTTAGAAAGGTACACCTTAAATAGGAACATGCATAGCCAATACTGTGATCAGATATGGAAAACAGGAATTTGGTAAAGGAATAATTATCTTGTTTGAGAATATTTCTTCCACAGATGATTTCCACCAATATGTCTTCACCCTGTAGCATGAGGGGAGCGAAAATGGGGCGCAGCTATATCAATATTTGCAGTCAGCAGGAATGGGAACTGCCCTAGTTCATTCCAGTTTTGTCAGCAAGTATACCTTGTTTCTTTACCTTTGCCTATAAGCACAAATAACAGACACTGCATTTGGGGGGTAAAGTACAGCAGCTGGGCCCTATCTTGTGGGAAAAACACGTGTCCATCATCCCTGAGAATAGAAAGCCCATTCGCTACACTCTGCTGGGAGGAGGAGGAGGAAGAAAGCAATATCACCTTACCAGTGCTATTTTTCTAGAAAAAGGGGTGCCAGAACTCACCATGAACATCTCCTTTGTTCTCTTATAAATCATAGAATCATAGCACTGTAGAGTTGGAAGGGACCCTGAATGGCAGTGGTGCCCACCTGAGAGGGGCCGGAACTGAGTTGCCATGAGTTCTGGCAGGAGAAAAAGTTGTGCACCTTACCATTGCGAAAGCATCTTTCTCTGGCTCTGAAAGGGGAAACCTTTTTCAGAAGGTGGAAGCTAAAGTTTTTTTTCACTTATTTACTATATTTATATAGTAAATATACAGGGACGTGGGTGGCGCTGTGGATTAAACCACAGAGCCTAGGACTTGCTGATCAGAAGGTCGGCGGTTCGAATCCCCGCAACGGAGTGAGCTCCCATTGCTCGGTCCCTGCTCCAGCCAACCTAGCAGTTCGAAAGCATATCCAAGTGCAAGTAGATAAATAGGTACCACTCCGGCGGGAAGGTAAACGGTGTTTCCGTGCGCTGCTCTGGTTCGCCAGAAGTGGCTTAGTCCTGCTGGCCACATGACCCGGAAGCTGTACGCCGGCTCCCTCGGCCAATAAAGCGAGATGAGCACCGCAACCCCAGAGTCGGCCACGACTGGACCTAATGGTCAGGGGTACCTTTACCTTTATACCGCCATTCATCAGAAGATCTCAGCATAAAATAGAGGATGAAAACATCCAAATAAGTAAAGCAAAACAGCAAAACAATACCCCCAACTTCCCACAGACCCATATAAAAGGAAGTAGGATATTAATCAGCCAAAGGCTTGAATTAGTGAAGTGTCTGGTGGTGTCTTGATAAGTTTCCCTCCCAATGTGAATTGCAGTCTGGAAATACTCAGGTTTTTTGTGTTTGATTTTTTTGAAAAATGGCTTCCTCTTATACTTATTCCATAATGTGAGGACATTATGGGCATCTTGCCGCTGCTTTCGAGAAGTGAGGTTTGCTACTGACGTGGGCTGACTGAGGGAGAAAGCAGATGCTTTGGTCTTGAGTTCAGATCCTTAAAGAAAAAAAAAAGTACTGGCTTGCACTGTGTGTGTCCTTCACCTGATAAAATAATTTCACAGGCATTTTAAGGTTGCAAAACTGTACAGGAAACTTTGAAAAAGTGTGTTGCTGACATCAGTAGGCAGTGGCTCTCCATAGCATGGTTCAGCCAGCATTCAGACTCCAGAATTCCAAAGCTCTGCAAAACAGGCATTTCTGGACCTTATCCATATATAAATAAATATAAAACAATTAAACCCCAAACCTGAACCTAATTACTATTCTGAGCTCTTGGGTTGATTAATTCCATGTACTATGTGGAATGCAATTCCGAAACACTATTATGAAGGAGTAAGCCCCATTGAAGGGGGGCTTACTCGTGAGTAAACATGCTTATGATTCCATTCTTGTGTGAGTGGGTGGGTTAGCCCTCTGTCTCCTTAAGTGGGAAAGTTAAAAATTTAATCTTTCTACAGTTATGTCTTTCTTTGGAGGAGTATACTGGACTCTTATTTCCTCATGGGACACAAGCCCATTTGAAGGCTGGAGCTTTTAAAATTAGAGAGAAGGAAAACAGATTAAAATGATACGGGTTTATCCATTTCTTCTCTTTCCTCTTAACCCTGTATCAGAGGGACACATACCATTTATTTGTTTCAGTGAAGCTGAAGAAACAGCAAAGATTGCACACCTTATAACAATCTGATCCAACACAAAAATGTCATAATAAAAACATAACTTTATAATAAGCAACTTATATCAAATAAATTAATATTCAATAATTGGTTCAAATATAATGGTACACAATAAAATTTAATGTCAGCAAATAATTGCACAGAAATTCACTCTTAACAATTACAATAAATGGTTTCTGAACTATAAAACAAAAAACAAGTCACAGTGCATAAAATAATACAAATAATGGGAGGCAGGAGACAGTATACCAATGGCATTTACCTAATTGGACTTTTACAGACATACTGTTCTCTGCTAGGCAAGCAACTGATCTCTGAGGCACAACTGCTCTTCCACAGCCACTTTTATGAAACTTGGGCCTCCTGAATTCCTTAAAGCAGGGGCGAAACTAGGCTTTATTTCACTTGGGTCAAAGACCCAGCTTGGCAACCCCCCTCCAAACGCATTTGCGTACACACACATAGGCTGGGCGTCTCAATGGGGCCCCTCTGGAAGTTTCACTCAGGGCCAAAAACCCTGGCTAGCCCCACTGTAGCTACAGGTCTGCCTAACAGCTACCCACTTTAAGAATTGCCTAGTAATTTTCTTTTCTTTTGTATCAGTCCTTGTTGTTTACAGACTGAAATCCAATGCATTTTCTTCCAATAGCACTCATGACTATGGGCCATGGTTCCTTTCAATTACTTGGTGTGTATAACATGTACATTTTAACTTGTAAGAGGTGCATTCTTTAAATCGATGTCGTTGCAAGGATGCTCTGGCCATGCAGCATTTGGATTCCCTTCCTAACCATCCTTGTAATGTGCATTACAGCTATTTTGACACACTTCCCCACTCTGTGGGTTGTAGCAGGGAGAACATAATGAGGGGCAGAAATAGGTTACCAGCCAACAGCAGAAATAATGAGACCATTAACCTCCCCGTCCATCCTTTTCTGCTCCTCTGGAACCTCTGTAATTCAGACAGATGCTTAAGGGATGATTGAGTGGGCGTACACCCCTCCTGGCAAATCTAGTCCTTATCTGCTCATGCTCAGAGCAGTGCATGACCGTGTCCTGCTGTTCAGCAGTCAAGCTTATGAAGAAAAGCATAGACTACTAGAGGAGCAAAATATATTGTGAGGAGAGGAAGGGGGTTGCAGCCTTGTTACCTATCTCTAGATAAGGTGGTTTTGCTAAAGCATTTGGTGGGGGGGGGGTGACACACTAGCACTGATTGGATGAGCTGCTCTGATGTCACAGAAGAGCCTTTAGCTTTCATACTCTGGACTGCGGTGGTATTAGAGGGACTGAGTAGAAAGATGGACAAATGCAGGAAACATAGAAGTTGAAAGAACTTAGGAAGAGGCATTTGTTTTAGAGGACCGCAGGGTAGAATGAGAAAACTCAAGAGCAAAACCAAAGAGAATGGGCAGAGGAGACGCTCACAATTTCTAACCATCTTTTTAAACATAAAACGTGCATTTTTAATGTCATGCAATTTTTTAAATGTGTCTTAATACAGAATGCAGATAAGAAGATCACAATAGTCGGTATTACTTTATTCACATTTGTTGAAATTGTTCTCCTGTATCATCATCCATCTTTGCTAACATGAAACGGCAGTTTCTCTATCTGCATACACAGGTCTGGATTGAGTTGAATTCATTTCCCATTTAAGTCAATGGGACTAGTAAATGATAACTTAAATGTATTTCAGTTCAGATTAAGTTCGACCAACAGGCTGAGCAGCCCTGTGCTTATATACCAGGCCTGGAGATTTGCTGATGAATCCGATACATGCTTAAGCAAGAGGGGAGAAGAATGCAAAGGAAGAAAACACAAAAACAGGGTGGGTTTGGGAAGAGGCACACAACCACGGTGAACACTGCCACAGCTCACCAGCTGGGATTACATGGCAAAGGTTAATTTATTGCAGCTGGGCGTCAGACTCCAGAAAACAAATTTGTTGGCCGTTTTCTACTAAGTGACAGACTTACATGGAGGAATAGTTCATTTTCTGGATTTTGTACAGGGGAAATCCATATTTTAGTCAGTAGACATCCATGAATTTGCAGAAACTACTCAGCGGTGATAACAACACAAAAGTCTGGAGGGTATGAGACGATACCTGCAGGCAAATTTGGTGGTGGCATCGTAATTGTGCAAATATCATAACAACAACAACCATCATCAGGTTAGTCATTTATGGACTATATTTTGTAATACAACATCTTTCCAATTAAAATTTGCTGGTCTCTACATCGAAATATTGTTATAGGTTCTGAACTTCAAGGTGAAGCAGACTAGACATCAAAACACCTTTATTTAATTTTTAAAGCATCCCACTTGTCTCCTGATTAGAAATGGAGTCAGGAGCATCAGCCTCTAGCTTAGAAGAATAAGAATGGTGTAATGGCTAATTAAATAACTACAGTAGCTCTATTCAGCAGTTTTGAAGCTTTTAATTAAAATAGAAAAAGGTGCGGGGTTAGTAGCAAAAATAAAACAAAAGCCACCATTAAGCTGGTGATATTCAAGTAGCATTCCTCCTGGGAGGTAAGTTGGCTCAAGGAAACATAGGGTTGTAGTCAACAAAGTGGACCAATTGAAATTAAAGACCATATCTGTATTAGCTCAATGGGTCTAATCTGAGTAAAGTTTAGTTGAATACCATCACAGTCTGAATAATAATGTGAAGTTTGCTGGTGCCTCCACCTATGCTCAACCTGCATATTTGTAAATACTGGTAAATTACAAAATCTAGCAGCCTCCTTCCCATAGATACCAGCCCCAAGTAACACTATCATCAGCTTGCATCAGCAGTAGTACATATTGAATATGTATTAAGTAGTTCATAGTGAAGAAAAAGACAAAGCCATAGGTGACATGCAGGCTGTTGCAAGTACCGTAGCATCATTTTTTGTGAGTCATTAGAGCTGGGGAAATGGCAAACACAACAACCATATGCAAACACAAAAACCATATGCAAAATCCAGGTCCACCAGGAATTTTTTAATGACAGTTAGAGGTGTTTGACCGTGGAACGGTCTCCCTCAGGAGATTGTGGGCTCTCCTTCTTTGGAGGTTTTTAAGCAGAGATTGGATGGTGATCTGTCATCGATGCTTTAACTGAGATTCCTGCATTACAGGGGGTTGGACTAGATGACCGTGGAGTCCCTTCCAATTCTATGATTCTATGCTGCACACATTCTATGTGTTGCCATCATAAGATGTACCGGTAAGTAACCGAGAACTGTGAGAAAGGGACAATGTTCAGGTCTCCGGATAGTGGTGAATCTGATTTCCCTGGAGTAGGAGTGCCAACTTGGCCCTGTGACTGTGGGTGCCATACAGGGTGCATGGCCCTGGCACCAAAATTTGTGGGAACCTGGCCCCTTCAAGGGGAATTTTGTGGGTGCTGGGGCCCCCAGGGAGTTGGCACCTATGTCCTGGAGACAAGAATGGTTTGAAAGGAACCTGGATTTTTTTTTTTTTTTTTGCAAGGCAGGTACTATAGGAGCCAACTCCTAGGGGCTGACGTCCTTTCTGGCTCCCCTCCCCTCAAAATAAAATATTTATGGGACACCCCAAAAAAGTTGATGGGCGTTTCCATTCGAATAGCGTGTTTGTGTGCCATGTCATGTGATCGATTGTGTGGGGCGGGGCTTACCTGGCCGCCCCCCACCCAATATTTTATTGCAGTTGGCGGTACCCCTGACAGGTACTGAGCCTGAACTGTTGCCTCGTAGCTCGGCTTGAACCCCGCGCCGCTGCCTCGAGACCTTGTGGCCTCCGCCTCTTCGGGCAGCGTCCGAAACGAGAGCCTTGCATGAGTTGACCCTTGTGGCGAGAAGGCGGGAAAAAGGCTCCTCCCGCCCCGCGTTCTGTGCGGAGGGTGAGTCTTGGGTGGGTTGGGGGGCGCTTTGCGCGCGCGCGGGCTGCGCTTATTCCGCGTGAGGAGAAGAAGAAAGGCGGCCGGGGCGGGGGCCGCCTGTGCAGCAGCCGGGGCAGGACTGGCGCGCGGACGCTGGAGGGGGCTCTTCGCCGCCGCGCCTTTCCCCGAGGCGGGGGCCGGAGTGGGAGTGGGAGGGGAAACAGAAGGCGGCGACGGCGGCGGTAGGAGCAGCAGCAGCAGCAGCGCTCGCTTCCCGCTCCTGGGTCGGCGGGGCTCCGCTCCCCTGACCCTTTGGCCTCCCTTTCCCCGCGCGCAAAGAGGCGAGCGAAGCTGGAGAGCCATGGCGCCCTCGTTCCCGTCGCCCGCTCGCCGCCGCTGCTCCCCTTGCCTTCCCCCTCCTCCTCCTCCTCGCCGCCACACCGCCTCCCGGAGCCTTTAATGGCTCGGACCCTTCGGCGGCCCCAAGCCGACTCGTCCTGCGCCACCACAGCGAGCGAGCGAGAGAGCCCCAGCAGGAGCGCCGCGCACGGTGAGCAGGGGCGGGCGGCGCGCGGACCTCGGAGCAAACAATGGGGGAGAGGGCTTGGAGGGGGCGGGCGCGTGGGCGCTTGCGGGGCTGAGGGGGCGGCGGCTCCCGAGTCCGGGCGCGGGGGGCCGCTCGGGCGAGGAGGAGAAGCAGCCCTTTTCATGTTCGTCCGCCGCCGGAGACGCTTCTTGCGGGGGTGAGGCGCCAGCCCTGGAAATCCGCTTGGACCAGGCTGAGAGGTGTGTGTGTGTGTTGTGTTGTGTTGTGTTGTGCGGTCTCTCTCTCTCTCTCTCTCTCTCCCCCCCCCGCCTTTATGGCCCACGCCCCCGCTCCGGTTTTGCACGCCGCTACTTCCAGAAGTTGCCTTTTGTCTCCTCGATCCGATTTGGAAGTTGCTGGGGCGAAGGGCTCCTCTTCGGACTTCTCTCGCTCTCCCCGCCCCCTTCTCGCTTTGCAGTATCTCTGGTGGGCCCGCGCCCCCACCCAGGCTTCAGATGCGATCTTTCGTCTGGGGTTGTGCTTTGAAATGTTTGTGTTTGTGTGATTCAAATCGCCTCACCTACCCCTTTGTATATAAGAATAAGAATCATCCGGCTCGCCTTTCTCTATTGACGGCCGGGCGGTGCGCCTAGGCAGAGCTGGCTGCGCACAAAGGAAGCCGAGGGAGCGCCTGGGATGGACGGACGGGACGGACAGACGTGGGGAGGAGCAGCCAGCCTTGCTTCTCATCTGGAACCGTTTAACTCCGCGCAAGGTCGGGTCTCGACCCAGCGGCGGCGGGGGGCGGGTAGGGGATCGCGGAGCATTTATTAGGGTTCCTCAATATGGGCAGGGGAGGGGTGCGCAGCTAAGGTAGAGGGTGCCATTCAGAGGAGGCCTTGGTGACCAAGGTGTGGTATTTGCCTCGGTTGGAAGATACCTGGTGTTTTTAAGCAGGGTGGGAGGTGGGGAATCAAATCAGAGCTATTGGGCACAATACAGTGTGTCCCGTTGAAGTGAGAGGATGGGTTCGCAAGAGCCTGGTGGTTCATTTCGGAGGAGGGGTGGTTGTTTGCCCCCCTGGTAGATTGTGCCTCATGTTAATTAGTTGGAAGAGGTGCCATTTGGCTTTCCAGCCTCTTGACAGGTACCAAGGTGTTTTAGGTTTTGAATTGACTGAAACACACCCTTTTCTGGCTCCCATGATCAGACCTTGCAGCTGAACAATGCACAGTGTCTTTACAGATCCAGAGTGCAACTGCTGCCTTCCTACCATGGAAGCTCATAAAGGTATGCTTGTTATCTACTGTATTTGCTCAAATGCAGCGCACACTTTTTTTGGCCAAATCAACGTCGCGAAAATCAGGGAGTGCATTATTAGATTTGATTGTGCTGGCAAACCAAACCCTTTTGGTTTCAAGGTTTGAGGTGCGGATTAGATTCGTGTAAATATGGTAGTACAAGCTAAGTGAATTGTTTTTGAAAACGGAGGAGACGAGGGGAAAGTTATGGAAGGGAACTAAAGAATCCAGCTACCAAGAAGGCCCTCTGGACTTAAGCTCACTCTGTGTGTGTGTGTGTGTGTGTGTGTTTGTACACAACAGGCTGTATACACACACACACACACACACACACACACCCCTGGCTGAAAACCTGGATCTAAGTTGCAGCTGATACCCCAGATCTCAACTGAGTCAACAAAGGAGAAAATGCTAAAGAATATGTGACATGCCACCCCACTCTCCATGACCCAATCATTCTAAATTAATAAGAAGTGAAGCTCCAAGATCAGGAGTTACATGACCTATTTGGTCCCATGGCAGTGGCCCTCTTTTTTCTTTTGCCTTGATCACATAGTTTCAGGTGCAACCAAAATAAGACATGGTATGGTCTATTTGGGCCGCTTCACAGATATGTTTACATCAGCTGCTTTCTTATCACTTGATTGCTCAACACCTGATGACTCACAGCTGAATGTGCGAATTGACTCAGCATTGAAAAGAACCGTGCTTGAGGCTATGGGAGGCAGTACAAAATTTGTTTGGGGACTTTTTCACACTGTGGCCAAAGGTTGAGATGCTGGTCGTTGGTCAAATATTCCATGAAGTCAAGAAAGCCCTTGTGGGCTCCTAAATCATGATGTGTTCTGGCAGCAGTGGCAAGGGATAAAAGGCACTTGCTTCCCATGCCTGAAGGTCAGGAGACACCCTGCTTCACCTCATCTTGGAGCAGGCAACCCCTGCCCTATAGATCATTTGGAAGAGTTTCCCCCTCCTAGCTAAACTACATAGTCTTAACTCTACTGGGCTTTTGATAAACTACATGCATCTCACTGCAGAGGAATTTGAAGTATAGGAAAGAGAATGAAACAGACAACAGAATTTTGGAAGGTATTGGCTGCATTTTTACATGCATGAACGGTGAATGCAAATACATGTGCAGCCTCTTAGTAAACGGAGCATGCAATGGCTGGTAGTAATTTGCAGCTACATTCCATAAGGAGCATGCAATGGCTGATAGTAATTTGCAGCTACAGTCCATAAGGAGCATGCAATGGCTGATAGTAATTTGCAGCTACAGTCCATAAGGAGCATGCAATGGCTGATAGTAATTTGCAGCTACATTCCATAAGGCTACATGGTATGTGGGAAACCATGCATATCGATAGCCAGCACAGAGCAGAGCTGCAGATTTTCTCTTACTTCAGTTGAATGGGTCGCCTGCCATGTCTAGATCACTTCTAATGCAATGAACCATCTGTTGGGCCACAACCACCCTGAGGGTGAGATGCAGGATCCATATTAGATAGGTGCAGAAGTAATCTCTTCCCAAATAAAACATGCCCAGGAGCACTGTGCCATCAGCCTTTGGGGGGGGCATTGTTCTCCATTGCAAAGGAACTGTGCACATGCTGAGAGGCACCCTACACAAGCCACAGGTGCACATTGAGTCTACTGCATTTGTTGTGTGTGTGGGGGGGGGGAAGACTTCTGTGCCATTTGGAATAGTACTGTATAAAGCTCTTGGGAGCTTTTAGTTGTGAACCTTCTAGAGAAGTGGTAGAAGCAGAGCTATCATTTAAATTAACTGATCAATGCATTTATATCTCATCTTATTTCCAGAGCCCTTATGTGGCTCTAGCTCAGATCCCTATAGGTTGCCTTCCGGCAAATGTGCGTTATGCAGTTCTGGAAATCTGATAGTCCTCAGCTTACTTGCTTGCTTCCAGATGACCCAGTGGCCAAGGAATCCCCTTCTTTTCAATCTTCCCACTCCTGTTTGCACATGGGCTGACTGGGTTCTGCTTTTGCAGCCTCATAGCTGACTTCATGCCAGCATGTGAACTACTTTAGAAGGAACCACATGGGAGGTGCTAAGGAAACATCACTGCCCTTGGGTACTCTTGGTACCCTCTCCCTATGTAACTTTCTGTAAATTAAGATCTTCATTGTGAAATGACTCCTTCAGGTGTCTCTGCCACATAAGCTGAGTCAGGGGCTGATGAGAGAAAGGGCCTTCTTTGTGTTGGCACCCCAGTTGTGGAACACTTCCCAGAAAGACCCACCTGGTGCCTAATTGCACTTTCAGCACCAGGCAGAGACCTTTTTTTTAATCTTCCATGCTTGTAAGACAATTTCAATCCCACTGTCTTTAACACTGCTTTTACCATTTGTTGCTTACTGTTTAATTCTTCTTTTTGTAAACTGCCCTGGGAAATTAATTGAGGAGTAGTATAAAAATACTTGTAATATATTATTTCTGGATGAGACTGGAAGAGGGAATGTGTGCTTTGTTACTAAGCAACCACATTTGTGGTTCCTTCAGTCAGTCTTCCCCATTCCAGATAATCTTATTGCTGTCATAAAGGAATTATATACAGATACACAGTTTAATTTATTTCCATCTGAACTGGCCTGTGCTTGTTTTGGTTCTTGTTGACTGTCCACATAGGGGACAGGGAGAAGACTTGAGATAATGATGGTTGACAAGACCGGCATCTCTGGGATGCTAAGGATTCACAGCATTGACAAGGGTTTTGCCTTTGTGGTTTGATGGTGTTTAGCAGTAGTATCCGAGGAGCACTTTGTGCAGCTTCCTTGCTTATACCTCGTGTGTTGTCAGAGTGGCATCATCTCTCGCTCTTGCCTTTGCAACCATAATGCTATTCCACAATAATGCAGTCTCGTGATTCTTAAACAGAGCTTCCCTTATGCCTTGACAGTTACCCCTGGGCACAGTGAAATTCATTTCACAGCACTGACGTCCAAAAGGGTTGTGAAGGACCGTTTCACACATTACATGTTTTGATGTATACCTAAAAATAGGAGGCATTTAATGACATAGATAGGTCCTCAGAAATGCATGTGCACCAACATGTATGTCATACAGGTACATGTCTCAAGGTGGACTGTAACTGCTGGTATATTCAGTGGGAGACCCGGATTTGCCTCTGCATCTTGTGTGACATGATCTTTGCATGACCTTGGAGGCTACCTCTTCCCTTATGTCTCATTATGCTCCCTTGTATCAGCTGTGAACATCCCAGTTCAGGCAACAAGGAGTTGCAAGAACAGTGGCTTCCCCATGTTTATGCCCTTCTGTTTTTCTGGAATCCTGATGACATGCAGAATCTCTTTTAAAATCACTTTAGGTTCTTTTAATTTGGGATTGCATTTGATGGTCACAGAGAAACTTAATCATGGAAAGAGCTTTTGGCATATGTTTCGTGTGGAGTCTTAGTTCTAGGTTTGTTTGTTTTTAATTCCTTTTTAAAATTGAAAGCTGTACTGTAAAATATTTACAACACAACTGAACAAACACAAAATACTTTGCATGAAGTTTGGTTTATTCTGGAATGTTAAAAAGTTCTAAATTCCTCTCCCTACCCATCACCAGACCAATCCACAGTAAGAAAGATTGATATTAAAAAAAGGAGAGTGAGTGATTATTGGCTAACCCAAAAATGAGGTGAGGATCTGAAGGCACCTGAAAAAGGCTTTTATGGAGACTAGAAGCAAACCAATACAGTCGTACCTTGGATTTTTGAATGGCTTAGTTCTCAAATGTTTTGGCTCCCGAATGCTGCAAACCCGGAAGTGACAGTTCCAATTTATAATAATAATAATAATAATAATAATAATAATAATAATAATAATTTTTTATTTATACCCAGCCCTCCCCAGCCAAGGCCGGGCTCAGAGCGGCTTACAAGCAATAATAAAAACAAGATGAATGATTACAACTTAAAAACAAAAATAAAAAACAACATTAAAATAATGGAACATTAAAATATTAAAATGTAGCCTCATTGCAGGAGGAGAAGGAAAAGAAAAAAGAAAGAGAGGGAGGGAGGGAATCAAATTGGCTCCAAGCCAAAGGCCAGGCGGAACAACTCTGTCTTACAGGCCCTGCGGAAAGAAATCAGATCCTGCAGGGCCCTGGTCTCATGAGGCAGAGCGTTCCACCAGGCCGGAGCCAGAGTTGAAAAGGCCCTGGCTCTGGTTGAAGCTAATCTAACTTCTTTAGGGCCTGGGACCACAAGGGTGTTGTTATTTATGGACCTTGAGGCTCTCCGTGGGGCATACCAGGAGAGGCGGTCCCGTAGGTACGAGGGTCCTAGGCCGTGAAGGGCTTTAAAGGTCAAAAGCAGCACCTTAAATCTGACCCTGTACTCCACCGGGAGCCAGTGCAGCTTGAAAAGCACTGGGTGAATATGCTCCCATGGCAGAGACCCCGTGAGGAGCCTCGCTGCAGCATTCTGTACCCGCTGGAGTTTCTGGGACAGCTTCAAGGGCAGCCCCGCGTAGAGCGAATTACAGTAGTCAAGCCTGGAGATGACCGTCGCATGGATCACTGTGGCCAGGTCGGGGCGGGAAAGGTAAGGGACCAACTGCTTGATGCGGCGAAGGTGGAAAAATGTCGCCTTGGCTGTTGCTGTAACTTGCGCCTCCATGGAAAGGGAGGCGTCAAGGATTGCACCCAAACTCTTAACGGAAGGCAATGGCACTAATTGGGCCCCCGCAAGAGAAGGGAGTTGGTCCCTCATCACCATGCCATCCCGACCTAGCCATAGGACCTCTGTCTTCGAAGGCTTTAGTTTCAATCGGCTCCCACGAAACCATCCAGCCACAGCTTCCAAGCATCTGGTCAGTGTGTTCAGGGCCGAGTCGGTGTGGCCATCCATCAGCAGATAGAGCTGAGTGTCATCAGCATATTGGTGACAGCCCAGCCCAAAGCTCCGGATAATCTGGGCAAGGGGGCGCATGAAGATGTTAAAAAGCATCGGGGAGAGAATTGCGCCCTGCGGCACTCCACACACCAAGGAGTGGCGCGACGACATTTCCTTCCCTAGTGCCACCCTCTGTCCCCGACCAGAGAAAAAGAGCACAACCAGTTACGTGCTATGCCCTGTATCCCCACGTCTGCGAGGCGGTGGTCCAGAAGATCATGATCAACCATGTCAAAGGCTGCTGACAAATATAAAAGGATCAGCAGTCCTGACCCACCTCGATCCAGTTGTCTACGGAGATCATCTGTTAGGGCAACCAGAGCCGTCTCCGTCCCAAAACCAGGACGGAAACCGGACTGAAATGGATCTAATGCCGATGTTTCCTCCAGAAACCTACCAAGCTGTTCAGCAACCGCTCTCTCAATTACCTTACCCAGGTATGGAAGATTTGAAACTGGGCGGTAATTGGATAGGTCTAAGGGATCTAATGAAGTTTTCTTTAAGAGTGGACACACCACTGCTTCCTTCAGTTCCCCTGGGAATGTCCCCGTGTCAAGGGACAAATTGATAATTTCAACCAGGGGGGTCCGCGCAACATCTGGACACTCCCTAATCAGCCAAGATGGGCACGGATCAAGGAGGCAGGTGGTGGGCCTACCAACTTGGAGGAATCTATCCACATCAGTAGGGAGTATCCGATCGAAATGGTCCAACACTGGACCTGAAGTCAGCCGAGGGGCCTCCAGTTCAGTCACTGTATCTAAATTGGCAGGGAGGTCACGGCGGAGCAACAGGACTTTCTCCGCAAAAAAGCTCGCGAATGCCTCACAGCTGTGGGTCGAATTTATGCTTAAATTTGGTTGTCCTTCTAAGGACGTTATTGACCTAATTATTCTAAAAAGTTGTGCCGGGCGAGAGCTAGCGGATGCAATGGAAGCTGCAAAGTAAGATTTCTTAGCAGCTTTCATAGCCATCTCATAGGCTTTCATAAGCGTCCTATAAGATTTGCGAGCTATTTTTGGAAGCCGAACGTCAGAGGGGGCTTCTGCGGCTTCTGATTGGCTGCAGGAGCTTTCTGCAGCCAATCAGAAGCAGTGCTTTGGTTTCTGAACGTTTTGGACGTCGAACGGACTTCCAGAACGGATTTCTTTCAACTTCCAAGGTACGACTGTATTGTCCACACTGATTGCTAGTGACTCTTTGGCCTATCAGTCAAAAGCCTTTTACAGACCTACCAGGTATCTGAGTTACTTGAAACTGAAGATGCTGAGCATTGTACCTGGACTTTCTGTGTGCAAAACAGGAATTCTATAACTGAACTACAGCTTAAAGCAGAGGGATCTGTGGCAGAGGACAGTGTGTACATGGGGATTTTTTTCTGACCTATTTCTTTTCCTTGTCGTCTGCCCTAGTTTGCACTGCCAGCCAGTGTACTTGACCATTTGTATGCAGTTGTCCATGTCCCTTACCAGGCAGAAACATGAATCTGATGTTCTTCTCCTTCTTTTTAAGGGTGCACATTCTCTCCAAGGTTATTTCGCGTCAGGATTGAGAATACCCATAGTGGGTTATGTGTAATTAGGACTGCAAGCTTTAATCGATTTTAATCAGTGTGATTATTCAATTTGAGTTTCAGTGGCTGATTAAAATTTGCCCCTCAACTAACCCGTGATGTTGACAACAAAAGTCAGATGGGGCACTTGAAGGGCATGTCACTCGCTGGGCTATATAGATGTGCCATTTTCCTTTTCAATGAGCCAAAACTGATAGAACTCCTTGAAGGATAACTTTTCCCATAAGATTTATCGATAGCTAGCAAAGTTTTCATGGAACACTTTCTCTCCTTCTAAAAATAAGAACCAAAAGCAGTTGATAGACATGAGGGTGAATTCTGTGCCAATATACAGTGGTACCTTGGGTTACAGACGCTTCAGGTTACAGACTCTGCTAACCCAGAAATAGTACCTCGGGTTAAAAACTTTTCTTCAGGATGAGAACAGGAATCGTGCTATGGCGGCGCAGCAGCAGCAGGAGGCCCCATTAGGTAAAGTGGTACCTCAGGTTAAGAACAGTTTCAGGTTAAGAACGGACCTCCGGAACGAATTAAGTACTTAACCCGAGGTACCACTGTATCTTGATCTTTGATTGGAATAGATGAATCTTGAAGATGTTCATTTCAGAAGCTGTTTGGCATCCTACTACATCTGGGGAATATTATGGATGCTGTCATTTTAATGTGGAATAGTATCTTTTATTTATTGCAATTTATTCTACCTTGTACTTAAGGAAAATGTACTTTTCCAAGAACTTCAGAGTCCTTTCTGTACATTACAAAATGTCAGTGATTGACTTAGATTTAATTGGCTGAAAAGCTTGACAGCAAATCGATTTGAGAGTCTTTAATCAGTTGGCATTCCTTGCTAGTAATAAATAGAAGTTTTAAAAATCTGGAGTTCCCCAGTCCAAAAATTGAAAGCAAGACAGAGCAAGTTTTCAATTTTTCTTTCCTTTTGTTAAGAAATGTTGTTGTTGTTGTTCACTGCAAATTGTATAAGTGTAGCATGATATGTTGAAAGTAACATTCTATTAAACCATGATATCTTCTTAGGCCTTCTTTTAAGTAGATTGCTCTCCTGAGGATGAGGAAATAACTGTTTAAACACGGGGGCTAGTTGGTTGTTTTAGTGTGTGTGTTTTTCTTCTAAGTGCATAGACATTTTTGCCTTGTAACATATCCAATATAAATCTTTGGATAACCTGTTGATATTGGAGTAAATCCATTTTAAGTAATGTTACGCTGTGTTATAACTCTTCCACCATCAAATACGTGGCCAGTCGTAGTGAGTTTGTATCCAAAATATAAGTTTGCCACCAGACAACAGAGAATATACTTGGTTTACAGATACAGTGGACGCTCGGGTTGCAAACGTGATCCGTGCGGGATGCACGTTCGCAACCCGCAGCGGCGCGTCTGTAACCTGAAAAGACGCAACCTGAAGCGTCTGTAACCCAAGGTATGACTGTAGTCATATTAACTCCATTCAGATGTCATGCCCAATGATGGATATCAAGGAAGTTTCTCTGTAGTGTTAGATGCAAAGCTTTCTTGGAGCTATGCCTGTATAGATAAAATAGAATTGGAAACCTTGATTTGAAATGGATTTTCAAACTATGTTTTGTAATACCTGTGCTTTGCAGTAATTTATTAAACCATAGTTACATCTCAGGAGGTTGCTGCATCAGAGAAATGGGAGTGCCAAGTAAATGTAAACAAACACTAAACAATAGTTTGCCTGATTTTTAAAATTGAAACTGTGGTTTGAGCTTCCTAACTATTTTAGCACAAACCATAGTGTAATGTTATGTCTTGAGTTGAGTTGAGACAACTGAAATGGCCAAGAGCAGCTTGGCACATGGAGACTGCTGTTGGCAATCTACCGGCATATGAAGCTGTACTTTATTGCAGTTGCTGTTTCAAAAATGAGGAATTGCATGCTGAGAACTGTAGTTCTTGAGCTAAATATTTTCTTTCAAATGAGTTTTCTGCGGCCACTCAGTTGACAGTGCAAAATTCCAGCGGTAGTACTTGACACTTGGGATACCCCCCTATCTTTAAGGAATATGTTATTCATTGAAAAAGCTGACTTTGCATCTGTTAGAATGGGATTTGAATGTTCCTTTGTAAAGTAACTTTCTGTGGAACTGGATAGAATTAGAGCCATTCAGATACCTTAAGAACCAGTTATGTGTGTTAAAGGCAAGTCTGTGAGCTTAAGCTTTAAACATGCAAACATCTGAATATACATTTTATTTATGGATTGCAAACTTACTCCTGAGTACCCTTGCGATTTCAGCCTACTGCTGTTGGCAATTGTATATATATTTTATCTTATTAATAACTGATTTCACTACAAAGTCTGATTACACCTCAGGTGAGAAAGTATTGCATTAATACAAGTTAGATACCAGGATGGCTTATGTTACAATATTCGCTATGCCTCTTTTTTTGGTGTTGATACACTTTGTAGTGAGTTCATCGAGCTTGTTGTAAGGGGCGGGGGGAAATCCTGATTTATGACAGAAAATAAACCAAATGATTGTGTTGAGATTACTTCTCTCCCTCTCCCTCTCCCCTTTGTCCTGCTAACACAGGCATAGTAAGCCTTTTTCAGTCTGAGAGTCACATTTCATTCTGGCCCAAATATCAGTGGTGGGTGGGGCCAATGTCAGAATGGGTGGAGCTAGCGGAACTTCCAGGTTGGCACCTCCAGCAATGGCGGAGCTCCTCCGATCGGGAGGAACTTGCTCCGTGAAAAGCAGTGTCTGACCGCCATGGCGAAGGCGGAGACCCATTGAAATCACAAGCGGGAGAAGCTTGTGAACTTGGGATTCGGCTGGCACCTTTTGTGCCTCCCCTACTCGCGGGGAAACCCTGTTTTGGGGATCCGGAGCGACGTGGGGTGAGTGGCGCGGTGCTTCGAATTGACTGCTTCTTTCACGGAGTGAAGCCGCATTGCTGTTGCCGGAGAGCGCTGACTTTTTCCTGTGGACAATTGGACTTTAAACAACTACCCGTGAGTAGAACGGAAAATTGGATCCTTAAATACCTTAATTTGGCACCGAAATGGGAAGGTCTTAAACAGGAAGTCCGCCTTCCTCTTTTGTAAATAGATTGAAGCAAAGACGTTACAAGCTAAAGTCTTGGAAAGCCTTTGGCAAAGGATTAAATTTCCATCGGTTAAAATTACAAAACCCCCCTTGGAAGCAGGAGAAGAGGGGGGAAATTTTGGACCTAGCGAGCCTGCAGGAGAGAGTGAAAAATCAAATTACAGTGGTGCCTCGCAAGATGAAATTAATTTGTTCCGCGAGTCTTTTCGTCTTGCGCGGTTTTTCGTCTTGCGAAGCACAGTCCGTTGCAACTGCACCTCTTCGAGCGGCTTTAAGAAAAAAGGAAACAAACTCGCAAGACGTTTTCGTCTTGCGAAGCAAGCCCATAGGGAAAATCGTCTTGCGAAGCAGCTCAAAAAACGAAAAACTCTTTCGTCTTGGGAGTTTTTCGTCTTCCGAGGCATTCGTCTTGCGAGGTACCACTGTACCACTGCTCTGAACCTGGAAAAGGGCTGCCAGAAAGAGTGACGTTTTGGGAGAGTTCATTGACTGCGAACAGAACGTATTTGACAGCTAGCTAAATAAGAGAAAGATACTGTTTCCATTGTCCTCTTCTACGTTTAAAAAGGAGGAAAAGTAACTGAAAATTGAAACTATCTTTATGGCTTGAGTTGTGTTTGAAAGGATTGATACAAGTGGAGATTGTTTCCCTCTAGAGGGAGCTTTTGAAATTGTTACAGGAGTGTAACTGGGGAATCTCCAGCTGCAAGATAAGAAATTGTGAGAACCAGAGATTGACCTTGGACCATTTAAAAATGTTGACAGGAGAAGCCATAGTGACTGTATTATGCAAGATAAGCTATTCGCTGGAACAGCTTCATAAGAAGACGGATGACATGGCTTTTAAAATTGACAACTTGGGACAAAAAGCGATTAATATGGGACAAAAAGTGAGCACCAACACAGAAATAATTCAGGACTTGGTACAGGAATCTACTTTGGCAGGACAAATTGTAGAGGAGAAGGAGAAAGCTGTTGTTGTTGAGCCTAAAGTAATACAAGTGGGATCTTCAGTCTTACAGAAGAAAATTGAGGACTACAAGTTGAGGCCTTTTATGATCGAATCTAGAAAAAGTCAGATTCTGAGGATCGGATCCCGGCCTGGACTGAAGAAGGAAAGTTGGAAAGATCCCTCTATGCAGGGATTAACTGACTTTTGGGACATAGACTTGGGTCTGGAGGAGATTGAAGTTCTGGGGGCCTTTGGATTTGGAGGAATCTTGAAACATGTCCTGAAACACTTTATGGATCTTAGCTTCAACTATGGAAATTTGGCTGACCTGTCCAGAAGGAATAAAAGTATTGTCCGGTTGGAGTCTTCCAGAGATCTGCTCCTTAGAATTAAAGAATATGAAGAAGACCTGCAGAAGGGACCTGGAAAAGAGTTAAGAGCCTCGGACATAAGATCTCCAGGTTGATGGACTATATGGAATTGACGGAAAGGACTGGTAGAATCCGAAACCAGGGAGAGGAGATGGTGGAAGAAGATTGGAAAATTTAAAGTTTATATCTAGAAATACTGTAAAATTAATGAGTGATAGAAAAATGGTGGAATGAAATTTTATGGCCTTAGCAGAAATGTTATAAGGAGTTAAGCATATATAAGTATTTTAGTCTTAATGGAAAATAAGGTTAAAAATATGTTGAGATATTTATAAAATGATAGAAAATAGAGAAAGATGGAAAGGATTTGCTGAAACAATTAATAGAAGTGGAATACAAAAAGGGAGGTGAGAGGAGGTTGAGGAAACAAGGGAATGAAAGATAGAGTATGGAAAAGGTGTGATGTATGTTTTTAAATTGTTTTTGTTTTGTTTTATTTAGGGTTAGGATTTTGTTTAGTTTAGTTTAATGTGTTTAGTTTAATGTGTTTAGGTTGTGTTTTGTATTATTTATATATTGTATTGTATTGCTTTTTTCTCTTTTGTTTCTCTTTTCTCTTGTCTTTTCTTTTCCTTTTCTGTAATCTTTAAAAGTAATAAATATTATTTAAAAAAAAGAATGGGTGGAGCTAGCTTCTGCACATACACAAACTCTTCACTGTCCATCATCCAGGCAAAAAAAAGCATTACAGGAGTTCAAAATTCTAGCCAGGCAAAAGCACTCAAGGAGGGGGGTGCAGAGCAGGGGCTGGAAGGGTTGTGGGCTGGAGAAGATTGTAGCCTGGAGAGAGACCAAAGGACCAGATAGAGAGACCAAAGGGACTTCCGGAGGCGGCGCCATCGGCAATGGCGGAATCCCTCTAGCTCTGAGGGACACAGCTCCGCGGAAACCGGGTCTTGCCGCTACGGCGAAGCGGGGACCCCTTCGAAATCACAGGCGGGAGAAGCCTGTGACCGTGGGACTCGACGGGCACCTTCAGCGCCCCCCCAATCTGCAAAGGAGCTCGGTTACGAGCTCCGGAGCGTAACGGGGAGTTTGGCGCGGTGCTGAGAGTCAATTGCTTCTTCCGTGGAGTGAAGCCGCACAGCTGTTGCCGGAGAGCGCTGACCTTTTTCCTGTGACAATTCGGCTATTAAACAACTACCCATGAGTAGGTCAAGTTTAAAGACCGGGGATTAAAGAAAAAAATACTAAATTTGGTACCGAAGCGGGAAGGTGCAAACAGGAAGTCCGCCTTCCGTTTCTTGTAAATAGATCAAAGCAAAGACTGCCTAAGCTAAGACCTTGAAAAACGCTTAAAAAGACTTAATTCCTAACATCAATAAAGGAGAACTCCCTCCCTGAGGTGCAGGAGAGGGGAGGGAGAAGGGGAAGTACTTTTTGCCTGCAAAAAAAGAGAGAAAAGGGAACAAAGACCACCACTTAATGCCTGGGAACGGACTGCCAAGGGACAATAGAACTGCCGCACTGTGAATCGCGCTGTTTAAGGACAATGCAACTTTTTGACAGCTAACTCTGTAAGAGAGATACTTTAAATCTGAAGGGTTTCTCCGGACTTGAAACTGTTGCTTTTTTCGTTAGAGGGGGACCTGTGAAAGTTGGAAAAGTTACTTTATTGTTACAAGTTTTAACAGTTACTGTGTCCCCCTAGAGGAACTTTGAAATTGTTACAACTGGCCAAGGAATTTTCCACTCTAAACTGGCCAGGGGAATTTCCCACTACAAAACAAGCTCTAACCGTGTCATTGACCTTGATCCTTAGATAAAGTGTTATGGCAAATTTGACTCAGGAAAAAACAAGATCGGGCAAAACTAGACTGCAGCAGCGTAGAGCATCAGCATCTGGCCCTCCTGCCCCATCAGGGGAAGATTCTGCTCAAGTGGCGCTTAAAGGAATGGCATCTGAAGGGGGTTTAGCTTCAGCATTAGAAAAAAAATTTGAATCTTTGGAAAAATTAAGCAAACAAGTTGCTGAAGCAACAACTAAAATTGATCAAAACACTTCAAGTATCAATAACTTGGGGCAGAAGGTGAACTCAAATACTGAATCTATTGAGAAACTGCTGCAGGAATCCACTTTGAATCGAAAGACAGCTGAGGAAGCAAAGGAAAAAGTATTGGCTGTAGAGGAAAAGATACCACCGATATGTAGGCAGCTTGAGGACCACAAGTCATTGCTGTCTATGATTGAATTAAAAGAAAAACAGACAAATCTAAGGATCAGGGCTGTACCTGAACTTGAGAAAGACAGTTTGAGTGATTTTCTTACGCAGGAATTTGCAGACTTTTGGAACCTAGATGCAGACAAGTTAGATTTCAAGATAGTAAGCGCTTTTAGACTTGGAAGAGGGGGGAGAAAGAACAGGGTGAGAAATGACTGGCAGAATCCGAGACCAGGGAGAAGAGTTGGTGGAAGAAGATTGGAAGAAATTTAAAGACTATTTACAGAAACATTGTAAAATTAATAAATGTTAAAATGATGCTGGATTGAAATTAAGTGGCCTTAGCAACAAAGATAATAAGAATATGTAAAAATGGATTGATAATGGATGAAAATACATAGTTATAATGTGTTGAGATACAGTGGTGCCTCGCAAGACGAAATTAATTCGTTCCGCAAGTTTTTTCTTCTTGCGAGTTTTTCGTCTTGCGAAGCACGGTTTCCCATAGGAATGCATTGAAAATCAATTAATGCGTTCCTATGGAGACCGCTTGCCAGGCTGGCGGTGCGGAGAAGGGCTTTTCTCCCCACCGCAAGCCTTCAGGACAGGTCCGGGAACAGAGGGGAAGGCGCGCAGCGCTTCTCCTCTGTTCCTGGGGCTTGCGGTTGGAGGAGGGTTTTTCCTCCCCACCGCCAACATTCAGAACAGCATTCTGAATGTTGGCGGTGGGGAGGAAAGCCCTCCTGCCACCGCAAGCCTTCAGGACAGCCATCCGAAGGCTGGCGCGGGGAGGAGGTCTCTCCGCCCCACCGCCAGCCTTTGGAGCAGCCTTCCGAAGGCTGCCGGTGGGGCAGAGAGACCTCCTCCCGCCGCCAGCCTTCGGAGCAGCCTTCCGAAGGCTGCTGGTGGGGCGGAGAGACCTCCTCCCGCCGCCAGCCTTCGGAGCAGTCTTCCAAAGGCTGCTGGTGGGGCGGAGAGACCTCCTCCCGCCGCCAGCCTTCGGAGCAGCCTTCCAAAGGCTGGCGGCGGGAGGAGGTCTCTCCGCCCCACTGCCAGCCTTCGGAGGAGCCTTCCGAAGGCTGGCGGCGGGAGGAGGTCTCTCCGCCCCACCGCCAGCCTTCGGAGGAGGTCCGAGGACAGTGGGGAAGACGCGCTGCGTTTCCCCGCTGTCCTGGAGATTTCCCTATGGGCTTTCGTCTTGCCCATAGGGAAATTCGTCTTGCGAAGCGCATCGAAAAACGGAAAACCCTTTCGTCTAGCGGGTTTTTCGTCTTGCGAGGCGTTCGTCTTGCGGGGCACCACTGTATTGAGTCAAGATAAATGAAAGAGGGTAAGGATTTGCTGAACTAATGAATGGGAATACAAAAAAGGGAGGTGTGAGGAGGTCAGGGAAATAAGCAAACGAAATTTAAGATAGAAAAAACTAATTTATTTTTAATTTTATTTATCTTTGTATGTATTTTGTATCTTTTTCTATGTTTTTTTGTATTTTTTGTATTTTTTCTTCTTTTCTCTTCCTGTTTTCTTTTACTCTGTAATTCTTTGTTTTTTGTAAAATTTCAATAAATATCTTTAAAAAAAAAAAACAGATGGAGAGACCAAAGGCCACATTCTGTTCCTGGCTTTGAGGTTCCCCAACCCTGTTAAGTTATCCTAACTCATGGGTATGCAAACTAAGGCCCAGGGGCCAGATCCGGCCCAGTCACCTTCTAAATGCGGCCCACAGACGGTCCGGGAATCAGCGTGTTTTTACATGAGTTGAATGTGTCCTTTTATTTAAAATGCATCTCTGGGTTATTTGTGGGGAATAGGAATTTGTTCCTATATAGTCCGGCCCCCCACAAGGTCTGAGGGACAGTGGACCGGCCCCCTGCTGAAAAAGTTTGCTAACCCCTGTCCTGAATTTTGTGGTGCAGAGGTCCACCCGGTTGTTGCTTTTCCACTGGGTTTAATTTTCTGCACATTTTAAACATGCCTAGTAGGTGTAACGGATGAAATCAGTATTTGGGGTTGGAAAGAAAAAAAACTAAAGTGTATAAGAAAAGAATCTGCATAGGGCAATTACGTTATTATTATTATTATTATTATTATTATTATTATTATTATTATTAAAAATCAACAACAAAACAAAACTATTGACCCATCCTTTCCATCAAAGGATAGGGCAGCACCTTTTGGTTCAGAGAGATACTGTTTTGGCATGGCAATTTGTAATATTTCTTGCCCGTTCCATTAGAAAACCTTGATAATTCTCCAGACAGTTTTAGAAGGACGTAGACAGAGAGATTGAAAATTAAATTTGCAAAATGTGCTAGGCAGTTCTGCTGTGCTTTATACTTTTATCTTAATTCTCAGAAATAATGGATTTGGTTGGTAATAATTAATCTTGCAAAAATGGTTACAGTTTATAAGTGGCGTATACTTTATGGATCGAGAGATTGTTCTCATATTCAGCGTTCACTTGACATGTAAAATGTGAATATGACTTAGGTGTGTCCAACTCGTGTATAATATTGATGAACTTCTCCGGGAAGTTGGCCGCAATTGAGTACAGTTCCATATTAAGTGTCTACTTGGCAAGAGACCTGGGTTTGCTGCCATGCAGTGTGTGAAATGTTCCTGAACAATGGAAGGACAGGAAAGCAAAGGAGAAACATTGACTAGGATCCAAAGAGCTGCTTGAGCCTACCCCAACGGCTTGTTCTCACCCAGCAGATTTTCTTCTTCTTGCTTTCCTTTGAGCAGTAGATCACCATGTGATACCACAACTCCTTTAACAGTTCCTTTCTTAAAAGCCTTTTGTGTCATGGTGGGGTTACTACTGTACAAGAAATCTGTCCACAGCACCTTCAGATACACCAAACTGGTTGGACGAGTTATTTGGATTCAGGCCATGGTGTGCATTGTATTAATTTAACTCTTTTTTCAGTTGAATGTGTGTGAGCATAGGTTTCTATAGGTTATTCTCTAGCAATAGATTTTTAATCATCAGAGGAAAAGAGCATGCTATAATTAACATGGCAAAGGTAGTTTGACAAGGCAGTGGTAAAGACTGCTTGCATATGTGTCACCTGTTTCTGAACTGAAGCTAATGAACCTTTTAAAAGGAACTTGAATAAAGTGAGTAGAGGGGACTCGGGTGGCACTGTGGTCTAAACCACTGAGCCTCTTGGGCTTGCCGATCTGAAGGTTGGCGGTTTGAATCCCTGCGACGGGGTGAACTCCCGTTGTTCTGTCCCAGCTCCTGCCAACCTAGCAGTTCAAAAGCATGCCAGTGTAAGTAGATAAATAGGTACTGCTGTGGCAGGAAGCTAAACGGTGTTTCTGTGCGCTCTGAATTCCGTTGTGGTATTATATAGAGTACAGTGGTACCTTGGTTTAAGAATGGCTTTGTTTATGAACAACTTGGATTCAGAACGCTGCAAACCAGGAAGTAGGTGTTTTGGTTTGTGAACTTTGCCTTGGAAGCAGAACATGTTCCGCTTCCTGTTGAGTGTGTTCCATTTGTAAATTGAGTCCCCCACTGCTATGGGAAAGCACGCCTTGGTTTAAGAACGCTTTGGTTTAAGAACGTACTTCCGGAACGGGTTAAGTTCGTAAACCAAGGTACCACTGTAAAGAGCATCAATGTAATACATCATTATTCAAAGGTTATTCTTGGCAACTAAATCAATTGAATAATAATAACCCAGGCTTGTAAATCTTAGCATTCTTTCATTTTTGTAACGTGGGTGAGAAATGTATTTCAAAAAACAAGCAAGAGTACGTCATCATAACTTGTTATTGTTTAAGATTCCACAAGACTCCTGGTTGTTTTGGCTACAACAGCACTAATGTGGCTACCCTTCTGAATGAAGTATTTCAGAGGAGTCTTAAGGTACTTACCGGTGCTAAGAACAGAATGACTGAAAAGTATAAGTAAAGGAATGCACAGAATATACATTAGACTTCGAGAGCCAGTGTGGTGTAGTGGTTAAGAGCGGTAGTCTCGTAATCTGGAGAACTGGGTTCGAGTCTCCACTCCTCCACATGCAGCTGCTGGGTGACCTTGGGCCAGTCACACTTCTTTGAAGTCTCTCAGCCCCACTCACCTCACAGAGTGTTTGTTGTGGGGGAGGAAGGGAAAGGAGATTGTTAGCCGCTTTGAGACTCCTGAAGGGGAGTGAAAGGCGGGATATCAAATCCAAACTCTTCTTAGACTTCGAAGGATTATTTTACTTAGAATTGTAGGGTTGGAAGGGGCCACAAGGATCATCTAGCCCAACCCCCCTGAAATGCAGGAATCTTTCAACCAACATGGGATTTGAACCCCAAACCCTGAGATTAAGAGACTCATGCTCTACCCGACTGAGCTATCTCTTTTTTTTTTTTTTTTAAATATTTTTATTTTTCCATATAAACACAATACAACAAACATAAACATACAAAAACAAAAACAAAACAAAAAACATGTATCATTTCATATCCTAATTTCATATCCTATCTTCCCCGACTTCCTCATGCTTCCCCTTTCTGTATTCCAAATTCTTATCGATTGTTCAGCAAATCTTCCCTTATTTTAATTTAAATTTAGACTATTCTTCCTTATTTTCCTTGTCTTAACCATTGCTAATAGTAACCATTTACTTTCCAGTCCAACATCATTCTAACTTTCATTAACTTTATGATATTTCTTTAAATAGTCCTTGAATTTTTTCCATTCTTCTTGCGCTGCTTCTCTTCCCTGGTTTCGGATTCTGCTCGTCATTTCTGCCAAGCCCATATAGTCTATCACCTTCATCTGCCATTCTTCCAGTGTGGGTAGTTCTTGCGTCTTCCAGTACTTCGCAATGAGTATTCTAGCTGCTGTTGTAGCATACATAAAGAAAGTTATATCCGTCTTTAACACCCCTTGGCCGACAATACCCAAGAGAAAGGCCTCTGGTTTCTTGGGGAAAGTATATTTAAATACCTTTTTAAGTTCATTATAGATCATTTCCCAGAATGCCTTAATCTTCAGGCAGGTCCACCAAAGATGAAAAAATGTACCTTCAGTTTCTTTACATTTCCAACATTTGTTGTCAGGCACATGGTAAATCTTTGCAAGCTTGACTGGGGTTATGTACCACCTATATATCATTTTCATAATGTTTTCTCTTAAGGCATTACATGCCGTAAATTTTATCCCGGTGGTCCACAACTTTTCCCAATCAGCAAACAAAATATTATGACCAATGTCCTGAGCCCATTTAATCATGACCGATTTAACCGTTTCATCTTGTGTATTCCATTTCAGCAGCAAATTGTACATTTTGGACAAATTCTTAGTACTGGGTTCTAACAGTTCTGTCTCCAATTTTGATTTTTCCACCTGGAAGCCAATTTTACTGTCCAGTTTAAACGCTTCATTAATTTGATGGTAGTGGAACCAATCTCTCACCTTCCCTTTTAATTTCTCAAAACTCTGCAATCTCAATTTGTCCCCTTCCTTTTCCAAAATTTCCCAGTATCTTGGCCACTTGGGCTCCATATTTAACTTTTTAACTGCCTTAGCTTCCATTGGCGACAGCCACCTTGGAGTTTTATTTTCCAGCAAGTCTTTATATCTGTCCCAGACATTTAGTAGTGCTTTTCTGACAATATGATTTTTAAAACTTTTATGTGCTTTAACCTTGTCGTACCACAAATATGCATGCCACCCAAAAATGTTATTAAAACCTTCCAAATCCAAAATGTCTGTGTTTTCAAGAAGTAGCCATTCTTTCAGCCAGCAGAAAGCTGCCGCTTCATAGTAAAGTTTAAAGTCTGGCAGGGCAAACCCCCCTCTTTCCTTTGAATCCGTTAGTATCTTAAATTTAATTCTGGGCTTTTTGCCCTGCCAGACAAACTTAGATATGTCTTTTTGCCACCTCTTGAAACAATCCATTTTATCAATTATTTGCAATGCTTGGAACAAAAACAACATTCTTGGCAATACATTCATCTTTATAGCTGCAATACGGCCTAACAAGGAAAGCTTCAAGTTGGACCAAATCTCCAAATCTTTTTTCACTTCTCTCCAAGTTTTTTCATAATTATCTTTAAACAAATTCACATTTTTAGCTGTCATATTTATACCCAAATATTTCACTTTTTTAACCACAGTCAACCCTGTCTCATTCTGGAACCTTTCCTTTTCTATCTGTGTCAAATTTTTCTCCAAAACCTTTGTCTTAGACTTATTCAATTTGAATCCTGCCATTTGACCAAACTCTTGGATTATTTCCAAAACTCTTTTCGTGCTAGCTTCTGGCTCTTGCAATGTAAGTACTAAGTCATCTGCAAATGCTCTCAGTTTATATTGTTTAGCTCCGACCTGAATCCCTTTAACCAACTGGTCCCTCCTAATCATATTAAGCAAAACCTCCAGGACCGATATAAAAAGTAATGGGGAGATAGGGCACCCCTGACGTGTCCCTTTTTCAATCTTGAACTCTTCTGTAACCACATTATTTACAATTAGTTTGGCTTTCTGTTCAGAGTATATTGCACCTATACCATTTTCAAACCCTTGGCCTACCCCCATCCCCCGGAGGTTCTTCAACATAAAACTCCAAGAAATATTGTCAAAGGCTTTCTCGGCATCCACAAATATCAAAACAGCTTTAGTGTTTATGTTCACTTCCAGCTTTTCCAAAATGTCAATTATATTCCTTACATTGTTCGACAAGTGCCTTTTTGGGAGAAAGCCCGCTTGGTCCCCGTGAATCTCCTCCATCAAAACTCTCTTCAGTCTTTTTGCCAAAATATCAGCAAAGATTTTGTAATCCACATTCAATAACGAGATGGGTCGGTAGTTTTTAAGTTGGGTCTTTTCAGTCTCTGTCTTTGGTATAAGTGTAATGTAGGCCTCTCTCCACGTATCGGGTGCCCTTTTCCCTTCCATAATCTCATTGCAGACTTCCTTCAAAGGTTGTATCAACCCTTCCTTCAAAACTTTGTAGTATTTGGAAGTCAGTCCATCCGGTCCAGGGGATTTGCCCAGCGTCATGCCTTGAATGGCATCTTCTATTTCTTGTGCTGATATCTCCTGGTTCAATATTATCTTACTTTCATGCGAAACCTTTTTCAGCCCATTTTCCTCGAGGAACTGTTGTATGTCCATTTCTTTTTGCGGCCCTTGTGTGTAAAGTTGTCTAAAGTAGTTCTGAAAACAATTCCTAATTTCCGCTGGGTTGCTTATGTTTTTTCCTTCCACTTCTATATTTGTTACCGTGTTGAGTTTTTGTCTCTTCTTTATTTGCCAAGCCAGTAACTTGCCACATTTATCAGCAGATTCAAAAGTCTTTTGTCTCATTTGTTTAATTCTCCACTCTAATTCTTGATTCATCAGTTCCATATATTGTGTTTGATGAAATTTGATTTCTCTTAGAATCTCTTGGGATTTTGGCTTCGATCTTAATTGTTTTTCCCCTTCTTTTATCTTTTCCAAAATTCTCTCCTTTTTCTCATTTTGCTTTCTCTTCTTTAAAGTATTTTGCTGAATCAAAAACCCTCTCATCACGGCTTTGCTTGCGTCCCATACTATTCTTTTTTCTACTTCAGACCTTAAGTTGATTTCAAAATAATCTTTCAAGGTTTTTTGGGCCTTCTTACAGATCTCCTCGTCTCTAAATAAGGTGTCATTCATTCTCCATCTGAAGGAACCAGTTGTTGTTTGCCTCATCACCATCTTTACAGCATTATGGTCGGAGAAAGTTTTTGGGCAGATTTCTACTTTTTTTATATTCGGAGCCATACTGCTAGTCACCCAGATTTGGTCAATCCTTGTCCATGTCATTTTGGCTTCAGAAAAGAAGGTTCCCTCTCTTTCTAATGGGTGTTTTGTTCTCCAAATATCAATCAAGTCCATATTGTCAGTCATTTCAAAAAAAGTCTTTGGTAGTCTTCCATCTTTTGTTATTACCTGTCTTTGTGCCTTGTCCATATTTGTTGAAACCACTCCATTCATATCTCCCATCAAAATTAAGTTGTAATCCATATGGTCCATCAAAATTTCATGCAACTTCTTAAAAAATTCAGCTTTCCCTTCGTTTGGTGCATAGATTCCCACTATCAAATACTTCTCTCCTTGAGATTGAATTTCAATTGCCAAATATCTTCCTTGATCATCTTTAAAAATTTGTTTCGGTTGCAATTTTTCTTTTGCATAGATCACCACTCCTCTCTTTTTTACTCTGTCTGAAGATATAAATTCCTGTCCCAGTCTTTTATTTATTAATAATTTTCTGTGTGCTCTTGTCACGTGGGTCTCTTGTAGGCAAATCAAGTCCAATTGGTCTTTCTTTAAGGCATGAAATATATTTTTTCTCTTCCTGGGAATATTTAAGCCATTACAATTCCAGGTTAGAAGTTGCAGAGCCATGATGGGATTATTTACTCCTTCCTCCTACAGCTCCCTGTTTTTGTTCCTCGTCTGTCGGTGGTACCGTGTTCGTGTCCAGTGATGGATGCCCTTGTCCTGGAAATGTCTCTTTCTGTAGGTCTTCTTCGTGTTCTCCCAAGAACTTGTCTTTATCACTTACAGTCTTTATTCTTCTCTTCTTTCCCTTATATTTAAAAGACAAGCCTTGGGGAAATTCCCACCTGAATGGTATGTAGTTCTTCTTCAGCAGTGTCACCAGGTCTTTATAATGTCCTCTTGCGTCCAAGATACTCTTAGGGATGTCTTTAAAGATCTCAATAAAAAAGTCTTCAATTCGAAGGGCTGTTTGGTAGTGCAGGTTCAATATTTTATCTCGCTCCTCCTTTGATCTTAAGGTAATAAGACAATCTCTGGGTCGATTTCTCTTCTGTCTTATTCCCAATCTAAATGCACTTTCTATCTTAAAATCTTCTTTCTTCAGCTCCTGCTTCCAAAAGTCAGAAAATTCTTTTGTCAAATCATCCACCAAGTTCTCTCCTTCCTTTTCCGGCACAAGTCTGATCCTCAGGTTCCTCTCCTTGCGTTGCATATCCTGCATAGAGAGTGCCAGTTCATATTCATCCAATTTCTTGTAAACTGGTGGAAATTTTTCCTCCGCAGCAGTTGCAATTTCCTTAGCTTCCTCAGCTATCTTTCGTGTTGTAGATGAATCTTCCAATAATTTCCCAATTGCTTCTGCATTTGAGTTCACTTTATTCCCTAGGTCAGTTATACTTTTAGTATTTAGGTCAATTTTCCCAGAGATTTCTTCAATTTTTTTATTTGTTTCAGCAACTTGTACTTTAGTTTCAGCAACTTGCAATTTAGTCTCCGCACCTTGCTTTTTTAGTTCCTCCAAAGAGTCATTTATCTTCTCCAATACCTTGGCAAATGATTCTTCTGTAGACATTGCTTTCGCTTTTGGCTTTGCAGCCACTATAGTTCCAGAGGCTCCTGTTACAGAAGCCCTTCTTTGCATGTAAGTGTCAATTTTGTATTGTCTGCCAGATCTCAAGGTTGTTTCTTGTAACTCCCCTTTCTCTTTACCATCTGCCATAACAAAGTCTTTTAGTCAAGGTCATTCCCAGACTTTGAAACTCACAAACAAAGTTCTCAAATTTTAAACTCCACTTGTTGCTGAAACAATTTGTAGGTCCTCTAGGGTGCGTAGAGTCAGTTCTATACTTCTCAAAGTAATCCCACACTCTTCAAAAAAGAAGGAATAAAAGTTTCCTAGTCCCTTTCAATTTTTCTTTCCTTTTTCAAGGGGATCCCAGTCAATAGTGTCCTGTAAGTAACTTTGTAATGCCACAGAAACAGTGTTTCAAATTGGAAGTAACCAAAGTCAATTTGAGATATTTTTTAGCTTCTTATGGCAACAGTCCTTAGCCGGTTCCTTTTCTCCGGCAGTCCGATCCCAGGTTAAAGAGCAGCGATACTTAATCCAATTCTTTTAAATTGGCAGGGAAACACTTTTAAAATCTTCTTCCCCCTCCTCCTGCCTTCGGGGGGGGGGAGTTCTTTGCTTTGGTGGTGGATTTCTTAAATCCCGCAAATTTCCTCTCAAGCAGTTACAGCTAGAGTGCCTTTCGCTTTGATCTTGCTACAGAACGGAAAGCAGACTTCCTTTTTAGTGCTTGTCCGTCTCGGTGCCCAATTTCTTTACTTTTAGTGTCCAGTTATATTTTAGCGGTCAATCCTACTCACGGATAGTTGTTCTTTTAATCCAATTTCCCGGGAAGAAGTCAGCGCTCTCCGCTAATGGCGACGCGGCTTCGCTTCGCAGGCTGGGTGAAAACGACTCTCAGCACCGCTCCAAGACCCCTCCGCTGCTCCGGAGCCTTTAAAAAGGCTATTTCGCAGCGTCGGGGGGGCGCAAAAGTGCCCGCCGAGTCTCCAGTTCACAGGCAACGCGCCTGTGATTTTTAAGGGTCCCCGCTTCGCCGTAGCTGACAGGACCCGAACCCGCGAAGCAGATCTCTCCCGGAGCTCCGGTTGAGATCCGCCATTAAGCGCCGGCGCTGACCGGAAGTCCCCGACTGAGCTATCTCAGTTGGAAAGGTTTGCTCATTAACAAGGTAGAAATGTGTTTTGGACTCTAGATTATAGGCCAGGGGTGGGGAACCTGAAGCCTGGGGGCCAAATCCAGCCCTCCAGGCCTTTCTATCAGGCCCTTGGGATTCTCCCCAGGCCACGCCCCTTAATAGCCCTGTTTTTTTGCCAACCTGGAATGGGTCCTTGCTTCTTGCTTGGGTGAAGAATGGAAACTAGCCTACAGCGCAAAAGCAAAATTGTTGCGCCACTAACTTTTGCTGTGGCTCCACCCAGCATTTGCCATGTGGCCCCCGGAAGGCTGCCCTGAAGTAAATGCGGCCCTCATGCTGAAAAAGGATCCCCGTCCCATTAAGAGGGAAATAGCAAGTTTTCTAGGTAGAGTAAAAGGGTGGGACCCTACACAATCTGTTATCAGGAGGTACCTATACCTGATTCATTACTGCCCTTGTCTGTTTCTGTATTCTGGACATACCTTGTGCCTCCAGTTGCTGCATTTTCCACAGAATAGGTATTCCAGACTGGTTTCCCAGCCTCCCAAGGTGTCCTAGGCTGAGGAGGTATTCGCTTCAAAAGCCACTTGTTTTCCTAGGATCAACACAGCTGCTGTTGTTGTTCTTATATTAAACCCAGCTGTGGGTCCCTAAAGTATATAAATAAAATTGCTTTTGTCGTCTCATCTTAGAGTAGTCCTTATTTGTACTAGGCAGCCAGATTAAAGAATCCACTGCGTTTGGGAGAAGCTTTTATAGCCTCCCCACTAAACCCCGACTTCGCTTTTTAGTCTATGAAGTCTGCAGCGCTGTCATCTCCAGAGGCAAGGCAATCAGGCAAAAGTTTGATGGATTCCCCTTTTATTTATTTTTAAATTTATTTAACATAATGCAAAATATAAGCAAAACATTGCAAATGCATACATACATATACATACATACATATATACATATATACATATTTCAAATAAGCACATATATATGAAAAAAGGAACAAAAGAGGGGGGAAAGAAGAAAAGTTGGAAGAATTTCTTCCAAGTTTATTCTACAAATATCTCAATATGAAAATAATAATAAAAGTTCATTGATTGACTTCCATCGCTTACACTGCACTTCCTGTATACATTTTAAGCAACATTGTATCTGTTACCCCGTATTTTTCCCATACAATCTCACACAAATATTCTAATCAATAAATTTTCTAAATCTTTTGTAAATCTTTTCTAAACACAACCAATACCTTACATTTAATCCTTGTCTACATAAATAATCATTTAAACATTTCCGTTGTTTCTGGATTATTATTTTTTTGGTTTTTCTCTTATCAAATCAGTCAACTTTGCAAATTCCAAGTATTCACATAGTTTATTCAACCGTTCTTCTTTGGTTGGAACATAATTTCCTTTCCAATTATTGGCTATCAACATTCTCGCTGTTGTTGTCGTGTACAATAAAATATTACGATGGATTATGATGGCAAATAGATAGATAGATATAGATAGATATACTACTGTGGTAGTAGATTACAGTAGTAGTGAGCAGAGGAAGGAATGAAAACCACTTGAGATCAGTTCTCAAAGTGCACCCTGCCTTTGAACCCTTGCATTTTTTTCTCTTCATCGCACTCAGTATGTGTGAATAATCGGTGTCTCTCTTTGCCTTCCATAATGTATCGGTCAATGTGGCTAAGGTATGCTTGAAAAAAAGGAATGTATCCGCTTCTAGGTTGCATTATTAGTGGAATGAAGATTGCAAATGGGTGTTTATGTTAGCGGAAATGAAATCATGTAGGGATAGCTGTTACAGAATGCATGCCTGTTCCTTTTCACAAGTTCCTAGCTTGGCAAAAATAAATAAAAAATGAAAGAACTACCAATTAACTGGCTAGGGTATTTGAGTGGCTAATATTGATGTGCTTGGAAAATATGTTTATACATTGATCCTGACAGTGTTGGTAACTCGGATCTATAAGCTAGGCGCCAAATGGCTCCTTAAACCAAAGTTGCAGGGCACCAAAATGGAATATCTAGTTGCCCTTTTTGAGTAAGATGGCTCTGTGAAGTCTTATTTTTAAATGATGGACTGGACTGTGATTGATTCTCAGTTAAACGTCTGGCTAGTTCAGATGACAACTTTGAGCCTAGGATTAAGAACCTTGATAACTTGAAAAGTCATTTTATCCAGGGACAGTCCACATATATATTGGCCTATTCCGATCTGTTTTTCTTAATGGTGACTACTACTGCCCAGGCTGCCCAGAAAAAGCATTTTGGTTCCTGAAATTCATTCCAATTGTGCAGGTAAAATATAACTCATAGAATTCAACAGGATGTGGCATTAGTGTGTGAAAACAGCCAAGATCCAATGATCCCCAGGCATGTGGAGTTGTCAGGCGCCATCCTGACATCCAGACATCTTCACTTGGTCACAAGTGGTTGATAGCAAAATGTGCCTGGCTAATTTTGAACACTGGATCTTTGATATCAGCCCCTAGCACAGGGGTCCATAAAAATCTGGAACCATCTCTGGTTTGAAACTTGAGGGATGGTTGGCTATTTAAATATCAAGAGTTTCAATGGCAGCTAAACAGTCAGACTAGGCACAGGATTGCAGCCAAGACTCCAGTCAGTTGGAAATAATTGTAGCAATATCATCAGCCTAGCTTTGTGTTAACATACGGTGTTTGCTTTTCTTCTGTTGAAGCAGCTTATTCATATCTCTCCTGCTCTTTGGGCATGCTGTTCTATATTGTTCTTCATATACATATGGCATAAATACTGTATATAGTTTGCATTATGTATGCATGGTCTGTAATTCAACACTAAACACTAAAGGAAGGTTATACATTGTGTTTATGTGCATTGGTGCTGATGTTTTAATTTTGTACTCAGTGATTTTTTAAATTTTATGTAACTCGCCCTAGATCCTCTGATGAAAGGTGGGGTTTTATACATCTAATAATAATAATAAGTAGTAGTAGTAGTAGTAGTAGTAGTAGTGTTTGTGTGTGATGTATGATTATTTCACACATATTCCATGTGAACAGAGTCGGTCTTTTCGAGACACGGATTAGAACGGGGAAGTGTAGCATGTGAACTGGGTATTTGTCAGAAGTTTCTGTGATTGCTCTTGTAGTTTGAAAAACGTTGAGCCACTGCGATCTTGAAAATCGATGCTGACCACCGAAATGTTCACTTGGCTGACACATTTCCTGGTAGGCACATGGCACATGAATGTGCAAACAGGAACATTGGATTTGTAGAGATGTGTGCTCTTTGCATCAGCTCCCAGTGAGACTCTTAGAAGTATTTTATTTGTCTAGTGTATGCTGAATTCATCATGTTTTGAATGCTTTAGTTTTCAGCATAGAGGAAAATGGTGATAGATATAGATATAAATATAGATATAGATATCCCACCTTTCCTCCTAGGATTTGAGGTGGCATACACACTTCCTTTTTTTAATACCACAACAGCCTTGTGAGGTAGGTTAGGCTGAGAGAATGTGACTGGCTCACAGTCACCCATTGAAGTTCATGGAGGATGAGAGAGGATTTGAACTATAGTCTCACTGGTCCTAGTTCAGCACTCTAACCAAAACCCCACCCTTTGTAATATACTAATCCCTTTACTAATGCATGAGTAAATAAGTTCCGCTTAAAGTGGCATCACAGAGTGCTTCATTGCTTACTCTGTAGTTTGAAAGGATACTTAGCCGAACAGGTGGAACCTGCAACAGAATGTTCCAGTGTAGAATGTTCCTATTCTAAATGCCAACCCATCAGTCATTCCCTTTTCTAGCATATTTCGTCCCTTTGCCCCCCTCACTCCCCACTGGCCATAAGTATTCTGCGGCTACTAGGCATGGTCAGCGGGGGGTTTTGGTGTGTGTGTTTTACTCCCTTAAGGCCTGTGTGTGTGTGTGTTTCCCCCCACTTCTGCAAACCTTGCAGTTTCCATGATCCTGTTGACACCTCTCTTGTACATACAGTAGATTGTGTTTTGGCTAGATAAAGATGGGCTGTCAGAAAACATTGTTTATTGGCATAGAATTATTCTAGTGGATTTTTTTTTGTTCATAACATCACTTGTTTTAGTAAATAGGCCACAGTTGTTGTCAGCGAGTTGTCTTTTTAAAACTTGGATTGTCTTTTAAGCTCTGCCTTTCACTTTAAGATGTATTGAATATATTGCATAACTCATTCCGGAAAACTGGATTAATAATTCTTGATGCAGTCTCGGCGTGATCACAAATCAAGGTATGAAAACATTTGTGCTTTGCGGGAGCTCCATTACTTTCTTCAGAGAATGACAATTCGCAGTCATGACTGAAAAGCAGAAATAAAAGTCTCGACCTCTGAATATTTGAAATTGTTTAGGGATTATCTGCTTCTAAATTAGCTCACATTTATGGGAACAGGAATGGCAGTGATGTGATGCTTAAACAAATATTTTTGCATTGATTTGTGTGTGTGTGTAACATATGAATGAATTTGTGGATATGATAAAATTATGCTTACTATGACACTTAAATATGTTGTCCAATATTGTGGTTTCAATTGTTTAATCCTACTGTGTGGATTAATCAACAATGCCTTTTTAAGAAGTGTGTTGTTGTTTTTCATTCTTGAATATTATGAACTCTGAGTAGTGTACTCTGCGTTAACCCAAATTCAGTGACTTGTGTAAAATTATACTGACTTAGGCAAATCTATATGTAGTTATTTTGCATGATTTATTTTGTTTCTGCTGATAATGTGGAATAGCAGAGAGTTAATCAGGGCATTGAAGCCATGTATTTGACCAACAGGAAGCCTACTGAGTCTTGTTTACAAATGCCAATTACAGGCCAGAAACGTGCTTCTGGACTCTGTACCAGAGATTGTCTGGTGTATGATCAGCTAATTCAGCTGTGAAAATATTAGCCCACAAACATGAAAGAAAAGCTGCTTTCAGGAAGTAAATCACCGGCTACTTCTAGCAACTCTATAGTGTGGATTTATAACGAGCTAAGATTTTACAAGGCATCGTACGTAAAATGCTGTTTGTTGCTCCAGCACAAAAAATTGTGAATCAAAATGTTTGGTGGGCAGGAAACATGAGACTGGAGGCAATTGTTGAAATCATTATAAATACAGTGGTACTTCGGGTTAAGTACTTAATTCGTTCCGGAGGTCCGTTCTTAACCTGAAACTGTTCTTAACCTGAAGTACCACTTTAGCTAATGGGGCCTCCTGCTGCTGCTGTGCTGCCAGAGCACGATTTCTGTTCGCATCCTGAAGCATAGTTCTTAACCCGAGGTACTATTTCTGGGTTAGCAGAGTCTGTAACCTGAAGCTTATGTAACCCGAGGTACCACTGTAGCCTTACAGTGCAACCCAAACCCAAGATCCACTGGATGAGTGAGTTCAGAACCAGTGTTGGAAACTCAGATACAGTGGTACCTTGGGTTACATATGCTTCAGGTT
Source organism: Podarcis filfolensis (assembly GCF_964270895.1). Lineage (NCBI taxonomy): Eukaryota > Metazoa > Chordata > Lepidosauria > Squamata > Lacertidae > Podarcis > Podarcis filfolensis. The sequence goes on from NC_139607.1 coordinate 21,203,655, forward strand.
ACATACGCTTCAAGTTACAGACTGCTAACCCAGAAATAGTACCTCGGGTTAAGAACTTTGCTTCAGGATGAGAACAGAAATCGTGCAGCGGCAGCAGGAGGTCCCATTAGCTAAAGTGGTGCTTCAGGTTAAGAACAGTTTCAGGTTAAGAACAGACCTCCAGAACGAATTAAGTTCTTAACCCGGAGTACCACTGTATGGTGACTGTAACCTTGGTTTAAGAAGCCAAAATGGAATGATTAATTCTATTAAAGTTTGAAAATACATATGCACTAGTGGTTTGGAATACAGACAATTGAATTCCAGCTGCCATTCCAGTGGATATTGGTTGATAAGTCACCTAAATGTATCATTTGAATTTTCGACCATTCATTGAGATGCCAATATTCGTATATAAATGGCAACATTTACACTTTATAAACTCTTCCCCCATCCCTGGCATTTAATCTTCTAAAAAGAAAAAAAGGCTTTTTGTTTTGAGGAACCTCTTCTGTATGCAAGTTCTCCCTGTCATGAAACCATTCCTCTTTTCAGCCATGCCACTTCCTTGTTTAATCTTTTATCCTGAGAGCTTACATCCTCCAAATACTTGTGGTGTCTGTTAACATGTATCACTTCCCACTCCCTCATAAATGCTTGCAGGAAACCTTCTGTTCTTGACATCATTCTAAGTGCTTTGTCATGCAATATGTAGTATTTGAGTTAGTTTATCCACAGATGGGTTCAGTTTATGGGGCTCTTGAAAGTGACTTCTATGGCCATCCATTTTTAATTGAATGATTTCTCTCTTTCAGTTTGTGAGCTACACTTTATCTCTTCCCTTAAATCTTTTAGGAAGTCTCTCTACCTCCCCCCCCCATCACTTTATTGGTTTGCTTTGTTCTTTTGTCCTCAATCTTCTCCTTTTGATAGGAATTTGAAGAGTGAGGCTATTTTCCCTCTGGAATCTATAAATTTTATAGCAATGATTTACTTTTATAAACAGGTTCCTTTATTATTATTATTTTTCCATCGGAGATTAAAAGTGCAGGTCAATTAAACTGTGGAATATTGAGGAGAGAAAGTACATGCTGGAGCACTTTTTACTCTCATAAAATGTCAAATGCCATTAAGGTTTGCACTTTTGTGTTTTATGAGCGGCTTGCAAACAGATCTGTCGCTTTTATGATGTGGTTGTATTTGTTGCTACAGAGATCATTTAACGCCTTTTGGGATAAGCCTAGCTGTTCAAAAAGTGATGTCAAAAACTTTATCTTGGTATTTCCTCACCTGGAAAGGGCATGCTGGCGTGGAGCCCAACTCTCCTTCTGTGAATGGAGCAGGGCTTTCCAACTTCCCTCTCGCCTCTGTGGCCTCCTGGCCTTCCCAAAATCAAATCCTGGGGATTGTTGTCTTGTTGGGGGTAGGGGGTGGTCAGGAGGACGGCAAATGGAAGGGGAGTTTGAGGAAATAATACCTATTGTTAGGGGATGGCCCAATAAATTTTGGCACCTTAGGCAAACGACAAAATGGTGCCTCCCTCCCCACCGGGGAGGAAGGGGTGGGCCTTTACATAAGGTCTATACATAACATACACAAGCAGTGTTAGAAACTCAGATATACAAGCTAGGCATCAAGATCCAATGATCCCCAAGCATGCACCTCCAGATGGTGATGTCAGGCACTTTCCTGGAGCCCAGGCATCTTCATTTGGTCACATGTGGACAATAAAGTAAAGGGTAAAGAGACCCCTGACCATTAGGTCCAGTCGTGGCCGACTCTGGGGTTGCGGCGCTCATCTCACTTTATTGGCCGAGGGAGCCGGTGTACAGCTTCTGGGTCATGTGGCCAGCATGACTAAGCTGCTTCTGGCGAACCACAGCAGCACACAGAAACGTCGTTTACCTTCCCGCTGGAGCGGTACCTATTTATCTACTTGCACTTTGACGTGCTTTCGACCTGCTAGGTTGGCAGGAACTGGGACCGAGCAACGGGAGCTCACCCCGTTGCGGGGATTCGAACCACCGAACTTCTGATCAGCAAGTCCTAGGCTCCGTGGTTTAACGCACAGCGCCACCCACGTCCCTATGTGGACAATAGCCAAGTGCAGAATGTGCCTGGCACTTGGCTAATTTTGAACATTGGGAACAAGCGGAAGGGATAAAGATCTAAATCGGGACCTGCTGCCCCTTTGGATTCTGCTGCCTGAGGCGGTTGCCTCACCTTGCCTTGCGCCTGGGCCGGCCCTGCCTATCTTTTACATGAATGGAGGAGAAACCTAGGGTCCAAGCCTCTTGTTTTTCCAAATCTAAATGAACGGACTGACTTAACTGCTTTGGCTTCTTGCAATTTTATGCTATTTCCAAGCTGTTTTAACAAGGCTCCTTAGTGAGCAGGCCTTTGACAAATACTCCTGAATTGAAATACTGTTTTGGCAGACTATGAAACTGCAACAAGTTATAGGCAGCTTTGTGTGCTACCATTTCTTTCCCACGGCATTACTGTGGTATCTGAGAACTGAATAGGAATATTGTGTGTGCTTCTTTTTTCTTAAAGTAGCATTTTTGCGCCATCAGAGCATGAAGTTTGGATTTCCTCCACTTGTCAGTTTTTTTACTGGAATATGTTAATGGTGACTTCATTGTTCCTGCCTCCTCTGCAGACTGGATTCTAAAAAATATATACCACCATGGCATTGGCTATTGAATGAGGAAAGGTTGTTTATAAAGGGGGATGAGGCTTAGCTTTAAAAAAATGTGTTTTCCAAAGTGGGTACCACCCAGGGTTGAAGGGAAGAATTGTAGAAGTCAGAGGTGCATAGAAATAAAGGATTGGATACAGCCTAACTGTTGAATGTAGGACCCATTGTAGTTAGTGGACCAAGTTAGTCAAAACTTCACTGAAATCCCATTGATTTTGTCTCCACGACTATTCTTTTTTTACTTCTCTTGTTCTTGACAGGATGAACATACCGTATTTTTCGCTCCGTAAGACGCACCCGACAATAAGACGCACCTAGTTTTAGAGGAGGAGAACAAGGAAAAAAATATTCTCTTGCTCTTTGTGCAGCGCCTCTCCAGCAAAGCGGGAGGAGAAATGGAAGGGGCTCCGTTTCTCCTCCCGCTTTGCTGAAGGGGTGCTGCACAGCTTTCCCTCTCTTCGCAGCAGTGCCCATAACCTAGGTTTAAGATGCCACTTAGCTCCTGTCTTTCCTACGTGTTTCTAACACTGACCCAGATCCTGCCTCCTGTCTTTTAATGACTTCAGTCATAGCTACTGTACCCTGAAACTATCTATAAAAGTAAGAACCATGTTGAGCATCCATATTTATATATATCTATATTTCTCCATATCTCTATCTCTATCTCTATCTCTGTCTATATCTCCCTTGCACAATAAAGGCACTGTTAATGTGCAGCAGTCATCGTGTACAAACTCCTGTCCTAAACTTGAAAATGCTTTTCTTAAACTGCTTCTATAGGATAGTCTTGCCCCTATGAGGCAGCTGTGGAGAGTGAAGGTCCCCACCTTAAGTATCCTCCTCTCCTGCATCTTTCCCAAGCAATCTGAGACTGCGCCTGCATGTCTGCCTTTGCTCCTCTCACTTTATTCCTCTTCTGGTTCTGGAGACCAAGGGGGAGGGGAACTTGTTGCAGCAGGAGGGGGAGACATGCATGCCTCTTCACCAGCCTGACTCATCTCTGCCTCTCGGTCCTTTCTCATCTCCTGCTTCTGATTCTGGACTTTCCTCTGCCACGAACTCTCCCTGCTCACCAAGCCCTGTTACCTCTTCAGCTTCTGACACCTCCTCCAAGTCTTCTCCCTCCTCTTCCTCTGACCACTTTGCTTGGGAGTTCCCCAGCTGGTTCCTCCCACCATTCCTCTTCGTCCAACCAGTCCATAACACCTAGTAAATATGCTTTGTAGGTTTTATATTTTGGAAACTTGGTTGAACAGGGATCTATAGCAAGCTCTTTATCAAACAGCATTCGCTTTTCTGAAAACTATTATCTGTATACAGCCTTACATTCTTGGCCTGTGAGTTTATAAATCTTGATTTTTCTTTTGGCTTTGTCTCTTATGTTCAGAGAACTGCCCTGTCTAATTTTGTTGTGCATGGGTGGGAGGTGGGTATAGATCAGAAGGTGGAGAACTGCTTTGATACTAGAGTACTGAGAAAAATAATTGTCTATTTAGTCTGTAGTGTGACAGCTGTGTTTATCCAAAGGATGCTGGCATATTTTGAGGTCAAATATTGCTGGTAAAATGTGTTCTATTTACGAGGAATCCAAAGGAAGGCTAGATGCCTCTGCCAGATTAGACATTTGAAAACAAATTGTTTTACACAGTATGTGGGATGGAATATCAGACTACATGGAACATTTAAATTAAGGACCGGGGGCGTATCTCATTGTTTGAAGTGCTTCCTTGTCCTCAACCTATCCAGCAAAGGGGAAGAGTTTGGAAGCTTTTACATTTGCTTTTAGTTAACCCTGGTTAAAACAAGTCAGCCAGGGTTTCTGAAGCTGGCTTATTTAAACTAAACATAAGTAATGTTAACAACAGTTCCATAGGTTCAATAATATCTGAAGCCACAGTTATCTAAATGCAGAAATGAAAGCTTCTAAGCTTCTCCTCGTGGCCATATGAGAAGGGAAGAGCATAAGTCTAGGAGGAGGCTAGGTTTGTTCATGTCTTGCTATACCACAGTTTAGTATGAGGTCCAAATGGAGCGAATGAGATGCAGTAGGGACCTCCATGTTACTTTTGAATGCTATTTCTAAACCCTTTTAGGGGATGAGACTCAATATCCATAGTTAATGAGGTCATTGTGTGCCATAGAATCCTGTGAAAGACCCTAGTCTATGCTGGAGTACCCAATTTTTGCTTCCTTAGAATTATTCTTTCTAAACTTGAAATTGTTTTCAGAAATGTGAAGTGCCCTGCCAAAGCCAGTGTGAGTGCCTAGCAGTGGGAGAAGCAGCTCTTTTTGCTTGTTTGTAAAGTTGAACTAAAACCAGTTCACTCCTGGACTAAATTGATCATCTACCCTTGTATGTGTTGCAGCATTTTTGTGTGCAAAGTAGCACAGTAGTAGAGCATGTAAAAAAACAACCACCCTTGTGTGTGTGTTTTTTACAGTGCTTCATATGTAAACAAAACAACAACCCCTCTTTCATCTTAGGAACTATTTCTCACTGAAGCTGTATGTGTAGGTTTCCTACAAATTCAACGTAAAGGATAGCACATTTCCATTTTGAATTAGCTTTATTCCTCTTAAATGCTGCATTAAAATGGTCCATTAGTAGTATCTCTTGCTCGCCACTTCAAGAATTCTTTCACACCATTAGCAATGAAAATGGACTACTGTTTGAGTTACACGTAGTGTGGCTGACCTGAACATCTAATATATCAAATTAACCCTTTGAAATGTGCTGCGATTTGGCACCACTGTTCCAACAGCAGTGATTCGCATTCCCGGCTTTACAGCCTTGTTGCACCAGCACGACAAAACTCACCAAAAAATATCCCACTTAGCATGCATACTACTATTGCAGTATTGTAATGTAGTCAGAATAACTGAAAGCTGTTTATTTTCCATCTCAATGAGCTAGCAGCTAATTTTGGTACTTAAGATCCTGGTTTCCTTTTCTGTTCCCTGAAACAACTGTAAACTTAGATCTGCGGCAATGCCAAGTTAAAACAAAGCACCTTGGGCGTATGCCGTTGTGAATTTGGTGCAACCTGTGCCATCTGGCAAGAAATGAAAGTATCTTCCCTGAATATTGAATTCATTTGTCCTCTTGGATAGTACTGTACTAGAATACACATGTTGTTGTTTGTTTGTTTTGTCTTTTGGCCATATGTTAAAATAGTAGGGGTTTTTTTGGTGGGGGGACCCTGTATGAGCATTTTTATTTATACATCTGATGACTTTCCATATTGTATCTAATGAAATGGACTCTATTCCATGCAAACGATTAAAGCCTGTTGAACCACGCCAATGGCCCATCAAGTTCAGTATCCTGTTCTCAAAGAGCCCTGTGTGAATGGCATTTTCTCCTTTCTCTCTCTCATTGCACTGGTGTCTTGTCTACATTCTCCTTGGGGACTGGGCACACATGTCTGGATTCTTCCACAGTGATGCCTGGAAAGAAATCTGATTACTTGTTATGCACATCTTGCTTGGCTTTCACATGAAAGTGTGTGTGTGTGTGTGTGTGTGAGAGAGAGAGAGAGAGAGAGAGAGAGAGAGAGAGTGAGTGAGTACAAAATCTTCCAGCTGGTACAACAGTTTTATTTATATATATAAAAAATGCCAGCGTTAAAAGACATTCTTGTAAATCAGTGTTGGCCAAAGTTGGGTCTCCAGCTGTTTTTGGACTACAGCTCCCATCATCCCTGACCCCTAGTCCTACAAGCAAGAGATGATGGGAGTTGTAGTCCAAAAACAGCTGGAGACCCAACTTTGGCCAACACTGGTAAATGCTGACTTGGGGGGAAAAAGCTTGCCTAAAATTTTACAGAAGGCACACCTTGGTTTTCACAAACCAATGGTGAATCAGTATAATCTTCGCAATGATAGCACATGGGTAATATTGGTTACTCAGCTGATTGAGAGTGGAACTGTAAGATTCAGATGAAATCCTAAATACATTTTCTTCTAGGTCCGTTGAACTTGTAGAGATTCAGTGTTGTTGTAAATTGGATTTTACACTGTGAAGCAGAATGGTATGTAGAATTTCTAAACTGTATCTGATGTGATGGAGCTGAAACCTATCTGTGCCTTTACTCTTAAGTCATTTTGCATGTTACTGGAAGAACACGCCCCCCCCCCCCGGTCTTTACATTTACATTGTGGTGAACACAAAGTGTATTTCTGTTCCTTGTTACTTTTTAAATGTCCCTACTTTGTAACTGAATACAAAGGAAAGCGGAAGATTGATAACTTAGTAAAACGCTCCTTAAATGTGCTTTTCAGACTGACACTAAATACAAGCATAGACATACTTTGAATAAGTGCCAGAAATCATTTGGATTTGAAGCAGGCAGTGAGCGCAGTGTTTCTGGAGAGATGGGAAACTAAAAATACTTCCTCTTTTGAGCTGCTAAATATTGATCCTAGGTGCCAATACGTTTTAAAATAGCTTTTATTTTTATTTTTGTGGATTCATTTCAGCATTAACCAGAGTCTAGCTTTGGATAAATGCCCTTTTTCTAATTAGATGATGAAAAATGTTCTATGCTGAGCACAGTAGGAAAGTAGGGCTGTGTTCTTGAAACATCCAAACAAGCAAATGTGGAAGTTAAAATCATATTGCCAATCAAAACTCAGTGGGGATTCTTTATGCAGCCTCTTCTAAAGCATCTATTTTTCCTTTTCATAAAGGCAAATCTGTCAAGGCTTTCATATTTGCTCCTACATGATGAGTGATGACACTGGCTCAGCTGATAAATTTTGGTTCTTTATCTCTCCTCTCGCTGTCTTTTGCACAGATAATCAATCCCTTCTCTTAACATTGCTTGGCTGTTTGCCACTCATAAGGTTTTGCATGCAAAACTCATAAGGTTTTGCATGCCTGTCACCACCCTGTGTTAGAAATTCACGTATATAAGCTAATGGCACCCCAACCCCGGGTTATGGTTGTTGCAACAGAATGTCAAGGCACCATTTCCCCCCCCCCCCATCATGTTTATTGTTGTTGTTGTTCATTTCATTTCTATACTTCTTTATATTTTAAAGAAAAGATTGCAAAAGCGCCTTGCATTAAACAAAAAAAATCCAGAATAAAACAAATTCAAGCTTCAAGGAGAATATTTCAGATCCTTGAGAGCCAGTGTGGTGTAGTGGTTAAGAGCAGTAGTCTTGTAATCTGGAGAACCGGGTTCGCGTCTCCGCTCCTCCACACGCAGCTGCTGGGTGACCTTGGGCTAGTCACACTTCTTTGAGGTCTCTCAGCCCCACTCACCTCACAGCGTGTTTGTTGTGGGGGAGGAAAGGAAAGGAGAATGTTAGCCGCTTTGAGACTCCTGAAGGGGAGTGAAAGGTGGGATATCAAATCCAAACTCCTCTTCTTCTTCCTTCTCTAAGTTACACTTTGCTTTCCCCATATTTTTTTTGTCTACTTATATAGCTGCCCCAATTAGAAGTATTCTAGGAAACCAATGTGGTGTAATGTTAAAGAGTGTCAGACCTGGGAGATCAGAGTGCAATTCCCCACTCAGTCTTGAAACTCACCGGGTGATCTTGGGCCAGTCATGGCCTCTTAACCTAGCTCTCAGGGTTGTTGTAGGAAGGGGGTGAACCATGTATTTTTTGGAGAAAAAGGTGGGATACAAGTGCGGTAGATAAGCTCTTCTCCTTAGCTGCCTAAGAAAACTGGAGGGGCCAGCCAGATGGAGGTGTTCGTCGCCTACCCAGCCTCCAGAGATCTCCATGTGGTCACAATTGCATCCATGCCACTCGCAAAACTGGCACCTGGCTACTTTCTATCACAGAATTCCTGACATGAAGGGAGGGAGGGCAAATGTTTTTTAGGAGAGAAACTTCCTCCCCCCCCCCCATTAAGTTCCCAGTTAGCAGAGGATAGGGTGACTAAGGCCTGAGGTTTAGGGAAGGAGCCGGAGTCGTGTTTTGCTTTTGTATTTCATTCTAAAGGACTTGCAGGTTGCCTTGGCAGCACCAGTCTACTATGTGACCCTTGCCCCAATCTTCTAAAAATTCCATGAAGCTCAGAATATATTGGCAGCTACATGTTTCTTCATCTATGTTGTACGGTGAACCAGTAGTCGCATTTCCAGTTTGGGTCAATATAGAATGCATAGCTGTGTGGCAGTGTTAGAAATTAGCCGGGTGCCAGGCACGTTTTGCTACTGGCGTGGGTCCAGTTGCGACTACGTGGAGATTTCCAGGCACCAGGTTGGCGACCACCTTTTCAAAACCTCTGCCTTAGTCCATAGTACCATTTCCACTGTGTGTGTTTCTCCTTTTTGCATACTGGGACAAGTGAATTATTGCAAGAGCAAGCTACAGTCAAGCAATGCCGTTGAGATCATAGAATTGTAATGTTGGAAGGGACACCAAGGTTCACCTAGTCCCTACCCCCTGGCGAACAGGCATTCCGTTGTGGCGACTGTAACTTAGATTTAAGATACCATTTGGCACTTAACTTATATATCTCAATTTCTAACACTGGTGTGCCGCTAGCAAAAAGAAGCAGATTGTTCACTTTGCTGCAGAAGACTTTCACAGCCAACACTGACTGAGGTCAACTGAATTGACAGAATTGGCCGCCCTACATTCATATGTGCTCCTTTCTCTCATCATAATGGGGATGTAATATGCCATGTACTTGGGTAGTTTGAGTATTACATATATACTAGAAAGGTGGGACATACAGTGGTACCTCGGGTTACATATGCTTCAGGTTACATACGCTTCAGGTTACAGACTCCGCTAACCCAGAAATAGTGCTTCAGGTTAAGAACTTTGCTTCAGGATGAGAACAGAAATTGTGCTCCAGCGGCAGCAGGAGGCCCCATTAGCTAAAGTAGTGCTTCAGGTTAGGGTTAGGGGAAATTTTGGAAAAGGAAGGGGATAAATCGAGATTGCAGAGTTTTGAGAAATTAAAAGGGAAGGTGAGAGATTGGTTCCACTACCATCAAATAAATGAAGTGTTTAAACTGGACAGTAAAATTGGCTTCCAGGTGGAAAAATCAAAATTGGAGACAGAACTGTTAGAACCCAGTACTAAGAATTTGTCAAAAATGTATAATTTGCTGCTGAAATGGAACACACAAGATGAAACGGTTAAATCGGTCATGATTAAATGGGCTCAGGACATTGGTCATAATATTTTGTTTGCTGATTGGGAAAAGTTGTGGACCACCGGGATGAAATTTACGGCATGTAATGCCTTAAGAGAAAACATTATGAAAATGATATATAGGTGGTACATAACCCCAGTCAAGCTTGCAAAGATTTACCATTTGCCTGACAATAAATGTTGGAAATGTAAAGAAACTGAAGGTACATTTTTTCATCTTTGGTGGACTTGCCCGAAGATTAAGGCATTCTGGGAAATGATCTATAATGAACTTAAAAAGGTATTTAAATATACTTTCCCCAAGAAACCAGAGGCCTTTCTCTTGGGTATTGTCGGCCAAGGGGTGTTAAAGACGGATATAACTTTCTTTATGTATGCTACAACAGCAGCTAGAATACTCATTGCGAAGTACTGGAAGACGCAAGAACTACCCACACTGGAAGAATGGCAGATGAAGGTGATTGACTACATGGGCTTAGCAGAAATGACGAGCAGAATCCGAAACCAGGGAAGAGAAGCAGCGCAAGAAGAATGGAAAAAATTCAAGGACTATTTAAAGAAATATTACAAAGTTAATGAAAGTTAGAATGATGTTGGACTGGAAAGTAAATGGTTGCTATTAGCAATGGTTAAGACAAGGAGAATAAGGAAGAATAGTCTAAATTTAAATTAAAATAAGGGAAGATTTGCTGAACAATCGATAAGAATTTGGAATACAGAAAGGGGAGGCATGAGGAAGTCGGGGAAGATAGGATATGAAATTAGGATATGAAATGATACATGTTTTTTGTTCTGTTTTTGTCTTTGTTTGTTTGTTTGTTGTGTTGTGTTTATATGGAAAAAATAAAAATATTATAAAAAAAAAAAAGAGAACAGAAATCGTGCAGCGGCGGCGCAGCAGCAGCAAGGAGGCCCCATTAGCTAAAGTGGTGCTTCAGGTTAAGAACAGTTTCAGGTTAAGTACGGACCTCCGGAACGAATTAAGCACTTAACCCGAGGTACCACTGTACATATTTGCAATAAATAAGCAAGCAAAATCTTCCTGGGTATTGAAGCTAATTATATCACTTTTTGGAAGTGACTAGCAAGGGCTCCTTATCTTTCCTGTTCCTTTTGATATTTGTGTTTCATTATTCTCATTTGTAACCTTGAGGCTCAAGTACTGTAATGCATTTGTCGAAGGGCTTCTTGTTATTGCCTGGAAGCTTCAGCTGCTGGGAACATGTTGACCTGCCTCTTGGCAAGGTGAGCTCCACTGCGAGTATTTTCTAGCAGAGCTGTGGTTCTCTGGTGAATTGCGTGTTTCAGGCACAATACAAGGAGCTGGTTTTTTGTTTTTGTTTTAACTTGTAAAGCCTCTTGCCCTTTTGCCTCATCCTGATCTCTAAAGAATGAAGCAGCAAAGGTTTATGCATGACAGACTCACACTTGGGCTTCTGAGGTGAAATTGGAGAGAACGCTGTGTGTATCTCAACTGTAAAGTCTGTTCACAAGCTGTGGTAAAGTTTTGTGGGCACCTATAGATATGGGTTCGGGACGCGGGTGGCGCTGTGGGTTAAACCACAAAGCCTAGGACTTGCCGATCAGAAGGTCGGCGGTTCGAATCCCCGCAACGGGGTGAGCTCCCGTTGCTCGGTCCCTGCTCCTGCCAACCTAGCAGTTCGAAAGCACCTCAAAGTAGATAAATAGGTACCGCTCCGGCGGGAAGGTAAACGGCGTTTCCGTGCGCTGCTCTGTTTCGGCAGAAGCGGCTTAGTGATGCTGGCCACATGACCCAGAAGCTGTACGCCGGCTCCCTCGGCCAATAAAGCGAGATGAGCGCCGCAACCCCAGAGTCGGTCACGACTGGACCGAATGGTCAGGGGTCCTTTACCTATAGATATGGGTTAACCATGATTTAATCATTTATGGTTTGTTTCTGTCCAAACAAACCACAAGCCCAAGGTTCAAATGTTGCAAGAAGCTGGACCCTGGCTTGTTTCCTAGCAGCGTAACAACAACAGATGTGTAGCGAGAACTTTTCAGCAGTGTGTATCGGCACACTATGTGTCCACATTAAATCATCTTAAGCATATGCTCAGTGTGATGTGCAAATCTGACCAGTGACTGGTCTAGTGGTTGGAAAAAAAAATCTAATCCTGCCTTCTCTCCCTGCTTTTAAGCTAGATTTAAATGAATTAATTAAATTTAATTTTAAATAATTTAACAGGCAACTATGGTTCTTAACTGCAACACTTCAAATCTCATTACATTTTAATACAATCTTTGGATTACTTTAAAAATTCTTAAGTAGCACAGTCATTGTCTTTGCTTACTTAAATTTTATTCCACTTGCTCATAGCACGACTGCTTCTTTTGTTTTCCCTGTTTCTAATGACCTTTAAACCTTGGATAATAATTAATTAAGGCCTCAGGTGTCTTATATTTCTCCTGTATGCAGGGTTTGAAATTAGCAGGGCGCCAGGGGTATTTTGCACTTAAAGATTCTCGATTTGCAAGCACATCAAAAAGTCTGGGTGCCGTTTTTTTGCACCTGCCTGACACTCAATGATTACTGAAATGTACGGTATGTGCTTTGAAGCCTCAAAATTTATTTTAGGGACAGACTGTATGTTAAGGAGTAGAGCAATAACAAGTAGAGTGTTTTGCAAACTGAAGTATGGTACCAATATTTTTATTGTAAACACCAAGTTAAACATGTATTAACAATTTATGTTAAAAAATGTAATATTAACAAAGTGTCACTTATGTGAATTGCGTATTAGTTCATGGTTATAAAATTAATAAAAAGTGATGTGTGTGTGTGTGTGTGTGTGTGTGCGCGCGCACGCACACACCCACCCACCCACCCACCCACCCACCAATGGCAACTAGACATTCTGTTTTGGTGCCCACAACCCAGGTCGCAGGAGCCATTTGCCTACTAGCTTTTCTATCCCAGTTTCTAACACTGACTGCATGTCTTTCTTCCTCAAATTTCTTTTCGGCTTGAATCCAGGACCCCACAAATATGGTTGCCACAGTTGCCATGATGACCAGGAATGTAATTCTGGCAGCCAGAGCTGGGATGGAGTAGTGAGAAAAGAGAAGTCAGTATTTTGCCCTTCTGTGTTTTGTAACTGCTAGCAGTTTTCCCCATTAAGCTCCGCTAAACTGTGCTGTAAGACTGCCGTGTCTCTAATTCTGCCACTCCCTTGCTGTACTCCCAATTGATTGACTGAGTAGGAGTCGCTAGCATCAAATTTAAACTCCTTTTCTACTTCCCATTTCTCTGCAAGTGTTTGTTTGCTACTCTCTGCTGCAATCTCCTAACTTCTCCACTTCAGGAACCTCCCCCACCCCCTCCGTTTCTTTGGGACTTGTCTGTTGCAGAGACTGCTTCCAGCTGGCTTCCATCACTGGATGAAATCTCTCTCCACCACTTACTTTCAGAAAACACCAAACTTGCTCCAGTTGCTTGAGATCCAGTTACAAAAAAACCCCCAAAGCAAAAACCAGTTCATGTAGAACAAAGTTTTTGTGCAGACTTTTTTCTTCTTCTTTGCTTTGTTCTTGAGGGGGGTGCGTTTGTTTTTTTGTGAAAAGCAGCTGGATAGGAGTTGGAGGGTATAAACCAGGACTGAAATATTTGGGCAGAAAGGCTGTGTTTGTAGTTGTTTGCAGTATATTTTCAAGGGAATTGGGGGTGGGGGAGTGTAATTTCTAAAAAGAGGAGGACAGGGACTTAGGCCTATGGAAAACCAATCCATTGGCTATTAAGCAGTTCTCTGTAATTCTGTGGGTGGTGAACTGATCTTGCTCAGTGGAAAGGGAAGGGAATTCTGCATGTGCTCAGAAGCACTTTTAGTATATTTCCTCTGGGCAATATAAAAAAATTCTAGCTGCTAAGCTACAGACCTTTGTTGCTCTTTCTATCCCTGTGTTTCTTCTATGTGTTTAACATCATACTGAACTGGATAACTATTCCAGTACATCAACTCCTGAAGAATCCTTTCTTTGTTTAGTTGGACAAAATGAACGCCTCTGGGGAGAGCAGCCCTTGCATAATGGATCTTTATAATGTAAACTTGCTCTGATGGAAACTTATTAGTATCCAACCATTGTTTGCCTTGAGGTTGAAACCTCAAATGAGGAGAGAGAAATTAGGAGACTTCTGAAGGCTGTGTAACTACACCAAACACCCCTTAAGCATCGTGAGCTGCAGGGAAAACCTCAACTAGAGCACCCCCTTCGCTTGATTTGATCCGTAGCATTGGATGAATTGCTCAGGCACTAGCGCAGATGACAGAGCTAGCTTGGCAGAAACGAAGTTTGTGCAGAAACTGGGCAGAGAAACTGGTCCTCATTTTGTATGCCGTAGCAACTTCTCAACTTGACTACCCTAAAGCACTCTCTGTGCAGCTGCACTTGAAGATGAGAAGGAAACCTCAGCTAGTCCAGAATGTTTTGTTTTGTTGTTGTCTGGGCCCTAGGCATGGAGCTTATTACACCAGTTTTGTGAGAGCTCTGTTGGATTCTTGTTCATTTCAATGCCAGATTCAAGGTGCTGATCTTGACCCTTTAAAGCCATAAATGGCCTGCATCAGGAATATTTGAGGCGACTACTCTATGAACAGGGACGCGGGTGGCGCTGTGAGTTAAACCACAGAGCCTAGGACTTGCCGATCAGAAGGTTGGCGGTTCGAATCCCTGTGACGGGGTGAGCTCCCGTTGCTCGGTCCCTGCTCCTGCCAACCTAGCAGTTTGAAAGCACGTCAAAGTGCAAGTAGATAAATAGGTACTTCTTCGGCGGGAAGGTAAACGGCGTTTCTGTGCGCTGCTCTGGTTTGCCAGAAGCGGTTTAGTTATGCTGGCCACATGACCTGGAAGCTGTACGCCGGCTCCCTTGGCCAATAAAGCGAGATGAGCGCCGCAACCCCAGAGTTGGCCACGACTGGACCTAATGGTCAGGGGTCCCTTTACCTTTACCTTTACTCTATGAACTACCCAAAGAATTCAGATACCCCTATTGGAGGTGAGATAGTAATCTGCTAGAAACAAAACTTGCTGTAGTTGCCTTGCACTTGAAGGAAATCTTCTGTCTTTACCCAGCCTTGGACTCCTATAGAAGACCAGCTGAACCCTTTTTATTTTACATGGGGTATTATGTAATTGTCTACTTGACTGCTTTGCTTATTTTTAATTTGGAGGCAGAGAAACTCGGAACAGCAATTGCAGGAAGTAGTTGCAGGCAAAATTGTCCCCCTTCTACAGTGAGGCCACTGTCTCTCATGTTTAGTTCCCGGTTTTCAACACACACATCCCCCAAGCTGATTGGTACTGTACAGTGCTGCTCTTTAATCTCATGTTGCCGCACAGCCACCATCAGCAGACCCAAGACCTGGAGCCTTGCTTCCCTTCAGGTCCACTCTCAACAGTAGCCCCTGGGAGGGCATGTATTTTCTCTCCCAACCCTCTAAATTATAGGAAGAGGAAGATCAACAGAAGATCTCTGATTCCCTGGTTCTTTGTTACATGGTGGTTGATCTCGCCTGGCCCAGACCTTAAAAGAGGGTTAAATCTGCTAGGATCAAGGAATATAAATAAATGTCAATTGTTCACTTTTCTCTGCATGAGTTTGTAGCCTTCATCTGATACTTCCCTAGGGACAATATGGGAAGAAAAAACTCTTATCCCATAAGTGCCTGTTTTTGGAGCTTTCTGAAGCAGGGAGGTTTTTGGGATTATATAGTTCAGCTTTTTTTCATCCTGTTCCCCTCCAGACATTTTGAGGCCCAACTCTCAGCATCCCTGATCATTAGCCATGCCAGCTGGGGCTGATGAGGTTTGTAGTCTGAAACAGCTGGAGGGCACCAAATTGGCCCTTGATAGGCATGCCATTGTTTCAGTGATATCCTTATTTGCTGCCCCAGCGAAACAAGCAAATATTTATTCTTTTGCTTTGTGTGCCATCAGCTTTAATAGCAAGGCAGAAGTTCATTCTAGCTTGCTACCAAATTGACCAGGAGTCTCTTCTGTTTGTGTTAATTAAGCAGAAGAGAAGAAAATTACCCCTAAAAAGCAGTCCTTAGTTTTCCAAATTAATAATTGATTTGTTTACAACAATGCAAAACTTGAAAGTATTTCTAAAGAGATTTTGTAATGTGATTATTATTATTTTAATTGTCCTACATATCTTGGTATACTAAGGCAGAATTATTGACTTTGAATGGATGGTGCATACTACAGAACTAATTTGCATGTGCTGAATTACACCAAATAAGCAGCTGTTGCCACATCTAATTTCTAGGACTGTACAAAGGATGGACAGTAGCAAGGTCCACAAAATTTGGCTGTACCTGGTAGCCAGCTGGAACCTTTGACTTTCTACCAACTCGCAGGTCCTGCTCTGAACAGGAGAGTTAAGGTTCACTGGAAAACAGTTTGTAAAAACAAGAAACAAAACCACTGGTCTGCTGGTGCCCAGGGATTCACATATCAGCATAGGTGCTTTTGTGGTAGAATTTGTATTTTAGGTCAGTGTTGCATTATTTAGGCTGTTAAATTCACATGCTAATATGAAATAATGAATAACAATGAATTAAAAAACAGCAACAGCAGTCATTTCCTTTTTTGCCGTTCTGCCCTGCTTCTGATCCCTGGTGCTATGACTGTGTTTAAAACGACTGGAATGGCTGGGTCTATTATTACTGTATGTTTGTTCAGCCAGAAAGTTAAATTCCTGTTCCTCCTGTTTTGTTACATGCTTGTTAATGATCATCGATCAGGGCATACAAGTCCAGGAGAGATGGAAAGGCAATTACCCAGCTAGACAAATACTGTGGATGGTAGCAGCAGGTTCAGTCTTGGACTCAGGCTGTTTTGAAGAACAAAAGAAAAGAGTGGGATAAATATATATATGAGGTTTTATATATATGGTTTGACAGATCAGACTAAGGGCCCTTGCATTATGTATCAAACGATAAAGCAACAGAAGTAATAAAAAAGGCAAGACCAGTTGCATCAACAATTGGCTTTTCCATGGAAGATAGAAAAATGTGAGATTGCAGAAGAATTAGAAGTTCGTTTAAAGTTGTGTCTTTGAAATAGTTTGCTATCTTTGAGTTTGCTTTCAAGTGTGCAGTAATAAAAGGTGGGGCATTTTCTTCCAAAGTGATGTAGCGATCTTCCCTATTTGGTTATGTTCTTTTATGTGAGGTGAGGGAGGGCATGAAAAAGACAAGTTCGATTATTTCCATTACTGCTTAAGTTTTTTTGAGCTAATTCTAAGTCCGGTCCAGTTTGATTCTAGTTGTATCCTATCCACCTTTCCGTTGGACCTGCTTGGCATGTATATCATTTAATTGTTTCAGGTTCTGATTGCTGAAGAAATGGAACTTTTCATAGTTAAATGCCATTTTGAACAAGTAGTAGTTTTTGTTCATTTAGTTTTTTTGCACATGTTGCATTTAGAATTATGAGTGAACTTGGCCACACAGAATTGCAAACATTGCAACTGGTGAAAGTGAAGATATTTCCTCCCTCCAATTACTGCTTAGCTTGTCTTTATAATGCTTGTGGCATTGCAGATCTTCGCACTAATCTCTTGGTATCTTGAGGGTTGATACGATATATTTCTTGATTCTTCCTCCTTCTGGAGTGCAAGGAGATCAGCGAAACAATTTGAGGTGTGTGGTACCTGCTCCTCTTCATTTCACAATCCGAAATGATGTAAGAAGATGTAGTGCCTGGCTGATACTACTTATAAAATTGATAAACCAAGACTGCAGCCATTACACATTTCCTAAGTCCCACTGAAAATAGCGGGACTTACTTCTGAGAAAACCTACAACGGATTGTACAACACCAGCAAGATACTAGGGGGTTCAAACACCATTTTAAAAAAAAATATTACGAGGACAGATACCCTGTGCATCTTTTGCTCAAAAGGAAAACAATTCACAACTACAAAATGGTGTGAAGTAGTACATTCCTGTGTGCATTATTGTCTTTGAACAGTTTTTAAGTAATGTGGCTTCATATTTTCTTTCTTTCTCTGTCTCCCATTAACAGATATAGAAACTAGCTCCTCCAAACATGGGTGAAGTGGAGCAGAGAACAACAGCAGGATCCCGGTTAGGAGTTCAGGAAAATGCCGGGATCAGTACTTTGGAACATGGACAAAAAATGCCCACAACCCCTACAGGAAAACTTATTTCTATCAAAGTCCAGATGCTGGATGATGCACAGGAAGCTTTTGAAGTTCCGGTAAGATGATTTTCATTGCCTGTGGTTTATTGCTGGCTGGTTACAATTTTATAGTGCACAATATTACTTTTGTATTTTGTGTTTAATGTACACATGGGTTGAAATTGCAATGAGGATCGAGTTACCCATTGTATTTCTCATAGAAAAGTGTACGTTTTAAAGGTTGGTATTATGTTGCATTGTCCTCCATTTTAGGAACCAACGAGTCACACCAAAATACTAGGATGCAAATGAATTAAATTATCTTAAATGAAAAGGTTCTTTTTTTAAAAAACAACAACAATTAGCTCCTTTGACAATCTTGGAGTGGAATCCCTGTTCTTTTTAATATAATACTTTGTGTTCATAAATGGCTCACTAATGAGTTTGTTTCCATTGCCTCGACAAAGGTGGTTACATAACTTCGGTTATCTGAGGACCACTTCTTACAATACTCTTAGTCATTTGGGCACTGATACAAAGTGCACACACATTACGAATTAGTTGTGAATGAAACATGCGCTGAGCTGGAAAGGACTGACCTGCTTCCTTGCCATTCACAAAGACAAGTGGTGATTGCAAGTCATGTGTGGTCCTTATATGTAAAGGGGCTAAATATGCTTCTATTACATTATTTATACAGAGAATTCTACAGAATCGTTCTAAGCACAGTTCTGATTAACCGGTGGGGAACCCTGCAAAATTCATTGGATGCAGTGCGAATTTATGACGGAGCAGAGGATTTTGTTGTTGTTGTTTGTCTCTTTCTCTGTCTCTCCCCAATCGTGTCATAGTGAAAAAGTGAAGAAAAAGGAGAAATGTACCCCCCCCCCCAATTCCCTCGCACTGCAACTGTTGGCAGGGTTGGGGAGGAGCTGCAGTTTCTTGTGCTGTCTCAGCTGAGCTCAACCAACTCAAATCAACTCACTAGTAATAATAATAATAATAATAATAAATAATAATAATAATTTATTATTTATGCCCCGCCCATCTGGCTGGGCCTCCCCAGCCACTCTGGGCGGCTTCCATAAAAACCAAAAATACAATAAAATATCACACGTTAGTCCCTCATATTGCCCTTTGTGTGGAAATGCTCTTGACTTGAACTAGTTGAGGAGATTTTGGGTTAATCCCAACATGTTCTGCAAAGGTAGTTTGACACACACACCCTCCATATTTTCTAGTACTTCACATCTAGACTCCCTGGGTTAATTAGATAGGGTAAATGATATAAAAGCATGGCTGCAAGTTTCTCCTTAATAATGTCTAAATGGTGAATGCATCCCAGTAACAGATTGATAAATGCCTTCCTTAAATGTTTCGGTTTGAAGAACCAATGCAGTGTATGGTTTTCAGATTGGTTAGCATGGTTCTGAATGTCTGGAATGCTAAGAAGAGAACTCTTTCACTCTCTCTTTAGCTGGCTTACGATGTGACCTTAGGGCAGTTGATTAGCCTTACAGGATTGACTTTCCATCTGTTTCAAAGAAGGATTTGCCCTGTATCAGTGCTGTCGTTTTAAGGCATTCCTCCTCATTTTTGACATGAGCAGCCATGAGGTCCCGTTACACAGTTGGCTGATAACACCAAGTCTCAACCAGCAACGGAACCAACAGCACAAGAACTGTAGAAATGAAAGCTAATATAGCAGTGACAACAGGACTTCCAGGATATGGCTTCACCTGGCCTATGAAGTTGCTCAGACTGAAAAGCAAGTCCAATCTGTTGTTCAGTAACAGATGGAGCTGCTCTCTCACTGTACATTTCAACTTGCTTGCTTGCAGTGTTAGGAACTGGGATAGAAAAGCTAGGAGCCAAATGGCTTCTGGGACCTGGGTTGTGGGCGCCAAAACAGACTGTTGAGTCGCCATTTGCGGGGGGGGGTCAGCAACAATTTTTATTTATTCTTTCGATAAGCAAGAAGTAATACACAATTCACATAAGAGACACATGGTCAATATCACATTTTTATCAGAAATTGTTGATACATGTTTGATTTGGTGTTTACAATAAGAATATTGGTACCATACTCCAGTTTTCAAAACACTCTCCTCTTTATTGTTAAACTCCTTAACATATTGTCTATCTTTAACATATACTTCGAGGCTTCAAATCACATACATTTCAGTAATCCTTGAGTGCTAGCCAGGCGCAAAAAAAAAAAAAAACAAAAAAAAAACACCCAGACTTTCTGAGGTGCTTGCAAATGGAGAATCTTTAGGCGCAAAATGCGCCTGGCACCCTGCTAATTTCGAACCCTGCTTGCTTGCCTCCAGGCTGCTAGTTCTGACTATCGCGCAGGGATTTGGTGCTTGAAGCCGGTGTTTTCACTGAGGGCTTCCTCACCGACTGTATTAGACACCGTGGACTTGCTGACACTGATTTGATTGGAACTAGGATGGCGATGCATTACCCGAGGTCAACGCTTTCTGCTTTCATTAAGGCTTTGGGAGATGTTAAATTGTATTAAAAGAAATAGCAGAAGAGGTAGTTTCCTAGTTTTCCTGTCGGATACCGGTGGTTTTTAATTATTATTTTGTTCCAGGGGTTTGCAGCAGAGTGTGAGAGAAAGTTGATTACATTTTCTTTATTCTGCTTATGGATAAAATAAAGGGATTCACGGAGCTCGTATATTATTAAATACATTGGCTGGTTGATCTTCGTTACTCTCCTCCACATTCCGGCTCATTTTAAAAAATAAGTTTAAGATTCAGGAAAGTCACAGCTTTCACTATTTTCCCCTATATAATTTTTATTAAGTTTCCTATTTCACAATTTAAAATATTCATTAAACAACCTTAAAATGTTAATGACTTCCCTTCTTCTCTTTCCATGGTTCAATTTGCATACCGTAAATCCATGCATATTTTACATAGACTAAACCATTTAGTATTCCGTTAATACATCCATCAAAACTTGTTTACAGTGTTGAATTTATCTTAATGCTGCCAACGTTTTCAATCTTCTTTGAACATATGTTCTTGTTCTCTTATTCTATATGTTAGGTCTGCAAGCTGTGCATATTCCATCAGTTTAAGTTGCCATTCTTCTTTAGTTGGGACCTTGCTTGTTTTCCATTTTTGGGCTAAACAAACACGAGCTACAGTAGTAACATACATAAATAGCCTTTTTTTGACACCTGGGAATTTCCATCTGAATTATCCCCAAGAAAAAGGATTCTGGGTTTTTTTGGAAAAGTACTTTTATACATTTTTTTCAATTAAATAGAAATTATTTCCCAATAAAATGTCACAGCTTTCTCCACCCTCTTGCACAGTTTCTCCCTTCTTTGCAGAGCTCATGCTGGAGACATTTGTACTCTTCATCCTCTAATATAGGCATTGGACTGTCCAATTTGGACCCAAAATAGGTCAAGGCAGTATACAGTTTCTCCCAATTTCATCTGGGGTTTGTGTTGGCTGAAACACACTTAATGAGGATATTGTACCATGCAAACCGCCTGCGATCTCTTGAGGAAGGGCAGTATACAGATTTAGTAAATACAACAATAATAAATAAAGGTGTTCCTAGCATCCCCTCCTGCCTGCTCCTTCGGTCTTCTAAGGCTTCAGCAAAGTTTATTTTCTGTGTGCCTCTATTCACAACCTGTGCCAGAGGTTGGCATTATCCGGCAGTTGCAGCTGTGTGTTCATCCATCAGCTGAGGTAAAGAACAGGCAAGGGTGGGGCAGCGAAGGTGGATGCATTCAGAATAGTTACAGTAGGCAATAAAACAAAGGTGTTTTTGCTCCCCCTGCTTGCAGCCGAGATGCTGTGGTGCTGAATGGAATAGAGGAAAGGATTGGTGTGGCTGATAGTTATGGCTCTATCATCATTTAAAAAGGCATGGGGGGGGACGACCTGCACCAGGACTGAAAACACACTGTAGTTCTATGAAGCACCCATAGCCCCTGTGTTTCAAAAAATAAAATCCCCAGTTCACTCATCTGAACACAAATAATTCCCCACCCAACCTCCACGAGACAGATAAGGGCCTCAATTGTAGAATGAATTCACTCCCAGCTCAGTGCCAGGCAAAGATTCTCTCTTCATTTGCCAGGGTTTTCAAACGTGTTTTTAAAGCTTGGGTTTTCGCAGTTCTCGCTGCTGCTGCAGCTTCTTCGACACTCTGCTTTTGTGTTTCTTTGATTTTACAGTGTCTGGTTTTTTTTTAATGGTGCACCACACTGATGAGTCCTCTAAACTCTATTCCCGGGCAGCTTGTAAATGGGCAAAATAACACTGCAAAGAGCTTATTTTGTTGTATCATACAGTTCTGTTCTCCACCCTCTTGCAAGATTTGTAGCTCTAGGTTTTGGGGGGGGGGGTAAGCGTCAGTCGAGGGAGTTGTGCAGAAACCACAAAGCAATCTTTCAGGCGAGTTGCCCTTCCTTCCAACTTCAGAAATGAACAGCAAGTCAAGTGTCATCTATTCATCATTCTGAGGCTTTATTCTCCGTGCCTGAAATTCTCCATGCCTGAAATTATGTGGCCGTCACTGTCAAAACTATTCCCAATGGAAAGTAGGGCATTTAAATATTCACCGAGTAGTTAGTCCCAACAGCCAAGCCGAGTCTTGTGAATTAAGAAGAGGGAAGTGACATTTCTCTTCAGTAACTTGGAACTGCAGTAGTTTTAATTCCTGGCAGAACACATTTGGCACAGACTCCTAAAAGGACGGAAGACTTTTAGCCAAAGTGTAATTACATTGCATTTGTTGAAATGCAAGGGGTCACGTGCCTCATCTTTTAAAATATTAATCTTTTCTTCAGAATGATAAAACATGGATTTAGTGTGGGGTTTTTTGAATAAATTTTATTTGTGCTTATAGAGGAAAAATACAAAACTTAATATTACATATCTTTTCCTCTCTTTTTTTGGTCCAAACTAAAACTGTGATATAAATGCAATAAAAACATAAAGGGGGGGAGAGAATGGAAATAAAGAGAGGGAGAAAGAAAGAAAGAGGTTAAGAGAGAGAGAAATAAAATTGAGAGGGTAAGGGACTTACGAGTCGTTGTCCGCTATATATAAACCATATTCACTTCATCTACTCCCAGTATAACACCCAACAAAGTCACTCCCATTTCATACTCACAACAACCCTATAATTGGGTTAGGCTAAGAGATGGGGACTGGCCCAAGGTCCCAGGCCTCAAGGAAGTTAAACTGGCCTCAACCAGGGCCAAGGCCTTTTTGGCTTTGGCCCCGGCCTGGTGGAATGCTCTGTCACAAGAGACCAGGGCCCTGCGGGACTTGACATCTTTCCGCAGGGCCTGCAAGATGGAGTTGTTCTGCCTGGCCTTCGCTCCAGGCCCAATTTGACCCCCCTCTATGGGACCCTGTAAGTTACCTCATTGGCCCTTTTATGTGGGACCAACATGGATAGCCGGCCCTGATGAATACTTGAGGTTCCCGACCTCTATGGTTGTAATTTCATGGGCAGTCATTTGATTTTATCCTGATTCTAATTTTTAAGCTGTTCTTTAATCAATTGTTTGATTGTGTTTTAATGTATTTGATATTTGATGTTAGCTGGCCTGAGCCTGGTCTTGGCCGGGGAGGGCGGGTATAAATAAAAAATTACCTACTTACTTACTACTATCCAGTGAACTTCATGGCTGAGTGGGGATTCGAACCCTGCCCTCCCATGTCCTAGTCCTAGTCCAACACTAGTCCAACCATTATGTCACACTGGGTCATGTTGGTTCTCAATATCAAAACACTCTTGTTGGCTGCAGCTTTTGTCACCTGGAAGCCAAATTCACAAAGCTACTCCACCTTTGCTGCCCCACCAACCATACTAGCTCCATGACACACAGATAATATTTTTTAGACCTTTTCCCGAGTATTGCCTCCCCCCCAAAGAAAAGCTCTCCAGAAGATGTCACTTGCTGCAATGTGGGAGGTAATGGCACAATATTTGATGTATAAACAAGGTGATGCAAGCTCTGACTAAAAAAACGAGAAAGCAGCCTTTTGTGTTACAAGCAAACTGGTGTAGGAGGGAGTGTAAACGAGTTTCCGGGCTTCCGTGTTGCACATGTGGGGAAGTGGCACATCTTTAGAGTGAGATATTTGAGTTCCAGGTAAATATAGAACTGTGATGGTCCACAATTGCAATCAGGTAATGACAGGAGCGTTTCGCAACAGCAGTAATTTCTGAAATTTAGATCCCACCTTTCTATATCGGGCATACAAGCTTCAAAACTGATTTAATGCAATCAACATACTCCAAGCAATGTAAACCAGCAATGAAATAGCTCTGCATGGTTAAAAGCAGCATTATGATGGAATGTTCAAAGTATATTCATTTATTTGCAGTTTCTTCATCCTAAAAAAAAAAGGTGTTTTTCTCTCTCACCCTCACCCCGCTGCTGATTTTCTATTTCATGTTGACTTTGGCCATCCCTTTTGGCAAGTAGTTTTTGATATGGGCATTATACAAGAAGGAGCCTGCAAAAATCATGCAGTTACCTTGCAAAATCAAGTCCTTGAAGGAGACTTGTTTTTAAAGGTGGGATAGAGGGAGGCTGTTCTAATATCTGGAAATGTGTGTGTATATGGGAGAATGTGGAGAAATAAGGTGATCAAGTAAGTAATGCTTAACAGAAACTGAAGCATTCATTTGTCACAATTTGCAAATACAATGTCGCTGTTCTAAAACAAATAGCAAATGTTCAGTTGGTAGTTTTGTGCCAGTTTGCTTTTCAGTAGCCTAGTGCCAAGTAATTATTAATTTTTTGCATATTTCGATATGAGAAAGCAGTAGCTACAATTTTCCATTTTCTTTCCATTGTAACCTTTCCTCTCAAGTGACCTGTATGTCAGCCAGACATTTCCGTGTCTTTTCACCAGTGGATTTTCCTGCTTGGTTTTGTGTTTCCTGACCCACGTGGTTCTCACTAAATGCATTTTTTATGAACTTAGGGAATTGCCTATGTGAATGCTAGACACTAGACATCAATTGACTTACTGCATTTCAATTTAATTTATGTAACTCTCCCACCCACCCTACTAACACAACTATACTTGAGTTGCTTGGACTTTGAGTCCAGTCATTAATCTGTCTTGTCCCTTCAGTCTCCTTAAATCTTAATGGCTTGATTTCTTTAATAAATTTGTGTGTGTTTTGCATACATTCTCTTAACTGTAAATCTTGCGCACCTTTTTGTTAATTTGTGACGATTCTTTATCTCTCTGCTACTTCTCAGCTCATGGCTGTATTTTAAAATATCTACAACAGGGTTGGGGGGAAATAGTTCAAATTCCTAGATGCCGGCATCATATATTTAGACACCAAGCCTGTGCAGGGCTAAATAAATATTTCACATTCCTAGATGTTAGCAAACACGTGTATGTGCCTGTCTTCCTGGACCCTCAACTCTACTAAGCAATTCAATAAACCAAAAAAGTTGCACCAGAAATTTATGAGGCTACAGTTCTTTACCCATTTCTCAGGGAGTAAGACACACAAGTGGGGCTTGATTTCTAGGTAAACATGCATAAGATTGTGCTGCAAAGCCCATGCTAGACAAGACACTTCTGCTTAGAGGTATATAGAACTGAGCTGTTGAGCAAAGTGAACAGAAATAATTTAGCCTCTTTCGTCAGCTCTTTAAAGCATGCATCTATTTTTGTTAACTAGCATACTTCAATTTGATCTCTGCTGAGGTAAGAAAGTCAGAATTGCCTGATGGTCCAAGTGAGAGGTGCCTGCAATTTTAATGTTGTATTCTGACCTTGCTGTGTGGCAGTCGGTTGGGAACTCTTAGGATCTGGCCGAAGAGTCTTAATGCTGGTTCAATGCCTGTGCACAAATGATGCTTTCTTCCGTTGAGATCAAAGGAAATCCCGTGCAATCCTGTGCGTGGCTTTCCCAGCAGTAAATGCTTGGGTGGTTTCCCTGGCAGGGATCAAAGACACTTGGCTCCATCCCAGTTGCCAATAATAGTATTTAAATTTAGCTGCTGCCGGTCAATCCATTGTTTGGGCTGCCATAGATGAGGCAGGTTGTAATGGCCTGTCACGTAACATTAGAATTTAATGAAAGAAGTCAAGAGATGGTTTGCATTAGTCTGGACCAAGCCATACATCCGAAATATATGCCTATCAAATTGAGTCACAATTTCTCGCATTTCCACTATTCAGCTTAAGTTGCAACTAACTATATATAACATATCATTTGGTGTGCTTGGTGGTTTTATTTCACACAGACAAACTCAAGGACCAAATTAGGTGCTGGAAAGTTGGCAAAGGGTAAGCTGTTCCCACTGAAACAACAACCCAATTTAGGAGTATGTAGCACAAGGAAGGATGTGAAAAGCAATTGTTGTCAGATTGGATGACAAGGCCTTTTTATGAAGTGTTCACCCCTCTCTCTCTCTCTGCTTGTGTCTTTGTCAGATTTAGTTCAAATTAAAGAATGTCTAGGTTAGAATGACCTATTGTTTCCTATTTCAAAACTGGTGATTTAGAAGTACAAAAGCTTCAGGTTTCAGTTAATTTGTGTGCCTGTCCTTAATACATGCAATTCATCCTATGCTCAGTGTTGTCTTAACTTTGCATTGGGCAGAGCATAAAGGCATTTGATATTATGACCAGAACCCTGTTATATGTACCGTATTTTTCGCTCTATAGGACGCACTGGACGATAAGACGCAACTAGTTTGGGGGGGAGGGAACAAGAAGAAAAAAATTCTGAACCCCAGAAGCCAGAACAGCAAGAGGGATCTGGCTTCTGGGATAGCCTCTTGATGTTCTGGCTTCGGGGACAGCCTTTGAACCCTCCACAGAGCAGCAGGGTGCCTTCCCCAAGCTAGAACAGCAAGACGGAGCGCTGCACAGCGCTCCGTCTCCCTGTTCTGGCTTTGGGCTTAGCCACGCAGCCTGCATTCGCTCCATAAGACGCACACACATTTTCCCTTACTTTTTAGAAGGGAAAAAGTGCGTCTTATAGAGCGAAAAATATGGTAGCTTGTACGAAGTGCACCATGATATCTGGGGGGAGGGGGCAATGACTGGCATGGTTACCACTGTTCTCATCCACGAACGTGCCTCTTCCTACAAGCAGATAGCCACGTGGAGAGGAGCCCATGCAGTTTGTGCTCACAGCAGCAGCAACCACAGTTCCTGCACAGTGTAAATCAATATCTTCCTGGTTGTACCATGGTATGTTGCTGCTGCTTTGTCAATTTCAAGAATAATGAGGAAAGATTTGGGTTTCACGACCCAGCCTCTGTAATACGATATACGTGGATCAATGCCAGATGCCAAGCAACTTAGCATTTATAGCTTTTGTAACCAAAGCAGACTTAATAGTGGCCTTTAAGAAGTGGGGGTGGGGAAGGTTCAAGAGTAATCAAATTATTTGATTTTGTTGTTCTGGTTGTTGTACTGTCACCACATCAAAAATTGCATTTTATTTTTTATTTTTATGTCGAAAATGAGTGAGAAGAGAATTGCATGTGAGTAAGAATGTATGGTAGCATACTTGCTTTAGATCAGTGGTCTTTAGATTAGATCTTTTTCAAAGAGGGCCAGATTTGATGAAGTGAAGGGCCGTGGGGGCCAACCAAAGGGCCAACCATAGTTTTACCCCAGGAAATAGGCCCCCGAAATGGACTTTGCTTTAGGTTAATGTCTAGGGTATGGTGTAGTTGTTTGTGTGTCAGGCTAGGAGCTAGGATAAGGAAGGCATAGGCTCCAATTGCCACTCATTTATGAGGCTCACTGGGGAACCCCGGGTCAACCCGCCATCTCTCAGCCTAAACTGCATCATGTGAGGATACAGTGGAAGAGGGAGAGTTGTGGACACCATGTTGAGCATATAAATTAAATGAAATCTTCGGTTGTTTCCCCATTTCTTGCAGTAACGTCCCTCCCTAGCTCATCTCACATAGGAGGGGAAAGGTGGTTATCACTTGCAGATGAAAATAAAAGGGTATCAGATCATTTTCTCATTGGTGGAACTCCTGGAGCCACCAGTAGGATTTTCAGGAGCAAGTTGAGAACCTGCCTCTAAAACAGGGTTTCTCAGAACTTGGGTCCCCCCCAGCTGTTTTTGGTCTACAATTCCCACCATCCCTGAGCCCACTGGTCCTGCTAGCTTAGGCGTGATTGTAGTTGCAGCTCAAAAATAACTGGAGACCCAAATTCTAAAATTCCAGTGCTCCTGCTCCCCTCAAGGGTTTCACCAGAGTATGTTCAGTCTCTGTGCTCAGTGTTCCTGAACATACAGTGGTACCTTGGTTTACAACCATAATCCATTCCGGAGGTCCGTTTGTAAACCAAAACAGGTTGTAACCCAAGGCACGCTTTCGCCAATGGGGCCTCCAAAAAAATTGTGTTCGTAATCCAAAAAAAAAAGGGGGGGGTTGTAATCCAAAAAAGGTTGCAAACTGGGACACGCACTTCCAGGGTTGCCATGTTTGTAATCCAAAACGTATGCAAACCAAGGTACCACTGTAATCCATTGGCAAGAAATTCATTGCAGGGTCTTACTCATTGGTTTTGCTTCCTCCTGTTGCTGAGGAATGTTTAAGGCTATATTATATAACACTTTCCTGGAAGTGGACCCAACCTTTTCACTGGCACAAGCGTTATTGTTTTCTCCCTTTAGAAAGGCCTCTCTCTAGTTCTGCTGCCATGCCATGTTTGGGGACCCGCTAAAGAGAATTGAATTTGAAGGAGAAAACATGTCCTGCCAAAACGCTGTCCCTGGTCCAAGCGCTGCAGCTGAACACTTTTTGAAAGTGCATTAAGCCCAAGTGTCTGAGAGGATAGAAGGCAGCCAGCTGGCTGATAACTGCAGGATATACTTCCTTTTCTCTCTTGACTAGGAAGGAGGGACTGAGAACAAGCCAGCTGAGCGTTCACTTGAGAAAAGGAGAGAACAAAACTCCTACCGCAGTCTTTTTAGTCTGACATATGAAGTGAGCTCAGGAACTCTGTGCAAAAATCTTGCCCAAACCCTTGTTTTCAAAAGGATGTATGCATATACTGTATGGGGAAAACGTGTGCCCATCAGCTTGATTTGCATAGTTAATGTGAATGTTCAAAGTGGGATTTTAGTTACTTGTGGGTTTTTTTGCGGACTTTTGAATTTTCTATCCAGAAATGACAAAATGATGGAAAGGAGATGCACACATACACAGTAGATGCATCAAGAAGAGAAGCTGGAGAATGCTGGAGTGGTCGGCAGCAGGCAAGACACAAACACGCCTGATTTTGAACACCAGTCTGCAAAAAAATTCTCCTTGGAGCTTCTTGCCATATTGCAGTTCCTATTTGGGCAGCAGCCCTACAATTCAATTATTGTATAAAAATGACAGCATGGAAAGAATGCAGTTGGTATCTTGTAGCAGAGATAAGTGTGTCTAAAATTCTGGAGAGTGACTTGACCTATCTTTAGTCTCACTGCATAAGCAAAATGGGTAGGTAGATTTCCGTGCAAAATACTTTGTGTTTTGTTTTGAATGAGTGCTATATTAAGTTTTTCTCTATAGAGAATATGCAGGATGTTATATTCCAGATCAGCCTTGGTATGAGAAATTAGAGAACTATTCCTGCTGCTCCTTGTGTTTTCTAAAGATCTCTTTGATCCCTATATTACTACACTATCCACATCTTAACAGGAATTGAGCACAATAATTGCCCTCAGGATTTAAACCTTATATTCACAGGCGTGAACATATTCTGAAGATGCTGGATTCTGCAGTCAGTATCAAGTTCTGCAGGAACACAGGAAAATTACGGAACAGCAGAACCCATGAACTGTGACCATAGCAGCATTTTTTTTTATAAAACCAACCTTTTAGGAGCCTGAAGCCCAGCTCTGTGTTATGAAACTGATGGGAGTTTTATAAGTGCTGTAATTCCAAAACGTCTGCCACTCCGGGTTCTCTTTTACCGCAAAGATACTAATTTGTACATGTGGGATCTAACAGGATGTGTTAATCTCTTTTAATAGTTTGCGTCAAGTCATAGATCAAGATGTTGCTAAATATTTCATTACTCAGTGGGAGCAGGGAGGGGAAACCCCTTCCACAAAATAACACACGTTTTCCAAGAAAGCTCTCTCGACAGCAGCTGTGCTTTCATTTTTTGTGTGCAATAAAGTAGACTATAAATTCTGCAAAAATAAAAGACAAATTTGAGACGGGAAAGGGCCTTATAATACACTTTCCATGGGTACTAGTTTGGGTGGGATCCAAGCTGCTTTCAAAGCTTTGGAGAAAGAGAGAATCAAACCCTGCCCCTCACACTATCCTATTATTTTACTTCTAAAGCAGAAAAAAGCCAAAATATATATGCAAATTTATCTTATTAAAATCACTTTTCAATTTTTTCTCTTCTCACTTCTTAAAATATAGAACAAGAGTCAGGTGTCTGAGGTGCTATAACGTTTATGCTCCTTTCTTGAAGCCAAAGATCAGCCAAAATTAAACAGAAGCTTAAAAACCACTTATTTTACTCTTGAGAATTTTTAGGGATTATTTGAGCTTACCTAACAGTATAGTTCCTCTCTATCTCAAGTTGCTTCTTTCTTGCAGAAAATATATATCCCCAAGAGAACCATAACCTTTGGTATTCTGCTTTAATTCCCCTTTTCATTTGGGAGTCTAAAAATATTCACAGCAAGAGAAGGGGGGAAGCAAAATGCCCCACTGTTCTCATAATTTGAATCTGCTTTGTTTTGAAAGGGGGAAATATCACCCTTAAAAAAAAAAGTCCTTTCATTGCCATCGATTCCAAAAGCAAGCAACGTTCCAGGAAGTAACATGATAATGAAACCCAGTTATTATTATTTTGATACATCCTCTGCTCCTGTAAAAGCCCTCCCCCCCCCCTCGTGTACCCATCCATATGTTCCATCAACAAGTAGACAGGAGCAAGTCTGCACCTTTTGGAACAATCCCCAACTCCACATGTTAAGACAGACTGCGAAAACAGACTGAGCATAAACGTAGGTTCTGTAAACTTCAGTAACCTGGTAGATTAAGGGTTCCCCAATTGTGCATGTACATGTATACAGTATTTTTTTTTTCATTCCACTCACACTATGAGGAGGTCCTCTGTGTCTGTTCTTGCTTGTAGTTCTTTCCTTTAACCCTGGAAAGATATGTAAATATATACAAAGTATGCAGTTAGCCGAATAGTTTACAAGGGTCTATCAAAGATTGAAGGATTGTGGTCTCTTCTGCAGCCATATGTACTTGTGTTTTTAATTACGCTTCTTGGTTCAAGTCTGTAGTCAAAATCCAGGTCAGCAATATATAGCATGCCATTTCCTGTAGCTTTTGTGTTGCATGAGCTATATTCATTTCCAAGGGACCTCTTTGCATGCTATGTTGTGGATGCATGGAAGCAAAATAAAGTCACAACCTCATTGGCTGGGCAGATC
Source organism: Podarcis filfolensis (assembly GCF_964270895.1). Classification (NCBI taxonomy): domain Eukaryota; kingdom Metazoa; phylum Chordata; class Lepidosauria; order Squamata; family Lacertidae; genus Podarcis; species Podarcis filfolensis. Next base: position 21,235,091 of record NC_139607.1, read on the forward strand.
AACTAAATTTTCACAGTTGCCAGTGTGTTGACTTAGAACCGCACTCTCTGAAGCAGCTGAATACAGTTTTAACATGTAAACACTTGACAGCTACATTAGAGCAAAACAATTTCTAACACAACAGAACATGACAGTGAAATGCCAAACATGTCGGACATTGTTCCTGTCCAGTTTGGGAAAAGTTCACTTCATTGATTAGCCCTAGAAAAGCAGTCAATGGTTGTTTCGGAGGGGTGTGCTTTTTTATTCTGAATAGCAACACACTGGGAATTGAGAAATCAGCTTGTGCTTCATTCTTTGAGAATGATCACCTTTTACCCAATTTTAGTGAAGTGCCTGCCTCCCATTGGTTTGATAAGTAAGGATTTATATAGACCGCATGTGAGTAAACCTTTAAAACCGTGCTCCAAAAGCATGGCGCCGTTCCAAACATCTAATGAATTTTTATGGAGCACACGATCTGGTAAAAATGAAGCACTGCTTACATTTGATCTCAATTTGAAAGATTTCAACTCCCAGCAAGTTAGACATATCACTTAAAGTGCTTTGCTTGGACTGCATCATGGCCTTAAGAGTTATGAGTTTGGGGTGGAGGGAAGCAGGCTGTATGCAGAGACCCACTGATCCCTGCATCCAGCAAGTGTTAAAAGCTAATCAAGCCTTCTGGTTCCGGGAAATAGCCAAATTAGCTTTCCTGGTGAGGTGATGGAAATAAAGGGGTTTGGTGCGAGGCGGCAAATGGGTGGGGCCCCCTCCCTCAACAAAACAAACCAGAATTGGGAGCAGAGGTGATGGTGATATGAGCTAGAATAATAATAATAATAATAATAATAATAATAATTATTATTATTATTATTATTTATACCCCACCCATCTGGCTGGGTTTCCCCAGCCACTCTGGGCAGCTTCCAACAACGTGTTAAAATACAGTAGTCTGTTAGACATTAAAGGCTTCCTTAAACAGGGCTGCCTTCAGATGTCTTCTAAAAGTCTGCTAGTTGTTCTTCTCTTTGACATCAGGTGGGAGGGCGTTCCACAGGGCGGGTGCCACTACCGAGAAGGCCCTCTGCCTGGTTCCCTGTAACTTGGCTTCTTGCAGTGAGGGAACCGCCAGAAGGCCCTCGGCACTGGACCTCAGTGTCTGGGCAGCAAGAAAGAAAGCAGCAAGCTGGAGACAGAATCAGAGCAATGTTTGGTTTCTGTTTGCATCCATGGCTGCGCCTGTGGAGGAGGCAGGACCCTCTTGGGCTGTTAATGCTGCAAGCTCCTCCATCACAGGCTCAGGTTGTATATATGTGTAAATAAACGATATATCATAAATACACCATAGTATCCACTGTGCCACATTCCCAAAAGGAAACACAAACCCTGGGTAAGGGCCTGGAGCCCCCGGAATCTCACGCCGCGGGGAGATTGGGGTGGCGTGCAATAATAGTTTTGCATTGTTTTGTTGTGGCTGCTGCAAGGATGCCAACAAAAGTGGTCCCTCATGGTTCGGCTGCATAGCTAATATGCAGCAGAACCTATGTTTTCAGTATTGTGGGCCCATCTAGTCTACAAAAAGACAGCTGATTTGTTTTTAGTTTTTTTGGTCCCTGGAGTACAAATACAGATCATTTGTGTGATGGGGATTGTTTTTAAACCTGTCAGATACCTGGGGGCTCAGATTCCAAGAACTCTCTAATAAACAGTATGCCTTTAAGCCTGTGCCCAGAGTTAATAATGAAATCTGGGTAAGCTTCAAGTTGTTACTTTAAGGCAAAATAGTTGCAGTTTTTGTTTTTGTTTCAGGTGTTTCCCATTTTAATTTCGGAAAAAGGTTATTGGAAAATGGCAAACTTCCATTAATTACTTTATTTTTAGAATAAAGAGGGTCAGATTTACTGCAAAAGGGGCACTCTGTGGGTGGGGCTGAGGAATTTCCACGTGAAAAGAATTACAAAGCTTTTCGTTGCACCAATTAATTTATCTGGTACTGGGCAATAAAGACAAGCCCTGTGAGGATTCGCTCTATGGCACAACCCTTCCTTCCAACAAACTTCCATACAATTGCCAAATGTATTCATGACGCACATTTATTTAACAGAAATCATGACAATCTAAATTAATCCTAGCTACCTCTGTCCACTCCCACCCCCACCACAAATACCACCCTCCCTTCTACAGTGTAGACACACACACACACACACACACACACACACACACACACACACACAGTTTTGGGACTAAGGAGAGGGTTTGTACTAGTTTTGGGACTTCTGTGTCAACGTCTGTGATTTCCATTCTTGGGGAAAACAAATGAGAGCTCAGTTAGACAAGTTGAACGTCTTAATATGAATTGTTTTATTTCCAACAGGCAGGTTCAGGAGAAAGCTACTAGAGGTCTTGTGCCTTTTGAAGCCTTAGTTTTTGATGTTGCAGATGAGTTGAGCGGCCTGGTTTCAAAGATACGGTCTACATTATCGAAAGATAACACAGAAAAGAGGGTTGTTCTTAGGGCAATTTGGGAGACAAACAGAAAGAGGGGGAATTCCATCTAGACAATGGGGTAGCACCTAGAAGGTGAACCTAATCTGTTTCTGTGTATGTTGGAGAGAAGCCACCATTGATGATGTTCCCCAGTAAGATGTTGGGCACAGTGCCCCTTGCCCACTCTACCAATGGGGCACTTATATTCATCTTCAGGTAGTAAAATGCTGGAATGAAGTATTCAAGGAGATTCACACTTCAGCTAGGCAAATCATTGTTAAAACACCAAAATTAATGCATTGTTCACTGTTTGATTCAGGGTGTGAGTGTGTGGTGTTTAAGGACTTGATTAGGCTCATGTTAATTGCTACCAAACTTGTGATAACACAACTTTGGCAGAGCAATACAATAGTTTAGGGTTGCTATTTTTTGGGAAATTTGCCAAAAAAATCAACACCATACACCCGGATTTTCCCGGACATTTTAACCAGTTTCCTAAAATTCCACCAGGACGCCATTTTTGACAGACGAATCCCGGCTATGTCCAGGACTTTCCAGGCGTATGGCAGCCCTGCAATAGTTACTATTAACCCCTCAAACAGTTAAACTTAGAGAAATTGTGATTGTGAAGAAATGTATCCCTCAGTCACATGTCATCAAGGAACAAGCAAAACAGGATACTCCCCACCCCCACCCCCGAAGCCTTAAACTGGAGGAAGATTAAACTCCTGGCATATAATCTTATTTACTATGCTGCTTCAGTTCACACTCATTGATTTCACACTCAACACCTGCTTTTTTCTCAGTTCTCTTAATTAATTCATTGTTTTGCAAGAATAAAAGTGTTATAAGCCTACTGTTCTGGGACTCAAGGTAGGTAAAAATAAGTCTTCTCCCCATTGTTGTTTATATTCAAAAAGGATTTTCTATTTAGGAAGGATAACCATTACTCCTCTGCCTCTCTCTGGAAAATAAGCAAGTATGTTTGAGTTCCAGAGCGAACAGACAAGAACAGCAGCAAGCAGGAAAACTTCCACTATATGGCCTTGTTAGGTTTCCTAACAGCTGCCAAACCAGCAATTTCCTCTGTATGGAGCTGTCCCTTGAATACCCATCAGTTAGAGTGCATCTACTCCCACTGTTGGCTGTAACACATCCATATGTTTTCATTTACAGAATCATGGGAATTCTCCAGACAGCCAGTCTGTTGGAAAGAAATTAATCCCAGCAGTGAAGCAAGATTCTGAATTCTCAGCAGTTTAGGAATTCATGTTTTCATGTTGAGTCTATTTATATCAGGACTGAATCTCACCAGCTGCTTGTGGTTACATGCTTTTTTACATATGTTGGTGAAACTTCGTTTTTTTAAAGGCTTTTTGCAAGCTGAAAATGTATAGTGGTTACATTCCAAAAGCTTGATGCACAGCATTTTATAAATACTGTACATGATTTGCAAGTAATTATACCTGAAAATGGTGAGGTGTTTTATGCATTAGTAAGATACAGTATATATAAATACACACACACATATATATATATATGAAGCTACCTTATACTGAGTTGTGCTATTGTTCTAACTAGTATTAGCTCTACTTTGATCTGGCAGTGTGCTGCAGAGGGTTTCGGCAGACTGATAGCAGATATCCTTTTAACTGGAGATTTAGGGCCTGTACTTGAGATCATCTTCATACAAATTGCCACTGAGCTAGGATATCAGTTGACTATATTTTTGGTGAGGAAAAAGTGTGTTGCTTTCAGATCACCATAAGCCCTGCAAACATGTCAACCCCACCGGATTTACTGTACCAAACTACCTGGGCTGATCGAAGGTCTGTCAGGTTACAAATACTTTTGCCATAAGTGTTTCATATTTACGGATAACCTAGCTGAGTAAGCAGCTTGGTAGAAGCCTTAGGTTTTAAGCTACGTTTCAGTTGTAAAATAGAATGCATGGAAACAATTTGATTAAGAGCTAGAAGTACAATATTTAAACATCTGAAACATAGCATTTTGCATTCTACTTGTTCTGTGTAAGTGCAGAGTCAAAAGAGGGGAATTTTTGTATGTATGTTTAAGGGGAAGTGATGACAATAGGAACCAAATTATCTGAGTGGCACAGGGCTGCTGTGGCTCATGGTGTTCACTGTTGACCTCTTCCCATGAGCGCTGGGAAGCTGCCAGCTGACTTCAGTGCTGGCAAGTACTTGGAGAGCTAAATTGAAACCAGTTTCATGGAAAACGTGCTGCCCATTTGCTCCCATCCAGGGGCTTCTTGTGTATATTCCAAACCTTATGCTCTTACATAGCTCTACCTTTGCACATTCTACTGTGCTGCCCCATACCTTGGAGGGAACTTGATAAATCTGCTCCTATGAGATTTTTGTGCTTGCACACATACATCCACAAGTTCTCAAAACTCTGGAGTAGAGGCTAAGCCAGCCTCCTCAATAGACCAAAAAACCTCACATCATTCTTATTTTTTTTGCCAGTCTCTCTGATCACTTGTTGGTAATTTGTTGTATTAAAAACCCACCTCGTTGTAAATCAGGATTAGCCAGTTAGGTACCCCCCAGAATATGTTGGGCTAAAGCTGCCATTGTCCCTGACTGGAGAGCCAGTAGTGGTTAAGAGCGGAGGACTTGTAATCTGGGGAACTGGGTTCGCATCTCCACTCCTCCACATGCAGCTGCTGGGTGACCTTGGGCCAGTCACACTTCTCTGAAGTCTCTCAGCCCCACTCACCTCACAGAGTGTTTGTTGTGGGGGAGGAAGGGAAAGGAGATTGTTAGCCGCTTTGAGACTCCTTCGGGTAGTGATAAAGCAGGATATCAAATCCAAACTCCTCTTCTTCTTCTGACCATACTGGTTGGGGCTGACGATGGAGTTCTAGTCCACAACACTCCTGTTGTGAGGCATCCTTGCCTTGCCATATGGCAGTGATTCTTGAATATACAGAGTCATGCTGTTGACAGCACCTCAGCACAGTCTCAGTCCTGCTTCCTGAGAACATTTTAAGTTGAGATACCAATGGCAGAACCTGGAGCCATCTGCCATTGATGGAAGCAATCGATCACTGAGCTTCAAGCTTTTCCCAGGGCCAACCAGGGAAGTTCCTGTTCACAAGATTTCATCTCAGTAAATCCACTGCTACAATATTAATGTTCTTAATTTGAATTTAAAGGTCTGCAAATAAAACGTTTTGTGCTTTTATGAATGAAGTTTACATTTTGGATGGAAATTATCAAATTGAAAGTTAACTATCACTCCCCCAACCTGTCCTATCCCATCCTTGTGACCTACTTACTGTGGCCGATCAAAATACTGGAAGAGAAAGATCTTATGCTCATGAAAATGATTAATGACTCTTGAGCAGTTCTGGGATACAACATGCTAATTGCAAATCAATTCACTGGTAAACTACTAACTTTGTATTAATTAAGGATTTGTCTGCTAATTAGCAATTAAGTAGCTGAGTAAAATATTTATAAATGAAAAGAGAAACATCTTAGTATATAGTTTCTTGGGAGAAAGTAATGAATGAACACATGCTGGCTCTGGGTTTTGGCTTGCAGCGCCATGAACTTCCTCGTTGTGTGCTGGTTTTGGCTTGCATTAAACTGTGGTTTCCCACTGCATCCAAACTGGAGAAATATGGCTTAATTTTGGTTGACATACCAGGATCATAAGCCAGGATGTCTTATTACCCTGGTTTTTTAACCGACATTAAGCCAGAGTTCTGCAAAATGTGGCTTTCTGAATACTGAAAGGAACAGCTGTCGGGATCACGCAGCACCAATCCTGAAATATTACTTGTCCACTTCTGGGCCACATTCTAAGTCATGGGTAGGCAAACTAAGGCCTGGGGGCAGGATCCGGCCCAGTCGCTTTCTAAATCTGGCCCGCGGACGGTCCGGGAATCATCATGTCCTTTTATTTAAAATGCATCTCTGGGTTATTTATGGGGCCTGCCTGCTGTTTTTACATGAGTAGAATATATGCTTTTATTTAAAATGCATCTCTGGGTTATTTGTGGGGCATAGGAATTTGTTCATTTTTATTTATTTTTTTCAAAATATAGTCCGGCCCTCCACAAGGTATGAGGGACAGTGGACCAGCCCCCTGCTGAAAAAGTTTGCTGACCTCTGTTCTAAGTGTTGATATTGACCTTCAAAGTACTAAACAAATTGGGGACCAGGTATCTGAGGTAGTGCTGCTTCATGTAATTTTATTGTGGGTGTTTTAATATTGTCGATTCCTGCTATGGGGTTTATATGAAGGGCAGAACGGAAATGGAAATGAACAAATACTATTTTTTGAAATGTTTAAACCAATTCTGTTCTTCTTCACACCCGATGCGACACCTCACATCCTAACTGTCTCGAATAAATCAAGCTAATTTATATGGAGTTGTCATATCCCATAACTTAAAATAAAACAAACCAGAATAGATAACAACATAGCAGAATGGCAGGATTATGTGATCATGGGCTTATTTTGTGTTTTGGGACAACACTCTGAATGTTCCATCCTAATAACTAAGTTGGTTCAGGATTGGGCCATTACAATAATTACTTAAATCAGATGGTTCTCTCAAATTATGTGACACTAAAACCCCAGCTACTGTGTTACTCTACCGTGTTGAAAGCATGGCTTACCTTCACTATTGTGAATTTCTTTGAAAAGAATGCATATGAACCTATCAAGTGCAATTTTAAAGAAGTGGTGCATTTTACAGTACAATTCTTCTATGTCATGCATTAAAATGTTTCATTTCTTCTATAAAACCTACTCCCTCACATACACAAGCTATTCATTTTCATCAGAGTTTATATTGAACTGAAATGAAACTATTGCATAGAGCTGTAGCCCACCACCCAATACATATAGAAAAACAAAATACGTATGAAAATACAGATAAGTTTAACACATTACATCAAATATATTTCAAGTAACACACATAAGAAAAGGAACAGCAACAAAAGACTTCCTTGTGGAACAAAAGGAATCCTGGTCTCTCTATGAATTAGTGCATAGGTATTGCAGATATGAAGGAGCAAAGCCACATCTCTCTCACCCTACTAGAGCATTATTTTGTTATCTCTTGCTCTTCATTTTCTAGCAGCCAGAGCAAATTTTGCAGCCTGGATAGTAATATGTCATTGCCTGCTAGCAGTTTACAAACCTGTTCAGAGGGAACGGAGAGTCTTGTTTGGCAAGGAGCGGAGGATACAGATGAGAAATTTATACCTTGGGGGACTCATACGAGGGACAGCTTAATAAAAGTAGTGTGATATATTCTCAGCTTCTCCAGACTCACAGATACAAAGCCTTTGGTGAGCAGGAATGTTGTGAAACCTTCCGTCCAAATAGGCAGAGAGCATGCACTGAAGCCCTGAAACTGTGAATTGTTTTCTTAACAGAGTTGCAGTAAGGAAAAGTATTGCTCCAATCCAGATGTCATTTTATAGAAATGGTACCAAATAGAATTTGTTCTCTGTTGCATTTTCCTAAAATGATACTACAAGCACAAATGCATATAACACATACGTGGATTTTAAGTTGAAACGCTAAGGCAGAACCGCTGCACTAAACAGTGACATAAGCCGAATTTGATGGTTAATAATAATAATAATAATAATAATAATAATAATAATAATAATTGTATAACCAATGAATACAATCTTCCAGTTAAATTTTACTTCCACACTCCCACCCCCAATTCTCTTGAAACCAGTGTTAACATAATTAATAGCCTGCAGGAGTAATGAGGATCAGCAAATTCTCCACTGGGTCGTGGCACCCTATAGAAAATATCAATGAATACTCAATACCTCTCATTCACACTCTAATAAGCAGCAGGGAGCTGATTTCTCTTTAGCATTGAGGACAAGGAGAGGACAGAAACAGCAAATACTTTCTAGTATTATTTACAGCAGGCATAGGCAAACCCGGCCCTCCAGATGTTTTGGGACTACAGCTCCCATCATCCCTGACCACTGGTCCTGTTAGCTAGGGATGATGGGAGTTGTAGTCCCAAAAATATCTGGAGGGCCGAGTTTGCCTATGCCTGGTTTACAGCCCTGATCTTTTTTTTTTTTCCTTTTTGACAGACCCTCCCTATTTTGTCTTTTTTTATATAAAATATTTATTAGGGTTTTACAAAAAGCAGAAATTTACAGAGTAAAAAGAAAACAAGAAAAAAAAGAAAAATACAAAAATACATAGAAAAAAAGAAAATACAAAATACAAAAAAGAAATAAGTAGAAAAAGTTAAAAACAAATCTATTTTTTTCATATCTTTAAGCTCGTTTGCTTGTTTCCATGACCTCCTCACACCTCCCTTTTTTGTATTCCCGTTCACATAGTCAGTTCAGCAAATCCTTACCCTCTTTCATTTATCTTAACTCTATATCTTAACATATTATAACTATATATTTTCATCCATTATCAATCCATTTTTACATATTCTTATTGGCCTTGTTGCTAATGCCACTTAATTTCAATCCAGCATCATTTTAACATTCATTAATTTTACAATATTTCTGCAAATAGTCTTTAAATTTCTTCCAATCTTCTTCCACCGACTCTTCTCCCTGGTCTCGGATTCTGCCAGTCATTTCCGCCAGTTCCATATAGTCCATCACCTTCATCTGCCACTCTTCCAGGGTGGGTAAATCTTGTGTCTTCCAATACTTTGCAATAAGTATTCTTGCTGCTGTTGTAGCATACATGAAGAAAGTTCTATCCTTCTTTGGCACCAATTGGCCGACTATGCCCAGGAGAAAGGCCTCTGGTTTCTTCAGGAAGGTATATTTAAATACCTTTTTCATTTCATTATAGATCATCTCCCAGAAAGCCTTAATCTTTGGGCACGTCCACCAAAGGTGAAAGAATGTACCTTCATTTTCTTTACATTTCCAACATTTATTATCGGGCAAATGATAGATTTTTGCAAGCTTGACTGTACCACCTATATATCATTTTCATAATATTCATAATATCATGTACCACCTATATATCATTTTCATAATATTCTCTCTTAGGGCACTACATGCCGTAAATTTCATACCTGTGGTCCACAACTGTTCCCAGTCAGCAAACCTAATGTTATGTCCAACATCTTGTGCCTATTTAATCATAGCGGATTTAACAGTTTCATCCTGGGTGTTCCATTTCAGCAGCAAGTTATACATTCTTGAAAGTATCTTAGTTTTGGGGTCTAACAGTTCTGTTTCCAATTTTGATTTTTCCACCTGGAAGCCAATTTTTTTGTCCAAATTATAAGCCTCCCTTATTTGATAATAATGAAGCCAATCTCGCACTTTATCTTTTAATTTCTCAAAACTCTGCAATTTCAATTTGTCTCCTTCTTGCTCCAAAATTTCCCAATATTTCGGCCATTTGGCCTCCATATCGAGCTTTTTCTGAGCCTTTGCTTCCATCGGTGACAGCCACCTTGGGGTTTTATTTTCAAGTAAGTCTTTATATCTTATCCAGACATTAAACAATGCTTTCCTGACAATATGGGGTTTACAGCCCTGATCAGCAACTTTTTTGTAGAGGCAGAAAAAGCCCCTTTACCAGGGTCTCTGCTCAAGAAAAAGCAACAGAATTCATGCTCGTGGGTGTCATAGTTTGGATCAGGGCCTCCAGTTGCCAACCGCTCCTTTACACGATTCTGCACAAAGCAATTCTCCAGCCTCTCAGCAAACACCATTTTGCTAATGTCAGCTACACTGAATATCTCTCTTGGCGGAACATACCGTATTTTTCGCTCCATAAGACGCACTTTTTCCCTCCTAAAAAGTAAGGGGAAATGTGTGTGCATCTTACGGAGCGAATGCAGGGGGGGCAGGCAGGAAAAGACCCCAAGAGCCGCACACAAGCTCCCCGCGGCTCTTGCGGGCTTTTCCCCAGGAGGGAGAAGGGACTGACGCTGCCAGTCAGTGCCTTCTCCCTCCTCGCAGAAAAGCCTGCAGGAGCCGCGCGCTCCTTAAAGGGTGCTCGGCTCCTGTGGGCTTCTGCGGGAGGTGGGGGAATTGCCATAGCTGCGTGCAGCCTCTCCCGGCCGGAGAAGCCACTAAAGAAGCCAAGACAGCGAGCAGGATCCATCCATAATATTTTTTTTCTTGATTCCCCCCTCTAAAAACTAGGTGTGCCTTATGGTCAGGTGTGCCTTATGGTGCGAAAAATACGGTACTTGACCACAGCTGATGCCTTGAAAACATTGCTTAGCCAGGAGAGAAAATCCCAACAGCAGACATGTATGGTCCGTTACAGGAACCCCTAAAGCGGCGGTGATTATTTCAAATAAATCGAGACTGCTGAAAACCATGGACTGCAACTCCAAACAGTGTTTAGCTTGCTGTTTGCATTCACCAGCACCAATTATCTCCTCTCATAACTGCAGTATACTTGCCTTAATTAGTGGTTTGCTGCTGGCAATAGAGGCCTGTCTCTGCTCACAAGTTCTGCACTCCAACGCCCCCCTGTTCCCTTTCCCAGGGGAGGACTAGCAAAGCCAGCTTGATTCTGAAAACAAATCTTTTTCAGTCTATAGTACTTGCTCAAGGCATGTTTGAAAGGAGAAATGAGGAAATGACCATCTTTATAATGTTTTGACACCAAAAGGAAGCACTGTGGTCCATGAAATCAAAGTGCTTTTATAAACAACGACAGTCTTTAACCACTGGAGAAAATGAGAGGTCTAGACTGAGGGTGCAATCTTACCTGGGGGGTAAGTCCCACCTGGTCAGCTCCAGTAAGTTGTCTATCATTCTCCTTTAAATCGAACTGCTTGTTAACCCAAGATTCCATTATTTTCTCCCCATCTCCTATTTTCCCACTTACAGCTAAAGGTCTCCAGCAAACTGTATGCTTACATCAGAGTTCACAGTGTGCAGATATTAAAAGCAAGATAACTAGCACTAGAAGGGACGCGGGTGGCACTGTGGGTTAAACCACAGAGCCTAAGACTTGCCAATCAGAAGGTCGGCGGTTCAAATCCCCACAATGGGGTGAGTTCCCGTTGCTTGGTCCCTGTTCCTGCCAACCTAGCAGTTCGAAAGCACGTCAAAGTGCAAGTAGATAAATAGGTACCACTCCAGTGGGAAGGTAAACAGCGTTTCCGTGCGCTGCTCTGGTTCACCAGAAGCGGCTTAGTCATGCCGGCCACATGACTCAGAAGCTGTACGCCAGCTCCCTCGGCCAATAAAGCGAGATGAGCGCCACAACCCCAGAGTCGGTCACGACTGGACCTAATGGTCAGGGGCCCCTTTACCTTTTTAACTAGCACTAGGAATAAATTTTGGAGTCAGGCAGGAATTCTGGATTTTAGCAGCGTGTTTAAAAATGGAGGAAGAGTTATTCCCCTTCTTCACTGAAGTTTTGTATATTTACATGTGCTTATATGTTATCTGTTTTAAACACATTGGTATAAATCCAGACCATTTAGCAAGCACTACCAAGAAGAGCGGTAGCCAAATTATGCAGCTCATGTGCTCACTTTTGTTTGGATCTTCTATGCCAGAAATTCAGTGAGCAAATAAAATTTGTTCTGCATTTTGGAGTTCAGATATTTTTGGAAACTCGATAAGCCATCAGTCCTCAGAATACCTTGGAATTTATAACTTGTGTAGGCTTATTTTGTCTCTTCCTCCTGATTCTAATTAGAAGAATGTAGCTGAGATTGTGTCGAGGCTCATCTGCTGTGGAGAAATCTAAATATTTTACTTGAATGCTGCTTTTTTGCTGCATTCCCAAGGGGGAACCCAAGAAACTGTTTCTTTAATAAAAGACATTATTATTATTATTATTATTATTATTATTATTATTATTAATTAACAACCCACTTTTCATCCTAGGGTCCCAATTTTAAAAACTGTTTAAAACAACCTAGAATGGAAAATTTAATAAATATTATTATAAAAAGCAACCTAGAATCACAAAAATAAAATCTCTCCTAAAAATATACAGGTTAAGTGTCATGAACCAGGATGCATAATACAGTGGTACCTCGGGTTAAGTACTTAATTCGTTCCGGAGGTCTGTTCTTAACCTGAAGCTGTTCTTAACGTGAAGCACCACTTTAGCTAATGGGGCCTCTTGCTGCTGCCGCGCTGCCGCTGCTCAATTTCTGTTCTCATCCTGAAGCAAAGTTCTTAACCTGAGGTACTATTTCTGGGTTAGCGGAGTCTGTAACCTGAAACATATGTAACCTGAAGCGTATGTAACCCGAGGTACCACTGTAGTTGCATCTTGAGCATTTTCTGGAAGCTGTAGAATGAAGCTGCTCCTCTGTGTGGAGGGAGTTCCACAGCTCAGGGGCCACCACCCTCCAAGCCGCTGAGGGTGGAGGAGCAAGAGGACAATCTCTGGTGACCTCAGCACCCAAGAAAGTTTGTAGGGAAGGAGGCGGTTTTTCACAGGTTTGGGACTTGAGTTGTTTAGGGCTTCAAACATCACCATGAGTGTTTAAACGAACTGGCAACCAGTGTCCCTGCTGTCTTATAACAGGGGTTATATGAGGTCTAAATAAAAGGCCAGCCTGAAGCCAAACTGGCATGGATCCATCTGTTGGCAGGGTTGATTTGTGATTGATCTTGCTTTTCCTTTTTAAAGCAACGAAACACATTTTCATAATCGACTCCTAAACCTAAACTACTTTTCTCTGAAGCAGGATTGTTTTATTATTATTATTTTGAAAATAAACTAATAATTAATACAGCAAGCTGTTGCTGTCTGCTAATTGCCTTTCAAATGTTTCTGTGTGGCATATGGCTCTGTGAAGACAAAATCTTGAACTAAGGGGAAATCCCATTAAAATGTTATTTCCCCATTGAACCCACTGAGCTGGGTTATTCTAGATTTGTATGAAAATTATTTTCAGCTGTATGAATTGTGGGGTGGGGGCTTTTATTGTATTTAATAAAAAATGGAGGTGGGGCAACTTTGCCCTGCCAGCCTCTCTCTGGGCTATTCCAAAGGTAGAATTCTGGCCATAATTAATTGGAAGCTGGCACAGAAACTGAAGATTTACTCTACACTTGTACTGGCATAGAAAAAAACCAATATATTTCCCATTTCCAACCTACTGGAATCTCCTTATAAATTACACATACAGAAATAATTCCCCACATAAATATCCCAAAGCTAATTTAAAAGTCTTACATGATTGATTTGTAATTAAGCAATCTATTTATGTTATGTTTTGTTTTTAACCTACTTGTTTTTAAAAGCCTAACCAGCCTTTACTCACTTTACACCTTGGGGCTTCCATGTTAAGTATATTTAATGTTGCTTATTAAATTCAACTGAGTTTGACTGTTGCCTTTCAATCACATGTGCCAGCAAGGGGGGTGGGAAATGCTTTGATATCCCACCTCTCTGCTGCTCAGGGGAAACAGCAGGGAAGACGGGCTGTGATTGAGTCAACACCGCAAAGCTGTGTTTCTGTGCTGCACTCTTGAGAAAGGTTCACATTAGAATTTAGAAGGAATTAAAGGAAGCTTAGGAGAAGGCTGGGGTCCTCCCCGACACCCTTTATTGCAAGGATGTGGGTGGTGCTGTGGGTAAAACCTTAGTGCCTAGGACTTACCGATCGTATGGTCGGCGGTTCGAATCCCCGCGGCGGGGTGAGCTCCCGTCTTTCGGTCCCAGCTCCTGCCCACCTAGCAGTTCGAAAGCACCCCTAAGTGCAAGTAGATAAATAGGTACCGCTTTATAGCGGGAAGGTAAAAGGCGTTTCCGTGTGCTGCGCTGGTCTGGCTCACCAGAGCAGCTTCGTCACGCTGGCCATGTGACCCGGAAGTGTCTGCGGACAGCGCTGGCTCCCAGCCTCTTAAGTGAGATGAGCGCACAACCCTAGAGTCGGACACGACTGGCCCGTATGGGCAGGGGTACCTTTACCTTTACCTTATCACTATGTAAAGAGAAGATGCGCAAAAAGGAAGGGGTGTTGAAACTGTGGGTTGCTTCTTTAAGAGGAACGTTTTGGGAAGTACACAGGGAGAACTCTATGGGAGTATCCTTTTATCTAAATTCCCACTGAACAGTATGAAAAATGAAAGAAATTAGGATTTCCCACTCTTGGTTTTCTTCCCTTTTCTTCATAGTTTTGTAAAAGCGGAGTTTTGTTTGTTAATAAAAGTTCATCAGTTAATAAAACAAATCTGTCTTCAAGCAACCAAGCTTCTGAGAACCATAATTCCTGTTAAGATAACCTTGCCAGCTACAATAGGTAAAAATAGGTAAAGGACCCTGCACAGTTAAGTCCAGTAAAGGAGACTATGGGGTGGTGGTGCTCATCTCGCTTCAGGCTGAGGAAGCCGGCGTTTGTCCACAGACAGCTTTCCATGTAGCCAGCATGATGAAATTGCTTCTGGTGCAACGGAACACCGCGACGGTAGCCAGAGTGCACAGAAACGCCATTTACCTTCCCGCCACAGAGGTACCTATTTATCTACTCGCACTGGCATGCTTTCGAACTGCTAGGCTGGCAGAAGCTGGGACAGAGCAACGGGAGCTCACTCTGGTGCACGGAATTGAACCGCTGACCTTACGATCAGCAAGCCCAAGAGGCTCAGTGGTTTAGTGATAGAGGTTCTTAAAAATAAAAAGGCTACTGCAGTGGTGAACTAAAATATAAGAAAGCCAATACATCAAAACAATTTCAAAATCATAAAACTAAAATGAAGTTTTAAGGAGCAATCCAAACCCAAGGTCCACTGGGAGGAGCAGAATTTGGAACAGGTGGGTCTCCCTCTGAGCTGGCTGAAGCCCCTCATCCTGGCTCAGATGTGCCCACCTAAACCCTCCATCATGTCTCAGCTGGGACTCAGTTGACCCATGGCTAGCATAAGCCTCCCCCCAAAGGCGTGTTCCTGGGATGGATGAGTCAGGGGGAGAATTTTCCCTATTCCGGACTCCTTTCAGCTTGGTCACATGATCTAGCAACCCAGCAGAAGTTACACTGGTAAGAACAGCACTGCAAGTCCAACCCAGTTTCAAAGGATTGCTGCCTCAGTAGCGACTCTATTGAATGGAGTTTGGAATAGGGGTAAGTTACACCGGCATAAATCACCCTGGTAGAAATTACACTTATTTCCTATACATTGTTCTCTTGAGATTTGTTTTTTTCCCCTATCAGTAATCATCTTGAGCAGCAAGAATTCAAGAGAGACAAGGAGACTTGTGTCTAAATGAAAAACATTCTCATCTGATGCTGAAAAAATCAGCAAAGGTGTGGCTTAGTTGTAGTGGCAAGGTGTGGTTTAGTTGTGTTATAAAAACCTGTGGGAAGATTTTGATTATATGAGCGGCCTAATGAACCACTATGTGCTGATAAAGAATTGCTTACTTAGCTTTTTTCCTTTTTTTTGGAACAGCTAAGTGTTGTGCTAGCAGAGTAGAGATGGTGTAAATATCTATGTTTAACAGAACAATGCATAATGAGAAAATGGGCTGGGAATTATAGGAGAGAATGCTTAACTGTCTAGACAACTTTTCCACTCTCTAATAATTTTGTTCTGAGCGTATCAAAATTGCATAGTGAACTAAAAAAATCTGCTTTGCGTTTTGAGTAACACTTGCAGGGCACTGAATTTCAGCTTTTTCTAAACTTCTCTCTCAAGGTTGTAGCTATTTCCAATTACCGTATTTTTCGCACCATAGGGCGCACTGGACCATAGGGCGCACCTAGTTTTGGGAGGCGGAAAACAAGAAAAAATTATTCTGAACCCCAGAAGCCAGAACAGCAAGAGGGATCTGGCTTCTGGGATACCATGTGGCTGTTCTGGCTTCTGGGGTAACTGCGCCAAGCCTCTTCAGGGCAGCGGGATGAAGGCTCCCCCTGCCCAAAGAGGCTGCGCAGGGCTAAAGCAGAAGCCAGGACAGACGCGTCGCTGAAGGGGCGCTGCACCTTCTCTCTCTCTCTGCGCAGCGCCTCTCCTTCACAGGAGAGGCGCTGTGCAGAGGGAGAAGGCGCAGCGCCCTTCAGCGAAGCTGGAGAAGGAACAGAAGGAGACCCTTCTGTTCCTCCTCCGGCTTCGCTGGACAGGCGCGTTGCTCATGGGGCGCTGCGCCTTCTCTCTCTCTCTGCGCAGCGCCTCTCCTTCACAGGAGAGGCGCTGCGCAGAGAGGGAGAAGGCGCAGCGCCCTTCAGCGAAGCTGGAGAAGGAACAGAAGGAGACCCTTCTGTTCCTCCTCCGGCTTCCAGGACAGGTGCGTCGCGGCGAAGCCAAGGAGCCTGCATTCGCTCCATAGGACGCACACACATTTCCCCTTCATTTTTGGAGGGGAAAAAGTGCGTCCTAAAGAGCGAAAAATACGGTAAATATGGCAAAAAGAAAGGAGAATTCATAGCCTCTCGTGCTATTAATTTCTCCTGCCATCCTGTTCGCTTCTGATTGTGCTCTCTGCATGTATGTTCATAGAATCATAGAATCATAGAGTTGGAAGAGACCACAAGGGCCATCAAGTCCAACCCCCTGCCAAGCAGGAAACACCATCAGAGCACTCCTGACATATGGTTGTCAAGCCTCTGCTTAAAGACCTCCAAAGAAGGAGACTCCACCACACTCCTTGGCAGCAAATTCCACTGTCGAACAGCTCTTACTGTCAGGAAGTTCTTCCTAATGTTTAGGTCCACTTAAGATATTAGGTGATATGTGCGAGTCGGTGTGAAGCTATCAATAGCTGCTGCTTAGATCTAATGCCATTATTCAAATCTGTCGCTACTCAAGACGTGAACACAAATAACCAAGTTGAAAAGGCATCACCTACAAAGCTGGAAAGCTCAGGAGAATAACTCAGAGCTGCGCTTTTGTGCTTGCTTGCTACTGCTGCAGAGAGCCCAGGAATCTAATGTTAATGTCAGCTGCACAGTTATAGTTTGGGTTAGCAAATACAGCACAACGTGTAGATCCTTTAAGAAAAACAAAACAAAACTTTGCGTGTCAATCCTTAAGTTACCGTACTTTAGAAAATGTAGCATAGAAAGCTTGGGGCAGGGCAAGAGGAGAGGAGAGGAGGAGGAAATTGTGTCTTCACGTCAGAGGCAAAATTTGAACCAGGGAATTTATGATTCATTGTCTTATGCAGGTTAAGTACTTAATTCGTTCCGGAGGTCCGTACTTAAACTGAAACTGTTCTTAACCTGAAGCACCACTTTAGCTAATGGGGCCTCCCGCTGCGCTGCCGGAGCACAATTTCTGTTCTCATCCTGAAGCAAAGTTCTTAACCTGAAGCACAATTTCTGGGTTATCGGAGTCTGTAACCTGAAGCGTATATAACCTGAAGCGTTTGTAACCCGAGGTACCACTGTACTTATAGACTGAAGGATTGATGTCTAATCAAGCGACGTCAATTTTCTGGGCCGTCACAAAGTGTGAGGGGCTCTGGGCACTAGGCCCCCCAGTACCACACCCTGGTATCTAACCCCCACCCCTGGCCCAGGTTACCAAAGAATCCAGCATTGCCCGAGCTCTGCAAGAGCAGCTTTCTTCTGATTGAAGTACAGAGTGTTTGAGGACTGGGACATTCACAGGGAAACCAAAATGCTTGCTTACAAAGCTATTGTACTGCCAACATTACTGTATGCTTGTGAAACATGGACCACTTACAAAAACTATCTCCCAGTTCCTTGAAAGATTCCATCAACGGTGTCTCTGAAAAATTTTACACATCACTTGGGAAGACAGGCAAACCAGTGTACTGGAAGAAGCAAAGATTACCAGTGTTGAAGCAATGATTCTTCAACTTGGTTGGACTGGTCATGATGCGCAGATGCCTGTTTATTGTCTTCCAAAGCAACGACACTATTCCGAACTTTAAAATGGAAAGTGTAATGCTGGTGGTCAACAAAACAGCTTTAAAGACTCTCTCAAGGCAAACCTTTAAAAATGTAGTATAAACACTAACAGCTAGGAAACACTGGCCTGCAAGTGCTCCAGTTGGAGAACAGCCTTTATCAAAAGTGTCATGGGCTTTGAAGACGCTCGAACTCGGGATGAAAGGGAGAAACGTGCTAAGAGGAAGGCACGCTTGGCAAACCCTCACCGTGATCAACTCCCTATGTCCCACTGTGGAAGGACATGTGGATCCAGAATTGGCCTCTACAGTCACTTACAGACTCACTGTTAAGACCATGTTCATGGAAGACAGTTTTACTCGGGTACGAGTGATCGCCAAAGAATAAGTATAGCAGGGCAGCATTTGGGATAGGTGATGCCTCTGAAAGCCATGCTACCATGTGAAGAGAACAGCTAGGTGAGGCAGTGGCTCTCTAGGTCAGCCCAGGGCAGGGCCCAGAGGGACTTGGGGCTAAGGTAGATGGCAGCCTCTACCCTGCATTTCTTCTCACAGCACCAAGTCATTTTAAAAATGGTATTTTATTTTAATTTTTTTTATAATATTTTTATTTTTCCATATAAACACAATACAACAAACATAAACATACAAAAACAAAAACAAAACAAAAAACATGTATCATTTCATATCCTAATTTCATATCCTATCTTCCCCGACTTCCTCATGCCTCCCCTTTCTGTATTCCAAATTCTTATCGATTGTTCAGCAAATCTTCCCTTATTTTAATTTAAATTTAGACTATTCTTCCTTATTCTCCTTGTCATAACCATTGCTAATAGTAACCATTTACTTTCCAATCCAACATCATTCTAACTTTCATTAACTTTGTAATATTTATTTAAATAGTCCTTGAATTTTTTCCATTCTTCTTGCGCTGCTTCTCTTCCCTGGTTTCGGATTCTGCTCGTCATTTCTGCCAGGCCCATATAGTCTATCACCTTCATTAAAAATGGTATTTTAAATGGTTTTAAGAGGCCTGCATCAGTAGTGATGGGCCTATCGGGGACCTTGGCTACCAACACTTGCCCATCTATACTGAGTACCTAACTCCTTTTTAAAGCTTTCTTTTTTTTTTGTACACAAGATACTTTACTCTAGTGAAACACTGGGCTGAAGCCAGTGTTCTTCATAGGGTGCTGAACAAAAATCCCTGCAGAAACATTAGGTAGGTCTCAAAGCAGACCTCTTAAGAGTAATCAAATGAAACTTGTAACACATGGCATGATAAAAGTCTGTAATTTTATCAGGACATGTTACTTGTTGTTTACTGCTGTAACAATTGTTTCCTCAACATTGATCTTCTGTACCATGAAAATAAGGGACGCGGGTAGGACTTGCTGATCAGAAGGTTGGCGGTTCGAATCCCCGCGACGGAGTGAGCTCCCGTTGCTCGGTCCCTGCTCCTGCCAACCTAGCAGTTTGAAAGCACGTCAAAGTGCAAGTAGATAAATAGGTACTGCTCCGGCGGGAAGGTAAATGGCGTTTCCGTGCACTGCTCTGGTTCGCCAGAAGCGACTTAGTCATGCTGGCCACATGACCCGGAAGCTGTATGCTGGCTCCCTCGGCCAATAAAGCGAGATGAGCACCACAACCCCAGAGTTGGCCACGACTGGACCTAATGGTCAGGGGTCCCTTCACCCTTTACCTTTACCATGAAAATAAATAAAAACAGTTTTGTTTTGGTTTTGTTTTTTTAAAAAGGCAGACCAAGGTTTTGATAAACCGAGCAACTCCTCATTCTGGGCAAGTGGAAATCCTTGTCTAAAGAATCGGTTAAAGATCAGCAGCAAAGGGAAAGCAGAAAACAAGCAGTTATGGGAGCTGCTGGTCTTTCTGCCAGCGGCGTCCTGCTCCTTCCTCTGAAATAGTGCTGCTGTGAAGTTGAAAACCAAGCTAACTAGGCTGCTGCTGCTGCTGCTGCTGCTGCTGGATCTAGTTGCCATGACAGCAAAAAAAATGTGACAAGAGAAGGGCTGGGAGTGAATCCCGATGCCACCCTACCTCACTATCTGGCCTCTTCAGCTGAGGGAATATTGCCTATTTATATGCCGTTCGTGTTAATTTGCTAATACAGAAAGTGCCAGTTGCACAGAAGCTCGGTGTTCTGTGTTGGACTATACACAAAGATGCCTTATCAGCTCACTAAATTAATAAATAATCTTGATTTAATGGGAGATTGTCAGCAGGGCTTAGAAGGGGGCGGGGGGGGGGAGAAAGCTCCTCATCACAGCTCCAAATTTCTTCTCAGGACTTCAGGCCATGTTTGATGCTGTTTGGGAGCGTGCAAGAACTATATTCCTCAGCGGTGACAAAGTCCATGACCTTTAGCACTGATTGGGGAAAAGAGGCAAAGAATGTATGTATTCTGATTGGAAGGATGATGCTGTGATAAGCATTAGAGAGCTTTTTATTCAAGATGACATACTCCCCACCCCCATTCTGAACCTCTCTCTTATACAGTGGTACCTCGGAAGTCAAACGGAATCCGTTCCGGAAGTTTGTTTGACTTCCAAAACGTTTGGAAACCCAAGGCGCGACTTCTGATTGGCTGCAGGAAGCTCCTGCAGCCAATCGGAAGCCCCACCGGACATTCAGGTTCCAAACGGAATACTCACTTCTGGGTTTGCATCGTTCGGGAGCCAAAACATTCAACTTGCAAGGTGTTCGGGAGCCAGGGTACGACCGTAGTTCCTTATTATCTTGTTACTTTCTTGTGTTACTTTTTCCAGAATTTCCCTTGGGGTTTCCCCCCCCCCTTTGTGGATATTATTCTCATAATTCCTTTGTTCTACTTGTGTCTCTCCTGCGAGTCACTTCTATGATAATTCTTTTAATTGCATAGACCTGGTAACCCGTTGTGACTCCTCATACCTATACGTTTGTGCATTGAACATTTCAGCACTTACCTGCTGTTCAGAACAAGTACCTTTTCCTTTATGGTACTTTAAACACTACTTCTCTTCTTGTGAACAAAACACTCTTTATTCAAGCATAAAGCAAGTGTTTTAAAATAGTATTTTCTTTGAAAAGAGCTTCATACAAAAATGACAATGCGCAGAATAGTTTAACTTGTCGCTGTACAAATTCTAGCCAGGAACTGGAAATCTAGAACTTCCGTAAATCCCAGTTGTATTGACAAAATGACTTTTGCCCAAAATGGAATTGTTTCATTACCCACAAGAGTCAGATTCAGAGAAAGTGTAACCCATTTGCAATACAGTGGTACCTCTGGATATGAACAGGATCCGTTCCGGAGCCCCGTTCACATCCTGAAGTGAACACAACCCGCGTCTGTGCGTTCGCGGGTTGTGATTTGCCGCTTCTGCGCATGCGCGTGACGTCATTTTGACCATCTGCGCATGCGCAAGTGGCAAAACCCGGAAGTAATGCGTTCCGTTACTTCTGGGTTGCCGCGGAGTGCAACCCGAAAATACTCAGCCTGAAGCAACTTCAATCCAAGCTATGACTGTACATGAAACAGACTTATTTATTTACGTCATAAAAACTTACATAACTATTTGATTGGAAAGGAAAACCTCAAAGCTGTTTATAAAAATAATAAAACAATAACATTATCAACAAAACAGCTACAGATTTAAAACATTCAGATAATTAAAACAATCAATAAGCTTAATGATTGAGCAGGTAGACATTGTACATATCTTGTTTAGTTAATCATAGTTAAGACTTGTTCTTGTATATCCAGCAAGGGAGCAATCCTATATACACAGGAAGCTGGAATGACACAAGCCAGTGCAAATTAAGCCAGCATAAAGTTACACCAGATCCAAACTCGGTTCAGCCATGGGACTACTGCTGGCTGAGTCAGCCTAACTAAGCCTGGCAGAGGGAAAATGAGCCTTTAAAATAGTGTTAGAGGAACTACACCATTTTTGCTGGGTCCTGGCTGAGTTGGGATGGGGAAGATATGCCAGTGTATATTCTGCTGAGCTGAGAACCTCTCAGGAAGAGATCCACAGGATTCTAACCCACTCCTCCTGTTGCAGGGCAAATGAAATGTAACTAAATGAGTTTTGGCTAACGACAACTTGTATGCTTCTTTGAATGAGGTAATGAGAATGCATATGATTGGAAGAAATTGTAATGCTTTGTGTAAGAAATCTATAAGTAACCTGCCCCCCCCCCCCCCGGCACTGGGGTTGGGTTCCAGTCTTTGTAGAGTGATCCCGCTGAAACACTTTACTGCAGTAAATAAGCTTTCTGGACTCTTCCTTCGACCCGACTCACGAGTAGTTAATGGTACAAGTGAGACAGCAGATTTGCCCTGCAACACTCCCAGCGGATTTTGCTATGCACTTGCCCCCCTAGTGAGTTTCAAGAAGTAAAACTACGTAAAAGGAGGGAAATATTCTGGAGGAATTCCTTGAGTAAGGGACATGATGTAAGCTTTTGTATAAAAGCTGTACCATAGGTTCAAATTTGCTTGTTTATGATCTGTCTTTTGGGGGGGGGGAATTCAGTGATTTTTAAAAACTTGTCAGACATAAACTTTTCTGGTATGAATACCTTACCTTTTCGGAGTAAGAACTTAAGCTATCAAAGTGACCATATTTTTCTTCTTGGAGCAACCTTTTGCTATTTTCTAGTTATAGCAAGCCTTATTGGTTTCCAATACAAAATAAGAACTAAAGCACTGAGGGTGGATTATAGTTCCTTCCCAGTGATTATTTATTGCCTCTGAGTTTACTGCAATTGATTTTTTTCCAAAGAGCTC
This sequence comes from Podarcis filfolensis, assembly GCF_964270895.1. Classification (NCBI taxonomy): domain Eukaryota; kingdom Metazoa; phylum Chordata; class Lepidosauria; order Squamata; family Lacertidae; genus Podarcis; species Podarcis filfolensis. The sequence continues at coordinate 21,258,162 of NC_139607.1, forward strand.
TCAGGCGAAATTTGGGTTGAAAACCTAGGTAGAATTACTGTTCATGGTTGAGGCTAGTAAATTACAATTTGCCTTATCAACTTACTAAATGCCAAAGAATGGAAGGAAAAGGGCCAAATCATCTGTAATGTGAGAGATTTGTGATCAGGGCATTCGGGTGTGTATGTGTGAGCTGGATTTTGACTTTTTGCATCAAGGGAGTTTTGAATTTTATCAGGATTGCAATGCTTGGAGAGCCATTTCCCTGATCTAAAATCGCCCCCCCACCTGCTATTAGCATTGTGAGGGGAAAATTATAGTGCGTTTCACATACATCCCCCTGTCAGTCCCATGAGGTCAATAGCCACTGGGAGGTTAGATTGAAGAAATGGAATGTGGAGAAGACATTAAACAGCCTCTCTGCCATTGCTACTGCTCTGATCAAATTGAATGTCCTCTATGCCTTTTTTTAAAGGTAAACAAACAAAACAAGTACTCCTGTATATCCTTACTAGTTTGGCCCCTGACAAAGCAAAATCCGGCAGTTTGTTTGGGCTGCAAATCTATTGATGTCCTAGGACTTTTTGACTGGCACAAAAAAAATCATGATTTCAAGCTTGTCACAACCTCAACAAACTACCCTACTATTCTGAATAAAAATTTGCTCACAAACTACTTGGGGTTTTTGAAAAAGAACCTCCCAGTCTGGAATTTCCTGTTGGTTAATGACTGGCTAGGGGAGATTTTGATTTAAAAAAAAAATGTTGCAGAAGACTCAGCTGTTCATTAACCGCTGTGACAGAAAACCTGACCTTAGGATCTGTTTCACTTTGATGAATGGCAAAAGTCTGGGAAACGTGTAACTGTATTTTGAATTGCTGAGTTTTCACATGGAATTAATGTGTGTGTATGTATGAGAGAAATACTTATGAGGACAATTTTTATCACTTTACCTAATCCTATTCCAGGGAAAAAGCAGAGCAGTTGTCCAGCATTTATAATATCCATTGAACAATACATTCTAATACTTTACATTTTAATATGATAAAACATGTCTCATCACAAATACTTCTTAAACTGTAATCTGGGATAATTTTTCATTGCAAGACCATCCCCAAGAAAGACTGCAATTTTGTGCAAAAAGTCGTCATGGAATTTGGTGGGAAGTCTGTAATTTACGAGACTGCAACATTAATTTCTGCGTCGTTCTAAAAAGTTTGCACATTTCTCTCTTAAAACTCAAGGGTTCCCCCACCCAAATTATTGGTTACATGCATGCATACATCATTTTACTTGTATGGCGCCTTGCATAGTTCAGGCCATGTTTAAGGTGCCTTACAGCATGGGGGGAAACCCTAATTACGAGACAAATGTAACCATGAACAATAAATAAAACATCAAAAAGTACACAACCAAATTAAACAATTTCCACATAAATCACAATAAGGTCTAAAATAAAGGATACCAAAGTTAATAATGTTATTGGCAACAACACCCCTTCCCAACAACCCCGCGTAAATAACACCCCAGCCCAAGAGTCTTTTCAGCAGCCTCGGCTTTGTAGCTGGTTGATAAGATCAACGTCCGAGGATTGTTTTGCATAACTATACAATAAGATGTGTGGTTTTTTTCGTCTATAGGATGTCCCCTTGTATTTTTGGGGACTCAATTTTAGGAAAATGAGGGGAGATGGCCCAAAGTTGTTGAGCCTCTCTCTCCCCCCCACCCACGCAGCTGCGGGCAGGAAACACTGGACGACCCCAGTTTTTTGATGTGATTTTTGAGTTAGAAAAACTTCGTCCAATACATGGAAAAATACAGTAATTTCTTGTATCATATCTGCACTTGTGCTTTTGAAGCACCAATTGCTTTTACAAGCACCTGTTTATTTATTTTTGTAATTTCTTGCCAACAGATTGTGACTTTAGTGTGGGCAGGATGGTAACAGAAAAAGCACACACACAAAATTGACATTTTTTGCTTGTTAATGAGGCACAGGGTGGCGTATGTCAGCTCGCTACCCTGTCTTTATGCATAAATATGTTACGAAAGGGAAAGAAAATGTGGTGTTACATTTGTACCATGAATTGGGGCGTGTGCGCCTGGAATCTGGATTTAATTTTATAAGGAGAATGCAATAAAATACCTGCCACGGCACTGCGGAAAGTGACGAGTTAATAATTGTTGGTGTGACCATCTGCCTTCCAGTTTGAGAAGAACCACCCCTGGTGGTTATTTATGATACTGATAAGATAAATTACCTTGTTGGAAGCTCTAGGCCTCAGTTGTGTTTTATATTAAACTGAACAGTTAAGTTTCACTGGTAAATAGCAGTGTCTGTTCTGACTGGAAGCCTGAGGGCATCTCTGACTCTCTACTGCAGTAGTGAACTTGTGGATTGTAAACACATCTTAATTATGTAGGCCTACCTGCACCACATCCTTAGCTTTTCAAATTATTCTCTTGTCTCTGGGATTTTGGACCTCCTGCCACCTGTAAAGAATCACACTGCAGTCTGTAGTGTGCCTTTAAGCATTAGAAATCTTCCTGGGTTTAGTCTGCAGGCCTAGCACCCCTGAATTCAGTAGGACTTGCTTCTGAGTAAACATGGTCAGGACTGCACTGTTAACGTCTGCACTGCACGATACCTCTTTCACTGAATAGTGATCTCCCTGGCTGTCAGGGTGATAACTTTCTTGGAATCCTGATTTGTGAAGGTTTCAGTCTGTTTTTATGGTTCCTGTGTGGTTAGCCACTTAGAAGCTTTTGGAGGTTTTGGAAATGCAATTTATAAATAGAAAACAAATGGGAGACTGGTCGGCTTCTGTTGCAAACCTGTCAATGTATTATGCAAAGTGTCATGTTTTTCCTGTAATTATTTTCTTTGTGAGGTATGTAGAGGAAATGCCATGCATTGTTTGTGTATAGAAAGATGTCCATTTATGCATGACAGGAAATAATTGGATAGAAACCCTTTAGTCTGGCAGTAAGTTCTGTTTCAGCTCAGTTCTTTGTAGGTGTAGTTGCAAGACATTTGTTCCTAAAAGTTAGGATGATCCTGGAAAACTCTTCTCTCACTTTTCCCCATACATGACTTTTTCTCAAGACTGGAGAAGGCATTTTAAATGAAAGTTAAGAAACTAGAAAGTAATGGTTCATCCTTTGGGGAGTCTTAATTACCGGTAGTATAAGTAGGATTGCCATGTTTCAAATAGTCTGGTCACAAAAGTTGTTGAGCTTTTGTTTAAAAAAAATTTTTTGCCATAGGTCTGGATTTTCCCGGACATTTAAGCACTTTCCACATAAACACAGTTTCTGGATGTATGGCAGGAGAACACACTTAAGGGGTATGTGAAACAGTGCCAGTGGGAAGAAGTGTGACTTTGGAAAGTCCCAAGGCTAAGATACAGAGCTTTATTAAATCAATGCTATATAGAATGGTTACGGAACAGTGATTTCTGATGTAACTGGACAAGTTTGCAAAGCATCAACAGCAGCGACCTGAGCAAATGGATTGGATTCATTCACCATTGCTGTGAAGAAAGGGAGAAGTCAAGAGTGTCCTTTATGGCCCCTGTTCTCAGCTCTATTGAACTGCCTGAAATTTAATTAAGAAATAATAGAAAAATTGCTGGTGTCCCTATCAGTAGTCAAGAGCACAAAATACATCAGTTTGCAGTTAGACATGAACATTATCACTAATTCTCCTGAAATGTGACTTCAATAAATTTAAAGAGAAAGAAGTTAGTACAGTAAAGCTTCATGCTCTGAAATTAATTATGGAAGAATAAGAAATCTTGGCTACAAATTTGGATGTCCAAAGAGGAAACCATCTTAGCAAGATTATATCAATTTGCATGCATAACTAGGTCATGGGAATGGTTAAGCATCAACATCACACAAAAATTATAAAGACCTGGTTAAAAATAACAATTTCTCAGTTATGAAGCAATATGAAATAACATTTTTCCAGGATTTGAGAAGATCACCGCCATTGAAATGACATTGCTTCCAAAGCTTAATTTCCTATTTCAGAACATTCCAATCTATATTCCAGACAATGTCTTATTAGAGATGGCAAAAAGCAATCAACGATTTGATACGGAAGCACAAAAGGCCCAGATATAATTTAAACAAATAAAGAGAAAGGTGGTTCAGGAAATGCATACATCGCAAAATGAGAAGCTTGTTTTTAAATCAGTTTTTTCTTCTTCTTTTGTGATTTAAATGTTCTCTTTTTAAAAACCAGTTCATCCTCCCAAAAGGCACAGGTTGACTTTTAGATCTGCTCTTCCTTGCAGCAGTTAATGGCTAGAGAAGTGACAGTCATAGCTTTATTATGCAGGAATAATACTTAAACAGCTTCTGGGCATGGAACCCTGCTGTAGGTGTTCTGCATTGGGGATTGCCCACTTGGGTGAAGGAAGAATTCCACTTCCAGCCAAGCATACATTTGTTATTTCCCCAATCTCAAATGTTGGAAGAGGGTGACCTTGGGCCAGTAAATATATCCACCTAACATACCACACAGAGTTCCTATGAGAGTAAAATGAGGAAGAGAGGAACCATGTACACCATTGAGCTCCTTGGAGGAAAAGCAGGATATAAATGTGATAATAATCATAGTGGAGAGACAGACTATAGAAAAGGAAATGGCTAAGACACAGCCTAGAAAATGACTGAACAACCTATACCAGGGGTTCCCAAACAGTGGTCCATGGATTACCAGTGACCTGCAAGCTTCATTCAGGGAGTGTGCAGTAAAGGTAAAGGGACCGCTGACCGTTAAGTCCAGTCATGGACGACTCTGGGGTTGCGGCGCTCATCTCGCTTTATTGGCCAAGGGAGCCGGCGTTTGTCCACAGACAGCTTCTGGGTTATGTGGCCGGCATGACTAAGCCGCTTCTGGCGAACCAGAGCAGCGCACGGAAACGCTGTTTACGTTCCTGCTGGAGCTGTACCTATTTATCTACTTGCACTTTGATGTGCTTTCGAACTGCTATGTTGGCAGGAGCAGGGACCAAGCAACGGGAGCTCACCCTGTTGCGGGGATTCGAACCGCCAACCTTCTGCTCGGCAAGCCCTAGGCCCAGTGGATTTGCAGTTGAAGATATATGAGACTCATATTTATTTTTAATCGAATTTTACTGCTTTATTATTTCTTATTGCATTGCACTTTGAATTCTTTGTGATTCAAATGTTAATACCATACAATAATTGTATTGTTAATACAATAAATGATAAGAGAAGCAGTAAAAACAAGTAAGAATCCTTCAGCATCTAGCATAGCCAGGAGCAATGTGTCCCGTTTTGCCACCATGCTGCCACCCCACCACTCCTGAAGCCTTCCTTACCTGGTCTGCAGTGTGGCAGCCGTGAAGCAGCGGCAAATTCCCACAAGAGCTCACAGAGTGCATAAGATCTCACCAGAAACTGCTGCCATTGCTGCTTCTCCACTGGTGGCAGAAAATTGCTATAATAGGTAGGAAAACCATTAAGTCATCTGCAAACCTGCAGCAATTTTTCAAGCGTCCTAGGGAGTTTGGGAAGCACTGGTTGTGCGTCCATAACCCTACAGGAATAACAGTGGGATCATCTGTATCTGAAGAAATTGAGCAGCTTTTCCATCAAGTTATTTTATTATTATTATTAAATAAACCTGAGCTTTGAAGGTGCACACACCAGAAGTTGAATGGGGGGGGGGACAAGAGGAGACTGTTCCCAGTGTTGCGTGGTTCCCCCGTAAAAACAATGTGTAACTATTCCACAGAAGTACCTAGTGCGAAAGCAGTCTGAATATATTTGTAGTACTCTTGTGTAATCAAAGTACTTCAGTTATAGTAACCTTTGTTTGAAAGGTAATTCTTACAACAGCTTGACGAGGTTGGCATTATCATCTCCATGCTGGAGACTGGGACTGAAGCTGAGAGAGGGAGGAGGTGACCTCTCTTGTCTACTGAGTTCAGGGCAGAGGTGAGAGCTAAACCAAGGACTTTCTGATTTTCAACTCATTTTTTAAGAATTAGGCTATAGCAGCTGTCATAGTTGTGAATATCTTCAAAGATGGAACGGGGGGCCCTGTACTGCCATTTTCTTATAAATACGCATTCTTGTTACAAAGCCATAAGAGTCGTCTCCTTTAAATCCTTCTTGAATATAATGTTTAGCTGGATTACATGAACAATGGATCAACTAAGGGTGCTTTGGGAGCTGTTAGATAAGGTATCAATGAGTTTAATTAATTTTAATTAACCATTGAGGAACAAGGGGGCCTGTTTTGTATCCACTTACATGTCTGTGGCATAGGAAATTAATTCTGAATTGCTTATTCATTCAGAGACAAAGGATTTTTTTAAAAAAAACCCTAAGAAAAAATTAATTACTTTGCAAAAATTGTGCAGTGGTGGTATACAGGTCAAACGGTGAACTCTTCATTATATATTTATTTTTTCCTAGGGCAACTTCACCAATTATGGGGAATAAAGGAGCATTTTTGAATATGTATGCTTTAGAGTAGGGTGCCTCAACAAGTTCTTGGCTGCCAGGCATATGTTCTTGTGTCTTGTCCAACACGTGTCTCCCTTGAACTTTATGGTTTTATCCTACACATTCTAAAACAGCGCCAGGCAAAAGTTCCCCTTGATTCACCCAAGTAATGTGTATTCATCTCCATCTTAAGTTGCATGAGAAACAAGATGAGTCCAAGTTGTCTGCTGCTGTGCATTGGTCTGAGCTAACCAAGGACTTTTTACCATGCATCGCAATCCTTTTGCTTCGACCATTTTTTGATGAAAGATGAAATGCAGCAATGAGGGTTTGAGAAACAGTGTGGGGAATTTGGGTGGTTTGGTGAACTCTCGCCCCCCAAGCTTGGAGTAGAGTTGGGGAGCAGGAGCTGAACATCTACCTATGCCTGAATTTTTTTGATCTCACTACAATTTGGGTGTCTATCTTTTTCTATATGATTAGCATACTTACGGCAGTCTGTGGTCTGTAGGCGAGATGGATTTACTATACTGAAGGCTAAGTAGTAAGTAGTTTAACTTAATCCTCAATAGGCAAACAGATGCTCTCACCAAGGGCCTGGCATCTGTGGCTGTCAACAGTTATTAAAGAGAAGTTCAGATGAGATAAAATTATCACTAGCCCTCAAAGCAAGACCAGCGAGTAGAGAAGAGTGTGCTTGTGAGCACACAGGAGTTTTAAGAAAGCCGCTGCTATTTCAGTGTGTGTTTAACTCGTTTGTATTCAGAGCAGAGTACTATTGACACAAAATAATGTGTAGAATCTAAATAATGCAACCTTATCTCATTTGGAAGTTTACTATTCATAGCTACAGTGATTTACATAAAGTAGTACAGTGGTACCTCGGGTTACATAATGCTTCAGGTTACATACGCTTCAGGTTACAGACTCCGCTAACCCAGAAATAGTGCTTCAGGTTAAGAACTTTGCTTCAGGATGAGAACAGAAATTGTGCTCCGGTGGCGCGGCAGCAGCAGGAGGCCCCATTAGCTAAAGCGGTGCTTCAGGTTAAGAACAGTTTCAGGTTAAGTACGGACCTCCGGAACAAATTAAGTACTTAACCTGAGGTACCACTGTACTTACATCAATTTCCTGCAGGTTTGTATACACGTTTAGTGGTGAAAGCTAGGATGATAGGCAAAACCATTTTTTTTAGCCTATAATTGGACTACCCCAAACCTAAGTGTGCTCAGAAGTTCTTCCGAGTCCAGAGAGACATACTTCCTGGCAAATGTGCTTACAGTTGCAGTCTTATAGGGACTAAGAATGCATTAATTTCTAAATGAAGTTCACAATTTACAACCCCCACTCAAATCTTGGGGCAAAAACCGGGATGCCAAACTTTTAATCGTGCAGAACTAATCACAGATTTTACTTATTTGTTGTTTTAAGTATGTCTTTATAATCTGCACTTTTATTTTATTATTTTATTTTATTTAAATCAAGGCAGTATGCAACATAAAACCTATATATAAAAATAATAATAAAACAAGTTAAAAGCAAAGTAATTAAAAACAAACATCAACAGAACTTTGTGGGGGAGGTACTCTTAATTGCCTGCATAGGCCTGGAGGAATAGGGGAAAAATCAACAGGCATTTAAAAGTGTGCCTGTTGCATATGCTGTACTTTATGACCTTACTGATGCTGCAATCCTATACATTGGGGGAAAATGTTTTGTAAAAGGGCCCTTTAATGGAATCTCTCTTTTTCCACCTATTTCCCTTACTTGGGTTTGCGCGCGCGCACACACACACACACTCACACTCTGGAGGCCCAGTGGGATGATATCAACCCTAGTGATATCACTAAGGTTCATAGTTAACATAGTTTATAAGACTAATGAATCCAACTTGGAAGTATTGCAAATCAAGTGCCATTCCTGTTAGAAATGCTTTCTTCTCCAGCTCCAAGGGCAAAATGTGTGTGGTCCAACTTCAGTAGACCAGGCACCCAAAGCCTGCTGCTGCTTGTAAATAATTTTATAATTGCAATAGACTTTTAATTCTAACTCTCATTGACACCCATCCACCTAACCAAGCAGTACTTTATTTGTCGAGTATATTTGACTCGGTTAATCCCGATTTGTTTCTTGCAAGCAGTTGATTATGGCGTTCTCTATCCAGATGCAAACCCAGTTTACTTGTTTTGTTAGGAGTGGAGGTGATAGGGGAAACGGCAAAAATCTCAGAGGCAATACAGTAGTACCTCGCATCTGCGCAGGTTGCATTTTGCTGTTTCTGCGCATGACGTCATTTTGAGCGTCTGCGCATGCGTGAGCGGCGAAACCTGGAAGTAACACGCTCTGTTACTTCCGGGTTGCCGCAGAGCGCAACCCGAAAGCGCTCAACCTGAAGCATATGTAACCCGAGGTATGACTGTACAGTAAGGGCATGCTCGCATTCATAAACTGTTATTCAGAAAGAACTCCCAAGGGGGAGAGGGAAACAAATGACCTTTTCCATTTAGCTGAGAGAGCTGATAAATACAGAGCCAATTCCAAATGAAGCTGAGGGGTATTGGCGTTCACCAGTGCACATGCAGGTATTTTCACTACACTGTGCAAAAGTGGCTCTGTTTTTGCATGATTGTTCCCATCAAGAACAAAAAGCATTGTTATTATACTAAAGGGTTAATATGATCTGCTCTTTACTTGGCAGGCGAGAGAGAGAGAGAGAGAGAGAGAGAGAGAGAGAGAGATAGTTAGTTCTAGGTGCTAGAAATGCAATTTATTGCAGGTACAATACAGTTCTGGAAATTTATTTCTTCAAGATCACTGTAAATATGCAAACAGCATAAATATAAAGTGAAACAACAACAATAGATAGAGGATAAGGTACAAAATGTAAAGAAATAGAATATGTCCTCTTAAACTGATATTAAACTAATGTATATTACCATGTACCCTACTGGTAAAATTTAAAATGTAATTATATAAAACATCAATAAGAATATTTCAAAACAGACTCCTCAGAAGGAGAGAAACAATCCCCTCTCAAAACATATTTTGATGGTCTTTCAAACTAACAAAAAGCCTGATAGTGAGTTTAACCAGACAAAAAATACAACCAGTATCTCGATAGGTGGCCGAACCTCTGCCAAAAAATTGGGCAACATCATGCTGAAGTGACATTTTAGTCCGCCATCTTGATTCAAAATGGCAGCCAGCATCCTAGTGTCAACAAAACCTCTGCCTGCACTTAGGGAACCCTTGGGCCAAGTTTGAAATGGGTGCAATTTGAACTTACCACGCCAAAAATTGAGCAAAGTCACATCCAAGTCACGTTTGGGTTGACCACCTTGATTAGCCAGTATGAAAAAACCTGCCACCCCCATCTCATAAGCTCTCATGCCAAATTTGGCATCAATATCACAAGAGGCGGCTAAGCCTTTTGACAACAAACAGACCATTTCCCAAAATATACAGCAGATAAAACTCTTTTTAGATATAATTTTCATATCCAAGGTATTCTGTGGTACAAAATGCAAGTTTTGATATTGTAGCCAACTAAGTTTAGCTCAGAGTAGACCTATTGAAATTAATGTACCTGTGTCATGTCCATTAATTCATTTCAGTTGGTGTATTCTGACTAAAATGTAATTGGATACAACACTTTATATCCTTTTGAACTAAGTGTCTGCTTGGCCAGATGCTACCACTAAGCAGAATTCTAAAGAGAAAACTTCCACCGGATGCAATGCTTAAAGCTAATCAAATGAAATTGGGGTGGTGGGGTGGTGGAATTAACATCTTTCTGGCATTAAGATTCCTGAACCCATATAAATAGGTGAAACCTGAAAACAAGTGGAAAAATCCAAAACAGGAACAATGAAACGAAGATCTCTTCTATTTGTATTCAAAGCTAAGGGAGGAAATACAGTGGTACCTCGGGTTAAGTACTTAATTCGTTCCGGAGGTCCGTACTTAACCTGAAACTGTTCTTAACTTGAAGCACCACTTTAGCTAATGGGACCTCCCACTGCTGCTGTGCCGCCGGAGCACAATTTCTGTTCTCATCCTGAAGCAAAGTTCTTAACCTGAAGCACTATTTCTGGGTTAGCGGAGTGTGTAACCTGAAGCGTATGTAACCCGAGGTACCACTGTACTGCACTGGGTTTTTTTCTGCACACAGTCTAAGACATGAGACAAAATTCACTACCTCTAAGGCCTTGATACAGACTCTTCTCATTTGATAGAAATGGAAGAAAAAGTCCACCAGCTTTTAGCCTTGAAAAGCAACTCCTTATTTTTGGGCTGAAGCACAAAGCAAATTCAGCAATGCAGACTAATTGCCGTGACTTAAGTCCCTGGGGGGTTGAAACATACCTCCTTTCTGTCCTTACTAATATTGTTGACTTTCTACAGCAGCAGTAACGGTCTCATAGTACTCAGTGTGCGGAAACCTTTGCAAAATTGTTTTGTGGGTGCACTTGTGTAGCCACCAACTAGATCATATACTAGTCATTTCACGAAGTAGTTTCTCTTATTGAGAGAGAACTGTTTGAGAGAAAAATTACATTCAGGGTGGATATAGGCTGTTAACTCAGAAAGCCTGCAGTGATGCCTTCATAAAATAAACTATTTGCATACTAAATTGCTCCGCTTCTTTTCTTATTGCCCTTACCACAGCCTCATGCTGTGGGATTTCGCTATAGCAGCAGCACACCATAAAGCTGAAATGTGCAGGCCTGGGATGACTGTCCTTTAATCCGGCAGAGTCATCTGTGGCCTTGTTTCCTCATTTACTCTCCCTGCTCTTGTCAATTAAGGGCACCACATGTGGGGCTTCGCAAGCTGTGGGGCTGGCATGAGATTCCAACACAAGAGCAGTATTTGTAATTTACTTCTTGATGAGGATCATCAACCAGCATTAGATTGCACGGGAAGTTGTGTTTCATGCATGGCTCATCTCCTAAACTCGCTTCCTGACCCTGCAAACTGGCCATAATTTCAACCTGAAATTGACAACCAGTGGCTTCATAATTCGTTATGTTGAATTTGCATTTTGTTCGTTTAATACTTTTCCAAGTTAAGTGTTAACAACGTGTGTTTGTGCTTAGTGACTGCTAATCATTAAAAGCTACCTGCACTGAAAAGAGTTGGGAGCCTATAAATGATTTATACCTTTTTAAAAAAGGAGTTCAACCATGTGACTGGTTATTAATTTTTACACGTGGATGTTAATGCTGGGCTTTCCATATTATTACCAATCAGACATTTTTAGCATACTGTTTTGTTTTCATCTTGCCTTCTCTTTCTTTCCGTCTTATCGCTGCAAGCGTTCACATATGTCTCCATTACTTTATGGTTAGCTCTTCAAAAACTGAACATGATGAAAAGGAGTCTGTCTGATACATGCACTGAAGACAGTAATGTTTAAAAATCAAACATCAGGTGAAATAATGAGGTCCAGAATTGAGTGGCAGAACTTACTGGGCTTCACATGAGGCTTTACGTAGGGACTCGGTGGTGCAGCTAGGTCCATTGTCTTAGACTTAGTCTAAGACTTAGTCTTACAGGGGCCACATTTTAGACAGCTATGTGCATTGCTTCAGCTGTGAAGCACATGGTTGACATTTATCTTCTCACCCACAGCACCACCCCATGTCTGACAGCTGATTCTACATCCCTGATATATCAGAGAGAAAAACCCCACCAACAAAAAAGTGTGCACTCTGATAAAAAGTAAATACTCTTCTTGTTTTTTTAAACTCACTTATCATGACTTCTCACATCACCATGAATACAGCGATAAAATGGAGCTTGCTTCTGCTGTCGTGGTGCTAAACACAATTATTTGGACATATACACCATTCCTTTTGTAGAAAAGGATAATTGGCCTAGAGCAGAGAAGACTGATGGCATTCTTCAGATATCAGATGGGCTATTACATTGAAGAGGGTGAATGCATACACAGTCTGGTGCCTCAGAGGGGCAAGGCTAAGTCTTAATAAGCTTAAATTGCAGTTTAGTAGACTTTGTGAGAAAGTTTGGAGGAACTTTCTGGCACTAAAAGAATTTTGACAATGGAAACAATTGGCATTCAGTGGTAGTCTTCAAGCAAAAGGCTGAACAGCAATTTTTCAGGAATATGTTGGGTGTATATGCTGCAGAAGCTCAGTCAAGTGGTTAAGTTCACCATAGAAGCCAGCCATTTAGCAGAGTTGTCTTTTCCAAAGTCTGACCATTTTTCCAACTACTTCTTAAGACGATCTCATCAAAAAGTCTTCACTCGAATTCACAGTTCCAACAGATAGCCTTCAACAACTCTGGGTTCTCCTACCAGAACCCACACAGCACACTGTAACCTGAGCCCTTTTATACACAGTTCCTTTAATACATACAGTGGTACCTCGGGTTACATATGCTTCAGGTTACACACTCCGCTAACCCAGAAATAGTGCTTCAGGTTAAGAACTTTACTTCAGGATGAGAGCAGAAATCGCGGTGCGGCGGTGCGGCAGCAGCGGGAGGCCCCATTAGCTAAAGTGGTGCTTCAGGTTAAGAACAGACCTCTGGAACAAATTAAGTACGTAACCAGAGGTACCATTGTAGTTACTTGCCAAATCTGCCCAGTAACACAGATAAAGAGTCACAAGATGCCTCCAAGTGCATTGTGGGGAATGAGTCATCTCTTCTGACTCATGGAGAATCAACCCATTAACTGCATTCCTTAACAGGATCCTCTAGTTTTGAATTTCCTGCACTGAGCTGGGGGTTGGACTGCATGACTTACAGGACCCCCACATCCAACTTTGTGTTCTATGACATTTCACACAGTTCAGTTTTCCAAAACCACATTCTTTCTGTGAAGAGAATTTTGAAATTTTATTATATAAGCTAGGAAAGGGGAGGGGGAAGGGTAGATGTTACATGTGTTGTTTATGTATAAAGGTAAGGTAAAGGTACCCCTGCCTGTTCGGGCCAGTCTTGCCAGACTCTAGGGTTGTGCGCTCATCTCACTCTATAGGCCGGGAGCCAGCGCTGTCCGCGGAAACTTCCGGGTCACTTGGCCAGCGTGACAAGCTGCATCTGCCGAGCCAGCGCAGCACACGGAACGGCGTTTACCTTCCCGCTAGTAAGCGGTCCATATTTATCTACTTGCACCCGGGGGTGCTTTTGAACTGCTAGGTTGGCAGGCGCTGGGACCGAGCAACGGGAGCGCACCCCGCCGCGGGGATTCGAACTGCCGACCTGACGATCGGCAAGTCCTAGGCTCTGTGGTTTTACCCACAGCGCCACCCGCGTCCCCTGTTGTTTATGTATAGGTAACCTTAAACAAGAGAGACAGGGTTGTGCTATTCATGTTTAAAATGTTCCTAGCAGCTTGGAAGTGATAGGTGAGCTGAAGCTACAAGGCCACCTTTTCATACCCTGGAAATGTACTATTCAGTACCAGTGAAGAGAGTTATTCAGCTGGCTGCATGAGTGAATTGAGCTAGCAGGATGTATCTTTTGTGGCAGTTTGTATTTCAAGCTGAGGCAACCTGCAAAGGGTACTGAAGGCATATTCTGGGTGGTAGTTGTAAAATGGAAAATGAGGAAGAGCACAGTTAATAGAAGCCCTGGTGACGTGACTAGGATAATGTGCAGAATATAAGCTCCTTTTATACTTGCCTTAATGATTGAACAAAAGAGGGGGAAAGAATTGCCAAAAGATTATTATATACATAGGGCATGCTGGGAATCTGAATGTCCTGAACCCTGGCATACCTGGACGTAAGTCCAATGGTCAAATACAGGTTCCTCTCCTCTGGTCCTATCCCACGTTCCTGGCTCTCGCACATTTTTTAGCCATGTTTGCAACCTGGCCAACGGCTCACTACGATCTCTTTTTGCTCTCCATTGGTTTTCCAATCTCGCTTCAATTTTGAGGCAAGCTTGGATGAAATTCACCAAGGACTGGATAGTGGGAACGTGTACCAGTTCATCCAGAACATTATGGTTCAAACTATGCTGGTATAAATCCTGTAGTGCTCTTTCGTTCCACCCCACATCCCTGGACAGCAGTCTGAAAGTAGATGTGAAATCAGATTCAGACCAATGCCCTTGCCTTTAAGTTCAGCAGGCTTTTGAGGTCATTATCTCTTTTTCAGGGATCCCGAAAAGCACTGATAAGCTCATTCTTGAAAGTTGCATAAGTTTCCCCAAGCTACAGGATCTAGTATCTGTGGAGTAGCCCATTTGCTTCCAGTGGGCTCAGTACCAATGCCACACTCACTGAGTCAGCCAAAAACTCTGTGCCCCCAAGCCTTTATGTACAGTTCACACTGACCCAAGGAGGCTTAAAATTTATCACAGGATCAATCAAATTTCTCAGGCTTAGCAATGGACAACCATGGATTCTCTTGGGGTTGTATGTTTTGTAGCACCTTCATCAGCACCTGCTCAGTTTCTAGGAGGGGCAAAGGTGAAGATCAATCACTATTTGACCCAAGACACCTCGTCACCAAAATGATATAAGAAGGCACCAAATTGCAGTTGTCGTTGATACCTAAATGACCAAGCAGGGACCAGAAGTGCAGTCAAAAACATCGTGTTTAGTTATGGGGCAGCTGTGTGGACATAACCTAAATCAAATGTAAATGTAAAGGGACCCCTGACCATTAGGTCCAGTCATGACCAACTCTGGGGTTGTGGTGCCCATCTCGCTTTAGTGGCCGAGGGAACTAGCGTACAGCTTCCGGGTCATGTGGCCAGCATGACTAAGCCGCTTCTGGCGAACCAGTGCACGGAAACGCCGTTTACCTTCTCACCGGAGTAGTACCTATTTATCTACTTGTACTTTGATGCGCTTTCGAACTGCTAGGTTGGCAGGAGCAGGGACCGAGCAATGGGAGCTCACCCCATCATGGGGATTCGAACCACCAGCCTTCTGATCGGCAAGTCCTAGGCTCTGTGGTTTAACCCACAGCGCCACCCGCATCCCTAGAGCATGATAATCTGTTAACACTTCATAGTTTCAGTGAAAGGTACACATCAAAGTCTTGAGTGTCTCCCTTGCCCTTTCCACAGATACTCATTTAATAGTGGAAACATCACTGTTTTCAGGTAAACATTTTGGCAGAAAGGAAGGTTGTAAAACTCAGGAGACCATGGGATCCTGAAACTTCCCATTATCTCTCTCCATATGCATCATACAGCTTTTGGTTTCTTTTCATCTTTTGGGAACTGCTTTGGAAGTTCTGAAATTCAGCTCACAGCTTAGAAGCGACATAGCTGCAGATCTATATTTAGCTGGGGAATTGTTATTCAGCTGCAATCTCAAAAGTGGGGGATTTAGTTGAGCAGTGTGTGTGCAGTGTTCTCTCAGTGTTTTGCTTGCCAGTATTGTTCCTAGATACATTTTATCAGTTTCAGAAGATTTATAATTCTTGTTAGGAAAACAATAGAGGAACCATTTAGATGACATTTAGAATTCAGCGATGTGTGCTAAGTGGAAGCACATCCATTTCCTTTCCAACCTTCGAATATAAACATTATCTCTATATTACTGCTTAATCTGGCTCAGGCTATGAGCTCTCCTGGTGCAGACTTGCGTTAAACTTTTAAGTGAATAGTAGACTCCCTTCTGTCCATTCTTGCCATATGAAAATATAAAACAAAATTTATGTAAAAGGGAATAATTGCAGTTGCATTAGAGCCGGACTCTTGGGAAATCCCAACAGTTGAGCAGGGGAGGGCATGGGAAGAAATGAGCTTTTTAATAAATAAAAAAAGCTTAAGGATTCAGTGACATTTCCTCTTTACAATGCATTGAACTCTCTTCCCCCCAGCTACCCATTTAGGATTATGGGTTGGTTTCCATTTTGCTTGCCTTAGATTATAGACGCATTGGTCCCGGAGCTTCAAGAACAGTACATTGCATGGCCGTATAATTCTTGGCCAAGACCTGGGCTCTTCTGGAAGGAAACATCCACACCTGCCGCGTCCTCCTGAGCATTAATAATTATTATATCATGAGGAAAGGACTTGTTTAGTTTTCCCAACGAAAAAGAGAGTAAAGAATGCCTGGAATCCTGGTTACCACAGGATGTGGTTTGGCAGGAGGACAAATGTCATGACTAGGGCAAGGAACAGTCAGAAAAATCTATGGCTGCCTTCTCCCACTTAACTGGAGATTTAAAGGAGTATGTCTACCACCATACAAAAATAGATGAAGAAATGAGTCCCTAAAGCATTAATAGTGGGTTCTGGGTCTGAAAAGGTTGAAAATACCTTCTCTAAAGTAACTACAGACCAGGGCCAGAAGAAATGTCTTAATTGGGGCGGGGGCGGGGATATTTTGTCTTTTATTGCAGTTGGATGGTTGCAATTCCAGGCTAGGGTTCCTATCATAAAACAGACAAACTGCTGTATAATGACAAAAGATGACTGTAACTCTAATCCCTAAGAAAGCAGTGCTTTGAAGCTTGGAACGGAAGCCTGTATTTGACAGGATTACAACATGTTTGCCCTGTGAATGCAGGTTCTCATTGTATGTTAGAATTTGGCAGCACATGAGATATTGGGACAGCAAGCCAGCTACAAACCAGAACACTGGAGATCTGGCAGTGCTCTAAAATACAGACATGTCCTGTTTCGTTTAACTCCATTGGCCTTGCAGTGACTTCTGTATGTATTGCTGGTGTTCTATATATTTTGCATGTGTTCTGATAGTAGCAAAACAATGTGACTTAATTATTTGGTGAATATTTATACATACATACATACATACATGCATGCATGCATACAGCGTTCATCTGGCTAGGTTTCCCCAGCCAGAAGGACAGTGAAGCAGAGTGTGTTTTGGGGAAACCCAGTGGTTTTCCAACTTCCAAACCACTAGAAAACTGCTCAGGGTCTCAGTGGACCATTTAATGATTTTTCTGCATGTTAAAGCAATTGTAATGCACTGTGCTAGATGTTTTTTATTTTATTTCTGGTATTTTCACAGACACTCCACAGACCACCTGAATGAAGCTCAAAGACCACTTGTCGCCCATTGACCATAGTTGGGAAACACCTGTACTAGCTTGTTTTATGTGATCTATGTGAAATTTTTTTTACCCTAGTCATAATCGGGTATTTGTCTGAACACACAATGTTTGAAAGCAGGTGCTGGGTTGCCTGCACAAGCCTTGCACCCATACAAGCATGTGTATCATTTTTAAAAACGACAAATAGTTCATGATGATGTTGAAGTTGTACTAAGTCATGTGCAATAATTTAGGCATAATCTTGTTGGATGCAAGCCCATTGCACTCATTGGGGCTTGCCTTTGAGTCGACATGTGTAGGATTGTGATGCTAATTATCTCATTTACTTAAAGATTCAGTTTTCATAAAACAACAGACAATCTGTTCTCCTGTGACACCACTTGCCATTGAAAATATCATGCTGCCTCTTGCACTTATCTTGGAATAATGGTTGAAGCCAAGGGTAAAAAAGGGATGTCTTGCTGCAGGCTTATCCATCCTTCTGGGACTTTTCCCTCCCGTGCTTGCTGTTTATGCAGCAAGTTGTGCAAAATTTACTGGTTAAACTGAAAGACTTCTCCAGCTTAATCTGCTGAAGTGTCACTAAGAGCTGCTACACATGATAGACTTTAGACAGAGCAGAGGTGGCATAATATTTTGTTCAGGTGCTCAAGAGAGAGATCCCAGGTAACTGCCCCCCCCCAAAAAATGTGTACCCGTGTCATTCCATTGATAGACTGAAGTGAACTATTAAGTTTGCACAATCAAGTGGGGTGGGTGTGTGGGTGTGTTACACAATATTACCTTGCTTATGGGTTTCTTGGTCCAGATTTGGTTCACTCGGGTTGTTCCGATATAACAAACCTTTACATTATACAAATAAGAGATTGCAAGATATTATAGTTAACTTCTGTCCGTTGACTGATTTGGGGGTAATTTAGAGGTTACCAAGTTTCTCTGTGGAACTGTGAACTTGTCTCACCAATGGTGACTTTGCTATAGCTTCCACGATCAGTATTATCATAGGGTGAAAAAGAGGTTAATTCATAATCCTAATCTTGCCAGCGTTTATTGATTCACTTTCTGCTCTGTTCAACTTCTAATTTTCTCCTTGAACATGTACTCAAATCAAATCTAAGGCTGGAATGAATTCAAGTGTTGGAACCCTAAAGGAAACTGATTTTGTAAATAGAGCACAGGCTGGCTAAGAGGTGCTGCCTAACTTAGTTAGTATACAATTGTAGAATGGACTTTAGGAAGGAACTACTTGCTTCTCTGCAGACTGAATGCAACGACTTCCGGATCTACAACAACTTCTAAATCAACAGATTTGGATTACAAAGAATTTCAGATTACTAAGATTTGGATAACAGGCTCCTCGCTAAGCTGCATGATCTCAGGATAGCTTGCTTACAGGATCAAAACTAAAGGTGTGATTTAATAGTACAATTGCACACACCTTTAGGGCTCTGAGGAACAAAAGCATCCACTGGATTACATTATAGCTCAGTATTTTCTTCAAGAATTAGCCAGGCAAACATCAAAGGTAAACTGCAATCCATTTACATCAACTAAATCCAAGCAGTGTTCTAAGATTCTGCCAATTTTGTGGCATTTCATTAGTTGACTGAAAGCTTAACTGGGCTCTGTTTGTATAGCTCACAAGTTCAGTTTCCCTGAAGAGAGGCTTAATGTGAAATGCCTTCCAAAGAAAAGGTCTGAGGTAAGGAAGGAATGTTGTTTGGTTCTGGGAAGAAGAGAACCAACAAACTGCCACTCTTCTGTGGTAGTTTTGTGCCACAATGTTCTTAAAGTCAAGTTTGTGAACCTGGCAAGACTTCAGCTGGCAGTCCAGATAAGCAAAGAAAAATATGCTTCAGGATTCTAGATGTAAGGCATAATTTATACCATTCTAACACATCCTACCTGTCAGTTTTATTAGCCTCTTATCTCCAACACCTCCCTTCAGCAGGAAAGAAAAGCAATATGTGTATTATAGAGATGTTGAAAAGTGCTGGTTATGAAAATATGACCACTGTAGGCCACCAAGCAAGCTGGCTATAGATATAGTGGTTCTATTGTTCTGCCTTGGGAGACTGTAATAAGAGCTTTGTATAAATATTTTGTATGTAGGTGTGTGTTTTCTAAGCAAGTTGTTTTTCCCCTTCCTGGTTTTATTTTTTAAAGAAAACATCCTGGCAGCAGCACTCACTCTAAATAGGCAACTGTTTGCTTTTTGAAATACTACTGACGTGTTTTGAGCCATCCTTCATTTGTATTTAATGTGTGGCCAGCGTCTTAGTTACCCTGTTTCTTCCTCTTTAAGAACGAACCTCCCCTCCTCTCTGACATAGTACTGTATTCTGTTATCAACTCCATTCGCTGCAAAGAGAATTGCCAAATGGTGATGTCGTAAGAAAGGACTCCGTGGAACTTTGAAATAGTTAGAAGCCACTAGACATAGTCCAAGGAAGTCTCACCATTCCATGCGTTACTATTTTGTTGATGCTTTATTGTGGTTTTGGCTGTATTGATTTTTGTGTGATTTACGTGAACACAATCCCTGCTGTATCAAACAAAAAGCCCATCTAGTCCAGAACCCTCTTCTCACAGTGGCCAACCAGGTGCCTCTCGGGAAGGCCATCAGCAGGGCCTGAGCTCAAAGCACTCTGCCCACTTGTGATGCTCAGCACCTGGCAAAACTGGAGCATAGTACATAGCCATCACGGCTAATATCCCTTGCTAATCCTCTTTTAAAGCCATCCAAATAGGCAGATCAATGGGATATACAACTCTACTTCTTATACCTTTCTAATTATTCCTGCTGTACATTTCCTGTTATGTAATCAGTTGCCGATCCATAAGAGGACCCTTCCTTTATCATAATGTTTCCCAAACTTGTGTCTCCGCCAGTTTTTGGACTACAGCTTCCATCATCCCTAGCTTCCAGGGCCAGTGGTCAGGGATGCTGAAAATTATAGTCCAAAAACAGCTGAAGACCCAAGTTTGGGAAACAATATCACATGATTGCCAAGTTTTCTCAGGAGGAGTCTTTGCCAAAAGATTTAAGGAAGTCCAGATACAGTGTTGACTGGCACACCCAACCACATGCTTGTTGATACAGCTCAGAATAATATGGTAAGGCTAGTTAGACAGGACTTGTCTTTGCAGCTGCCATATTGGTTCTTTCTCAGCAAGACTTGCTCTTCTGTTTGGGGGATGGGAATCATCCCAGATGTAGTTGGACCACAGCTCTAACAATTCCTGACCATTGGCTATGCTAGCTGAGGTTGATGGGAATTGGAGTCCAGCAACATCTGCAGGGCCAAAGTTTCTACATCCTAGTTCTGTATCACAAGCTTTCCAGTAACAGATGTTAAACTAACTGATCTATAATTTACTGGATCCACCAGATTCCTTTTTTAAAATTGATATTATACTGGACCCATTTCAGTCCTGAGGCTTGGAAGCCAACTTTAGGGACAAGTTATTTTTGTTGGACGATCATCACTTTAAAAAACATTCAGGTGGATACCATCTGGACTTGGTGTTTTGTTCACTTTTATTTTTGGCAATGCCAGGAATAACCTTCCCCATTCTGGTGCCCTCCAGATGTTTTTCCATCAGCCCCAGCTGGGATGCAGCTTCATTTCTTGTCACCATTATTTGCCATGGTTCTTCAGATGCACTCCCTGAAAATGTCGGTCCAAGACACAGTTAATCTGCCCTACATATTCTGCTGTGAAGACAACTCTTCTGCAATCTGCTGATCTCGCTTTAGTACACTTTTGACATACTTGTTGCCCAATGGTCCCTTCACTCTTAACCCATTTCCTGCTTTTAAAGTATTTATTTCATTGGTGATGGTGTGTTTAGCAAACACTTGTTAGTGTTGTTAACAATACACTCTTCAAAGTCTTTCCCCACCCCTCCCATTATTGTTTGCTTGCAGTGTTCCTTTTTGTTCCCCTCATTTTGGCAATACTTCCATTTTCTGAAAGAAGACTTCTTGCCTCTGATAGCTTTCTTGACTCTGCTCATTAACTGCCCCTGACGTCCTCTTGGACTTCTGCGGTATGCATTTTATTTGAGCATCTTTTGTGGTGTTAAAGAATCCCCGAGCGTTTTGGACAGATTTCAGGCCACTTTACCATACAGACATTATGGGGATTCTGCTTTCTGTGGACAGCATTTTACAAGCATTGCTGACTGCCTAATCACTCAGCCAGTTGTATCTTTAGCATTCTACTCAGATTGGAACTGAACCCATTTAGGGTGAATAAGAAGGGAATGATAGTTTTTTTAAAAAAATCAACTGTAATTTCCTAGTATTTCCAGAGGAATTTTTTAAATTGTCACTTTAAACAGAAGTGGCATTATGGAGAAAGATAGAGGCATGCCTAGTTTAGTGTTGGTTTCTGACCTGCGGGAGACTACCAGCTACTGAGGAGAAGTGGTAGCAGAGGAGTTGCTTTGTGGCTCTTCCCACCATTTCTCCTTTAAGAGGTATCATCTTCAGTGATGAAACTTTTCAGCTTACCTTCATGATAGCTGAGAAATAGTAATTATGGATAGGAGGGATCAAGGAGGGATCAAGGAGAGCAACAGAGGATGGCTTCCATAGTATCCTAGCAACCACATAAGCATCTCTTCTTATTTTCTCCTCTCTCTCCTATCTGGTGTTGACTATTTCTCAGTGCTGAAAAGTTGAATCCGTCCTTGGGCTGTGCACCAGATCTTGTGTGTGGGCTGCTATTTGCTAGTTCCTCACAGGACTATTTGTGTGGTGTGTGTGCCCTATGCCATTTCTTCATGTGGATACATGGCATTCGCTTTGCCAGAGATGTGCATATATTTTATTACTTCCCTATAAATTATGCTGCAGATTTCCTTGGGGGTTTGTTTCCTCAATATTTTTGCAATCTGCGATTTAAGTCAAAATAGACCATTGGTACCTTAGAAAGCACTTCATTCTTTGCTTTCGCTTCTTAACCAACCTCTGTGCAAAGTTCATACAGTAAGGGCTTGTGAATGATGCTTGTTGTGATCACCCCTGAACTATGGCAATATTTTTCCTGCCAAAGCCTGAGCGTCTTTTTGAAGTGTTGGAAGAAATGTCTGGGCTGTCTTCCCAGCGATCATGGGTAATCCGTAAACTGGAAATAAGTTTTTAGTGCTTTTGGTTGTTCTTTAACCAAGTATTCTATCCAGTGGTTTTATATTACAAGCTGCATTGAGCCACAGAGATTGGGCTGCATTAACTAACTAACTAAATATTTTTGAACGCATGAAATGCAATGTATGGGAATTTTCAAATGTAGTAGGAAAGAGCAAAACACAACCACCAATTTAACTATGTTGCCTTTAATTTTGGTAGGACTTGAAAGTGTGATCTCCTTGCACTGGGGCTGCTGTGGTGGGGAGTAATGTTTGATATAAAGGAGGCTATTGAGATCGTTCATTCCATAGAATACCCTGTAATGCCTTGAAACTGTGTAAGCTGGAGGGAAGATGAAACAATTGGTAAAAGCCAGGAAAACAAAAAACTTCACCGATGTTCTTCAACATATATTGGGTAGTCTGTATTGGCCCTATATTGTGGAGCAATCTTGAACTTTACAGAAAATACAGAGACCTGACAACTTTCTGCTTGATAACTCGCAGCATTGCCAGTTACCGTACTTTTGTTTTCTGTTTATGTGGGTTTGTTGTTGTTTTTTACAAAATAAACCCCTGTTTTCAATTTCCAGAGAAGCAGCTATGTTAGTCTGTTGCATCAAAACTAGCAAAGAGTCTTCTGGGGCACCTTAAAGACTTAAAACAATGTACACTGGCATAAATGTTTGTGGACCAAAGTCTGATAAATGAGGACTTTGGTCCATGAAAACTTATGGAATCATAAATCTGTTAGCCTTTAAGGTGCCACAAAACACACTGCTGTTTTTGTCTGGTTATACGTCTGTCTTGCATAGCTTCAGTTTTATATAAGTAGGTGGATAACAGAGACTCCTTGGGTATTGACTTGACTATTTATATCTTGTGTGAAATGAAATGTTAGCAATCAGTTGCAAAACTATCTTGATATAACTGACAGAAGATTGTAGGCAAGATAGGAGTAAAGACACGGTCCTTTATCATGTAATCAGATCCTTTCTTGATGAAGAAGAATGGGGAAACATACACTGCTATTTAGTGACAGCTGGGTAGATGTGATGCCAAATCTACAGTTAATTTACTTGTTCTGAACTTCGGTTTCCACTGTTGTCAATGCACTTTCATGTGAATAATTTAAAGGGAATCCTAGGAATATTCTGTATAGATAATTGCGAGTGCCCTTTGCTAAAATGCATAACTCCTAGCAGAGTATTTTTGCTATTTTGATATTATTACCCATGGGTGTTCTTTCTACTTCCAAGCGCTCTTCATTTCAAATCATTGAAAAGTCCACAGTAGCAAAACAAAAGGAAATGGATGAAATATTTTAATCAATGGAATACTTGGGCAGCCTCACATTTTCTTCCTTTCCATTGTTCAGACTGTGAATGCAATTGCTATTTAGCCAAAACAAACACTAGGGAGGTTTCAGCAGACTCTGGGGAAAGTTTGGAGTAAAGGAGGATCCAAAAAAAAACCAAAAACCCCAGTCTAGTATGGACTGAGCAGGCTCAGTGGCCACAGACTGCTGACTGAATTGAGGGAAATGGAGGGCTGGGGGAATCTTGACAGCAGCATTCCACAATGCAACATCTGGATGCAGTCACCACTTCTCCTCTCTAGTAAGAATGGCAAAGGCAACTCCCTCTCCACAACGCACTGTGATTTGTATCACAAGCTAGATCCTACTTCATCCAACACAAGAGGTTGAGATTGAGTACCTAGGCTCAGGGACCAGGATCTAAGCTAGCATCCACAGGGGGGCATTTTAACTTCCCTTTCGCAATAGCAACCACTGCCCCACTCTACCATGTTCCATAACAGCTGGAAAACCCTGCAGGAACGTACTCCATGAGACTGTTAACGATCATTCATTATTATTCCATAGACCCTAGGGTAGAAATGGAGAACAAATGTCCCCACAGCTGTTGTTAGATGCAGGGGTCAGCAAACTTTTTCAGCAGGGGGCCGGTCCACTGTCCCGCAGACCTTGTGGGGGGCCGGACTAGGAAAAAAATATATGAACGAATTCCTATGCCCCACAAATAACCCAGAGATGCATTTTAAATAAAAGGGCACATTCTACTCATGTGAAAACACACTGATTCCCAGACCATCCTTGGGCCAGATTTAGAAGGCGATTGGGACAGATCTGGGCCCCGGGCCTTAGTTTGCCTACCCATGGACTACAGATTCCATCAGCCCTGACCACAAGATTCTTTTATTCACAGAAAAGACTAAAATACAGTGTAAGCTCCCACTGAAAAAAGGAGGAAGCAGGCAACTTTTGCTGACTCTCTCTCTCTTCCCTTTGTAGCCCCCCTCCTGCTACTTTCCACACTGCTCCAGTGTCCCCCAGCCTCAAGAACAGAATTTCAATAGATACAGGAGCTTGCAAGGTGAAGTGAAAGTTGTCTGTCCCTCAGAGGGTCTCATGAGTGGGACCCCCCAGTATTTTATTATCAGACCTCAGTACCCAGTGTTGGGTTTATTCCCAAAATATGTGAAGCATCCACAACAGTGACCACAGGAGATATGGCCGCTGGGAGGTGTGTCTCTTCCATTGTGCCTCAAGACAAACAATGTGTCTCGAGATGCCAGCAAGATGTGAAGCACTTGGCGGGTGGCAATCCTCCCTTCTGATTACTTAGTTTTTATATGGCAGTGTGTTGTGAAAACTATTTCGGCAACTCATACTTTCGGTATGAAATATCTTGCGAGCCTCAGTGTTTTAGTATGCATGGAAGGAACCTGCTAGGCCTTATAGGGGAAAGAGATTTCTCTGCTTTGAATTGTAGGAGCATTAGCATCAATGGTAGTTGTTAAGCCTGGCAAGCAAGCAGCATCATGCCTCTTGTCTCTGTTTAGAGCCAAGGGCCAAAATAGGCAGCAAGCATTTGCAAAGCTGCAGGGAAAAGGAAAGAAGCAAAATTTGCACTGGGGATCTTTTCCTCTGCCCAGTTTTTTCCTCTTAAACTCCTCACCCCAACTGCTTTGCTCTGAGGAAAGCCTCATCCACAATTCCAGCTGGGGGAAGGGGTTGCACTGGGTAAAGCATCAGGTGGAGAATGATAAAGGTTCTCCCTTCTTTCCTGGCACTCCTTCATTCCAAACTGTGTCCCCCTCACACTGCTTTGCTGCTGTCAAATGGCAGGCTGGGTTTCTAGACTTGGGACTGCCATTAAAACACACAGTTTAACTGTACACTGGTACCTCGGGTTAAGAACTTAATTCGTTCTGGAGGTCCGTTCTTAACCTGAAACTGTTCTTAACCTGAAGCACCATTTTAGCTAGTGGGGCCTCCTGCTGCTGCCGTGCCGCCGCCGCCGCATGAATTCTGTTCTCATCCTGAAGCAAAGTTCTTAACCTGAGGTAATATTTCTGGGTTAGCGGAGTCTGTAACCTGAAGCGTATGTAACCTGAAGCGTATGTAACCCGAGGTACCACTGTAGTAGCCTGCAAAGAAATCAATCAACTGCTTAATTCTCTGAAATTATTTGGATTATTACATCCTTAGTACCGCCCGGTTTGTTTGTTTTTAATTGCCAGTTGTGAGCTTCCATGAGGAAAACATTTTTTTAGCCAACCCTTCATTTTTTTCTTTTTAAATCCAGATTCTAAGTTTGAGTTCTTGTTCAGCAGCCTTCAGTCTGTAAAAGGTCATTTCTCAAAGTTTAATTCCAGGCATATGAAACTCATGTGTGTGGGGAAAGGTCAGAAATAATTTGATTAATTCGCAGTGTGTGTTCTGCTGTCAGATCCTTTTACCCCTTAATTTCATCTGAACGAAGAAAAGAGTTTGTAAAACAGGTAATATAATTTAAAAATCATTTTAAAAATAACACCGTGAAACAAAAGCAGTTATTTTAATCACAAAGGAATGCATTTTTTAGTGCGCAGAGACATGTTTTTCTAAGGGAACACTGCTCTGTTTTATTAATATAAACAACTGCATAGACCTTGCTGTGTTAAAAGTTCATCAAGAGATGCCTGAAAGTTAGTAGTGAAGATGCCTGGTGAATTTCTGCTGGAAGAGTACTCTGTAGTTTGGGATCAGCAACACTAAGCAGTTCACGTCTCCTTCAAGCCAAGTTGGCTTCTGTAGCACGGGCTCCAACAAACAGTACTTCTCCTGATTGCAGTGGTTGAGTTGGGATATAATAGTGCAGCCAGTCTTTAAGGCAGGGGTCCTCAAACTTTTTCAGCAGGGGGCTGCTCCACTGTCCCTCAGACCTGGTGGGGGGCCAGACTATATTTTGGGGAGGGAAATATGAATGAGGGACGATGAGTGGTGCGTGAAAGGGCTCTGGAGAGGGGCTGGCACCAACAAAGCCCAGCCCCCTTCCTCCTCTAGGCAGTGCAAGGGAGAAGCCAGGAGGATGGAGGGAGGAGGCGGCGCCGGCACCGTGTGAGGGAGAGGGAAAGAACATGTGTGCTGGCAATCCACACAGCGATTCCCGGACCGTCCACAGGCCAGATTTAGAAGGCAATTGGGTCTGATCCAGCCCACAGGCCTTAGTTTGCCAACCCATGCTTTAAGGTATCCTGGACCCAAATTGTTCAGGGCCTTTTATATTAATATAAAAGCCTTGAGCCTGACCCAGTAGTATATGAGCAGCAAGTGCAGACATGTCACATACCACCAGCTGTTTGAGCCCATCAGCAGTCTAGCTGCTGCATTCTGCACCAACTGGAGCTTCCAGGCTGGGCCTAAGGGCAGCCCCATGTAAAGCACATTGCAGTAGTCCAGCGTTGAGATTACCAATGCATACGCTTGCTGATTCAAATAAGGAGTAACAGGTGAAGCTGATTAAAAGCACACACTCATACAAGCTTTCTAAATATCTGGGTAAAGGTAAAGCGACCCCTGACCATTAGGTCCAGTCGTGACCGACTCTGGGGTTGTGGCGCTCATCTCGCTTTATTGGCCGAGGGAGCCGGCGTACAGCTTCCAGGTCATGTGGCCAGCATGACTAAGCCGCTTCTGGCGAAACAGAGCAGCACACGGAAACACCGTTTACCTTCCCGCTGGAGCGGTACCTATTTATCTACTTGCACTTTGACGTCCTTTCAAACTGCTAGGTTGGCAGGAGCAGGGACCGAGCAACGGGAGCTCACCCCGCCGCAGGGATTTGAACCACCGACCTTCTGATCGGCAAGTCCTGGGCTCTGTGGTTTAACCCACAGCGCCACCCACATCCCTAAATATCTGGGTAGACTTGGCTAAATAAGAATGTCTTCAGCAGGCGTCAAAACGAAACGGTAAAAGGCACCTGCCTGATATCAACAGACAGGGACATCGCATCATGGTACTTATTTACTTACTGGTTGTTAACACGGGAGGGGAGAGAGAGGAGCAGGAGTCACATGGCGGCAGCTGCTTTCAGTGGCTGTCAGGTTATCTGCACAGTGTCTGTCTGTAGCTATAGAACTATGACCGTAAATTCCCTTCTACTTCCATTGATAATTTGATTAGTGTTATGTATTGATGAATTCAGTAAAGGGTTGTTTGATAATAAAATTGAATAAAGGAAAAACTCAGGCATTAGAGGAAAAAAAGGTTAACACCAAAACCTGCAGAGATTATTTGTGAGCGTGCTGTCAAGTCACAAACTGTCTATAAAATGAATGCATGGTGGTAAAACTGGCCCTTTTCTCCCTTCCAACTTTGGAGGCACATCTTGGGGGCAGGAGTGGGGAGGGGTGGAGTTTGCCAATACCTCATTACGCAGCGTTTGCTGCACAGCTAAACTAATCTGAATGGTACTATTATGCTGCTCTGCAGAAATTGTGGACTATGAAATTCAATCTGAAGTACTTTTAATGAGCATTCTGAACCTCGTTTCAACCCCTGCGAAGAAACAAGGGACACAGTGTGCTTTTGAATAGCTTGGAGGCTTTTGGGGGGGGGGGGAGATGCACTTCATTCAGTACTTGCAAAAGGGGGTGGGGAAGAAATAATGCCAGTTCTTTGTTTAACTTTATACACCCGTTATGAAATTAGCCATTTGAAAAATATATACCGGTATATATCATTTAAAAATTAGACTTGGTGAAATTATGCAGGTGGCCTCCTAGAGCTTAACAAATTTCACTGCTGTTGGGATACACAAGTACCACTTTATGTGTTGCTGCATAACCTCATTGTACTTGTTTTAGTACCATCTGTCAGGTTAGGCATCCTGCCTCAGGTGCCAATTTTGGAGGTACCATTAAAGACAAAAAATTGTCAGTAGTTTAGCTTACGATGATACCTTTACTTCTATAAGGTACATCAAAATGACCTCTGTCAAGCTTTGTTCCTTACTTCCTTGTAATGTATAAGCCATTAGTGATAACAAACTCCCCTTCTACACACACACACACACACACGAGAGAGAGAGAGAGAGATTGCTTTGTAAGTAGCTCAGGTGTTTCTGAGTATACACACAGTGCTTAAAAAATAAATAAATGAGGTGCCAGTACTCATACATTGATAGAAGTGCTGTGGGTGCCAACACAAAATGGCTGCCATGGATAGCAAAAGAAACGGTGATGGTACTCCACATCAGTGAGTTCCTACTCTCCAACATTTCACCAATGAAAATAAGGATGCCCTGTTCCAAAATAATAATAATATTATACCCCACCCAACTGACAGGGTTGCCCCAGCCACTCTGGGCAACTTTCAACATAAATAAAAACATAATAAAGCATTAAACATTAAAAAAAACTTCCCTAGCCAGGGCTGCCTTCAGATGTCTTCTAAAGGTTGCATGGTTAGTTATCTCCTTTGCTCGTGAGTTGCATATGCTCCGACATTTCTCTGACGAAAATAGGGACGTCCTAAGGAAAAGCAAGACATTCCAGGATCAAATCAGAAACCGGGAAGGCTTCTGTAAATCCAGGACAGTCCCTGGAAAATAGGGACACTTCAGGGGTCTGTGAGTTCTATTACATAGAAAAAGTCCTCTCTGTGTGCACACAAACTCACACACTGACTTGGCATGCTGGATCACCTCCGGTTGGTTGCATTCAGAGAGTTGCTTGTTCATTTGAATTGCATGTTACTTCAAAATAATGGCAAGATGTTTTCAAGATTTACTCTTTGACCATGAGATCCATTCCCACAAAGCGTGTTCTCCTTCATGGAGAGCACGTGTTGCGGTGGGGGCTGCCAGGACACTCCAAAGTTGGAGGGCGGGCTAATTGATCGTTGGCCACAGATGCGATTGGGGCTTCCCTTGTTGTTGGGAAGAAGTTAATGTTGCCATTTGTTGATTGACAGCCAGAAATGCTAAAACTCCTTGCACGAGGCTAGGGCTTCCTCTTTTCGCCCGTGCATCGGATTGCCCGTCCCCCCCTTAGAATTCCGGTTGTTCGCTTTGACCTTGCTATGCCTGTCATGGGGTCGTCTGCTCTTGGGGCAGGGGCCCGGTAGGAATTTTGTCCATCTGGCTGATTGGCTGGGGCCATTTGGTTTTTGCCTACTGCGTAGCAAATCGTCACAACTTGTAAGGTTGCGGTTAGGCATTGGTTTATGGTTTGGTTGGTTGAGGGGCAGTGGTTGAGTGCCTGCCCTTGGTAGGTTGAGTGCCTGCCCCTCTAATGCTGCTGCTGCAAGGGATTCTGTTAAAGGAATTGGGGGCTAACTATTGCTCAAAGGGGCTTGGGCCATAGCAATGAGCTCCTGGTTGCATTTGGGGTGAGGGCAGGTTCCCTGCTCCGTCGCTACCCCCAAGTGTATTCCCCTATTCTGACTTTCGCATCGTGCGGAATGTCACTCTGTCCCCCATGGTGGGGGCAGATAGTTGCAACCAATGCCTAAGCAACCACTCACAAATTTGAATGTTAATAAAGTTGTGGCCAAAATTATGCCAAAAATCTTAAACAAAAAATTCTGTGTGATGTGTGAGTTATTCGGGTGGCCCTGGGGACCTCGACACGCAATATGTTATAAAGGCCACTAACTTAGCTGGCTTTAAAAAACATATGTACAGTGGTACCTCGGGTTACATACGCTTCACGTTACATACGCTTCAGGTTACAGACTCTGCTAACCCATAAATAGTGCTTCAGGTTAAGAACTTTGCTTCAGGATGAGAACAGAAATCGTGCTCCGGCAGCACGGCAGCAGCGGGAGGCCCCATTAGCTAAAGTGGTGCTTCAGGTTAAGAACAGTTTCAGGTTAAGTACGGACCTCCGGAACAAATTAAATACGTAACCAGAGATACCACTGTAGTAGCTTTTATTAATGATAGCTAAATGGGACCTTCATTTCCAGAGTCAATATTACTTCCCTGGACCAGTTTCATGAGAAAAACACAGTTATTGAATTCATGTTTGTGGACTTCTAAATGCTGGCTACTGGATTGATTTATCATCAACCTGAAAATTAATTCTTAAAGTTCAGGAGAAGAGAGGAAAAACTCCCTTCTCATTACATACAACTTTCATTTTTAAGCAAAATTGTTAAAAACTCCTTGGGACTTTTTTAAAAAAACGTAACGCCCTCATGGGCAGATAAGCAAACAGAACTTGTTTCCTTTCAAATGATTTTCACTCTCAAGTTACTAATAACAAGAGACATTTGGTGTTTTATATTTAAAAATGATTCTACAGACAAGGTAATTCCTGAAAAAGGTGATTGAACGATAGTAATAATAATCAAAACTGCCTCAAAACTAGATTCTGTACAAAGTTAAATAGAAGCCAGCAAGCAAAGAGAAGCAAATGTAGGACGTGCAATAAAATGATCAATGTGATCAAAATGAGATTCAGAAAAACCCAACCGAGTAGTAGAATTAAGAATGGAGTTTGGGTTTGATTCTCCCAGCCCTCTCTTCACTTGGATTAATAGAAAACCCGTTGCTGAACTGTGTGTCGGGAGCGCCATTAATGAACCTTTCACATTGGTAGCATCTGAACAGTAATGAAGCAGAGAAAAAACCAAACTAGGGGAGGGGAGAATTGCAATAATCAAACGTTGAGGAAAGAAAGAACTTGTAATGTTTAAAAGTAGGTATGGAAAGTCTGAAGAAAAGAAGAAAAAGAAAGAGGTGTTGAAGACGACTCTTAAGGTTCTGTGCTTGGGGTAAGAAAAAGAAAAGAAACATTACTCCACAGAGAGAGAAAAAGCACAGTGATTAATGATAAAAGTATCAGATAATGTGGAAAGAACAAGTAATGAAATATTTGGAGCCAATCAATGTTAATGTCTGCATCCCATTTTGTTATTAAATAAAATTTGATTTTATCTCCATTTAGAAAAATGGCTGACTGGGATACTTTGAAACCCTACGAAACCTCTATTTTGTTATTAGAGCTTTATTGGAGTGCAAGGGATTCAGTAGCCTATGAGAAACTTTGCTTACAAAATCATAATCCAAAATCACTTGGGGTGGATTAAAAACTGTGTGTTGATAGCAGTGTCCAGCTGGGCTGATGAAGAATCTCTTTAAATTAGAAGGATCAATTTGCTCAAAGAAGCAGTGGATTAAAAAAAAAAATAGCTTCCAGGACATGGGTTCTGTAAACATTGCTGAACATTTTTCTCCTTCAACCACTTCCTTATTGAAAGGTCATCTCAAAGAATGAGGTACACACAGTTCTTGACCATAGAAGAAGATAATCTGTTTATTGATTGAGAACTTCTTTAGGGTCAAGCAAATGTTAAAGCTATTGGAGACCCTGAGCTTTTTCTAATGAAAGAAGAATAAATACCCTTGTTCAAGGCTTGGCAGGATCGGGGGGGGGGGGGAGACTGAGCAGAGTGGAAGTGACTAGCAGACATGAAGAATGCTGAACACATAACTTAGGTGGTAACGCTAAACACACGTAGGAAAAAAACTAAGCCCAACTGAGCACAGTGGGACTTTCTTCTGAGTGAACATGCATAGGATTTTACTGTTAACTCCCCTCACTTGAATGGAATATGTATCTGAAGCCAGAAAGGTCAACAGTTTCTCGAGCCTGAAACGGCTGATGACCCTGGAGAGGGACTCTGTGGGTTGGGGATGGGGTGCGTCACAGAGAGTTACGGGTGAGTCAGATCCTGGGGTAGTCCCCCAGCACTCTGCTCTTCCCACCCACTTCACCCCCAGCTCCTGTTTCTCTCTTCACCTTCCATCTCAGTACTGCTCCTCAGCATTGCAAGGGCACACCCCAGCCCATCCTCTCAGGAGAAGTCAGGTGCTCAGTCCAGTTCAGAGGTGCTGCTGTCACCTTTGCTGCCTAGGTCACAGAGACGTCAGCACATTGACGAACAGACAACTCAGGTCCAGCCTGAGTTACCATTTGCTTGCCTGTTTCTGCGCAGAAATCGGGCCCTCCCTTAAAGAGGGCACGTATTGCGGTGAGACCTGGAAAACCGACACCCTGTGTTGTGGGTGGGTACGATTGGACAGCCACAGCACCCGATTGGTAGGTACCTTGAAGCTGGGTACAATCTGGCCAATGGGACGCAGTCCAAACAGTTCGAGGGACCTATTTATGCCCATGCACGTGACCCAGAGCTTCCTCTTTCGGCGCGGGCATTCAAAACACCCACCCACCTCTCCCTACTTTTAGGGCATTTTGCGATTGACCTTGCTATGCCGTCGTCTGTCGTTGGGATAGGGGCACGGCAGGAATTTCCCCCACTTGGCTGATTGGCTGTTGCCATTTGGGTTTCGCCTGCCGCGTAGCAAATTGTCACAACTTGCAAGGTTGCGGATAGGCTCTGGTTCAGGTGATATGGATGGGAGAACGCTCTCGCCATCCCTATGTGAAGGGTATTCTGTTAAAGGAATCCAGGGACTCGATGGTTTGGTCAACCCCTGAGAGGGAGTTGTGCCCGTGCCAGAGTCCAGGGGGACATTTGGGTGGCGGAGTTAGCCTATTCCTGGCTTTCCGCTTATCCAGATGTTCACCCTTGGCTGACCTATGCTGGAACCCTGGGTCAGCGCTACCTGCATGGCAGGGAGCTAGTCGAACCAGAGCCTATGTAACCAATCACATTCTGTAATCAATAAAGTTGTGGCCTAAATTCTGCCATAAACCAAACCAAAATTTGTTGTTGTTTTTTTAAATGATATTTATTGGAATTTTCAAAATGTTACAAAACAAAGACAAAAAAAAATACAGATTCAAACAAAAAAGAAAAAAAGAGAAAAAAAATACAACAATACATCGCAAACAATTAAAAACATTTAAAAAACAAATTCATTATTTCCAAATCTTCAACTGTCATTACCTTCTTTCTTAGACCTCCTCCTCCTCCCTTTCTTTGTATCCTAGTTATTAATTATCCCAGCAAATCCTTTCCATATTTCATAATATTCTGTCATTACATTACCCTAAACTGTTTTAGTCTTATCTTTCTATAATAAGATAAAACTTAAAGCTTAAAACTTAAATCTTGTCCTTACCAGCTTCTCATAACCATAACATTCTTTCATCATTCTTTAAACAATTTTGCTAAAGCCAAGTAATTTCATTCCAACATTTTTCTAATGTTCATCAATTTTATAAAACAGTTCTAATGGTAGAAAAAAGAAATACAAACAAGTCCAATCTTCATCCAACGTCCCTTCCTCCTGGTTCCGGGTTTTGTCAGTCCTTATTATCACGTCAGTCTAGCTCATTAACCTGGCAACCTTATATCCGAGGCCCTCAGGTCTCTTCCATGGCCCTTCCGCAGCTCTTCTTCATATTTGTAACTGTATTTTCCTTTGTCTCCTGCTCGTAATAGCTCCAGCTTGACAATATTTTTAGCCCTTCTCGACAGATCAGCCCCTTTTCCATATTCAACACTAAATTCCATATGGTATTTAACAGCATGTTTCAAAAACCCTCCAAGATTAGGAGCCCCCACAATCCCAACCAAACCAAAATTTGAGTCAAGTGTGAATTTATTTAGGGGGGAGGTTTCTGGGTCTGAACACACAAGTTGTGTTTCGCCAGGAGCTGGGTGTGGTGGTGGGCCTTATTTTTCATTCTTTTTAAGGCTGCATGCATAATCAGATCAAAAATGATTCCTAAATTCATTGGAAGATAAGACTTGGATTTTGCATCCTGGTTTGTTTAAGCATATTTGCATTTCTTCTTTCCCACAGTGTAGTAGTTACTCTGCTGTTTTTACTGTTTTGCATAATTTATTCTGCTACTTGAGGGAAGGCAGAACAGGAAGCTGACGCTTCCGTTTCGGTCCAGTGTGTGTATCTTATTCAGCTCGACTGGTGTGGCTTCTGAAACTATTAAGATACGGATTTGTAAAGAAAAATGGCGGTGCAGTTTTGTGGGAATGGTTACAAGCTGAACTTTGAGAATGGCCATACAAACCTATTAACAATAATCATCTACCTTGCATAATCAGAATAAGTGCAGAAATGAATGTTGAGCACAGAGTGGCTTGTTATAAAGAAGTTGCACACATAACGAGCGTTCTGGGCCAGTCCTTGCCCATCTCAGTTTCAACAATCCTTGCAACAATGAGAAAAATATCCACAACTGAGTCAGTACTCCCAACACTTTGGCATCCAAATAAAAATAGCTACTGCTTTTCCTTCAATTGAACACCTAACTATAAATTAATTGCGTTTTGTGCTCACCGAGGAAACTGGATCTATAACTTTATTTTTCTTTTCACGTGGATGTACAGCGTGTAACCTTTTGTTGTTTTTAATTACAGCAAAGAGCACCAGGGAAGGTTTTGCTGGATGCAGTCTGCACTCACCTGAACCTTGTTGAAGGTGACTATTTTGGCCTTGAGTATCTGGATCATAAAAAGATCATGGTATGTGAAGAAGCATTTTATATGCATATTTTGTCAGCGTAAAAACAACAACATGGGAGTGGGCTTGCAAGCAGTTGCATTTAAAATGCTTCCCAGTTTTCTTATTCTGGTACTGGAAGAAGAAGAACAAAATTGGGCATATGCAGCTGGGTGTAGTTTTTAAATTTTATTTATTTAAAGTATTTCTAAACTGTCTTCCGAAGGCACTAGGGTAGTGTACAATAGACATAAAATTATTCAGAGTACATAAACAATCAAATAAGAGCCTTCAGAGTAAATTGCATACTGAGATGCAACAGAACAATATAGAAAGTAAAAGCAGACACACTGCACAACCTTTTTAATGGTTAGAAAAATCACCTGGTGCTTAAACATATTGTAAAATTGGCACTAACTTTACCTCTTTAGGGAGGGTATTCCAGAGTTGGGATACCACTGCAGAAAAGCCCCTCTCCTTAGTGCTAACTTAGTGCTAACTTCAGAACTACATGTGAACATGTAATTTGTGTACAGAGTTGTTTTTAGCATAACAGAATCATAAGCTCTATCAGAAGGGTTTGTTTTTTTAAAAAAAAAGTTGGTTAAAACAAGAAAGCTGCTGTCTTTATACATAGATGATGAATGTTGAATAGTCTCCATATAATTTGCAATATCTTTGTCCAAACTGCGTTCCAGTAAATGGCATTTGTTTTGTCCATTCATTGGTTTATCTCTGCTAGCAGAGTATTGCTAGAAAGATTGGCCCACCTATCGTAGCTTGGCAATGGCTTCCTATACTACCCTTTTGACTGGGATAAATTCACATATTGCTGGCAAGGAGATTCTGACCTGAGTTGCTTCTTACCCATTTCCAGTTGTAATCTCTGTGCGAAAAATAACAAGGCACAGTTACCTCCTCCTGTGCAGGATGCCCAGTCATTTGTAGCTTAGTTACTCATTTTCTTTAGGAAATTGGCAGTGCACAACATTCTTCACTGTGCCAAATGTGAAGCTAAAAAAACAAGATGTAGAGTTAATGGAATGCCGTCAAACATTAAGGTGTTGCAAACAAATAAATGACCAGCGCTTTAAAGGTTTTTATTGGCTAGCAAAAATAGGGTTTTTTAAAAAGCTTGCTTTTCAAATTGCATCTCAAAGGAATTATTTATACATTTTCATGTGCTTAAGAAAAGAACCTTGAAATGAAAAATGCCTTTGTTAAATTGCTATTTTAGCTCTTTAATAATATAAAAATGGGGGTGGGGGACTGAATAATTTAAATATTTCTCAGGTTTTTTGGGTTTTCTTCACATGCGGCTCCTGGGGCTATGCTTCTGTAACAAGGACACTGGAAATGAGTTTTGCCTTTGCATAATTTAAAGCTGCTCAAGGTCACACTTAACAAATATGCGTACAGGTAACTCGCAGCTTATGCGCATTTAACTTTGGCGCATTCAGCTTTACTACATACTTTGCAAAGTTTGAAAAAAAATTAAAGGGAAAGGAGGCGGAACCCCGTGTGGTTTTTACTGTATGTGATTTTTGGCTTTACGTACTATTCCCTAAAGAGTCACCTGTATTCCTTTCTAAAGCCTATTTTTAAAATAGTTCATTTCCAGGAGAAAGGTGAATTTTCTTTTTGTAAGAAACATATGTTATAGATTTATTTATTTTTAAATAAATGCATGCTCATTTAATGCTGCAGCCCTATGCCTATTTATCTGGGAGTAAGCTACTGTGACTTCCTTCTGAGTAGACATGTATTGGTTTGTGATATAAAAGTTGCATCTAAACCCAACCAAGCATGTATATTCTATTAATATGATATGTTACTGATATCACAGTCCTGTGCATGTCTGCTCAGAAGATAGTCCCATTGAATTCAGTGGGGTTTACTCCCTGGTAACTGTGCATAGTATTAAAGACTGAACCTGTTATCTCTGTTTTGTAAAGATGGTAAGCTTCACCTGTATCTTAACTTTCCAGGTGTGTTCAGCTTTCTTCCACACTTTCATTCATGCACCAGGAATTTGTGGAAGCATCATCAAATGTTGCTCAGGTCAAATAGGCTTTATATTATGGAAGCTGCATGTTTACTACTCTCCCTATGGAATTTTTGGATGCTACTTTGATAGCAGAGGAATTCATGTAAGAGCCCTGCTCTATCAAGCCAAAGGTCCCATGCTGTTTTCCTCAGTGACCAACCAGATGCAGTAGCCATCTCTGATAGTCGGCCCCCAGGACTGGTGTTCAAAGGCATACTTCCACTTAGTCATAGAGCTATCATGACTAATAGTCATATTTCCCCATGAGTATTTTAATGGCACAGCTCTCTGCTTGCGTCCTGCAACAGGGAAGGCTAGAACCAGCTTGTGCAAGTAATGCATCTAATTGACTGGCCAACCAGCAAGCCACCCAGCCCAGGGACTGATCAGAGTGGCAGAAGCCACAATGGAGGGATAAGATCATTTAGCTTTTCTCTTTGGTCACTACTCTGGGTGTCTAACACTGCCATGATCCTCACCCCTTGTGTGTGCTTTCTATATTCCCAAATTACCTAAGAAGCATGGAATAGAGCTACAGGAGAGTAGCAGCTGTACCACCCTCACAGCATTAAGCAATTTAACAGCCTTGTCCCATTTTTCAGTGGGAGGTTTTTGTGACTGTTCATTCCACTACTAGTTGAGGTTTTGCCATGGTCTTTAAATTTTTGAATGCTTCTTGTTACATACATTTCAGGGCCCTTTGGTTGAGGTTTAATGGCGGTTTAGGCTTTTAGTTTCCCTTGGCAGAGAAAGAGGAATCTGAAAGCAGAAAAATGTGTGCTGGGTGACTGGCTGGCTGTTAAAATGTGGTGAAGACTGCTGCATGCTGTATCAAATAATTTAGTTGTCTACACCGCGTTGCTATATTTCTTGCTATATTTGCAGAGATGATCGTGTGCATTTCTCCCTCCTTCCCCTAGGTATGGTTGGATCTTTTGAAACCTATCGTGAAACAGATCAGAAGTACGTAAGAATGGGAACCATTTATATTATATTTGCAGAAACAAAGAAAGTCAATAGACTTGATGGCAGGATTTCAATAAACATTCACATTATTAGTATTAGAAAATGTTTAGAAAATAGTGAAATATTACAGTGTATCTACTTTTATTTTTAGGTTTTTAGGCTTGATGTTATGTGTTATTAATAACTTTTTCTGTTAGGAGATAGCAAAGTGGGTGAAAAGAGAAACAAACCAGAAACGGAAGTTGGGGGAAGCCCTGGAGGGGAGGGAGGGAGGACTATATAATATTTGTTAAGAAATTGAGATGTAGGTAATGAATGAAAAAGAAAAATGAATAAAATTTTAAAAAGAAGAAGTATGTACCGACAGTTTGCTTCATATAGATAAGACAAGCGTGAATCCATAAACAACTCAGCTCTTTCCAATATTTGGTGGAGAGCAAGAGCATGACATCTCTTTTTACCCACCTTCTTCCATGGATGCTCAGGTGGTAGCATTCTGATAGGGCATATGTATGTAAAATTCAACATGTGTAGGCCCTGATTGCATGGTCAGTGCCAGGATTGTATCTGGGCTGCTGAGCATGCAGAGTAGGTATACAGTAATTGGACTTTATATATGCAGGTCCTGTTCAGATATTGTACCCCTATGTGGAAGTCCAGGAATGTTGGAGGCAGGACAAGCTAAACAAGGTGCACTCTCACCTCTCGCTACACATACAGGACAGATCCAGGGAAAGGTATCCAGTCCATGGTGTGTTTGTGTGCACACACAGATCACACTAACACACACTGTCCTCAGCAGTATCCTGAGAAGTCTCTCTCAGCAGCCATTCTCCTCACACACACAGAGAGAGAAAAACAGTCAAACAACAGTTACAGGAATAACAGTCACAACAGAATAGAATGCCTCTCTCACTGTCAGCCAGTTGCATGAGAGCTACTGTCAAAGGAAAAACCCCAAGCTAAAAATACATGGCAATTCAACATAAGTAAACATTCCCATTTCAGGAAATCAAACCATTTCCCTTAACAGTACAGACCATAGTTTACTTGAACTGGATCAGGGGACTACTAGTTCCTTTCGAATGCCGTGTATTGTTTTGACTTTGTGATGGTGAAGTGTTTTATATGCTACCTTTCTAGCAGAACTTTACGATTTTTTTCAGCAGACTGCTTATCCAAATTAGGTTCTGACAATAGCCACTGGCAGCTTTATTTGCCAGTTGCAAAACAGGCTAGATGGACGTGAATGCTGACTTACACCTTGAATTAATTTATATTGAATTAGTTTCTCCTGGTTCAAAGCCTGTCAATGTGGCTTTGAAAAAGAATATGCTATAATGATTGAAACCATTTGCTTACTCCCGTGCATCTGTGCTTGCTCACTTCTCTCTTTCTTCAGAACATTGCAGCAAGTCACAAGGGGTGGTTTCAGAAAGAAGGTTAGAAGCTAGGCAAGTTTTGGAATTTATGTCTGCCGTCCTTAAGAACTTACCTTTGCAGATGAGGTGGCTGAATACACTTCAGTTGTCGGTTGTTGCATTTTGTTAATGTTCCCACACATACACCCAGCATTCCCCACATGTAGTGAATTATTCCTTTAAGGAAGAGTATTTTTTAAAAATCACGTCTTCATTGAGGCCTTTCTTTTCCCCCAGTATAACAATATAATTGCATACAAATAAACAGCATCAACAATACAACATAAAGTACAAAAACATGCATAAGACAGTATGGTGGGATAAACCTGGCCCTGCAGTTTTCAAAACACAAACCAGTATTGTGTTCTTAACATACATAAAGCGTAACAGTTGCACAACAGTGCAGTAATCATGAGTTGTATGTTAGTGGTAGCAAGAATATGATCTTACAGGCTGCTCAAGAAGCCTATGCACAATCACCACATTTCGCAACTGCCTGCATATTTCAAATAAATTGGTTTCATGAAGCACGTAGTTTCTGTAGCTTTCTGCACTGTCAGCTACAGAGATAACACCTTCCCATTTGGAATCCAGGTTTGAACAACCCTAGATATAGTTCTAAAGAAATTATTTTGAGATACTCACACCATCATGGGTCGGTCAGCTTCCGCATTTAATCAGGCAATGGCAACCAAAATGGAAGAAGTGTAGGGAAGGGGAACACTATTAGCCATTGTTTTATTATGCGGTTGCCAGCGGACGTAGAGATCATCTGAGCACAAATGTCCACACTGCCTTTAGTTTTATTAAAAATAAAAGGGCT
This sequence comes from Podarcis filfolensis, assembly GCF_964270895.1. NCBI lineage: Eukaryota > Metazoa > Chordata > Lepidosauria > Squamata > Lacertidae > Podarcis > Podarcis filfolensis. Next base: position 21,298,766 of record NC_139607.1, read on the forward strand.
TTCAGGCTTGGAGTTCTGGTCTGAGATTGCTTCATTGTCATTTTGTGAAGAAAGGAGAATAGTTGTTCTGGCTGGGACTAATGGGAGTGTAATCAAAAGCGTTCTGGAAGGGCACCAGGTTTGGGAGCAAGATGCGCCAACAGAATGGCAGTATAAGGCAACTTTCTATGTTCTTAACACAGCAGCACACACTTGTCAGTGGCCATTCTGATCCGCAAGGATCAGAAAAACGTTGAAAGCTGTCTTTGTGCGATTACTTTGGCAAAATAAGTCTTGGCTCAAAGTGAATGGGTGTCCAATGGTAATTGTGGTTGATGGGTACTAGTCACACCTGAGTTCAGACAAAGGTGTTTGTGTGAGCAGGAGGAAACTACTTAATTCAGAATTTTAGGTTTCTTCTCACCCACCCCCCTTTTCTTCCCCCTAGGGCCTAAGCACGTGATTCTAAAATTCGTGGTGAAATTCTTCCCGCCTGATCATGCTCAACTGCAAGAGGAGTTAACAAGGTCAGTACTGCCATCCATTTTCATTTGTGCCTCATTAAAGGAGGGGATTGACAGCTACTTGAAGCATGCATGTAGATATACTGCTGAATGAAGAAAAGAAAAAATAAACCAGATTATGACGGGGCTAGGAGTTCATTTTGAATTGGATTCTAGTGCCTGGTCTGACATTAATCTGGATGGGGCCATTGGCTGGTATAGCAAGGAAAGGGCCTAGAGACCTCAACAGATTGGCCCTCTTCTTTCCTGGTTTGGTAGCAAGATGCCATTTGTGGCTTCAGCTTTCAGTGACATTTTAGAAGCCTCTGTAAATGTGTGGGCTGTCCATTGTAACTGCAGTTTCCATGACACTCACATGCTGTAGACATATAATTCATGTGCAAGGCTGTTCAAGGGCTATAGGGCACCTTTTGGTCTTCACACTATATTTTGGTGCCTATTTGTCCTCTCCAGTTCTGAGAGACCATGGAATCAGTATCTGGCCCAAGTTGTAGGTATAAACATCTCCCTCCTCCTACAAATTTAGTTGCACTTCTCTGTATTCCAGTTCTGTATTGAGTTTTCTATTTTAAAATTGGGGGGGGGGGGAGAGTTTTTGTGTGTGTACAGAATTATAACTGTATAATCTTCAGGGTGTGCACCTCTAGTGAATATGTAAATGACATACTTTAGCAGGAGGGTTTTACTGTTTCAAATTCTCCTAACATTATAGCGAGCTGCTACTACTGCCAAATGCTGAGTTTCAGTACTATAGACCTTTGAACCATCATTCCATATTAGTAATTTTAATTGCTCTTACTTATCTGCACCTCTCTGAAGTTTTAGCATCACTTTTTCTGTTTGATCTGATTTCCCCCCCCTCCATGATTTCCTGCTTCTTAAACTAACACGTACTAAGAAGGGGTGGTGGTGGTAGGATTATGGGTGGAGAATACTGTTTATATTCCTGAAAGACAATAAAGGCAGGTAACAACAGTCCTGGAAGCTTATCTTAAGTAGCAGGCAAGGCCCTGGAGCAAATATTAAAAGGAAGAACAGTGAATGGAAAATACTCGTTGTTATTCATTTATTCATTTGCTTTTTTAATATGCTGGTTTTCAGGTATAGGCAACCCCTGAAAGTTCTGGAAGAAACTAGCAGATGGAATATAGGGCAGCACAGGTTCTTTAAAAAATCAAAGACCAGACTAATCTGATACCCTCTTCTGAGAAGATGGCTCTCACTTGCTCTCTGAATAAGAAAAATGTGGTGGAAATTTCAGAGAGAGTGGCCATGTTCTTATGCAATGCTAAACTTTTTCTTTTTTTAAAGATTAGTTTAATAAGGCAGCCAAACTGCAATCTAACAGTGGTAGAGTTTTTGTTTTGTTTTTCTTTCCTTTTTTTAAAAAAAGCCCTATATCCAACATAAATAGGATATAATGTTTTCTGGTGCAATTGTTAGCCTACATAGCTTATGAGTTTGTTTTAAAGGGGGGGGGGGGATATCATTTGGTGGTTAAAAATGTGAAATTCCTGCAACAACTAGATTTATTTATTACCCGTCTTGCCTCTCCCCACTCCTCCCAGGAGCTTGTAGTGGGATACATGGTTCTGCTCTGTCTTCACAACAGCCCTGTGAGGTAGTTTAGGCTAAGGGGTCGCGAATGGCCTGAAGTTGCCCTGTGAATGTCAAAACTAAACAGAGATTTGACTCCAGGCCCTAGTCCAACCACTGCACTCTGCTGACAATTGTTGTTTTGCTAGTTGCAAGTTCAGGAAATGCAGATAGTGTTTATATTTCAGACACCCATAATTTGAAAGGTGAGAATTAATTCCATGAAGACTGTACAACCGCTACATTATTCTGCAGTTATCTCTTGTTTGCGAAGTGGAAGGGATCATTGCTAAATCTCCCCATGTTATCAAGTAATGAGTTAACATTTCGATTTCACAGATGCCCTTGCCACTCCATGGAAGCCTTCTTCATTCCTCCACTGCTTTTTCTTTTTGTGTTTTCAGGTACTTATTTGCACTGCAGGTAAAGCAGGATTTAGCACAAGGAAGACTAACCTGCAACGACACCAGTGCTGCTCTCTTAATCTCACACATCGTACAGTGTAAGTAAAACTTGCTCATCTCCAAACCCTTCCTGCATTTTGAAGAATAAGGTGCTTGTCGCCCAGGGAGAATACTGACTTATGAATACATTTTCAATAGATTTAAGGTCAGTTGCCGTATCCATAAATGTATGTTCACAAAGATACATTGGGCTAGTATCTGAGTAGCATCCATTTTCTTCAGGTTGTTTCAAAATACTATGGCGAAATGGAAGCAGGAAGGAATTGCTATTTGCTTGTTTCAATATTCTTTGCCGCTGGAATGTGTATAATTGAAATGGGATTAATAAATAACACACACACACACACACACACACACACACACACACACACCTGGTGGGATTTAGAGTATTCACTTTCAGTTAGCGCAGGTAGAATTTGCCTTCACAATTTGTCTGCCAGATTAGCAGCTATTTCATGGTGGAATCTGTTGTGAGGTATTTTTCTGTTGTGGTTGCCTTCATATGGTTTTGATGGGCCTGCGTGTGGTTTTCTGTGCTCTCCTATGTGTGACTAGAACCTTATACACGTCTTTCCTCATTAGTGTAAATGTGACATGTGCCAGCAAAAATGCCTGAAAGAGAACTACAGTGAGAGCCACATGCCACTATTTTTCTTCATCAAAGTTTCTGCATTTCTCAGTGCATTTTCTCTCCAGAGTATCTCTAACTAGTTATCATCTACTGTGCCAAATCTTCCCTGTCCTTTCTCATATGTGTCATCCGAGTAAGATGAAACTTGTAGGGATAGAAATGCAGACCGGCGGACAGGGTGAGGCTGCAGAAGTCGGGCTGTTGTCACAAGGCACCCAATTATCAATTCTTTCATTTATTATCATAGTTTAACCACTATTTGGGGTGTCACCCTCTGGATTTTCTACTCTGGGCATCACATTGCCATCTACTATTCCCACAGAAGTCCTGTAACAGAAGAAAAACAGGCCTTTTGAGAAAAGCAGCTGTAAAGAACAGCATGCTTTGTGATACGCTGGAAAATGCTGCATGTTTTCAAGAGGAGCTTGTGTAATTTGCTGAACCCTCAGAAATCTCACTGCTGTGGTTTGATCCCAGTGGATCCTTGCTAATTGACAGCAGACCCTACAGCTCAGTATCCTTCCTCCCTGTTTTCAGTCCTTTGCATGAAATGTTCAGGACCACAAGTACAGTGCTCTGTTATTCACTGCATCTTTCAGGATTTTCTGTTCGTTCCACCTCGAGAATAAGAATCCAAACAACTTAAGAGTGCATCCTATTGAACTCAGTAGAGCTTAATGATAAATAAACATGCATTGGGATAGGCTGCCTCATGCATTTCACTTATTTGAGTGCACTTTCCCCCCCTCTCCCTAGCTGAGATTGGGGATTTTGATGAAACCATTGATCGTGAACACTTAGCAAAGAACAAGTATATACCTCAGCAAGAAGCATTAGAAGACAAAATCATGGAATTTCATCGTAATCACATGTAAGTATTACTATTTAATGCTTAAGTAATGGCATTCTTAGTGCTGTTGTCTTATAAAGCAGGACATTTGTCCTTAGGATTTATAAACGTAAGATAACCAGCAGAAAGGTATGAGGAGAAGACAGGGCTTCATAACAGAGTAGAGAAAGAGGGCAGAGGTGGGTTAACAAATAGCAGAAAGAACGGAAGTTTTGCATGCCAATAAGGCATCGCAGAAGTGGTTTTGGGGATGAAAAATTTGTGGTTTTGTCTGATGAAAAATTAAAGGGAGAAAGACAATGTTTGATGTATAAGTACCTGTGTAGTAGAAAGCACAAAAACTAGACTCTGGAGTAGGACACAAAGGAAAGAAGGCGAGTCTCTGTTTTTCCTCAGCTTACTCGTTTCTTCTTTTGTTTTATTTTTTACATTTATTTATCCAGTTTGTGAATAGAGCCACACAAAACCTTTTGTGTTGTTTTAACTACTTGTGTGTGTGAAAACTTAACAAACCATGGCTCAACTTTTCTCTGGGAGTTCACAGGAGTGTTTGGGTATAGTATAAACTTGTCACCTTTTGGGGGAGAAGAATTTATTTATAACATCAACAACAAAATCGTATTCAATTGCCAATGGGAAATCTTGTTTGTCACCATTGGGAAATGGTTCATTTCCTAAATGGGAGATTCCAGGTTTGAGAAGATACACAAAGTTGTGTTGTAGAGGAACAGGAAGTGTGAGAAGGTTGCATGTCTTCATTTTGCTTCACTGGTACACCTGAAACTACTCTTTGACTGGTTAAAATATGAGCGGTCACAATCTAGTGTACCAGTTGTTGCTCCAGCAGATAGTCACAAAGCATGCAAGGACGTGCAATAGATATGGAATTTATTTGTACTAGGTCTTTCAAACCATCAAATTGGTGCTAGGGTCTGTTTCACAGTGACTTTGTATGCAAGTCTGAGCAGGAAACAACATCTGCCATGAAAAGCTCTAACGGTTCTTTTAAACCTTCTTTGTCCTGTGTAAAATCAATTATCATTCCTTCAGTGGACAGACACCAGCAGAATCAGATTTCCAGCTGCTTGAGATTGCCCGTCGTTTGGAAATGTACGGAATCCGATTGCATCCAGCCAAGGACAGGGAAGGAACTAAGATAAACCTGGCAGTTGCCCATACAGGCATTCTGGTGTTTCAGGTGAGAAGCTCTGATCGTAGTTCAGTCTAGACTGCAAATGAGAAGGAGTCAGCCCAAAGCTGCTATCTTGTGAGATCCAGTCTGCTAGTACCCTATAGTAACTGTTTGCCAGTGTAGAGATGGCTTCTTCCATGGGGAAGCCCTAGGGCAGTTGCTCCATTGCAGATAGTTCTCTTGCAGATAGTTATTGGATGTTAAAGCCTTAAGGTAGCTAAGGCTTTAAGGTACCTAACTCTATGGTAGTTAGGCTGGCACTGATAATTGCCTAGTTGAGCAGAAAGTGGAAATAGGTCATTATATTCAGTTTCCTTTATTGTGCCACTGAAAGCGGAATTGCCTTATTTGTTTTAGGCAGCTAAGCAGGCAGACTAAATTAAAATAGTTTGAGTGTAGTGAACTGCACCTTTTGTTAGTTTTGAAAATTAATTTTGCAGATGAATGAATGCCTGTTTTGGGGGAAGAAACGTATTCATACCTTTTCTTTTCCGTTCTTCTTCGTATTCAGGGTCACACCAAAATCAATGCCTTCAACTGGGCTAAAGTTCGAAAACTGAGCTTTAAGAGGAAGCGTTTTCTTATTAAGTTGAGGCCAGATGCAAACGTAAGTCTCTGGAATGCGCAAGGCAATTTGAAGTGGCAGATGCCTGACGAAAACGTAAAATGTATTATTTCCATTCAGCTTATTCATACTGGATTCTTTAAACCACCTTTATCTCTGCATAAAGTTGTGAGCTTATACCTTGCCCAATTCAGTGGGCTCTGAACTGTGACATAGGAAATGAACATTTGTTTTTCCCACCCTGACAGCTGCTGACTTCATTTGGGACACCCCTTTTCTGGGTGTTCCTCTTCCCTCAAATTGCCCCATTAAACCAGTTGCCGGTAGTACCTCTTACAGAATGTACCCTGGTTTGGAAATAGGCCACAAATGGTAAATTCAGAAGAGGCTTGATGGGAGAGGTCGTAAAATATGAAAGGAATGGGCAAGTGAAGATGGTAAAATGGATTGGGGGAAGGGTGAGGAGAGGTAGGAAGTGAGATGAGAGAATATTGCCACTCCAGCGTAGAAGGAGCATCATTAAGACAAAAGGACACATTAATAAATTATTATTATTGTTATTTCTATATTGTAGGGATTCTACTTGCTCTCCATGACATCCAGGTTTAAATCTCAGCTTGGCTATGAAAGTCAAGCCCTGGAAAGTCACTATATATCAGCCTCCGATTCTGCCTATCAGATTCCGGTGTATGTTATCCTTTCCCCTTTTGGTGATCTCCCTAGGGAATAACGTAACAATTGACTACCTCCAAATACTCTGTTCTGTTCACTAGGCTTAGTCCTAGTTCTCAATGAACTGGTAAACCTTCATTTTGGGCTGTGCCACTTCAGACTACAGGTGAGGACTTAAATAAGCCTTAATTAGAAATGCATCAGCATGGAAAAACTGGATGTCAGGAGGATTCTTGGCTAGAACCCTGAAAACTAGTTTTCTGTGTGGGAGGAATTGTTTAGTCATGGGAGTCCCCACCCCCAAACCCGTGGTCCAAAATGGTACAGTCCTACCACATGAGTGGAAGCTAGTGTCTTATCTCTTAGATTTGAATATCAGGAACTGACAGTTCAGCAGATTCTTGTTTCCAGTGAGCTGTGATTACTTAGGAAGCTCTCACCATTCTAAAATATTGCCTGTCACTTCTCCTGTAGCATTCACAAAATGAATGTTTTGAGGCTGGCATTAAATGCTTTGAGGCAGATGAAGTGGGTCAGCAAGAGAAATGATTACTTTAGGGAAACAGATAGTCATGTTGATATAGTTGGAGATCATCATAATATTCCATTATAATGACTTTTCAGGAAAGTTACGTTCCATTATCATACAATCATAGGGTTGGAAGAAACCTTGCGCATCGTCTAGTTTAAACCTCTGCAATGCAGGAATATACAGCTGGCCCTTACAGGGATCAAACCTGCGACCTTGGCATTATTTGCACTGCACTCTAACCAGTTGAGCTAACCACCTGCCTTGTTTTACATTCTACATAACAAAATGAATAGTTCAGCCTCCCAGTAGGGTCCTTTTCTGTCTAGGTACTGTATGGTATAGAAAAGCATAGTAGATGCTGAGTAGATTCAAAAGCCATATCATTCGTAAAATAAATAATCCTAAAAATAAAGGGATCAGTGTTATTGCTTGCTTTAATTTTATGCAATATAAATGTCCTTTTTTACAAGTTGGTGTAGTTGAAAGTGGAGGGAAATGTCCACATTTGCGCTTGGACGATGTTCACTCTCCTTCCAGTGTTAAATCTCCCACCATTATCTTTCAGAGTTCCTTCCAGGACACCCTAGAATTCCTGATGGCCAGTCGGGATTTTTGCAAAGCCTTTTGGAAGATCTGTGTAGAGCACCATGCCTTCTTCAGATTATTTGAGGAGCCTAAACCAAAGCCTAAACCTGTTCTCTTTACCAGAGGTTCATCCTTTAGGTTCAGGTAAATATACTTTACTTTGCTACAGTAATCCATGAGAAAAGTGTGCTCACCCACCCTGAGGTACTGGCTCAGATCGGACATAATGTTCTCCAGCAAACCATAGTATGTTGCAATGGAAACAAGCAATAAACTTGAGCACATCCTCTTCCCTCCTTCCCTGACATCCAACCCCAGAAACTCTAGTTTAAAGGCTCCATACAAAAGTCTCTCCAAGTTCGTAGACAGGAAATAAACAAGGGAGTGCTTGAGTTTGTTGTGAGTTCCCATTGCCACAACCCATGGTTTGTTGGAGCAGGAGCATTATGTATTGACAGAATTACTGAAAGATAGGGAAATTTACAGTGGTACCTCTGGTTACGAACTTAATTCATTCCGGAGGACCGTTCTTAACCTGAGGTACCACTTTAGCTAATGGGGTCTCCCCCTGCTGCCCCGCCCTGCAATTTCTGTTCTCAGCCTGAGGTAAAGTTCTTAACCTGAGGTACTACTTCCGGGTTAGTGGAGTCTGTAATCTAAAGCGTTTGTAACCCGAGGTACCTCTGTGTTTATTTTCCATGGTTGAGCTTGCACTTAACATTTCTATACTGAACAGTTTCGGACTGAGGACTGTAGACTTCATTAAGGCATCATGTATTCTGCCTGAGTACTAATGCGTATGTGCATGAACACAGAGAGAGCCACATCAAAAATGGCAGCACCTATAATTTAATGTTCAGTTTAACAGTGCACATCAGGCCCAGTTTTTGTCATTCTTGGCTTGATGAAAGGTTTATTGAATGCTAGGGGAGGGGAAATGTTGAGAAATTTGCGGATGAGGTTAAAAGTGACATTGAGATGCACCTGGTGATTTCTCTGTCTCTTCTTTGTGGAATCAAGTAGACGTTGTTTATGACAGTGAGGCATCATAGCCCTTCAGTTGTCTCTGAGTGTGGATAAATGCTGAGAATACCTGCGAAGGGTTGCCCATACTGAGGAATTATTTCTTAAATTTAAAAAGCCCATCGTGGAATATAAAGGTGGTGTGATGGGATGGTGAGCTGCTTGTGCGTAAAATCCTGATCCCTCAGAGTTTGGCTAAGTTCCCAAACCTCTGTCTGTGATGGAGCTCCTTAAGCATGGCTCCATCAATCGCTCGTTGAATCGGACAGTGGGCGTTTACGGAACTTCTTCCAGCATAAAAGCTCCTTAACGGAAACGCGTCTTCTGGACTCTCGGCGTGACAGTTTCCGCCGAGGAGTGGGTGTCCCTACGGGAGGTCCTGAAACCTCTCCACTGTTCTCGCTTGAAGTATCTCTGAGCCCTCCCTCCGACTCACTTTCCCTTGTAACTCCACTTCTCCCCCTGCTGGTCCCCTCCTCCGCTGAGTGGTCTCTCTCACCCTCCATGAGCCCTTTCACCTCCTTCGTCTCAGATGACAGTTCCCTGACATCCACCTCCCCTCTAGGGCCCCCTTCACCCCCTTCCCTCCCCTCCTCTGCGGGAGGCGAGGGAGCAAAACCCCTGAAGGAACCTCCCTCATCTTCCGAAGTTTCGAACACTTCCCTCCACCTTTTGCTGTTCCCGGTTTCCAAGTACTCCTCCTCCTCGGAGTCTGTACCCCCTTCCAACTCCGATTCCCTGAATCCCTCCAGTTCCTCCTCATCGTCGGTGGTGCCAAAGTACCCCCTCCGGAACCTCGCTACTGTCTGAGGTTTCCTGGGGAACCTTTGGTGGAACGTTTCGATCAAGACCTCGTCATGGACCTCCTCTGCCTTCACCCAGGTGTTTTCCGACTCCGGTTCCCCTTCCCACGCGACCAAATACTCCACCTGATTACCCTTCCACCTGGAGTCGATGATTTCCGCCACATAGTTGCGGCTTTCCCTTTCTTCTATGGCTGGCCCCCGTGTGGACACCCCTTCACCTTCCCCCCTGTATGGTGACAGTAATGACCTGTGGAATACTGGGTGCAGTTTCATGTGGTTCGGTAACCGGAGTCTGAAAGCCACTGGGTTGACCTGTTGGATGACCTCAAATGGTCCCAATCTTTTGGGTCTCAATTTCTTGCAACTCCCCTTGAACGGCAACCCTTGGGTTGATAGCCAGACCCGACTCCCCACCCTAATTGTTTCACCTTCCCTTCTGCTCTTGTCTGCCTGCCTCTTATATTCTTCTTTGGCCCTTTCTAAGTTGTGTTGGAGTTGACGATGGATCGCTTCCATTTCTTCTACAAAAAGTTCAGCGGCCGGAACACTCCATCTCTCTCCTCCTTCCCCTGGAAACGCCCTGGGGTGGCACCCATAATTAGCCAAAAAGGGGCTCATCCCGGTGGACACATTCTCTGCATTATTGTAAGCAAATTCCGCTAGTGCCAACTTTTCGACCCAATCGTTTTCTCTGTCATTGACATAACACCTCAGGTATTGTTGAAGGATACCGTTTGCCCTCTCCGCCTGCCCATTGGTCTCAGGGTGCCTGGCAGTCGAAAAGTTGACCTCTACGTGCAACAAGCTCATAAGCTTCCTCCAGAATCTGGACGTGAACTGTTTCCCTCTGTCGGAAACCAGCCTCAAGGGGGCGCCATGCAGCCTAAAAATATGTTCTACAAACAATTTTGCTGTCTCTTCCGCCGTGACTGCATGTGAGCAAGCTACAAAGTGACCCATCTTAGTTAACTGGTCTACTACGACTAGTATGGCGGTTTTCCCCTGGGATTTGGGCAGATCAGTCATAAAATCTATCGACACCGCCTCCCACGGTCGTTCTGGTGTGGGTAACGGTTCTAATAACCCAGCTGGTGCCCGCCTTTCTCCTTTGGCTCTCTGGCATTGGTCACACCTTCTCACATACTCCCGTACATCCTCCCTCACCTTGGGCCACCAAAACTCCCTGGTCACCAACCACATGGTCTTGTGTTGCCCAAAATGCCCCGCTGTGGGATTGTCGTGCAGCTGTTTGAGTACTCTCCCCCTCAATTCCCCTTCGGGTATATATAGCGCCCCTTTGTAATACAATGCCCCGTTTCTTTCTTCAAAACCTCCGGGGTCTTCTCCCTCTCTCCTTAAACCTCTGAGCTTCTCCTGGGCGTACTCATCATTTACCGTTCCCTCTACCAGTTCTCTTTGCCCCACCCAGGCCGCACCACACACCCAGTGGTCCTCTGGGATGATATGTCTCTCTTCTGGCGCTCCCTCCCCCTCCAAATATTCAGGTTTGCGAGAGAGCGTCCGCTCTGATGTTTTCTGGACCTGGCACATAGCAGATTTCAAAATGGAATTTGGAGAACTCCTGGGCCCATCTCACTTGTCGTTGGTTGAGCACTCGTGCCGTTCTCCAATACTCCAAATTCTTGTGGTCCGTACACACTTGCACCTTATGCTGTGCGCCAATTAGTAAGTGTCTCCATCTCCGGAACGCTTCGTGAATGGCGAGTAGTTCTCGGTCATATACCGTGTAATTCCTCTCGGATTTGTTCAGCTTACGCGAAAAGAAGGCACACGGTCTCCATTCCGACTTATTGCTCCCTGGCTGAAGCAGCACCGCCCCCACCGCCCGGTCTGAGGCATCAGTTTCCACTCTCATGGGTTTTTGTAAATCCACATGCAGGAGCTGTTCTTCCGAAGCGAATGCCTTTTTCAATTCCTCAAAAGCGTGCTCCGCCTCCGCCGTCCAAACGAATTTCTTCTTGCTGCTTAGACAGTCCGTGATGGGAGCCGTTAAGTGGGCAAAGTTCTTGATGAATTTACGGTAAAAGTTCCCAAACCCTAAGAACCTTTGCACATCTTTTTTCGTTTTCGGTGTCTTCCATTCCAGCACCGCCTGTACCTTGCCTGGATCCATGGCTAATCCCTTGTCTGATAAGCGGTACCCCAGGAATTCCACCTCCTTGGCGTGGAACTGACACTTCTCCAATTTCACCCACAACTGGTTTGCTTGCAGCTGGCTCAGCACTTCCCTGACATCCTTTACATGCTGCTCCTCATTCTCTGAATATATCAGCACGTCATCGAGGAAGGCCACGCAATTCTTGTAGAGCAAAGGTCCCAGTACATGGTTCATGAGCGATTGAAAACAGGCGGAGCCTGCTTGTAATCCAAAGGGCATAATGAGATATTCGAAAGCCCCTCGGGGGGGTGAACATCGTTGTCTTCCATTCATCCCCCTTCTTTATTCGTATCAGGTTGTACGCTCCTCTCAGGTCCAGTTTCGTGAATATCTTTCCCTTCCTCACCCTGGTCAAAATGTCATCAATCCTGGGCATGGGGAAAGTCACTGGTTCTGACACGGCATTTAGCCGCCGGTAGTCCACGATCAATCTCGGTTTATCCGTGTTTTTTTTGTCCACAAAAAACACTGGGCTGCCCCCCACCGCTCTGGACTCTCTGATGAAACCTCTCTTCAGGTTTTTGTCAATAAACTCCCTCAACTCCTGCATTTCCCTGTCTGACATGGCGTACAGCTTGCCCACGGGGAGCTGGGCCCCAGGGACCAGGTTAATTTGGCAGTCAAAGTCTCTATGCGGTGGTAGTTTATCTGCTTCCCTTTCGCTGAAGACCTTGCTCAGGTCAGCGTATTGTTTGGGCACCTTCCCTTTGTCCGCCACTTCCATCCCTGCTAGGGAGGCTTTTGCCCCTTCTGGCACCTTTCCCTCTTTGCAGTGTTCCAGGCAATGTGCTGACCCAAAGGAGACCACTCTCTGATGCCAGCCCACTAGCGGGTCATGCAACGCTAGCCAGCTCATTCCCAAAATGACTGGCGCCCCTCCCAGGGTGGCTACATTGAACGCTATCCTTTCAGTGTGCCTTGCCACCCTCATAACCATTGGGACGGTCTGTAGGCTAACTTCTCCCCCCAACAGCTCCCTCCCATCAATCGTGGTGACCTGCAGGGGGTTGCTTAAAGGGAGTGTTTGTATCTGGTGTTCAGCTGCAAACTCCTTGCTCATAAAATTACAGGAGCTGCCTGAGTCCAACAGCGCCTTGGTCTTTAGTGGGTATCCGTTTGCCAGCTCTAGCAGCACCTCTATTACTAGAGCTGGTCTTGGAGGTTCCGGAGTGGGCACTTTTACTGCTCCTTGGCCTGTCTGCAGTGCCCTGACAGTGGCAGACAGGCGTTGGCTTTTACTGGCTCCTGGACTTCCTCCTCCTTCCCCCCAACAGCTCCCGCCATCCCTTGCCATTCCTTTCTTTGCGGGCAGACTCTGGCAAAGTGACCTGGTTGCTGGCAGAGGTAACATTTCTTGGCGCTCTTTCCCTCCTTCTTCCTCCCTTCACTGGGATTTGAAACTGCGCTCGCGCGCGCTGTTCCAACTTCCATCGGCTCTCCGGGCGGGAAACTGGGTTCTGGAATCTCTGGAATGCGGAAATCCCTCCAACGCTCTCCTTTCCCCTCCCGCTTCTCCAAGGCTCTTGCCTCCTGGCGCGCTCCAATGGTCAGCGCTGATTTGGTCAGCTGGTCCATAGACTCCGCCCTGGGCGCCCGGGAAAGTTCGTCTTTCACCGCCGAAGAAAGCCCCTCTTCAAAGAGCATTTGAATGGGTTCCGCCGATAGGTCCCACCCCAATTTATGTATCAACATTGTAAACTCAGTCCAGTACTCACGAACCGATCGGCTCCCCTGTTTGCAAGCCATCAATTGTCTGCGCACCAGTCCCTGTTCAATCTCGCTGGAAAACATCAAATCCATGGCGCGAAAAAACTTCCTCGCGTCCTTCAGCATGTCACTATTCCCTGCCATCAGGGGCCGGACCCAGTCTCTCGCCCCCCCTTCGAGATGGCCAATCACAAACGCCACTCGCGATGCCTCATCGGGAAAGTCGTTAAACTGCAGTTCAAGAGCATACTGCATCTCTGTCCTAAAGGCTTGGTAGTTCCTGGGGTCCCCCCCAAACTTCTGCACCATTCCTGGCATCTTTCTTGCTAGTGTAGCGCCTTTTGCCTTTTCTGCATCCTGCGCCCTCCTTTCTTCTAGCCTCGCCGTTTGCATTGCTAGCTGGAGTTCCAAAACTCTGTACCTTTCTTCCAGAGTTGGACCTTCTCCAGCTCCTGCTGCTCCTCCGGCTCCGGCTGGGTTGCTCATGATGCCTCTCTGCACAAGCTGCTTTCAGGGACTGTCCGATTGCTGTGATGGGATGGTGAGCTGCTTGTGCGTAAAATCCTGATCCCTCAGAGTTTGGCTAAGTTCCCAAACCTCTGTCTGTGATGGAGCTCCTTAAGCATGGCTCCATCAATCGCTCGTTGAATCGGACAGTGGGCGTTTACGGAACTTCTTCCAGCATAAAAGCTCCTTAACGGAAACGCGTCTTCTGGACTCTCGGCGTGACAGTTTCCGCCGAGGAGTGGGTGTCCCTACGGGAGGTCCTGAAACCTCTCCACTGTTCTCGCTTGAAGTATCTCTGAGCCCTCCCTCCGACTCACTTTCCCTTGTAACTCCACTTCTCCCCCTGCTGGTCCCCTCCTCCGCTGAGTGGTCTCTCTCACCCTCCATGAGCCCTTTCACCTCCTTCGTCTCAGATGACAGTTCCCTGACAGGTGGCATACGTAATGTTCCTAGGTGGTCTCCCCTACAGCCAGCTTCAGCTAAGCGGGTAGCCCCGTACCCTGGAACCAGCATAGTAATTAACAAAATATCTGAGGCCTGTTAGGAAATCATGTTCATTTCATGGAGTCCCAGTCATAAGGAGGCACTGACCCAGGGGAACACCCAAGCTAGCACCTCAAATATATGATACCAGAGATACTTTTGGAGAGGAATTGGGACACAGTTTTGGCAGCAGCGGATAGGAAAATTCTGATGCTGAGCAGAGTGAAAGGCACAGGAGATAATGCTATGATGTGATTAAAAAGGTAGGCCACCACCTACACATGGACATTATTGGCTGTAAAAGGCAACCAGGTGACTGCTGCTCACTTGACAAAATTAGAAAGTATAATACCTCCTAATAGCTGTCGGCATTGTAATTGCCCGGTTGTAGGAGAAGGAGAAATTCCACCGGAGCGAATTTGGCAATAAATTTTTGGTCCTCAATAAAGTGCCTGAAACATAACCCATGTGTTTTGAACCAGAGAAGGCAGAATGATGAACATATGAAAATAATAGAAAAGTGATTTTGAGTTGGCAGAAAGATACAATCATTTTTTAAAATAGCCGGGTTAAGAAACTCAGTAAATAAATAAATGATAAAATTAATCAAATCTGACAATGAAAGATGTGTAATGCTTTGTGACGGGTTCTACAGTGTCTGAGTGAAATCTTACTGTCTTGCAGTCTTCAACAGTGTGTGTCATAAAACAGCCTTCACAGGCCTGTTTTTGGATGTTTTGGACTACAGTTCCCATCAGCCCCAGCCAGCACGACCAGTTGTCATGGGTGGTGGGAGTTGTAGTCTAAAACATCTACAGGGCACCCAGTTGGCAGAATATTGTTAAGCACATTATCAAAGATTATATGACAATATGATTTCATCCATGTTTGGTTGTTATTGTATAATATTGAATTGCTTTGCGGGGGGGGGGGAGAGTATTAAGGGTGCTGCAATATTTTACTGGTTTTACTCCAACAGATTAACATAAGCATCTCTGTGGAAGTTTTATTTATCAACTACATTACATAAAAAGCCATTTCCTTCTCATATATATGTTTAGGCTTCCTTTTGAGGGTTGAGCTTCAATCGGGTGATGGAATGTGGGGATTTAAATTTATTATATTTATCAAGGAGAGTTTATATGCCATATGTCATGGGTAGGCAAACTAAGGCCCGGGGGCTGGATCCGGCCCAATCGCCTTCTAAATCCGGTCCGCAGACTGTCCCGGAACCAGTGTGTTTTTACATGAGTAGAATGTGTCCTTTTATTTAAAATGCATCTCTGGGTTATTTGTGGGGCATAGGAATTGGTTCATTTTTCTCTCTCTTCAAAATATAGTCTTGCCCCCCCACAAGGTCTGAGGGACAGTGGACCAGCCCCCTGCTGAAAAAGTTTGCTGACCCCTGCCATATGTGGCTATTTCAAGATTCACTTTTTATATTCCAGTTCCTTTTTTAATTACATTATGACCTAGATAAATTAAGTTAAATTGAGAGAAATGCACCAGAATTGGGATTTGCTCTGTTTCTTTTGC
The DNA here is from genome assembly GCF_964270895.1 of Podarcis filfolensis. Classification (NCBI taxonomy): domain Eukaryota; kingdom Metazoa; phylum Chordata; class Lepidosauria; order Squamata; family Lacertidae; genus Podarcis; species Podarcis filfolensis. The sequence goes on from NC_139607.1 coordinate 21,314,597, forward strand.
TGTCTCAGCTCTGTGGCTCATCACATATGTTCCTTTCCCATTTATCTCGACCGCTTGAGTTCTGTGTGATGTTTCCTCTGCATACCAAGCTTTTCATGCTTATTTTCAGGATAGCTGAGGGATGCAGTTTCCCAAGCATGTAATTTGCGGTGGCCGTTTATGCTGATCTACACACTACTCGCTGAATGTCCTAGAAATTATTCAGACTCGTAGTAAAAGTCTGCCTGAAGCATCTTTAATAATTAGGGGCTATTTCATTTCATGCTAGATATCTCTCCCCACCCCCAGCCTCCAAAGTCTTCAGATAAACATTTCTGAGAGTAAAAATATGTGTTGCTTTTCTTGGGTGCCTTGCACTCAGAAGGCCAACGCCACTCACCCCAAGATGTTCTAGGAGGCCTTGGAGAGTTAGATGCTGGTCAGGTGTCACCAGTGTGATGCTCTCCAGATGTTGTGGAGTACAACTTCCAGTCATCTCTGCCATGATAGCTGGAGCTGATAGGACTTGTGTTCCACAACATCTGGAGAGGACCACATTGGCTAACTCTGGGCTAAAAGGGCCAACCAATAGTCTGACTTATCGTATTTGATCATATGTTTGACTTTCCTCTTGTCTTAAGTAGCAACTTTAGTCTACAGTGGTACCTCAGGTTAAGTACTTAATTCGTTCCGGAGGTCTGTACTTAACCTGAAACTGTTCTTAACCTGAAGCACCACTTTAGCTAATGGGGCCTCCCGCGCTGCCGCTGCACGATTTCTGTTCTCATCCTGAAGCAAAGTTCTTAACCTGAAGCACTATTTCTGGGTTAGCGGAGTCTGTAACCTGAAGCGTATGTAACCCGAGGTACCACTGTAATTGTTTTAGTCTATATGTTTGAATTGTATTTAAGAAAGGGATGGGAAACTTGTGGTCCTCCAAGTCCCATCAGCCCAGCTGGAAGGGCCAGTAGTCAGTGATTATGAAAGTTGTAGTTCCAACAACATCTGGAGGGCCACACGTTCCCCAGCCCTGCTTGCAGAGTCTTAATTAAAGCAAAACCATGGTATCCTCAAGTATTCTGAAGAGCTTAGTAAGAGACTGACAATAGCAATGCCTCAGGTACTTTTTTATTTTAATGCAAAGAGAAAATTGACATCATTCTGTCCAAAGGCATGCACTATTTGTTAATCTTCTTTTTTTTAAAAAAAATTCATACAGAGACAGAACCATCTTCATTTGAATCTTTAGTACACTTTCACTTAGTATCTATAGGGACAGCTTCCTAACAGAAAATTAAAATGGCATGTTAAATCATAGCTTTTCAGCTGATTGCCTAGTTCGCAAGGAAAATATATTGTTCGGATAATAATGCACACTCTTGATAGCACACAGTGTGTTTTGCTTTATTTATCCACAGAACTAACTTTTTGAGACGTTTCACGCTTGGCAGATTTCTTGCACAAATACTGCCTCTGTGCAAGCGGTTGCATGCATGGCATCATGTATGATTGACACATACATGTCTCTTGTGACATGTGCACACGGGGCAGGAGACCCTGGTTACTAGCTGGCTACTACCAGTTTGTAGATGTGGTGAAGCAGACGATAGTGTGACTAGCATTATGTATTTCTAATGTTAAAATAGCATTAAATTAAATTATTAATGTTTTCGTCCATTTTGAATAGCTGAACATAGTTTTAAGCCAGATATGAGTTTCCTCAGATGCTTAATAGGACAGAGTTTCATAGCTCCAGCTTCAGTGCCTCTGTATGCAGCCTAATGCATAATTCAGTGTTCCCTCTCTGGAGAAAGGGGTGTGGGAATCAAATAAATACGGCATTTAATAGCAGCGACCAGCAGCTTTCACCACCAAATTTTCTGAACTGGAGCCACCTGGGCAATTAAAATTTGGAATTTCAACAACAGTATTCTTAAAAATTCATAACTCGTTGTGGTGGTGGTTCCTTAGAAGTGGTATAAGAGTATAGAACTGCCTGAGGCAGGTACATAAGTAACTGAGGTCCTTGAAATAGTTCCCACAAGAGAATTCATCAGTCTTTGCGATAGGTTAGAAATGTACCCAACAAGGGAGTTGAATGGCACGGAACACAAGTTTTCTCAATGTCTGATATATCTTTCTGCTCTTAAGAGTGGCTGGGCAGTGCTGCAAGTTGCTAAGCTTCACACTCACTGTTTCAGAGTAGGCAGATAACATCTGTGTAAAGGTTTGGATAGAGTTGACTGCACCCCATCTTGGCTTGTAGTAACAAACCATTTGACCTCTTGGAGAACCTTACAGCTTATGGAACTCATAGGGGTGTGGGTGGGCGTGGGTGTGCAGGCGTCCCCCCACTTAACGTGCAAATCACTTGCATGCAACTATATACAGTGGAACCTCAGGTTAAGTACTTAATTCGTTCTGGAGGTCCGTACTTAACCTGAAACTGTTCTTAACCTGAAGCACCACTTTAGCTAATGGGGCCTCCTGCTGCTGCTGCGCTGCCGGAGCACGATTTCTGTTCTCATCCTGAAGCAAAGTTCTTAACCTGAGGTACTATTTCTGGGTTATCGGAGTCTGTAACCTGAAGCGTATGTAACCCAAGGAACCACTGTATATGCACAGTGCCAGGAAAGAATTAAATGAATTCAATTCAAACCCAGAAATGGCAGAAGAGAACTTGAGAGTCCTTGTGGCTAATGAGGGGACCCTCCTTGGAGCCCCCAAAGGACATCAGTGAGGGTGGAGGAAGTCCTGAAGAGACCCAAGGCACAGCGGGGCTTTCTTTAAGCTGCTCAGCCTCCCCGCCTATCAGCTGATGTGTGGTGTAGCGCAGCATTTTTGCATTCTCAGGCAGCAAAAGCCAGAGGATTACTGGGGGACGCATGGCCCACCATACACAACCAGAGGACTGCATTCAGTTTAATGGGTACCAGTTGTGAATGCCTGCAATCATGTCGTGAGCAGCTGAACATAAAATCACTCATATATGTAAAGGAACATTTTTATGCTAAAGAAGTAGAAAGTAACACAATGGTTCTGTTAACCTTTGGACATCCGGTTCCGCCTACCCGAGGCATGTAGGTGAAAATTCAGTTTTGCTTTTTTGCAAGAAATGAATGGTTTTAGCAGTAGCCTGAGAGCAGGGGCTTTTGTGGTGCCAGAACATGCTGAGCGATAAATCAGTGCCACCACATTGCGAGGCTCCTTGCCTCTCCGCGACACTTCCAAGAATCTGCAGCCGGTGGGGACAGAGTCTTTGACAGTGATGGTGCTGATTCAGAGTGATGAATACTCCCAGGCATTGTGGATGAGTTGACATCAGAGGCATTCTCATAGCAGCAGATTCTCCAGCTTTTATTTACCGTCCCTGGTAACTAATAACCATGCCTGGCATCAGAAACAGTCCAGAGTTAAGGATGCACTAATACTAGAAGAATGTACTTCCACAGCCTTTTATTTTCATGGTTTTAACTCTTGGTTTTGTTTTGTTTCCTTCCCAGTGGCCGAACTCAGAAGCAGGTTCTGGACTATGTCAAAGAAGGAGGACACAAAAAAGTACAGTTTGAAAGGTGAGAAAGAGTCTTTGCAACAACAATAAAAATAATTTGCTCTGTTTACTTTTTGAGGGTTTTCTTGGGCCTCATGCATGCTCATTCAGCCCAGTTAGCCAAATGACACAGCTGCAGGAAAATAGGGAGAGTGTTCTTGGCTTGAATAGTCTTCCCAGAAGGAAATGGCAATATACACAAGAAAAAAACAGTGAGACATAGATTTTTCTTTATCTCCACCCCGCTTTCTGGCTTCTCCTTCCTGCTTCCCCAGTTTTGTGCTTAGGTGTTTTGGAGTTTTGGAACTTTTTGTTTATTTGTTTTTGCCTTCTAATTAGCTATCTATTGCTTTTTGTCCCATGTGTTTGGGTTATAACGAATGGTCTGTAAAATAATTCCTGCTTGTTAACAGTGAGGTATTACAGGGCTTGCTGCATCTTGACCCCAGGTCCATGAAACCTGCTCAAATTACTGGTGTTGTGATCATAGGAATTCAGGCCATCTGTGGATAGGTAGACAGTTACTTCTTAATTAAATAAACAAAGCAGAATGAGGAGAGCAAATTGGCGCAGCTGGCTACAGGCAGTGAAATGTTGAGACAATAGAAGGTTGGATTGTTGCATGCTATTGCCAAATGTGTTTCTAAGCCAGTCTGCCACATGATGAGTTCAGTGTTTTTGCTAAACTGTAGAATGATCCTAGAGACAGGTTTGTGTTCTGAGTCATCTTTTGGAGTTGGTGGATTTATTTTTTAGTGACTTGTCCTTTCCTTTTATGCCATTTATGTAACGCATAGCTTCACTGAAATACCGCATACATATACGACGACAGAGAGGAAATCTTTTTTGGGACAAGAAGTCTGTTTGAAGCTGGGTTTAGAGACATGATTGTCTGCCATTGATTTATTCACAGGGGTGGGAAATAACATGCATTTTAACTTGTTGCAAAATATGTTCGCTTTTTTCTTTTCACCCCTTTCCAGGAAACACAGCAAGATTCACTCTATTAGGAGCTTGACAGCAAAGCCTTCAGAACAGCATTCAGAGGTGCCAAAACAAGTCAGTTATATTTCATGCTTTTGTAAGCAAAAATGTCCAATAGTTCTGTTTGTCTTGCGTGGGCCATGTTTAGCATTGCGCACTGTACCATAATTCACAGTCAGGAGAGGCCAAATGAATGGCCACACTGCAGCTTTAAGCAACTTTGTCCTTTTCTCTGGTTTGGAATGTTTCCAAGCCAAGTAGAAAGCAGTAGCAGTATTTTTATTTGTGTTTATTAATTGTACTTCTGAGGCAAGCCTTACACACATTAAAATATTTAAACTGCGTGCCTAGCAAGTTCATATGTCACTCGTTGATTAAATAAATACATTATGCAGATATGCATTGCTGTACAGTGGTACCTCAGGTTAAGTACTTAATTCGTTCCGGAGGCCCGTTCTTAACCTGAAACTGTTCTTAACCTGAAGCACCACTTTAGCTAATGGGGCCTCCTGCTGCCGCCGCGCCTCCAGAGCACGATTTCTGTTCTCATCCTGAAGCAACGTTCTTAACTTGAAGCATTATTTCTGGGTTAGCAGAGTCTGTAACCTGAAGCGTATGTAACCTGAAGCGTATGTAACCCGAGGTACCACTGTATATAATCTGCATGTGCACTTACGGATAATTTTTACACAGGGTAGGCTTCTTCTTTCCAAGGTTTAGAGGAAGAGGACATGACAGGTTTGGAGAACATGCCATCCTAATTAGGTCCTCCAGGGTTTCCCATTTGAGCCAAGGCATGCCCACTTCCCCTACCCCTGCCAACATAGATGAAGTTCTTCCTGACATTGTGACATGTAGTGATTGACAGGTGGGTGACACTGCCCACTTGCCAGACTTGGCCCATGAGGCTTAGAGTAAATAACAGGCTGGCCCTCGGGGAGACTCCTGGATTGAATGTGTTATTTTATGATCCATGTAAACAGTTCCATTCTACTTTCTGAGAATGTTGAAGAAATTGACCCCAGATTTAACCCGGTTTCACTCAGTGAGCACAGGGAATAAAACAATACTCCCCCCCCACCACAATCCTGATTTTCAGAATTCTGAAGGGTAAAAATAAAGCCAAGCCAAGGCAACCTGTTCCTAATTTGTGGTCGAGGCTGCCTTCTGAGAGAAGCTTGATCTGTTGCCTAGAAGCAGCTCAAAAGAAGAGAATGTCTGTTGGTGAAATTCCAGTTAAAGCTAGGTGAAAAAATTAATAACCTTGCTGAGAACAGAAACAGTAATGGTCTTTATAAGCATTTTGGCTAAAAGTTCTCAATTCATAAAGAATTTTTCCCTTAAGCTGGATTGGCTGATATGACTTCCTGTGGCATGTAATGATTTTTTAAAAATGTTTGTTTGAATCCCTCTGGTATAGCTCACCTAAAGTACAGTGGTACCTCGGGTTAAATACTTAATTCCTTCCAGAGGTCCGTACTTAACCTGAAACTGTTCTTAACCTGAAGCACCACTTTAGCTAATGGGACCTCCTGCTACTGCCGCACCACTGGAGCACGATTTCTGTTCTCATCCTGAAGCAAAGTTCTTAACCTGAAGCACTATTTCTGGGTTAGCAGAGTCTGTAACCTGAAGTGTATGTAACCTGAGGTACCACTGTATTGCCTTGTCATAGTATTTGCCAATAGTTTTGACACACACACACACAGATTATTGTAATATTTATTTATACCCTGCCTTTTCCCCTGGTGGGTCTCAAGGCAGTTTACAGATAAAACAAGAATTGCTAAAAACATAGGAAAAAATATTTTTTTAAAAAAACTTCAATAGAATTAAAACTACATACATATATAAAATCTGTTTAAAAACATACAAATAATTACAATAAAAACAGCCCAGCGCCGGCCTTTTCATTAAAAGCAGTCAGTTCCCCAAAGCCTGTTGGAACAAAAAAAGTCTTGGCCTGCTAGCAGAAGGACAGCAAGGAGGGAGCCAGTCGTAACTTCTCAAGGGAGGGACTTCCACAGTCTCAGAGCAGCCACCACCGAGAAGGCCCTCTCCCGTGTCCCAACAAGCACGTCCTTCTGTATTATCTTCATTCTAGTGCATGACTTAGAGATCCATATTAGACTAGAGATGGGGAATTGGTGGCTCTCCAGAGATGTTGCTAGACTACAACTCCCATCGCCCTTCCCCTCACAATTGGCCATGCTTGTTGCAGCTAATGGGAGTTAGAGTCCAACCACATTTGAAGGGCCACAGGTTCTCCAACCACATAATAGGAACAACAAGATGGCATTTCACAACCTTTTAATCTCCTTTGATAATGTACCATAAGTGAGAGACAATCCACAAAACTGTTGTGGGACATTAGATTTTGTTCTCATAGGCAGCCTGCCATCTACCAGATCAGACTGTTTTGTCTGTTTAGCCCAATATTGTCCGTGGTGAATGGCAGTGCCTCTCTAGGCTAGGATTTCAGGTGGAGGTCTTCCACATTACCTGTTTACCTCTCCTAAGGTGGCAGGGACTGAATCTGGTACTTTTCACGCATGCAATTCCAAAGCATGTGCTTCTGCCACAGTGTGGTTTTCTCTTTCATGGGTCCTATGTGCTGCAGAAGTTGACCAAAGGAATGAGCTCTCCTCTCTTCTATTTTCTAGGCTTGAAGGCGTATTTAAATTTGTAGCACTATGTTGTATGGTGCATTTGTAAAGCACTTGATGTTGAGATTGGTGCTGATTTGTCATCTTCCTGTCCCCTCTCATCTCTTTCCTTTCTCTTTCCAGAGCTGTAGTTTTACATATGGAGACGGTGCTGATTCCCCAGCAGTCCAAAGCTGCCGGCAGGGGAAGGAACTAAAAGTTTCAGTGGAAGATGGTGGACACCACATGAGCCCTTCCCTGAAAAAGAGCCCCGAAAAAGAAGGCAGGAGGCTGGATGGTGCTGTCATGGAAGCCATGGAGGAAGAAGAGGAGGTCGCAAAGGACAGATCACAGCACAGTAGATCTCAGACACAGCAACCGAGCACAGGTCCTGCATCCCGGGCTGCTCGTGGCAGTAGCACATCAATTCCTTTCATTGACTGCAGTGATGTAGATAGTGAATATGACCTCCTCAGAGGGCAGATAACCTGCTCACAGTCCCAAACAAATGACAATTATGAGGGTGATTCGACCAGTGGTGCCTACGTTGATTATAGAGGTGAAAATCGTAATAGAATTAGATACAGGGATTCTTCCATCTCCTCTATAAAGGCATCTTACCATCTCACTGAAGACTGCAATGATGGCAGCCCTTCTAGTATGTCCTTCTATGTTGGTGGGAGTCCCAGAGTCCCACGGCACAGCACTCTAGTTGATGAAATGTTTAGAGGTCCAGATACCCGCAGTCCATTGGCTACTCCCTTGCCTTCCAGTAGCAAAGGATCAAGTCCTCACATGAGTTTCAGTAGAGCAGGCTCCCAGGGTTACATCTCCGAAAACGGGCATGACTGTAGGGTTAGGAGTAAAGACGATGATACTCGTTCATATAGCTGCCACAGTTACAGCAAGCGCTCCCCAGTCTCGCAAAGGCCACACATGGATGTGGTTTCACATGCGCGCAACAGATCTGAAACAGACCCATTTATCTTGAGCCAGGTATCTTCCACTCCAAACCAAGACTATAGAGCAGATAGGTATCATAAAGGAGGGACGGTTAGAATGGTCCCGTCACAAGGCAAAAACATGGCAAATGGTGTGCCAGCTGCTAGTCAGTCGAAACAAAGCCCAGTTATACAGTCCTTGTATGCTAGGGGCATGATGGACCATATGTCTACCATCCAGATATTGGAAGGTTCTACCAGCAGTGGAACGGAGTCTAGTGACTCAGATTCAGAAATGGTCAATCCTTTCACCCACCCTCTTGTGTTTGGAAATCCTATAGTGCTCAATTCATCCCCTATGCCAAGGAACAAGTATTCATTTGGCAGCCTCCAGCTAGAGGAAGAGGTAGAGGATGTGTCTTTGGCCCTCAGTGATGAAGATGGTGTTCATGTCTTCAGTTGCTGAGAAAACCAAGCAGCACTTCCAGGAATAGACCAGCCTAACAGGAAAGTGATTTGTTGGAAGGTTGTTCATCGAGTACATAAACAAAGCAGCATGTCAACCTCTTAACCTTCTCCTTTTGAGAAGTTAGAAGGAGCTACTGCTATACAGAGAGGTGGTGAAATCTACTAGTGACGTGGGTTTTTAGGGGGGCAGGAAGGAGACCCGATTCCTCATCTAACAACCCTGTTAGTAGATTTGTTCATTAAGAAGAAAACTATACTCTAGTTGTGTGTCATATTTAATGAAGTATAGGCCAGATAGAGATGACTTGTAGCCCCAACCTATTAATTTTTACTTAGAAGCATCTCCCACTGTTTTCAGTGGAACTTAATCACAAGTAAATGTACATAGGATTGCAGTGTTCGTTATTTGAGAAGCAACGTGATTTGAGTTCATGGTACACACATGTGCTTTTCTCTCCTTCTAAAGGAGAGCTTGCCCTCCAGTGCCTCAGTTTAGAGTTTAAAGTTTTACATTGCAATCAAAATGCAAAAAAAAAGGATATTATCAAATCTAGGCATTTTTTAAAATAATAATAAAAGAGCTTAATGACACATTTTTTAAGGAAGCAATACTATATTTTGCTCAACAAAGCCACAAATCATTCTAATGCTGAAAGTATGAAAAGTTTCATTTGTGACCTGAACAAGTTTTTTCCTATTTGAACATGTTGAAGAATATGGAACATGCAAACTTTAAATAGGGTGTGTGTGTGTGTGTGGAAGCAGTCTTTTGAAAGAAGCTCAGTTCCTGTAGTTATTAATGGGCTTGTTTAAACATCAGAAATCATAATTTCTATACATTGGTTGTAAGATTGCTTTCAGCATAGTAGATCTTACTTGCAAATGTTCTTCTCGGGTATTTTGTCATTATTAATCATGGGGCCAATTCGAAACAGGAACCCCAATGTATCTAGATCAGATGCTGTGTTAAAGCAGGCTTTACACATGCATCCCTAGCTGGTTGGGAAACCAAGTGTACATACATTTTCAGACATGGTTCATATCTTGATCAAGCCGTTTCTGAAAACTAAGCATTCAGCTAATTGGGAGGGCAGTAGGATACAAGAGTTAGTCTCCCACACACACCACCTGACCGCTGGTCAGCATTCTTGTAATTATCTGAAATGGTTTTGCACAAGCAGACCCTGCCAGCTGCTGCGTTCTTGGACACGGGGGTCAGGTAGACTCTGAATATTGCATATCTAGCAAGGCATGGAATGCTCCAGTCTTTCTTTTTCATTTAACAATGTAATAAGATAAAGAACATTGGAACCAGGAAATCTGTAAGGAGTAAGAAAAATAATTTACCTTTTGTTTCAGGAAACTTTCTTGAGTAAAGAAAAGCAGCAAATTATACCCATTGACCTTGCCACCATTGCTAAATGTGGGTCAGAGGGGAAGTATGGGAAAAAGTATTCTCAAATGAATGTGTCAGAATTAAATAATAGAGGACAGGTTTAGCTGAGTACAGTTGATTCCAACTATTCATTCATTCTCATGAAAAACAAATGAGCCAGTTACAGGACATCTTTTAAGCCTGAGCAGTTCTATATTTTGATGGTTTTAGATTTTTATAAAACAAAATCGATACGTTTTATAACCTTTTTCTGATGCCTTGAACCAATACATGTTAAGTGGTACATCTGAGTGTAAGAATATTTTAACAGAACTCAATCTATAGTTGCCTAGTCCTCTTCAGTATTTTACATATTCCTAGAACAGGGTAAATGGCAAGCATGGGCAACATGTTTGCACTATAGACTGCATTGGAAATACTTGGCCATTGCATGAGCAAACTTATTTCTGTGATTGTGAGGGCTGTTTTTTATTTAATGGGAACTGGGATTTACAGGATTCTAACAATCCAAAGGGTTAGGGTTTTGTTTTTTAAAGGCCTTTGGGATGCTGACATATGCATAGGTATATTTAACCTCCTCTCTCTCTCGTTTTTGTTATACTAATGTGAAGTTCAGTGCAGATGTAAATGCAGTTCAGATGTTTTGTTTAGTTAGTAGACAAGAGAACAAGTAATCAAATCTGTGACTTTGTGGTTAGGCGGCAGCATGGGCTAATAAGGGAAGGTTTTATTTAATGTTGTGCTGAGAAGGTGATCTGTGTTTTGGGTTTAGAATAGTTTGTCAAATCATTGCCTTTAACTACTGAATGTTTAATTTAAAGCATAACTAAACAAAAGCCCACTTTGGAAAGTGTAGATAGAATGTACACAGTGTGTCCTTTATTGGCATGTTTGCTGACTTCTGGCGATTATGGCATAGAAATAACGTACTGTGGAGTAAAGCGCTGGCTTGTTAGGTGCTTCACAAAAGCACTAGTTGTTTCAATTATTCCCCCCCCCCCGGCATTCTCGAACAGATTGCACGATAGTTCATTTCCTCCTTAAGCTAAAGCATCTTAATGTTATGATTAGAAGTGGCCATTGGTCTACAAAATGTCTATGTTGTGGTGGTGATGTGGATTCAGTGGAGAATGTACATTGCCACCTACCGCTGTGTGCGCATTCGCTAAGCATTGTAGAGAATGTGCAGAAACGAAACAGCATAAATAGGATTTTGTATTACCCAATCCAAGTGCATAGCCTCCACATGATGTGTTTGGGGTCTGGGGGGGTGGGAAGGAGAGAAATGGGGTATTCCGTACATTGCCAGTGAATATGCATAGGAAACCCACAAGCAGAATATGAGTGCAATATAGCCCTCTCCAGGTTGTGATCCTTAGTAAGTGCTATTCAGAGGCATACTGGGCCTCATTCTCATGCAATGCTAAGCCTAACCAAGAGTGAGCAAGCATACAGGTACCCAGAGGGAAAACCGCAGCCATTTTGCTCTTCTCCCAGTTGTGCTGCTGCCATGCTACTCGTAAAACATGGTTTGGATTAGTATTATGTGCAAACCTGGGCTAGTGCTTTGTCTTCCCCAAAACAAACTACAAGCAGGAAAGGGAAAGTAACCTTGGTGGTTGTTTGTGGTTTGCTGGAAGTGAGACAAACAATTGAGTTCATGTGTGATGCTAGACCAAATGAATGGCTTTGTGCCAGGTCGTACATCATCAGTAGGAGCAGGAGAGAAGCAAAGCAATTTCTCTCTGGGTAGAAGCACACTTGCTCATTCTCACTAAAGCATGATACCACTTAGAGTTGCATGCAAACTGGACCATTGTTTCTGATGCTGGAGGCAATATATAAGGGCTTCCACCCATTGATAGCCTTGTCATCCACGGATTTGTCCAGCCCCCTTTTAAAGCCATATTAAAGTCTCTGCATCTTGTGACAGGAAATTCTAAAGTTTAAATATGCCACTGTTTGAAAAAGTATTTCCTTCTGTCTAAAATCTCCTATCATTCAACTTCATTGGGCGACCCTGGGTTCAAATATTACTAGAGACCACCCATCATGCTTCTCTTTGTACTTGCCTTTTTAAAAAGACCTAAATGTTGTAGCCTTTTCTCATAGGGAAGTTGCTTTAGCCAGCTGATCATTTTGATTGCCCTTTTTGGCACCCATTCTAGCACTGCAATGCTCTATTTGAGGAGCGGGAACCAAAACTGTACACTGTATTTTGAGTACAGTTGCACCATCGATTTGCAGAGAGATATTACTAATCACTATCATGAAATTTGCCCCTCTCACACTAGATTTGCATTAAAGGCATCGTGTTATAGGCAGCTCTATTTTTTATTATGATTTCTTTTCTAATGATTCCTGATTATTGTCCTTGTTTCAGTAACAGAGATGTTACCTTGATCAATACGTAATTATATAATGGTGTTTTCCATCACTGAAATATCCTCAAAGGAAATGGCACAATTTAGCTTTACCACTAACCATAGGGCTGGTATTGCCGTTTCAGCCACATAAAATCATGCTCTTGTTTGTTTTTAAATTTACAGTCCTATTAAACAGTGCAGCTCAGATCAAAAATATGAATTGTGTAAATATGAAAACGACAAGCCTGTTGCCAATTAGAATTCTCATTGTTGGTATCCACTACTTTCTTTATGTCTGCTCTCTGTGTTGTGCATAGAGTTAGGAGTAAATTGGAATTTTGCTACTAAAGCAAAGTAAAATGGGCATTTTTGATGGTGGGGAGAATCCCAAACTGAGGCCCACTTTAACCATTCCATGAAAGTAGCAAAAGAGGAACCATTAGGGGAGTGACACTTCCTGTCTTCCTCTCTACTTTTCTGGCTCTTGTGGGGCGACAGTTGATGCACATTTACCCTAGAGAGAGTGGTGCACATTCTGTCTTCTTCATTTGGAGACTAAATAGCTTGCCCGTTCACATGAGTCATCAGTGTTGGGAGAGGACGCACAGCCAACAGTTCTTTTCTTGTCACTTCTATGGTGCATACAAAGTGAACCCAAGAATTTCCCAAGAATGACATGGTTTCCCGTTAAAGTCTCTCACATGCTCTGTGGTACCTGCACATTCCCTGCAGATTTGTTTTCTTATCAGAATCTACAGAATCTTTGTGGCTGTCCATACATTGGTCTTCACTTTAGATTATTATTTTTTAAATAAAAAAGTTGCACTTCCTTTTAACGCTCCTCTTAAAAATTAATGTAGTATTAGTAGTGTGTGGCGATCAATATTTTTTGTGTCTCCATTTTTTGGAGGGTTCACTTTCTAAATACGGCAGTATTTATTTATTTTTTTGTTAATGAACCCACCCACCCCACTCTCAATCATCTGTTCTATACATGTGGGTCGCCCCCCCATAAGATTCTTGCAAAGGTTAGGAATAGGTCTGTTTCTCTGATTCTTGCAAAGCAGTCTAGTATACCCACCCTTTCAATGGGTTTTCATCTCACTGATGAGGAGGAGCTTTTTGATTACTTGTCTGTTGTGCTTTATAGAAAGATCAGTTTTAGCTAACTATCTGTTAAAGCAGCTCTTGCATTTTACTTTTTCCAACAAGGGGAATAAAGTTCACGTCAGGAATCCGTGCAAAAGAGCATTTGTTAATGAAAAGCAAACACTCTGTTTTATATTTGCATGGAGAGCATGCTACTCAGCATAGGGTCGCCGTATTTCAAAATGTGCAAATCCAGACAGAAAAATTGTTGGGCTTTTGTGCCAGAGCTGTTGGGCTTTTTTTCGGCTGCAGTATTCCGGATATGTCCGGGAAATTCTGGACGTACGGCAACCGTAACACAGCAGCTGCAGCAAAACGCTCATGACATCATTCAAATATTACTTTTTATGCAGAATTTCCAACATAATTATCAATCTTGGGCTTGAATAGAGTTACCTATTTCAGAGCTCACTTTTCAGGAAGGGCACGAAATATTCCACTCCAATTTCTTATCTCTACCCCACCCCTTATTGCTGTTCTGATAGTGACTTGATCTAAAATACAAACTTTGGCTGTGTTTCCTATCATTGGCAGTTCCCTGATATATTTCACACATTGAATTATATGTTTGGAAATTCAAAACTTAGAAAATACCAATTCAAAAAAATTGCTGGGGTCTTCATTCTCATTCTTGTCATTTGTTTAACAATGGTTTGTTTGTTTTTTAAAAAAGAAATATACCACTGTATGTTTTTTCAGCATGTACCTCTATGGGAGGAAAAAGCCTTTTTCCATTGTTCTGTCTTTATACTCAAAGCATGGTGTATCTTCTGTTCCTTGCATTGTTTGCCACGCTGCCCCAATGACCTTTTGCTAGAGGGGGAAATGGCCCACTTGGAAATGGAAATATCCTCCTAGCACAGTGATCCTGCATTCATCTATAAAATTCATTATTTCGCGGTCACCCACTGCAAGAATCCTACTTTGCAATAAATAAATAAAAAATGGAGAAACTGATGAATAAACGAATGTGACCTTCTGCACAAATATTTGGACCGTGGTGATGATATGGAGCCACCATGCCCTTCGCTTTCCAGTGAAGGCAGCACTTAAAATGATTGGATCCATTACAAAATTGCTTTTTAGCAGGATCACTGCTTTCTTAGGGAGATGTGAAGCCAAAACGGACAGTAGCTGCAGCACATGCTTGCTTGCACATGTGGATTGGACCAGTGCAGTGGCGTAGCGTGGGTTGTCAGCACCCGGGGCAAGGCAAGTAATTTGCGCCCCCTAACCCGTGGATTTGCGCCCCCTAACCCGTGGATTTGCGCCCCCTAACCCATGGATTTGCCCTAACCCCAGATGTTGCGCCCGGTGCGGCCGGCCCCCCCTGCACCCCCCACGCTACGCCACTGGACCAGTGTCCTAGACTGTGCAGGCAAACATATTCTGTAATGTTTAATATGCATCTTATTTAGAATAAGCAACTATTTCTACATGCATGTGTGCTTTAAGGAACTGTATTCAAACCACTATATTTTTTTCCTGTCCCTTTTCGTTTTGCTTAGTTCAGCGATGGAAAGAACAAAAATAGACAAGGGACTCTAAAAGTCCCCCCACCCATATTGCTATTAGACTTACCATGGTGTACATTGTTTTCCATCAAAGGGTAATCCATTATCAGCTAACTGCTGCAGTTACTGTCCAGTTTTGTACCTGCCACTGTCTAATACTATTATATATCACTTCAGCATGGATTTTCGTACCCAAGAGGAAGGGGTTCCTGGCTACTAAACCTAATGCTGAATTTGGTGACTGTCTGTAAGCATGTCAGGCTGAAGTTATCCTATGTATGCATGACATTAATTTCGTTTTGCTTTTTTATTACCTGTACTGAAGGCTTTACCCTTTCTAACTGGTGTCTTGCTGTAAAACTTTTCCTTGCTTAATTGTTGCTCAAATTGTTGACCCAAGTGCAGGGGGACATGTTCATTGGTACGTTGCTCCATACTCTCAAATCATGCCCTATCACCACTGTCACGGGTATCCATTTCAAGCCTTAAGAACCCAAGAAAACCTTTTTGTCCTTCCTCTTTCGTTTATCTCAGCAAGGCAGCCTCTGTCCCATATCTTTGCTGAAATTGCATTATTTTTATTTTATGTTATTTTTGAAACCTCTTGCTGCATCTCCCCTTTGAAAACCTCTTGCCCAATAAATTAGCTCAAGAGCAAGCTGTGGCTTTGCACGTTCCATAGAAATTGTAAGAGGGGATGCATGACTTTCCTGGGCCCCTCTGCACTATACATTTAAAGCAATATCATCCCTCTCTGAACCATCAAAGAATCCTAGGAACTGTAGCAGGAACTCTGTGAATTGTAGCTCTGTGCAGGACGCAGGGGAGATCTTCCTGATACAGAAATGGAATACTCGTCTGCCCCCAAAGATATGGGCCTCTCTCCTCCCTTCCCCCCACCTTTGCCCAAGGCTCAGAAAGGGATGGATAGGGCCACACAAAGCCATTTCTCTGTTCCTTCTTATAATCTTTGCAGGCTCCTCTTCTTTAAATTGGGAAAGGGAGATCTGTGAAACAAAAGAACACTCAGAATTAATTCTGTTTTAACTGTCTTGACACCGTTGAGGAGTGTATGAACTCAACTATCTTAGCTATAGCTGTCAATAGTACCTTTATTTGTTATTATTGAGTGCTGGTTATAAATCTACATTTCTTTAACACGTTCTTACTGAATGTGTCTGCTTTCCATCAGTCTTTTGAGTACGTTGTCTGTTTTCATTTTCTTTTTTAAAGAAAAGGTGGTTAGATTTTTGGTGGTGATTCTTTAATTAAAAAAATAGCTATACATAAGCCAATATAAGCAACCTGTCCCTACCCCATTCCAGCACTTCCACCTCAAATTTTGCTTGAGGGAATCCTTATTTTGTTGTTGATGATCTGAGGAATGACAAGAACACCGCTTGATTTTCAGGTTCTAAAGTCAATCTGGATGCTTTGACATGAAGCTAAAATTACTATTCACCCTCCATTTTATAGTATGAGGAATGTGGAATGCATCAGTTTGATTTAGAGGCATTTGCATTTCTGACTCTAGTGTGTACCAAGGAAAAAAATTAAATAACCAGCATTTAAATATTTTTGAGGTCCAAAATAACAATCTTACGAGTATCCCAGTTCAGTGATGCAAATTTTTTAGTTATAGAAGTCTAAAGGAAATTTTAATCTTATTTGAAAGCCTTTTTTATAGACTTGCTATGAATCCTTCTAGGGATTAGTTCACATTACACATCATCTGCATTATTCAGCTGGGCATCAAACAGATTGGGGTGGGGAGTTATGCAGACATAGATCTAAGACAGTACAATCCTATGTGTAATTACATATGGATTAGCAATCCAAATGCTTGCTTGGGGTTAAATATTTATATAAAGACACCCTTCAAGGCATCAGCTGAGTCCTTGCTTATGTGGAGAAATGAGTTTTGAGAGAGAAGAGTTCCAGAGAATCTTACTTTTTTTGGCCAGTGAATAAGCTTTCTACCAGGAAAATACTGCATTCATTACTTCAAGGCTAGAGTTACGTCTTTGGCTACCTTACAGCCCCCTGAAATACCACTTGTTTTCTACAGGGCAATTATATATGTGTTCATAGGAAGCATTTCTCAAAGGTGCCCCATTTTACAGAAAGGCACCATGTGAGCCGTTCTCCCAAAGCTAATATGACTGAAGTGAACTTCAAATCGTACAATATGTTTGTAATGTGTTGTGATTTTCTGCAACTCCTTGTAGGAAACAGCAGACTTTGAAGACTTGACAGATGGTTATTAAGGAGAGAAGCCTTCCACCTTTGTTCTCGCATGAGCTCTTGGAAGTTACATAGCATTTCTAGGATGTAGCTTATCACATGTCTTGGTATGCATTGTGATAAGTTCAAAGCAGTGCATCTGCTTGGCAGGCAAAGAGCAAAAGAGTTCTGCTTAAAAGGCAAGGCTGATTTTAATCTAGATCATAACGTACAGCATGGCGAAAATGCTGTGAAGCCTTCTGTCCATTTTAGTTCCTAGCCTTTGGCCTTCAGTAGATAGAAAGATAGGTAATTTGTCGATATTGGTACAGATATGACATCCAATAACTCTCACAACTGAGGCAGAATTTGCAATGTAGCATAAGATAAAGCAGGCGTAGGTTATGCTGCTATCAATCAAGCGTCCATGAATGCTTAGGAATTGCGTCTGACCACAATGGGGTCTTTGTGAAATTAGAAGGAGCAATTTATCATCTTCTTTGTCCTTATAAGCAACGAAGGGGTACCAGGTAACAGAGAAATACTTCTGCATTTTGACTCCTATAGCCTGTCCCTTGCTAATCCCCAGATTCCAGTCCACCAACCCTGTAGCATAAAATGTGTGTGGCATCTTCCACACATGCAGCTGCAAGTAAGAAAATGATTAGATCTCAATTCTATGCAGTATTTGTTTAGTCTCTTCTTCCTGGATATTTTGACAGGGGGGAAACACTGTATTAATTAAGCCTTTGGAAACGCAACTATCTTACATTTGGTGGTCACTGGGTGATACTAAATTAAGAACGCTCAAAGGAATCTTGACTTTTTTGCTGTGAACTGTCCCCAACCAAACCTTAGTGGAGTTTAGATTCAGAGAACTGCGAAACACCAGTTCTGAATTGCAGTAGGCTGCACAGAGAGACCCTTTGCTGAGGTGCTGATTAATGCCTTTGGAGCTTCCATGCTATCTAGCTGAGCCACGAGTCAGACAGGAACCCTCAACAGTACAGCAAGTGTTTTGATGGGACAGCCCAAGCATTTGCATCAGGCTGCCATACGGATGCCCTCCTCTATAATGGCAAATACACCACTTCAGTTGTTGAAGATCTAGAGAAATAAAAGCAAGCTTCTTGGTCATGTATAGCTGCTACTTCCTATGATTAGCTGTGGCCAGTTCGTAAACTTAGATTTCAGATGCTTAATGTCTGAGAAGCAGAAAACTTCACATATGGATGCTAATGTTTCTTTTCTTCTGTCATGTGGGCAGGCACGGTGCCAGAATTTCTGTGTTTTTACTACATATTTGAGGTGATACTATGATTCTTGTAGGTCTTTTGTACATGTCGTTTGAAAACATACCAGTTGTAAACTTAGAAAATACGATTTCCTGACCTTAGGGCCCCTCCCTCCTTCTTTTTCTTATAACTGCATTAATTTTATTATGAAATTATTGTATACAGTTGTGTACTAGTGTCAATAAAATTGACATTTGTGTAACAAGCTCTGGCTTTCTCTCAGATTTTCCTGAGCATCTGCATAGCCTGGAATTGTGGGTAAATTTATTTCATTGAGGCATATATATATATATATATATATATCTACAGGCAAGTATCCCATTTGCTCTGCATAATTTGATTTGGTGCTGATAAAGATGATGAGATAAATATGAAACTTGCTAGTGCAGCTCAAAAATCTATACACTATTTAGGTCCTGCTGAAAAACAAATTGATCATAATCTCTCTGAATTTTTGATGCTGTGCTATATTTTACTGGGGCTTCCAAGATAAATTTCAGATGAAACTTCTTGATATGTTTGTAATAAAGAGCCTATCATTTGTGCGTGAACATGATGGGTATTGTTAGCTGTACTAGCTGACAGCTTATTTGTTTCCCTAAATTAAGATGCTTTTGTAAAGCATGAAGGAAGATTAATGGGTTGCAGAAATATGTGGTTGGAAATATATAGTGAATGTGAGCTTGATGACTACTTTATGTTAAAAAGAAATGGTAGATTTCATCCAAGAAAGGAGGACAGCATTTAAAGCCCTTTGGGGCCATTGTCTTTCACGTAGCCACCAAAGTGTGCAATTGTCCATTTTCACACTTTTTTGTACACTTTTCTTAGGCTTAACAACAGCGAACATTTTGAAGTGGTCCTTCCACATGCTTTTTTAAAAATAACATCTATTGTATCAATGTAATGCTAGCATTTCAATCCCAAAACAGTCAGAGGAGCGTGGAATAACTTGAAAAGGTACACTGTACATATTTATGTTGTACGTAGCAAGAGGGCTTGAGTAGTTTGCTCCCTTTGTTCTAGATGTGACATTGACATAGAAAATCACTTTCCTCCTCTAGATTCTGCTCTTTCTAATGCTTATTCTGTTAGCACCCTGTGAAATAATTTTAATCAGTTGCATTTCTGGAGTTTAAGTTTGTAGGAGGGTGAATAAAACGCCAGTTAACTATAGGGTAACTCTCTCTGTTTCTACATTTATTATGTACTAAAACTAATAGTAGAGCACAGAGAAAATTTACAGCTTTGACAACGTCCTCTTTGGACAGTATTACTCTCTCCCACACAACTTGACTGCTTCTTAAACATCTCATATTTTTTTCTGATTACAGGATTTCCCCAACCATCTGAACTGAATCCCACCCCTATCCCCATTCGTTTCTATTTAGATTAAGTGATGAGGAAGACAATGAATTTTCAAATAAAATTGTGGGGAGAGGACAGAGCAGGACACTTTGCTTGTATCTCTATGCATAACAAGTGTTGGGGGTTGGAGTTCAGTGAGAAAAATGTCTCTCTTTCTTTGGGTGCTGCTAATTGGGTATTAGTACTAATGGATGATTAAAAACCATACATTTTGAATTTGTAGTGAAAGCTGCAAGCTTTACCTCTTTTTTTGAGCTGGCTGCAGATCGGACATTTTTATTGCCTACTGGAACAAAGACCAAGGTCCTTTGACCGTATGGCTCAATTCAAAGTTATGAAGATGAGCAGGTCTTAGCCTCCGATTCATGTGCTCCCCCATTTGTGTGCAAGAGGAGGAGGTTTAAAACTTCCCGTCACGGCTTTGAACAAAATGCAGTTTCCTCTTGTGCCTGGATCCAGGAAACGGTGACTGGTTTTAACCACGGTTAATTGGTTAATCTGGGATCTGAAACCACAATTTGATCCCGGTTTGCTTCGACTAACTTGAAAAAGCCAGTTCCTATAGTCAGATATAGTGGGAAGCTGGTTTGCTTAAAACTAAAAACAGAAGCTTGAAAACTTCTTCCTTTTGTTCATGAAGGGGGAGAGGGAGCAAGAATAATTTATTGTGGCATCTGAAATGTGTGAGTGGAATAAGATCTAACAACAGAAGCTCATACATCCCACAAAGCTGCCTCTCTAAAGCTGTTCTAACTTGATTCATCACATGCTAGGAAAGAAGCAGATGCTCAAGCAAGGCTACATTCTTCTTTCTTCACTGCTGTAATACAATGCGAATCTTACTCAAGTCCGTTCTCCATACGCATTAAATAGGCAGATTAGCTCTTCAGATAAAACTAGTAGCTTGATTTAACTAGCTGGAACCATCTCATTTACATAGGCTGAGGTTCTTGGCTAGAATTCTCATATATGCTAAAAAGTAATATTTCTAAATTGTTCTGAATTTTACTCTGTTGTTCCTTCAGCAGGCTCTCTCACTGGCAGCCCCCACCTTTCAGAACTGTCCATCAATTCCCAAGGCGGACCAGCTATGACAAATGCAACGTTGTCTCCTAATTTGAGTCCTGATAACAGGCAAGCTTCTCCATTAGTCAGTCCTCTGATGAATGACCAAACTGGTGTCCGCACTGATGATGAAGAGGAAGTCAGGAGGAAGGTACTTGATGCTCTTACCGTTTTGGTTACGATATCTGACATGTCTGAAACACATAGGATTATAACTGCATTTATTATTCTGTCAGATTCCGTCCAACCAACCTTCATTTTTTATACAAGGAACTAGCATATGCTTAACAGAGCATAAGTGTCTGCTACTAATTTTTTTAACACTTAACAGATCTAAAGGGCTCAAGCAGTGATCTTTCAAAGTCACTGGGCTGCTGGGAAGCGAGCCTTTGATTTGCGGCATTTCCTTTCCACAAATGACTTCTCTTTCCTTTTTTAACTTTAAAAAAACAACAACTGAAAAATAAATTCCTGTTACCACAAAGTAGGTGATGCAATGAATTTGTGTGGTCAAATTGATATAGTGATTCACAAGTAATGGAGGCCACATCTACCACAAATATTGTCCACCTGCCTCTGATGTTGAACTACACCATCAGCAGATTCATGTGGTTGAGCTCTTGGTGCACTGTATTAGTCAGACCAAGGGTGTCTGCTCGTATCTGAATGCTTCCCCATAGATGCAAAGAAAAGCTTTCTGTACATGTTAGGGAACAGGGTTCCTATCTTCTCCCACACACCCCAATCCCTTGGATTCAATGCCTTTTTCTTCCTATTGCCACCTCACTAGGTCCCCTTTGCCTGATGTTGCTTACACCCACACTGATAATATCCAACTCTCTGCTCTTGCTCTCAGTCGCAAGGCACGATTAGGCAGCTCTTAGCCTTGATTCTTCTAATGGAGCACACAGTAGGGTTCAGCTGCCTTCTTCGACAAGGCAGGCAAAGTGCATGAAGAATGAAGTCAAAAGCCTGGAAGCGGATTTTCCATTCCACGTGTTGGCTAGTTGGCTGACTGTACAGCTGATTTGAGCTTTTTCCTTGCACTTTGTAGACAGCCAAATCATAATACATCCACGTTTGACAATGCCCCTTTGACAACCATCACAATGAAGAAAACCTGGGCTGCAATCCTGCTTTGTGCTTACTAGAGAGCAAGTGCCAGTGAACTCTTGATTACTTCTGCGTAAGCTTGCTTAGAAGTGCTCCAATGTTGGCTACAGGGTGTGCTTAGCACATCACTGATCGTTGGATGGAGGCAGGGCAGTAAAAGTTGTTGCGTTGCCTGGAAGAGTTTATGTCTTTAGGGTAAGGTAGCAGGAGAATGCAATTTCTTTATATGTAAACCTCAGAGCTTTCCTTTGCCATTTGTGAATCATGAAATTCATTAGGTTTCTCGGAGGTATGACGTGTACTTCTTGCCTTGTTTGGAATATGGATATGAAGTCATTCTTGGTCAATTACTGCATGGAGTGCTAACTGTCCTGCATGCAAACAGTTCTTGCCCATATTTACATACATGGAGGAAGCAGTATGTGCCCCTTATTGTATCCTAATACTGAAAATACTAAGTACATATAAGCCAAAAACGAATCTTGATCCAGAAATAGATAAGAGGGAGAGTCAATTCCTGATTGCTTCTCTCCTCCCCTCCCCTGGGTCACTCCTTCATACAGAAAGAGAAAGGACATAGAGATATATTTTTTGCTTTTCCACAGGGTTCAGACAAATGTCACATCCAGGAGAATTAAAATGGAACTTCTGACATTTGCATGATTTTACATGGTACCCGCCCCCCCCCCCAAAAATCCCCAAAATTCCATCAGAAAACTCTATCAAAACAAAGCTTGCAGTGGCAGCTTTGTGCTAAAAACCACAGCTCCAGTGCTTTTCAGCACCACAAAAATGACTCAGGGCACAGATCCTCATGGATCTTTGGATCTTCTTGATTCTTTTTTTTTTTTTTACATAGGATGACAACAGATCCAGGAAATTACAGGAGGCATCCATGGGCATGGGAGTTTCTTACTATTTCGTGGGGGTTTTGAGAGGGTCCTTTGAAAAATCATGTTCTCACAAATCCTGCGTTGGAAGCCCCACGACCATAAAAAGTTAACCTCAAATCTTTAGTTAAAATTTCATATTTCTCCAACATTTCTCCAGTGAAAATAGGGACATCCTAGGGAAAAGTGGGACATTCAGAGATCAAATAAGAAACCAGGACGGCTTCTCTAAATCAGGGATGTCCTTGGAAAATAGGGACACTTGGGAGTTCTGCAGCCGCTGTGTCCAGTTGTTTAAACTTGTTAACATTTTTGTGGTGTACTATGATTTACTGTATATTTTGTTGTACAGCACCTTGATTTTTTGTATGAGAGAGCAGTCTAAAACCATTTTTAATAAAGACATAGCAGCTAAAAAAGTTTCATATTTTTGAAAATATACAGTGCTACCTCAGGTTAAGAACTTAATTCGTTCTGGAGGTCTGTTCTTAACCTGAAACTGTTCTTAACCTGAGGTACCACTTTAGCTAATGGGGCTTCCTGATGCCGCTGCACCGCTGCTGCACAATTTCTGTTCTCATCCTGAAGCAAAGTTCTTAACCAGAGGTAATATTTCTGGGTTAGTGGAGTCTGTAACCTGAAGCGTATGTAACCTGAGGTACCACTGTATCACATTGGGCAAGGCTTTTCCAAAATTCTCTGAATTATAATCCTCTAAATTATAATGGACCCACTCCTCCTTCCTTATTATTTTTCTTCAATTTGTGAACTTACTCTTTGGGTAAAGACAAAAACCTATGTTTCTTGCTGTTTTTAGAGGTTTCCAACTGACAAAGCATACTTCATTGCTAAAGAAGTTTCCACCACAGAACGAACTTACCTGAAAGACCTTGAAGTTATCACGTCGGTATGTCTGCTTTTGCATTACGCACACCGCCATGAGCTTTTCTGGACAAAACTTAACTTAAGGGATTCTAGGGGGTTGTGCATTCCCTCCCTCGCAACCCTCTTCTTGTGGTAGGGGGGAAAATACCAAAAATTAATTGATATATTTTGCTCAATACCTTCTCCCTACCGGATGGGGAATATGTGAGGCAATGGCCGGCTCCTGATCTACCCCACTTTGAGTGGCCTCTCCTCATCAAGTCACTTTTCTCATCCAATTAGTGACCAAGAATTTCTATGCAGCAAACCAATCAGAACTGAAATTTTACAATCCTTTAACACAATAAAAAGAACCCAGCTTTTCTTGGCCACCAACATATACATGCTATTTTAAACTTAACCCCTTCATATAACGCTGCCACCCCAACATACTCTTGACCCCAACATAGTAAACTCTTAAACATTTTATACATTCCCAGTAAACACATTCTAGAAGCTAATTTACTTTGTTTATAAGGCGTGCTGTGTCTTTTTCTCCGTTATATATAGCACCCTTTGGCTGAGCCAAGATGCAAATTTGTGATGTGATATTGCTGGGGAGAGTCATTCACCAAGCAGAACCTATGCTCTTTTAGCCCCATGGAAAGGCTATGCTACTCAACAGACTTGGACCCAAAGGTGACCTGCCTTATTGCTTTTCCTTGTCTTTGTAGTGGTTCCAGAGCACAGTTAGCAAGGAAGACTGCATGCCAGAAGCACTGAAGAATCTCATCTTTTCCAACTTTGAACCTTTGCACAAATTTCACACCAACTTTTTAAAGGAAATAGAGCAGCGGCTTGCCCTGTGGTAAGCAGTTTTTTTTTTAATTAACGTTCCTTTTCCATGCTAAATAGGTTCATGTTCTGTTATGCCAGTGTGGTGTAGTGGTTAAGAGCGGTAGTCTCATAACCTGGGGAACCGGGTTCGCGTCTCCGCTCCTCCACATGCAGCTGCTGGGTGACCTTGGGCCAGTCACACTTCTTTGAAGTCTCTCAGCCCCACTCACCTCACAGAGTGTTTGTTGTG
The DNA here is from genome assembly GCF_964270895.1 of Podarcis filfolensis. Classification (NCBI taxonomy): domain Eukaryota; kingdom Metazoa; phylum Chordata; class Lepidosauria; order Squamata; family Lacertidae; genus Podarcis; species Podarcis filfolensis. The sequence goes on from NC_139607.1 coordinate 21,339,494, forward strand.
GGGGAGGAAGGGAAAGGAGTATGTTAGCCACTTTGAGACTCCTTAAAGGGAGTGAAAGGCGGGATATCAAATCCAAACTCTTCTTCTTCTTCTTCTTCTTCTTCTTCTTCTTCTTCTTCTTCTTCTTCTTCTTCTTCTTCATGTCAGAATGGGTTGGCTGTCAGTTCCAGCAAGAAGAGTGTTACAAATCTTCGGGTGCACCTAGACGTGATGCAGGAGATCCTTGATTACTTAAAAAGATTAATAAAGGGGGAAGGGCAGTGACTGGATTTATACCAAAGCAGTGGGATCTAACCCTTTTGTCGTTTTCTGTTTTCCAGTTCCAAATTCCCTCACACTGTAAATGTACAAATAAATGAATAAAATCAGAAGGTTTTCCTCTCCATGGCAAAAAGCAAACCAGATCATAGGGTGGAGAATCAATCTTTGAGTGAGAATACAGCGTGTGGAAGAAAGGATTAAGCCCTGCACTGTCAGGATCATTCTCCCAATCTGATCTCCTCCAACCCAAAGCTGCTATTAATTTTCTTATTCCCTGTAGGAGATCTTTATCAGATATTCTGCACTGCTTCTGTTTGTGCCTTTAGATGTTGCATTCTAACCTGTTCAGCCAAATCCACTTGTTTGCCTAAATATACCCTTTTCTCATTCATCTTTTGTAAGTTTTCTTTGCCTGTGGAGTGGAATAGGGGCATACAAGGTTATGATCTGCTTCTGCTGAGTCGGGTCTCCTTCCCCAAACTATTTTCTATCAGAGGAGGGCAGTGCCATGCTCAGCTTCTCGAATATCTTGCTGTAACTGACACCCCATTATAGTTTCAGTTCACCAGATGCTTCCACCTCTGTCCATGTCTTACTTTCCCCCCCCCCCCAGGCTTGATCTACCAGTTCATCAGAATGAAATGTAGACTGTTGGGAGGCCATATTTTTAGTGTTCCCCTCTTCTTAAAATATTCTGCAAAAACGGAATATTGGGGTTCCAAGCCCTTTGAAAATCTGGATTGGGGGAAGAATATCAGGGATATGTGAGTTAATGTCATGTGAATGGTTTGGTGTAGGACAGCTATAGAAAAGCCTCCATCTTTTAACACACCCACCCCAGTTGTGATACAGGTATATTACAAAGCTGGATCGCCTTGATTTGTTCAAGATTTGTCTCTTTATCTAGTACAAATGCATGGTAGCAAAACTTAATGTTATGTTTTATTTTCTCTCTTTTGTGTGATGTTTACCAGGAGTAAAATAATGAGATCCAAGCATTAGAAGATTGTAGTGCTAAAGCTTTTGTCTCACTGAAATTAGTGGAACCACCTAGAACAAGCTGCAAAGCTTTATAAAATAATAAAATAGAACATCAATCATGGCTGAAAACATTCATTTGTATGATAAATCAGTAAAATTAGTTCATCTAGATCATCAAATGTGGGCTGCTGAGTTCAAAGCCCCTTAAATGATTTCCAAAACTGATTTTGTTGAACCTGTACATCTTTTAATTCAGACGAATTTATTTTACAAATATATAATAGTGGCATGCATGCCCAAACTGTTACCTACATTGCATAGTAGCCTTTAAAAGGTACTGTTATTTTAATTACTTGTTTATTGTATTGGATGAAAGCAAGACAGTTAATCAGCCAGCGGGGCAGAGGGACACACCTGTTAGCTTTAGGAGAAATAAAATAACACTCAGAGAGACATGCCACTTGAAAGAAATGTTCATCAAAGGAGACGTTTCTTTGCTGGCAGAAATCTAATCAATGATCTGAGCATGTTCAGAATTCTATCATTCTTCGTAACCTTTATTCTTTTGCCTCTGGTATCGCTGTGCAATAGGAGAAGCTGGTTGACCTCATTTCGGAAGTGAATTGTAATATGAGGGAACTGTAATCGTGCAATCAGACCTGACGAGCGCTAATCAATTTAATTTTGCTTTAATCAGTCACTCGAAACAAAAGCAAAACAAAGGATTGGAGAAGTCTAGTATTTATGGAAGCAAAACATTAGGATGCCGAACACAAGTGTTTAAGTCTGTAGATGTTCTCCTTGGGGAATATTTCTCCCTAAACATTCCTCCTCCAGAACAATGCTGTAAAGGATACTTCCCCTTGTTTCTGAATTAATGCTTTTGCAGCACCAATGAAAGCTAAGCACCAAACAGAGGATTTGCTCTCTCCTCTATCATGAATGCTGTTGAGAATGTGTTTAGATTATGTCTCAACTCCCATCCCCATCGTACCCAAGGAAAGATCAGAAGTGACCCTGCCTTCCTTAGTCCCCTCACAGCAAGTAGGTGAGCAACCCAATCAGTTGTTTCTTATTGGATGCCGTGACAGAAAGGGAGTTGTATTCAGAACACGGTCTGCAGCTAAAGAATTGTGTTTGTGTGGTACTCATAGGATCTCCCAGGATCATTTATTTCAACTTGCAGTATTGCAGTAGGATTCAAGCTTCCCAGATTTAAAATGCATCCCCTCTTTGCTGATCTCCAAAATTTGCCTGCATTCTTGTCTGTACCCTGTCAGATGGGTGAGGTAATAATAATATAATCGTCATCTCCAAAGTGACATAAGCAAGTAAAGCTCATTTGGTTTTGTATGTCATAGTCTTCTTTGTCAGTAGACAAAAAAATGCCGTCAACTTTACTCAGACAAGCCCCTTTGCAAGTTAGACAGCTTTTTGTAAATATGCAGTGACATAAAGTGGCAGGTAAGACGATGAATTGTACTTCAACAACCTCGGCAAAATATTTATTCAATATATTACTGAAAGAAAGTTATTTCACAGAGAAGACACCTACTTCTGATGCCTCACATGCCATTTCTATAGCAAAGGTGTCCATTTTCTGTAAAAAAAAATAATTAGATTTCATAGCAGGAGTAGGCTAAACTTAATAAAATTTATGAATGTGTGCCTGATTGTGTTGGTTGTACTAATGTGTAATTTCACTTAGAGGTGGCATTGTTTATCAGTGAGTTAGCTCTCATAATCCACAAAGGATTTCCCAAGTATTAGGAAAGAAGAGCGGCTGATAGATGAGGGTTTGCGATTTAGATTAACCGTAGCCATATGTCTTACGCTACAGCGATATAAAGGAGGACCCTGCAGTTATCATACTTCTCTGAGGCTGATTCTGCTGAAACCTGGTTGGATTCCGTTGCAAGAATGTGGAGTACAGTTTAGTCTTTTCGGCAATCCCAGACAGCAAGCCTTGATAGAGCCCACCAACTTCTGCAGTCTTTAGCACGGTGTAATAAATACCTATCCAGAAATGATATTTTGCTGTTACATAGTCTCAAGTGAAAATTCGAAACTAGGGCAATGGCGGGTAGATAAAAACTGTCTCCGAAGCAAGGTTTTTTGACGTGTTCGTTTGACAGATGTGATCCATTTGCCAGGCATCGGTTTGTAAGCCTTCCAAAAGCACAATGTACAACATGGTGCCACGGCCTTGCTGAAAGGCCCACAACGTAACAAAAGCTATATTTAAACCTCCCACCATAGCTGTCAAGTACTCCCAAGCATAGTTTGAAATTGTGTTCCATTAAAACGTTGTGTTCCTTGGAGATTGTCGGGGTCTAACGATGAAAAGGAAGGCAAGCTGCTTAGCAGACCACTTTCCCATAATTTCCCATTTCCCCTCTAGAATATGTAGCCAGGTGACTTCTTACCTGTCAGTTCCACCTTGTATGAACAGTGTGCAGCCTAGAACGTTGTCATTTACAGTATGCAGGGATAGGATTATGTAGAAGGTTAGGCACCTGAGCTTGTGTAGAAAGAGTATTCTGGAGGTAGAATTTCAGGAAACCATGGCCCTACCTATCCACTGCTTTATGACCAGACCCTGAACCCAATGAAGCACATATAGCACTTGCATTAATTTTTTTCCTTCTAAAACCATTACTCTATCTTCTATCCCAGTATTGGCAGCAGCTGCCTAAGGTCTCAGGCAAAGATGCTGATGATGCTGATGATTTATTTATATCCCGCCCATCTGGCAGGGTTTCCCCAGCCACTCTGGGCAGCCTCCAACAGAATATTAAAATACAATAATCTATTAAACATTAAAAGCTTCCCTAAACAGGGCTGCCTTCAGATGTCTTCTAAAAGTCTGGTGGTGGTTTTCCTCTTTGACATCTGGTGGGAGGGCGTTCCACAGGGCGGGTGCCACTACCGAGAAGGCCCTCTGTCTGGTTCCCTGTAACTTGGCTTCTCGCAGGGAAGGAACCACCAGAAGGCCCTCGGCACTGGACCTCAGTGTCCGGGCAGAACGATGGGGGTGGAGACGTTCCTTCAAGTATACTGGGCCAAGGCCGTTTAGGGCTTTAAAGGTCAGCACCAACACTTTGAATTGTGCTCAGAAACGTACTATTACTCATGAGATCCTTTCAAAATGGCGGGTTGTAGCCAACATTGCACAAGCAGAAGGTAGCTCGTGCAACCAGTAGTCCAACGCTTCTGCAGCTTTCAGTACCCTCTCCTGGAAAACTTATTTGGATGACCAAGGCAGCAGCAAATGGGTGGAGCCTACTGAACATTCTGAACTATCTTTTTGGGGGGAGAAATCACATGAAATAAGGAGTCATGTGACAGTAGTACAAGATTCCTCTGCCTGATTTTAGGCACACACCCCCCAAATTTCCACACCATATGCCACATCCCAGAATGTTCTGTAGCCCCTTCCCAGATGGTCCAATGTTCAGAGGGTTGGAGGATATCAGTACTATGGGAAAGGAAAGAGAGGCTGCTCAAATTGTTTCCTGCATGTGCAACATTGGCTGGAACCCAGAGATTGGATTCGGAGATTGGAATTTGATGCAAAGGATAAAACGTTATTCCTGAGTTATGCACACTTTTTCTGTGGTGGCACCTACAGGTTTGCAGCTCCCAAGTTTACAGATTCCTCCTCTTCTACTGTTGGTATTAAGCTTCACCAATCTGATAGCCCAATCATCTCATCAACTTCTTAAATCCCTCTAGATCTTTAATGTAGACAATATATTTAAACCTCTGAGCAGGAGATCGATTACGAGAAGGGATTCAGCTCTAAGGTCAAAGAAGCCCTTTTTAAAAAGAGAGGTGGAATGGTGCCAGAAGGAGCTAATGGTTTTTATAAGATTAGTCCCCACTGTGTGATTCTAGCTAATCCTGATTTATTAAAAACAGAGGCAATAAGAGGCAGATCTGGTGACTTATCAGAATCGGCTAACCGTTTAAGGAACCTTTTCCCTACCTATAGTGAGTAATTTGGAAATGTTTTTGTTTTGCTATTCCATCCCTGTTAAACCCTCCCTTCCCACATTGTGCCCTTGAGCAGATAGATTAATATATATCTCAGATAGTAGCCTTACTCTTTCAATTGATCACTGATCTTTAATGAATCTATTGGCATCTGTAATTTTCTTCATCAATAGTCAAAGAAGAAAAAACTGAAAGGAATTAAATTCTAATGTACTCTAATGTACTCCTTAATCATTGGCATAGTACATATCTATAAAACCTGGAGTTTAGTAGTGTTACTCAGGAGAGTAAATTCTATTTGGTGGCGATCAAAGAGAAACGAAATCAGTTTTCCTTTACAATGCCTTTACACATTGCTTGCTGGGCATGAGCCAAATGTGATAAGTAGTATTGAGCTGAATAGCAGAAATAATAAGAGGCAGGACAAAGTTTGCACCCCTTTTTATATTTTGTAAAAGTGCCAGGGGATAAAAATGAAACGCTTTCTACTAAGCTTTTTTGAAACAAAAACAAAAAAATTAGCTGAGACCAAAAGGGTTGTTTCTTTATTTAATTCTACTCTTTTTCTGTCACAAAATAGATAAGTTGTAAAGATTTGAACTGCTATGTTTTCTTTGTCCAATACTTCAGTTTACAAATAGACTTGCAGAAATATAAGTGTTTTATACTGAGCATACTCAGCTGTATGGCATATTAACCTAAGATTTCACCAATCGTCTGCCTGACAACTCGAGTGAATATGCCTTGGAAATAATGTAGTTGGCAGAGCTGGAGCTTGTAGAAGGACTTGTTTAGCTTATTTTATAACTTCTTATATATAATATAATATTTCTTGCTTCCTCTGACTTATTCCTAAATATTACTGGAGGCAGAAGCCTATTTTACCAGTGATAAGATTTGCTTATGCTTAAGGATGTGCTTTTATGGATGGTGGCATCTCCCAACCTGATGCCCAGCAGAAGGTGTTGGACTGTAACTCTAGCTTGAGGGTACAAGGTGATGAGAGCAAGAGACTCTTAATCTCAGGATTGCGGGTTCGATCCCTGCATTGGGCAAAAGATTCCTGCATTTCAGTGGGTTGGACTAGATGACCCTCGTAGCCCCTTCCAACTCTACAAGTCTATCTGTAAACATCTGAAGGTTGGGATCCTGCGGCATTCAGTTAAAGGACACAATTGTCCATCATGAATGCTGAACAACACTTTAAAGTCCAGCCAGATTTTCAGGGGGGAATTCAACATTGCACTCTTATTTTGTTGGCACAAACTTTTCTGCCTGCGAGATGGGACGACCCCCATTCTCCTTCCCCCCTGCGTGCTGTTCTGGGAGTTTCCTGACCCTCTCGCACAGATTTTAGGGAGTAGACCAGTGGTAATACTGGTACTGCTCCCTAGCACACTGGGTTAGTTGAATCCGGGCCTTAGTCACTCTCATTTTCACAATGATAACCCATTCATTTGCTTTCACTTTAGAGGTTTATTCTCTACCTGTAATGGCAACAGTGGTTGTCTGTGTTGAGCAGGTATTCCGTGTAGTGTTTTGTCTGTGGTGGGAAAAATTAACCTCTTGCACCAGACGTATTTTTTCCTCCAGCCCTATATTTGTGCAAAGTGAGTTAAGCCCTTCCTTAGAATGAGTTGATTTGTAGGGTTGCCTGTGCCCAAAAGGGATAGGGGTAGTCACCCTATGAATATATTTTCCAAATCAGTGGAGCCAAATCGATACTAAGGCTTTCTTCTGTTAGGAGTATTTCTTCTTTCTTTCACATTTAATTAGCCAGAAGCACAAGTTAGGAATTGTCTCTGCAGCAGGGCACCCTGCCCGTTCTATAGTAGTGGGGATGCAGAAAGCATAATTTGCTAAGACTTCCTCTCTTGGCATTTTTAAGGAATGTTCAAAGGAGGCCTCAGACAGGCATTTTTGCTCACGGACATAGAATTGTTTGAGATGGTGAATGATTTCAATATGGGCTTAAAGCTCTTTTTAAGAAAGAACAATATGATCTAGTCCTGGAAGCCATAGTCTTGTTTCATATTCACCCTTTTTCCTGTTTTTTATCTAACGTCACACTTTTTTTGTTATGCATTCAAATATCCGTTACTTTCGTTGTGCATTCATAGGTAATAGAAACTCTTTAGTCGTTCTGCAATACGAAGTAAGTAGGCCACTGGGAAACCTCTCTGGAGACAGCGCTTGCAAACTGTTGTTTATTGTGTTCTGGAAAGCTGTACTAGTCCAGGGGAATGTGTTAACCCCAAACTCATAACAATTTATAGGTCTGTCTTGGGAGGTTTTGACTGAAAGCAAGGTCAGTAACAAACTGCAGTTTTGTTTCTCTGGCCTGTGATTTAAATTTTATGTTTCGCATGAGGAAATCCTGTGCGTTAAGATTTATCCTAGATTATTTTTTATTTTTTTGCACAGCGAGTTCTTTATTCTAATGTAATAGTTTTCCCAGGCAGGCTAAAACACCACAGGGGGGTTTACTAGTTTTTATCCATTGCGCTGAACAATAAGCTGACTGAAAATAATGAGGCAAGTAAAATATGTAGAGTGATTTTTATCTCCTTGCAGTTTCTGCAAATAAGCCTTGCTAGTTGCTTTCAGCATATACAGTATAACCTGTATGTCAGATTAGTCTCACCAGCTGTAGAAAGCCAGATTGTTCCTTCCATTTTTACTGTGCATGTCTACTTAGGGTTTATTTCCAAGCAAGTGTGTGTATATAGGGATAGGACATACTTCGGAGTAGTCATACATAGAACAGAACTAGTAAAATTGAATTTGCACATAAGAAATTCCACTTTTGGCTTGAATAATTTTTTTAAAAAGGAGGTCATGAATACATTTCCTCCTAGCATTCTCTCCCTCTTTAAAAAGACTGTTTGTGATTGATTTCTAAGGCCATGGCTCATTACTTAACCTATGCTGGATGTGGTCTGTTTTGTCTTCATTAGAGTCTGAAATAAGAAGACAAAGCTTGACCTCAAGGGGCTTCTTGTCTTAACATTTTAATATACAAAGACTTGGCTGTGTTCCCCTTAATTCAATGGCTGTATTAAGGGAAGTTCACAGTGGGGGTGGGGAATTCCCCGGTCCCATTGTCCTCTCAGCAGTCACCAGTGTCCCTTTCTACATTGTTCAGGGATCATAGAATTGTAGAGTTGGAAGGGACCCTGAGGGTCATCTAGTCCAACCCCCTGCAATGCAGGAATCTCAACTAAAGCATCCATGGCAGATGGCCATCTAACCTCTTCTTAAAAACGTCCAATGGACCACCACCTTCAAAGAGAGTCTGTTCCACTCTCTTCCTGATGCTTAGTTGGAATCTCCTGTCTTGTAACTTGAATCCATTGGTTCACATCCTAGCCCTCCGGAGTAGGAGACAAGGAGCTTGCTCCATCTTCTGTGAGACATCCCTTTAGATATTTGAAGATAGCTATCTTATCTCCTCTCAGCTTCCTCTTGTCCAGGCTAAACTCCCTCATAAGGCTTGGTTTCCAGACTCTTGATCATCGTGATCACCCTTCTCTGCACACATTCCAGCTTTTCAATAACCTTCTTAAATTGTGGTGCCCAGAACTGGACACTGGATTCCAGGTGTGGTCTGACTGCTAATAGAGCAGTACTATTACTTCGCTTGATTGGGGCACTATACTTCTGTTGATACAGCCTAGAAGAACATGAACTCTTTTTTGCTGCTGCATCACACTGATGACTCATGTTAAGCCTATGGTCTACTAAGACCCCTAGGTCCTTTTCACATGTACTACTTGCAAGCCGGGTGTCCCCCATCTTATATCTGTGCGGCTGATTCTTCCTGCCACAGTGTTACATGCCAATGTGATGTTGTTCATCTGAGGTTGTATTCACCTAATTTTAAAGACCTGCTAAGGAACAGATTGTTGTTGTTATGTCCTCATACGTTAAACCATAGAAATCAAAGAAAATGTACTTCCTTTCCCCCCATGACTGTATATAGTAAGCAAATAAATAATAAACTCAGTTGGACTTGTGTATGAGTAGACATGTGCAAGACTGTGATGCAAGTTAACTTCTTTTGGAGTTAACTATACTCACCAAAAGCATCAGTAACCTGGAATAAGCATTTCTCATTTTAACTATCAGGTACACTTTGTGCTCTCGCTTCAGAGCATGTTAAAGTCATAATACGGGGGTACTTAGAGCGCTTTTACCTGGGTGCTGGATACCACGTTATTTCAGTAATCCTTAGTAAAGGTAAAGGGAACCCTGACCATTAGTTCCAGTCGTGGCTGACTCTGAGGTTGCGGCGCTCATCTCGCTTTATTGGCCGAGGGAGCCGGCGTACAGCTTCCAGATCATGTGGCCAGCATGATTAAGCTGCTTCTGGCGATCCAGAGCAGCACACGGAAACACCATTTACCTTCCCACTGGAGTGGTACCTATTTATCTACTTGCACTCTGAGGTGCTTTCGAACTGCTAGGTTGGCAGGAGCAGGGACCGAACGACGGGAGCTCACCCCGTCGCGGGGATTTGAACCGCCGACCTTCTGATCGGCAAGTCCTAGGCTCTGTGGTTTAGCCCACAGTGCCACTCGTGTCCCCCCCCCCAAAAAAAATCCTGTAAAATAAACTCTGGAAGAGTGGTCTTGAAGGCATCAAAGCTAAAATGTCTGGCTCTTGGTGCCAATTGAATGAGAGACCAGCTGGGCACCATGTGTGCAAGTAACTCTGAGTGCCTTGGAGGAACAGCTGGGTGTCAGCGCAAGAAATAGTAACAGTAAGCTAGTATTCTTCCTGCAGATGCCCAGCCACTATATTTCATCTTGCTTATTTTATCTCAGAGGCCCATTTGATGAAGATTGGTTTCTAAAATCTGAGTTGATTAAAGAAGGTAGTTAAAAGAATCCCTAGGTTGTAAAAACAATTATTGGGTTTTTATCATCTTTGATCCCCTCTGCTTCATCTGTCTTCTTCCTGTGTTTGGAGATCAGTTTTCTTGAAAAGATGCTGCAGATTCCTTATGGCTTCCTATCGACTCAAGCAACAAGTGGTGATCAGATGTTTTGCCTTGGGCTTTATCCTTTTCTGTTCTGGTCTCCATTTTCATGTCAGGACAAGAACAATATTCCCTTACCAGGAAAAATGCCATAATTCAGTCATTCTGCATGTTATTTCAGGATTGCCTTCTGTTTTGAAGGGGCTGTGTGTGAATTAGATTTTGTTTTTCCTTATTGTAGTTTGGAACGCATGACCCTTTTGAGCCATTGTTTGAACTAATGCAACCTTTGGGTGTAGTCCTGCAGTCAAGGAGACCAAGGGGCAGAATTACTTCAGCATGTCAGCATCCAACAATTTCTCCTTCCCTCTCACCTCAGCAGGCGACCTACTTGCACTCAGAGTAAAACTAGGAAATCAATTCAGTCACAGCAAAGGTGTGTAGTGTTAAAATGACCTTTGCTGCATCTGAATGGTCACATCATCATTATTATATGTACATCTGCTCAGAGCTTTCCCCAAAATCTGAATTCTCCTTATATTCAAAGCTTAATTTCTGGCTAAGCTTTTATGTTGATTTCTATAGGACCAGTTCAAGATTTTTTTTCTTTAGCAAAAAAAAAAAAGAAAAGAAAAGAAAAGTCACTACAGGTATTTATTCTTTACTGCTCTCCCAGTGTAATAAAATTAGCATTGAATATTGAGATGCCGATAAGTGGAGAGTGGAATTATTGCTGTAAAGCATAGTTTCTAGCGCTCACAGGCAAATTACAATATGTTGCTATATTTCTTATAGCATCATAATTTTTTGTTGGTTTTGGGTCCCGCTTTGGGGCCTTTTATACCACTTTTTGATAAAAAATTAATTTTACCTTCTTTTTTGGGAGGTATAGCACCATTTTATGCTTCTATTTGGGTAGAATATCCTTCGGCAGAGTCAGGGATAATGTCAGTGGCAATAATGTTGGTAGAGAAAATAAGGGTGTATTCAACTAAGTATTGCTCATAGTAGAGCCACCGGAATTGACAGACATAATTTATTAATTTCAATGGGTCTGCTCTGTATAAAACTTAGCTGAATTTCACACATCATTTTAAACATTTTTTCTCACAAAATTTGCATTTCTAAATATATTTTCTGTCAGAACTGCATTTCATCTAAGAAATACATGCATTTTAATGAATCATAACACTTTCTTGAGCTGAAAACCTACCTCACAGAATTTGGGGAGGTGCTAATTCTGAAGGATAACCGTTTTGTTCAGATCTGCACATTAGTCTGGAAGGTGTGAACCAGATCATTCTTAAAATCCCACTTATGCTGAAACAGGGTGTGACAGACTTATGAATGAACATATTCCAAAGTGACATGGATTAGAAAGAGACAGTTCTACCCACCCTGAGGTCAGGCTAGCCTCTCCTGGCAATTGCGCACACTTCCATAGGCAGCTCCACCTCATAGGTTTATACGTGGTCCTGAAGCAAATGCCAAGCTTGTGACATTCATTACATTTTTTAAAAGAAAATCATGCAATATTCATGTCTTTCTTGTAGCACAAACTGGTCTTTCAGGTAGAAATTATTTTTTTTAGCTTTGTTCTTCATATGGAGGTCTGAGAGCATTTGACAATAAAGCTAGAAGATGCAGCAGTCTGGGGTATAATATAATTAGAAAATGTGAGATACCGCAGTCTGGCTTCACTGGTCCACTAATATGAAATAGTTTAGCTTCTTCTTTTGGAAACTCTTTTTTAAAATTCTTGTTGGGCAGAGATAATTCAGTGGTTGATTCTCTCTGCAATATTTGTTTTTCCTCTTACGCTTCTCGTGTAGAAAATAATACACAAGAGGCCTGTGTAATAAGGATGCTGAATGCAAATGCATGCTCGCCCAGAAGAATTGTCTCAATAGCATTATTCTTTTTATCTTAAAACGTTGTGGATTCAGGAAGCTTTGTCTGCTCCACAATCATAAGAACGTTTATTTGGAAAGTGGCCCTGTTGAAATGAGCAGGAACAGACGCGGGTGGCGCTGTGGGTTAAACCACAGAGTCTAGGACTTGCCGATCAGAAGGTCGGTGGTTTGAATCCCCACGACGGGGTGAGCTCCCATGGCTCGGTCCCTGCTCCTGCCAACCTAGCAGTTCAAAAGCACCTCAACGTGCAAGTAGATAAATAGGTACCACTCTGGCGGGAAGGTACACGGCATTTCCGTGTGCTGCTCTGGCTCGTCAGAAGCGGCTTAGTCATGCTGGCCACATGACCCAGAAGCTGTATGCTGGCTCCCTCGGCCAATAAAGCGAGATGAGCGCCGCAACCCCAGAGTCGGTCACGACTGGACCTAATGGTCAGGGGTCCCTTTACCTTTACCTTTACCAGAGAAGTACACAGTTCTTTGCGCCCAAGGCAGCTTAGGGCCCACTGTTTATTGAACAGCAACCTCTCCCCGCCCCCCAATGCCACACAACAAACAACTTTTGAAAGAGAAGGAAAATTACAGCAGCAATTTGAGCTTGGGCATGGAAATGTTCTGCTGAAGGAACACCCTCAGAAATCTCACTCGGCTGGCACAAAGGCCTTCAGCATTCTGGATTAGCTCTTTGGATCACACGAGCCTGGCTTGGTTGGCATACATCTGTCTCGGGAGACAGTCGAGGAGTGCACCTTCGGGGGTGAAGCCAAACCATTGGAGAGTTACTGCGCCTGCTGTGGCTGGAGAGACAGATATGGGGGAGACATGTTTTGTTTCAGCTGGGGCAGATGAAGGCGTCCAGTTGTGCTGATGCAGGTGTACCATGGCGTTTCTCATCTCTGTGCTTCTCCTAGCGGTAATTCCTCCTCTGGTCACTGCTGTGGATGCACACCTGATTTAATTGTCTAATGTGTTGCAGTCACAAGGGATTCCCACACAGCGGGGTTAATGGTTCCACCCTTCATTTCACGTTTGCTGACAACTTTGTAACACAAGAGTTGGTCTGGGGCCTGAAGCCTTGTAAGGGCATGTCCTTGGGGACTTGACCATCATGCCAAACAGGAGGGCTGGCTCCCACAGAAGGAGTTCACAGCCTCTTGGCTCCTCCCTGGTCCTTTTAACTCGGTGCAGCAGCTAAACCAAAATTTGGCTTAGCATGTTGCCGAACCAGGATTGTGGTTAGCTGCCTCTGCTTTACCCATGATCTATAGAAAAGAACAGTTTAACCATGATCCTGGGTTCAAACCTTGGTGCTAGATTGACCTAAAACAGCTAAGAGGAAGCAATGCTGCCATGATCTCCTCCCCAAGAGCCAGCACATCTGCATTAAATCATAGTTTGGCTTAGTGTTATGGGCGAACATGGTCAGTGTTTTATTAGGTGTGAATTCTTTCTTCTTTCTTTCTTCCTCCCAGTTAAGCCTAAGCGAAACATACCCCCTCTTTTTTTTTTTAATTGAAAGCAAGATTACTTGTTTGCTTTTAATCCCCAAATTCCAATCCCCAAACTTGGAACTGAAGTACAGTGGTACCTCGGTTTAAGAACAGTCCCGTTTATGAACGATTCGGTTTGCAAACTCCGCAAAATTGGAAGTAGTGTCCCAGTTTGTGAACTTTACCTCGGTCTAAGAACGCAATCCGAATGGTGGAAGGACACCGGTGGCGGGAGGCCTCATCAGGGAAAGCGCGCCTCGGTTTAAGAATGGTTTGGGTTTAAGAACGGACTTCCGAAACAAATTAAGTTTGTAAACCAAGGTACCACTGTACTTGCATTTCAGCATATTTGGCCGCATTGCTGTAACCGAGAACCTTTGTGAATTGGGTTTTAATTCAGCTGAAACCTATAGGTGCTGAATTAACTTGTGGCTGAATTATGCACTCTTGCAGCAGAGGTTAGTTGCCTCTAATTCAGTTATTTAAGGAAAGAAGAGGAAAAGTCTAACTAGATCTAGCTTTCGTTTTTACTACAAAAATAAGTAAACATCTTGAATAACTCCTAATGCCTTGAATAACTACCATAGAAAAATGGGTTTTCAACCAAATATCTCATTGCTTCTAGCTACTTTTGGGGGGGTGCATTTAGATTTCTTACAGAAAAAGTGTTTGCAATAAGAGAGTGCTCACCTTGTGCGAAATCACAATCTTTTACAGTATGTTAGAAAACAAATGAAGAAGGATCTTCCTGCATTTGGAAGATTTGTGTTTGTTCCCATTAAGTGATTGGTTGTTCAGAATAGATCATTATTTCAAAATCAGTTAATGGCTTGCTTTGGCTTTTCCAAATGCTGAGTGAATGGGGAGTCTAAATATCTCCAGTGGAGAAGGACCAAATTTATTTATTTTTTTAAGTGCCTGAAAGTAAAGGCTTGCACAATATACTGTGATACACAAACTAAAGTCTTCACTCTGATCTGGAGTTGTCTGGGTGCAGTCCGATCAGTTTCATCTATAGAAGTTCAGACTAACTTCCAAGGTTTGTAGCAGTGCACCTCAAAGTAGAGTCAGGCTTTTAGGAATCCCTGGTGAGGTGGAATCCATAACTTTTTCTGGCTTAGATCCAGGCAGGTGATAGGTGCTTTCCTGCCTTACCACTTGCTGCCAGCCACCAAGCCCCTTGCTTTACTTATTGGCACGTGAGAACAGCAATTCATCCTCTTTTCCTCTCCCTCCATTGTCCTAACATGATCCGTAGCACACCAGAGGTGATAGAACAGCAACCTTTGGAAAGAGACCCAAGGGTCAGTGCTGTTTCGCTGGAAAGGAACATATCAGGGCAGTGGAGAAGGGTATTCTAGACCCTCCAAGGGTCTATCCTAGACCCTCTGAGTCTCCCTATTTTCCAGGGACAGTCCCCACTTTACAGAAGCCATCCCGGTTTCCGATTTGATCCCAGAATGTCCCACTTCTCCTTAGGACGTCCCTATTTTTATCAGAGAAATCTTGGAGGGTATGCAGTTATGTGGCCCCCAAACCAAGAAAACAAGTAACTACATAACATTTAGAAGACATCTGAAGGCATCCTTGTATAGGGAAGTTTTAAAATGTTTTATTATGTTTTTAAGTATGTTGTAAGCCACACAGAATTGCTGGGGAACCCGATGGCTGGGGTATAAATAAGAAAAATTATTATTATGGAAGAGAACATCCTTATTTTCATAGGAGAAATGTTGGAGGGTATGCTATCCCATTCACGCAAGAAGTAAAATGAATGGTTGCACTTGTCACTTGGATTGCCTTGGGGGGATTTATTAATTTGTTTTCCAGTTTGGCAGGGGGGTCAAATTGATTCATTTCCAGCTCAGTCCAAGGAGACAAGGGTTTCAAATAGCATCCTTTAAGTCTATCCCAGGATACTGTGGGCTGGAACTTTTGAATCGAACATTACAATTATTCGGCAAATGCGTGTGTGTTTTCCCACTGTGTGGTAAATTTCCTTTCTGTTACTATCCCAGCATTTCTTTTTCCACCCCCCTCCAGTTGTCGGTCCTTGTAGCTTTCAAAACGTTGCATTTGCCCTTTTGTCTTCAAAACTTTGTAGGTTTGCAAAGTTCATGGCCTTGGCACTGTCAGAAACACAAGCTGTTGCAAAGGAAGAATGTACCTCGTGTGGGAATTAACAGCACATTAATAAGACTCCTAAATAGCAGCACAGAGCAATGTTGGGGGTTTTATTTTGTTTTTAATGTAGAAAATCCTTTTTCTCTTTGAGTGATGATACGGTTATAATGCTTGACTGACATGGGATAATTCTGTTGTTGGCAGGGAAGGCCGCTCTAATGCCCACTTGAAAGGAGATTACCAAAGAATTGGGGACGTTATGCTGAAGAACATCCAGAATATGAAGGTATGAATTATGCACAGCCTTCAAACCCTAGTGTGGGTCATATGGGACCAGTTTATGCATGCATGCACACACAGGTGTTCATGCAGCCTTGCTTGCTTGCTCTCTTTTTGAACAACATCACACAGTCCCTGCTGTATTTCTTGGAAAAACTTAATAGGTTCCCTTCTACAGTTATGTCTAGTTGGCTCAACTAGACACGGCTAGTGTCGGTGTGAACAACCAGCCGTGGAAGAGCTGGAACATACAGTGGATGCAGTGCGGTCAATATAATTGTCTTAGACATAAGCGTATAGCAAAGTGATTGGAAGGCGAAAAGGGTTGAGTAGGAGAGGACATTTTGGTCTTCTTGGTGACAAATCAGACCCATAGGACCATATGAGACTTAGCTAGCTTCCTAGTTCTGGGCCAAATCCCCTATGATGGATCGCCAGCATGATTTAGAATAATGAAGGTGGATGAAGAAGGTGAAATAGTAGAGGACTGTGAAGCCCCTGCATTGTAAAAGGATATGATCATTTTTTGTAGTAAGTGTTTATAGTTTTTCTCATCATGATAATTGCAAAAGATATTGGATCTTTCAGTGGATTGTGCCTTTCATCGTATTTTTTTTTAAATTATACCGTTGTATGATTGGCTAAGCAATAAAAATTTGTGATTTCTGCTGCAATTGCTCACTGAAACAAAAACAAGTCAATGAATTTCTGAGCAATTAGAGTGGAGCTTCTGCAGCTGAAAACTATGGGTTGTCTAAAGCCCAAGTCATTATAGAAACAATAGTTATTAAAATTTGTAGGTCACCTTTTTGCCATAAGGTTTTCAAACACACAGGGGTAAGTTTTCCTGTAAGTAGAAGCATAGGATCACCAATTCAAAGCTGGTTTGGAAATGGTATCATAAGGGTCAGTTTTTTGAGATGCAGAACCCAAGATCTTTATATGAAAGCACCATTTGTTTGTGCTTCTGGTCCACACATGCATGGAGGTAAATAGGTTTGGAGAATACTTGAGCAGCATCCAACTCCAACCAGAAGGAAGTTAACTGGGTGGGAAAAGCTACTGAGGCAATATTCATGTCTGGGCTTACTCCATCAGTTTGTGGAATGCTCTTTTATCCATGACACTCCAAGCTCTCCTTAGCCTTTGCTGATGGATAGCACACAGGGCGTACAAAACTGTTATTTTTCCAAGGCCAACCATAGCGTTTAATTTGAACATTACAACCCCATGTGTTTGCTGCTGTAATAACCTCCACATGGTAAGTGTAATATTCAAAAGCTTCCCATCTCAGAGGTTGAGGGAAATTCCACAAAACACCTCCAAACCAGTGTCCAAGATGGTCAGAGATGTTTGGGCCCAAGTTCCTCACAGCCTTTCCGAAAGTGAGTGTTGTTGGGACACTGAGCATTCCATAGGGAGGATGTCACAACAGAGAAGTGACCAGGCAGATCTTTGAAGGCACTCAGAGCAGAAACTCATTGGATTTGTACCAGCAGAGGAAGACTGATGTAGGGCTAGGAGTTCCCTAAGATATCCATGGTGTCAATCAGAGGTAATGAACCTGTGGTCCCTCGTCTGCTGTTGGACCACAGCTCCCGTTAACCCTGCCCATTGCCTGCATGGTCTGGGGCTGATGGGTGTTGTGGATCCAATACCACTTGAAGAGCTACAAGTTCCCTATCCCTGGTCTAAACCCTTTACATTGCCGGCATGAAAACAAGAAAGAAGTAGTAGTGGTATTCAGTATGGCAACAACATGGTGCTACTCCTTTCCAATCTCACATGCAGTTCATTGCCAGTCTGCCTAGTTCCTGAGATCACTGTCGGAAACATTCCTCCAGGTACTTTCACCTTTTGAGCTAAAGCACATGGCAACCAGGGACAGAGTTTTTGTGGCACCCCACCTCAAACAAATCTGACCTTGTTTCAAGCAAAGATCTTTCTATTCTCCTAGCCTTGTAAACCCTTTTAAGCCACTACGGAAGCAGTGTTGTTATTATATGTGTTTGTATCTACTGTGCATTATCTTCTTGTGACGTTGCATTGTGTTGCCCTTGATTTTATAGTTATGCCATCGTAGTAGCTCTTTACTATACACCTTTGCACTGAAGATGCAAAGTTAAAGATGTACTGAATAATGACTATGTCTCTCCCCAACCCCTTTCTCTCTCTAGCAACTGACGGTTCATTTGCGGAAGCACACCGAGGTCCTGGTTGAGCTGGAGAATGGGATCAAGAATTATCGAAAGCTGGAAACCTTATGCAGAGATTTTGAGTTGCAGAAAGTCTGTTACCTACCCCTCAACACCTTCCTTCTCAGGCCTCTGCACAGACTTATGCACTACAAGCAGATAATGGAAAGGCTCTGTAAACATTATCCACCGAATCATGTGGACTTCAGGGACTCCAGAGGTGAGTTGAGTATTGGAGGAAATCTCCCTCGATTAGCAGATCCATACCTCTTAGCTCCTAAGGACATATTGCATGCAGATGTGTGTGACTGAACCCTGACAGCCCTTTATTTTATTTTTTATTCTGTGGCTTTAGGAGGAGGTGATCTAGAGTAGAAAGAGGGGGTGGGATTAAGCAGTAACCTGCTGTGCTGTGTCACCAGTCTAAGGTATGTTGGGTATGTTTAGCCTGGAAAAGAGGAGAGTCAGAGGAGATATGATAGCAACCTTCAAATATCTCAAGGGCTGTCATATGGAAGAGGGAACAAGCTTGTTTTCTCCTGCTCTGGAGGGTAGGACTCGGACCAGTGGCATTGAGGTTCTGACTAAACATCAGAAAAAACTTAAGAACTGTTGGACGGTGGAATGGTCTCCCTTGGGAGGTTGTGGACTCTCATTCCTTGGAGGTTTTAAAGCAGAGGTTGGATGGCCATCTGTCATGGATGCTTTCTCTGATATTCCTGCATTGCAGGAGGTTGGACCAGAACTCTATGAAATTGTCTTCTGCAGAAGCTGCTTCTTGAGAAAAGGAGAGGTGGAGCTTAGTTATATGCATTTTTGTGTAATGCATAGTTGGGTCCTTAACAGAGTGATCCAGGCATATCTCTCAGAAACCCCGTAAGTTCAGTGGGGCTTGGATCTTGGATAAATAGGTATAGGATTTCAGCCCACCTCTCCCATACGAGTCCATTTCACAAACAACTGAACAATTGTGCAGAATGCTGAAACGAGGGTGGAAATGCTAAATAATTTATATTTCACTACAACAGGGTTATCCCTTGGGCTTCATTGTAAGTAATGATGCACTGGAAGTCATGGCACTCCAATAGGTTCCTTAGGTAGAGCCTCTAGAGAGAGATTTAAAAATACAGACAAACACAACACAATCATTGTTTATGGGCATTAGCATTTCAATCTTTCAAGCTTCTTATGACATTTCTGGGCAGCCATCCAGAATAATGTGATGACCAGTGAGTGTAAAAGGTAGCTGAAATGTGTGGTTTTAAATACAGAATAGAGAAGCAAAAATGCCTGAGATTGAAAGATGCATGAAAGGTGCTTTAAAACAAGGAAATGTGTGCACTAAAGTTATGTGAACTGCAGACCCACAAGCTAAAAAAATCAATTGATGGACGACTAAGATAATTTAATTATCTTGAAACCCAGAGGAACCATTTTTTTTAATCAGAAATAACATTCCTTGAAAGAATCCCAGTGTAATAAAAGGAGACAAGAGAATCTTATAACAAAATGTTGCACTTGTTATTAGTCTATATAATACTTAAATGTGTTTATACAGACCAATGGGGCAAGTACAGCTAAAGTAGAACCTGAAATTATTTACATTAGCAGTTGTGGGTTGCTAAGTTTTCGCCCCGAGATGGAGACTGCTGGAACTCATGCCGTGCTCCCTACACCATTAGCAGGACTGGCAGGTGGTGCTGTGGTCTAAACCACTGAGCCTTGGGCTTGCCGATCAGAAGGTCGGCAGTTCAAATCCCTGCGACGGGGTGAGCTCCCATTGCTCTGTCCCAGCTCCTGCTAACCTAGCAGTTCGAAAGCATGCCAGTGCAAGTAGACAAATAGGTACCACTGTGGCAGGAAGGTAAATGGCGTTTCTGTGCACTCTGGTTTCCGTCACAGTGTTCCGTTGCGCCAGAAGCGGTTTAGTCGTGCTGGCCACATGACCCGGAAAGCTGTCTGTGGACAAACACAGGCTCCCTCGGCCTGGAAAATGAGATGAGTGCCGCAACCCCATAGTCACCTTTGACTGGACTTAACCATCCAGG
The DNA here is from genome assembly GCF_964270895.1 of Podarcis filfolensis. Lineage (NCBI taxonomy): Eukaryota > Metazoa > Chordata > Lepidosauria > Squamata > Lacertidae > Podarcis > Podarcis filfolensis. Next base: position 21,359,762 of record NC_139607.1, read on the forward strand.
GGTCCTTTACCTTTGCCACCTCCTGGCTCACCTACTAAGTGCGGGGCGGGGGGGGGAATCAGTCACCGAGAGAAATGGCGGGGCAAAGGGAATGGTGGATGAGAAATAGGAGGCCCCACTATTGCCTGCTGTTTCCTTGCTTTGGTGCTTTTGAAAACAAAAGTGCACCATCCCTGAGTGAAGACCTGGCTACGGGAGCTGGCAAGACTAAATCTGCCCCCAGAGCGGTAACATCAGATCTTGCATGCAGTCATGGTCCGTGTAACGGCCCTTGTATGACCTCCCTTCCCTGCTGCGGCTTCCCAGGAAGGAGAGGGGCAAGGCATTGGCGAGGTTGCAAATGCACATGCAAGAACAACAATTTGGCTCCCCGGGTGCATTATTGCATTGCACGAACCTTGCTTCTCTCCTTCCCGGTATAAGTCGCAGTGCCTATTATGTGTGGTTCTTGAGGCATTTGGCAGAGGGAGACCCATGGAATGCAGATCCGGCCCAGGTAGTTCATCTGCTACCTTCTTCTGCGTATGTGTTTCATTTTGCAGCTGCTCTGGCAGAGATTTCAGAAGCGGTCGCTCAGCTTCACAGCAGTATGCTGAAGATGGAAAATTTCCAGAAGTTGCATGAGTTGAAGAAAGATTTGATAGGTATTGACAATCTGGTGATCCCAGGAAGGGTAAGTGACAGAACAACGTTTGGGAGCATATCCCTGTGGGGGGGGGTGTTTTAAAAATACTGTAATTGGGCTGAAGGAGAAGTATCTTGAAAGTTGTTACACTCCTTATATGAGCTTGGAATGTCTTGTTTGACTATGGTTCTGCCCAAAAGGGAGCATGTTAAACCAAAGGGGTGAGAAGCAAGGGGGGCAGGTCTCCTTACCCTTACCCTTTTCCTCTGAAAAAGCAGGCAAAGGCTTATCTCTTTATCTTGACACATTGGTACCACAGCATTAAGGAATAAGATAAATCCTGTCTGCTCTTGGACAGTAAAATGCATTACTCTTACCTTAGCACTACAGGACTCCTTTGTACACATCACCCCCTTCATTTGATTAATGCATAAAAGGATCCTGTTTCTCAACCACTTGCTCTGCGCACTGCTTCAAAACACTACTTTCCAGAAACAAACAAAATACAATTATTGCATATGTTGGAGGCAGGTGACTTGACAGTCAGAATTGGAGCGCCAGTTACCTGCACTGGTAAGGGTGGGTGGGTTCTGCATCAATTGGACTAGGAAAATAAATGCACCATAGGTGGATTCTGTACCAAGAGCTGTGATTCTCAATAGACCATCAGTGTATGCCATCACCCTAGGAGATCTAAGCCCTTGCATTGTAAAATATATTTTTCATGTGATGATTCCTGTTCCACATCCTGTCTTTGTGCCGTCGCTGCTGAGAGCGACATGCGGAAGCAGCCTGCTATAAATGGACACTTTGAGGATGAGCCAGTTGTACTTCTTTCCACATTGAGCTGGCATTTGCTCAACAAGGCTCTCTGTGTAGCCTTCCTGGCTAATGTATTGCCAGCCTCTCATGGAGGTGCAGAAGGAATTAAGGGATGTTTGGTTCCCCTCTGACTTAGTTAGTTAAATGACGTTATGCGTTCCTGGGTTCTGTTTATTGCTCATTACCATGGCTCTTATTTTTTAATTGCATCCTGTCCTCTAATTCCCCCCTTCCCCTTTTGCTCAGTGCCCACCATGATAGACAATCCCACTTACCACCTCATTGCTCTGCAACCAGTTCCGACTATTTCCTAAGTGTCACCCAACTTCCATTTCATAACTTCTGACACAATGACAGAGTGAGGCCTTATGGGCAGAAGTGGCCTAGAGGATATCGCATGTGTGTAGCTGAATTAAAACAGGGTGGGCAGGCGTAACATAATAAATCGAGTGATGCAACATTAATTAGGCCCAGACTTTTAGCCAGATGTTTGAATACTGCTCTGACATGGCATGTTTTGTTTCCATTCCTGCACAGGAGTTTATTAGACTGGGTAGCCTTAGTAAGTTGTCTGGAAAAGGCTTACAGCAGCGGATGTTCTTCCTGGTAAGTGGCAGGAATGTTTGTGTGTAATAATCAAAGACAACTGTGCAATAAATGCCAAGTGATGGAAAAGGCGGGGGGGGGGGGGAGCTCACAGAAGGAGTTTGATGCAAATTGTAAAATAATCTAAGAAAACAACACTACACTAACACACAGGGGAAATCACAGCCCCTGGCATAGAGTTGCATCCAACTTAGGATGGCGGTTTCACTCCCAACAAACCATGATCACTCAGCCAAGAACAAACCTTGACTGCAGATATTGTTTTGTTGGGAATGAAACAAGCCATGCTCCCTGGTTCAGACATGATGGTAAACCAAGGATCATGTTTTGTTTCCTCAGTATGGGTAGCTCTTCTTTGGCGATTACTCATAGCCAAGTAAGATTGTCTTTCATGAATGTGGTCTTAACAGCATGGGTAGCACACAAATGGGCAAGAAAGAATTATGGCAAACCATTAACTATGGCTTACTGTTATTTGTAAACAAGATCTATGTCTGAACTGGGCTACTATCCTGTCCTTTCGTCTTCCTGTTTTATTTGCATAAATGTGTACTAGTGACAATAAATCAACTGGTACTTTCAACCTTTGGTGCATCATCTTTGAGTCCCAAAGACCACAGATGCATGACTTGAAGGGTCTGCACCCGGTTCCAGAATGGAACAAAGCCAGCTCCTGAAATACCAGAATCTGCTACCTTGCCAGTACGCAGCTTAAAAAGCAAAGCAAGCCATCTTTAGGGATGGCAAAGCAAACTTCCCTTTGTGTCCTGTGTCTCTCAAGATTTATTTACTTATTTTTGTGATCTTAAGATATCATGAAATTCTGAGATATATTTGGGCTATTGAATGCCAGGGATGGGGACAACAGCCCAATACTGGAAGCATGTCTAAGTGTTTCCCACACTGTTGGATCATGTGATTAGACCCCTGAAATAGTGTGTGCTCTGGAATGTGGGCCCATTGGGCATAAATAGTGGGATGGTTGCAGGTACATACTGATGATCCAATGTACATTACACACAGAGTGGTGGGTACATTTGTAGGCTCTGTGTGCTTCCTCCAGATGGCTAGACCTATGAACCAAACCTTTAAATCTGTTTTCAACCAAGTTACGTTGCTTCTTGTGTTTGCCTTTTAGTTCAACGATGTCTTGCTGTACACAAGCAGAGGCCTAACAGCATCAAATCAATTCAAAGTCCACGGGCAGCTTCCGCTATATGGTATGATGGTAAGTATGAGCTGTGGATTGATCAGTTAGCTGCTGGACGTCTCAAATCACATTACGTTGCAATTGATACTTTTTTGTCTTTATATGAAATGAAAGCCATTTCTGGAATTTTTGAGACAAATTAGAAATGAGAATGCATGCGTGCTGTTCTAGGGGACTGGAATAAATGGTCCAGCGTTAAATCATAGCCATTTTTTTATTTGTAGACTCTGTGTTGGAACACAGTGGCTCTGTTGGCTGAGAACCATGTGAAATCAGTTGATAACCAAAGCCTAAACAAGAGGATTCCCTAGGAACATGGAAAATAATAGTTTTCAAAATAGAAACTTTGCATTTGACACCCACCACTGAAACATAACTGCTGCTGCCAGGGGTGTGCTAATACTATTTGATGCACACAAACATCCATCAAGTTACCTTTTTTGAATTGTTTTTAGTTGTGATTGTGAATCCATGCAGGCTTGCTCAAAATCCAAATGCAATTATTTCCTGTGGTCATGATGAGGTAGGCCAGGCATAGGCAAACTCAGCCCTCCAGATGTTTTGGGACTACAACTCCATCACCCCTAGCTATCAGGACCAGTGGTCAGGGATGATAGGAGTTGTAGTCCCAAAACATCTGGAGGGCCGAGTTTGCCTATGCCAGAGTAGGCCATGCCCAAGTCATTGTGCATTTCCTCCCATTTGCTGACATTGAAGCGAGTGTGTACTGCTGGAATTGTGAAGCTAACATGAATGGCTAATAGCCTCAGAAGGGCCTAGATCCAGACAGTGCTTACTCCAATCCTCCTGTATTTTTTGCCAGATTATCCTGAGCATTGCAATGGGAATTCAACCTTAGTTTTTTCCCAGAAACAAAACTGTCCACGTATTTATTCCTATAGTGCAGAACTGTGCTGCATTCTGCAGCTTAACATTTCTGCGGATCGTTGTCTCCTTTCCTGTCTTGTGAGGGTCTCTGTATGTCCATATCCTCAGATTGAAGAGAGCGAAGATGAATGGGGGGTTCCTCACTGCTTCACACTGAGAGGTCAACACCAGTCCATTGTTGTGGCTGCAAGGTAAGTAATTTCCACTTTGCGCTCTCTTTTTTTGCAACTTGTCAAAAGAAGAAGATTATTACTACAACAACAGTTCACTGTAAATACCTTTGTAATCAGTTGTTTTCACCATAAGAGAACACACTAAAACTAGGGTGTTCTTAGAGTGTAGCTCAGGCATAGGCCAACTCGGCCCTCCAGCTGTTTGAGGACTACAACTCCCATCATCCTTAGCTAACAGGACCAGTGGTCAGGGATGATGGGAGTTGTAGTCCCAAAACAGCTGGAGGGCCGAGTTAGCCTACGCCTGGTGTAACTTAAGGAAACAGGCTGAAAACTTGCATTCAGCTAAAAAAAATTGACCAGCTTGTGAAGCTCATAGTTGCTTGCAGTAAAATGAACAAGATCTCCCTTCGTGTTCCTAGCAGCCGCACGGAAATGGACAAGTGGACTGAGGACATACAGATGGCTATTGACTTGGCAGAGAATTGTAATGGCCCAACTCCTGAATTCCTAGGGGGCAGCCCACCAGACACTAGTAAGTACAGACTTAAGGCTGCAGTTTGCAGAAAACACAGCCACGTAGTATGAAGTCTGCTGCATGACAATGTAGCTATAAATAATTCTTTTGACTGCACATTTAAAGATCAGCATTACCTTTATTCGACTTTAGTTCAGATAGTGTGTGTGTGTGTGTGTGTATAAAAACAGTGCCTTGAATTGCTATTTTTATTCAGCTACAGCAACCCTAGCAAGGGTGCATTTTAAGAAAGTTAAGGAACTACAGTTAGGTTGCAATCGCATACCTACTTAATATTGCTAGCCAGCTCCACTGAATTCAACAGGACTTATTTCTAAGTGAGATGTACAGGATTGCATTAAAGTACCGTTAAGTGCTCCAAAACAATGCCACTGAGAATGTATAACTTTCCATGCAGAATTGGGTGAGCTTATCCCCAAAACCAGATCCTATGGTTTTTCCACTTGCAAATACATCCCGCTGTGTTCAGTGGGGCATACTCCCCACTATGCAAGTGTGCATAGCAATGCACCTTTGAACACATTCAACTAAGTTGCTGGCCAGTGGAATGCGACCTGCTGCACAATGTGACCTTTCCCCCCTCTCCTCCTCCAAGGCTGTGCTCTAGAGGGTCAGGAGAACAAAATGCACGCAAAGTTGTTTGACTTACAGAGGTCACAGTGCAACAGTGAATTAAAAGTGTGCTCGAGCCTAGAGAAGCAATAGACGAAGCGTACAAATTCCATGTTGGATTGTGGCATAATTTATTTTTTTTAAACCTACTTCTTTCCCCAATACAGTGGTACCTCTGGTTACGAACTTAATTTGTTCCAGAGGACCGTTCTTCAGCTGAAACAGTTCTTATCCTGAGGCGCGTTTTTGCTAATGGGGTCTCGCGCTGCGCGCACCCCTCTAACACACAATTTCCGTTCACATCCTGGGGCAAAGTTCGCAACCAGGAGCAGCTACTTCCGGGTTAGCGGAGTTCATAACCAGAAGTGTTCGTAACCAGAGGTACCACTGTACTTCACAGGTTTGGAAAGTTTTAAGCTTTACCAGAAGTAGCCTTTTGCTTAATGTTTTCATAGTTTGTATCTTCTGCAAGGGGGGAAAAAAGAGATGGTTTCTCCCTGCGTTTCATAGAATCCCCCGAGGAATCCACTGTAGACCAGGAATCGGAAGACGATCTCAATGCATCCCGCACCTCCCTCGAACGTCAGGCCCCTCACCGTGGCAACACAACGGTGCACGTCTGCTGGCACAGAAATAGCAGCGTTTCCATGGTCGACTTTAGTATTGCTGTGGAGGTATCTGCCTCAGAACAACCTGGTCTGCAGCCCCTGTTCTTCAGGGACAATTTCCTTTCCGTCTCCTCAGAGGAAGCAACAACCAATCATCGCCTCCCTTTGTTCCTGGGGAGTTGGCATTCAATTATATATTAAACCTCATTTTAACAAATTCCATTTTTTAGCAAATTATGAATCGTTTTGGTAAACTTTGAATTTTTTCACAGTTCTAATTTAATTTCCAAATATTGAGATAGTATTTCCTCTGAGCATTTTGTTGCTGTTGGCTGTTTTGTTTTTAATCCCGGAAAGGATGTTGTTCCTGACTCTGGCTGCTGCATTTTAATGCAACTTTATTTTTAGGCTGTTTTTTCTCCCCCCCCCCCCTTTGGATTCTTGAAGTGTTCTCTTCTCAGTCTCTCATCTGTCTCCCTCCACTTGTGTCCTCTCTATCACAGGAAGTCTCTGTGTATTTTTTGATGATGTATTTGACTACAGCTAAACCAATTTTACACAGATCAGTTGGCTATTGAATCAAAATGCTTCAGCTCATTGAAATGCAGAATACACGCAACAGTATTGCATTTTAATGACAGCTAATTTCAGCTTTCTTGTGAAACTTCCACAATTAATTCCAGCTCTTTAGAAGAGACTATTTGAAGAGATCATGAGCCTTTTGAAAGTCAGTTCCTTGAAGATAATACTGCCTCAGTGTTCCTGGAAAATAACAGAATGAGCAAACAGTTCTTGTAAAGCGAATAAATCTTCAGTAAAATTGGTTCCAGACGAAAGGATAACACGGAACTTGAAGTAAACTATAAATTGGTTTAGCTTCTTCAAGGTACCTGCAGACACCCATTCTCAGAAAGAATGCCTCTAGGATGCTTTTAAGTTGTATTGTGTAATGGGGCGGCTAACAACCATTTGGAGATTTACCGATTAGCTGTAGTGCACCTGCACTGATTCACCAGAGCTATCAACTAAATCATGCAGGTACAAAATTCGCCTCCTGGGCTGCAATTCTATACAAACCTAGTTAGCAGTGCATCTCCTTGGAACTCAGTTAAATGAGTACTTCAGTGGACATGTTAAGAGGACTACATTGCTAAGCCTCCCCCCTATGCATTAACATCATTTATTTTGAGTTTAAATGATCGGCATGAACTATTGAGCAACCTAGAAGCAGATTCCACTCTTTATACATCTGTCTTCCGTTCCGCAACTGCCCCTTGGCAGGCAGAGTCGCAGTCATACTGTCTCTTAAGTCTGTGGGTAATGTCACATCAGTATCGTAGTTTATGCTTTCTTTCTGTGTCTCTCCCTCCTTTCTTTCTTTCTTTCTTTCTGTCTATCTCTCTCTCTTATGGTGGAAGATCCTCTCACTGTCAGTGACTGTCCTTCCCTACCTGCTGGACTGATCAGTGATCAGCGGCCTGTTACCATTTCATATGTCTGCTGGTACCGAATGCAAAGCCTGTCCGTTTATGATACCCTCCAAAGTGCTGAGGTAACCGAAACAGAAATTAGGAACAGTAAAAGGAGAACATGCACTTTTGTACTCCAGCATACTCAACACCCTGTCAGGTTTTTAGAATTCAGCTGGTTTCCAAAATGAAATAGAAACACAACTTTACCAGTTCGCTGCTATCATTGGTGGTGATATGAGGGACATTCTGTTTGTCTGTCCCTTTGGCAAATTCTATTGGAGACAGCTTATTATTAAACCAGAAGCAGAATAAAATATATCAGCAATGGTTAATATATTCCACTTGGGGAGCAGAGGCAGTGTATATTTTCAAGTTAAAACGTGTGTTTATCACTCCTTTGTCAGGCCGGGATCCAGCGGGTGATCTCTGCGTGACTTACAGCAGATTGGCAAAGCTCTCTGGACTCCCAAATCCCTAACCATCGCAACAAGTAAAAGCCCCTCCCAGATTAGGCTATGAAACAAAGAATGCTTTGGGGCAAGGATGGAGGAACTAGACCCAAGTTTTTGTCCAGGACTGAGCATGTTCACAGTGGCACCCTGTCCTTAATTCATTGCGCAAGTCCACACAGCCCTGAACATTTTACACACAGCACTGCTTGGTGAACCTTAGGATTCTGAATAAAAACTTCAGTATATCCTACTCACCAAAACAAATTGGATTTTTGCGTCCAACAGAACGCCATCCCTCAAATTAGCTGTCAATTTTTCCCTTCCTTCCCAGAGAGGAAGTTTACAGGTGCTTATGTTTGAAGACTGCCAACTTAACTTGCTCATTTATTACATTCATACCTCAGCCAAAACCCTTATAATCAATGACACCACAGTCCAGGCTCCAGGTTTTTTCTCAGGAGTAAAACTGTTCCAGACCTGCAAGGGGGCAGGGAGCCTATTTCCTAGGGTTATTTCTGTTCGTGCATTATATCTGGTGCTTTCAGTTAATTAAAGGATGTGCTTTCATTTTTCCTAGTAATTTTAAACATCTGTGCTTGTGCACAGGACTTAAATCATTTGTGTAGAGATGTCTGTTCCCGTAACAAGGTTGCTAAATTGGTATAATACTAAAGCTAACACCCTCCCACCCCAATATAGATATATAGATATAGAACTTCTTCCTGGAATGAGGTAACAGCAGATGATTTCTTTCCTTAGAAAATCAATTTACAAGCAAGCCTCATTTAAAGAATGATAGGGAATTCTGAATCTGGAACTCTTAATCATGGTAAATGACCAATGGAGCAAAAAGTCAGCCAGTTTCAATTAGAAAAGTATGATTTTACATGAGGCTTGCCTGTTTTTCCATCAGCCTGTTTTTCCACCTGCATATGACTTAACTCAAGTTTGCTGCACTATCTCTCGTCATTTTCAGAACCAACTCTCTGGAAACCTTTTGAGAAAGTTCAAAAACAGCAATGGATGGCAGAAGCTCTGGGTGGTATTCACCAATTTCTGCATGTTTTTCTACAAATCCCACCAGGTAGGTAACTGATGGTTGGAAGTCAGAGATGAATATAACTGTTAACTGTTCACACATTACAAAAAAAAGTTCCTTGCTATGCACTGTTGATTGCCCCAAAGGATGCATTTGCAGAGATAACTGAAGCTTTTGTGAACTTCATGGATACAGACAAAGTTCTTCCGTGCATGGAGAGAAAAGTTGAAAATGCTTAACTAGGATCAGGCTCAACCCTAATATTAATGAGGCAACTGCTTTAGGCAGAAGATGTTCAGGAGCAGTCTCTGGTCCCCTAATCTGGCCTGCTGCCTCAGGTGTGGTGGTGGATATCATCCTATCACCAATGTCAAAAGAAAGTTTCACTGCCAGTCCAGTCTGGAATGGGGAAGTGTCATCTTGTCCGCCTCCAGTGCAAAATGTATTGGGCTAGACCCTGACTGTGATCAGCTTGGAAGCCGCTACCATATCAGTAGAGGCTTTGACTCAATACACTTTCCCTAGAAATGTGAGGTCAGGGGCACATGGGGGCAAAATAAGACAGAACTATTCTGTAACAGATGGTCCAGCCACTGTCCTCTGCAAAAAGGTCAAGTCAACATTTGTTCACTAGGATGGGGCGGAGGGGAATAAAAAAGATCACCATGTTAATTCGAGGCCACTTCCCCATTACTTTGAGCAGTTGGGAAAGAAAACATTAGCGTTCAACAGAGGCTTAGTCCAAAGGCAGTGCAGTTATTTAAAAACCACGTCAGTGTTCAACTTGGGAATGTGTGCTTATTATTCCATGGTGTAGTTACTGCTTTAAGAGGTCAAAGTTCTGCAATACAAACATTGCTTATTTGCATGAAACAACCACACAAAAACCTTTGGGGGGGGTATATTTTTGCTGAGAAGAAAAATGACTATTGAAATTGGTGCAGACAGGTGTATAGAGAAAATCAAGGGAATGAGCAGACTCACAGTGGACTGGCCACTGTGGGTGGAGATTGGCAAGGCTTTTGTGTCCATTTGCCCCATTCAGCAAGAGCACTGACAGATTCCCACCTGGGGATGTGCTCTATTTTTTTATTTTGTTTTTAACACTGACATTTAAATTGCTGTCATACACACACGCATGGTGCCTTGGGTGAAGGGTGAGGTAAGAAATTGATTAATAATAAGATGACAAGCTACTTGTGATAAGAGGGAGAGGGAGATGCAGCCTTCTTGTGAATAGTCCCCACACCCCATGAGACACGTTTCCACGCAGACTCACTTCACAGCATCTATCTAGGGCAGTGATGGCCAAACTTAGCCCTCCAGCTGTTTTGGGACTACAATTCCCATCATCCCTGACCACTGGTCCTGTTAGCTAGGGATGATGGGAGTTGTAGTCCCAAAACAGCTGGAGGGCCAAGTTGGGCCATCACTGATCTAGGGGATCAGAGGAGCCAGAAGAAAGGGATACTCACACACACCCCCAAAAAAAACCCACCTGCTGGCCAGAGCTTTGAAAGGCCTTTGAGTGACTCACTTCAAATAGTGCCAATCTGATGAGGAAGATTGTAGCTTTTGGATTTGCACCCAGATGCCTCATGTCCCTCCCAGCTGTGAGCCTACCAGGGCCATATATGAGAGGCATTTTCTGTTTAGGTCCCAAGAGTCAGTGAAAACTGGGGGGACACAGCATTCTGGATAAAGAGAAGTGACTTCTGGGGGGGATGGTCCGTTTGGTGAACAATTTCTCTTTTGTTTTTAGGACAATCATCCTTTAGCTAGCCTCCCTCTGCTGGGTTACTCTCTTACCATTCCTTCCGAATCTGAGAACATTCATAAAGACTATGTCTTTAAGCTACACTTCAAATCCCATGTGTACTATTTCAGGGCGGAGAGCGAATACACGTTTGAAAGGTATGTCAGTTTTCCGTGAGCTGAAATGTCATTGCTTTTTAATTCTGTACTGCAAGGCAGAATTATTCATGTCCTTATGCAGCTGCATTTACACCTTATGGATGTCCCATGAGCTATAACATAAACACACAACTACTATTATAAAGTAGTTGTTGTCTTGTGTTATAAATCAGGCACTGCTTGGAGTCATTTCTTTGTGTTTCCCGTCAATGAAAAATACAGTGTGTCGTGATCAGTGTGAGCCAGAGGAAAAAAGTTAAGAGAACCAGTGGTCTATGGTGTTAAATGTATGTATGTACCGTAGATTCCGGCGTATTAGGCGACTGAGCGTATGAGACAACCCCCCAAATTGGCAGCTGAAATTTGGGGGGTCATCTAATACACCCAGTCGCCTAATACGCTGGGCAGCTCCGCGCCGGGAGAAAGCCGCCCGGCGCGGAGCTGAGCCTGCCCACTGCTGCTTCCGAAGCAACAGCGGCGGGCTCCTTGCCAGGCAGCTTTCTCCCAGCACGGAGCTTGCCCACCTTATACCCAGCGTATAAGGCGACCCCGACTTTTAAACCTCTTTTCCAGGGTTAAAAAGTCGCCTTATACGCCGGAATCTACGGTAAGTCCCCACTCCGTGCCAGAAATAGAGGCATCTATGAATGAGCACACAAATACAGTGGACGCTAGGGCTGCGAACGTGATCTGTGCGGGATGCACGTTCGCAACCCGCGTCTGCGTACACGCAGGTTGCTCTTCTGCGCATGCACGACTGCCAAAACCCGGAAGTAACCCATTCCGGTACTTCTGGGTTTCAGCGGTCCATAACCTGAAAAAAAGCAACCTGAAGCATCTGTAACCCGAGGTATGACTGTATCCCACAGGATTAAAATACTTGAGGTGTGTGCATGTTGTACAGTACAGTGGTACCTCGGGTTACATACGCTTCAGGTTACAGACTCCGCTAACCCAGAAATAGTACCTCGGGTTAAGAACTTTGCTTCAGGATGAGAACAGAAATCGTGCTCTGGCGGCAGCGGGAGGCCCCATTAGCTAAAGTGGTGCTTCAGGTTAAGAACGGACCTCTGGAACGAATTAAGTACTTAACCCAAGGTACCACTGTATTTCATGTGTTAAAAGGCACACCATCAAATCTTAAGGGGAAATGCACTGTATTAAGTATTCGTTTCTGTTTTTGTATCGCATAGATGGATGGAGGTGATCCGAAGTGCCACTAGTCCAGCCTCGCGCATCCACGTTTTAAGTCACGAGGAATCCCATGCTTATTGATGACTGAACTCCAAATTGTTCATTCCAACAATTGCTGCTTTTCTAGAGGACAATTGAATTCTTTCTCCTTTTAAAGTTCAGTAAAAACATAAATTCGTTTTTTAAAAAACTTGTTTTTTGTAATATTGCCTCAAGCAGGGTTGTTTACTATTATCGGCCAAGTGACTGTCTCGTATTTGTCCTTTGGTGTGGTTTTTTTTTTTTTTTTAGCTTGTGCCAGTATTAAAATATTGTCCTTGGAGTGCCAAAAGAAGTTTTCCTTGCCTCAAAGATTTGCACCAGAAATAATAGAATTTTTGGAAAGCAAAATGCCTTTTCTTTCAGACAAACCCCTCAAAGTGATTAATTAGTAAACTGCCATTTTTTTAAAAAATATATGTATTTCCTATGTATGCATTAACAGCCTTCAAATGTTCATAAGGGGCAGTCTCAAAGCAAGGAGGGGTAATTTTAATTACATTATTCAGTGTTTCTACACATTTTACTTCTAAAAATTAAAGTTACCAACCAAGGCCGTAGACTGCTCATTTCATCTTACCAGAAGCCGAGAGCATTTGCTTCAAATATGGTCGGAAGGTTCTCTCTACTCTTCCATGGCACAAACTATGTTCCAGTACATAAAATTCTGCAAGGTGAACAGTTTACATGATTAACCTGTGCAATATTTAGAACACTGATGTCCTGTGAAGGTTGAGAAGGGGAATTTGAAAGCTGGTCTAACATGTCAACAGCTGTCTGGTACAAGAATTGTGGCACTAATTTGTGGTTCAGTAAAGACAGTAACAGCATCGTGAGTTTTGGAAGAATCCTTTTCTCTCTCTCGTGTGGTATGTTTCCACACCTTTATTTAGAAATGCTACTAGAAACCAATCCACATTTTGTGTATATATATATACATCTGAAAGCAATTAGACACAACATCCTTAAATGTTTTTGCGTTTGCTATGTTTGAATCAAATGTAGCCCAGCTGGAAAACACAACATTTGCCCTTTTCACAATGTGCAAAAACGGTTCAGAATGTGGCTTACTGGAAAAGGGAATGAAGTATATCAACATCTTAAAGAACCCAATAATTTTAAGGTAATAATCTGTCATATTTCTCTACCTACTTTAAAAAAAAGTATGACGCTGAAATCTTGAAGACAGAAAATCTCATTTTTAAGAAATGCCAAAATACATGACTTGCCAGTGGTATTCCTTTAGGGAATAACAAAACCAACCAGGTTTGATCTTGCTATTTACTACTTTCAATCCATACATGCTAATTTAGCATAACTAATAGAGTGACTGTCTTGTAAACATGCCTGCAAGCTATTCAGTCCAGGTTAACTGGGCACCATCTTCCAGTATAATAAAAACAACCAATATACACCCCAGGAGTGCAAGGCAAGGGACATCTAGTTGCAATTTGTAATTGTGCTATGTGTGAACCTCTCACCTTCCCCTAGTGCTGGGTTTACCACTCCCACCTACCGGTAATTTAGACAAGTATCGTTTCTTACCTTCTCATATGACAGCAACCTACAGGAACAAACAACCACAAATTAATGTATATTTACCTGTATATAAGTAAAATTCCTGCGCATGATGGCTATAAAGTTTCAAAATTCTCAGATGCACATATAAATGAGCTGCTTTGAATCCCCACTATGCTGTCCCTTCTCTCCCCGTGTTCCTTAAACTACTGGAAACTGTTTTCCTAGATAATGTTGCCCATAAACACACTCACACACCCAAAATTGTTGCGTTTCTTTATTTCTGTGTCATGTAACATACAAGGAGTTGAAGAACAGCTTGATGTGTGACCATAAGCAATTTTTATACAGGCTTATAAATAGAGAACAGCATTACAGAAGAAAATAGAATTTGATAAAAGGATAAGGGGGGCTATTCATTGGGTATTTCCTCACAATAGCTAAAAATGAGACCTCCATGTACAGAGACAATAGATACCCAATTACCAGACACTCGGGGTAGAAGGAGAACGGCTAGTTATCAACAGAATGCTGTGCTTGTGTATTTCCTAAAGGCAGATGGCTTTGGACTAGGTTTTGATCTGATCCAGCCAGGAAATTCTTTTAATTACCTGTAAAAAGAATCCAACACATGCTGAGGGCGGCAGTAACCACCTGGGCAAATTCCTTAGCCAAGTGATCACTCCTCATTATATGAAACATATCCTTAGCACGTACTTGGTTAATAGACACCCTAGCCTGATATGTTAAGATCTGCCTTCCTCACCAAAACTGGTTTTATACGGAAAGATGCCCCATGTCTGTTTACTGTACCTTTTGCTTATGAACTAAAGATAAACTCTACTTTACTGTAACGGATTCAAACGGGGTAGCTGCCTTAAGCCTGCTGCAGCAAACACAGTACTGTCACATCTCAATTGATCTATTGTGGCGTAAGCTCTCCTGGACCATGTAGGGTATAGCACACGTTTTTGCGTGCCCAAAGGTCACAGGTTCAATCCCTGGCATTTACAGGTAAGGCAGGGGGGAAAAACAACCTCTGGAACAATGCAATCTGGGGGAGGGAACCTTAGGCCCCCCTGAAGTTATTGGAAGTACATAAGCCCCAGCCAGCAGAGCCATTGGTCAGGGATGATATGAGGAGTTGTTCCAAAAACATCTGGAGGACTGCAGGCTCCCCATCCCTGATATAGACAATACTGAGCTAGACAGAGTTAATGATCCGAGTCAGTATAAGGCAACGTCCTATGTTCTTAGTGATTTATGTTTACTGGAAGACTTTCAATTAGGTTTTCCAGGGGAAAAAATTTCCAGAGAACTTTCTGATGCCCTAAATTGATGGAGATCTGCTTTAGCATGTTTAATTTACATTTTGAGTAAAAGGAGATGGTTTTATGTGCTGTATAAATATCGCAATTTTCCCCCAACAGCCCAAAGTATTAAGTGAAATATTTGATGGGGGGGTGTCAATAAAGCAAATGTGTTTAAATGTCATAGTCGGAACAAATTCAAAGGTTTACATAAAATATTCCAATAAAAATTATTTGTGACTTAATAGCATATATCACCTCACATGGTTTAAGTTTTAGGGGAAGGCACTGAAACCTGTCAACGCTAATTTTCTGCACACCCAAAAACTATGTGTTTATATTATATATGCATGCATTCTCCCAAGGGATCGTACCTAAAATAATAGTAATTAATAATAATTTCAACTCTTGATACTGCGTAAGTTAACTAGTTCTGTATCTGTTTATTATGTTACTAATTTTATGGAACAACTTGTTTTTAGAAGTGGAAAATCCTCCGTTTCAAAATATTTGTGGATTTCTTATTTACAAAAATTTAAATCCTACGCTGCTTCTTTAAATTGATTACGGCAGTGTTTACTTTATCAGATGCATAAAGGGTCGTCTAGAGGCACACAAGTACCGAAGAAAAGTTGTAATCAGTGGCACCAAAAGGTCACGAAACATGAGAGGCAGATGAAAGTCTGCTGAATCCAAACAGATACAAGACCCACCACCAGGCCTTTTGTAGACCTGCTATCTCTTACACTTGGGCACACTGGTTACATGTATGTGCATCTGCTAACTGATAATCCTACATGCATCTGATCAAGAGGACTCTAGCCAATGAAAACACGACAACAAATCTTTCAGGTGTCATGGGGCAATCCTTTTTCCAATCTTTTTCCCCACTGTGCATTTGCAACTTCAATTCAGTAGCAAATGTCTATAAAGAAAATATGGGGCCAATTCAGATGCTTCTGCAATGGCTACAGCAAGGTGAGGTGTAGGAATAGGTCTCGGGATCTACAGTCCTGCAGCTGCCTTGATCCTTCCTCTTCAAAACGGGTGACGGAAGTGGTAATCATGTTAATCATCATTATGTAGAAAAGCCAAGACAGACATTACCCGCCCCAATCAATAAGCAGAGGTGGGTGTGCTGTGTGGAGGGGACAGCTAGAAGAATAAACCTCCGAACTTCCCCTAAAGATGTTAACAAAAACGCCCGTGCTGCAAGGTACCAAAAACACAAAACGCTACATGACAAGAACAAAACAAGACCAGATGCAACTCCCAACACGACCAACCATTGGGGGAACCAAAGAGCCCATGGCACCTAATCAGAAAACAGGAGACTTTCACTATTTCACCAGAAGTTCTGTGCACCAACACAACAGCCACCTAACCTCCTACACCCAACTACAAGAGTGCAACGGCAAGAGAAGCAGATTTCTAACGAAACGTGAAAAGTGACCCGACCCACACAAACAGGAAGCCTTTCTTGTTCAAAAGACTTGGGTTTATTTTTACAGCTCGCTTAGCGCCCTAATTATACTAAATCTTGGAAAAGTGGGAAATTTCTAGAGTAACTGTGGAAGTGTTTGGTGCTCACTAGGCAAGAATATTTTAAGACCGAAACTCCCCTGGCCAAGGGACGAGAAGCTGTATTAGCTACTCCAGCCTTTCCCATAGTGGTGCTCTCTAGAGGTTTTGAAGTGCAATTCCCATCCGCACCAGGAAGCATATGCTGACACCATGCATGTCGAAAATGCAGAAATCATACATTGCAATGTTGCATTTCCCTAGAAGAGCACAATTCTAATACGACGTTTAAAACGTGACACCCATTAACTTAAAAGGCCAAAGTAAAAAACATATAGCAAAGTTTGAGAGGGGATTTGGAACTACAATCCAAATTTGACCATAACCAGAAGAGAATTGCAATTTTACTTTATCTTCTAACAGGAGGGTAAGAGTGAATATCATGACATCAAACGCAACAGGAGTTTCCCTCCTGCAGCCTCCCACCTGCAAGCAAATTTTGGAGGTGCACAGGAGGGGGAGGAACCCCGCGGAAGTACAGTCCATTGTATAAGCAGGACACAACAACTGGACATTCTCACCCCCAAAAATTATTGTTCTGTAATCCTATGCATGTTTACTTGGGAGCAAATGCAACTGAATTCAGTGTGGGACTTAGGTAAATAGATATAGGATTGGATGCAAATCCCTAAATCTTCAAGCAAGTCTTCAACTAAACACCTCTGTTAAAAGCCATCTTTGTATAAGATCTGCCCAATTATGCAAATATAGTACTGCAAAAAAACCTACCAATTAAAAGAAAAAGGCCACAGTCAAGGTGTCTCTTGAAGTCCAATGCCCAAATCTTCAAGAGAGTTTTCTGCCTCGGTCTCAAACTGTGAATACTCCTAACAAAGTGAATTGCAATTATTTTTCTTACAGTAACAGATTGTTCACAAATAATTTCTAGAAGCTCCATTTGGAAAATGCTGTTAGGTCTTAGGCTCCATGTAGACTGGAAACTGGATCACGTGTGTGTGAGGAGTTTTCCCACAGGGTACCCTCTTCAGACTAAAAGTTGCCTCTTTTTCACCAGTACTCTGCTCATATGATTCAGGCAGGCTGGTCTCACTTCCAGATGTTACCTCCTCTCTGTTTTACAAGATTCCCCCCTTTCCTTTGTGCCTCGTGTCACAGCCCACCGCAATCATTAGAGCGCTCCAACTCTCAGGGAAGTCTTTTCAGGGAGCCTTAGGGGCAACCCTATAGAGGAGGAAGAGGTGGCAAAATCAGTTTACAGCAGACCATTTTAGCAAGCAGAATATGGTATGTGTTGAAAATGCATTTTCACACCTGGCTCATCTTTAGTCCATACGGCATAGGAAGTTCTCACTCAAGGTGTGATCAGGCATGGTTGGACTCAAAAGGGTACGTTCCGAGTTGGACTTTAACGTGTTCAATAATATTAAGACTAAAACAAAGATTTCACGTTCACTCGGAACTGTGAAATATTAAAAATGTTGACTACAGCTGCAAGCCTACCCTCCTTTACTTAGGAGCAAGTCCCACTGAAATCAATAGGACTTACTCCTGACTAGACATGGTTGGATTGTGATGTAAGTCATTGTCAGCAACCTATTTTCTTTTGTTAGCCCCTTTTAATAATTCTTGAGAACTACATCTTCACACGGATGTATTCCATTCACCTCAAGGAATTTCTTGAAAAGAAATAAGAGTCAATGGAATATCTTATCAGATATTTATACAGCATTTACAAAAAAATATTCCCAATAGGCAAAATGTTGACATTCTACTGATTTCTGCCCATTGTAAAAGAGGCCGAGTTCAGAAGATGAACCACAAAAGATGTAACAAGCAAATATACAGATATTTAACTAAAGTACAGCAGTGAGAATATCTATTTTAAGTTTTGATGAAATTTCAAGTATTCTCCCCCTTAACAATGGATCTTGGATACCAAGTTAAATCAAATGTATCTCTCAATGATCATGATTAAAAGTTTTCATATACATAAGCTTCATATATTTTATATTGTTTTTAAGATCACCATCTTACAAATTGCCATTATCCAGCCAGAATCTCTTAAGTGGTGTTTCAAGAGAGAAAAAAATATTTAGTTGTATGAGATGTTCTGATTTTACAAGGAAGTTTAAAAAAACCAAAAACCCTAATAAAACTGAATTCAGACTTTGGATTGGCACAATTTAGACTGATAAAAAAAAAACCACTAAAGCAAACAAGTATTAGAGAACCTCAAACCAAGTGATTCAGGAAACTGAAATAATCAATGTCGTACCATGATTAGAAACCCAACTCTAGATTAATAAAAAGAATAACACCGTGTAACAAAACTAGAGCAAACTTTGCATCTGAGGTACAAACCAGATTTTTTTATAGCACAGCTTTTTGACCTACAAATACAAGGTCAAATCAAACCTCTTGTCATACGGTTCGAAAATGTCATATAACAAAAGGCAAGCCAATAAACAGTTGCGACCTGCCAAAATATTTACCTCACTAGCATCATCTACAGAGAACTTGGCCATTTGTACAGAGGGATTCTATATGCACATTGAGCAAGTTTTGAGTAAAAAAAGTGACTATATACAAATCTGTACACAGAGCCAATGGTATGTTTTCCAATTCACAGATTCATCGACTTAAAGCAGTTGTCTTCAACTTGTTCAGGTCCGAGATCCATCTTAAATCCCAACCTAAAATATGATACCCACTTAGTCCCCCCCCCGCACCCCTTTATTTCATCTCCCAATCTTATGCATTTTGTTAAAATAAGACCCTGAAAGAAAACAGTGGCCGTACCATTGGGGTGCCCACTTTTAGATTGAGACATAAATCGCTTCTGAATCTGGATCGTTGAGTTGAAGACCAATGACTTAAAGCAAGATACCTGAGATTTCACAATAGCTTTAGTTTCCTAACTGCAATCCTAAATATACATCTCAGAAATTTAAAAAGATACCTCCTTTGAATATGTGCATTATTGTTTTTTTCTTTAAAAAAAAACTATACAGAGCTGAAAAACAATGCCCTTGCTATGTTGTCCATTTGTGTTGCTGCACCTTCAGGAATGTCCACACACTGGAGAGCTCACCACTGAAAGCAACAGCGGCAGACCAGCATTTGAGGAGGTGCCTATAGGAGCCACATCGAACAAGCAAACGCCGCGAAACAATACTTTAGTGGGATGATGTGCTTCCTCCTCCAGTTACTGAAAACCTGGTGGCGGGGGAGAAATGGTGTCATGAAAGCAAAACCGGTGATCAAGCTATTTTATAATGGCAGTTAAGATGATGCTTTTCAAGCCTATGGCTCTAGAGATGGAGGCAACCTCAGAAGATTCCAAAATCAATCCAAAACACACCCAAGTTTGAGAAACGCTGTTCTTAAAAGTGCCCAATTGGCCCTCCCCTGCCCCTCATATGCTCTGGTAATTTTACTCTCTTTGCAATTTGCTATGCTCTCATAAGACATTTGCTCAAATCCAAAGTTTGTGGATGTCTTAAAACCTGCCACTACAGTGGAACCTCGGTTGTCGAACGTAATTTGTTCTGGAAGACCGTTCGACTTCCGAAATATTTTGACAACCAAGGCGCAATTGCGGGTCAGCAAAATCCATTGGGGGAAAATGGAGCAACCCGCCTCGGAAGCCGTTCAACTTCCAAGGCACGTTCAAAAATGGAAGCATTCACTTCCAGGTTGTCGGCGTTCGAAAGCCAAAACGTTCTACTTCCAAAGCATTCGGCAACCGAGGTTCCACTGTATACCCAATCTGATAGCAAACAGTAAATTAGTGAATAACTCAAGACTATTCCTTAGATTAAAGAGTCAATGGTTCTGCTAATAACTTATACCCTGTGACATCCTTGATTGTAGGAATGTTCCCCACTTACTAAGTCATACAATATTACCTAATAAGCATGAGATCAAACAAGCAGGGATTTCTGCTAGGAGAATTCACATCTCCTTCTGGCAGAGAATTCAGGTTTCATACTCCTTGGCCATGTGAGTTAGGATACCACTGATACATTTACGTTGAAGGAATCACACTGAATTGGATACTACTGTTTCCTGCTAGGTGGTTTTACTATACCTCTGAAGCCTCTCCACGAGCTCTGTCACCATGGTATCTGAAATGCCTGGACATGCTTCTTCAGCCAAATAGATAGCCTCTCTCAGTTCTTCTATGGATCCCATGTTCCCCCCGCAAGCTTGACTCCTCTCTTTCAGCTGAATCAAAACAAAAAAAGGGTGTTAGCCATGTAACCATTTGAAATGCGTATACAATCTAAATGAGCAAAAGGAGTTTTTTAAAAAATCAAGTACCACCACACTTTAGATCTACAGACTGCATGGAGATCTACAACGTAAATTGAAACTATTGTATGTTATCAAGCAAATCTCAAGGAATCTCTAAAAGCATGAGCAGGGCTTTAACTTGACAACTACTTATAAATGCATGGTTTAAGAGCCATAATGCAGGGCAACATTCTACACAGACAAATGTATAGCAGGGTCATGTCCCTTATTTTCAGCACAATAGCCTTTCCCATCCTGATCTCCCTCCCTGAACAATATGTTCCCTTTAAAAGCACCAGGAACTCACAGAAGTAACCAGGAGGCTGCTGTGCCAAAAAAGGAAAGTAATTTTACTGCACAAATAAATTGCCTCTAATGGCAACGAACACATTTAGTGAGTCACTAGGCTACCTTTTCGTTGGGAAAGAGTCCTTTTTCGTCTCCTAATAGGAATTTGCCACTCCATACCCAGGACTCAGAGTGGTTAACAGTTTTAACCCAGCAAAATAAAAACTGCAGAATCGAACACACAGCTAATATATAAAAAGTAGCCATGCCTGTGTGTTATGGGGAATGGTTGACGCCTCTCACACCACAAGGTGCTTCTCTGTGGCACTGTGGGAGACGTGGGTGGCGCTGTGGGTTAAACCACAGAGCCTAGAACTTGCCGATCAGAAGGTCGGCAGTTCGAATCCCCGCAACGGGGTGAGCTCCCATTGCTTGGTCCCTGCCCCTGCCCACCTAGCAGGTCGAAAGCACGTCAAAGTGCAAGTAGATAAATAGGTACCGCTCTGGCGGGAAGGTAAATGGTGTTTCCGTGCGCTACTCTGGTCCGCCAGAAGCGGCTTAGTCCTGCTGGCCACATGACCCAGAAGCTGTACGCTGGCTCCCTCGGCCAATAAAGCGAGATGAGTGCCGCAACCCCAGAGTCGGCCACAACTGGACCTAATGGTCAGGGGTCCCTTTACCTTTAACTTAAGAAATGTGGGCTGCACTACAGCAACTGCCCCCCGCCCTCTTCAAAATAGAGGTGGGAGAAGGACTTCTACTGCTTCTCCTTCTGGCTCACTAACATAACTGCTAATGTCTCCACCTCCCACCATGAGGCCCTTAAAACCAGGAAGGGAACGGGAAGCAGAGGGGGCAGGAACAAATGCCGCTTCATCACAGCACTGCGTTTCTCTAACCAGGGTTTCCCAAACGTGGGTCTCCAGCTATTGTTGGACTACAACTCCCATCATCCCTAGCTAGCAGGTCAGGGATGATGGGAACTGTAGTCCAAAATCAAATTTGGAACCCAAGTTTGGGAAACTCTGCTCTAACTCTTGAAGACCAGAAGATGGACAGATACCCGCTTTACTCTGCAGGCAGTAATGTGTACTCCCAACTCTGGTGCATATTAAATTCAAGTTTCGACAGTCTATCTGCTGCTACCATGGTGTAATCTTCCCCCAACATGGAGCTCACCAGATATTGCTGAACTACAGCCCCAATCATTGCTAGATAAGGTGAAAAATATGCCCTAGTGCCTTTCAGCATCAAGTCCTGGTTCAAACTTACATCTCTCCCAAAATCCTCCTAGATCTTAAGCTAGGAAGCTGCTCTATCTCAGCTCCAGCCTCCCATCTGCTGTGCAGCTAGAATGCTGTTGATCTTCTTTGCAGAGTTATTGCAAAGACAGGATAGTCTTTGAGCTTCTGAACAGGGCTATATAGATATTTAATTGTTACTACTACTGTTTCCAATATGAAGGGATCAAAATATCACTGCAACTCAGGGTTTCCCAAACTGGGGTCTCCAGCTGTTTTTATACTACAATTCCCATCATCCCTGACCACTAGCTAGGGATGATGGGAGTTGTAGTCCAAAAACTGCTGGAGACCCATGTTTGGGAAACCCTGCTCTAATTCTCATTTTTTTAAAAACGCAATCTTTCATTTATCCTATATGTACTTAAAGAAGCAAAACTAATTACATTTGTTTTCCTGTATTTTCTCTCATCATTTCTAAAGCAAAGGTGGGGAACACCAGGCTCAGGGACCAAATAAAAGGTAAAGGTAAAGGGACCCCTGACCATTATGTCCAGTCATGGCCAACTCTGGGGTTGCGGCGCTCATCTCGCTTTACTGGCCGAGGGAGCCGGCGTACAGCTTCCGGGTCATGTGGCCAGCATGACTAAGCCGTGGCGAACCAGAGCAGCGCACGGAAACGCCATTTACCTTCCCGCCGGAGTGGTACCTATTTATCTACCTGCACTTGGACGTGCTTTCGAACTGCTAGGTTGGCAGGAGCAGGAACCGAGCAACGGGAGCTCACCCCGTCGCGGGGATTCGAACCGCCAACCTTCCGATTGGCAAGTCCTAGGCTCAATGGTTTAACCCACAATACACAGACTCTATTTGTTGCTTGGGACGCTTCCTCAGGCCCTGCCTCTCCTACCCAGACCACAACCCTCACCATGCCAGGCTCCACAGTCTCTCTGAGAACATTTGCCTGGCTGGAAGGGTTCCTTAAATGGTGAAAGCACCTCTAGCTTGCCAAGAGAGAGGAATGTACGTATATAGAGAGACTTTTGAATGTCAGGAATGTAGCCTACTATACAAAAGGGAGGCTCATATATTTTGCTCCGCCCATTTTGTACCTGGCCCCACCCACCACAGGCATGAGTCCCCCCACCAGGAAGGCCGACCACAAGGCAATGTGGTCCTCACGTAGACTGGAAAACGGTGAACCTGATGGAAATTTACCTCTGTGAATAATGGCGATATGATTGTTGATAAGCACCGAGATAAAGGACGCCTCTGAATGGTATTTTCCTTTGGGAGAAAAAATAAAGAATTCCATGATACATTAAGCGAGATACACATACTGAACATTTTCTCATTCTTTTCCTATATTCTACATTTTATGCAACACACACTTCCAAGTACAAATACATCCAGAATTCATTAATGCATTATTGCAAGCTGAAATTCAATTTTGAACAAGTGGAACTCCTTCAGTATATCACATAACAAAAGTTCTATTACAAATAACAAGGAAATGTAGTTAAACAGACAATTAACTATGTAGCAAGGTGTACTTTAGGATTATGAAATATTTCAGATGTGCAATACCAAATAAGTTAAATTTGAGGTGGGTGGGAAGTATGTATCTGATGAAACTTCAGGAAGGAGTTGGTTTACTATTTGCAAACATATAAAACAAAGCAAGGGAAGACATTACAGGAACACATGTGCACATGCTTAATGCGTAAACAGGGGCACTGGCACACTGAGGATGGCAAACAACTGCTGCATCACTGCCACATGCCAACCCAGGAATATCCTTCAGTGGCACTAATACAGTGGCTGCTGCTAGCATCATCAGATGCAGCATTGCACAAAGCAATCGCAGGTTTGGGTAGACAGACTCTGTGACAGGGATAGCATTAAAAATATCCCATCTGCCAGCTACTTGACCCAGAGATCTGGCACCGCCCTTTTTTCACTGTTGTTCCCAAATGCCCAACACCCGGTTGGTTGTCAGGCACTGGGGAACCACAGTGAAAGGGGGTTTACCTGCGCCCAGGAAGCTGCTGCTTTGAAGGCCCTTTTTTCTGTACTTCCAAAGGGCTGGCAAAGCTGCTTTCTGCAAGGATCGGCTGTGCGATCAGGTTCCAGCTGTGTCTATCTGTCCCACATCTGACACCGCATATAAGGTCAGGTCTCGGGTAGGTGGGCATGGTTTGGGGGAAATTGCCTCTCAGGCCAAACTGGGCCCCTTGCCGGGTCAAAATTTGCCCAGGGGCCAGAGGTTCCCCAACCCTATTTCGTATGGGATGATTGATTAGTAGCTTTGCTTGCCCCCGGAGTCCACACGCTTCCGCTGCGGTGCTCTGCTCCAAAGGGCTCCTCACAGCTTCAGCAGAGTGCATACACAGCGTAGAAACAGAAGCTGTTGCCGTGTGTGCGTAATAAATCAGGCGTAACGCACGGTGTCTTCCTTATCTTACAAATAGCTTTATTCTCGTAGCAAAAACAACAGTTCATAACTCTCCTGGTGACAAAGCACACATTTCTGCTCCTCTCTCGCAACGGAGCAACACACACTCTGAGAGACACAGTAGAACACTCCCCTCAGTATTCTAAACCACGCCTCAGAATGTGAGACGTCACTCAGAACTTCTTAACCCTGTAAGTTCTGATTCTCTCCATATTTCGTTGCACAGGAATTTTGATGGAACCTATACTTAGCAGTCTGCACACTGAGTTCTGAATGTGCAGAGAGTTACAAAGGGTTGCACCCAATGCTGCTGTTCTGCTTGCACAACCGACACCTGCTTGTGCAATGGAACGTCCCCCTCTTCTCCTCCTGCAGCCCTCTGCACACCACCTCGACTGCTCCACAAAGTTTAGGGCAGGGGTCGGCAAGGTTTACCTCGCCTGGGCCGGTTCACCCCAGCAGAAATCGCCCCATGGGCCGGATCGTGTGCGTGTGTGTGAGCACACACGCCTGTGATTTCTGGCGTCTGCGTCAACACAATTTCCAGCGTCTGCGCAGACGCGATTTTCTGCGCTGCAGAAGCGAGTTCCCATGCTGTGCTCTGCCGGTTTAGAGCAGCACGTGGAGACTCACCGAGCGGGCGGCTCAGGGTCCGGTTTAACAACCCCCATGGGCCGCTTGTGGCCCATGGGCCTTAGGTTGCCTACCCCTGGTTTAGGGCACCTCCTGGAGCTAATTGTGTGGCTGCACAGAGAGGAAGAGCAAGTCGTGTTAAGCAAGAGAAACACTGCATACAGGGTATAACCTGAAACCTCACATGTAAGAGCCGTAAGCTGTGATAATGAAAGTTGAAAAGCATGCGTTGCTTCTTAAAATACTTTCAGTTTCTTGTTTCCTCCAGTGTCTATAAATACCTTGTTCCTTTCCCACTCGTGTAGCTGAGTAGCTCCATTCTCGAGGTTCTTGGGATCTTTCTCTCGGATTGTAAATATCCAGTCGCCTGAATCACTGCCACCCGAGGCTTGGCCATCTGTTTCCCTTTAGCACAAATATTTTTTCATGGGTTATTGCAAAGAAAATAATCACTTTATTCATATGATCGTCATCGGCCGTTAATAAAACTAAACTGGCAAACTCGAACGTGATTACTTTAAACCAACACCATCAACAAAATTATAAAATTATACAAAGAAAAAGTGGTCTGAAATAGGTTTTCAATAATTAGGCGCCAGAATTATTACATCTAGCATAAATTACAAATCTGCTCCATGATCCGTTTCTGGATTTATACAATCTTAAAAGGTAAAGGTAAAGGACCCCTGACAGTTAGGTCCAGTCGCAGACGACTCTGGGGTTGCGGCGTTCATCTCGCTTTACAGGCGAGCCAACGTCTGTCCGCAGACAGTTTTTCTGGGTCATGTGGCCAGCATGACTAAGCTGCTTCTGGCGCAACCAGAGCAGTGCACAGAAACGCCATTTACCTTCCTGCTGGAGTTGTACCTATTTATCTATTTGCACTTTTGGCGTGCTTTTGAACTGCTAGGTTGGCAGGAGCTGGGACCAAGCAACGGGAGCTCACCTCGTCGCAGGGATTCAAACTGCCGACCTTCTGATTGGCAAGTCCAAGAGGCTCAGTGGTTTAGACCACAGCGCCACCCACGTCCCATGACATTATACATCTTAGCAGCATGCAACAAGCCCGACTAAAGCAGCACTTTTAAAATCCTGTCCTACAGCTCTCTTATACACAAGGGTGCCATGCTTGGGGCATGCTTGCTTCAGAGTATTCCTCCTACATTTCATTGGGGGGGGGGGAAGATTAATTTTTAAGTTTTTAAAAAAACAAAAACAAAAAAGCAACAACAACCAGATTAACAAATTTAACAAATCTTAAGATTAACAGTTTAAAAAATAAAAATTAATTTCCAACTGAATAAATCCTTAGAGGTTGACTTCCCACTCTTATCTTCATGTTGTTTTTATCGCCCAACCTTTCCTGCTGCATTATACAAAAAAAAATAATCTTATCTATTACAAAACTTTGACAAAATTATTTTCATAATTCTTTCTCAAATCCCACTCATGGTTTCGTTTATCTATGATTCTACCCCAAATAGTCCAAAAAAAACAAAGAAATGCACTCTTAAAACAAATTCCTTGTCTTGATCTCTTACTTGCTGTCCTCATATTCTTTTACTTCTAAAATCCAACTTTAATTAAAACTTTCCCTCCCACACTTCAGATAACAGGTGACTGCTCCTCCAGTTATTTCTGGTTACCCAAAGCACTGAAAAAGGAAGGATTATGTACATACAGGTGTACCTCGGAAGTTGAACGAAATCCGTTCCAGAAGTCCGTTAGACTTCCAAAACGTTCGGAAACCAAGGCATGGCTTCTGATTGGCTGCAGGAAGCTCCTGCAGCCAATCAGAAGCCGCATCGGACGTTCGGGTTCCAAAGAATGTTCGCAAACCGGAACACTCACTTCTGGGTTTGTGGTATTCGGAAGCCAAAACGTTAGACTCGCAAGGCATTTGGAATCCAAGGTACGACTATACTCTTAAAGTTATGTTACTTTTTAGCAGTTTAATTTTGAGTATGTCCAATATATGTGTTTTTTTTTAAGCTTGGCCTACCACATCTGCAGTATTCTCCCGCTTTCACGCTTACCCATCTGAATCTTCGGAGCTGGAGTTATCATGATTCTGCTCAGACTTCCATCTTTTATGCCTGTCGATGAGATCTGTCAAATAAGAGGTTTTCTTTGCGTTCCGTATTATAAACTTGTGCTTCAGCAGTTCTTTTGCCGTTGGTCTCTTAAAAATAAAAGCAAGTTGCTTTGCTTAATACACTTCAGTTGATTTACAAGGAGATAACTGAGAAAAAGAAACTGCTAAATGTTAAACAAACAGTTACTGAAGACAGACACCAGGCATTGGTATATTCTAAGAAATGTGCATTTGTGGATAATGAATGCTTAATTTTCCTGTATCACTTTTATTCCTTTCTCAGCATATAGCAGGGGTAGGCAACCTAAGGCCTGGGGGCCAGATCCGGCCCAATCGCCTTCTAAATCCGGCCCGTGTACGGTCCAGGAATCAGCGTGTTTTTACATGAGTAGAATGTGCCCTTTTATTTAAAATGCATCTCTGGGTTATTTGTGGGGCCTGCCTGGTGTTTTTCCATGAGTAAAATGTGTATTTTTATTTAAAATGCATCTCTGGGTTATTTGTGGGGCATAGGAATTCATTCATGGATTTTTCTTCCAAAATATAGTCCAGCCCACCACATGGTCTGAGGGACGGTGGACCGGCCCACGGCTGAAAAAGGTTGCTGACCCCTGGCATATAGATTTCACTAATAATATACGTAGATGAGCCACAGTAGACTTTAGGCATGGATTCATTAATAATTTTAAACGGACTCGTCAATTCAATTCATGCACAGCTACCTAAATCCCTAGCTGCCAATCAAGCATTTCCCTATTCCACATTCCAGAAACAACCATTGCACACAACAGGAAGGTGGTCAATGCATTGGCTGAAACCCTTTGCCCCGTCCAAGTCCTTCCACGATGAAAGTAGTTGCTAATCAGTAGTATAGAAGGATCATTAAAAGTTAGAAACAGATTAAAATGTAGGTAGCTTGTAAACCTCCATCAAAATATTTTGATCCTAGAGAATATAAGAAAGCTAAACAATTTTGTGGAAGTGACACCTGTTTATCATCAGCCTGAACTGTGGACTGAATAGACAAAGTGAAACCCACATGAAATGAACATGGTTTTGGCAAAGATTTTTGTATTTGAAAGAAACCCTCTCAATTCTCCTTTATCTTAACTGAAAGAGGCTGATTTGAATGAAATGCTTCGGCAAGCCAGTTGGATAGGTGAGGTACAAATAACATTATTATTATTACAGTGGTACCTCGGGTTACGTACTTAATTCGTTCCGGAGGTCCGTTCTTAACCTGAAACTGTTCTTAACCTGAAGCACCACTTTAGCTAATGGGGCCTCCTGCTGCTGCTGTGCCGCCGGAGCACGATTTCTGTTCTCATCCTGAAGCAAAATTCTTAACCTGAGGTAATATTTCTGGGTTAGCAGAGTCTGTAACCTGAAGCGTATGTAACCTGAAGCGTATGTAACCCGAGGTACCACATTATTATTATTATTATTATTATTATTATTATTATTATTATTATTAAATTCAATGTGTAATCAATTTTTTAAAAAGTAATATGGGAAGGAGAAAGGCAGACATTTTCAGGATAAAGCTCCACAAAAAACAGGGGCATGTCAGAATAAAATTATTTTGTTGTTAAAGAAAAGTATATACAATACACAGAACATTCAAACGTTATCTACAGTTCAGTCTTCCATTTTCCCACATGTGCGTTAAGCAACATGACCAAAGGTATATGGGGTGTGGAAAAACCAAAACAACTTACAAAACTTGGGTCCTTGTTCAAGCAGGCTTCAACAAACTCCTTCAGAGGTTTGCTATAGTTTCCTTCTAATGTTGGTGGGTTGTTCTTTGGGATCAGGAAGAGAACTTTCATGGGATGCAGCTCTGAATGTGGAGGCTCACCTTTCGCAAGCTCTATGGCTGTTATCCCCAGTGACCAGATATCTGCCTGTAACACAGAAGCCATCTTACTTACAGCAGGAGGGAGACAAAAAGGGAGCCCTTTCGTTGAAACCAACTGCAACATTTCATTCATTTCACTGACTGATCATTCATTAAACAAGCACACCCTTCCCTCTGCATCTTAATTTTAGGTATTTGAAATAAGCACTCAAAATAAACATGAGCGGTCTGTTTTTCAAACCCGTTTACGTAACAATTCTGGAAATATTATAATCCTAAACACTTGGGTGAGCAGTAAGGGCTATACAAAAGGGATCCAGGTAAATCCTCCTAAGAAAATTTCAGCGTGATGAGCAGTCTGAAGGTCCTTGTGTGAGAGACAGGGAAGCAGAAATCTCTCAGGATGAGAGGCTGGGAGAAGAGAGGAATACCCCCAGGTGAGAGCTGGGAGGACACGCCCTTTTCGGTATGGGACAAAGGTTAAGATATATTGGGGAGAGAGGATCCTGTACTTTTTATCTCTTCTATCTTTTCTTTCTTCTTTTATTCTCTCTCTCTCTCTCTCTCTCTCTCTCTCTCTCTCTGTGTGTGTGTGTGTGTGCGTGTGCTTGTAACTAGCTTGTCTTTTATTGTACTGTGATAAGTGTTAATAAAACATACAGTATATATACAAACCTATATATAGAAAATATACAGTATACAGTGGTACTTGGTTCTCGAATTTAATCCATTCCGGTAGTCCGTTCAACTCCAGAAACCGTTCAAAAACCAAGGTGCAGCTTCCGATTGGCTGCAGGAGTTTCCTGCACTAATCGGAAGCTGCAGAAGCCGCGTTGGACATTAGGCTTCCGAAAAACTGGAATACTGACTTCTGGGTTTATGGAGTTCGGGAGCTGATTTGTCCGGGAGCCAAGCCGTTCGAGTACCAAGGTACCACTGTGCGTGCGTGCGTGTGTGTGTGTGTGTGTGTGTGTGTCTCAATATCAGCATGGCAGAATAATATTATTTCACCTAACAAAGACAACAGAAGAAAATATTTTCAGGCCCAACTCTGAACCCTAAGCAGTCCTCCTTTAATCTTACCTTTGAATCATACGCTGACTGCTTTATTACTTCTGGTGCCATCCAAAACGGTGTACCCACAAAGGTATTTCTCTTTATTTGTGTATCAGTTAGTTGTCCGGCTACACCAAAATCTGCTAGTTTGACTTCTCCTTGTTCAGACAGCAGCACATTAGCAGCTAGAAAATATTTTTTTTGAAAAAGAATGTTGAGTTCGAATGTTTAAGCTAAACAGGTTGACTTTGTCAAGGACCCACAGAAATAAGGACTAGCTTATGTGATTTGATTTCAGTGGGTCTACTCTAACCATGACTAAGACTAGATCCAACTCAAAGCATTTGAAACTTAAACCCTACAAAGTTTTACCTTTAATATCTCTGTGGATTTTCTTTTCTGAATGCAAATAATCAAGGCCTTTCAGAATCTCTCTCAATATCGTAGCAATCTGGATTTCATCAAGAGACCCTGGTTCTAACTAGGAGAAAACACAACAGATTATTTTTCCAAGATAAATGTTGCACAAATACAGCTGATAAACCTTTGCGGGTGGGGAAATTGAAGTCAAGAATTTTAGACACTTCATACACAATAGAGGAGAAAACGTGAGCAATCAGCAACGACACAAAACTACAGAAGTATTTATTTTGACCATTTCTGCACATTCATGTTCTCAGACAGTGGCATTACAAAAAGCCAACTCGGGGTGTAAGCTTTTCCCCTTGGGAACTGGGATAGGCTGGGAGGAAGGCTGCGAGGAATCGGAGGGAGGGTGCCGAAGAATCAGGCATTCAGCTGGAAGGGAATCTGCTCCCCTATAATCAGTTCAATACTGAATCACTTGTGGAGTTTTCCATGTTTGACTGGGCTGCTCTAGGAGGACAGAGCCATTTGAGGCAAACAGCCTCTGCTCACTCATCATTATTCCAATTTTATTACAGCGGATCATGGCTCACAGTTTTCCTATTCAATATCCAAGGAAGATGATTAAGAATGGGGCATTTATTCCAATAAAAATCAAATGACACAATCAAAGTACTTTTTCCTGTATTATTAAGCCAAGAACTAATGGTTCAGGTACATAAATTTACCCTTTTACTAAAGTTAGTTAGTACAAATTTATGAGGCTTACATGAAGCTGGCTTGGAATCATCAAAGTGAGGGTGGGAAATAAATGCAACAAATAAATACCGTATTTTTCGCTCTATAAGACGCACCAGACCACAAGACACACCTAGTTTTTGGAGGAGGAAAACAAGGGGGGGGGAATCTGAATCTCAGAAGCCAGAACAGCAAGAGGGATCACTGCGCAGTGAAAGCAGCAATCCCTCTTGCTGTTCTGGCTTCTGGGATAGCTGCGCAGCCTGCATTCGCTCCATAAGATGCACACACATTTCCCCTTACTTTTTAGGAGGGAAAAAGTGAGTCTTATAGAGCAAAAAATATGGTAAATTCCTATTGGGGAGATCCAGTGTAGCAAAAACTTTTCTTCTTCCCAACTTCCCCCTTGCACCTCCTATGCACTCTCAAGATCTGACCTGGAGGGTTGGGGCACACCAGAGCAGTTTTTGGGGTGCAGGAGTGCTGGAGAGGAAAGAAAAGAAGTTGGATGTCTTTCTGTTTAAGCAGTCGGACATCACTGTACATCACTCTGAATTTATAATGCACATAGAAAGAACTGCAAATTCAGATAAATACCCTTTAGTTCCATTACTATAAGCTGATTACTTACAAGGTCAAGAGCAGAACCTCCGCCAAGATATTCCATTATTATCCATAATTTTGTATCCTGTAAAGGTAGAAAAATATTTATCTAAATATCAGCCAAAAAAAAATTAAGAATTTAGATTTTTTTTTTTACATCGTTTTCATTAATGCTTTATATATAAGTAAAAAATAGTGCCCAGTCCCTTTTCCTTTTGTGCCCTGCCTTTTAAAATGTAAGCCTGGGGAGCAAGCATTGTCTTACCACAAATATTCATAAGCTACTCTAGGAATTGGTTTTGACTGAAGGGAAATATATAAACACACACACAGCTCTCTCCTGCAATTTTGCTTCTGCAAAACTAAGGAACATATACTTTTGAGGCCCTTATCCTGGAAATAAGTTCTACTACTAAACAGAGTGAGTCTTCAGAGTAAACACCCATTTTGTAAACATATCAAACAGTATCACTTTGTATATCAACTTAAAAATGATGTGTTTCAAGTTAAAGCAGTGAAGTAAGTTAATGGATATATTTCAATTTCCCAAAAAGTTTCAGTTTTCTTCCAAAAGGGGCAAATTGTCTTGAAAATTCCAGAAATTTTACATCCATAATTATATATATACTTGAGTAGAGTAGATACATCCGTAACTATATATATACTTGAGTAGAGTAGCTTTCAAGCTATGTTCTAAGGATCCCTAGGGTTGCCCAAAAACTCTTCAGGGGTCCCTCAAACCAAAGATCAATAATGGTTGGCAGGTGTTCCTCAAAGGACAGCTTGCCCATTATTCCAATCTTTGTCTACAGTGGCTTAGGACCACAATACCTGAAGGATTGCCTCTTTCCATGTGAACCTACCCGGACCCTGAAATCACCTTCTGAGGCCCTTCTTTGTGTGCCCTCTCCTCAAGAGGTCCGGAGGGTGGCAACATGAGAATGGGCCTTCTCTGCAGTGGCTCCCCATTTGTGGAATGCTCTTCCCAGGGAAGTTCACCTGGCCACCTTCATTATATATTTTTAGGCACCAGGAGAAAACTTTCCACAACTTAAGAAGGTTATTATGAAGACGCCATTTCCTCTTTCAGCAAGTCTGCTAAGCGGTGGTTTTTATCCTAATCAGTATCTGTGTTAGATCTGAAATTTTTATATATGCTGTTGTCTTATACATGCTTTTATTGTATTGTGAAATTGCTTCAACGTGCTTCAACAGAAACAAGTAATAAATGAAGCAAACAACAACAACACCATTAACATTATTTTGCATTTCTACCATACGTGGATCTGAGGCTTAGGATATTTTTCCAGCACAATCATGGGTGCACAACCTCAGCAACCCTACACTTAAATACCATCCAAGCACAATTCACTGCCAGCAATCAGTTTGTTTAATATTAGCAGTTCCGTGGACTCGTGACTCATTCCCTCCAAATACAGAAGCAAACAGTTTCTTAAAGAGTCAATGGATGCAATCCAAAAAAGTCTGCAGCTCACTCAACATGCGCATAAGAGATTTTAACTTTTCTTTTTAAGGCAACTACAGTCTCTCCTCCTCAGCCATCGAAGCTGCTTCTTAAATTCTCAGAAGCTGCAAAAGCAGTTTGCAGAGAGGGGCAAGGCTGTAAATTTTAAAAATAAATGGAAAGCTCTCATTGCTACATGCACTCTTTTGTGTATTCAAATGCGCTTTCAAGGCCAAAAAGCCAAACTTGCCTTGCTTGCAATACTGCTGGCTCAATTAAGTGAAACTATTTACTGAGGAAAATATCCCTTTATACTCTGCTTCTCTGACAGTTGAATGAACAAACATTTTGGCCAACATACAATATCATATTTATCATTTACTTGAAACATATATAATGAAAGGGAAACTATCACAGGGTAACCTTGGGGACATGGTCTTCTTACTCTGCAAACACAGTATTAGTTGATATAGCAAATGTTAGAGGAAGTCAAAGAAATAAGCAAACGAGTTTTATGTTATGAAAAATAATTGTTTTTAATTTTTCTTGTTGTTTCTGTATGTTTTATTTATCTTTTTATTTTTATTTTGTCTCTTTTATTATTATGTGTTTTTGTATATTTGTCTTTGTAAAATCTTAATAAATATTTCTTAAAAAAATAAAATAAAACAAATTCCAGTCAGTTTCTAAACAAATCCAGAGCGCCAAGCGACCGATTATGAAGCTGGCTTGCTTAAGTAACCAGAGTGTGTTTCCAACCACCAAGCTCTGTTTGTACATAAATGACAAGCCAGGATTAGGAGGGAAACTGCAAGGAAACTCCACAGAACCTCCTAGACCAGGAGGAGAGAAGTGCATGTGAGCCAAAGACTTCGCCCAGGCTCCTAGATGATGCCTGTAGCACAAACCAGGGTTTAGTGTTACTTGTGAACCAGCCCCGTGTTCTTATACCTTTACTGTTTTAATAATATGATTTGATGTGGTGGACGTGCCCAAGGATTAAGGTTTTCTGGGAAATGATTTATAATGAAATGAAAAAGGTATTTAAATATACCTTCTTGAAGAAACCAGAGGCTTTTCTCTTGGGCATAGTCGGCCATTTGGTGCCAAAGAAGGATAGAACTTTTTTTATGTATGCTACAACGGCAGCAAGAATACTTATAGCAAAGCACTGGAAGACGCAAGATCTACCCACTCTGGAAGAATGGCAGATGAAATTGATTGACTGTATGGGACTGGCAGAAATGACTGGCAGAATCCGCGACCAGGGAGAAGAGTCGGCAGAAGAAGATTGGAAGAAATTTAAGGATTATTTACAGAAATATTGCAAAATTAATGAACTTTGAAAGATGCTGGATTGAATTTATGTGGTCTCTAGCTGTTATGGTAAAAAGAATTGGTATAAATATTGTTTAAGTTACAAAATTTAAGAAGTTGATTGGAAAATAAGGTGTTAGTTAAATGGAATGTTAAGAGATTAGGATTTGCTGGATAAACAATTTGAACTAGAAAACAAGAAGGGGAGGTATGAGGAAGTCAAGGAAATATGTTATTGAAAAATTGGTATTGAAATTGATTTGTTTTTTAATATTTTTTTCTTTTTCTTTTTTGTTTGTATAAAATTGAAAACTCTAATAAATATCTATAAAAAAAAGATATAGCAAATGTTATTTGCAACTGCTTTTCACCAACTCTCCCCCTCAATTTACCAATAACCCCCTCTTAACCTCACAGAATCATAGAACTGCAGAGTTGGAAGGGACCCCCAACATCATATAGCTCAACCCATTGCAATGCTGGAATCCTGTCCAATACTGTCCCTTGGTGGGATCAAACCACCAACCTTCTGGTTCAAAGCCAGATGGATTGACCCATTGCACCACCTAAGATCTCAATCCAAATGTATTGCCCATGAATGTCTTACCATCATTTCAATGAATATAAGGGGGAGGGGGTTTACTACATTCTTGAGTATTTGGCCTATTTTCAGAGCAACGGTGCCTCTTTGCCCCTAGTCTAGAAATAGTTTTCTCTATAGTTTGTTCCTGAACATGGAAGATGATATTTATGGAGGAAGAGCTCAGGGAACTACCCTGTGTCCCGCAAATGGCACAAGGAGGAATTACAATATTAAAATATGTGGGCATGAATGTAAGTTTTAGAACCAAAGAAACAGTTTGGGGGAAGCCAATCTCACATGTGCTGCATTATTACAAGTAAGAAAGGACAGGTGATTCATGCTAATTATCCCATTACATTCAAATGGATTATGTCTGTGTCATATTCAACTCTGGTCACATCCATTTGGGACAAAAACCTGGAAGTATCCATAGAAACGAAATAAAGAATATTAGAGGCCTAAAACTGATGGCCCATAAATAGCAGGAGGAAAAACCAGTATGTTCGGTTTGGAGGAGAGAAATGGGAAATAAGACTTCTCAAAAACAAGGCTGAGTTTTTCTCCAATATGAGATGACAACATCCTGCACCCACAAAGGGCTAAGACTCACATTAGGAAGAATTTTTGAACTCCAGGAGTGAAGAAGCATGGGAATCAATTGCCTGAACTTACATGAAATCTCTAGCCCAATAGAATATGTCAAAAAATACTGATTAAATGACTTGAAGCAGACTTGATCCCCAAGGCAGAAGGAGTTAGTGAGTTAGCTTCTTAAGATCAAAGTCCGGCAAAGAAGGGAATCTGTCACTGAAGTTGAAAGTGGACCGTTCTTTGCAACACAGATGCTTTAGACCAGATCCTTGATCTATGGATGGGGAACTAAACAATGGCAGGCAAAGTCCTTCATTTCCATTTCTGTATTAGTTCTAATAAAAGGTGTAACCTACAATGTTCTAAAGTCCTCTACAAGTAAAATGCTTGGAAGTTGTCCACTAAGAAAATGAGACTTAAGTACTTTAAGTTGCCCAAATGTTTTACTCCTACATTCACAGACTGACCTCTGCAACCCTTTTATCTATGTTTCCTTTGATCACTATCTTCCAGTTGTTAAATCTCACTTCTCCAGGTAACATTATAAGCATTAAAAAACAAAAACACCTTTACAAATCAAGTATGTAGCATCTTCAGCAAAAACTAGGGTTGGAAGATGCTTCTTTTAAAAATTGCAGCATTAGTCTCTTGCAGCAAGAAATGCAGACAACTGGTTTACTGAAGCCTAGGTTTTTATGGGCAGGAGCAGATTTCACTAGATGAGTGAGTAAGCTGTATTTCTTCCAACCTTGCTGAGTTCCACTTAAGCAACTTGTCCAATGTTGTGAAAAAGGACTGGTAAAGATAAGAGGGAGCATAAAGCAGAAATACTCATTTGTGGTATGTCAAATCAACGTGGTATCCACTTAAGAGATGAGCCCAGACACCGAAGCTCTAGTCTTGCTTCAGATCCAAGGACCAATAATGCATTTCAATGATTTCCTTGTGTTGACTAGATTGACTTTGCCAATTGTAGTGTACCACCTTTAACACGAAAAGGCCTGGAATCAGAAGGTGCAATCTCAGGGATTATAGGGTTTCTATAATCCCACAAGGAAACCTTTGAGAGATGAAAATGTTGGGCTGAAGATCATTCTCAAGACAGGTTGCAGAACTGATTAGAAACCATTGGCTGGTGAGCATTTCTAAGAGGCTTACCTCTTTTTAAGTCCCTCGAATCATGATGGATGCTATCTGCCCTTGAACTACATCCCTTTGATGGGAGAAATACTCAGCTCCAAATGTTATCTTCTAAACAACCAATTCTTACTGCAAGCTGCCCCAAAGATCCCTGCTGTCAGAGAAGTTATTCTGGTTCTGCACATAGCACATTTGCCCTTTTCATTGAAAGATCCCCATCCATCCAAAATAGTAAACCACAAAGGGGGTCGGGGAGGAGAGAGAGAATCCAAAGCAGAATGCAAAGAAAGCAGAAACAATTTCACACCTGAGGACTGATGCAACTCAGACATGGGCTAACAAAGGAGCTGAAACACAAATAGCTTTTCCCTGACATGAAACCCGATGTGAAGGTTTTTATTTATTTATATCATTTCTCTATCGCTTAAGATTAGATAGATAGATGATTGATAGATAAATGATAGATAGATGATGAGAGAGAGAGAGAGAGAGAGAGAGATATTAGTGTGGTACCTTGGTTCCCGAACAAATCGGCTCCCGAACGCCGCAAACCCGGAAGTAAGTGTTCCGGTTTGCAAATGTTTTTTGGAAGTCAAACATCTGGTGCGGCTTCTGATTGAGTGCAGGAAGCTCCTACAGCCACTTGGAAGCCATGCCTTGGTTTTTGAACGGTTTTGGGAGTTGAACAGACTCCCGGAACAGATTAAGTTCAAGAACTAAGGTCCCACTATAGGTGGAGATGAGATAGATATAGATAGATTGATAGACGATGGATAGATATCTTTTATGCGGTATGCGAAATACTAAAGCAACAACAGACAGCTTAAGCAAGAAATACTACAAAAACACAGAGCTGACATATAAAAATATTTTGCATTAATACAACATTACTAATAAGTATAAGACAATATCAGTTCTTTTGCCTCTGGACACACCCTCCCTATCAGCTTCCTGGCTCTCACCCAGGGCTCCACCCTGGAACTCACCCAGAGTCCAAACAAACTCTCAGCCCACGTGGCCACAAAAGTCTCACAAAGAGCAGGGTTGCTGCGGACATAACCCTAGTCTCTCGCTCTAGACTTGCTTTTTCATGGGCAAGGTGGGCAGAGCTTCCTCAGTTTGTCCAGCACAGCCATGTTCATTGAGCAGTTGGCTGCACTCTCTGTACCCAGTTGCAGGTGCAGCAGGTTTGGCGAGTTTCCCAGAGGAAACTCCAAGAATGGGAAAAGGACAACACTCTTCTCTCCACTAACAGGTCTTTCTTCAGCTTCTGCCTCCCTTCTCTTCCAGCTGCTTTCTAGTATGAACTGCCACCTGGATGATATTTGCATGGTTACTGACACATTACAGTTGGTTATGAAACAGAGTATTTGCCTAAGTATATGAACACTTGCCCAAGATCTCATCCTCCCTCTGGCTCATTTTCAGTTGTCAAAACTGTGTTTCCATTCCACCTTGTCGCAGGCCCATTATGTAAGCCTCTTGGACAGGTGTCGCATATAATAAATAATAATAATAATAATAATAATAATAATAATAATAATAATAATAATAAAGGTAAAGGCACCCCTGCCCGTACGGGCCAGTCGTGTCCGACTCTAGGGTTGCGCGCTCATCTCGCTTAAGAGGCCGGGAGCCAGCGCTGTCCGGAGACACTTCTGGGTTACGTGGCCAGCATGACTAAGCTGCAACTGGCGAGCCAGCACCAGTGCAGCGCACGGAAACGCCGTTTACCTTCCCGTTATAAAGCGGTACCTATTTATCTACTTGCACTTAGGGGTGCTTTCGAACTGCTAGGTGGGCAGGAGCTGGGACCGAACGACGGGAGCTCACCCCGCCGCGGGGATTCGAACCGCCGACCTTGCGATCAGCAAGTCCTAAGCACTGAGGTTTTACCCACAGCGCCACCCGCATCCCAATAATAATAATAATACTTTATTATTTATATGCTGCCCATCTGACTGGGTTGCCCCAGCCACTCTGGGTGGCTTTCAACAAATTAAAACACAGTAAGACATCAAACATTAAAAACTTCCCTAAACAGGGCTGCCTTCAGATGTCTTCTAAAAGTCAGATAGTTGTTTATCTCCTTGACATCTGATGGGAGGGGGTTCTGCCCAGCAAGAAGGCCCTCCGCCTGGTTCCCTGTAGCTTCACTTCTCGCAGTGAGGGAACTGCCAGAAGGTCCTCGGAGCTGGATCTCAGTGTCCAAGCTGAATGTTGGGAGTGAAGAGACGCTCCTTCAGGTATGCAGGGCCAAAGTCGTTTATGGCTTTAAAGGTCAACACCAACACTTTGAATTGTGCTTGGAAATGTACCCTCACACCTGCATGCCCCCTGTCCCCCAGAAACAGTACTTCTCTCTTGTCAGGATTCAATCTCAATCCATTTGGCTCCAAGTAGCTTGAGCTTTAGATCCTTTGGATCTGGCAATATTTGTAAGTAGTCTTTTTATCACATCCATACGTTTATTTTACTTACTCTAAACCCTAAAAGTTGGCAGAATGAGCAGTATATTTCCCCCTCTCCTCCATCTGAGTTTAAATAGACTTTTAAAAGAAAGCTGGCTAGCCAATAAGCTTGAGGGGGGGGGGGGACCACAAACCTTCCTTGCACAAAATAGACTAATAATTCAGGGCCATCTAGTGGTGAAATAGTATTCCTATTCTGATACAACAGAAGCAGGTTTATTAAGTACAATCGTACCTTGGTTTTCGAACAGCTTAGTTCTTGAACGTTTTGGCTCCCGAACACCGCAAACCTGGAAGTGAGTGTTCCACTTTGCGAACTGTTTTTGGAAGCTGAACGTCCAATGGGACTTCTGATTGGCTACAGGAGCTTCCTAGAGCCAATCAGAAGCCACACTTTGGTTTTGGAAGTTGAACAGACTTCCGGAACAGATTCTGTTCAACTTCGAGGTACGACTGTATACAGTTATAGAGTATTTTGTAGTACAGATAAATAAAGACATTTACAGATATCGACTGGTTTTTTAAAATGCAGGCACTAAAACATGTTACGATGTGTTAACTACTTGTTTTCCCCTTGGAAAGGTATGAAAAGTCAAACTAGTGAGCTGTTACTGAATAAGGTCAACACAGGAACAATGGAATAGCATTGATCCTGCGTACATCCCTCAATACCATACAACATTCCAAATGGAATGTACTTAGCAGTGTTCGAAATAGCCAGGCACCTTTTGCACCTGTTTTTTTGACCACTTGTGACCAAGTGAAGTGGCCTTGTCGCCAGGATGGTGCCTGACATCTCCACCATCTGGGGATCATTGGATGTGGAAAAGCTTCCACACACTTACACCCCAGCCTGTAGAATTCTATCAGTTGTATTTTATCTGCACAATCAGAATGAATTTCTGGAACCAAAATGCTTTTTCTGCGCAGCCTGAGCAGGAGCAATCACCAAGAAAAAGAAAAAGTCGGAATAGGCCAATAAACATGTGGACTGTCCATGGATCAAGTGACTTTTCTCCTTTAGGTTCTCAAAGCTCTTAACCTAGCTCAAAGTTGTCATCTGAACTAGCCAGATGACAGTCCCGTCATTTGAAATTTAGCACCTAGCTTATATATCTGAGATTTTAACTAAGTGGGATAGTACATGGGATTTGTGTGACTACACTGTATGACCCATAGAGGATGTCTAACTTGGGTTTCATAGTCTTGCTTTAAAAAGCCAAATGGTCCACAGCTACCTACTGGGACATGATACAGACTCAAATACACAGATGGATGTTATAGAAGGAAGAGAGGATATATTCCCCAAATCACACAACAGCATAGGGAACCTGTACCTCAGTTCACCTACGTGGCAAAGGTGGCTCTTCTTTCTCATCAGGCAAGTGGAAGGCCTCCTGACTCAACTTCCCCCAATGATGCAACAAGTTCCTAACTAAGAAGCAACTACTACTTGCACCAAGGCTGAAAGATGGACGCAGATATGCTATATATATATATATATATATATATATATATATATATATATATATTAAAGCAAGTCACTGTTCTGATTCCAGACCTATACCTATAGTATGATGTAAATATTGGCCATCTAGGTGGTTCTAGAGATTAGCAAGTACAGAGCAGGTACTGCAGTCTTTTTCATTAGACCAACTTGTCTCTCTCATCTACTACATGAAAAACCCTTCTGCAGCACAAAAAGCCTGAATGCTGAGCAAGCAAACAACCTAAAGCAATGATCTGAAGGCATGCAGAGCTTTTCTACCTTTTTGAGTCCACGGCTCCCTTGACCAACTACATTCTTTCTGCAGCACCCCATAGCAGCTCAGGCGCCCAGTTATGTCACAACTTGCCTGCAGAGCTGGCAGCCTCTCACCCTTTTTTGAACACCCTCCCTTGTGGAGTGTTCCCTCAGCCTCCTCTCCCCTCTCCTTGGGAGTCCTCTGGGCAGCTGCTGGTGCCTTCCCTGATCTATGAGCTCCCCCACCCCCTAAGATAGGTGCCTCCTCACACTGCCCCACAGGGGCCTGGGACTTGTTTGTCCATTCCCAAGGACTGGCAGGCAGGCTGGCTGAGCTCCATCACCCACTTGCTTGCTTACTGTAAGGCCACCTCAGCTCCTGGCACCCAGCACCCTCTGGCCAGCACCAGAGGCACCATTTGCCTGGGGAGCTTGTAGGCAGGGCTGCTGCAACAAACAGCTGTGCAAGCCTTTGGGAGGCAGGGACACAAGAGGGAATCAGAGAAGAGAGGGAAGGAAAGAGGGGTGGAGGCCAGTGTTGCCCACAGCACCCCAGACTATCATTCAATGCATTCCAGGGTGCTACAGCACAACGGTTGAAAACCACTGCAATAAGGGACTGTGATTCTGCTTTTCTTCAAGAGGTTCTGCATACCAAGGCTAGACGCTTCTAAATAATGAAGCTCACCGAGTGTAACGCCCAAGAATGCTGCAGAACTGGCCTCAAAAGGCCTTTCATGAAGGCGTAGGAAAGAGCCAGGGAGGTGATCACAAAAAACAGGTTTCATTGCCAGAACAACTCTGGCTTCTACTCTACTGCTCAAAAGGTATGCAATGAGAGTAGAATTTTGACAGATTAAGGTTGCTTGTGCAACACCCAACTTCCCCTGTTCTAGCCATACCATTTCTGTGCCAATCCCTGGCTTGAATCGGAGAAAAGACCGTGGAGCATCCAGCATAATGCAAAATTGAAATTCAAGCAATAAATGCAATGCACATGGCATTCACATGGTGCTATGAGACAGAGCTGGTGACATTCAAGTGCCATCACCTATTATTAAGGCTGAGAACATGTTAATAATAATAGTAATTTTATTATTTGTACCCCTCCCATCTGACTGGTTACTCCAGCCACTCTGGGCAGCTTCCAGCATATACAAAAATATAATAAAA
This sequence comes from Podarcis filfolensis, assembly GCF_964270895.1. NCBI lineage: Eukaryota > Metazoa > Chordata > Lepidosauria > Squamata > Lacertidae > Podarcis > Podarcis filfolensis. The sequence goes on from NC_139607.1 coordinate 21,402,437, forward strand.
CATTAAAAACTTCCCGACACAAGGCTGCCTTCATAGTTCTTCACATCTGATGGGATAGCGTTCCACAGGGTGGGCACCACTACCGAGAAAACCCTCTGCCTGGTTCCCTGTAGCTTCACTTCTTGCAGCAAGAGAACTGCCAGAAGGACCTCAGAGCTTCCTAAACAAAGGAATCCTTGCGGCTGCTGCATTTAACACTGATAAGCCCTGACTACCCATGTGAAATGGAAAGGGGCACTACAAGCCAGAAGTGCATATGCTGATCTGGTATATTCTGGGTCAATGTCTGCTTTGCAGTCAACCAGCGCTTTCAGAGTCAAGCTGGGGGAAAAAATGAAGAAACCATGCCTGTGTATATACAGCAAGCAAAACTATAAGTGAAAACAAATCTCTCTCTGCATTTCCCCGAAAGAACTCCATCAAACCTATCAGCTGGCCTTGCGGGAACTGCCCGACTTTTGTAACCCTGGCCTTGAGCAGCAACTAGGTCACCAAATCAAGGGAAAATACCAGACAGCTCTGAGGGGACTTGTGATTCCACATCCTAATAGCTGTCAACTGTTTCCTTTTTTTAAGGGAAATTCCCTTATTCCGAATAGGACTCCTCGCAAGAAAAGGGAAAAGTTGACAGCTATGCGTACGGTAATGCTGCAAAAGAGTCTGCCACACAGCCCAGCACAGAACCACCACCAACCCAAACACTCCCCACCCAAAGCTTCGCAACCCAAGACACCAATGACTCCATAGGGAAGATAAACAAATATACAAATAGTATAGAGGTTTGTAAGCCAACACTGTGTGGGTGGAGTTCTACTCAAGCAATGGGGCTGCCCCTTTCTCAAATCCTCCCTGCAGGCTCTCAGTGCCTCCAATATCTGTTCTGGAGGGGGCGCCCAACAGTTTGGAGCAGATTTCAACAATGCATGGGGGAAAGGAGAACGGTTTGTTCCATCGCACAAGCAACGTTCCATCGGTGAACCAGCACCTTTGTATACAGTTCACAGCATAAGGTTCCCGGCAAAGAAACAACCCCGCTTAAGGTTTTCAGTCCACAGAGAGGAAGTGGCACCTGTGACAGGTAGCAGGACCCACAGGGAAGATGTTATGAGTGTGGCTATGGAACCTGCTCGAGCGAATTGTCCACTGGCTGGAAATCATTTTGGAAGCTGCAGAACTGCCTCATCTCATGTTGATCATCCATGACATTCCAATGGACTTATGTATTGGGGACTCCTAATCACTTATGGGAGGATGGCCCAATGAGCAACCCCTGAGGCTTTTTTGGGAGCCCTTCGGCAATGTTTGATGCCTCCAGCCCTTGCTCTGCCTTCCCCAAGGTGGGTGAGTGAAGTGCTGGGCTTTGAGAAGGGGGCCCCCAGAGTTTTGCCTTCCCAAAGTCAAATTAGTGCTTTCCCAGCTTTGGGAAGGAGATGAGAGGGCTACCCCTGAACATATGGGGAAATAATATCTGGGATATAGCAATGTCTGAGCATCACCAAACAGAGGGCAGGCACATTCGAGGCATAACAGACAGACAACTTTCAAGAAATGTGGAGCCTTTTCTTTAACTATGTTAATGACCAAAAATCAAGACCTTTCCTATACCAACTGCTCAATATTCTCCATGGAGGGGTCACGTTAAGTACTATGTTTGAATGTTGAAAGTGTACGTAAAACAAACACCATTAGATGTACTGCTGGAGAAGTGTTTATTGTACAGTGGTACCTCTGGTTATGTACTTAATTCGTTCCGGAGGTCCGTTCTTAACCTGAAACTTTTCTTAACCTGAAGCACCACCTTAGCTAATGGGGCCTCCTGCTGCTGCCTCGCTGCCGGAGCACGATTTCTGTTCTCATCCTGAAGCAAAGTTCTTAACCCGAGGTACTGTTTCTGGGTTAGTGGAGTCTATAACCTGAAGCGTAAGTAACCTGAAGTGTAGGTACCACTGTATTTGTATTTTTAAAAAACCAATTAAAATGGTTTGGTTTGGTTTGGTTTTTAAGGAGATAGGAGGGCTCTAGGACCCTACCAGAGCCTTGTGCCTCTTTCCCAGAGCCTGGCACCTTGCTTTGGGAAGGCCCAATGAGGGCTGGGGGGGGGGGGACTGTCAAATTTTGGCCTTGCTCCTCACCCCACGTGACAAGGCAGTGTGTGGCCCCTGGGTTCCCGGTCAAAGTACTCTTGCAGCCCACTTGATGTGAAAAATTGGGCCACCCTGATTTATGAAGTAATCTCAATTTAACACCTCCCTGCAGGTTCGGATCTGCTAAATCTGGATTAGCCAAGATTTATTAAGACCATAAACTACTAGAAGTTTGTGCTCTCACTCCTCCCACGAAGATCTATATCACAATTACTAATTGCTCTGCGGCCTCTTTCTGGAATGTTTTCAAAGAAGGGTTGTGTTTCTTTCTTTCATTTCCTTTCTAAAAATATAAAATTACACATATTTGTGTAAGCTTCCAGAACCCATGGAATTAATGTGAAATGTAAACCTAAATGTTTAAATAAAATGCCCTTGGGATTTGTGGGGGGAGGGCAAAACGCAACCATGCTATTGTAGTTTTTTCTCTCTTTTTTTGGCCATCAAGAATATCACTGACATTTACTCACTTGAGATATAGAAAACTGATCAAGATAATCATTTCTAATCTATAGCATATTATGCATTCTCACCAATAAAGAACATACAGTGGCATGACAAATGATCATTCAGCAGATTAAAACGGAAAAAGAGATATAAGCACAATCTATTATACTGAACTGGGAAGTGTTGTAGAAACCACTCAAACACTGCAGAGGAAGGAAAGACGATGCTAAGTCTACAGAAGTCTGTGGTTTTGTTAAATGTTTTGTTTCATCCCTCCCCCCCCCCCAATATTGGATTTTCCATTGAGATTTTAAGCTTTGTGTATTATTTGTAAGCCTTCTTGGTTTTGGTTTAATGAAAGATAGAATAAGAATGCAGTAAATACGGGACAAGGAAACAATTTTATTGCATTCTTTCCAATACAAGAGCCGCCTTCTCCCTTTTTCAGCAAGATTTCATTTTCCTGTTTTTGAACTTGCTCGGCTTTTTAGAAGAAACACGTATTTGAGTAAAGTCTATTGGTTTTAATCACTCTATGGAAAGCTAAGACGAAGGGATTGATAAAAACGGCCAGTTTTCTGTTCAGTACAGCTCTAATATTCCATCATCATGGCACCCAGCACATCAAACCAACTCACTTTTAGATGTTCCACCATCTAAGAGCCAGCAGTAGGTTAGACAAAGTACAAGAGCACACCATCCAACCATATTGCCACTCTATTTTCACCCTATCATTATGCTTTAAAAGACCTCACAGCCATATTCTAGTTTCACATACATGAAGGCCTGAGTAAATATGTCTCCAAGCTGTATCATTCTGAGGTAATCATCATCAGTGACGCAAAAAGAAAACCTTGCCAAAAACAGTTCCTCATTCTGGTTTGCTAGCATCCAAGAGAACCAGTTTCTGTACATTCAAATGCAAGTACCTGTACGTAACTTGTGAAATAAAATTGGTCCCAAATGTGGTGGCCAGATTCCTAGCTCAGGTTCCATTCAGAACTCATATATGCAGCTCATGAAACAGCCGCAATAGCTGCCAGTTTATTTCTGGGTCCAACATGAGTAAGGTGCTCACACTAGTGTACAAAACCCTAAATAACTTAGGCCCCAAATATGTGAGAGATCACGGCCTTCTTTACAGACTCTCTCAGGTGTTAAGATCAGCAGCAGAAGAGGGGTGTCTTGGGAGTTCCACTGCCACTACCCAGGTGAGGGCAGTTTGGGTAAGGGAATTCTCTGTGGCAGCCCCTAAATTGTGGAATTCCCTCTCCACACAGGAAATGCTGAAGATGCACTTATTTTATCTGGGCCTTTGACACCTGAAATGTATACAGTGGTGCCCCGCAAGACGAATGCCTCGCAAGACGGAAAACCCGCTAGACGAAAGGGTTTTCCGTTTTGGAGGTGCTTCGCAAAACGAATTTCCTATGGGCTTGCTTCGCAAGACGAAAATGTCTTGCGAGTTCCTGCGGGGTTTTTTCCCTTTTCCCCCCCTTTTTCCCAAGCCGCTAAGCCGCTTATCAGCTGATCCACTAAGCCGCTAATAGCGCTAATCCGCTAATGGGCTTGCTTCGCAAGACGAAAAAACCGCAAGACGAAGAGACTCGCGGAACGGATTCTTTTCGTCTTTCGAGGCACCACTGTATTTTTAGGATCCACCTTACTTAAAGTAAGAGATTCTAACTTACTTTAAACTGTTTTTACGGTTGTGTTTTGAATTGCTGTAACCTGACCTGGGACCCTGGAATGAAGGGTGGGCAACAGATATTAAATTATATTATTAATGGCGACAACTAGTATCTGCAATCTAGTTAAGACTTCCATGTTTACATATTTTCTAACTGAAATACATGAGTGGAAATCAGACAAGACTCCAGAGCCTAAAAGCTGCTTCCACGTGATTTTCTCCAATTCTCCTGTCATTACATCCCAGGCCTTCCTGGGGGTTCAAAAACCTGAAGCTTGGGGTGCCAAGGGGACGCGGGGAGCTCCACTGGAGAAGCAGCTAGGCATTCTCCATTGCGCAAATGGAATTTCACAGGCCCAGTTCCCAGTGCCATGCAGGCAACCCTGGGTAACATAAATTTTTGAAAAATTATAACCCCCTTTTCACCCTCTAAGTCTCAAAGTGGCTTACAACAGCAACATAGGTAAAGGTAAAGGGACCCCTGACCATTAGGTCCAGTCGTGGCCGACTCTGGGGTTGCGGCACTCATCTCGCTTTATTGGCCGAGGGAGCCGGCATACAGCTTCTGGGTCATGTGGCCAGCATGACTAAGCTGCTCTGGCGAACCAGAGCAGCACACGGAAACGCCGTTTACCTTCCCACCGGAGCGGTACCTATTTATCTACTTGCACTTTGACGTACTTTTGAACTGCTAGGTTGGCAGGAGCTGGGACCGAGCAACGGGAGCTCACTCCGTCGCGGGGATTCGAACCGCCGACCTTCTGATCGGCAAGTCCTAGGCTCTGTGGTTTAACCCACAGCACCACCCATGTCAGCAACATACAGAATACCTAATTTAAATATAAATTAAAACCTCAGAAATTAAAAACCTCAGAAATTTAAACAACACTAGAGTAGAGGCATCGAGGATATCAAGTAATCAGTGCCCTCTCTTTTCAGGAGTTTAGCATTGGTGTAAAAACAAGCAAGAGTGTTTATGTATAATATCATATGTAACACACACATACACAGCCTCCAGGATTGTTCCATTTTACCAAAAAAAAAAAAAAAGGTTTACTTTTATCAATATTCAACACATAAATCAATAACACTTCAATATCTAAATAAAGAGACACTATGTAACTCTTTCAAAAAAAAAAAACCTTATGGAAACGATAAACAATCCATTTAGTCTAGTACTCAAAACATCCTTCTTCCGATAATTGCTATTCTGTAATTTCACAAATATATTGATTTGTAAAACGTGCATATTTTAAATAAGACAATTCAACATAAAGCCTCTCACCTTTAAATAAGATCCATAGTATTTGGTAACATATGGACTGTCGCACTGACTCAGCACTGTAATCTCTTGTTGAATGTCTTCTATTTCATCTTCAGCTTCTTCAAGATCAATAATTTTTATAGCAACAACTTTCTGACTTTGATTGTCAATTCCTTTAAAAACTTCACCAAATGAACCTTTGCCGATCTTCTCCAGCTTTGTAAAGAGCTCTTCTGGATCTGCTTTCAGATTCTGCAGAAATACAGAAAAGAAAAAAAACACCTTTGATTTTATGATTCTGAGTTCTTGAAGGCATGTCCACTCAGAAGTGAGAGTTGCTCGCCAGTAGCATACACAGGATTATGGCATCAAATAATTTAATTTACACTGTAGATCTCAGATCAGTACAAATATTCTAGGTTGACAGTTTTAATAACAATCGTTTTAAACAAACATGGGAAGGCCTATTCTATGTTCAAACTATTTGCAAACAAGTTTTCGTACTTCAATTTTGTAATATTCTCCTTCCTAGATACTGAGTCCCATGTGATCTACCAGCAAAAGCAGGGTCATCCCTAAATGAAGTGCCAGAACCCCAATGTCTAAATGAACCCCAAATTTCCATCGTGAAAACCAAAGTTCTATGCCAACCACAAGCTAAAGAATAGGATGATCTGCGCTTAAGAATTTGGATTTATAGAGCTGTTGCAGTTGAGGGGTTGAAAAATTAAGGTGATTTGGGCAAGTCAAATTTATGCTGGTAAAAAGTAATAGGGCAGACAGGAGGATAATCTTAGGAAGATAAGGGTGTTAGAAAGGCAATAATTCCATTTTACTCATTATAAGTCCATCCCCCAAGTTACTAGGGGCCAAGTCACACTGCCAATGTATGCTGTCATACTACATAATATACATTATACTTCCTCAATATAGTGTCCTCCAGATAATTTGGATCACAACTCCTATCAACCCCAGCTAACGTAACTTCCACCAACCCCGAAAGTTGGCTATCAAGTTGAGGAAGGCCGAAATAGCCTCACATATAGGATTGTTGCTGCAGTCGTAATGCAGTGCATGTGTGCATCGTGAGAACTTTGCTCCATGAATGCATGCTGTGCAGCTTCATACAATTCCACCTTTTAATAACAGAAAAGCATAGAAATGGCTGACATCGTTTACAAGGCACATTTAAGAAGCCCACATGTGCTTGGCCGTAACACATGCAGAGAAACAAAGCCCCAAGCAGAATCTGAATCCTTCCCCTTCAAATGACTGGCTTCTATGGTGCCCAAACTAACCTTAACACATCGCAGTATGCGAGATGAGGGTTGATGCATTAAGATCAAGCAAAGGTATGTATAGCTTGTGTTTAGAGTTGACTAGTAGCGGACACCAAAACTACTCTGGGCAACTGTCAAATTACAGGGACGTGGGTGGCGCTGTGGGTAAAACCTCAGCGCCTAGGACTTGCCGATCGCATGGTCGGCGGTTCGAATCCCCGCGGCGGGGTGAGCTCCCATCGTTTGGTCCCAGCTCCTGCCCACCTAGCAGTTCAAAAGCACCCCTAAGTGCAAGTAGATAAATAGGTACCGCTTTATAGCGGGAAGGTGTTTCTGTGCGCTGCGCTTGTGCTGGCTTGCCAGAGCAGCTTCGTCACGCTGGCCACGTGACCCGGAAGTGTCTCTGGACAGCGCCGGCCCCCGGCCTCTTAAGCGAGATGGGCACGCAACCCTGGAGTCGGACACGACTGGCCCGTACGGGCTGGGGTGCCTTTACCTTTTACTTTAGTAGCGGACACCAAAACTACTCTAGGCAACTGTCAAATTAACTAATTAATTTATTAGAACTCTGCCACATTATCGAAACTACTGTCTCTGAGAAGAACTCAGTTCTTCCTAGAAGGTCAATGGAATATTGTGCTAAATTTTATGCAAACTACTACTCAGCAGTAACAGAAAGTGTTGATGAAGCATCTAGTATTAGTTTTAAAAGACAAATTACATGGCCAGAGAAAACAGAGACTGTTTTCTACCAGTTTTCCAAAAGTGTCAAATCTGAATATGACTAAAGGCATTATGATTATTAGCCACCCATCTGACTGGGTTGCCCCACCCACTCTGGGCAGCTCCCAACAAAATATTAAAAACACACAAAAAATCAACCATTAAAAACTTTCCTGAACAAAAGTTATCTGTTTGATATGGAGGGTGTTCCACAGGGAAGGAGCCACTACCAAGAAGGCCCTCTACCTGGTTCCCTGTAATGTCGCTTCTCACAGTGAGGGAACCGCCAGAAGGCCCTCAGACATTTTAGGACATTTATATTCCACATCATGGGACTCAAGGTGGTGTACTAGGCACTAACGAAGCCTGCTTACTTTTGGTAAGGCCTTCTTAGACCATACCCTGGGACCAATCTTTTATCCTGTTCAAAAATAACAAGGGCCCATCAAGTCCACAATATAAGCACTAACCACACAAAGAGGAGTCCCAAGGCCTGTTCCCTCTCCCCCAGCAATGTAAATGTACCACAAGACTGGGACTGTGAAGTTTCTATATACACCCCCCTCATATTCCCACTCATTTTTACAAGTGGCTTCCATAAGAGTATGTATATAAATGCCAAACTGAACATTTCTGTTTAACTATAGAATAACTAGCTAAGAGCAACAGAGCTGCACACAAACATGCTAATAAGAAGGGGGCATATGTGCTTTCTCTGGGGAGGCAGGTTTTCTATTACGAACAGCAATAAAGTTTTACATTTTCAGCTTTACAGCAGAGCTCTACAGAACCAGATTCGCAGAACTAACCGAAAGAGCTATTAAAATTGATGAGAATGTAATCCTTTACTGTGTGTGCTTTATTCAAGCTTATAATTAGCCTGCAGAGCATATGAATTACTCCCAGGCAACTAGGCCCAAAAACTTTCTAAAAGTTGGGGTTCTTTTTGGGTTTCTCCCCAACTACAAAAAAAGAGCAGTCAAACCAAGATGGTGTGCGTGTGTGTGTAAAACTAGTTTTTGCTAACTTATTTCCAAGACTCATAGTTTCAATAACGTTACCAACCCTAGAGGGATATGGCTAATTGACAATATAAATTAGCGTTAAGACAAACAGGTAACCAACAAAAACTAGCAGTGAATTCAATACCTAAAGTACATATAGAAAAGCAAAACACAAACAAGATTATTATTGTTATCTGATTACAGCAGCAAGTGTAGAAAGAGGCATTTGTGAGGATTGGTTAGAAAAGAGATACATTATATTCGGTGAAATTTACAGTATTTGTGAGGGCAGTGAGAATGCTAAGATTAAGACTTGTTACAGTAAAAACTGTAATTGTATTGGAACAGATATAATCAGAATGTTCCTATGGAAATATTCTTATCTTAAAAGAGGCATAATTTCCTTTTGCCATTCAAAACAGGATGATTAATTTAAGGGGAAATGTGCTTAGATTATATATTGTCTACAGTTATCACTATTTTCGGTTCCCTTTCCATGACAATGCGCCAGCACATGAACTATAAAATGTATGTTTTGCAGATCTAAATAGGGTTTCAAAAAACACAAATCTAGAAAACAGAGCCTCTGAGTTTAACCAGGAAATTCTAGTGTTGCATCTTGGCCACTCTCTTGCACCTGGCCCCTGCAACTCTTGTCTAACCTGTTTTAGTCAAGAACTTCACCAGATTTCAAAAGGAGGAACCATATCCTGCCTAATCCCCCCCCCCCCCCCGTGTCCTTTAACCCAGCTGATCACATGATGTCAGCAACCCTACAGGGCTTAAATGACTTCTCTCCAGTGGTTCCCAGTAGCTGGTCATGAATAATCCCTTGTTACTCAACAACCTCCAAGACCTTTTCTGAAACAGATGTTGCCCTCCTTGCAACACACCATTTATGAAGCAGCTCGGCAAAACATCATTTCTATAGGCCCAGTCCAACTTGTCAAAAATGCCTCCTCCCTTCCAAAATCTATTGTCCGTTTTGAAAACACTTGAGGATTGACTGCTGTTCCTCAGCTTCTTTTAGTCCCCTGTATTCAAACCCCTTGCACTTTTGACCACCTGACTTGCAATAATAATAATAATAATAATAATAATAATAATAATAATAATAAAATTACGAATACCCGCCCATCTGGCTGGGCCTCCCCAACAGAAAATTAAAAACACGGTAATACATCAAACATTAAAGACTTCCCTAAACAGGGCTGCCTTCAGGTGACTTCTAAAAGTCAGATAGTTGTTGATTTCCTTGACATCTGATGGGAGGGCGTTCCACAGGGCGGGTGCCACTACCAAGAAGGCCCTCTGCCTGGTTCCCTGCAACCTCATTTCTCACAATGAGGGAACCGCCAGAAGGCCTTCGGCACTGGATCTCAGCGAACGATGGGGGTGGAGACGCTCCTTCAGGTATACCGGGTCAAGCCGTTTAGGGCTTTAAAGGCCAGCACCAACACTTTGAATTGTGCTCGGACAGAGCTGCAAGGCATGCACGTATATAAACACAAATGCACTGGCAAATGCCATTTAGAGCTGATTCTATTTCTAGAATCTACAGTGGTACCTCTGGTTACGAACTTACTTCGTTCCGGAGGTCCGTTCTTAACCTGAAACCATTCTTTACCTGAGGTACCACTTTAGCTAATGGGGCCTCCTGCAGCCGCTGTGCCACCGGAACGCGATTTCTGTTCTCATCCTGAGGTAAAGTTCTTAAACCGAGGTGCTACTTCCGGGTTAGCAGAGTCTGTAACCCAAAGTGTTTGTAACCGGAGGTACAATCTCCATTCGTATATAGATGCTAGGGGACCAGCGGCCTAACACATACCTCAAGGAATGCCTCTCTCCTCATGAACCAACCCAGAACCTGCACCTGAGGCCCTTCTTTGGGCTTACTCTCCACAGGAAGTGTGCAGGGTGGCAACATGAAAACAGTCCTTTTCCACAATGGCTCCACTTGTGGAATGGCTCTCCACAACGAAGCATGCCAGGAGTCATTGCTGTGCTTCTAGGTGCCAGGCAAAACCCTGGCACCTAGAAGACCCAGGTTTATGTTTTTTAATTGCCAAGGCAGTTACCGTGGCCTTTGTGAGACTTATCCTTTAAGTGGTGTGCGTAGGACTTGTTCCTTTTAAATTCAGTGCTGGAATGAGTGTTTAAGGTTTTGTTTATTGCTGTTTTTACATTATTTCAATTCCTTCCATTTTTATTTTTGCTGTGCAAGTTGCTTTGAGGGGCCTGGGTGCAAGCGGTAACAATCACAGCTACAACTCACATCTGTGCTGGAATCTATTTACTAAATGAGCACTATTGGTCTCACCTGTCCCTGAGACCTGACTGTCCACAATAGTTTTTCTTTGTTTTTCTCTTGCTATCAGTCACTTACTACACCCCGTTAACTCCTAAGTGTCTGTGCCCAGGAAATGCCAAGCAGGAATTAAAAGAACTCTGGGCCGTGTCATTTTTGAGCATGTCGCTTAAAAAGGCTCATATCTGCCACTCACGAGTACCAGTACTAGAGTTTCCTGTAGAAGCAGCGTCCCTCCATTCTAGAGGGCAGTAGCTCACTCTTCCTAACCCTGCTTGCTCTTTTCGGCTTCTGATTGGCTCCAGAGCCTCACAAGATCCAGAAACTCCAGTGTACTGGGAAATAAGTTTGCAGAAAAACCCTCAAGCATGATAGGTAATGCAGCCTCAACACTTTACCTCATAATGATGGGCTTGTAGTCTCAGCTGTGCCCCAATAAAATATACCTGCTTGTTTCCAAGTAGAGAACAAGGAAGCACACACTTCTCCCCAGCTTCTCCTTCCCATTTTTGGCATAGTTACAGAAGAAGAGGCAGCTCAACTCTTGGGCCCCCTTTCTAGCCAAGGCACAGCCAACCCATTCAGATCTACTGCGGCCTGCAAAGATCAGAAAGCTGCAGTCTGGGTTAGTTCTGCTACTCAGCTTGGCTGAGAAGAAAGTTCTCTCATCTTGTGTCACTTATCCCTTGGTCTGGTGAAACACGGGCCTTCTTCCCTCGCACCACTTCTCCTTGGTAGGCCATAGCAACCCCAGGCCAGAATAGGAAGGCCTACATGTTTGCCACCACTTCCTGGGATCCTGCAGGCCATCAAAATGCAGCGCTCTTGAGTTTGGAAAACCGGACTCGCGTCCCAACATACAAAATAGGAATGCACATCTGAATTCACAGCAGAGTTCTTCTTCCCTGTTTGCCACTCACACTCAAAGAGATGTTATTTTAAGCTACTTAATGCAAATACTACAACACTACAGACGCAAAACAAGTTTCAAAGAAGTTTTCCAGAGAGATGGAAAACTCACGGGTAATAATAAATGAGGCCAAAGATGGACTCCTTCCTTAAAGCATGAAAAGAATTCCTGAAACGGCTAGTATTTTAAATACGCCACAATTAAGTCCCCCCCCCCCCCGCACAACAAATATTACTTCAAGGAGACCATATATGGATTTTGCTAACAAACAAAAAAATAAGGGAGAAAAACTTAAGGTAAAACTTGCTAAATCACACTCATTCACTCACTCTCTGTCTCACACACACATACCAGCCAAAAAGTTACCTCCCAATCAATATAATATATATCCCAATCAAAAACCTCATACACTACCTGACCCTTACCCAGATGTGATGACCATGGTCATCTATTGTGCCTTAACTGTAGTGGATCAGAACCTGGGTTTCTTGTGAGTGGGGGTGTTGTCGTTTCTAAAGTGAGCCCTTTAAAAGATCTTGTTTACAGGATACACACCTGCATTACTGCTAGCCGCTCCCAGGTGACAGCAGAACCCAAAACAAATTAAGGGTTGCCCCTTTATTTAAAACAACAAACTATCCGGATTGTACCTTGAGCAAGGCACCAACCCCTTCCCTTTGCAAGGGGCGGCCTGAATAGCTGGCAGAGCAGGAGATTCTTAAATATCAGGGTCGTGGGTTCGATCCCCATGTTGGACCAGGAGATTCCTGCCCAGCAGGGGGTCGGCCTAGCTGACCCTCGAGGTCCCTTTCGACTCTGCATTTCTAGGAGTCTGTCCCCTCAAACTCCCCCCCCCCCACTGCTCATTTAGACGCTCCCTCCAGCTCCTTTACAAGTTAGCCAGGTTCACCCAGCCCCCACCCTCACCCAACCCAATGTTAGCACCCCCGGGGATGAAACAAACCCCTGCATACCACTAAATTAGCCCGGGGGGAGGAGGAAGTGTGTGTGTGTGTAAAGGACCGTTCCCCCCTCAAAAAAAAAACCACCTCCCCCTCTGCGTTCCCATTTGGGGGGCCTCTTGGATTGCAGTTTGAAGCCCATGCAGGGAGGTGGGTTAGGACGGGGGGAGAGCCCGGAGGCGGCGGCTGGTTTCTCACCTGCATGCCCGGCAGGCCAGGCTGCTGCACCGGGGAGTGAGCCATGATGACGGAAGCGGCAGAGGCAGCGCTGCTACCGCCCCTCCTGCGCGCGGGCCCCTCTCCTTTCCTCCTCTCTTGCTTTCCTTCCCTCCTCCTCCTCCTCCTCTCTCTCGAAGCAGCTCCAGGAACGGAAGGATTCACCTCAGCCCCATCCCCAGCCAGCACCCGCTTCCTCCTTCCCCCTCGTGCACCCCCGATCCACCAGGGCTAGGCGAGCTACCAGCCGACTACGGAAGGGACGGGCGGGCGGAGGACTCCCGGGTCTCTGTGCGTCTGTGCGCGCGCGCGCAAGCCAGCGAAGAGGGCGGGCAGGCGCACAACACAGCCGGGTTTGGGAAAGGGGTGAACCTGGAGGAGGAGCGAATCCTGACCCTCCTCCTCCGCGCACGGGTCCGTAAAGGGAAAGGACGAGGCCACGAGGAGGAGCCACGCTTCTCGCGCAGCCCAGCCGGGCCTATTGGCGCGCGGCGGCGGGGCGGGCGCCCCTCCCTTCCTCCCCAAAAGAGTTCTGTGAAAACTCGGAAAGCGAACTCGCTTGTAGATGTTTAGATGCACTATTTATATGCATATATAGGTATGTCTCGCCCGCATCAGCCTCTGCAACCGCAGCGCTCGGCTTCGCCCCCGATGGCGCACTCTTCCAATCATAGGTCCGAGGTCCCTTCGGCCCCCCAAATAAAATATATGCCCTTAAAGTTGATGGGCATTGCCATTCAAATTGTGTTTGTGTCGTCTTGGGATCTATTTTGCGGGGTGGGGCTTACCCGCCCCCTCCCCATATTTTATTCAGATCGGCCCCCTTGTTTCTCAGATGGACGGATGCCAATATATAGGTCCCAATCGAAGCGAACTCTTGATGACAAACGTCTCCGTTTGTGTCGTGTGTTTTCCCAACTCCACTTTCGCTCCTCCCTTTCGTGTGACCCTGGGCCATTCGGAAGTGGGCGGAGCCAGGCGCAGCTGATGGGGTGATTGCCAGGATCCTGAGGAGGGCGGCGGGAGGAGAGGGCGCAGCTGCGCGCGTCCTCCTTTTTCTCCCCGCCTTCCCAGCACCCTTTTCCCGGATTGGGGAGCGAAATCGGTGCAGGAATTCGCACGCGCTGACCTTGAGATTCGATTTCGGAGGCATCTGCGGCGAGCAGGTGCATGGCTTCTTCAGCTCTGCTGTGTGGAAATGGACTGCCGCAGTTATGGCTGTCTTAGGTCCACTACAGTATTCATCCAGCTAGCGGTTTAGAAGTCGTGCAGGTTTTCTAGTGCCACGGTCTCCATAGCTCAGAGTGTGTTTTCCTTCTCTCTCAGCCCAAGCCAGCTAAGCGAGAGGCTACTTGCAAGTCTACCTTACAAAAAGCACACTTCAGTTAACTGCCCTGTGTGATTCATGCTCAAAGGGATTTCTTAAGGCTCTGGTGCAAGGGCAAAAGAGGAAAAAAGAAAGGCACAGATTGAAAAGAAGAAATGATAGTCATGCTAATCTCAGACGCTCCCAGTGTCCCTATTTTCCAGGAACAGTCCTAGATTTACAGAAGCCATCCAGGTTTCTGATTTGATCCCAGAATTTCCTGCTTTTCCTTAAGGTAAAGGTAAAGGGACACCTGACCATTAAGTCCAGTCGTGACTGACTCTGGGGTTGCGGCGCTCATCTCGCTTTATTGGCCGAGGGAGCCAGCGTACAGCTTCTGGGTCATGTGGCCAGCATGACTAAGCCGCTTCTGGCAAACCAGCACAGCACACGGAAACGCCGTTTACCTTCCCGCCGGAGCAGTACCTATTTATCTACTTGCACTTTGACGTGCTTTCGAACTGCTAGGTTGGCAGGAGCTGGGACCGAGCAATGGGAGCTCACCCCGTCATGGGGATTCAAACCGCCGACCTTCTGGTCGGCAAGTCCTAGGCTCTGTGGTTTAACCCACAGCGCCACCCGCATCCCTTGCTTTTCCTTAGGACGTCCCTATTTTCATTGGAGAAATGTTGGAAGATATGGAGTTAAGTGATCCCTGAGCCAATAAGATAAGTAACCTTTAAAAGACATCTGAATGCAGCCCTGTATAGGGAAGTGTTTAATGTTTAATATGTTGTTATATATATGTTGGAAGCTGCCCAGAGTGGCTGGGGCAACCCAGTCAGGTGGTCAGGGTATAAATAATACAATTATTATTATGGAGTAGGACATCCCTGTTTCCGTCGGAGAAATGTTGGAAGGTATGTGATCTCAGGTAGCAGGTTATCCATTCTGTTCTTCTGTGTGGGGCTAATTGACAAAGACGGCCAATCAGTTTCCTAACAACTCTTCATGCGGTTATAATTGCCTACATTCCTTTCTTGGGATGATCAATTAACCATTATCAGAAGTTTCTGTTTTAATGCAATAAAAGCGTCACACCCACAACCTCAACACTTACACAATCAAAGAGTTTGCAGATGCTTAATGACACCAAGAGGGCTGGATGAAGTTTCAGCAACACACTCAACCTCACTGGTTTCACAAGGGAGGCTGTCGAGATAATTCGGCTCAAGAATGTGTAGTGTTTATGCCTCACATAGAGTGGCCAGTTGGCAGAGGGCAGGGCTCTTGCAACTTTCATAGTTATGTAAAAGCCCCACCTGCTGAAATTCCCTCTTCTGGCATACGTCCATATATTTCCAATTTAAACCCATTTGACAAGCGATCTCTTGCGACAAAAAAAGGTGGAGGGAAATGATTTTGAAGGTTCCTGAAAGGTTAGCTTTGGCTGAAATGATTGTTCCTCCTAAGCTAACTTTTCTTATTCAGAGCTTACCAATTTCAGTTTCTTTTAAACAACTTTGGAGCTGGCAGCGGCAGCTGAATTATTTTATTTTTGCTTGCAAATGACCTAGAAAAGGTGGAAAGCTGCTGTCCTTACCTTTAAAATGAGGGGGGGGGAGAGAGGGGGGCTTCCAGATTTAACTAAGTATTGCCAAGCAAACCAAATTAGACATTTTGTTTCCCACACATTGGATGATACCAATAGGTGAGTACAATTAGAAACCCAAACTATTAAAGGGATCACAACTATATCATGTTTTTTTATTTTTCTTACGTATTTCCTGTTTTCATATTTTGATTTTATGTTGTAACCACCCTGAGACCTGTGGATATAGGGCAGTATACAAATAATAATAATAATAATAATAATAATAATAATAATAATAATACAGCATAAAGGTAAAGGCAAAGGGACCCCTGACCATTAGGTCCAGTTGTGGACGACTCTGGGGTTGCGGCACTCATCTTGCTTTATCGGCCGAGGGAACCGGCGAACAGCTTCCGGGTCATGTGGCCAGCATGACTAAGCCACTTCTGGCGAACCAGAGCAGCGCATGGAATGCCGTTTACCTTCCCGCCAGAGTGGTACCTATTTATCTACTTGCACTTTGACATCTTTTCGAACTGCTAGGTTGGCAGGAGCAGGGACCGAGCAATGGGAGCTCACCCCGTCGCGGGGATTCAAACCGCCAACCTTCTGATCAGCAAGTCCTAGGGGCTCTGTGGTTTAACCCACAGCGCCACCCGTGTCCCTAATAATACAGCATACCCATTAAAGCATAAATTCAGAACCCATGGCTCATAGATTCATATAAGCCAAGCTAATGTGCTGGAAGGGGACTGCGGGTGTGTAGTTCCCATGTCGCTGGTGATCCCTCGCCCTTCTACTCTTTGTATCTAAATGTACTGTATATCTTATTTATTATGCAACTAAGTGGAGGGCTAAGGGATTTTATAGGCTTTTAGGTTTATATGTTGATGGCCAGTGGATGATTTAATTATTTATTTTACTTGATCTGATCCTTCCTTCCACCCACATATACATGGATCTCCCAAAATCCTTCTACCGATGCTTCCGACTTTTAACAAACTCCTACGGTCCCGGTAGCAGCAGTGTATAATTACTCCAGCCTAACATCCATGTGCCTGGAATTTCCAGTAATGTGGCTGAAGAGAGCCCTGGTCTGTTACCACAAAAAGGAGGCCAGTCCGTCTCTGTTATACCTTAAGAAATCTCTTTAGATTGTTGCTTGTTTTGATAATTTTTTTTGGTTTATAAGATAGTCTGAAGATGGGGGTGGTATGTAAGTCATACAGACAGGCCTTTTTTTAAGCTGGGACTTAAAAGTTGGTGCCATTGCCATTCTAACAGAATGAGGGAGGAGTTTATGGCAAGTTCCAGCACGTCTGTTTTTCTAGAAAAATAGCACTGTATACAGACCAGGAGTAAATAACCCTTTGCAGTGCAAAAGGTGACATTCCCTTCTGGACAATCTTCCAAAGGCCACATGAGAGTGGACGGCAAGGACAAAGGCAAAAGTGGGCAAAGCAACAAATGTAATTTACCTTTGTGCAGCAGGCCAGGTTGTATATGCATTCCTCTCTATCTTCCACCAAGGAGCATTGTCAGAGTTCACGGACATGTTTTAGACAGGCAGAATCACTCAAGCCAGGGCCGATGAAGGCTGTAAGCTTTCCCTGGTGCCTCCACCCTCTTAAAGTAGCATTTTATTGTAATGAATATGGTGTGTTCCTGGTTGCGGTGATGTCGTGGGGCCATGGATTTACAAAAGGCTGCCAATTCCTGTGCTATCCTGATCCTCAACAGTAATGAAACAGAAAGCCCAGCTCTCTTCCTCCTCTGAGAAAATAAACCAAACCATTCATTTTTGGAGTTTTATTTCGTTTGCCCTTGCTTGTTTATAATGCAATTCCTCTTTGTTCATCTCTACCACAGTAGGCACCTGAAGCTAGATTTGGCAGTCCTCTGGCAGAAAACAAAGGAAAGAGGTGTGCAGTGCAATACCAGGGTCATGAACATTCAGCTGGCTCAGATACGTGTTTTTAGGAGGAAAAAAACCCCACATATGTATAATAGCAATCATTATCTGTAGGACAGCATATCAAAGAGCCTCTAAAGCCTGTATGTTTTGTGAGACAGGAGCACTTGCCTTCTGCTACAACATGAAATTAAAGCAGTTCTGTATAAAAAAATAATACTTTGAATGTCTTTTCATTGTGGCCAGGTGTAATTAGGTTCAGATCCCTTTTTAAGTGCAAAATCTGCTGAGAAAGAACTGGGGGGGTGGTCCTCATTTTCTTCACAGGAGAACAGATTTCTTAATCTTCGCCCTCGGGAGGGAAGGTGTGTTTTGATGGTGTTCACGAACCATCCCTGCCCAGTGATAAGGCAGCACTTATGTGTCTTGGACTAGAGATGCAATTGTCCCAATGACAGTTTATATTCTCATTCAGCCTTTAGTATACGCTCACATCTGAGTCTGTAAAACGGGTGCATTTCCATTTTCATAAGATGGCGGTTCCTTTTCCCTCTTCTTTTCATCCTCTACCATTTGAGCTTCAACCTCAACTGGATCCACATAAGTGTAAAAATAGGCCATGATGGCAAAAACAAGGGTAACTGCAACAAGTAAAGCTGCAAACAGAACGTATTCTACCCACTGTAAAATAAAAGTTAAAAAAAGGTTTTAGATTTATATATATTTATATTTATATATACAACATGCTATTGCTAACGAATAAGCATCTATGCATTAATTCAAAGAACAAGAGGATTTTTAGCAGGTCATTACATTATTTTAAGGCTTGCTTCAAACATTAGCACAGTCACATGAGATGCCCTTGGGAATCCAAACTGCCTAGCTTGCCTCTTTTAGGAAGTAGCACATGGTTCAGGAAAATTGAGATTGCAATCCTAACTGTGTCTACTCAGAAATAAGTCCTGTTGAATTGAATGTGGCTTACTCTCAGATAATCGGGGTTGCAGCCTGATGGGGAACAAATTTCCTTGCACTCCACAAAGGCAGTGGATAAGGAGCAGGGGTAATTTTTGTAGGATTGTGTCTGGCACTTAACACGGAAATTCTGGTATCTAGAGATTTCCATTTCTATAGGTTTAACAGAACCTTTCTTTGGCTATGCTATTATTACTACTGCTAGTACATGGGCTACAAAATTGTGCTCTGCAAAAAGTCTTCCATCTTTAGATTTGCAAGTCATGCCACAATTGCTAGCATCCAACTATCAGAGGTTACAAAGAAAGGAAAAATATACGATAACAACAAGAAGAGATGAGGAAAACAACAAAGTGAGGAATGGACAGAACTGTGAATATTAATTGGACAGAACTGCAAATATCAAATCAGCAGCAATAGAGATGATTGGATCCCTTTCTGAGCTCGAAGCATGGGTACCCCCAACAAAAATTTTAAATTTGGCTCTGTAATTTGGAACTAATGTGATTTGATTGGTTTGTTAATAAAAATTATTAAAAAAATAAATGCTACCATTCAGAATCACCAGATTTCCTGAAGTTCTCTGACCTAACCATATGCTTTTGTACAAAAATTAAAGTTCCAGATGTTGAGTGTGAAGGTTCTCCAGTGACTTATCCCCGCTCCCCACCCATACAGGATACAAGATATACAGCCCATATGAACACACAAGCCTTATTGAACACAGCAAGACCTGTTTCTGAATGCATAGGATTGTGTTGTTAATGTACTGGACCCCTGCTAGCTTCATAGAACCTATACCAAAGATTCCAACACGTAAAACTAACATTAGAGATCAAGGATTCAAAGCCATCTGTGTTTCTTGCTGTGCATCATATTGACATCTTTGCATGCTCAGTATTCTACTGAAACTACAACTCTGCCATAGTAAAAGAGCTGTGTTTTAGTGACTGTTCTCCCTATACAGTAGTGTTCACCAGTATATCTATATATAAAAACTTGTAGCCCTGATGTTAAGACAAAGTTTACTTTACCTGTTCTTCAATTTTTGAAGCTCCAGCTATAATAAGAACAATGATATTCCCCACAGCCACTGTCAACAGCCATCCAGCTTGCAAAACAGACTTCATGTTTGCAGGAGCCTACCGAAACAAGTTATTTAATTGCACATTGTTTTGAGGTACAGTATCGAATATTTATGATTCAAAATTGGCTTTTCAAGGGCCAGTTGCATATTTAGCAATTATATCAAGGCTATGGGGATTGATTAAATACCAAACTCAGGAGGCAGAGGATGCAACACTTTCCTTCCCCACTGTGGTTCCAACTAAAATCACCCCTACACTTGTTTTTTGCTCTTACTAGGGCGAATGCCATCCACACGTGGCGGGGGGTAATTACTGGGGTTGCAATGGGATCGCAGTTCCCATGGAGAAAAAAATGTCAAGAAGCATCCACCCACCCACTCTGCTGAGCTTTCTATTAATTGTTTTCAACAATCCTGATGTGATTGCTATATGCACCATCTAGTTTTGGCCTCCTGGTGGTTGGATGTAGCTCGTAATCGTTTGCAAGCTAAGAAATTACTTCTGGAACAGAGTAGAATTCTTTGTTCTTTTTTGATCACACCTAGTCACAAAAAAACCCCATAGCTTCGCTTTACTGAATCACATGCTCTATCAGTGGTTCTCAACCTGTGGGTCCCCAGATGATGTTGGACTACAACTCCCATCATCCCTGAGCTCTGGTCTTGCTAGCTAGGAGTGATGGGAGTTGTAGTTCAACAACATCTGGGGACCCACAGGTTGAGAAAGGCTGAACTGTATCAGTTTCTACATGGGAAGTACAGTGAAGACTAGAAAACTATTCATAATGAGAACACCGTTGAAAAATACAAATCTGAGTTCACAGAACTATGCTATGTGTATCAGATGGCTTAGGATCCATCTGACACACACAGATTCTACAAGCTCACTTGCAAACCCTACTGCCGGTCTTTCCTTGGGAACAGTCTGCATGCGTTTCTATGTTATAACATCTCAAAGCTACCATTGCAACTGAGACATCTCTCAAGCAAAGTCATCTACCTGGTCATATGAAAACGATAGTCCAGTGACTGAGAAGACCACTTCGGCGCAGGTGATAATGAAATACTGAGGAATTTGCCAGGCCATACTGATTGTGTTGGGTTGAATGTCTTCAACATAGTTGAGGAGTACTTCACTGCTGTTGCACTGAAAGGAAAACCAAATTATATTAATCCACACAAAAGCCCTGCGTTTTAAATAGGCAGCACAAATTAAAAATGACTTTAATCACAGCGTAAACTGACACTGAAGACGTAAAATACGAATAACTGCAAAAGACTACCCCTTTATAAAAGGAAACATTCTTTTTTAAGTTGTTCACATTAAAAAAGATTATTATAAGCAAATCAACAATGAGAAACACAATGATCTCAGGTGCACTCGTCCAGAGATTCTGATGGCTACAAAATCTCCACTGTGCACACTGACAGAGCTTCCATGTCACCAAAGACTCCCCATTCATTTCAATTGAAGAAACAAGGGAATGCTTGAAGGGAGATATAGTCTCCACTAAAGTGAATGGGAAAGCATGTTCATATAAAGAGATCAATGTGCAGAGAAGAGCACATGACTATGGATTAAGTATGGGAGTTGTATATTATGAATATACAAATAATAATAATAATAATAATAATCCCAATTGACTGAGTTGCCCCAGCCACTCTGGGCAGCTTCCAACAAATCAAAACACAGTAAGATATCAAACATTAAAAACTTCCCTATACAGGGCTGCGTTCAGCGGTCTTCTAAAAGTCAGATAGTCTGTAGTCAGATAGATAGCAACTAAATCTTCAATAGATAGCAGATCATCCAGGTATATTTTAATTTGAAACCAAAAGCCTTTGAATTATAAAATGGCTTGTGTATTTTAAGTTTAAACAGATCCTATTTACATTTACTGTGACTTCCATCATTAGCTATACCAACACTTCAGTGCTAATCTTTTACATGTGTTTACAACGGCAGTATACTTGTAGTCATATATATTTTGCTTTGGTAACTTTGGTATGGTTATGGTATGATATTTGTTATATATCGGTACTGGTGAGCCTATGGCTCTCTGGATACTGTTGGACTCCAACTACCATCAGTCTTAGCCAGCATTGAGAATGGTCAAGGATAATGGCAGCTGCAGGGTCACAGACTCCCTAATCTTGATATTTATGGTCAGATAAAAACACCATTATAATTCATGCACCATTGTTAACAGGTACCCAGAGACAGTGGCGTAGCGTGGGTTGTCAGCACCCAGGGCAAGGCAAGTAATTTGCGCCCCCTAACCCGTGGATTTGCGCCCCCTAACCCGTAGATTTGCGCCCCTAACCCTAACCCCCAGATGTTGCGCCCGGTGCGGCCGGCCCCCCCTGCACCCCCCACGCTACGCCACTGCCCAGAGACTTTCATTCAACTGCCAGTGGTGTTTCAATATTCCTTAAAGAGAAACAACTTACCCCATCTACTACAATAGTGTAAGCGCTGCCATACCCAAATGTCAAAGACTTGCCACTGCAGTTACGAAGATCGCTGAGAATGGTAACAGTGATTTCTTTTCTGGGAAGAAAGATGGGAGGGGGGAAATGAAGTCTGATCACAACCTACCCAATTTAATTCACTTATATGAAGCTATAGAAGAAGAAGGGGAAGGGGAGGAGGAGGAGGAGGAGAAGAAGAAGAAGAAGAAGAATTGCTAGTATTAAGAGCAACAGCCTGAGCATTGTTTGTTCAGCTTACGATCATTAACCAAGTGCATTTTGGGTTAATTGCTTACTCCCAGTTCTAAAGCTTGCTGTGGCAGGATATTGTCTAAGGAAGTTTTTCTGACCACTCTCCCAGTGCACCATCGTTACTAGTGATCAGAATGAATTATAGTATTCCATAGCACAGGCATAGACAAACTCGGCCCTCCAGCAGTTTTGGGACTACGACTCCCATCATCCCTGACCACTGGTCCTGTTAGCTAGGGATGATGGGAGTTGTAGTCCCAAAACCCAAAGCTGGAGGGCCGAGTTTGCCTACGCCTGCCATAGCATTTAAAAAGTAAAAGCTACCCCAATGAATGCCTGTTTCCTTAATGATTTCTCACCAGGAACTAGGAGGCTCTAGAACAAGAGGGGGCAACCTTTTCGGCTTGGCAGGCTAAATCTGTATCTTTGACAGGTGGGTAGGAGTACCTACCTGCCAATAATCCGACACCATGACAATGATTGGCAGGCCCTGTCAAAGCTGGCCTGCAAGGGTAAAGGGGAGTCACTGACCAAGTTTAATCCTGCTTTCTGCAAGCAGTCGATCTAGTCACATCTGTAACTGTCCCGTACTTGACATTACATATGACTTCAGGTATGGAGCAGGTGGATGTGGTTTAGGGAATATGGCCTTGGCAGGTGAAATGGAGAGGCCTTGTGGGCCAAAATCCACCTACAAGCCAGAGGGTCCCATCCAGCTTGTCTAGAAAAAGAGCATTTGCTTTACACAGCTTTCTCTCCTGCTAACCCCAATGCAATCTTCCAAAACTCACCCACGCTTATTGGTCAAGCATGCACCTGTTTTCTCACATTTGGATCTTCTTCTCTCTTTTCGAGCTGACTCCCACCACCACCACCTGTCTTCTGGCAGCCAGCATTTTATTTACTCATAATTACCTTGGACTTTGCATTTGTTCCAGGGCATGGTGGGGAAAATGGAAGCCCCTGACAACAGCAGTATTTTTTTGTGGTGGCTGCCGTCGTATTAATACAAAAAGTGTGCACATTTTCTCCCTCACAAGACTAACAGCAGTTTGAAGGGGCTATTTAGAACAGGCAAACAGTGCCGCGCAAGAGGGACTAAAAATATCTCCACCATCACCAGTGTATCAATCAAATTCCGGGCCTCATAGCTCTATTGCAGTGAAAAATAAACAGATTCAGAGATCCAGTCACAGATTTTCTGCCTAATATACCCTAGTCTATTGAAGCACACATCCTGTGAGTATTCCAAGTTCCTTAAAGATACTCAGATTTGTTGTAGCATAAGCTTCCATGGACTAGAACCCACTTCATCAAACGAATGTTGGCACTGAGACAAATAATTGCAATAAGACAATTATCTGTTTTATAACTAAAGTTTTTACCTGTACCGTATTTTTCTGTGTATAAGACGATGGTTTTTTCTTAATTTTTTGAGTAAAAATGGGGGGTCATCATAAACACGGTTTTCAGTGGGGCGATCAATAACTTTGAGGGCAATCACCTCAAAGTAGCTCAACAACTTTGAGATCCCCCCAAAAGTTCAAAAATACTGATTTCTTAATTAGGGGTTCAAAAAAATAGGGGTTGTCTTATACACAGGGGCATCCTATACATGGAAAATTATGGCATATATTATATGGTAGTAACCCACCCCATGACCTTCCAGTGAAGGACAGGTTTAAATAAATCTGGCAAACAAACAGTAATACTTACTCTCCTCTTTGGAAAGCCGTGTAGTTTGTGGCAGAAAAATAATCCACAAATCCAAAGGTAACTCCATCCATAGTGATATTAATAGTTGAATCCATATTGTTTATGAACCTTTAAGACATGATTTAAATGAAGTGTTTTTAAACAGCACAATTTATCAGTTATTGTTGACGTGGGGAACTTTTGGCCCATCAGTTGATGCTAAACTACAACTCACATCATCCTTGGCCAACTTCTATGAGCCCTAGCAAGCATTCCCAGACGTTTGTATCAAACTATTAATATAAACTATGGAGTCCAGAGACTCCATGCAAGGTAATATGAATTTGTGACAGCCAAGATTGAAGGTTTGTGTAACTTAAATGAAAGGACATATTTCTTATTTCATTTATATACAGTGGTACCTCGGGTTAAGTACTTAATTCATTATGGAGGTCCGTTCTTAACCTGAAACTGTTCTTAACCTGAAGCACCACTTTAGCTAATGGGGCTTCCTGCTGCCGCTGCACCACCGGAGCACAATTTCTGTTCTCATCCTGAAGCAAAGTTCGTAACCCGAGGTACTATTTCTGGGTTAGCGGAGTCTGCAATCTGAAGCGTATGTAACCTGAAGCGTATGTAACCCAAGGTACCACTGTAATGGATAACTCAAGAATGGTGAACCTTTGGCCCTCCAGATGTTGCTGAACAACTTTGTTAAGAAAGATTTAAAAATGTTTATGTAGCCGAAAAGCTCAGTTTCTCAGATGCTCCAATTTTTCTTAAAGGAAGTTGTTATATCTTATGAAATCCCATTGTTGTTGAAGCATCATTCAGACAGGAATGAAACATAATAGTCCATGCATGCATACTGCCAAAAAGTTCAGCCCCACTACACTAGGCCTAGGGATAGTCAACACGTCATTACACCGAGTTGTTCTGTACCCACAAGTAGGCAGCAATAGGGGGACAGGCCGTGTGGGGCAGAGCGGAGGAACTTGCAGCAGAAAGCCCTATGTTTTGAAAATTACTAGTGATTAAGGTGGGAAAAATGACACAGGACTCGTTTCCCTTTGAACAGAAGTCAATTTCTAAAATAAAACTAAAAAACATAAAAACGAATATATTACCTGATCTCATTGTTTCCTTGCTCTGGTTTTTCTGTGAGGCCATCCACAAGCTGAGAGAACAGAGATTTTGGGTTAGAGGAGTCTAATGGCTATTTTATAATGCCATTCATTTATAACCAATGCTTTGTACAAATGATAATTCAGCATTCATAAACAGTTCTTGTTCAACTTGAACCAATACTCCCATATTAAATGCTTATGCAACTGAAAAGAAGGGTGGATTGTGTCCCCTTTTGAAATATGGGTGAAGATGGAGACCTATGGATCCTGGGATATCCCTCCATGGACCATAACATCATAGGCAGTTTTAGACCTTGGATTTAATGGTCTCACAAGGTCTCCTTCGGGCAGCCATGTGTGATATTTTAGTTGTGAACCACATCATTAACATTTCCCTTCTCCCTGGCCCCACCACTGCTATTCCATGTTTTAGAAATGCTTCTTCGTTCCTGATATGTTAGAGCAGGAGAAAGCTTGCCAAGCCCATTTTAATAATAATAATAATAATACTTTGATCATGTGTGGTTTTACATTTCAAAAACATTTCAATCATCGTAGCATCGTGATTATGCTGAACACATTTACCTGGGAATAAGCACCACTATGTTTTAGAAAAGGGTGATATATTCTAAATTCAAAACAATAGCGTGAGCACCTGTAACAAGGTACATGCCTAGCTGTCTGCCTCCTGACCAAGTGCAGATGTTGGGCCTGTTTGTCCCTGCCCCGAACAACTGCAACTCTCAGGGTGGTCCTGGGGGAGGGCCTTGCAAACCCTGGCTGCACCTCTGTATAGAATTACAAGCCAAGTGTTAATTTGCATCAGTGTTAATCACCGTTGAGGACGACAGACTGCCCTCTTAAAAAGGATTTGAAGTCAGCTATCAACATTGGTGAATACAGAACTCTAGTTATCCTTAACCAAGGTTAATGTCGGTGGAATCTAGACACAAATAAAAAACGTTGCGGAAATGTTTTTTTTAAAAAAAACGTTTTGAAAAATATATTGAATTTTCCATAGCTCACCATCACCATCTAGTGTCACATTTGTATAATGCACTTACAACACACTGAAAATGTTTTATTTGCAGCTGTACAGCTGTATCAGCCCTTTTTTGTGTTTCAGTTTCTCTCAGGCTTCCAACGAAGACAGTTTTTTTCCAGAAAGTTGCCAGAAGTATCTACCTGGCATTGGACTTCCTGAGTATTATTTTCATATGCAACAGAAACTAGAAGGCTGGTTTCTTAACTAGCTTTTAAACTGACTTACCAGCTCAGCTTGGACCCCAGCTCTATTTGATATTTGAAGGGTGTGACGTTCTTTTCCCACGTAAACAAACGTTTGATTAAAAAATTCATTCCCAAAGTTTATATCAATATTTTTTAACTCGGTTGTGTCAAAAGTGAAGTAGTCTGTCTATAAACAAATACAAAATACAATGAAACAGTTAACATTACGTTCACCAAAGAACTTTGATAAAGCTCAGCTTGCCTCTTATATTACAGATCACAACAATTACAGCTACACACAGTGCATGTGAAGTTCATAGGGTGTTTGTTTGTTTGTTTGTTTGTTTGTTTGTTTGTTTGTTTCTCTCCCTCCCTCTCAAAAGAGGTAGTAAATCAACACTGATGTACAGTGGTACCTCGGGTTAAGTACTTAATTCGTTCCTGAGGTCTGTACTTAACCTGAAACTGTTCTTAACCTGAAGCACCACTTTAACTAATGGGGCCTCCTGCTGCTGCCGCGCTGCTAGAGCACGATTTCTGTTCTCATCCTGAAGCAAAGTTCTTAACCTGAAGCACTATTTCTGGGTTAGCGGAGTCTGTAACCTGAAGCGTATGTAACCTGAAGCGTA
The DNA here is from genome assembly GCF_964270895.1 of Podarcis filfolensis. Classification (NCBI taxonomy): domain Eukaryota; kingdom Metazoa; phylum Chordata; class Lepidosauria; order Squamata; family Lacertidae; genus Podarcis; species Podarcis filfolensis. The sequence goes on from NC_139607.1 coordinate 21,429,664, forward strand.
TGTAACCCGAGGTACCACTGTAACCTTTTCCTTCTTCTCATAACATGAAAAACTGGAGTATAACAACCTTTATGGTAATCCAACCAGTGGTGGAGGAAGGGGGCGGTGTGGCGGTCCACCACAGGTGTCACCACTGAGGGGGTGACAAAATGCCTGGCGGCACTCACTGCAGGGCCTGCAGTGCACCCAAGCCATGCATCTCTCCTGGGAAAGACGCAGTAGCTTGAGTGCATCCAGGCTCTGCGGTGCTCCAAATGGTCCACCGGCCGCCTCCCCATCAGGTGTAGGGCGGCTGAGTGGGAGGAGGCAAGCAGACTCCTTGGAGGCCCCACGGAGCGTCCTGCCCTGGGTTCAGGGAACACACGCCGCCCCAGGCGCCCAATCGGCTTGCTCCGCCGCTGAATCCAACTGAGATAGACCTGGAGCTACGGTGGATGCTGTTAATAAAACAAGAAACCAAAAACAATATTTGGGGATATAACAGAAGCACCAGTTCCAGGATAGAAGAAATTACACTCCATTTAGGATACCCTGTACAAGCTATCACATTTTAAGAAGGATAAGCAGTAAGCAACAACTCTACAGAATAAGTTTTACCCAAAGCTGACCCATTGAAATTAATGGACTTTAGTCCTGTTCATTCATTTTAATGGGCTTATTCTAAGTAAAACTTAGATTGGTAAAACCACCCTTAGTTTAGAAAAAATAAGAATGAAGGGAAATATTTCTGTTGCAACAGAAAATATGGAAAATAATTGTTTTGCCTAGCTACTGAAGCCAGTGCTTTTTTTCTGGGGGTACTCACAGGTACTCAAAGGTACACAGTACCAACACCTTTTTTCTAGATGTTGTGGCACTTATGGAAACAACTTCATGGTAAGCACCTTTTTTTTCTTAAAGAAAGCACTGGCTGAAACTGTCCCGAGAACCCTATTGGACATTAAATTGGGATCTAAATGGAATTTCAGTGTACCATTTCCACTTTTGGACTATTTAAATCGCAAACCATCCACCAGTGAAAACACCAAAACATGAATAAATCGAATAGTTTTCCAAAAACACACATGCCACAGATTCAAATAATACAAAAGTTAAAATTAAATGCACAATTAATTCTCAAAACTTACTGAATTTGCAGGACCCACTTCAGCAGTCTGATTGGTACCAGTAAAGTTAACTGTTGCACTGGTGTTCCCCATATTTATTATTTTGATTTGGGACTGGCCTGCAGCAGGAAAAACTGGAATAGTTTTCTGTAGAGGAAGAAAAAAGAAAAGCGTCACCTTTTTTTTAAAGCACCTCTTTCTTTCCCAGGGCAAAACCATACATTAAAAGAAACACCTAAAGTTTCCAAATCTTTTGTTTTTCATAAAATACTAATATGGAAGCAAAGTCATTTGCTTAAACCTTCCCACTGCTACTGATTTTCTCCGGCAAATCCCCAGGCCTTTAAAATAGGTGTTTCCCCTCCCCCCTCTCTCAGCTGGGCTCCGAAGGCAAATTAGTCCATTTCAGGGTAAGTTGCATAACTGAGGAGGAAACTTGCATGGAAGTATAATGGGTGGGAGAAAGGAATGACTAACTCACCCTACATTTCTCAAATTCTGCCCTGCAAATGTGTCTCTACCCATATGGCCAATATTTAATCACATATAAAATAAGAAGGGAGTTTGCACGCCACCCTAATCTCCAAGCAGTGCGAAATTCCAGGGATCCTAGTCCAGGGCTTGTGTTTCCTTTGGAAATGAAGGAGATCGTGGTGTCCTTGTGATATATGCAACCTGAGTCTACGATGCAGGGCTTCACAGCATCAACACCCCAAAACAGCCTGTTTCCCCGACAGCCGCAGCCTTGGATTCAAACAGGAATCAAGCATTGCTCTGTCTCTTTCCAGCTTACTGATTTGCCTCTAGCAAACTAGGCTCTGCCTCTCTCTCTTACTAACTATTCACAAGTTGAAAGAGGGGCCCTCAACCGTCTCCCATTTCCCACAGAGCCCCTTTTTTTGGTTCTCCTGAGTGGAAAAGAAAGAGAACCCGAAAGAACCAAAATTGACAGATCTTTCCACCCCTTTTCTCTGTAGCATTTTATATCATCATATGAAAACATGAAGCTGCCTTAAGACAGGTCATCTGTCAGTATGCCTAGTACATTATATCCATTTAACTAGATGTACTGGTGCTGTAACTGGAGACCATCTGAATGCAAAGTATGTCCTCTGCCACTGAATTGTGGCCTTCCCTTCTCAGATGAATTTTGACCCTATTCAACTCCATGTTCTCCAAAGTGGTCTCTCGTTTTCCCCATAAATATAATTCACCCTATCTTTTCAGCATTCCCTCATATAAGAATTCACTAAGAAGGATGTTGGGGGCGGGGAGCATGTTAAATATTTTCAAATTTTCATAGTATGCTTCATTTGCAGGATTTGGTATTTCTGTTTGTCTGATTTGTATAAACATTTTTTAAAACTTCAGAATCAAACCTCTGTTCTTTGCCTTAGTGGTAAAAATGAAGACAAAAAGCTAAATGGTTAGGCCTTGCTGGATTTTTTTTTTTACTTACGTCTATCTGCACCTGTACCACAGCAGCAACGACAAATGCCAAAGCCGCCAACAACATGCCAACTGTCATCTTCCTCAGAGGGCTGGTGAAGGAAGATGGAGAAAGCAGATTTTCAGAAGCATACTTGGCTTGGAACAATGACAGGGAACTCTCTGAAACTCTCCAGATATTTGTTGGACTAGAACTCCCATCATCCCTGCTCACTGGCCGTGCTGGATGATGTTGATGGGAACTGCTGCCCAATAACATCTGAACAGCCACAGGTTCCCTGCCACAATTTGAAATTTAAACCCACTGCTGCTTACAAGTCTTTGAAAATGATTAAAATTGACCCTTTGCACATTGTAAACTATCCCTGTGAGTATCTTAGCAGTATTCTCCAGTAGTCCATGGAAAAATTACTTGCAAAGATGGAACTTATTAAGTATCCCCATGGCTTTTAGGGTCTCTATAACACTAATTACTAAATTCTCGAGAAAGCCAAATTATTTATAGCTTTTTCACTACATTATTTATAGCGCTTAAGGAAGATGGCAGGCTCAAAGCTCATTCTGGCCACTTTCAGACATCACAAAATCTTCCCTTGGCATATGAAGCAATAGCCCATAGAATAAGTGCTCTAGTTTTAGTTATGGATGCTCAGCAACGAAGCCACATTTTTTCCCATTTGCCTGAGGGCAAGACCAAAATTCATCTGAAGATAATTTTCAGGAATTTTTTCTTTGTGCGGTTCTGCCTAAAGTTTGGAGAGCAATTGTCATATTAAAAATGTTTTTAAATACCAACCCCACCTAGTCTGTATGTTTTCCCCACTGCCGCCCAACTTGCTGAATTTCACCACATTCACTTACGTGAAATTAATGTGACATTTCTTAATTAGAGGATAAACAACAGCATCTACAACTGGGACCATTATAACAATGAGGATTGGGTTTACAGTCTGTTGAGAGGAAAGGGGAAAAAACACGAGAAAGTTAATAACTTTCAAACAGCTTATATAAAGGTCGCTTGAAATAGCTGAAAACATAAATATAAAAGCTTACAGCACCTGCATCTGGTCTGGCTGAATCTGAACAGGGCCCTGGAGAAAAAGAGAGAGATGTATATCTTAGTTTTAAGGTACTTGTAAGTTGAAACTTTAAATATCCTTGCCCAATCTAGCCAAGAGTATCCATGCATGTACAGCTGGATCAGACCAAATTCTGTCTATTATTATTATTATTATTATTATTATTATTATTATTATTATTATCCAAACATACAATCTAAGATCTGCCCAGAGCTCAAGCAGGTGTGAAAGTTTAAGAAACAACTTACAAAATCTCCATCCATTGTTGTGGCCTGCAATGTCCATCGTGATCCCTTTGAAAGAAAACATTAGAAATTTCTTTTAAAAAGCAATTGTCACTAAATATCCTGAGGGTACAGTAAGTGTCTGCAGAATATCAAAAGTATTTGCTGTACTAGGACACCTTGTGTCCATGTTGTAAAGAACTATGGGTAAGAAACTGAATAAGTAATTTTATCAACAATGCCAAAAGGCAAGAACAACTAATTTTTAGAAGCTTTTGCCAGCCTATAGGCATACCGAAAATAAAAATAAGACTCGGCAAATAACTTCTAAGTGGACAATCATAGGTGAAAAATCTGCTGTGCCTTCTCTCACACATAATCACGTATGTTACATCAGTGGACACATAATTAATTAATTTTTTTACAAGCAAGATTGTTCTGCCGGCTAAAACACCTACCAATAATAATGAAAAGTATTATAACAAAAACATTGGAAATAATAAACAGTGCATATCCAACAGTACATCATGACTTAGATGGGGTGGGGATAGGAGCTTTTTAAACACCTGAATAAATTGTTACCAACTTTCTTTCCAAAGTTACCTGCTGATCAAAAAGTGCCCAGAACATGGGAAGAGGAATATACAGGAACAGCACTCTTAAGACCATCTTTGTCTGGGCAATAAGTCGTTTCTATAACAAAGGAGTGAAACAAATCATAATAATAATTAAATACAAACTTTTTAAGAATGAGGTTTACAATGAGATTAGAGAAGGTAACAGCACCCTTCAGAAATACCAGCGACCAACTCAAAGGCTAGGAAAGGAAGTTGTGGAAGGTGGATTTATTAATAGTCCATCTGGAGAATGACCCATCCCCTTATCACAAAGCGACCATCCTGTAACTCTTGATGATCAACATTATTGGAATACATAGAAAGATAATCCCAGGCTTAAAATTATGTCAGAGGGTAGAGTACCAACCTAGGCAGAGCCCAAATGTGCCAGAACAATAAGGCTGATGAGATAACACAACTGAGATACAGAATATAAGAAGCACATTTCCAATTGTGGCCAATTTGGACCACACATAATCTAGGCTGCACCAGGAGGAGACTCCTGGTTCTATTTCAGAAACAATGCAGTATCTTTATCTGCCAAAGACTGGATCGGTAAATTAAACACCTGATCTCCATTGCAGATTAGGCACAACTGTGTCAATTGCATTTATTGATTCTGATCTTCTGCTTCCCTTAGATCAGCTTAGTGACTTACTGGACACAGAGAGCTGCCTTACACTGTTTAAGGTCTTAAGTGATGCTTACGCACAGAGCCCTCTTTCTTTTAATTTGACACTAGTTCAAGCACTTATTTAAAGCTCTGAACTCTGTGTATTCAGATCTTATTTGATGGCTGTTGCCTTTCCAATCAGCTGTAAATCCCTGTGTGATCTACTGGACTTGGAAGCGACAGGCAGAGAGATTTTACAAAGGGTTCAAGATGCCAGAAGTCATGGAATCTCCTTAAACTTTGCACTGTTAAGGCAAATATGTCATATAAGGGGCCAGGTTTTTAAGCTCTCTGAACAGACAACTAGCACAACTTACATCATACTTCTCGCTAGCCCAGTCCAACCAGTGCTCCCTCTTGGGGTATTGCTTGCTGCGATGTCTAAATCTGTTTCCAATAGAAAACTGCAAAGAGACCATTTACAATTGGTTAAACAATGTTGCTGTTTACCCCCAAAATTATTTTCACAAATTCTTGCGGAAACTGCTTCCCAGCAGACCGAAATGCAAAATGAAGCAAAGACAGAAACACTGCCAACAGGATATGGCAACTGTCATCACTGCCCACCTCCCCCTCCTTTCAAAGGGTTTGCTGTAAACTGTTTGAGCTATTTTAGTAGCTTTATTAATAAAGTTGTTGCATTTTAAATGCAAATGTATTATTTTGTACTTCACAGAGTTATATCAGCAGAGACCTCAAAACCTCTGTTATCTGTACTATATATTTGTCTAGACGTAGGTGCTATTGGCAGCTGTTTGCTTTTTAAAGATCGCTTTTCCACAATGTTTCAGACAATCTAGATCAGGGTTTCCGAATCTTGGGTCTCCAGCTGTTTTTGGACTACAACTCCCATCATCCCTAGTTAGCAGGACCAGTGGTAAGAATGATGGGAATTGCAGTCCGAAAACAGCTGGAGAGTTTCCCACGTTTGGGAAACCCTGATTTAGATGTTCCTGACAATTCCAGAGTGGAATTTAGGAAGAACCTAGAAGAGTAATTCAAACTAAAACTAGGCTCCTATGTTAAAGGCATGTTGTTGTTGTTTAGTCGTTTAGTCGTGTCCTACTCTTCATGACGCCATGGACCAGAGCACGCCAGGCACTCCTGCCTTCCACTGCCTCCCGCAGTTTGGTCAGACTCATGTTTGTAGCTTTGAGAACACCGTCCAACCATCTCGTCCTCTGTCGTCCCCTTCTCCTTGTGCCCTCCATCTTTCCCAACATCAGGGTCTTTTCCAGGGAGTCTTCTCTTCTCATGAGGTGGCCAAAGTATTGGAGCCTCAGCTTCACGATCTGTCCTTCCAGTGAGCACTCAGGGCTGATTTCCTTCAGAATGGATAGGTTTGATCTTCTTGCAGTCCATGGGACTCTCAAGAGTCTCCTCCAGCACCATAATTCCAAAGCATCAATTCTTCGGCGATCAGCCTTCTTTATGGTCCAGCTCTCACTTCCATACATCACTACTGGGAAAACCATGGCTTTAACTATACGGACCTTTGTTGGCAAGGTGATGTCTCTGCTTTTTAAGATACTGTCTAGGTTTGCCATCGCCTTTCTCCCAAGGAGCAGGCGTCTTTTAATTTCGTGACTGCTGTCACCATCTGCAGTGATCATGGAGCCCAAGAAAGTAAAATCTCTCACTGCCTCCATTTCTTCCCCTTCTATTTGCCAGGAGGTGATGGGACCAGTGGCCATGATCTTTGTTTTTTTGATGTTGAGCTTCAGACCATATTTTGCGCTCTCCTCTTTCACCCTCATTTAAAGGTTCTTTAATCCCTCCTCACTTTCTGCCATCAAGGTTGTGTCATCTGCATATCTGAGGTTGTTTATATTTCTTCCGGCATTCTTAATTCCGGCTTGGGATTCATCCAGCCCAGCCTTTCGCATGATGAATTCTGCATATAAGTTAAATAAGCAGGGAGACAATATACAGCCTTGCCGTACTCCTTTCCCAATTTTGAACCAATCAGTTGTTCCATATCCAGTTCTAACTGTAGCTTCTTGTCCCACGTAGAGATTTCAAAGGAGACAGATGAGGTGATCAGGCACTCCCATTTCTTTAAGAACTTGCCATAGTTTGCTGTGATCGACACAGTCAAAGGCTTTTGCATAGTCAATGAAGCAGAAGTAGATGTCTTTCTGGAACTCTCTAGCTTTCTCCATAATCCAGTGCATGTTTGCAATTTGGTCTCTGGTTCCTCTGCCCCTTCGAAATCCAGCTTGCACTTCTGGGAGTTCTTGGTCCACATACTGCTTAAGCCTGCCTTGTAGAATTTTAAGCATAACCTTGCTAGCGTGTGATGTTGAAGGCATTAATATCTATCTATCTATCTATCTATCTATCTATCTATCTATCTAGAATTATTGTAAGGACTTATAATGTAATCCTAATGTTTGACTGTGTGCACAACATATCTTTAAAGGAAATTATTTTCCTCAAATAATTCTGGGCCCTGTATTTCAGCCCTCACAGTTACAGTTCTCAGCAAACAAACTACAGTGCCTAGAATCCTTCGAGGGGAGAAATGTGCCTCAAAGGTGCTTTAAAAGTATAGTGAGTACACAGCATTTGAGTGGCATGACCACTCAACAAGCGCATTAACTTCAGTTTTAAACTGAAGTTAGTGTAACAAACTATTCTCTCTCTAGGATCAAACTCAGGGGGGTGGGGGATGAAATAAAAAACCAATTATTAGAGACTTAATTTTGTGACACTTAACAGTTGTCCTTGAAAATGCTAGCCATGAATTGTATATTGCTTACCGTAATACATTTAGCAACTCGGACCATTACGTTGCCTTGAGGTTGAACTTTTTTGTACATTGTGCTTCCAACTATGAACACAACTGCAGAGAAAAATAAAAACACCAAGATTTGCTGAGGTTGTAGCAATCTGCGACAGGGCAAGACCATGCCATGCAAGGAGATCCAGGGTGAATAATAATAATAATAATAATAATAATAATAATAATAATAATTTATTATTTATACCCCGCCCATCTGGCTGGGTTTCCCCAGCCACTCTGGGCGGCTTCCAGCAAAACACTAAAATACAATAACCTATTAAACATTAAAAGCTTCCCTAAACAGGGCTGCCTTCAGATGTCTTCTAAAAGTTTGGTAGTTATTTTTCTCTTTGACATCTGGTGGGAGGGTGTTCCACAGGGTGGGTGCCACTACCAAAAAGGCCCTCTGCCTGGTTCCCTGTAACTTGGCTTCTCGTAGTGAGGGAACCGCCAGAAGGCCCTTGGCGCTGATCTCAGTGTCCGGGCAGAACGATGGAGGTGGAGACGCTCCTTCAGGTATGCTGGACCGAGGCCGTTTAGGGCTTTAAAGGTCAGCACTAACAATTTGAATTGTGTTCGGAAACATACTGGGAACCAGTGTAGGTCTTTCAAGACCGGTGTTATATGGTCTCGGCGGCCTCTCCCAGTCACCAGTCTAGCTGCCGCATTCTGGATTAGTTGTAGTTTCCGGGTCACCTTCAAAGGTAGCCCCACATAGAGCGCATTGCAGTAGTACAAGCGAGAGATAACTAGAGCATGCACCACTCTGGCGAGACAGTCTGCGGGCAGGTAGGGTCTCAGCCTGCGTACCAGATAGAGCTGATAAACAGCTGCCCTGGACACAGAATGTACATTACATTAAGTTTATTTGATCCACAGGCCATAAACATCCAATACAGTGTAGGTTATCAAGAGAAACCACAGCAAGAAACAGAGAGAGGGAGAAAGTGAGGGCTGGCACTGCACACAAAAATACATGCACACAGACTGAACATGAGAGTATTACAAAACCCATAAGCAATCAAAAATAGTTAAATGCAAACAATTTGAACTCATCTTCCTTTTAATAATTGTGACCTAATGTTGATGGTTACAGGGAGGGGGAGGAGCCCTTTATTTTCTGTGATCTTAGGGTTGGAATCTGCCATTAAAACTGATATGTAGAATTCATATCATATGAGTTTCCCAGGAGAAAATAATGTACTGAGGAAATACAACAATAACTTATATTCCTGCGCAAATTACAATAGAGGGAAAGATATGCAACAACGTGTTGACTGTAACACTTCGACAGGGACAAATTCTCAAGTGCCAAAAGGCAGTCTGGTAAATCAAATTTTCATAACGGCTGACGAAGTCACTTTAAGATCTAGTACAGAAATCACAGCGTTCAGAGTTTAATACTTTCACAGCTTAGCTCAGGTAGGAGCTGTGGCAAAGGAGTTCCTCCTCATTGACATCTAACTCATTTCTCCACCAAAAGCTTCACACAGGATGACACTGTAACTGCCCGTAAGCATCAGCAAGAGATACCATTGTAAAATACAGAGGTTTAGGTCTCCACTGGCAGCACGAAGCATCAGGCCTTGTGACTAGTATCTGGATTCAGTGGAGGTTGGTTCATTAGAGCAAATAGGACCACTGACCTCAACCTGCCTTCTTACAATTAGTCTAACAGGTGGAACTGCTTCCAGCTCCGTGTGGCCCTTGCAGAATTAAGCAGAGAGGAGGATGTAGACAAAACTGTAATTAGTTGCCTCTGCTTCTTCTTGGCTGTAGCGCCACCTACTGTTGGTCTCCCCACCTTGTACCCAACCAATACCAATAGGCACCAACCACCACTACCTGGGTTGCTGAAGCAAAGAGCGAATGTGTGCCCCTGAGGATGTAGGACTGGCCACACACCCTTCCAACACCCTTTCCCCCCTCCAAATAAAGTCCTATCCTTGTCATCCTTCCACTTTCTTTACAGCTGTTTTTGTTTGCTAACTCTTTCCCCATCTCCTCCCAGTTCAACATAGCATGATATTCCTTCCCAACGACACACGTTTCATTTTTAGCCACCCCAGTTCTTATCTCCTCTCTCCCACCCACTCCTTCGTCAGCAGCACATTTCTCCTACTAAGTCTGACAGCTTCCCAAACATTAATTTAAGAACAGCAGATTCCTGGCGTGCTGCTCCAGAACCTAGTGTAATGTTAGGGTTTGCTCTCTAAAAGTCACAAAAAAGTTTACAGGCTACTGAGCACTGCCTCACTGGAGGAACAGACCTCATACTACAGACTAAGGCTGCAATCTGATGAGGAAGACCTACGCAGATGGGAAGATGAGGGAGTTGCTAATCCTTTCTGTCCAGAAACTGGTCCAGTTGCTTTTACTTTAGCTGTGGAAAAGATGTGGGAGCCTGCCAGTTTCAGAGCTGGGTCTAAAATAAGGTTTGCATGGACGTAGGCAACTTGCATTTCCATAGGTTATACACAGCTGATCCAGGTAAGATGAAACAAGGAAGTGGGTACCAGAAAACCTGTGGGTTCTATCCAACTAAGTTCTACTCAGAATAAACCCACTGGAATGGACATAAGCCATGTCCATCAAATTCAGTGGGTCTACTCTGAGTAAATCTGATCTGATGATCAACAGAGAGATTGCATCCCATTTCTGATATTTCTGTTTTAATAGTGCTACTACATTTTTTCTTTTTCTTTCTTTCTTTCTTTAAAAAAACCCTCATTTTCAAAATTGCAGAGCAATTATATTCCTGTCATTGTCCATCCTACCCTTGCGGCCCCTGCAGGTAAAAAAAACGTTAAAAATCAATGAAGAAAGAGCACAATTGCTCCCTCTGGAACCCAGACTGCAACAAAATTCAGCAAATGAGAGTTAAAGCAAATACGACAGGTAAGTGGAAAACGAAAAAGCATTTGACTTACACAGTGCAACAGCCATTAGTATAGCAGGAACGCCGAATGCGAGAGGGTAACATTTTTGTCTGACGTGAATTCCACATTCCACCCCTAAATCGAATAAATAAGCAGTATATATTATCATGACTCTTTCCTTGAGTAGAAGCCTGTGTAGGCTACATTTTACCCATCTACCTCTATCTATCTATCTATCTATCTATCTATCATCTATCTATCTATCTATCTATCATCTATCTATCTATCTATCTATCATCTATCTATCTATCTATTTTCTCACACATATTCAGAGTAACCGCTATAGATATTTCTCAGGAGGAGTCTCATTCCAGATTTGTATGGGAGAGAGTAGAGATTCTCAGTGTGGTATGGAAGCATGCTCCTCCATATATTCAGGATTACATTGAGGGGGAAAGCCCTGTATTTTATGAACATTTGGTACAATGACTTTATGTTTACAAAACCATAATGTTGATACTATTAACACAGGCAAGTTATCCTCTTTTTTCCCAGCCAAAAGATTTGTACCTCTGGCATGCATAGGCCCTTTTAAATGTTGCTAATGGTGGTCTCCTTACTACGCAGAGCCGGTGGCTTGCATCCAACAGGACCCTGCAGAAGTGGAACGAGATCTTCGCCCGACAAAAGAGGTGTGTCTCCATTTTATGCCTCACAAACCTCCATGCTGCACCACACACTTGCTAGGCAGTCCCTTCACCCTCCAAAAAATGTCTTTTTGGGTGGTGGGGTGGAGGGAAGGAATTGAAGCAGCAGTGGAATTCTGTTCATGCAGCTCAGTGAATGGGCCAGAGGCAGAGATGCTTCTAAGGATTAATTCTACCAATAACACAATGGCCTAACTCCTGCTGTGTCATCACTAAATGGCACCACTGAAACTTTTGCGTACACTTTTGCCCAGTCTCCTTGCCATCATTTCTTAAGGCTGCTCACAGACAACCTGTTCGCTGCGCAAAGTTTCTAGGGAGGTTAGACGACACAGACTATTTATTGGGAATTCACCTTGATTTGTTTTGGGGAGGTTAGATGACATTGTGTCAAGCAAGTTATCTCACGTTTTCCAGTGCCGTCTCTTTCCTTATCGCTAAAAGTCTAAATTTGTAGGGAACTTAATACTTGCACAACCTGAATTTGGTGGTGTGATTGAATCCCATCTGAAAATACCATATTTATGCGCATCTAATCTAGCCACCAAATCTAATGCGCACCTCAGTTTTAAAAACCTTGAAACCAAAAAAGTATTATCTGGCGAATGTAAAGGTGCCATCAAATCCAATGCGCACCCTAATTTTTGTGACGTAATTTGGCCAAAAAAAAAAGGTGTACATTACATTCAAGTAATTACGGCAGTAGCAGTATGGACTACGCCCTTAGAACCCTGTGCATTATACTGGTTGGTTAATATTCTCACACACACACACATTAATTAGAAAAGCAATTTTTACCTCTAAGGATTGGTGTGATTATAGTAGAAAGAAGGCTTCCAGCATTAATGGACAGGTAGAATATAGAGAAGAACCTATTTCTTTGTTTTTCCTGAAATACAAAGGAGAACATTAGTGTAAAATATCTTTTTGGAAGCCTATTTTTTGAAAAGCACAAAGTGCAAAGTAATTGCTAATTCAGCCAATGGTCAGAGAATAATGGCCAAGCGCTTGACTGTGTGTGCTTTAGTTTTTACAGTTTATGCTCATATATGCTGGCATCTCTCTGTCTCAGGAGACAAATGTCCATCTGTACATGTGTGTGTTTGTGTTTGTGTTTGTGTGTATGTATACACACATACATCCATGCATACATGCAGGGCTGCTATAAATAAAACATGATTTTGCAAAACCACCATGATAGATTTTAGGAAGCAAATTCTACATTTCAATATAGTGTTGTGACTTGGGTGGATTATTATGATTTGGACAGGACAGGGTTAATGGAGCGGTAATGACTACAAACTGATACTCCATAATAGCCATTGGTAGAACTGCCTACGTCTTATGTTAGGGAAATTACAGGGAGCTAGGCTAGGAAATGGTTGGAGAAAATTTCTCATCTTCATTCCTTCTCCTGCACAGCAATACTCCAGTGAGATGGAGAGGACAAGGTAGGTGTAAGTGGAAAAAAACAGCAGAAACATTTTCAGATATGAGTTTTAGATGAAACAATGAGAAGGCAAGCTCTGGAGAGTACATTTGCAGAGCTGCCTGTCTCTGGAGATCTGATGTGGCTCAACCAGTATGTTTGTAAATAAATTACAAAATGCCAATAAGCTTTTAGTACTCCAAATAAAAATGAAGCCCAATTAAGTGCTTCGCCTCTGGAACTTCTTACCTGATGATCCTCAAACTGGTCTCCACCAAAGGCTGCTACACAAGGCTTGATTCCTCCAGTTCCAAAAGCAATAAGGATCAAACCAACCATAGAGAAAGCACTGCAATAGCATAAATAGGTTAATAGTTGTTGTTTCAGTTTATTACCCACCCTTCACCATAAGGTCCCTGGGTATGCTACAACTATTTTAAGTATACAAATATGCTCACAGCAAAGAATGCTCTTTTAAGAAACTGGGTTGTATGCTGGTAGGCGATCCAAATGCAAAGCAATCACATGTAACAGAGGTAAATGTGAACATGCTGAGCTTCTCCATAAGTATACAGATATATAGGGTGGAGAGACAATAGATCTGGGGCCTAGCACAGAAGACTCCATGCCTGAGCTCCTTGAGTCACAACCTAATAATGACGCTGACCTATACTGTTCTCTGGTTTGCTGTTGCTGATTCACTGAATGCACAAGTTTTTCCTCCTTTTGTATGTCTCTACTCAAACATATCCATTCTTAAGGAAATCAGCCCTGAGTGCTCACTGGAAGGACAGATCGTGAAGCTGAGGCTTCAATACTTTGGCCACCTCATGAGAAGAGAAGACTCTCTGGAAAAGACCCTGATGTTGGGAAAGATGGAGGGCACAAGGAGAAGGGGACGACAGAGGACGAGATGGTTGGATAGTGTTCTCGAAGCTACCAGCATGAGTTTGACCAAACTGCGGGAGGCAGTGAAAGACAGGAGTGCCTGGCGTGCTCTGGTCCACAGGGTCACGAAGAGTCAGACACGACTAAACGACTAAACAACAACAAACTCTGACAAGAGAACTTCTGCTGACCTATGGTGCCTCGAGGGGCAAAAGTTAAAGTTAGTTTTCAACTGAATCTCCATCTTGTGTATCTGGCAATAAGTTTTCAGGCATATGCAATTATTTTTCAAGCAGGTAACAGGATTATCTGACAGGATTGCGGAGATTACAAAAGTTCTACGCCAAAAACAACATGTCTCACGCAGTTTTCAAGGCACGAACAAAATATGATAATTGACACACTTCCTCCAAAGGATAGCTGCAGTTTTATTGAGATAGCAAAATAAAGCTCCTTGGACTTTGCCATGTGATAGGAGTCATATGGTTATGCAAAGAAAGGAACAAAGGCTGCAACAGTTCAAACCACAGTAAACAGAGGATTTGTGGGTACATTGAACCACTCAATTCCAATTTGCACTTACAAGGAGAGCAGAAGTAACTGCTGCAACTTACATGGGAATTGCAACGTTATCTACACGACCATCCCCATCTTGATCCAGCAAATCATGTATGGAGCCTACCGACAAGACCGCTTGCCCAATTGTGTACACAATCGACAAGGAAATAATGGTCCTGTTATGAAGAAAGCAGACAAAAGATATATTTTTAATGACACAATCCCTTTATCTTTCTTGAATATGCTGCATTTTGCTTAGACAACTAAAGCATGACAACAAAGAGGTGAGCATGTTGTTGTTGAACATGAGCACTCCATGACCGTTCAACATTTGTTTGCTGCACTACTTCCATGCTCAGTATCCTATTTTGCTCTGTATGTAATGACAATATACCAAATATGTAAAGCACGGTGAACAATTAACTGCTCAGTCCTATCAACATCTGCTCAAAAGTAAGACCAGTTGATTTCAATGGGGTTTAGCTCCAACTAAGGGTAATTCCACAGTTTAACACAGGGGTGGCCCTCCAGATGTGCTTGGACTCCAAGTCCTATCAGACCCAGTCAGCCTGCCCAATGTTCAAGGATGACGGAAGTTGTAGTGCAGCCATATCTGGAGGGCACTAGGGTCCTGCTCCTGCTTTATGGTTTCACTAAGGAAAGCAGCAACATACGTGCAGCAACTGTGTTTGCTATACAAATTGTAATAATCGTGCCTACGTATATCCCTGGGACTCGAAATTTCTATGCACCCAGAGCAGTAGGCCTCTGTGCAAAGCCCGTTTTCTGCTTTCAGATTGCATTTGCTGCATTGCAATTTTCTTCAATTAAAAGAAAAACATCTAGGGATTTACTTAGCATACTTAGCAGAAGGTAGGAAAAGTACTATCACATAGCTAGCTCAAAAAGAAAATGCAAAACACTGCACTGACTAAATTCAGGAAGAGAAACTTCTTTCCTCAGGAATACATTTCAGGAAGATTGGAATGTGCCTTATGGTCCATCTAGCTTCGTGTTGACTTGACAACACTGACTGACATCATCTCTCCAGGTTTTCCTAGTCCTACCTGGAGAAGCAAGGAACTGAACCTGGGACCTTCTGCATGCAATGTGTTCTACCACTGAGCTACAGCCCTTTTCCTGACCAAGGTGAGTCATCATGTTGGAAAAAGGGATAGAAAAATGTGCTGATTATTATTTGTAGGTTATTCAATGCTACAGTAATGACAGCATGACCTACAACGTATTGCATCTTATGTAATTGGCGCTGTTCAATTTGTACATGCAACAGGTATCACCCATGGCATCTACTCTCTCCCACAAAACTGGAACGCCCAGTCTAACTGAGTAGAGAGGAACTTCAAGGTACGCTCCTACTCACACAGGGTAAAACCGAGCAGGGACTGGCAACATGAGACCTGAACATTTCTTAATTGTTGTGGCCAACCTGCCTGATACTCATTATAATAGTTAACAAGCTCTTGTACACATCCTCTCTCCGATACAATTGTTTGGCAATCTACACTTCAGTTTCTATTTGTATAAGATACATAGATATAGATAGAGAGATGATAGATAGATAGCATTCTTTTTTTAAAAAAATAAGCTAATACATTTTATAAGTAAAACAAAAGGATGATGCCACATCCCAAATGCACAAAACCAACAATGATACATGCCTGAGTTGCAAGCTGAAATGTGGAACTTATAAAAAGGTTTTACAAATACTATTAACTACTAAGTAACTAGTCTCATAGGGACACGGGTGGTGTTGTGGGTTAAACCACAGAGCCTAGGACTTGCCAATCAGAAGGTTGGCGGTTTGAATCCCCGCAACGGGGTGAGCTCCCATTGCTCAGTCCCTGCTCCTGCCAACCTAGCAGAAGCAAAACAGACAGAAATTCAATCTCATTGTCTCCATCCCAAGGAGAGGTAGATTTGGTGGATTTCTGCCTGCCTTGCTGTTGTCATTAGCGCACAGCATCTGCCTGGAAGTTAACAGGGAGAAGCAGAAGCTCTACTGCATCTTAGTATTAGACCAAAGCTTTTATTAGCTCCACAAAAGCTCCTTTCCCCATCTTTCAGATGTGTGTGTATATGTAAAAAGATAAAAGGTAAAGGACCCCTAGATGGTTAAGTCCAGTCAAAGGCGACCATAGGGTGTGGTGCTCATGTTGCTTTTCAGGCCGAGGGACTGAAAAGTTTGTCCACAGACAGCTTTCTGGGTCATGTGATCAGCATGACTAAACTGCTTATCACACAACAGGACACCATGAAATGCTGTTTACCTTCCCACCACAGTGGTACCTATTTATCTGCATGTCCTGGCATGCTTTCGAACTGCTACGTTGGCAGAAGCTGGGACATAACAACAGGAGCTCACCCTGTCACACAGATTCGAACTGCTGACATCGGAAAGCTGGTGGGACCCCAGCTACTCAACCCCATTAATTTGCCTAGAGGCATCTATACATATAAATTAATATGTGCACATTTTATATAAAGCAATGTCACAGGCCTCTGTGCCCAGAGTTCTTTTAAGTAATGCCCCTTCAAATGAAACAGCTTGACTCTCTTCATGCAATTCAGATGCGTCTTCCGCAGAATTATTCTGGTATTCTAAATTGCACTCACTTGAACTTTCCCAGCCAGGAATCAGCTACAAGCGCTCCAAGGATAGGTGTGAGGTAGCAGAGGGCAACAAATGTGTGGTAAATGGCTGTAGCAAGATTGTCGTTCCAGTTGAGAAAATACTTGAAGTAGAGCACAAGCACAGCTATGGAAAGAAAACAAGGAGAGTAATTAGGGAAAGGAGGGAGGGGAGAAAGCGCTCTGTCGCTATATCCACAAGCATCCAGCAGAAGTAAAGGCAAAAATCACCTCGCATTCCATAGTAGGAGAATCTTTCGCAGAATTCATTGATGACTATGAAGAAGATGCTGAGCGGGTAGCCAAAGCAACCGGGCTGATGGAACAGAAAATCAAAAGAAGATTAGCTTGAATAATTAGGACATTTCACAGGAGAGGTGGCGACTGAAATACATAATATCACAGCGGAACAACATAACAGAAACAGATTTCGCTGGAGAGCAAACAACAACAACAACACAACCCACACCTATTTCTGCAACAAACAGAAAATATGGATTCTTTCACTCACACACTTCTTAGGCCTTGTTCTCTTTGGAGAGCAGAGTCCAAGTTTGAGTGGACCCACCTAAGTGGACCTCCTCCAGGTGACCTTGGGTCAGCATCAGGTCGCTGAGCCCAAGAGCAGCCATGTTAATTTCCCACATTGTAGCCCATTGTGGGAAATGAAGATGGCAGCCCCCAGACCCAGATAATTTTCTAAAGGGGAACACAGGGGGTGGGGAGAGCGGCAGGCATCAGCCCATTGGCTGCTGCCCAGAGATGTAGGGCTGATGTCAGGCATTCTGGATAAACTAATGACTGAGGCTACAATCAAACCCATTGGTTAAGTATACTAAAGCCTTTTAAAAATTATTTCAATAGGCCTGAACGTGTCCAACTCAGAGCTAGATTGTGCTAAGAGAATGTACTTTTTGCTGGAGTCTGTGAGCAAGTATTTTGCTTGTTGGAAAAATAATGCAATTCCTCCCTTGACAGACTCGGTAATTGTTTTGTGTTGTGTTTTTTTTTTTAAAAAAAAGATAAGCTACAGA
This sequence comes from Podarcis filfolensis, assembly GCF_964270895.1. Taxonomy (NCBI): domain Eukaryota; kingdom Metazoa; phylum Chordata; class Lepidosauria; order Squamata; family Lacertidae; genus Podarcis; species Podarcis filfolensis. The sequence goes on from NC_139607.1 coordinate 21,447,741, forward strand.
ATACTAATTGATGGAAAAATATAAGACAATTTTTTTTACCTATAAAATACTGTGACTGCTTTTTTAAAATTAAATATTTAAATGCCACATTGTGTAAACAACTGGAGGAACCCCTGTTTTGCCACACCCATAATTTTCATGATACTTTCTAAGGCCACGTGCCAATGTACGTGTTAGGCTTTGCATGGGTAAGCCTGGGCCAGACATGAAACATCAAAGCAGTTACAAGCTTGCATCAATACAATCATGTTTCCAGAAATTCTGGTACATCAGACAATGATTGCATTGCTTAAACATTAACTGATAAGCTGAACAGGTATTGGCTGTCAGGAATTGTCAGAGCGTCCTTCCTCGTCCATTAATATGAAAAACGTGTGGGCAGGGCCCAGAAAATGATGTGAAAGTGTGAGGTGCAGTTTCACCCCTGGAGCAAGGCTGGCCTAGAGGCCTAGGGAGTAGCTGGGTGGGAAACAAACTACCTATGCATGCTGCTCTGAACTTCGTAGGAAAAGATCGTGAAATGCTCATCTAACAAATACAATTTAGATTTGTGGTTGCTGCTCTGTTTGGTTCTAAGTAGCCTTTTCCATTCATTTCCAGATACGTAACAGTTAAATGTAAAACAAAACTAAATTTTGCTCATCCTTGAGTCACAGAATCACAGAATTGTAGTGTTGGAAGGGTTCCCCAAGGGTCATCTAGTCCAACCTCCTGCAATACAGGAATCTCAGCTAAAGCATCCCTGACAGATGGCCACCCAACTTCTGCTGAGAGACATCCAATGAAGGAGAGTCCACAACCTCCCAAGGGAGACTGTTCCACTGTCAAACAGCTCTCACTGTCAGAAATTTCTTCCTGATGTTTAGTCAGAATCTCCTTTCTTGTAACTTGAAGCCATTGGTTCAAGTCCTACCCTCCGGAGCAGGAGAAAACAAGCTTGCTCCATCTTCCATGTGAGAGCCCTTGAGATGTTGGAAGATGGTTATCATATCTCCTCTCAGTCTCCTTTTTTCCAAGTTAAACATACCCAGCTCATTCAACCTTTCCTTATTCCATTAAGGTTTTTTAAGATGTGTCCTGTTGCTTCTAGGAGAGCATTGTGCTTACATGTCAGCAAATGTTTAATTGAAGAGAACTGCAGATATGTGGAGCAATCACCAAGAACAGCATCTTATCTGTGCTTGCCACTCACTCCTGCAGTACTGGAGGGACGAGCAAGGAGCTTTATAAATCATATAAATAGTAATGGGAAATAGTGATGGAAGCAGTTGCTTTTAAAAAAAAGAACCTAAGTTACTTCAGACTTTCTAGATGTGTTCTAGGCAAAATTCAAACGTACTCGCAACACATGCACATACACAACCTGCCAAACTGTGCAGCACAAACACTTACCGAACGGCTTCGAGGTCCGGTATTTTTCTCTGCAGTGAGACAGGGGTGAGGGGAATGGTGGAGAAAAAGCAATAAGTAGCCTGAATAAATTTAATACTAGAATGAGCACATACATTATTTTAATTTACTGTTGAGGAAATTGGATTTTAGCCACATTTTTGTATAGAGACATAAGGACCAAATATGAAATTAAGGGCCTATGAAATGCATGAAGGATAATAAATGCCATCTAGCCACAGGTTCCATATCATAGGATAAAAAGGTGTAAAAGATTAAAAGATGCAGATGTCTATTATAAGTAGATTCGCTCATAATCCGCACATTAATCTTGTAAAATATGTGGAGCGCACAGCAGATTCATGTGTAGCAGAAATAGCACACACACTTTTGAATGTGATCCACCACTGATCAACTCTAAGTAATCCTCTCTATCTCTCCCTTCAGCCAACTCACTGTGGCTTCCACATTTACTCACTATTATAAAGATATAGCAGGCATGATCAAGAGCTCAAAATCTCTTTGCCTTAAAAAATGTGCAAGTATTTATGCCAAGCTCATATTCCAATATTTATTAAGAGGTGTAAGCACACACATACAAAATTCTTAACCAAGACTGAACTCCCACCGTTTAATTTTGTACGTAACCAAATATCAGCCTTGTGAATTTACCAATTTGCTTGCAACTAACCCTCCTGCAACTCCACTCCAATATCTGAAATGGTGCCCAGTAGAATCTACTGGGGTTGTCAATAAAAGAAAATCCCATTTTTAAACAGGAGTTACAGAGACTGGAGAACAGATCCTATTGGTCTTCCTGACCTGCTAATGCAATGTAAGTGGTCATCATATGTGCAATGCTCTCTGCTTTCATTCCAACTGCAGTGGTCCCCCCCTTCCCTATTTTCATTAAACCTTTAAACTGTTTGTTTATATTAGGGATTTCAATTTTAAATAAGTGATAGTTGATCAGCGTTGTTGATGTTGTTGTTTCTGATTTGGGGCTACCTTCCCAGGTTGGTGTTCCCCAACTGCCCCTCACTTCCCTTCTTGACTGTTGAACCCACTATTGCTCTCATCTGCTCAGTCTACCGGGGGATGGGAAATAAAGGTGTTTTGACATAATAAAATTTAATTAAACTTTAAATTAAATTAAAAGAGGATGGTTGTGTGGACACGCAGCACACAGATCATGATGCACTTTTCACATTTAATGTGTGATATTTAGAGTGCAATAGTCAAATTTGGTTGCCCTAAGCACTTTTTCAATTTGGGAATTTTAAAGTTACATTTTTATTCCATTTCTATTTTTATTCCAAGCTTGCCCTTCCAGGAGTGGTCTGCTCCAAGGAATGGTCTCCCCTTTTTATCCTTACACACTTGCTGCTTCAGAGATATGTACAATTAATTATATAGCCTTGTATGGGACACTGTGGAGTTTCTTATCATTGCTATCTCTTGCCGTGCATTGGCCCTAATCCAACTAATGGTAGCAGTTATACTTAAGTACTGCTGGAATCAAACAGTGGGTTTTCATTAGTTAGCGGTGATGAATTTGCTCCTAGAATTCCAGTGTCTTAAGTACAGGTAGTATGTACCTGTGACAGAATGACTTCTTTGCTTCCTGAAAGTGAGATCCCTAAAGCAGGGCAGCGAACCTGTGGCACTCCAGATGGCATTAGGCTCCAATACTCATTGGGGGTGATGGGAGTTATAGTCCAACATCTGAAAAACCGTGTGTTAGCTACCCACTTCTAAGGTTTCTCAACTTCCAGGTAAGTTTGCCTATTGTAAATATCATGGGAATAAAGAAATTAAAGTATATGTCCCCTCAGGCTTTTAAAAGTTTGCATGACTAATGTCAGCACTTATTGTGCTACTATGTACCCAACTTCATTATCTTGAAGATAAGACTCTAGAACAAGAAGGATTTGTACTTTAGCATCCTGATTTGTGAAATAAGCATATTTCTATCACAGCTATATTCTTGGTCGTAAGAGAAAGCTATTGCAGCTATTAACATGTGGTCCAGAGTTCATAAACAACTGGCAGTACTGTTAGCTAATCTTCAGACATAACACAGAAGAAGAAAAAATAAAAAAATACTTGGTGGGACTAAGGACCTACTCAGACTTCCACTTCAGTGCATTGTGCCCATTGGAAAAACTGTGCTATTCTGTTTCCATCTCATTTGGTCCATGATAAGGTAGTTCTGTACATCACTTCATAGATCCAAGAACCAGCTTTTGCACGAAGTTGCAAAAACTGATAAAAACAAACAGCTGGAACACACTTGAGTGATAATGCAAAACTGATGGTGCTTAATCACTCCTGAGCATCCTATAAGGCAAATTCTGATTTTCAGATAATGGGACCTAAATGTACAATAAATGTTTCAAGCACACAATCACCTCTTCTACTTAAAACAACAAAACAAAAGTTTGTTCCTGTGTACAAAGGAAAGATACATCACTGATTGCCAGTTTCCATCTCTACCACAGATGAACAGTTTGCCTCTGGGGTGAATGGCCTTTTCTGCACTTGCAAATGGAAGTGTCAATATTTGAACATGCACAATATGAATCAGTGCAACACTGCTGCACCGATACGGGAAATTCAGGATGGATTTAAGTATTCCTGTGCAAATGGATAGAATTAGCTACAAAGGGAATAGCAATGGCATAACGTTCACTGTTACCAAGATCAGAAAAAACTAATTTCTAACTTTGTTAATATTAAGACGGCCTAGTTTCTCTTTATTCTTGTTTCAATTAGCAAGGAAGTTGCAGTTTCACCTAAGGATGGAGACAGACATGGGTAAAAGCAGGCATCCTCCACCCTCAGAAGATGCAGGTCAGGTTTGTCATGCCTCTTCTCAGTAAGCCTTGGTGTCTGGTACCTAAAAGAGTCTGATTTAAATGTTTACTACCTTCTCCTACATTCTCCTTTAAGACACTGATTAGGTGCAGATTCATGATGTTACTGCAAAAGTTTTGATCCCCACCATGCTTTGTTTACTATCTAGTCCAGGGGTCTGCAACCTTTAAGACAAAAAGAGCCACTTGGACCCGTTTCCGCAGAAAAAAAAACTGGGAACCGCTAAACTCGTCATTATAAAAATAACTTTTTTGTCACTTTTTTATTATTTCTTTGTTCGACCCCTCAGAATTACTCCTCCTCATAGAAATAAACGTTAAATTAACAAGTTACCTTTTTTTGTGTGTGTGTTCTTCACTCCCCTTCAAAACAGTGACCAGCGTACATGCCCCCTTTCAATGGAGTGACCAGCGTACATGCCCCTTACAATGTAGCGGGCGGGCGGGAATGTGACGTCGGGACGGTGCGTGACTAACGCACGCACCGCCCCCATGCGACGTCACAGCCAGTACAGCGCCCGCCACAGTGGAGAGTGGCACAATGCGCCTCCTCCCCTCGTTAGTATCCACCCCAGAGCCGCGGCAAAGGTGTAAAAGAGCCACATGCGGCTCTGGAGCCGCGGGTTGCAGACCCCTGATCTAGTCTGATTAAGAGTTCTGGAGAACTCAAAAGCTTGGACACTACATCATGGTGTTTAAAGGTAAAGGTAAAGGACCATTAGGTCCAGTCGTGACCGACTGGGGTTGCGGCGCTCATCTCGCTTTATTGGCCAAGGGAGCCAGCATACAGCTTCCAGGTCATGTGGCCAGCATGACTACGCCGCTTCTGGCGAACCAGAGCAGCGCACGGAAACACCGTTTACCTCCCCGCCGGAGTGGTACCTATTTATCTACTTGTACTTTGACATGCTTTTGAACTGCTAGGTTGGCAGGAGCAGGGACCGAGCAACGGAAGCTCACCCCGTTGCGGGGATTCGAACAGCCAACTTTCTGATCAGCAAGTCCTAGGCTCTGTGGTTTAACCCACAGCGCCACCCACGTCCCATCATGGTGTTTGGGTTGGCCTAATAAAGTTCTTTCCTTGACATGGACTTACTTGTAGTAAGTCCCTCTAAGTTCAGTGGAGCTTCCTGCCTTAAAAGTATTATTTAGATTGTAGCCTTAACTGAATAGTAATATGGTCCAAATACCTCTCTCTGGGCACATGTGGATATACACACCCACACACCATAAAGGTATACATTCTGGTTTTTAAAATACACACTGCATCTGTTTAAAAAAAAAATATTGAAAAATATTTTAAACACTAATGATATGTGTTAATAAAAAGTATGTATCACAAGAACACACCATGAGACATTTGGTTGCACTTCTAAAACCACATGCATTGTCAGAATAGGCTTCACTGGACACAACTGAGATGTCTTTTTGGAGTCAATTGAAGCTAAACTCACCCCTAGGGTTGTCAACTTGTGTGGGGGGTGGGGGAAGGGAAAGAAAGACAACCTAGGTTGCTTTGGCCTCTTTCTCAGAGTCTTGTTATGCAGAAACCATCAGGTTTACCTTTTTGCTTCATGGCTAAACATCACCACCTATTTATTTCAGGAGGCCTACAGGAGGCAGCAACAAGAGAGTTGACAAAGCTACTTGCTGCAAAGATGAGGAATGAAACTGATTCTCCACCCCTTCCCTGTGGAAACACAGTGACTGAACCAAGTGTCACTCATTTAATCTGAGTCTGATTTGCAGCTGTTAAGGGCACAGGAGCCCTGCCAGGAAAAGGTAGTAGCAGTTGCATGCACTAATAACTAATTATCTTAAGACCAGCACATTAGCCGAACAACAAACTCATCAGCCCCAGTTTCTTCAGTTGGCTATATACTTGACCCTTCTGTTTTCATGCCAAATCAGTATTTGTGTTGATCTTTTTAGAAAAACAACTCACATAACTGAAAGTATAAAGGAAAAAGAAATAGCTCTCTCTTTAGTATCCATATGAACTTCTGAATACATGAATACCAGTGACCTAAATATGTTGATGTGACTCAACCCTTTTCTGCATTTCATTATAGGCTGTTGCCTCTAAGTGCAAGAGTGAGTTTAAATTTGATGTGCCCAAGCTCTGGTGAAAACCGGGACTGCAAACCTGTCTTTGGGAGTAGCTGCCAGAGAGCCAAGTAAATACAAGGAAAAGGAATGTTGTGACACCTTGAAGACTGACAATAGATTATGATGACATGAGTTTAGGAATAGGAAGCTGCCTTATATCAGGGCCAGATCACTGGCTCATCTTTTTCAGTACTGCCTTAAGTGACTGATGAATGACAAGCAGTGTTGAGGGCTAAACCTTTGCATAAGAAGCAGTGGTTCTGCCTTTGAGCTTGTGGACCAGAGTCCATTGAATTAGACTCTAATCTGGGAAAGTTGTAAACCTGTTAATCTTTTAAAGGTGCCACTTATGTGAGAGGAAGTTGCAAGACCAGGGGTTCCCAAGCTGTGGTCCACAGGCTTTCTTCAGCAACATGTCCACATTAAATATTCACATTGATATAGTTTTAAACTGCATTGTTGCTGCTTCTTCAATTTCTCAAACTGTATTTTACTGCATTACAATTCAATTTCTTTGGAATGCTAATGCAACAAAAGAAAACACTATAAGAAAAGAAAGCAGCAGTAAAAATGCAATTATAATTCAGAGAGTGTCCGGCATGGCACATTGCAATTGCTACAACAGGCGGATAAGCGATTAAGCGGTCCAAAAAAAACCCTCAGCAATATTCAAGCAGTTTGGGAGCTGCTGTCCTAGATTTCAGAAGTGCAAGCCACCTCTCCCACCACGTCTCCAGGCCTCTAAGAAGCATGCCTGGCTTTAGACTGCATGGTGCTCTCCAAATATTGCTGGACTCCAACTCACTTCGGCCACAGCCAGCATGCTTGATGGCCGAACATGGTGGGAATTGTAGTCCAGCAACATCTGGAGGGCACCACGTTAGACTCATTGATTGTAGAGTTGGAAGGGACCCCGATGGTCATCTAGGCCAACCCCCTGCAATGCAGGAATCTTTTGCCCAACGTGGGGCTCGAAACCACAAGCCCAAGATTAAGAGTCTGATGTTTTGCCGACTGAGCTGTTCTTGTGGGGGCTCCAAAGCACAATTCAGCCGCCTAGAAAGCAGAGCAGACCCTCATCGGAAGAGAACCGAGCGTCAACCAAGGCCAGCAAACTCCTCTCGTTGCCCTTGGAAGCCTGCGCTTGCCCGCAGACAACCTGAGAGCTGGCTTGCTCAGAAAGGAACTTTTTTGTGGGGTGTCTCTCTTTCTCTCCCCACCCCAATATCCCCAGGGCACTTCCGCGCTGCTCCCAGGCATCTGAGAGTCCCTTCTCACGGTTTCGTGTGGGACGCGGGTGGCGCTGTGGGTTAAACCACAGAGCCTAGGACTTGCCGATCAGAAGGTTGGCGGTTCAAATCCCCGCGATGGGGTGAGCTCCCATTGCTTGGTCCCTGCTCCTGCCAACCTAGCAGTTCAAAAGCACGTCAAAGTGCAAGTAGATAAATAGGTACCGCTCTGGTGGGAAGGTAAACGGCGTTTCCGTGCGCTGCTCTGGTTCACCAGAAGCGGCTTAGTCATGCTGGCCAAGAAAGCGAGATGAGCACCGCAACCCCCGAGTTGGCCACAACTGAACCTAATGGTCAGGGGTCCCTTTACCTTTTCTCACGGTTTCAGCCAACGCGCCCATGCACCATTTCAAACACGTTTCCCGCCTTCACCCCAATGAATCTTGGGAACCGTAGTTTGGCCCCTCGCAGGGCTGCAGCTCTCAGAAAGCTTGGCAAACTACAGTTCCCAGGATTCTTGTTTGGGGTGGGGTGGGAGCGTGGATCAGTCAGGGATACAGTTACGGGGAGGGGGGGAGGCATCTCCTCCCTTTTCTTGGGGAGGGGAGAAGAGACCTGTTTCAGCGGTTCTCAACCTATGGGTCCCCAGATGTTGTTGGACTACAACTCCCATCATCCGTGAGCTCTGGCCTTGCTAGCTAGGGCTGATGGGAGTTGTAGTTCAACAACATCTGGGGATCCACAGGTTGAGAAAGGCTGAACTGTGGTATGTGAGGTGGGGCTTAACTGTCCCCCCCCCAATATTTTATTCAAGTTGGAAGAGGGACGGAGGGAAGGGAGGGAGAGGGAGAGCTCAACCTGTGGGTCCCCAGACGTTGTTGGACTACAACTCCTATCATCCCTCAACTCCCATCTTCCCTGAGCTCTGGCCTTGCTACCTAGGGGCGATGGGAGTTGTAGTTCAACAACATCTGGGGACGCACAGGTTGAGAAAGGCTGTCTGAAATGGGCCTGAGTCAGAAGCCGGCGCTCGTAGCTTTCCTGAGGGAAGTCTTCCCCTCAGTGCTCAAGCCCCGCCATGGCTCGCCCCCCCTCCCACTCCAAGAAAAAGACAACTTATTCATTCAGGGCGCGCAGGAGCGCTTGGTGACACGGGCACCCGCACTGACAGGCGGCAGTTCGGACGGTTGTGTGGAAAAGGCTATTTCAGCAGGTGCAGCTTGCAGGAGTGCACGGCTCTTTCCCGCCTCTCGCCTGGCAAGGAGAGCGCCCGTCTCTTTTCTGGGCTCTCCTTGGCTGCGGTGTTTGAGCAGAGGCTGAGCAGGCAGCGGGCGAGGATGCTGCGCTGCAGCAGGTCGTCGCCTTCGACGGCTGCAGCCCTGACAAGAGGCTACCCTACAATGAGGGAAGTGGGTATATAGACGCGCGCAGACGCAGACGCGCGCACGAACAGCGGGGTCAGCTCAGGCACCTGTGGGAAACGCGGGAAACGCGCGCAGCCCACACAGGTGCCTCGGCTGCAGCGCCTGGCGCCAGCCCTTCCCACATACGTACCCATCGGGGCGCCCGCGGATGGTACTGCTGGTCCTGCTGAGGCGAGCGAGCGCGCGCTGCGGAGGGAAGGAGGACGCGGACGGGGTTTTGTTCTTTAAAGCCTCTGGCCCTGGGCCCGGCGCCAAGTCCTACCCCCCACTTACCTGGCTGGGCCAAGGAAGCTGAAGAGGTGGTAGGCGGGGAGGAAGCTGGATCATGGGCCGCCCTCGCTCCCGAGAGAGAGAGAGAGAGAGAGAGGGAGGAACCACTTTTCCCCATCACCACAGAGACATCGTTGACCTCGCCGACCCACTAAGTTACACAAAGGGGGAGGGAGGCTGTCAGAGAGGAAGAAAGAGCTTTGGTCCCTCTCGCAGGAGGAGAGAGGCCGCCACCTTTTCCCTTGGCCTTGACTGGCATCCTGGTAGAAACCCAACAGGTGCCATCGCTCCCTCTCACTGCACTGCCAGGACACGACCTGTTGAATTTCCACCTGTCATGCAGAGACTCCGATGGGAGAGGGAGAGAGAGAGAGAAGTGCTTAGCTGTAGGAGCTGAAGGGTTTTAGGAGGTGTATACAGTAAGGTGAAACAGTATTTAAAAAAACACAAAAAACTAGAAGATGGAGAAAAGGAATATTTTAGGAGGAGGTGGAGACACTGGGGAAATGTGCTTAAGAGACTTAAGAAGGGGGGAGGGAAACTAAACTGAAGGATTATGTACGAATAGTTTTTTTGGGGGGGATAATAGAAAGCCCTCCCCCCTCCCAGCTTTTGTTTTTTTAAAAAGTTCTGCTTTTTATCCTGTCTGAAGGAACATGAGCTAGAAAATGCATTGAGCAAACACAGAAGAAAAGGTAGCTGATAAGAAATGCAGATACCAAGGAACAATGGGTGGACATTTATATAATCTACTTAAGCACTTGAATTATAAATTTATATGAACAGATCGATATAGTTTGATACAACAGCATTTCTTTGCATTATTTGTATTTGTGTATGGCACTAGTTGAGTTTTCTGCTTTAATAATAATAATAATAATAATAATAATAATATCAATTACTTTACCATAAAGTCTCAGGGTGGGTCTCAACAATAAAAAACTGTTTTCAATAACAACAAATTACTACCACAAGAGTAGGGTAAGCTCTCATACACATACACACACACGTATGTCAATAGTAACTTACCTTGATTATTAATACATTTCTGGATTACATTTTCAGGCATTAATCCTAATACAACTGGATATACATTGAAGATGGATCCAAACATTTTCTTCTTATGGCTGAAAGAAACATTGTCTGGCTAAGATGTTAAACTTTCTTGTTATTGGAAATTTGTTATAAAATTGCAATTCCAATGCCTATAGAATACATTAAAAGGAATATTGCAGAACAGGAAAATTACAGCAGAATTCTACCCAAGTTTTCTCAAATGTAAGCCCCACTATGTTCCATGGGGCTTACTCCCAAGCAAATGTGCATAGGATTGAAGATTATGGTTAAAATTATAAATACAATGGTACCTCGGGTTAAGTACTTAATTCGTTCCGGAGGTCCGTTCTTAACCTGAAACTGTTCTTAACCTGAAGCACCACTTTAGCTAATGGGGCCTCCTCCTGCTGCTGCACTGCCAGAGCACAATTTCTGTTCTCATCCTGAAGCAGAGTTCTTAACCCAAGGTACTATTTCTGGGTTAGTGGAGTCTGTAACCTGAAGCGTATGTAACCTGAAGCGTATGTAACCCGAGGTACCACTGTACCGGGGAACTTAAGCCGCACAGAGACTTAACTTTTGAGATAAATGTGCCTAGTACTGTTAATTCACATTAGAAATGACCACATCTGGTCTTGGATTAAAGAAAAAATGGCTGAACTGTAATAAGTAGTAAAAGTAATATTGTAAAGGTTTCCAGAGGGGGTAGCCATGGTAGTCTGCTGCAAGAAAAACAAAGAAGAGCCCTGTGGCACCTTGACTTAAAAAAATAATGGCATAAGCTTTCATGGAATAGAGTCCACTTCAATGTTACAAACTGTATTTCTTTTAATATACTACAAAGTAAAGTTCTGCTGATTGGAAGAAAGTGGTGGCAGCCCATCTTATGTCTGCATTCTGAAGCAGTTTGCTTCTGGATACACATGTGCAGATTAAGCTGCAGGTTATGTGGAAAGTGTTTCGTTTCCCTTAAAAAAATGTTTTGCTCACATTGAGATAGTCTTGGTAAGTTGTTGCAGCCAGTACATAATCTTAACAAGCACTGCTTAATTTTTATTTTTTAAAGAAAGCTTCTGACTTGGTTGTGGAATACAGGAAACATAGTGTGATTCATAGAATCATAGAAATGTAGAGTTGTAAGGGACCACGAGAGCAATCTAGTCCAACCCCTGCAATGCAGGAATCTTTTGCCCAACGTGGATCTCAAGCCTCATGAATCACATGAATCACATGAGATTAAGAGTCTCATGTGTTTGAAAACATGAAGGCAGCATCCACAAAAAGCACTGATATCACACATGGAACTTTTGAACTTTGCTCAATTACAGTGCAATTCTAACTATGTCTACTCAGAAGTAAGTCCTACTGAGTAAATAGGTCTTACTCCCAGGTAAGTGTGATTAGAACTTCAGTCGTACATGCCTTTCTCTGATGAGGTTTAACAACTCATCCTTAAGAATATACCTTTATTTTCTAACCCTTATTCTTAGTACACCTTTAACCATTTCTTTATGCATTAAATTTAATGTAAAACAAATCCTGTACAAAAATAGCAAGAAACCCAACTGAAGTTTCAGGTGCTATGCTGGCATATTCCCCTGAATTGTTTTCAGGCTTGCGGTGGGGGGGGGTGTCCTATGTATATACTCACACCACACAAAACTATACAAACCTTGGGTTAACTTCTTGTTCTCAAATGAATTGCTTGTGTAATCATTAATCTGGAAAACATTGCTGTAACAGAAGAATATGGGTATAGATTGCTATATGTCATAATTACTGGCGACATCCCCCCCCAACGCCTCCTGCCTCCTGGATTTCATCAGTGGTACTCTTAACCATGGGACGTGGGTGACGCTGTGGGTTAAACCACAGAGCCTAGGACTTGCCGATCAGAAGGTCGGCGGTTCGAATCCCTGCGACGGGGTGAGCTCCCATTGCTCGGTCCCTGCCCCTGCCAACCTAGCAGTTCGAAAGCACGTTCAAAGTGCAAGTGGATAAATAGGTACCACTCCGGCGGGAAGGTAAACGGCGTTTCCGTGCGCTGCTCTGGTTCGCCAGAAGCGGCTTAATCATGCTGGCCACATGACCCAGAAGCTGTACGCCAGCTCCCTCGGCCAATAAAGCGAGTGCCACAACCCCAGAGTCGGTCACGACTGGACCAAATGGTCAGAGGTACCATTACCTTTACCTTACTCTTAACCATAGTCCTAAACTTTATGTATCAATGCAACTTAAACACTTTTTAAAGCTTGTTTGCCATTCCCTATCCTAGCTCACTCCTAGCTATGTGAAACTGCCGAAAATTTCAAGATTCCTGAACAGCAATAGAGCATTAACTAGAACCTTGAAAGAGCAAACTATCCAGGAAGAAGCAATGTGCCCTTTTTTGGACAACATGAGATTTCATATCCGCTTCGTTATTCTTGTTATCTATGAACAGTAAAAGGTACACTATGTGGCTACATGAAAGACTGTGTAGGTTTCTGGTTAAATTTTCAATTCCTGCTTGATGCTGTCCTAAGGCAAACTCACTAAACAAACAAACAAACAAATTCATATATTTGCCAAAGACAGTTAACTACAGAGAAAAGTGGTGGTTGATCCTGTTTTGAAACCAGGTATTATTAAGCATTGTTTGGAAGTACTGCCAAAATAGACATGCACAGGAAACAGGAGAAGTGTTGCAATAATAGCTGGATCAGACCAAAGTTTCTTCTAGCTCGCCATCATTCAAAATAGTGCTTATGGTATTTGACGTGCTAAGTGCTCATGAACACTGCTTCAAAGTAAAGCTGTGTTCCACTGATTTTTACCTGGCACAAGTGACATCAAAGTGGAAACTGAAAAGAAACATATTTTTAAACTATTTGAAGGAAGATAATTCTTGTACTTAGCAGCCAAACAATCTGTAAGGTAAGGGTAAAGGGATCCCTGACCATTAGGTCCAGTCATGACCGACTCTAGGGTTGCGGCGCTCATCTCGCTCTATAGGCCGAGGGAGCTGGCGTTTGTCCGCAGACAGCTTCCAGGTCATGTGGCCAGCACGACTAAGCCACTTCTGGCGAACCAGAGCAGCGCACGGAAACGCTGTTTACCTTCCCGCCGGAGTGGTACCTATTTATTTACTTGCACGTTGACGTGCTTTCGAACTGCTAGGTTGGCAGGAGCAGGGACCGAGCAACAGGAGCTCACCCTGTTGCGGGGATTCGAACCACCGACCTTCTGATCGGCAAGTCCTAAGCTCTGTGGTTTTTGCCACCCTGGCTCTCTACAAACAGTATATTTAAAATCAGCCACTGAGCTCAGCTTGGCCCACCTATAACATGCCCTGGCTATAGGTATTAAGATGAGGCCTGCTGTCTCTGATCCTAGAAACAGTATATAGTATCATGACTAGTAGCTACTTGTTGAGAAAAAGAAACCAATGTCCTACATGGGAGCAAAGGGTCCTCCATTCTAATGAGAAGCTGGGTCAAAGAGATAGCATTGGTTTAAAGGAACATGGCTAGTTATCTAATCAGGCCAGAAACAATATATAATCTTTGCATAATGTTTACAAATCCCTGGCCATGGTACTTAAAGCAGGAAACTTGGTATTTAAAGTATACAGTGGTACCTCGGGTTACATATGCTTCAGGTTACATACGCTTCAGGTTACAGACTCCGCTAACCCAGAAATATTACCTTGGGTTAAGAACTTTGCTTCAGGATGAGAACAGAAATCATGGTCCGGCGGCGCAGCAGCAGCAGGAGGCCCCATTAGCTAAAGTGGTGCTTCAGGTTAAGAACAGACCTCCAGAATGAATTAAGTTCTTAACCCGAGGTACCACTGTATATCCAAAAGCCTCTCACTGTGAGAATACCAACTCTGAAGATACCCTTTTGTATCAACTCAACTGAATCCTTTCAACTGCAGAAAAAAAGGGGAAGCCTGTAATTGCTTTCCAAAAAAATGTATGGGAAGTGGAACTATCTGGTGGCCTGACTAAAATGCAATTTTGCACATAGGCATCTGGTTATGTATATAACATAAACTTAATTACAATTGGTAAAAGACCTCAACACAAGTTTCCTACTATCTGTTAGGTTAACAATTTATTTAGGTTAAAAACTAAAGCACAACATGCAAAATGTCCACACTTCTAGTGTCCAACTGGATCGTCTAACCTGGGTGTCCCATGTAGAATATATGAACAGCCATATAGAAGCTTACAGAAGCTAACACATCTGTAAGTTGGCTTATTCATTTTGATAAGGTTAATTTCAGTTGATGGATGTTTGTACATAAATGGGTGTTGGCTTGTTGATAAAATATATGTCCTAAATTACTGTATTGAACTTGGAACTTCATGCTAAAGACAAAACATGGTGCCAGGAGTGAAATACCGGTACACTGTGTGGAGGTACTGTGGAATGTTTAGTGTTCTGCATGCTTTATCTCTGACACATGAGGCAGCAGGAATCAGAAAAGACACAGGAAGAGGTGTGAGATTAGTGGGAAAAGAGGAACCCTGAAAAGGGAAAAGTGGCTGTTTTAAACCATAATAGAAGTTTAAGTAGAGTGAGCAGGGGGTAACATTGAGTGGGGGGAAATGGCATTTAAAAACAACTTTTGAGTACATCAATAAGGGAGTTGTCAAAGTCTCTGTTGTGTTAGCTTTTTGGTGCTGCCTTCTGTGTTGTACCCATCTCAGCTTGGTGTCTCTCCATTCCAGCTTTAGTCAAACTTCTTTTGTTTAAAACTACCAATTATTTTCCTCTCAGTGTTCCTCCACACTCTAAGTTTGCAATCTGGTTTGATTTTATTAATGATTACAGAGTATGGTCACCCAGCCATATCTGCTTGAGCAAATGTCTGGATATAATAGGAGGCTATCTCAAGATAAATGGATGGCAGACCCTGGGTCGAAAGCAAACAAAATGGGTAAGTTAATGCTTAAAATTACACCACATTCTTCCAGACTTGATTTCTTAAGGAACTGCAATACTGGAAATCCTTTTGGTTTCTGTACTTAATTCAATCATGTGATATACTGTTATGTTGATGACGTAACTTCCTTCTGTACTGCTGCAGTTGCTATTTTGTTTGGTTTATGTGCGTGTGCGCCCCCTCAGCGCTTTTTATTAGTTTAGATTTTTAAAACAAAAGTATTTTTAAAAACCAATTATATTTGTAGAAAAGGAAAACAAATACGTGATACATAAATTGAAATATTCTGACAAGAAATACAAGTGGAAGCTGCAACATTTGTGTTCTTTTACCATGAAAAGCTGTTGAACAGCAAAATCTTATGCATCTGTGCCCAAAATAAGAAATCACAAGTCTAAACATGGTACACATATGCCCAGTGTAATGGTGTTGTGAGCTGACCTGCCTTGTTAGGAATATCATCCTCCCTTATTTGGCAACTACTGACAAAGACAGTAAGGTAAAGGTAAAGGGACCCCTGACCATTAGGTCCAGTCGTGGCCGACTGGGGTTGCGGCACTCATCTTGCTTTATTGGCCGAGGGAGCCGGCGTACAGCTTCCGGGTCATGTGGCCAGCATGACTAAGCTGCTTCTGGCGAACCAGAGCAGCACACGGAAATGCCATTTACCTTCCCTCTGGAGCGGTACCTATTTATCTACTTGCACTTTGATGTGCTTTCGAACTGCTAGGTTGGCAGGAGCAGGGACCGAGCAACGGGAAGTCACCCCGTCACGGGGATTCAAACCGCCGACCTTCTGATCAGCAAGTCCTAGGCTCTGTGGTTTAACCCACAGCTCACAAAAAAAAAACTTGTTCCAAGCATTAAGAAATATTCGGAATAGGGGCTGAAGATGAAATCATTTTTTCTAGGTGTGGCAAAGAGGGTTTTGGTTGGTTGGTTGGTTGGTTGGTTGGTTGGTTATGTGTGTGTATGAGGGGAAGGTTGTTATTTTGGTTAGGAGAAAGACGTTTTTGAGATTCTAGGATCTTTCTTGCTTTGGAATGTAGTTGCCCACATATGTAATTGTTATTGTACCTCTCTTTTTTCTGAGCCTGTACATTTAAAATTAAAAATATGGTGTCTTTACATAAATATCCTGTGCTCTCTCTTCATATTGTGGAGGCTGCCTCGAACATCCCTGGACTCTTTAGGGAAGGGGTGTTTGCAAAGTGTGGGCATGATTCTCCTCTGTTAAAATGCATTTTCATAGTTTTGGGATTAGGAAATTTAAGAACAATTTTTGTATAAACAGTAAAACAGTTAGACAGATGCAGAAAATGCTACTGAAGATTAAGGATTCCCACTGATTGAATCAAATGTTGAACTGTCAGAAGATGGAAATCTTGGATTTCATGGAACAATGCTAATTATTATTCTGTTTCCTGAAAGTATTGCACACACCACTCAATAAATTAAATTATGTTGAAACTAGTGATAAAGGATGAGTAATTCAGAAGTCTAAGAGGAAGCAGTTTGATTATGTGGAAATGCTTTCTAACAAAAAACAAGTACAGGGGATTTCAGTAGTTTTGCAGCCAAACGACCTGAAAATTTCAGCATTGATGAAAAGGCCCCTATGAATCAAATTATGATCAATAGAGAAATGAGTCTTGTGGAGCTGTGAATGAAATGCACGTACGTATCTGGTGGGAATGACATGAATCAAAACCACTGCATCACGATTAAAGATATTATATAGGAACAATAAACTTACAAATTCCATACAAGGCGTACTATTTATGATATAAAGCAAAAAGGGCTAGTGGCTAGTTCAGTGGTAGAGTAGAAATGTAAACCACTACAATTAGCAGAATTATTGTTGTTATGATTTTTATGTGTGTAATGGCTGCTCACTAAACATGAACAAAACTGAACAGAACAGAACTTTGCATGGAAAGGTCTCACATTAAACCCTGATATCTCCAGGTATGGCTGGAAAAGACTTCTGCTAGAAACCATGGAGACAGCTGCCTGTCATGCATGGACCAATAGTCTCAGTTGGCATAAGACAACTTCCTATGTTCACCTCAATTAAGTGATGTAAGGTAGTAAACTAAGAAAAGGAAAAAACAAACCACAGACAGACATTACACTATATATTTAGTACATTTTTATTTCCCTAGGAATCCAGAGAAGCTGAGGTGAGAAGTCCAGAAGGGATGAATAAGTAAGTAATTTGGATATTGTTAAATTATTGAAAGCTGAAAATAAAATATGAAAAATAAAGGAATGCAGAGAAGCGCAGGATTCTTTCTCAACTCCCAACTCCTTCTCCACAGCTGAGAAGCCAAACAAAAAAAATACAGCTGTTTAGTGCGGGAAATGCTTTTGACAGATGATTGTTGCTATGTAAATTGTCTTTATTATATAAGAATTCCCCACCCGATGTTCTTTAGAACATATTATGGTTTGAGGAAGTTCATGGCACATTTGAATATGGTGTTGAAACGGATGTTTTCAAGGTCAGGAAACCAGTGCTATATGACTGTCGAACAGGTTGTGATTAGTTGCCTAATGCCTGGTTCTTGTGACTTCTTTCCACCTTCCGTGCATAAATGTAGATGCCAATATTGAAACACACAACATTAAAGGCCCATTCCATTTTGCTGCCTGAGGTGAAATGGGAAGGTGTTGCTGTCCCTCTGCTGAAGCCTCACCTGGGGTCACACGACTTTGGTGGCAGGGACAGGCAGGACAGCCATAGGGAAAGTGCCCCATAGGATCCTGCTACAGGACAGCGCATTCACTCTGTCTCATGGGCAGAGAGACCCTGATTAAAGGTGTAAGTAGTAACCACAGAGCCTAGGACTTGCCGATCAGAAGGTCAGCGGTTCAAATCCCCGCGACGGGGTGAGCTCCCGTTGTTCAGTCCCTGCTCCTGCCAACCTAGCAGTTTGAAAGCACATCAAAGTGCAAGTAGATAAATAGGTACCGCTCCGGCGGGAAGGTAAACGGCGTTTCCGTGCGCTGCTCTGGTTTGCCAGAAGCGGCTTAGTCATGCTGGCCACATGACCCGGAAGCTGTACGCCGGCTCCCTCAGCCAATAAAGCGAGATGAGCGCCGCAACCCCAGAGTCGGTCACGACTGGACCTAATGGTCAGGGGTCCCTTTAACTTTACTAGTAAAAAAATTGCACCCGCAGTTAAAAGTTAAAACACACAGAAGGTCCCACTGCTAAACAAAAAAGGTCACTTCATATTCACGAGTGGTTTGGGATTCTACAATATATGACTGGAGCTAATTGAATGGCATCCGAGAGAGAGAGAGAGAGAGAGAGAGAGTGCAGAAGGAAGGGGCAGAGCTTAGGTGTTTAGTGGGAAACCACAAAGTGTATTCTCATTGACTTATCTGCTAGTCTCAACTCTGCCCTTTACTGATGGGCGGGATGCAAGGTTGCATATACCCAACAGAAATATAGGGACATTTTTCTACCGGGTAACTGATTCTTATCTAAAGATGCATAAGGTTTACCTTTAACTTTAGCGGACCCCACATGTCCCCCACCCATGCCTTAGGAAAAGTCCAAGACTGAAATCGCAACCCTGCTCCCTTCTCCTGCCTTGATTCTTTTTCTTCTGTGTTTAACAATTTGAGATAGCCTTCTGCTCACAGAAATGAGTTTGCTGTCTAGTAAAAGGAAATGTATCGACATATTGATGAGGTAGCCACCCCACCTACTTACTCTGTTGGTGCCAAATATCAGAATTTCTGTGGAGGGTTTTTCCCTCTGAAAGAAGGGATGGTTTAGCACAGCAATCCCAACATAAACACAAAAGTGTACAAATGAAAATATGGTGGCATGGAATCATAGTGAAGCGAACGTAGATGCAGTAATGTGAAAACATTAAGGAAGTACCGTATTTTTCGCTCTATAAGACGCACCAGACCACAAGACGCACCTAGTTTTTGGAGGAGGAAAACAAGAAAAAAAATATTCTGAATCTCAGAAGCCAGAACAGCAAGAGGGATCGCTGCACAGTGAAAGTAGCAATCCCTCTTGCTGTTCTGGCTTCTGTGATAGCTGCACAGCCTGCATTCGCTCCATAAGACGCACACACATTTCCCCTTACTTTTTAGGAGGGAAAAAGTGAGTCTTATAGAGCAAAAAATACGGTATCTCAGAACAACTGATGAAACGGGATGCAGTATACATCCACGTCAAATGTAGTCTTAATGCATCAGTGATGTTGCTGCAAACTCCTGCAGTAAAACAACAGATTGGACAGACCCACAATTATTTATTGGTCTAATCTTCATCATCATGGGTGTTAGCCTGTTTCTATTGGAAGAATTAGATAGAAACTGAGAGATAAGAAGCATCATGATTCCAAAGTACGTTTCAAATCTTATCTTCAATAAACTTTTATTTCCAGGCCAGATTGAAAACATTTTTTTTAATCTATGAACTAATAGCCTTGATTTTTCACAAATAATTAGATAAATTGTGCCCCATAGGAGTTGGATGGTCTCAAGTTTTGTTTTGTATTTACACCAATATTTCAAAGTAGGAAAAGGCAACTTTTTTTTTAGTTGTTCTTATAGGGGTTTACAACAAAATTATTATTTTTTAATTGATTCTTTGACATAATTTCCAAGCTAGTGGATAGAAAGAATGCAGCTTTAACTCCCTGATTATTGCTGCTGGAGTAGGTTAGAAAATAGTATACTCTATACATGCTCACCTACTGCCTTCTACCAATCATTAGAAAGCATGGCACCTGGAACATTACTATTGGTGGTGCATCCACAAATGGTAGCAAGTATAGGGCCCTAAAATGGGGAGTAATGGGGTGGTGTGAAACAGAGCTGAGCTTTGGTCCACTGGATACTAAGAAGCTCCAAGCCTCTCATCTGTACCAGCCTGAAACCAGCACTGGGACAAGGGGCAGGTTCAGGGGAAAAATGCCCCGCCCTCATCCAGATCAACACTAATGATACTGGCGATTGCAAATGCTGAGCTTAGCTGGAATTCTTGCTTCACTGCCATTGCTCTGGTAGGGATAACTGGGGATGCTGGAAGGAAGGCTCCCTCTCCTTATAGGAACAACTGAAAAGGACAAATCCCTTCCTCTTCTTCATGCTTCCTAAAGGTTTAGGAATGCCCTCTGGAGTCTAGGGAGAAAGGCGATTACTTACTTACTATTTATTTATGCATTTATATTATTTGTAACCTGCTCTTCATGATTCACACAATCTCAGAGTGGGGAACAACACTAAAACATAATAAAACAATATTTCAGTTAAATACAACATCAAGTGAAAACAGAAAACATTTATTAACAACGCAGCTAGATTTATGTATATTTATGTCCCTGCCCATGCTCCAAGGAGCTCAGGATGGCCCACGGTGCTATTTTCCCATTTTATTTTAAAACAGTGCGAATTAGGATAAGAATGTTAGTGAGCTGCCTACAACAACATCACAGAGATTTATAGCTGGACAGGGATTCGGGCCTTTTCTCCCTGCTCCAAGTGCAACAGGCTCCCTCCATGTTGTGTTTGTTTTGACGTACTGGAATTCACTGTGAAACTTTAAACACCTCTAAACAGAAGCTGCCCACAGTTATGTTGTAATCTAAATTATACTGTCCTAGTTGGAGGCAAAAGGCTTGACCTCAACTCTGATTTGATGAGGAGGAGGAGGAAGGCATACAAAAATATACCAAACATTGGTAAGTGCTACTGACTCACCTGGCGGTGTCAATTCTGTCTTGGATTTCTTTCTAGTCTTCTGGCGGTTCCTGTGTGCAACTGTGACTGATAGATTCTGACAACTTAAATTTGCTGCTTAAGGGTAAAAGGAATTAAATTTGCTGCACAACATTAGAAATGGAAGCTCAGGAGCACGTTCGGCTTCTGAGGCAAAGTTCGAAAACCGGAACACTTACTTCCAGGTTTGCAGAGTTCGGATTCTGAGTTGTTCGGGAACTAAGCTGTTCAAAAACTGAGGTACCACTGTACTGTGGTTTCCAGTGCTGGGTTTTAAATCTGTGCTCACATGGCTTTTCTCACATTGGATTTGGGACAGCATTTAGGTGCTTGCCACATTCTGAATATGAACAGAACTTATGCACAAGATAATGTCTCACATTTTATCTCCTTCTAGACAAACATCACTGACACCAAATTGGCCTGGAAGGTTCCTTGCTTCAGTAAAACATCAAGGAATGTTGAGAGAAGCAGAGGAATGTCAAGAAGACTAAGGGAAACTCAGTGGGTTTCCACTTAATGCCAGATTTTGCCTACCTTGAAATATGAGGCAAATTCAGAGATTTCTATTCGGGTACAATATCTGCAAAATTCTAAGGGGTGGTGCAAGGATTTTAATCAGTTTCACACATCCCTAACTACTGAAGATGGAAGCACAACCAATGTGAGTCACCTCTGTTAAATTCAGGCAAAGGTTATAAAGGTATTGGCCAAACCCGAGTGATTGTGTTACCTACATTCCAAACATAGACCTTATGAAGGTATAATTTCTTCCCTTTAGCTGTTATGTAGCTTTAAATTCTAATGTATTTTCAGATAATCTAGGTTGAAAAAGGTTCCATACACTCCCTCTGACCCTACAGTCAGCAGAATGGGAACTCTTTTGTATAGTGCATGTGTGAGCTAAGGCTGCACAGCATGCACACAGACTGTACATTTAAAACACCTGACTTCCCCCAGTCCTGGGAATTGTAGTCCTGGGGGATAAATCCCAGTTCCCAGGATTTGGGGGGACGGGACAATGTGCTTTAAATGCATGGTGTGAGCACAGCCTTTGGCTCTAGGTTGAAGCCAGAGATCTGTTAGCATAGTTCTCCTTACAGAGAGCACTACTCTCTGTAGTAGTAGTAGTAGTAGTAGTAGTAGTTTATTTTTTATAGCCCGCCCATCTGGCTTGATTTCCCCAGCCACTCTGGGCGGCTCCCAACAGAATATTAAACAAAATAAAACTTCAAACATTAAAAACTATCACCATCCAGATGTTGGTGGATTGCAGCTTCCACAATTTCTGACCACTGACCATGCTAACAGTGTCCAACAACATCTGGAGGCTCACAGGTTCCCCATTCCTAATGGGGATGGGGATCAGCAAGATTACCACTCCTGTGAACTGACCTGAGATCTATGGGTATAAAGAGGTATACAAATTTTAATCATCATCATCTCTAAAATATATGAAGAGGATTAGTCAAGAATAGCAAATGATAAGAGTAACTGAATTAGAAATTTCTTTCTCCGTTACGCTTGTGTGACCTAAATAGATTAAAATATTGTTTCAAAGACTGCTGCTTCCAGAACGCAGTGTCATCTCAGTTGACAAGACAAACCTTCTGCCACTAGGTGGATATTTTCCAGTGCGCGAAACAACTAAGCTAGAGAAACTAAATATTAGGTGTTAACTCTCACAAAACCAGTTCTGCCAGCCTAAATGTGAAACACTTGGGAGGGTGTGTCCATTCTTAAAATGTGTCAGTGAAACTGCAAATAGTAGGCAAGATGATCAACAGTAAAATGAGGAGATTGTCACTGTCATTGTGATGGATTTTAATTGTAAGCTAAGAAGTGTGCATTCACACGAAAGCTCATACCAATAACAAACTTAGTTGGTCTCTAAGGTGCTACTGGAAGGATTTTTTTTATTTCGTTTCGACTACGGCAGACCAACACGGCTACCTACCTGTAACTAGCTGAAATAGTGAGATATAAATTAGAGGCAACAAAACTACAAAAATCCTGATGTAGCAAGAATTTCAAATTATATTTAGAACCAATATAATTGAAGTCAAATGATACATTCAAAGTAAAAATATCTTCAAAAAGCACCCTAAACATCGCACAAAGACACACCCCCATATATAGGGGTCTCTCTCTCCCTCCTGTGAACTGACCTGAGATCTATGGGTATAAAGAGGTATACAAATTTTAATCATCATCATCATCATCTCTAAAATACAGTGGTACCTCGGGTTACATACGCTTCAGGTTACAGACTCTGCTAACCCAGAAATGGTACCTGAGGTTAAGAACTTTGCTTCAGGATGAGAACAGAAATTGTGCTCCGGCGGCGCAGCAGCAGCAGCAGCAGCAGCAGGAGGCCCCATTAGCTAAAGTGGTGCTTCAGGTTAAGAACAGTTTCAGGTTAAGTACGGACCTCCGGAACGAATTAAGTACTTAACCTGAGGTACCACTGTATATGAAGAGGATTAGACAAGAATAGCAAATGATAAGAGTAACTGAACTGTTAAATTAGGAAGGAGGAGATTCCACTTCAGTATCTGCATGTGTATTGATAAGTCTTGGGTTGTATTTTATACTTTTGGAATGGGGTTATCTGCCCTTTATGCATAAAGAGCAGGATGCTGTGTTTGGGCACTGTGTGTTTGGTGCACCATTCATAAAGGGTGCACAACATCATTGCGGATTCAGGGTCAATGGCAGGGTGTGCACAGACTGCTTCCAGTGACAGAAGAAACCATCATGACTCTAGCAAGTGTTGTGCAAACACCTCTGCCGAAGGCCTTAAGAGACCTGCTTCCTGTCAGAACAGGCAATCCTGGGCTAGATGGACAAACAGGTCCTATGTATTAGCGCCACTGGTGGGTGGATGTGCTGGTTTCTAGGAACACTGGGTATCGGCCTACCCATGAACCTCCCTGAGGCGCCCATGTTGGGAGCACAGTCTATGCATGGCTAAGATTCAAAATGCATGCAATGGTGCAAGGCTGCATGTTCAAACCCGAATCAGCAGCAACCTGAAAGGCAAGGGTTTTATTTAAATATGGGACACTTTGCCAAAGGATAACGAGCTCTCTTCCACACTTCTCTCAGGCTTGGTCTATATGCAGCAAGATAAGAGTGTAAGTTTTTATTTTACAATTTAAAAAATTAAACCACATAAAAAGGTCCCACTAAGTAAAAAACCCACAAGTACATTAGAGAGAAAGGTTCTAGACCCAGCCTTTTCCCTGTTGTGTTAGTTTTCTAGCGCTTGCACAAAGTCCCCCCCCCCCCTTATTTCTGGCCAAGATTCAGTGACACTCCCCCAACTCCAAAACCCAGAAGTCAGCAGTATCAACCCAGCTATCTTTTTAAAATCTCTCCACTCAGATGTCTTGGCCACAAGGCCAGCTGCTGCAAATCACTGAGGAGTGGGTACCTTTTTCTCTTCTTCTGTTGCTGGGGACCCATATTTAAATGTGTTATTCCCTCTCTTGCAATTTGAAGTGCACACAGTCCATTCTATTTCTTCTGGACTCGACACCACATTCCATGGAAACCATAGAACAGGCTTACTTGGGGGTGAAAATGAGGCTAGGGGCTACAGTAAACCATGGGAAGGGGACAACGCATCCCTGATGTATCTTTGTTGCTGTTTAATAGACTGGGCATACCTTTTACATAGCCATTTAAGCCTTACAGGTATTTCAATGGTAGTCACAGTGTAGGACACAGTTGTGCAGTGTTATTGAGAATAAAGTTTAAATTGGGATCTGCCTCAAGGGAGGGAGGTGGTACTTTACTTCCCCCCCCAGCTATCTAGTCCTCCTAGTCTCCCTGGACTGATAATGCCCTGTGGGGACATACCCTTTTTCTGGGTCTGATCCTGATTTCCTCCTGCGGGATCCAGGTGCCTTTTGGTGGGGCAGGGATGAGGCTTTGCACACGACGAGATGAACTGTAACACTGGTGGGCACTGCAGAAGAGGTTTCGGTCATTGGTGAGGGAACACTGGGAGATACAACACACCCAACAGTCTATAGGAAAGGGGTGGATCTAAATTCCTTCTCCTTTGTTTTGTTGCAAATGAGTTGAGGCTTTCAATATACTCAGTTGAGTAGTAATTTCATGCTCCTTTCAGCTCATAGAAACAGCGATTGAATCCCCCCCCCCAAACCTCAGGCTTTATATACATTATTTACACAATGAGTACTGTCTAAGTGGTTGATTATGTTTCCTGCTGCAGGCCAATCAGTTGTTGCATCCTAGTATCCTACCAGCCTAATAGGCTGATTAACTTCCTTCTGGGGTCTGATTGGGCTGCTCCTGCAGGCCAATCAGGTTGTTGCATTCTAGGATCCTACCTGCCTATTGTTCTAGAATCCAAGCTTAGTACATAACAGGAAATAAATATCCAATGAAGATTTGCTGAGGATAAAATGTTGACGGGACTTGGGCTTTCTCTTTCTTTTGCAAATTAAGAGCCACCTTTGTCCTGTGAATCAAGGGCAGCCCAGATAGCAGAATTTCATTTGTCCCCTTAGACAAATGCCAGTGTGGTGTAGTGGTTAAGAGCGGTAGTCTCGTAATCTGGGGAACCGGGTTCGCGTCTCCGCTCCTCCACATGCAGCTGCTGGGTGACCTTGGGCCAGTCACACTTCTGTGAAGTCTCTCAGCCCCACTCACCTCACAGAGTGTTTGTTGTGGGGGAGGAAGGGAAAGGAGAATGTTAGCCGCTTTGAGACTCCTTAAAGGGAGTGAAAGGCGGGATATCAAATCCAAACTCTTCTTCTTCTTCTTCTTCCCCTTAGCAAAGGAGGGAAGTATGGAAGCATTTTGCTCAAATCCAGCTATTTCAGAGCAGGGCAGCAGGAGAGGTGTGGTGCTCTGTCAGTAAATTACATACCCAATGCAAATTTTCATACTTATTTTCCCCGCTACTGCACAGTGTATCTTTAAGCCAGGAGAACTTGGCAAAGCAATGCAGAGTAATTTCTCAAGAAGAGCTGGGGTGGGGGCTTCTTGAGGAGAGGAATTCAAACCTAAAGGCTCTGCACAGTAGCCGCATATGATTCACATCCTGAAACAGACAGTGGGATTGCAATTCCTCAGTGACCTCACTTTCACTTCACTCTCCTCCCTCAGAGGAAATGGATGCAATAAAAACCTCCTTCAACAGAGCAATTAAGTGTCAACTGCAAACCTGATTATTATTATTATTATTATTATTATTATTATTATTATTATTAGCGGGGATGGGGTTGGAGTTGGAAGGCCGCTGTTCTTTTTGGCCATAAATTGGAGAAGCTGCCTCAGGAAGCCCCTTAAGCCATCCTCATCCGAAGATGAAGGAGAGCAAAAAAAGCTGGGATGGATCCTGTGAATTTAAACCATCCTTCCCCTGAGCTGGGAGAAATGAAGAAGCATCTGGGGAAGAGGAAGTCCACATGTGGGCAAGGGAGGGTTGGGAAGATCTTCGCCTCTCCCTTAACAGTTGCCTCTTTCTTGATTCAAACTCCGTTTGTCTGGCCTGTCTCCCACTGGCATGCTGCCACTGCCTCCAAGGCTTGATCCTTCTCCTCCTTTGCCCGGAGAAGCTTTCCAGGGCAGTGAAGGTCATGGCTAACTGGGCCTGTTGGACTTCTTGTCATGGAGAAGAACTTAAGGCCAGGGAGCCCGGGAAGACAAAAGCTTACCAAGCTCAGTACAGTGGTACCTCAGGTTAAATACTTAATTTGTTCCGGAGGTCCGGTCTTAACCTGAAACTTCTTAACCTGATGCACCACTTTAGCTAATGGGGCCTCCTGCTGCTGCCGCGCCGCCGGAGCACGATTTCTGTTCTCATCCTGAAGCAAAGTTCTTAACCCGAGGTACTATTTCTGGGTTAGCGGATTCTGTAACCTGAAGCATATGTAACCTGAAGCGTATGTAACCCAAGGTACCACTGTATATCAGGAGGAAGGAACAGAGCTCAGAATACCATGAGGAGACAGAGCTCAGCAGGTCATGAGGAGACTCACTGGATCGACAAACCCTGAGGCCACAAACTGGGAGAAATGGCGCTCCAGAGCGACTGGGGCTGAGGCCTCAGTCCAAGCAAAGGACCTTCCCTTTAGCTTTTGCTTCAAAGGTTGTCTCGCCCAATATGCCTTCCTCTCTTTCTGACCCAAAAAAGCAGGCAAAAAAACCACACCCACCAGCAAACAAAGCAAGGGTGTGTGTGCGCACGTGCATGCGCATTGGAACAAAAAAAGGCGGGAAAACAGAACACAGAGGGAATCTGAGGTAAATAATTTTTGTCTCCCTTCCTTGTGTAGAAACAGTTTCTACACAAATGCAATTCTGGTTCTAAACGCAGCATAAGGGGTCTCTATAGTATAGTGTATTTTAAAATGGGGTTTCAGAGTTTTTAGGGGTTTCTGAATGTTTCATGTAGTTTTCCAATTTCATTGTTCTGCATGGGACAATGACAATAAAGATATCGTATATCGTATATATCCTTTTTTTCCCCTAGTAAAGGAAAGGAGATTAAGGGCAACTGATATCAGCAGAGCCAAGAAGAGATTTGGAGAAGGCAAATAAAGAAAAGATAGCGAAGAAAAGTGAGTAAACCTGACAGAAAAAACAGAAGTGACCTGCTCATTGGAGGAGCGGAAAAGTGATGGAGAGCCAATCACGTCCCTGAAGAATTTTGCTCCTGCCTTGTCATCCTAAGACCAACCTGATAACCCAGCGACACCCTCCATAAATTGATTTAATACACAGTGTTCCTTTACAGCAGCAAAATAAAATGATCCAACCACACTCTACATAAATTAATTCCTTTTTAATATAGATGAAGTACATGTTTAATTACAGCAGGCCAGTGATTCCAGTTAAATAAAATTAAAACCCTTTATCTTTCTCAAATATAAAATTACTAATTCATGTCTTAAAACAATATAGCAAAAGCTTTAAATTACATCACCATTTAGCCACAGTAGTTTATCACCGCTTATATACTCCATCACTTTGGCAAAAATTATGTATTCTTTTTAAAAACAGTGCATAACGTTATAGAAACTGTATACAACCTCATATTGCACTTACTGTATTTATATACAATAACTGTAAAAGAAAATAGAGCATTTACTTGGAATGAACATGAATTTATCACAATTGTAGAAGGATGAAAGCTGGTATGAATATTAAAAATGTTTAGAAATGCATTTCATTTATGTACAGGGTTTATGAGTTGTATTAACAAATATGTACATGTCTTGCTTAATATATAGTTAGTAACATATGGTAACCTTTGGTTGGATGCAACTGCTTGATCAATTTTAAGCTCATATGCTCTCCAAAATGCCAACAAGGTATAAAATGGTGCACAACTGTTATAGTCAACAGTACAAAAAACTACTTCTACCTACATTAACCCCTCAAATTAGTGCCTATTAAGTCTAATAGTGTTTGTACTTTATATCAGTTTGTATGTGCATATATCAAAGAACACTTTTATGGTTTATGTCTGCAAACTTACATTCCATAACACTTGCCTATAATGTGCCATTTATTTTAGAATACCATTATCAGAGCAGAAGAACCAGTTAAGTTCCCCAGAACAATTCTGTGTTGGGTGTTGTAATATTGCCAGCAGAATATAAAAAATATGTGCACCATCAGTATATGTTTTAGAAATCTACCTCTTACTATTTCCTTATCCCTGACTGACCCAGAGATTTAAGCATGCTCAGTTGTTAGTATCTTCACAGTCCTCTTTCAGATTTGGATTTCATCCTGAGTTTGCAAATGTTCAAAGATCCACTTGTATTCCAAGGTAAGCAGCGCTTTCCGTCACATAATTCTTATGCAACTGAAGAAGAGCTGGGCATCCCATGAACTGTTGTGCTTGTTGGTGTCCCACTAATGGCATTGAAAATGTGTAGCGAGTTGGGCATTACACTGGCTTTTTCTTCCATAGCGGTAATCTTAAAGAGAGAGAAAACACATGCCTTAGACATGGTTGAGGGAGGAGAAGGTTTTCAAAAGAGTGGGGTAACCATGGGCTTGTCCTTTGGCTTCTAGCTAAAATGTGAACGGGGACCTAACTTCAGATACAGCAAGTAGGGGGGACACATTTTAGTATGCAACTCTGCCTAGCACATATATCATTGCAAAGCATATTTTCTCTAATATAATGCAGTTTTGTATATTATTTTCACCAAATAAGCATTTTTCTACATTCTGCTTGGCAGGAGAACTGCATTACAAAATTGGGAAGCCTGCGAATTTCCAAGGATGGCTGTTTTCTGGTTTGCATACTGTTTCAAAAAGTGGGAATTAGGTAGATTCAGTTTTAAATGCAATCAGGATTAAATTTCTCCCCCATCTCTACTTGGAAGCAAAGTCCAACTTGATTTAAATGGAATGTATTTCTAGATCATTGGAATTATGATAGGGAGCAAGTCTATAGTGACACAAAAGTTAGATATAGGTCAGATGACCTTCTTAATTAATATATGTTTAATTTTGTGACTGGTTCTGAAAATAGCAAAGATGTTTAGCTAAAATTCACCCTTCTCTAATGACTTCTGTCAAGAAACTAGATCCTCCTTCTTTTAAAAAAATCTGATTGCCCTATTAGTTATGTAAGAAGCAGTGTAGCAAAGCATTATTATTTGACTGATAAACATTCTGTTAAGCAACAGTGATATGCATAATGATTGACTATTCAACATTAAAATGAAATAAAGCCTAAGTCTCCCCTTAGTTCTGCACTACAAATTCCACATTATATATTGTGTAAAGGAAGTTAAACAAAACTCAGAACTCGAAAGAGAAACTAAAAGTGTATTACCATCCCAGCTGATCACATTTTCAAAGCAGCATAGGGGGAAAGGGAAGGAAGAAAGAGAGATGCCCATTAAGATTTCTATAAAATGTATTAAACAGGGGAAAAAATATCTCTGAAACATTTATTTAAGAAAGCAAAATGGACATTCCAATGTTTGCAGAATAGGTAGTACAACCAAATTTACATGCAAGCCATGCACTTATATTTCCATAAAATGACTGTTTCCTTGGTATTTAAGAGCTGCTTCCATTATGATTACATTTTCCAATGGAAAAATACATGACCTTCAAATCGAAATTAAATCTGTAAAAAACAGGAATGGGGAACCTTTTTAGCTCAAGAGCCTTCTAGGCAGGGGAAAGTAGCCTGAGGTGGGCAGAGTCAGAGGCAAAAGTGGGTGGAGCAGTTAATGTTAATTTTATCTTGATGTGGTAGGCTAAGTTTTACTTGCCTTTGCCTACCCCTCTTCTCTACGCTCTGCCCAGACAAACAAGAGGCACTGTCCGAGTTCAAGGGCACATTCTAGCCGGGCAAAAATATTTAGGGCATATTTAGGCTCAGAGAAGTAAGTAGCCTGGGGAGAGTTCAAAGTCTCAAATACAGAGGCATGCAGCCCCTGAGCCTGAGGTTCCCCACTCCTTGCTGTAGAGGAATGGTTAGAAATCTATTACTTCTTGAACATTCACCCACATCATGCAATGTTGGAACACAGTCACAGCAGAAGTCGTTCTTTTAGCAAAGCAAATTATGGTGTACTTGTGGACTGACCATATTCTAGTGCTACATCGCCATGTATAGTATAATAATCAATTAAGCTGTTTTATTAGGGGACAAGAATGGAAAAAAAGGGAGAGAAAAGTGCTCATTTTTCATGTTAGAACTAGCAGGCTTAAGGCAAGATAGGCTACTGCATTTAAGTCTGATTCATGTGCCAACTAAACCGATTTTCTTTGTGATTCTGTTATTTTAAAATCCCCCATACAACTGAATTCATGAAAGTGTCTGCATTGTGCCAACCAGAATGGAAGAAATCAAAGGATTTATTGTTAGATAACTCTGTTACAGCAATTAATAAATCATAGCATATGCTTCAAGGGCATTATCCATTAACATCTATTATAAATATTAACTTTAGATAAAACATTCCAGGTTGGAAGTCTTAACCCATTTCCTTCAGCATCATTATATTATTTAATGTCATAAAAATACATATTATAATTGTTTCACATTTATTTATACCTCGTCTTTCCCCTAAGGTGACTTACAGAAAGAATCTTGAGTGTAAAAAACAACCACCACCCTAAAAGCAATAAATTGGTATTGGCAATTTACAGCAATTTACAGTTAGGAATGTACTAAAGACTTGGATCCTCTGAATTAAATACTCAGATAATAAAGAATTCCAAGAAAAATATTTGGTTCTTCTCAACCAAAACAGGATGACCTGAATCAAATACTTAACGTTCAGTACATACTTGTTCATGCATGATTTCAGAGAGTTCTTTTGCCATTTCTCTGTAATTAGCCTTCATTCCTTCTTGATATTCTATCTGATCTTCTTTTATAAGCCGCTCATTTACTTCTAAGGCCTGCCCACAAGCTTCAACAAATTGTCTGAAATAAATTTAATTTCACAAAATGAAATACATTGAGAATGGTTCTAATCTCAAAGTTCCAAAAAGAAACTTAATAAACTTTCATATTTTTTTACCTGAAAACTTCCTTG
This sequence comes from Podarcis filfolensis, assembly GCF_964270895.1. Classification (NCBI taxonomy): domain Eukaryota; kingdom Metazoa; phylum Chordata; class Lepidosauria; order Squamata; family Lacertidae; genus Podarcis; species Podarcis filfolensis. The sequence goes on from NC_139607.1 coordinate 21,479,337, forward strand.
AGTAACTTTAGTTTATTGTCTGGATACCGTTTGGTGCTTGTATCATCCAGAAAAGCTCTGGCATATGCCAATGGCCCAGCATTAACCTAAAAATATATAAACAGTTATAAATTATGTTCCCACACCCCCCTGCAATAATATTAAAATCAGTTTTGCCCATCCCTCTGAATAGGGCTATACACAAGTCAAATACATTTCTGAAAAATAGCCTGTATTTATTAAAACATTTATAAGGGATGTGGGTGGTGCTGTGGGTTAAACCATAGAGCCTAGGACTTGCCGATCAGAAGGTTGGCGGTTCAAATCCCTGTGACAGGGTGAGCTCCCGTTGCTCGGTCCCTGCTCCTGCCAACCTAGCACGTCAAAGTGCAAGTAGATCAATAGGTACCGCTCCGGCAGGAAGGTAAACGGCATTTCCGTGTGCTGCTCTGGTTCGCCAGAAGCGGCTTAGTCATGCTGGCCACATGACCCGGAAGCTGTACGCCGGCTCCCTCGGCAAATAAAGCGAGATGAGCGCCACAACCCCAGAGTCGGTCACGACTGGACCTAATGGTCAGGGGTCCCTTCACCCTTTACCTATCCTGCCCTTCTGGTGCAAAAACACTACTGAGTTCATACCCACGAAAGGAACAAGTTGCACACAAGTGACTAACTAGACAGAAGCTCTGCACAGGCATTACCCTTCATCTGATTAACTTCTCCATGAGGGAAGAGTGGGGTTGTGCCTGCTGGCACCAACCCTGCGTGGGAGGGCATGCAGGAGATTGTCTGAGCCTTATCCATGAGATGTGCCACCACAGTGCCGGCACCTAATTTGATCTGATGCTACACACTCGTATGCAGTAACGCAGGTCTGGATTTTACTATCGAAGCCTTGCAGTGCATACGGACAGACATGCGTGCTTCACCCATTAGGTTCCTGGTCAGTTGGGAGGCACAGGGCATTCCTGGCATGACTGTAGGTATTGCAGGCCCCTGGCGCCCCCCCAGTAGCCTTATCCTCCAAGGCCTGGGGCAAGTGTACCCAGCTGCTCTCCCCTGTGCATGGGCTTGCCGGAGGGCACACCTGTAGTAAGCAGCTTGCTCTACAAGCAAAGCCCTGCTTCAGGTGATTTATAAGCTTATGCATTAATCTCATGAGGGATAACACCCAAACAGAACTACAAATGAAGGGGCTTCCTGTGAAATAAGGTTGAGAATTAACAAGTTGCTCAAGTGATTGCAGTGTTGAACCTGTGGTGGTATTCAACTACGTTTTACTCAAAACAGACCTACAGAAATAAATGGACATGAATAGGTTAGGCCTATTAATTTCAATAGGTCTATTCTGAGTAAAACTTAGTCTCAAATTCAAAGTCTACCACTCTTATTCAATGGCCATTGTTGCGCTGCATATTATTTTATCGGTGTGACACAAACACACAAACGGAATTCTAAAGCGGGAAGAAGCTTATTAGCCGATTTTAAGGTAAAGGAAAACTCCACACCATAATCAATTTAATCAACATACCTGAACGCTAACACTACCCTGCAGCTTCAACTGAAGTTTGATCATATCTACTTCAGCTGATGAACAAAGTTGCCGGAGCTCAGCAACCTTCTTACTCATTTCATCAATAGCGACTTCAATTGGGTTTAAATCTGTATGGTGTTGATACATTATGGGAATCCGCTTCTTTACATATGGAAAACAATGTATAGCTAGGGAAAGAAAACAATGAAATTATGTTTACACGACTATACTCATGCTATCTTGAAATATTAAGAAACTTGCAAGTCAATGCTTTTTATTTTGGGAGCAAGTAGACTTGTAAACAAACAATCCTATATTTTAATAGCATAATTCTATAGAGCAAGGCTAATCAATGTGATGTGTCCAGATGTTTGGAACGACATTTCCCACCAGCACCAGTTCTCATTGCCTGTGGTCTGGGATACTAAGAGTTTAGTGCAAAACATCTGGAAGGCACTACATTGGCTACCCCTGCTCTGCAGACTGTGCTTCTTTTGTTTTGTTTGCCCCCTGGAAAAATTCTGATCTGCAGAAGAAGACTAGCCTGTATCTTCTCATTATGTGGGACATACATAATACTGTCTGCTGGCCCATGAAAGTTACATGCTGTTCTATCCAGAAAGGACTAATGATTAAGTATCAACTGGGTAAACCAACAGGTGGTTAAAACTTAGAAAAATGTTAAGCATGGGTCTTTCTATGCTTTTCTATTTGTTTAGTTTATGTAATTCACATTTTGTTATCTAAAGAAGGATGACAACACTACTGTTTCCACTTGGTTCTTTGCCAGGAGATTAGCTATTAGCAATAACAGTTGTTCACATGCAGTGTCAGTCTTTAAGCTACCAGTAATCCTGGTGCAAAGAGTAGCCATGAGTCAGCATGCAAAATAACTGGACCCTGGCCTTGACATATTGGCGCATGAACATAAGGCAATTGAGAGGCAATAAATGTTTGAGTCAACTTAAATATCTACCTATCTACCTATCTATTAGCTATTCACGGGACTGCAACAATACATACTAGGCCAGTTTGGGGATAAAGCAAAATGGGGTAGCATATTCCAGTGAGCCTAAGGGTAGTAGACTAGTTGTATGGCAAGCCTGTGGCACACATGGCTCTGATCTCCAATAGAAGGGAATGGCTCAGGAGGAATGAATGGGGAGGCTCCTGTTTCTGAGCACCTGCTGCCAGAGGTGAATACCTCTCTCTAATTTTACAGCCGACTGCCCTGAACATAAAATATCTCCCTTTCTACACAGCTTTTAAAATACACCCGAGACCTTTCTCTTTGAGTTGGATCACAGTTACAAGTGTTTCTAAAACGTGACCTTGCTGTTAAACAGCTTCCTGTCAGACCAGAGAAACTGAATCAGTAACATCCAGGGTACTGATAGAGCATCAATCTGTGTGTCTTTGTTTCACACATTATATTGTGGTAGCCCGTATTTGTCAGAGTGTACCCTTATGTCAATTCCAGCTCCCCAGAAAGTATAGCAGTATAGTTCACGTGGCTGCAAAACATTAATTTTATTAACACTTTACGTGTACAAAATGTGAGTGTACTGCATGAAATAGCTTTAACTTGGTTAGTTGTTAGTTATAGGTTAGTTTCCTGCTGAACAGTTAGGCTCCGATAGGTTATTAGGACCCTAAACATGCAGGATTTAGCAAAGACTCAAGATTTCTCTGTGGCTTTTTTGGATTAAATGGAAGCATGTTACAGGTGCTATAGACAAAAACATCAATGAAAGGTCAAGTGTTCTCTTTTGGTTTTTGGTTTTTAGAAATCAAAGTACTGTCCCAAAGAACTGCAAATTTTGACCTAGTACCTGTAAGAATGGTGCGTCGTTTACATTGTTCCTCCACTCCCCCTCTTCTTTTGCCCATCTGAGTAAAAGGCATCTCAAACATAAAGCGACGGATGTTGTGATTTCTTTCAAATTCTGTTTTTCTCTCTTGTAGTTCCTTTTCCTCAAAGTATGGAACTACATGAGTAACTTGAATATAGGCATATTTTGAATCCAAATCCTTAGGATTTACCTTAAAAGAATTTGAGAGAATTAAAATCTCAACTATGAAAATATGCGATTATTTAAAAGTTACATTATTAAAAGGTTACAAGCTAATACGCTGATCATCATTAATAAAATTTTAAAACTCTTATGGTGCCTTCAATATAAAAATTATCAATGTATGCCACCAAGGCCCTTCTTGCTTCATTCATTTGGTATTTTTTGTACTGCACAAGTAGATGATCATCCTTAGTGGAACCACATTTTACTGTGCTTAAGAACTGGCAGGCTAGAAAGAAAATTTTGATTTGAGCTCATGTTAATTTATATATAAATCAGTTGTATATTATTAGTTAAGTCCTACTTTTCCAGAGTCCTGGATCATCCTGACATTTTCAGATCCAAACTTATCTGAGTAGAGTTTTTGTAGCCTCTGGGAAATCTCTGAAAGGCATGTGAGTTTAGGCTCTTTGTATATATATTCTTTTCCATCTTCATCTTCAAAAAATCCCTTTAGAAAAGAAAAACCAATAACAACAGTTAAGTTCTAAACAAACAAAGGTCCAAAAAAGAATGACTCCTAATAATTAAAGCAAGGTCAATGTAGAACACAAAGGTTGCAAGCAAAAAGAAAAAGAAAAAAGCGATATTGAAAAGTCAAGATAAGGAGAGCAAAACAGCTATTATATTATGGATGCACTGAAAATTATTACAATATTATTGAGGGAATGCTGTAAATTACATGATATGTCAACTTTAATGTTTTGAGGGTACAGCACTCTATTTCCATATTCATTGTTCGCATGCCTGTTTCACATGCCAATATGGTGGTCCTCTCAGAAAGCTGTGTTATTTTGAACAAAATATGGCCAAATAAACCAACCTTATCTAGATAAATTTTAATGTAATCCTATTTTATAATTAACTTTGAAGCCCAAAACACAACCAAAATAGGTCCCATGGAAGGTGAAACAGGTGTCTGCTTTCATACAGAATGTCAGATCTGAGTTAATGTTTTAAGTTGCAAAAATAAATATTCCTATCTGAAGATGAAATGGACAATGTAGTGCAAGGATCACAACATAGCATGTATAAACACAAACTAGACTTGACAAAAATACCCACAACAAACTAAGCTTATATGCAGTAGTTTTTACTGCATTGCTTGTTTTGGACAGCAGTTTCTGTAATTACCTCCACATCTGTTTCACTGTCTGTAAACTGGTATTGCTACAGTCATAAGAGACAATAGAATAAATGGAATGTTATATCACTCAAATTGTACAATTCAGTGCCCTGACTGAATATTTTTTTTTATCAACTATTTCTATCTAAAACTGTGTTTCCTCCATTGAATACACATGCTCATGTCACACACACAAACACACATCCTGCAGTCACTGTATTTTGCCACTATGGAATAACATATAAAAGTGAAAAAGTTTGATTCTTTGTATAAGCATGCAGAACAAAGATTGAACATGTGCAGTTTTCTTCTGCAAGTGGAACTAAATATATTAATATTTTAAACCAAGATAATACAGATCAGAAAGTGAACCAACATAATATATAAAAACACCAAAGGCAGTGTTTAAGTAATAGCTATGAATGGCTATTATTGAAAAACTTACCGCTGCCTTAAGAAAGTAATAGAAAAAGGAAAAAAGGAAAAAAGAAAGTTTACTGAAGAAATTTCTCATTCAGAATAGTTATTAGTTCATTAGTTTCAAATACATGCAAGTAGAAATATACAATGCAGTTAACGCATGCTGTAAAAAAGAATACATTGCAAAAAAATTGCAATTTTTCATATGCTAAGTTAAAGTTCAGGAAAGGCACTGGACAATGCTCACCTGTCCAAAAAATGCAACTCTGAAATAGGTTCCCAACAATCTTTTTCCTGTATGCATAACTTCTGTAACTTTGCTGTACGCCCGATGCAATGTGTCATATAAATGAGCTAGCCTCTAAAAAAAAATGGGAAAACACGTTTTGGTAAATGGTGGCACTGAGATATTTAGTATATTCTGAACAACACAAAACAGAATAAAAAACATACAAGCTTTTATATAGTTAGCAAACTGTATCAAAATAATACAGTACTTAACGGCTTGGAAAACCCAATTGTCTCAACTTAGCTAAAATTAGGGATAACTAAGTACCACTGAAAGCAATGGAACAGGTTATGATTACTTTTTCAGGTGTCACCTTATATTTGAAGTTGACTTAAGTAGTAAATATATATTAAAAACATGCAAGAATGATAACTAAAAGTGAACATTCCCCCAAGTATACACATATCCTACCATAACATTATCATCACTGTAAACCAGTAAACAGCTAACCATCCATTGAATGAGCAGGATGCAGATATCAAAATTTCCAATGCCTTGGAATCTAAAGAAGTCTTAGCCTAGTTCCAAAAAGATGGTGGACTAAGGGCTTGCTGCATCTCCTTGTGAAGAGCATTCCAAAAATGGGAACCACTTCAGAAAAGGCTCTTTCTTATGTAGCCACTCTCCGCACCTGCCTTAGAAGAGGTACTTGGAGAAGGGCCTCCAAAGCAGATCTGAAGAGCTGGCCAGATTCATAGGGGAAAAGAGGCTCCAAAAGGTAATGGGGTCCCAAGCCTTATAAAGTTCTATAGGTTAAAAAAACCCCAGCACTTTGAAGTTAGTAAAGGTAAAGGTAAACGGACCCCTGACCATTAGGGTGCAGTTGTGACTGACTCTGGGGTTGCGGTGCTCATCTTGCTTTATTGGCTGAGGGAGCCGGCGTACAACTTCCGGGTCATGTGGCCAGCATGACTAAGCCGCTTCTGGGGAACCAGAGCAGCGCACAGAAATGCCATTTACCTTCCCACCAGAGCGGTACCTATTTATCTACTTGCACTTTGATGTGCTTTCGAACTGCTAGGTTGGTAGGAGCAGGGACCGAGCAACGGGAGCTCACCCCGTCGTAGGGATTCGAACCGCCGACCTTCTGATCAGCAAGTCCTTGCAATCAAATGAATCCTCAGAACTTTCAATGAGACTTTGCTGTAACTTTAGCTGAACATTACCTATTTCAATGTCCCACAGCATTAACAGGTCTCAAATGAAATCATTATAGCATAAATAGATCTGCATCAAATACCTCAAAATCTCTCCGCTTTTCATAAATAGGAATTATAAGTTTATAGATGTCAGCAATCAGTTCATAACGTTCAGCCTTCCACAGCCCATCTGCACACTGTTCTAACAACTCCATCAGTACATCCTAGTTACAGAAAGAAAAGCATACAGATGTGGATAAAGACTAATCTAGAGCAATCTAATTTTATTTTTCTCAAGCTGCATAAAAAAGGATTAATTTCCAGTACAGTGTGTTTCTGATCCAGTAAAGGCTCCTGACAGTGGAAGGGGAGAGGCAATTTTCACCAATTCTCCCTTCTTCCTACAGTCTGCAGTGTCACTTCACACACTATTCTAAAGGGTTCTGTGGAAATCCCGTCTGGTTAACATTTAATTGCCAGGTTCAAAGTTCCTCAATGCTCTCTCCCCAGGCTCTCCCCTGAACTTATGCCTTGCTTTTATAGCATCTCCAGCATAACTTGGCCTCTTTGTCTTAACATGCTATAAAGTGAGTAATGGTGTATGCTATTTATTATTTAGTTGTGTTTCCATGGGTTAAAAATATTTTCAATGTGTTATGAACTCTTCAGGTTAGACAGCAAGCAAGACATTTTAGAATTCAATAAAAAATAAATTAGTATTATAAGGATACAGAAATAAATATGAATTAAGTTTACATACTTCATTAAAGTGAACATCTTGCATCCCAACATCTTCCATCATAGAAGCCTCTTCATCTATATTTGGAGTGATTACTCTGAAGCTTATACAGCCTTGTTTAAACATTCCTATTTATATTGGATGGGAAAAATGCAGACAACACTCTTGAAGTAGATCAACGGAAGAGAGGAACAGCAAAACCCACAAATGCATGAAAGAAATTTTCAATCTTAAAGTTGCAGTGAATAGATCTAATTTCAAGTTACACTTGGTTTGTGGGGGCGGGGGTATTGGATTGAATAGAGGCATCCCTTCACTAATTTCTGCAATCTCAGCTGGTTTCCTCTTGCCAACTGAGTAGTGCTTGTGCCACTATGCTGGAGCAGCCCCCACCCCTTTCTGCCTGCTGAATGTGTGGGCGGAAGGCAAATTGGCAGTATCCTTGCCAGCATACAGTCCCCAAATAGGGCATTCAAGGGCAGGCCTGAGCCAGCCTGGAATCTATTGGATCCCAAGCTGCTCTTACAGCCAGTCCCAAAGTCCTGATCCACCCTCTGCCCCACTGCAAATCTTCTGCTGCCGTTGCCACTGCCTAGGCTGCAGATGTGGCAGTAGCACCACTATGCAGAGGGTTAGCAGCAGCAGGTTTGGATTTTATTCTTAAACGGTATAGTGTTTTAGTAAAGACTTGAATAATCAGAAGCCATGCTCTTGGGTTTCTGAACCATAGGACAAATTTCTACTGATTGCAAGTTAATAGTAAGCATGTCTATTTTCACAACCTTGGTTGCTTCAAATCCTAAGATGGAAACTTGGGTAACAGGAGGGCCTCTTACACATGGTTACTAATGACTATTCAGGGCTGGCATTAGATATAATTATCTTCAGTAACCCAGTGTGGCAAAAGAGAAGTGAGGTACCTTCATAGCAAACAGAAAAACTGTATGGGGGTCTTTAGACAATATAGATAAGTAAAGAAGCTGTTTTTCTGATGGTACATCCTGTGATGCTGATATGTTTAAAAGGCTCACCAGTGCAACACAGCGGTCCACTGATCAACTATTACCATGCAATCACTGCACGGACAAGATTGTTGTGAGAATAAAAGGAGGAGGGAGGAGAAGAGAACCCTAAGCTTTTTGGAGGAAGGCAATGATAAAACTATAGGAAACAAACATTCTGAGTGACAGTTTAACAGATGGAGTGTGATGAGATTACATTGGATTTTCCTTTCTGTAACAGTCTTGTCTTAAGATATTTCTTTAAATGTTTTATTGCTATTTTTTAAATAGAAAGAATATTAATTTAATTGTTATTTATTAAACTATTTTTGGACCTTTATCCACATGGATGCGAGGGCAATACACAATATGCATAACTACAACTGGCTAGACAAAACATAAATGCACAAACTATAAAGCAGACTGGTATATAACCACTTAAGCAGCAGTTTAAAATATCCCAACAACAATGGAGTAGGTGCATGATACATACCTTTTCGGAGAAGGTACTCTGCCACCAGAGCTGTTACATGGACATAACACATTGCCGCCTAAAATACGAACAATAGCAACCATTACTACACAATTTTTGATGTGACTAAGTTCTGTATACAGCAAGCCTGCAACATTCAGCTTTACATGCTTGGCAATTAAAAAAAACCAACAAAACACTTTGGCAATCCCATCTACCATTGTACCCATAATATTTTGACTATATGCAATTTTGGCTTTAGGCACAATCCCTGGAATGTAACCCCTGCATAAGTTGTGGGCTTACTGTATATCTTGAATAAATCTTAAAACGTTGGAGCAGCACAGCAATTATTTCTAATTTCTGTTGGCACATTTTTCTCCAACCTCTTCAATGTGTGTGTGATAGATTTATAGAATTATTTTGAACTTTAAGAACAGTATTTCCAGATCATCAAAAACCAGTGGAGTACTTTCTGTCTTGCTTACCTCTGAAAGATCTCCATTTTTAACATGAATTCTTGCCATGCTATCCAACCATGTCTTCCTGAGTTCAGGTGTACTGGCATAAGACTTTGCCAAACTGTACTGAAGATCCACAAGCATTTCTGGATCATTCTCATGCTCCTTCATTTGTGCTGTAGCCATTAGGACTGTACGGATGCGTTTTGTCAAATCCTTGACATCAGAAGGAAATGTCGTGTGCTGTAATGTGAAAACAGCGGCAAGATATGCAAAATGAGCTCAACAAGGGGAAACTAAACTGTACCTATCCAGTTAGTGACCTATTGCTTGAAATTCCTTTAGGAATAATCAAGTAGTATCAAAGAAGAGTAAAGTTGTGTGGACTATTCCTCAGAATCCTAACCACATGAACATGGCCTTGACTATTAGTTGCATCTACTCCTGTTAATGTTACATTGTTTCCTTCAAAGCAAAACAACTCTAAGATGTAACTATTTTAAAAGCTAATTTTGTATGTACTTATATTATACAATGAATATTTAAACTAGTGTCTCAAACATGGACTATTGTGATCTGAAAAGATTTTACAGAGATTTTCCTTTTTCTCTCAAGCATCAAGAACAACTTGGTATTTTTGGCATTTTCAAATAAGACTTCATCAAGGTCCCTTTTGCAACTGCTTCTGTATTTTTCATTCTACAGCATTTCTGTACATTTTGTTCTCTGCTTATACATGACTATAACCTTCTTATGGTTCATCCATAAGGGCTGTTTACATGTTGAGGTTTCAGCATCAATGCCATGGGAATGAAGCTCATGATCCAGACCCTTCTTTATAATTTTATAATGAAATGGAAAAAAGCCTACTACAAACCTTAGTAAGTCTGTCACTGTTAGCACAGTTATTGATGATAGAAAGAGACTGCTGAAATCTGGTTCCACCAATTCCGACAACATCTGCAATCAGCTGACTCACAGAAATGATAACCTTGTAAAGAAGCAGAAACATAAATCTTGAAGATTTCAGGTTGGGGTTTATATTGTATGCATTATAAATTCTGTATACAGTTTTGGAGCTTTCCTAAATATTAAGCAGCCTGTAACTTTGTGTAAGTAAACAAATACAAAAAAATTTAGATTTGTAGACTCTTCTGGGGAAAATGCAAACCTGTATATGAATAATTTGCATTAAAACTGCAGTGATACAATAGGGCATGAGTCTGAATATCTAGAAACACCAGCTACTTGTTCCAAAATTTGTGTATAGGAAGTACATATAGAGAGTGCAGCAGCAAGGGTGACCTTTTCACATAGCTGCTGGGCATGCAGCATTTATTATCACACATAACTTACAGTGTGTGGGTGTGCTGCTCAATGCACTATGTAGCAGCAGTCTGTTGTAAGATTATGTTGCTAAGTACACACAATCCAGTCTTTAAGACACGATACCAGAAAAGGTCAGCATTTCATCTCCTTAAAACCCCTTAAATACATAAAAACAAACTGTACTGACTTGTAGGTGTGTCCTCACAAACGATCTCTTTCCTGTGTAATCAAAATTATTCCTCATCAAGAAATAAAGGAGCTGTGATGCTTCTGTTCGTATTGAGCTCAGTTTGGAATTGCAGCACTTCAAAATTTCATAGCACAGTGAAGAACACATGTCAGCCCTTCCTTCATAAAATGTAGAAGGAAACTGTAGAACACACAGAAACATTTACTCTTTAAAAGGTAGGATAAAATGAAACCATCAGGTAACAAGTTTCAAATAGCAAAGTGTTCAAAAAAAGTCACATGGGAGTTGGCTGTTTAATTTGTAACACACTAGAAAGGGTCACTGAAAACAAACACCCTTGATATAGATATGTCCATCCGTTTGTTTACAGGTCCCAAAATCAGCTTTGCAAATAAGTGTACAAAGAGATAGCTAGCTTGCCTACCTCACAAATCCAGTAATTCGTGGTCTGTGCAGAAATTTGCAACTTTGTAAAGCTTCACCCTTAAAGTGACTAGAAAATATATATTGACAGCCTGACAGAAGGTAGTTATTGTCTCAAAATAAGACCAAAGCTTCGGCAGGATTTCAGTGTTTCGGGGCTGTCAGATTTCAGATCTGCAGCTCCATTTCCCAAAAAGAAAGCAATTGTGACTTTGTCACCTGTTTTAAAGGGTGGACCATATGGCCCACATTCTAATCTCTCCCATGACCCCTGGAAGTAACCTCTGTAAAACTGGATGGCCAAACACTATGTTTACATACCGGACTAGCACTTGTTGGTAATCCAGTTCTGGGTTCTGAACATACAGTGGCCTGTTCAGTTAATGGGTCCACCTGTTCTATCAAGGGATTCGGGACCCTGCTTCTTTACACTGGCTGGACTGGAATGTCAGTCTACTCAACAAGACAATGACTTGTCCAAATTCAAAAAAGCAATTAACCTGGCATCTAGTTCCCAAGCTAAAGCTCCATGAACACAACAGAGTCCTCCTTCACTCAGTTTCAGAAATATATACTCTGATTGAACAAAGAGAGATGCTGTCTGGAGAAAAGCAATACCCTGCCCTAGGCTCTCCACATTTAGAGGCAGCATATAAGTAACAAAACAGAACCCCCCCCCCCCAATCAATATAACATACAGAGAGAAGTTATAAATTGAAGACTACTTACCTTAAAAATTAGTGATCTTAAGGCATTGAAGACATTTTTTAATGCAGTTTCTGACTGATTTTTTTGCAGAAAGCAAAGGTACACATCAAATACTTTTTTCATCAGAGGATTATGTCCATGATCCATCAGGAGCTGATTCTTAAAATTAAGAGAATTATACTTTGATACCTACACAGATGAATTACTTTAAGGCCTCAAAAGCCATTATAAACCTTATAGACTTGTTAATGGAATGCTTCCCTGGTGGCTATCTGCACACAAACATCTGGGAAAGAATTATTGGTCTTACTTGAATTGAAGATTGGTTAACGTGGACAATGAAGGCACTTGATTGGGTAATCAAGTGATGGAGGCAGGAGCACAGAATTGTGGGAGGCAGGCTTAATCTCCTCAGTTTTTCAGGCTCACCAAGCAGCAGTAATCAATGTTGAAAAGAAATCTGAAATACCTGCCTACCTCCTCCTGGCTGATGACATGCCCCCAAAATAAATAACATAACCCCTTAAACATAGAAACTAAGAGAACTCTTAAATAAAGCCTTGACAGCAGTCTGAAATTAGCACAACTGCAGACCACAGCAGGGAGGGCTCTGGTGTTTTCATCTGTTTGTCACCTTACAAATCTACTCTTCAGGTAAGACCAATTGTTCTATTTATTGCGGTGGATGATGAAGCCCACTGGATTGGGACATACCACAGTGATTCCCAACTGGATGGGACCCAACTGCAGTGGTGTTGCTTAAAGTGCTTGATGAACGAGCACGAGCATGACTATACACATTGTGTCAAACTCAGAGGTGACCCGGAAACATCACAAACAGGGGTTGTTTGAAGGGTTTTTCAACAGGTGTTCCGATTATACATGATTTCATGTAAGTGAAACCCAGGCACAAATTGGTTGCTGCCTGTACTCCAGATGTTGTCAGATGACAGCTCCTATCATCCCTGATCATCAGTATTGCTGACTGGGGCTGATGGGAGTTGGAGTCCAGCAACATCTGGAGAGGACTATGTTGGCTAAAGGTAAAGGTAAAGGGACCCCTGACCATTAGGTCCAGTTGTGGCCGACTCTGGGGTTGCGGCGCTCATCTCGCTTTATTGGCCAAGGGAGCCGGCATACAGCTTTCGGGTCATGTGGCCAGCATGACTAAGCCGCTTCTGGCAAACCAGAGCAGCACACGGAAACACCGTTTACCTTCCCGCTGGAGCGGTACCTATTTATCTACTTGCATGCTGACGTGCTTTCAAACTGCTAGGTTGGCAGGAGCAGGGACCGAGCAATGGGAGCTCACCTCGTCATGGGGATTCGTCCTAGGCTCTGTGGTTTAACCCACAGCGCCACCCGCGTCCCACTATGTTGGCTACCTCTGGATAAAAACTATGGCTACACCTAACTATACAGGTATCTAAGCACATACCTTGAATGCCATTGTGAATAAAGATAAAGTGTCCAGAATTGTAAGGCAAACTTCAGTGGCAATGTTGGCTTCAAGTAAAGATTGGTGAAGGACATCTGCTTCTGAATGGCCATAACCTGTGGAAATTTGAGGCTGTTGTTACTTTGAACTCTGTACCAGACTTTGACTCCAACCTTTTAATACCAACACTACTAATCAAATAGTAGCAAAGCTGGAATTCTTATGTGTGTTACAGGAATGCTGCAGTTGCAGGTATATAACATGTGCACCTATTTGCAAGCTTGGATCGTGTAAATGATTGCTTTATGTTTCAGATCTCTTGAAGCAAAAAATAAGGGCTGAGAGTACATAAATAACAAATGAGTTACATTAAGATTCCAATTGTATCCCAGACCTGTGGCCTACACATAGGCGGAATTAGCCTAGGTAAGTGACAACTGAAAAATAATTTTCAAAAATTCTGAGACCCATTCAGTTTGGTCTAGGACAGTTCTGTTCCAGACTTCTGATAGCTGAAGCACATTTTTTAATGATTTAAAATTGAAAGCATATCAAAAAGTCTTACCCTCATACTAAGAATGTAAGATTAAGAATTACCCACCTTCAAAAAACACAATCCATGCGTTTCTTAATGAGTCCTCATTCTAGGATATGCCTGCTTGTTGGAAGGTGACAAGTCCTGAGCAGACTCATGCAGACACACAACCGTTAGCCTCCTCTAAAGGCAGATAATTCTGCTGCATCAGGAGTCTTTAAATGCTCTAATCATTTACAACACAGACAGAAGGAAATAAGTCCCCAGCATGCATCTCTGAGAGATGCAGTGGGCAATCTCCTTCATGTTTGCATACAATGGGCTCACAAGTCCATTTACTTTCCTTCTTATCTGAATATATAAACGGAACCGTTGTAATACTATGCCACGGATGCTCATCTCACTAAGTCAATCCAGGAGAATAACATGGCCAATGGTATCAAAGGCTGCTGAGAGATCAAGCAGAAGTAAAAGAGTTGCACTCTCCTGTCCCCTTTTGTGATGAAGGGCATCCATCAGGACAACCAAGGCTGATTCAGTTCTGAAACCAGGTCTGAACCAGATTGGATTTAGATGATCAGGCTCACCCAGGAACACCTGCAGTTGCTCCACAACCACCTTCTCTACCCAGTGGCGTAGCGTGGGAGGTGCAGGGGGGGCCGGCCGCACTGGGCGCAACATCTGGGGGGGGCGCGCTCGCACTGGCAGCTCTCTGCCCCTACTAAAATCCATGGGTTAGGGGGCGCAAATTACTTGCCTTGCCCCGGGTGCTGACAACCCACACTACGCCACTGTCTCTACCACCTTTGCCAAGAAAGGAGTGCTGACGACTGGTCTACAGTTATTGCACTCCATTGGGCTTTCTGAGGAGTGGATACACCACCACCTCTTTAAGGGGAGTGGGCACCACCTCATCACACAAAGATGCATTTACTGCACCTCTGACCCATTCAGTCAGCTCACCCCAGCTAGTTTTAATAAGCCAGGATGGATAAGGATCTAATGAATAGGTAGTTAGGCACATCATTGCAAGTATCCTGTCCATATCATCAGACTGCATTAACTGGAACTGATCCAGCAACACTGAGCTTCATGTTGCATTAGGCACCTAACAAAGCAGCATCTAAAATCACTGCAAACTCAAGCAACTTAGTGGAGTTAACCCTTTTTTAGGTTAACTACATTTCATTCTGTATCTCCACTTTGTTAGAACAATTAATTTCTGGATTTTTTGCTCACATACAGTTAACTGAATTTGCAGTAAAACTGTATGGCAAAACCAGTAAAAAGCTAGACTAGGTATGTTAGAAATGTACATATCTCTTGTATTGCCCTAACTGAACACCATTATTTCCTATCTTCATAAAAGCACTATTGAAACGAGTTATTTGTTTAAATATTTAATGACATATTACTCCAGGGGAGCATAATATCAGTAAATAAGATGCTAAGAAATAGGTATAGTCATTTTAAAGGGGGGGGAATACCAATTAGCAAAATTTAAAATCAAATTTTCTTCCCAGAAATATGAAGCATTGATCAACCAGATGTTGCTGAACTACAGATCCCATTATCCTTGGCCATTTGGGAATGTTTGCTAGGGCTGATGGGTAGTTCATAAACATCTGGAATGCCAAAGGTTCCACAACCCTGCTGTACATTAAAGGAAGCAACAGAGAAGAACTGTCCTTGAAACATCAGGTGAATGGCAAAGGAATTTTGGCAAACTGTGATATATGGCTACAAGAAGAAGAAATCTAAGGATCTCCTAAGGCTCAGGCAGAGACACAGGGGGGTTTGCATGCACCCATTTCCCCCCTGAATACCTTCCTTCTCAAAAATTGTCCCAACCAAATTCCTGAAGCGCTCTTTAAATGTCTGTGTTCAAAATGGGATTTGACATGAGGGTTTTAAAATAGAACAAAATGATGATTTTGGTCCTAAGTTCCACTTGTGGCACAGGGGTTTTCTGCCTTCCGTCTGCTGCTTCTGGGGCCCTCCAGAACAGGTGGTGTGGGAGTTCCAGATGGAGGGGGAAATCCCCCCCCCCACTTTGATTGAGTGGAAATCACAGTACTTCCGATTTCACAAGGACAGTGTTCAGTCAAATCAATCTGCATGCAGCAGTGCCATGTCCATATTTAAAAAGTGTATTGGAAAATCTCTTCGCCCCCACCTAAAAAAATTGAACTCAGAGATAGAAGTCTTCTGGAGAATAATTCTGGGGATTCTGTGAGGTATTTTTGAGAAAGATCTGCCAATCTGTCAATCTTTTCTG
Source organism: Podarcis filfolensis (assembly GCF_964270895.1). Taxonomy (NCBI): domain Eukaryota; kingdom Metazoa; phylum Chordata; class Lepidosauria; order Squamata; family Lacertidae; genus Podarcis; species Podarcis filfolensis. The sequence continues at coordinate 21,495,473 of NC_139607.1, forward strand.
TGTCTGGTCTGGGTGAGCTTTCAGTTTTGGAAAATTTGAAAAATGGGGAATACACTGCTAGATTATAGCCTTAAAAACAGGATAGAATGAAGAAAAAGTATCCAAGACTTAAATCAGCTCACTACTAATTTCCAGAAAAATAGAGGCATTGTTAAAAGTATTGAGGCAGTACACAGTTAATGTGGGTTTTATTATTTCAGCAAGCAGCCCATTCTTGAATACTGTGAAGCTTCACAAAAGTCAAGTGATATTCTTAATGATGCAGCTGAAATATTTCCAAAGATTACTTAAATCTAGATTTCATTTCAAGAATTCCAACAGAAGCTGACTTCAACCTGATTGTCTTACCATTGTCTACAGAAATTCCAAGCAAACTTGATATTTTTCTCACACTGAAAACACAGAAAAAGTCACTTCATTACTGGGTGCTTCTTCACATCCAAACTAAATCATGGACTTTCACAGTACTTTTATGCTACTTCAGAGTATTTCCTCTTAAAAGCTTTATGCCAAAACATGGTCACATGATCAACCAAGCACATTTCACCGTTTTCAAAATGTTCTTGAGAAAGAGTATAATGAAAGTTCTCAATGGCAGTTGAAAACGTTGTTCAAGATGAACACCACAGAGTGCATAAATTTGAAGTAACATACATCAAATACCAGCGTATACAAAATTTTGAGTATAGCATGTTAAAATGCTGTAGTTAACCATGTTCCACATTGTGTCATCATTTGGTACTTCCACTCAGCTGTAAACAGAATTCATGTAGGTGCTTGACCTTGAAAAATAAAGTCCATGACATGCTCTGGTGTGGGTTTCGACCTGCCTCTGGTGTTGTGGTACTGGATGAGATTTCAGGTGTTATGTCATGGAACTTACTGTGGCTAAATGTGAGAGAGTTATCCAGGCTGCTCAGCTGCTGTAATCTGGCATGCATCATCCCTGTTCTGTTACGGGAAACAGGCAATGTCTGAGATTTTCGATCATGAACTATGGGTCCCAACCCCTCCTGGTTCCTGCAAGATGGGTGAAATGGGACAGAAGCAAAAGTTAAACATGTTGCACTGCAGCAAGAGAGGGTGAGAGTTAGTTAAGCAAGCCAAGCAAAAACTCTACTAGAAGATGAAAATACAATGCAGCCTATTATCTATTTTAGCTAAAGTTCTGGGAAATTTATCCAGTCAGTCAAGGCAGTACATAAAGGATGTGGACTATAGTATTTACTTCTTGACCACAATGGACTATTTACAGTTGGACAGACTGGAGATAGTTAGCTATAGTGAGAGTCTTAGGAAGACAGACTCAGTCAGGAAGACTAACTCTACCTGACCACTGTACTTTGGTCATTTTACATTAGCTTAAAATAGGCAGAATTCCAAAAGCATCACAGCAAGTACCTTCTCAGTCCAAAAGCTTCAAAAATGCTTGAAAGCAGCAGCACACAACTTGCTTTAGAAACATTTAGTTCAGAATAGTAAATGTGCTACCGTGTATACAAATAATTTTTAAGAGAGCTCCGTGTGATGTGAATTTGTTACAGAAAGTTTAAGGAGGATCTGAGAGAGTATTTAGTAAGCACACATGCAGTAAGAGCAAAATTACGTGATATACTAATGCCTGTATCTTACCGAGGCAGGAAGGGAGTAGAGCCATATACTTTGTTAAACTTGCCAGCAATCAAGTGAAGGAAATAGAAAAGTGATCTGTGTTAGCAATCAGTACAGACTAACCTCCTAGTGTGTACCACCACCAGAGCTGACAAGAAATGAAAACCAATACCAGAATTACACACATCCCTGTTTCCTCAACCATAGGGTGTGTAAAGATTGCATGCACTATTTTTTTGCTAGCACATTCCTTTGGTGCATCTCAGTGTGAAATATTTGTGAATCACTTCAATAATCACAATTTACATCAGAAACGTGCATAGTTTTCAGTTCAATGTTTTCACATGCAACACAACCAAGTGGTATGTTATTGGTGAAATAGTCTCTTAACAAATTCATCAAGAGCTATTTAATGCATTTTCATGCATTATGAATATTCCTACTTATACAACCATATCAAGTGGGCAAAAGCTCAAACTGCAATTTCAGGAGCAACAATATGTATTATTCTTAAATAAAACGGTTAAACATCATGTAGTACATTAAGAAAAATGCAACAATAAAGAAATAAAGTATATTTTACTCCAGCCCAAAGAAATAACACAAGTACCCGTGCCACATTAGAAATGTGTGGCTTAATTCTGGATGGCAAAACCATGTATGTGCTGTATCACTTCAGTCTGCATGTGAGGTCTTACTCAAGAGTAACCAGCACAATGCCCTCTGGATGCTGAACTTTAATTCTCATTAGCCCAGTCAACATAGCCAATAATCAGGATAATGGACGCTATAGTTCAAACAAAAAAATTTTTTTTCCTTCCAGTAGCACCTTAAAGACCAACTAAGTCTTTGCTTAGTTGGTCTTTAAGGTGCTACTGGAAGGAAAAAAATTTTTTTGTTTTGACTATGGCAGACCAACACGGCTACCTATCTGTAACTGGAACTATAGTTCAACAATGTCTTGAAGATAAGATAAATCCTTCTCCCTGACATCTAATTTATTTTGTGGAGGGATCTTTTGGTCAGAAGAGCCCATACCTGCTATCTGAAGTGATTTACAGATCATACACTGCTTTACCACCTCAAGTGCTTTATGAGAACTAGGCACAAACATTAGGAAGCAGGCGGAACAAATCTAAAGCAGGGGGGAAATCCAAGGTTCAAAGAACCCCAAATGGCATTTTCCCCTGGGAGCAGGCTGGGGAGATGGGGGATAAATAGCCATATAAGTGTTGCAACACTTTTAGGTGAGTTCAAATACATATTCAGTTTGATTCACAGAACAGCATGCTTTATTTTGATTTTTCCATGCCTCCTTTCAAGACATTGTCAAAGATTAAAAGCAAAATCAACCAATGGCAATAGAATAATCTTCTTTTGGGAGAGAAAGAAAGGCAATGTATGTTGTACATTTCTCTTTCATATATCCAAGTCATAATTTCCTGTATTTGTGTCTGGTGTAAGTCACAATAACATCAGCTAGCAAGTAACAGGCTTGTGCCAAAAGTCCATGTGGAGGCTGTCTCTAACATCAAAATATTGCAACAAACGAGGTAAATTTCCATACAATCAGCTAATGGAACTAAGACCAGTGTGGCCAGCACTGGATAGGATGAAAAGATACATGTGGTGTTACAAAGCCTTGTTTAGTCTGACTGGAGAGTGCACAGGAGGTAGGAATAATTCACAGGCTATCATTCAGGTACTATGCACGGTTTTGAGAATGTCACAAGGCAGTTTGGGCAAACCTCCACAGTTTTAATAGCCAACACAAAAATCCCTAACTATGTAGTGCAGCAATTTGGGATGAGTTTTCAGTGCTAGTAAGGCAACACAGATAACATGTGTCAGGCACTACAAAGCCATTTACTTACCTTCTAATACAAAGACATCTCTTTCCAGTATTAACTGAACATTATTCAATTGACAAGAATTTAAGGCATTCTGTCGCAACAAAGTTACACCATTAGGTTATACACAGTACCTGGCGATGTATCGTTTTCCCATGTATTGAAACTGATGCAAGCACACTCTGCAAAGAACACAGTGAGGGTTAGTTTTAAAACTAAGACATAATTTTAGTAAAAACTTAACTGGTGCCAGCTCATGATATGATAAAATAATGAATGTCCATGATTTTAATGATCGCTTGGCTTAATTCCCATCCCAAACCAGAGTCTCTACCTCAATCCCATGTTACAGCTGTCACCTTTCTGCCAAACAAGTTACGTTCAACACTTTCTGCTCTCATGCAGAGTGAAGCCAAGATGCAGTAGTTGCTATGCCTGCCTTGTTTATTAAAATAGAATAGCCATTATCACTGACAATTTTTTCCACTTTCTTCAGTACTGTAGTGCAATCCAAACCATGTCAATGAAAAGTAAGTTGTTAGGATTGTACCTGTGTCTTCAATGATCTCTAGTACATTTAAATTCCTGAACCCCCAACAGTGAAGAAACCGTTCACAGCCGATCTGCCTTCCTTCACAAAAATATTTATGCCAATGCTATGGCAGCAGCATCAGTCAAGTAGTAATGAATGAAAAGCCTACAAGCATGTGGTCTTCTTTAGGGTCAAATTGCATTCTTACCAGGATCTGTCTTGGGCTCTACTTATGCTAGAGAGGTCATGATAGCAACCTCTAATTATAGAAGGCAGTCTAGAGAACATCTCCCACACACAGATACCGTGTGATGGGGGCATCATAGAACATGTTGTTGCCCTGTGGAGCGACCTTTCCATAAAAGTTCACTACCTTGAGCATCTTCTCAAAGAGCTATAACAGTGTACTTATTTGGGTTTCTAGTAGCTGGCATCCCATCATTAATAGATAATGGAGCAGGGGTAGTGAGTGTTTTATTCACATTATTAGGTAGCTTCACTGAAAACATTAACAGGCAGTCAGAAATGTCAAAAAGTACATCAATAAATGACCAGAAAACAGGCAACCTAAAATATTTAATAATAAAAGAACTTTGATCATGACTTAAAGGTAAAGGTTAGGGTTAGGGACCCTTGACCGTTAAAACAACTCTGCGGTTGCAGCGCTCATCTCACTTTATTGGTCAAGGGAGCCGGCGTACAGCTTCCGGGTCATGTGGCCAGCATGACTAAGCAGCTTCTGGCGAACCAGAGCAGCGCACAGAAACGCCGTTTACCTTCCCACCGGAGCAGTACCTACTTATCTACTTGCACTCTGACGTGCTAGGTTGGCAGGAGCAGGGACCGAGCAACGGGAGCTCACCCCGTCGCGAGGATTCGAACTGCCGACCTTCTGATCGACAAGCCCTAGGCTCTGTGGTTTAGACCACAGCGCCACCCGTGCCCCTTGATCATGACTTATAGAATTCAAATTAGTTCGGGATTTGGTATATCAAGAGATACGACCTATGACTGATAAATGAATCTCCATATTCAGAGGCAGTATGGCTGAATATGATATACTGCAGACACATAATGCAGAAGAGCTATTTCCTCCATGCTCTGTGGTCTTCCTGGAGTCATCTGGTTTGCCACAGTGGGAAGCTGGGTAACAGACTTGATGGATCTTTGGTCTGATCCAGCAGGGTTCTTTTGCTCTTCTTAGGGACAGACAGATTGATGTAAACAACCATGTGTTAGTTTTGTATCTGACTGAGGGCCTTCAGTTCCCGTCAATGTTTATAGAAATCTGATAGCACCTTAGGTGTATCAAGGGTATTCACAGATTTTTGAGGAGTCACCAGTGGATTTGCAGCTGGTAAGCTAAGGGATTCATCTTTTGTACTCTGTATTATCCTGTGTTTACAATAAAATGTTCAAAGCAGCTCACAAGACCTTATTAATATACTGTATAATGATAATAACACTTGGAACAACAGAATGCAGCAAGGTAAGATGGGGAAAGGGAATAGGTTTAATGTCCCCTCATCTGTGCATCCCTTCTCATGAAGTATAAAATGATAATTTCCATCTCCAATTTATACGTGAACAATAGTAGAACAGAATACACACACAGGTTTGCTTACATCTTGTTGGAAAAAACTGCAAGCTGATTTACTTCTAATTGCCAACATGGTATTAATGTTGAATGTGTGGAGATAAATGTGTGCATGTGGGAGCTTGTGAGATGTATTGCAGATTTCTTCATTACCAGGACATTTTGAAAAGTTGCAATGCTATATAGAATATACAATATTTACCACGGACTTTAAGTTCATGTCTGAAATGCAATAACCGTACTGTACAACGAATTATAGTAATAGCCAAGCCAACTCACTCTGCAATTGTGAAAAAATCCATAAGTTCTGATGTTGAGGCCTTGTTCCAGTATGTGAAAAGGGCATCTACAATGTATTGGAAAAAGCAATTAATAAAATGTGAGTATCACTGATGTGAATAGTTTTAAGGACAGGAAGCAGGAAAGCTAGTACGTTACACAAAGCAAAACCTGGTTTGAGACTACACATCTAACAGCAGACAGCCTTCTAAATATGCATTTGAGCTAAAAGTGCACAGCTTATTACTCCACAGCTCTTCTGTATAGGCTCTCTATTCTATACTATTCAAGATTACATAGCTTGAACAAGAGATGGGCCAATCTATCAATTTCTCTCCAGTCTTAAGCTCATTTTTTTCCAGTCTTAAGCTCAGTTCACCACATTTCCACATTAGCTTGTGATTTAAAAAAAAACTACTCAGGAATATTGCTCTGCATTTCAGCGCACATTTCTCCTAATATGCAAGCAATACCCCCTAATATGAAGCATTTCTGTATTGTATTTTTACCTTTTGCTCATGGATTACAACATTTGTAGAAATGTGAAATTCAAAGGATATTTTGGGAGATACCCATTCGGGAAGGATTAGGTAGGTTTTGCAGGGGAACTAGGATGAGATATCACCTAAGTGTGTAAGCTGGATGATATGGAAGGAAGCGTTCCCTCAGGTCTCCAGCCGTGTAAATGTATGCCAGAGCTTTGAATCGTGCTTGACAATTGCCAGGAGTTTCTGAACAGTCTTCAAAACCAGTCCCTTATAGCATAGCAATAGTCTAATATGGAGGTTTAGCAGAGCATGGATAACTGAGCCAGATTCTCCATTTCAGACCAGAAGGAGCATCAGCTGGTGGAAGATGCTCTGTGCCACTAACACACGTCGGGTATCCAGTATGGAGAGAGTCAGAACTTACAGGGTTAAGAAGTTCTGTGTGACATCTCACATTCAGAGGCGTGTTTAGAACACTGACTGAAGTGGGAGTGTCTGACTACGCTGACACACAGAGTGAGTCTAGCCAGATCCGGGAGAGGATCGAAATGGGGGCTGTGTCGCCGGGATTTATGATCTGTTGATTTGTACGAGATTAAAGCTCTTTGTAAGATAAGGAAAGACACCGAGCGTCTGACTGATTTACTGCACAAGGCAATCATCGGCTCTGCTTCTGTCGCTGTGCTAAGCTCTGCTAACTGCAGCTGGGGGCCCAGAGCAGCAGAGACACGCAGGCGGAAGCGTGTGGGCTCCGTGGGCAAGCGAAGCTGCCAGTAAATTTCACCAAATCCAGGAACAAAACTGTAGCACTCCTAAACCACAAACCTGATCCTTTTGTGGGGAGAGGAATCCTATCCAGCACAGGCTGAACCCCACTTCTGTAGAGGGATAAACTACCCACCAATGGTACCTTTGTATTGTCTGGATTAAGCAATCATCTTGTGGACATTTTCTGCTCATTTATATAAGTTTACATCCCCTAGCAAGTATTTGGTTGGTAGAATGCCAAATTCAGAGATGAGTTCTGGGGCAGGGAAGCAGGAAGCATTGAAGTAATCAAGTCTTCAGCCCCTGATAAATAACAGCAGAACCAGAAAACTTTTTGCAGAATTAAGCACGAGGAATACAAATCAGAAGAGAATCTAACAGAGGCTATTACATTTCAAGTTACACATGACATGTTACAGCTGTTACTGAACAGGGGTTTAAAACACCAAGTTATTGTGTTAACTCACTGTCAGAATTTAAGAAGTGAAAAGCTTTTGCTTACCATCTGACATGCTTTTTAAAATATGAAGGAAACACATCAGTAGACTCCTGATTTCAGCTTGATCAAGCTTGTCACATCGAACTACAGAACTTCCCAAAGGGCAGATCTGTTGGTTCTGAAAAATACAGGAATACAGTCGGACAAGAGGCTCATCTTAATGCATTAAGGCACAAACACAGCATCTCAAAACCGATTGAGAGAGAGAGTTGGGTATCCAAGGACAAAGGTGGAACACTCCTAAATCACAAACCAGATCCTTTTGTGAGGAGAGGAACACTCACATGTTGATAGACACACCAGCATATAGACCGATCTAAGTTTGTACATTGTGCCCAGATCCAATTCCCTTTTTGTACACATTCCATGGTTACCTTTCTCAAGCCTTCAATTTGTAAACAAGAAAAACTACTTAAGGATGAGAGTTAAAGTAAATGCATATCTTCTTTAGGGCAACTGGTCAGTATCTAAACGTGTATGATACAGTCATGCTTCAATATGTGATTTGTATGTGGAAATGCCAAACCATAAAGCAATTACTTCTGAGTCTCAAACTACAATAGCAAAAGTACTACACTGCAAACACGCACAAACAGCTTAAACTAATGTGGAATTAGAGAAGACTATGAGCAAGGAATGAAGTGTCATGGTATAACTTTGAACAATAAAAAGAGCCAACACAAATAATGCATCATCATAACTGCCAAAAATGGAATAGAAACTATATGGAAGTTTCAGAATATTTGGTAGGCATGCATGATCATCTGACACACAGGAAACAGGAATATCACACAAAAGCCAGACAATTTGACAGTAAATGCTTAAACTTGCATTAATTAATTAAATAAGCCTTACAGATGTTTCAGACCTATGTTTGCCTGCATGCCTTCCCCCAGGCATACTAATTTTGAGAAAAAAATATACAATTACATATGCAGAGTAGTCTTTCAATCCTATTAAGATCAACTCAGGTCTTCTGACTTCCATTCCTGAGTTGTAAAGACTTTCTGCAATATTTGTTGCTGCAGGAAAGCTCTACACCCAACACTGTAGCCTCAAAAGGCAACTTGCTTTGAAATCAATCAGCCCAAATAAAATATTATCAGCCAGGAGAAAAGCTTAGAAGTAAGTCAGCTAGGATAAGTACCATCATGAAATGTATAATAAAATAGCAGCTATGTCAGGCAAGAAATGAGTATAACCTGAACATATGATATTAAAAAAGGCTACACCAAGTTTTAAAATTTCAGTACTACTGTCAATTGCTTCACACTGCAAATCAAGCCATTACCGTGAAGAAAAAAAATAATTAATGACAATTTTGCCATTTAGCAGAAGCAGCCTTACAGTGTGCAGATCATTAACAAATCTGATGGTGTGTTTTTTTACATTTCAGTATACCATGATACTTTCAAATAATTAAGATACTGTTTCCTCTCCAATAGAAGCTTCTTCAATGCTCAGGGCAAAATTGGCAACAAGCTGCACTCAGAAACTTAACCAAATAAACCACACAAAAATGAATACTTCTTGTAATGGAGGAGACACAACAGCATGGAAATCTCTCTCTGGTAAAGACGGAACTGTCAATAGTGAAAAATCCACTGTAACACGCTTTTTCTTGGATGAATGGTAGTGTTCTCGTTCCTCTCCACTAGCAAATAATGTATGAGCAGAATGCCTTCTGAGAAGTTTCTCCCTCTGCCACAAGGCAGCATGTCAGGGTCAAGAAGAAAACATTAAACCATGGTGTGACTGCCACAAGATCCAACCTCAAAACGTTAGCAATATGACAGGTGGTTCAAAATTTGCTCTTTGAACCTATTGTGCAATAAACTTTGGTCTACAGCTAAAAAAAAAAAACAAAACAAAAAACAATATGACAGGTAAAAGGCAAATGCAACTGAACCTGAGAGGCTAAATACGCTTCATTATTAAAACTCTTTCACTGAAAGCAACTATGTGGATTTATACCAGTGAACTAAGACAAGTAGGGCTGTATCCAATGGTAGTCACACTAAGCAGATCCATTGAAATAAATTAACCTAAGTTATCCCCCTTAATTTTAATGGCTTTACACTTGAGTATGGCTACTATTGGAGACAGGCCTTGGTGAATTAAGAGTGTCCTTCAAAGAATGGTACTGTATTTTCTAAAAATATTAATTTATTGTAAATTTTCCTGCATTCATGCAGTCTAAAAAATAGTCAAAATAAGTTGGTATCATATACACGTATATAATACCAACTTATTTTGGCTATTTTTTAGACTGCATGAATGCAGGAAAAATTATGGGGTCCCTTTACCTTTATATATACACATAGATAATACACATATACCATATTTATTGAGACAGTGGCATGGTTTTCTCTAGAAATTAATGTTCACTCAATAGGGACCTCTCCTTACAGCTAGACACATTTTATTTAATGTAGAATAAGAGAAGAACTAGAAATGGCTACTCATTTTCCCTCAGCGGAGCAAGTTATACAGTAGTAGCAAAAAAGCAAGATTAGAGTGTGTAGAAGCTTCTCTTACAGGCACAAATATATAAAAGTACCCTTACCTTGTCAAGGGAATTGCTCTTTTCACTATGTCTTTCTGGGAGACTGTTTCCTGAATCTGTACTTATAAGAGACCCTCTTGAGTCTGCATTTCTTACACAATTAACATTTGGAGTCGAAGAGGTATATGAGGATGCTGAATAATAAGATGGTAGAAAAGGGATACATTAGAGGCTCTGCTAGTGTGAGATTCAACCTGCATTCAACTGCCCCTCTTTTATTCAAATGACCCTTCCAGTATCTATATGCTAGGTAGATGCCAGAAACCTGGCTTGTAAAGGGGTTGCCAGCTGGGTGCATATTTCAGCTGACAGAATTCAACATCTGGATTTATCAGTAGGAGATATCTGAATGCGAAGAAATACAGACTTACCGTATTTTCCCGTGTATAAGACTAGGGTTTTTTCCCTTTAAAATGTCAAAAATTAGGGGGCGTCTTATACACAGATACATCTCCTCCCCATTTTCTTAAATCTGAGTCCCCCAAAACAGGGAGTGTCTTATACATGGGGGCGTCTTATAGATGGAAAAATACGGTATTTAGTTATAGGATATACATATACATATATATGACTTCATTATTTTATATCCCATTCAAGAAACTAATGAGTACCCAATTTTTTCCTTATAACCAACTGATAAAGTAGATTTGGCTGAGAGAGTTTCATGGGAACAAGCTCTGTAACTGTGTGGAAATTCATTATTTTTAAGTAATATAAGGTCTTAAAGGGACGTGCAGTTAGAAATAGAACGCAGAAATGGAAAGAAGGAGAAACCGTAAGGTAAAGGATGAAGAAGTATATGGGAAAGTTATCAAAATTAGATAGAAAATTAATTAAAAAACCTAACTGAAAAGAGAGATCAGCGAGAGCAGGAAAATGAACTGCTCTGTCAGGCAGGAGAGAAAAAACTGAGGAGTGACTACACCTGCCTCCCAGAGTTCTTTGCTCTCCTGCCTCCATCACATGACAAGATAATACCCCACCCATTCACAGCATCAACAACAGACTCAAATTTTGAACCCATGTCTCAGTGACCTAAGTTCAAATACCATCCACTATGCCACATCAACATTACATCCCTCAAAAGATAATTTTCACCAATAAAAGATCTACATGTAAAGTATCAAATTTCATTTCTTAGAAGAATTAAAATAAGTGTAAAAAATATTTTTAAATGGTTACCAATGCCTGATATAGCACCAAACACGTCCTTGTGGAGGTTGCTATCAAGGGTATTCACAGATTTTTGAGGAGTCATCAGTGGATTTGCAGCTGGCAAGCTAAGGGATTCATCTTTTGTACTCTGTTAAAAAAGAAATAATTTCACTTCCTTTGATATGCCTAAAAGTGGTCTATTTTTACACTAGAATTTTTTCAAGCTTTAAAGTTTCAGAAATAAAAATATCCACTCACACTGCTGGAAGCATTAATAGGGAAAGGTGAAATATCCTTGACATCAATTCGATGGGCATTTTCTATCAGCACCCCAAAGGTTGGCAAATACAACGTAGCTATTCTCGCTTGATGGCTCTGTACCAAAACATTTTAGTTCTCATTATTCAATGGGAATATACACACTCACATTTCAGATATTCGCTGTTGTGGAGCTAGAGTTATAACTTGATTTTTGGTTCTTGCACATTTTAAAGGAACAGATGTTAGCTGAAAGCCCTCAAACATATCCTTTTTGCAGTCAGGTGGGAGTCACAAGTTTACTGAATCTAAATTTGCTAATCACAATGTTAGCAATTAAGAAAAAGCTCAACAAGTATGGCAAGGTGAGAATAAATAATATATTTCATAGTGCAAGAAGCATATTTTGCCAGGTAAGCAAGTCTATCTTTGCCCAATGATTCACTCTTGCTTGAGCTGGTAATAGAGGCAAAAGGCTCTTTGATCATCTCCCCCAGTGTTCTCGAACCTCATCTCAGAGGATCTCTGCTTACAAAGAAAAAAGAGTTCTGGTGCACAGACATGCTTTAATAGTAGAATAGGGGGAGCCTGAGTAGAGAAGCCCTGGGATTAGACTAACTTTATTTGTGAAACTTCAGTAAATAAGCACTGCAGGTATTTTGTAACATACACAGGCTAGCTTTGTGAAGTTCATAGAGGGAAATATTTCCATCCCCTCCTCCCTCTTGCAGCTACCTACAACCTCCACAAAGCCTCTCCAGAGAGGTGGTGCCTCCTCCTGAGCAATGTGGGGACAGAGCATGGAGGCCTGTTGGGAGAAGGATGGGAAGGTGAGATTTCATTTCATGAACTTCAATTTATCTGTGAATTGCAGCCTAGTATGGGATTCCCAATAGTCCCATATACGCACATCCCACATCGTTCAGGAGAGCCCCTTAACCTCCTACACAGAGGATTCTCATGGGGCACAGGCGGTTACAATAAGGAGGAAGGGATATAAAATATTTCTTCAGTTCATTTCCTTAAATCAACTTTTCTTAGGACCCAAGTCACAAAAACTTCTGCACTTAATATAACTAAAAAAGCTTCTGAAAATACACTTACCCTGGAAGCATATCTGTCATCCAAAGAATGCTTTATCATCAAATTCTTCAAAACACTGATTGCAATTTGACGGATGTCTCTGAACTCTTGCAGTGCATTTCCCACCTCCCTCAGCAGCAGTCCTACCAAGAAGTGATGCTTGCAGAACTCATCTGATAAGGAATAGTCAAGCTGAAGGTCTGAAAGCAAACACCACAGTTAAGAAAGGGTATATTCTAATACAGAAAGATGCAATCCATTGCCATTTAGAAGCACCACAATGTTCACTACATTCCATGTCCTCTTATTTATTAGAAAAACAAAATAGTGTATCTATAGATTGTTCTTTTGCTTTTTATAAGCAGAGCCAAGACGAAAAAATGAAAATATTTAAGCAGTAATGAATTACAGGCAATTCCCAGTTTACGTACATTCTATTTGCGCACTACTATGGACACACAGTGCCAGATACCCAGAAGTGGTACCAGGAAATGGGGATCACCTGGTCAACGGAGTTGGAGGGATGGCGGAGCTTCCACAGCTGACACGAGTGGGGAAGAAGCTTTCCCACGCACGTCAGCTAGGTTAGTCAACCAAGCCCTGACATCCCTCCGGCTCCCACAAGCCAGAGGGGCAGGAGGGCTTTGTTGAGCAGCCTCAACATGCCTCTGGCTCATGAGGAGACCCTTCCCAGAGCCCAAAGAGGATGAGATGGGAAGGCTGAGCATCTCAACAAAGCCCTGCAGCCCCTCCAGTTCACGAGAAGACCCTTCCTCTTTGGGCTCTGGAGTAGGTCTCCACCTGCTGAGCCAGGAGGACTTGCAGGGTGCTCTCTATTTTACATGATTTTGCATATGAGCATGGGGCCCCAAAATGGAAGCCCCATGTAAATGGAGAGTCACCGGTACTGAGAGTAATTCAGTAATTTACTCTCTTGAGTACATAGTAGCTTACTGACTAAATATGAATTCTTGGAAAAGAATTCAATTGGTGGTCTGCTGTGGTCCAAGTCAATCTCTTTCATGCTTTATGTGGCTACAGAGCAACATTTGTGCATTTTAAATAATTTTCAGACAACCACACTTTCGCACAAATATGTTCTGCTAAAACCAAGCAAGTGTGGGTGACTACAAGCAAAAGGTCAGCTATCTGTGACAAAACTGAACATGCATTTTTTAAAAAGAAAACAACCAATGGTGTACCTAGTAATTCAGTGGCACTTGTACTATCAAACTTCTTGTTTTTAATATTACTTTTTTTATTTAGCCCAAGAACTGGACACACAGCTAGCTAGCCTTCCTTTTCTTAGTTGGAAAAAAGGCAAGCACTGCCCCTAGAATGTGATGCATTGGACACAGATATTTCCAGGAAATACATCTAAAGAAATGTAAACAGAACTTGGAAAATGGTGGAAAAGGCCTTATTTTGCTTACGCACTGTGAAACAGAAGAAAAGCAGGAAGAAAACATGCCCCATGACTCCAGCTGTAGTGAGCGTCTACCATCTGTGTCAGCATGTTGTAGACAACAAGAGGCTGATGAGGCAGCTTTTGGAGACCCCATAATTAATATATCCTTAAAAGGCTAGGCCTTTATATTTGTGTGCCTCGCTTCTTCCATAATAATTCCATTCTGTTGGTCCAATGACACCATCAGGGTGCATATGCGTATAGAATATGTCCAGTAGGTGGAAAGACGGAATGAGTCCTTTTGAATTTTGAGAACTTGAAATTTCACTTTAAAGGATAATTTAATATTTATGACTGCTGGAGAAAGTTAGGTATGTGATTCATTGCAAAGTACCCCATAGTCTTCATTGAATCTGAGTCACTCAAAAATGATTCACAACTAATCCCACCCCTGCTGCTCCACAATTAGCATCAGCAAAGCTTGCTGACACAAAACAGGTTCCAAAGAGAGCATGAGCATACCCAGAGGGAATTTATTCCCTTTGAGTAGCAGGCCACATCACAAAATACTTTTGAAAACCCTTTCTGTATCAAGGATTCTGCAATGAAGTGCAGGGGAGCTGCTATTCAATACACACAAGCTTGAAGCATCCATGCAAGCACAGGACAACTGAAAGAAAATAAGTGTTTCTTGATACTCTGGCTTGTACTAGCAAGATGAAAGCTCTGGAATGTTTTCAATCAATTTATAGTGACATGTTCATGCATTCAATTTGTTTCCAAATAAGCACGTCAAATTTATTTTAAAAGCTTTATTTTATCTATAGCAGTGTAGCATGACTCACAAATGGAATTACTGCACATTCTTCCTTTTTACACAAGTCACCATGGTTTTTAAATTAGAAAGTCAGTGTAGGATCAAACAGCACACTCCACACCTACCTATAGGAGTGTCATAGGATTCCACTGTTGGTGAAAGAAAAGCTAATTCAAAGGAAAAAAAGAAGCAAAGTAGGACAAAACCAATAAGTAACAAATAGCTTTTCTGGTTTGAGACAACACAAAGAAACAATGCTAATGAGACAGTGTGTGTGTGTGTGTGTTACACCAGAACTAAATTACTTACCTATCTGCTTTCACTCTATCACTTTATTATACAAACTGGTGAAAATTAGAGGAGACAGAAATAAAATCTCCATCTCACAATTAAAGAACCCCAATATACATGTATCAAGTCACAATAGATTTCAAGATTTTTCTTACAAGACAACAATGTCAAATTAACTTTTCAAATGTGAATTTACCTTGATATCGCTGAATCCTGCCTTTTCCAAAAGGCATAGGCAGATTCAAAGGAATGTAGTGTTCATGATTACATACTACTCGGAGAAATTCAAATTTGAATTCAAAGAGGGTCTGCAAAAATATGTTGAAGTCATAAAATTGGTTGTTTAACAAAATTAGTATATTTAAATTCAATAAGCAAGCAAAAGATTTTTAATATCTGGTTTCAGTTCTTTGAAAGGATGGCTAAGAAGACCCAATAAACAAACAGCACACTGTCTGATTTCCATACAATGTTTTCATACAAGGACACACATATTCTGATAACAAGAGGGCTCATTATATTTTTTCTAATTTTATTAGAAATATGAAATGTAGCAGATCTTTTTGTTTAACCGATTTCCAGCTTACACATGGTGAAATCTTGCCTGCTTTGTGAGATAAGATGAAGATATTCTTGGAAACTAAAAAGCAAGCAAGCTCTGCTGTGGAAATGTATTTAAATATTGCAACTAAGAAAAAATCACTGCCCATAAAATGTATGTATCAGAATGCTACATGCATGAAGGCTGCAGTTACAGGACACTAAGTTACAGACACAGACCTTTCATGGGTGTAACAAGGACACAACTTTTACTGGGTTTGCTCTAGCATGGGGACAAGGAACTATCCATCGTGCAGCCCCATCTGCAACCAGAAATGAGGAGCTGGCCTGAGTACAGGGCAATCTGGGTGTGGGCAAGTCCAGTGGGCCTCTCAGGCAAACTAGGATTCATGCCACCCGTGAGCTCTGTTTTAGGTAGAAAGCAACAGTCCAAGATCCCTTAAGGAGAGCTGCTCAGTGGCAAGTAGGGTTAAACTGCCAGGCTCTGGTCCTCAATCAACCAAATGGAAGCTCACATTAGTTCCCTGCGGAAGACCTGTCTGTGCTATGAGTCAGTCAACACTGCAGAGGGGATCGCATCCAGGACAAGCCTTTTCCACCCACTCTGCCCACAAAGGGAGCCAAATGGGGTTCTCTAGGTAAGCTGGGGACCTGGGACAACCCCCCCCCCAAAAAAAACCCAAAATGGCAATGGCAACACAATTTCTTACAACAAAGCTATACAGTACCTTTGGATCTCCTGGAGCAAAGAAGCTGATATAGTTATTAATTTGCTTGAACACAAATCCTCTGTCCATAAAGGTGAAACATCTCTGCAAAAGCAGAAAAAGTCACAAGAGCATTCTAAATGCATGGTAGCTAGTAAGTTATATTTTTATAGTTATTTCCAAGAAAAAAATCTATAAAAACTAAACTAGCCTAAAGCAACAGTTGGATGCCAAGCATCAGATGCTTAATACATGACTCATAAATTATATATTTCTAAATTAAATCAAAGATTTAATAATCTCATCTGAACTTCTTATTGTACACCACATTTCAAACAAGGTTTTATTGTACATAACCACTTATGATGAGAGACTATGAATTCATAGTCTTCACTATCAATCCAGGATCAATGATAACTCGCAAAATACCCCAGAACTGCAGGATTTTTATTTCAAAAGTGCTGCCCCTTCTATCATCTCAGTACTATCTATAATTAATAGCAGAACATTCAAAATCAGGTTTAATCACGAAGATTTACATTATGGGTTTTCTTGACACATTATTTCACATTCCAATTTATTGGGGGGTGGGGAGAGAGATTGCCAGCTATTGCCTTCTAAACCTGCTGCATCATGTTGACCATGAGAGAAAAGAAAAGCTTAAGAACAGTTGGAGTTCTGAATGAGCAATTGCTAAGACACTGGTGGGGCACACCCAACTACCTGTCAAAATCTCTTGCTTAGGGTTCCCAAGCCTGGTGGCTGTTGGGTGCTTGGGAATGCTGCACATAGGAGGTTACTAACCCTGTGTTCAACACTTCCCAAAGCATCAAACACAGGACAAGCAAAGTGGTTCTTTCTCCCCTCCCCATGGGGAGGTGGGGGCACAGAAGCTGGCATTTTGCAGGCATCAACATGTGCAAGAGAGGTCCCTCCCAAAGCCCATTTGCCAAAAGCTGGTTTCTTCCCCCTGCATTTTGCAGATCAGCTGAGAAAAAGCACTCCTCTCACAAACACTTGTAAAGTTTTGTTTCTGAGATTGCTGCTGCTGTTTAGCAAGAGTCCAATACAACCCTCCTCCTGAATGAGGAAGTAGTTTCCATGGAATCCTGTCAAACTGAACAGGATTTAACCCCTAGTCATTAACTCATGACAGCAGGGGAGTTAAAAACCCCAGCCGTGCCTTGGCCGCATGCAGCCTGTTCCCTACTGGATTTAACAATGTGCTCCCATCCACCCAGGGGAATGGTTTGGGGCAAATTGGACCTCCTGCCAGGCCAAGATTGGCTTGTGGGCCAAAGAGAAATTTTCGTAACACTTCAGGTACTGCTATGTTGACTAAGTGAAGCCTTCTTCAAGAAAGGCCAACAAAGAACCATACTCACTTTTATGAAGACAGCAAGGCTATGGTTTGCATTTTTTGAAGCTTCTGGGTTGTCTTTATACTTCTGGGTAATGTGTGGCATCAACATGTTTACTACAGTTTCTACAGCGTGATGATAAGATGCTGGAAATCTCTGATTTCGTAACAACTAGGGGGGAAATTAACCAACAGAAATTGACAAAATTATCCTTTTACCCTTACCCGGTGTTTGAGAATTGGTAGTTTAAAAACTCAAACCAAGAGGAAACGACAAAAAAAGTTTCTGAATATCACTGGCATCTGTTTATTATTAACTAGACTTATATCCTGCCCTTTCTCCAGCCAATGTGGTTCTCTTTCCCCCCTCTCATTTTATCCTCTCAACAATCCTGTGAAGTATGTTAAACTAAGAGATAGTGACCAACCCAAGGTCATCCAGTGAGCTTCATGGGTGAGTGTGACATTGGACTTCTGTCTCTCTGGACTATGTCAAGCACAACTATTCCACATTGGCTCTAATAAAATGTATGCTGTTGGATTATTTAGAGCAGGAACATCTTTGATATAATTCTGTTTGATACTCCTTCATATGTTACAAAAATATAAAAATAAACTGGCCAGGCTGGCTGCGGCTGATGGGCACCAGGTTGGGAGGTTGTGGAAGGCTGTACTAAAGAAATAATTAGACTTATGCATTGTTCTGTTTTCATACAGCAAAAAATCGGAAGTGCCTAGAATTAAGGGGACTAAGAGCCTAGCCATTACCAAGCCTCTTCAGAATATTATACGTACCTTTACTTTAGCATTTTCTAGCAGGTGCTGGGCCATTGATTTGATTAGAATTTCAAAGAAAAACCAGGAGTACTATTAAAACAAAACAAAATCAACACATTATACAAGCAGTCCATTTATACCTGTAATACATAAAATGTTTATTGTTAATGGGATTATTGTTAAATGGTTTTCACTGGAATTACTACTCTTTGTTCACTCATTTTTTAAAATAAAAAATGTAGATAACTTTGTCAAATTGTTGCAGTCCAGCTTTTTCTGTCATGTCTCCTCATGCTTTTTTAAATATCTGATTTGCCACCATTTTTATCTTTTGCAATAGAATGCAGTTGCAGTACAACCAAAGTGTTATTGAGACTTTTTAGGTCTTCTAAGCTTTTAATTAAAAGTTTATTTTTTGCAGACCCTGCTCAGTTGATTGCTTCCTGTCAATTGTGGCTGACGGAATAGCAATGAATAGTAACTTAACTGCCATTCAAAAAGTTTTGCTTAAACTGAAAGGATATAAGAAAAGCAACATAAAGAAATGGATAATTAAAGTTCCTCCTCACAAGAAAAGAAACCAAAACTGGGGCAACCAATAGACAGTAATCCCCTAGTCATAATCATCAGAAAAGAAAAAAAGATGTAGGTCCTGCAAACAAGACACTTATAAACACTGGATAGGGGCTTTGCTGAACAGAATTTACTTGTGAGCGAACATTATAGATGGTTCATAGCCATGAAGAAGGACAGATCCCGGCTAATATATCTGTATATTCAGTGTGGAATCGCCACTTAAATTCCACTTTATGGAAAAGCAATGCCTCAGCAGCACTAAAGACTCCAATCTGGTTATAGAACAACCCCGCACAGTTAAATAGGTAATACCAAGAAAAGCAGCAATCAATGTTTTTTTCAATATATACCTTTAACAGCTTGTTGCTTGTGAGAAAGTCAGCAGATGGCTTCAAGATTGTTGTCATGGATTTGGCAAGTTCTTCATGTACAGTCTTATATTCAGTAGCAATGTAAGGCTCTGCTTTGTAAGCATACTTGGCAAGACAAAAAGTGAAATTAGCTTTGCATAATGCAGAAGTAATTATTACAGATGTTAATGGTGCAATTTTTGATAAAGCATCTTTGTATGAATCCTACCTTGACATAGGACCTCAAGTAGCTATCCAGCCCTTCTTCATGACACTGGGCAACCACATGGATAATAACCCTAAATAAAATGAAGTGACCATAAAATATCATTGCAAAGTACTTTGACAAAAATTAGAACAACCTTGGCAAATTAATACCCCAAAATTGCTTTTTAGGTGATGAAATGTACCAGGACTGTTGCATCAAAATGCTTACCTTGTCACGTTCACTGCAACTTCTTCTTGGGTTGCTCTAGTAAGGACTCTAAACAATTGGTTTAAAATAGTAGGCAGGAAAGCTATCATCACATGGCCCTCCATAGCATGAAGACTCTAAATTAAGAAAATAATAAAATAAAATCAGAATTGTATGAGAATCAAAACGTACTTAAAAAAAAATCTTTAAAAAAATCAGAAGTGTAAAGCTAACAATCTTCAGAAACTTTACTTGGAAGCAAGTTCTATTGAAATAACAGGACTTATACATAACTTATCCTAGGAGGAAACATGGAAATCTAAGAATATAAGTAAATGGTTTCCTATGCAACATCTGATGCTATTCCATAGCCTGTCAGATTTCAAGCAGATGGGGTAAATGAGAGAGTGCACTGGGAGTTGAAGGTATACATATACAGGATACATTATTAAATAGCAATTCAGCAGCAAAGACTGAAATCAGCACAAAAGCATCATGCTGTGGGATAAGATGACATGTGTTCAATATGATAGTGGCTAATGCTGCCTTGTTAAAATACTTGCCAAGACATTTGTGAAATAAATGTTGATTAACTGTTGAAAATACTTTGCAGCTACAACATTGCAATGTGCATATTTTGCACGGCAAAATATAATAGTATGGCTAAAATATAAAGGAAGTCTAAAATATGTGCTAGTTACACGTGATCCTTTCCTCCCCGCACGTTGCGTTGTGGCATACCACAGGAAGACTCAAATTCAGGCTACATGTCAAGCCACAAATAAGGAAGATTACTGTATTTTTTGCTCTATAAGACTCACTTTTTCCCTCCTAAAAAGTAAGGGGAAATGTGTGTGCGTCTTATGGAGCGAATGCAGGCTGTGCAGCTATCCCAGAAGCCAGAACAGCAAGAGGGATTGCTGCTTTAACTGCGCAGTGATCCCTCTTGCTGTTCTGGCTTCTGAGATTCAGAATATTTTTTTTCTTGTTTTCCTCCTCCAAAAACTAGGTGCGTCTTGTGGTGTGGTGCGTCTTATAGAGCGAAAAATACGGTAACTATAATCTAGTATGATGTCTACACTAGCAAGCCATGATATATATCAGGGATCAGCAAACTTTTCCAGCAGGGGGCCAGTCCACTGGTTCTCAGACCTTGTAGGGGGCCGGACTTTATTTTTTTTTTGGGGGGGGAGAACAAATTCCTATGCCCCACAAATAACACAGAGATACATTTGAAATAAAAGGACACATTCTACTCATATAAAAACATGCTGATTCCCAGACAGTCTGTGGGCCGGATCCGGCCCCCAGGCCTTATTTTGCCAACCCATAGTATAAATTATATACCTTAAGATACTTCACAAGATCAACTCCTAAGGCTTGAGCTCCAGACTCAGTTTTTTGACAATAATGGAAGAAATTGTTTAAGTGCTGGTCCTAGGAAAAGAAAGGCAAAAACAGGTTAAGTCAATTAACACATAATCCAAATTGATTTGATCAAATGTGCCATTGCAATGTCACTACCTCTAGATAAAAGAAATCCACTGTAAATACAACCAAAATGTTCCTCCCTTCAAGCATCCATCAAAATTAAGCTTGAAAAGAATAAAGCAATGTGACGGAATTCTCAGCAATTTAAACTTTGCATAACTCCTGATTCTTGGAGCTACATTAATCTCACAGCCCAAGCTTATGAAGTTTGCTTTTGCTTGCTTGGTGTGCTATAACAGCAAAGATTTTATAATATGCACCAGAAGACCAAAAATTATTTTTCACTTCTCTCCCCCCTACCTACTCCAATTCAGCCTGAACACGGACTTTAGTCATCCTGCCCTCCAGTTATGTACAATCTAACAGCACATTCAACTCAAAAAATGTGGTAAAAAACTCTAGTGGAATAGCCTACCTGTGTATACACAGTGGAAACCAGATGGGTTGAAATCTTTAACAGTGGTTTGCCTCCATCTACCCATTTAATTTCAGAACCAGAATGCTGTATATAGAGAAGACAGTTAAAATACTGTTGATATTACATAAGTATTATTATTACACCAAATATGGACATGTTGGCTGGGTCTGCACATGCAGAAAAGCCATGCTTTTTTAAAGCAAACCATGAATTAACCATAAGTTGTCCAATAATGGTTTGTTTCTTTCACACAAATGAAAGATTTCCCATCTACTCTTGAGTTAACAAATGCCAAATATGGATATACCGGCCTGGTTTAAATATAACACTAAACCATGGCTTGTTTGGCAAACCAAGGATTCGAAATGCATGGTGTACTTTCTGTAGCAAGAACCATAATAAATTATTGGTGCTTTCATTTATTTGCAAGGAAAAATTATTTCACAGTCAGTCAGTGACACATGACAGTGAACAGGTATACAGTGAGCAGGCTTGACACTTTAAAATTTAAGAATGACAAAAATTTAGTAATGCACTTTGAACATCTTGCATATTTAGATACAAAAACTAATGTTTGCTTTTGTGTGTGTGTTTTAACTACTCTGCCCTATCAAGTTCTATGAAAAATAATCAATCATTATTGTGTTGTTGGTTTTTTTACTTTGATCATGCCAGGTTCTTGATTGTTGAGATATCCACATGGAAGGTATGCAGCTACTGGGATATGTTGTTCATTTGTCACTACTCTTCCATCTTTCAACAGCTGAAGCCAAGAATACCCAACTACAAGAAATGCAAAGAAAAAACATTTCTAATATTCACACCTTTAGTATATAATGTAACACAACATAGCCTCATCTAGCAAGACTTGGTGAGTCTTATACTTCATCCGCTAAAATCCTGTTAAACATGTAAGAAAGGCTCTACCCAATGGAACAAAGCACCCATTTTTATCTATAGCAGTTAAGAGTGCAATTTCAATTTTTAAAAGCAATTGACAGTCAACTTATTTCTCTAAAAATGCTATTGAAGTCAGTAAATATATTTAGCATTGAACTCTTTTTATTGTAACCCAGCAACAAGAAAATGATTGATTTAATGATAAATCTTCAGAAGCTAAGAAATGAGTGTCAGACTTTGAATTCAACACAGAAAATCCAAGTCAATCATACCTTGTGCTTCAATTATGTCCTTCTTTTTGGTAGTCCCTTTGCTTGTACTATCACAGCTGACATGGTAGAAGGTAAACAACAAATGATGTTTTTCGTGTAACTGTGTGGGCAACTCTATTTTAATCTAAGAAGAAGAAACATATAAGTTTGGCTTCAGAGAATATTCCCAATAGTGTCGTGGTATGCCTCATAAAATGTACATATAGGAAATAATTTTCAATGCAATTAAAGCAAGATTTAGAACAAGAGATCATACATTGGGAGCAATTGGTGAAAAGTGGATTATATGCACTTAAAAAAAGACAGATATATGTGAAACTCTAGAATCATTTCAATGGAGGTCGCAGCTGTGATCATGCAAAGAAATACACACAGTGAACTTTCCCTCCAATATAGTGGAGTGCACTGTATGATCAAATGAATTAGGTGGGGGCTATCTAAAATGGAATGCGTAGCATATACAGATTTTGACTAGCTTGCATGATTTCAGCTTAATATAATCTTGTGTGCAGTATTAAAATACAGTAGTAAAGTGCTACCCTTAAAAGTTCTAATTAAATTACAAAAGTGAATATATGAGTTTGAATATGCAACATGGCTGGACTAGAACAATTATACCCAACAGAATTCTAGCTTCATATGTGTAGAAGAATTTTAACATGAGACGTATTAATGACAATGTTTTTCGATATGTATATCTGAGGCAGTTTTGAGACCTATTTACCTTGGGACTCAGCTACACAGCTGCAAATAAAATGTTTTAAGTGTGCAATATACAATGTGACACTAGATGGCGATGGTGAGCCTTATGGAAAATTCAATGTATTTTTAAAAACACTTTTTTAAAAAAGCACTTTCAGAACGGTTTTTATATGTGTGTAGATTTCACCTTGATTTTTGGCTCTAAAAAGGGCTCAAAAAGACGCTCACAATAAAGACACAAAAACCCAATAAAATTCCTTTTTTAAAAAATTGGACATCATTCAACAGTTACACTAATGTAGTGGCTTTTATCGCACACCCTAAATTTGCTCTGGATAGTTAGGGGAACCCCTGGGGCAGATTTAGGAGACATGCAGGGAAAGGAGAGGGGTATGCAACCTTAAATCTCTAGGAGATTTCTCCCAGTGGTTGCAGGTGCAACACCAGATAGGCATTAACTTTGCTACCCAACTGAACAGACCTCCTCTGGAAGCTTTCAGCAACTACAATGGGCTTCAAACCTCAAGCAGATACCATGGGCACAATCAGTGACCTTCTTTCAATGAGAAGTCAAAATCAAAATGGATTCTAGCTGTTTTATCAGTAAAGTTTTCCACAAACTATTCATAACAGACCACAAAGGGTTCCTCTTCTTCTCCTAAATGATTTAGATGTACTAACCCCATTAGTATGCACAAAAGCATCACAAGCCAACATGGAATTTATGTAATGGTGATAGGCAAGTAAGATCTCTTTTCCACTCATACATCCATAGAAAAATCCCTAAAATGAGCTGTATCCTGTCGTGTCCCCCCCCCCCACATTCTTCAGAAAACTATAGAGCTCTGGTTTTTGTAGATAAGAGAGGTAATTTGAGAGAGATTATACCATCTCATCCTACTATCTTCCAAAATGTTTCTCTGTTCATTTTTCTGTTCCAGAGATCATCCAGGGCTTCTGACAGGACTGTCATTTAAGGCAGCAAGCAATTTATCCAAAGTAGTCAAGAAACCGTTCAGATCCACCACTTATTTATTACTAGTTACTATTTTACTATACTTTCCTAAACACTCAAAGCGCTTAACATGCATTATTCCAGGTATGCTTACAACAGGACTGTAAGATGGAAACTGAGGCAGACAGATGCTAGCTTGCCTACGGCTACCTGATAAATTGATTAAGACAGTTGCGCTCTAATTCAAGGAGCCAGTTCCACTCTCATCTCACTATGTTTTTGGAAACTGGCAAGTGTACAATGGGTTACCTCATCATAAAACTCTGGGTTTTGGTGATGATGCAGAACTGTAGCAAATGCTTGTCTTGTAAATACTGATCCACCGGGTCTGCCATAGATGCACTAAAAATCAAATAACAAAAGAAAGACTTATTCTATTGTATTTTAGGTCAAGAACATGAATGAAACATTTTTTGATGTGCTGTTAAAAAATCCAAAGAGAACTTCAACTATCATTACGTAAACACAACACTTGCAGCAACATGCCAAAATACAGCCTAGTGAAAGGATCTCAGGTAGCAGGGCTGGAAAATTTATCCGCCTGATACCTTATATAGCAGGAGAAACTTTCTCAGCCAAGAGTCACATTCCCTCTCGGGAAAGCCTCCAGGGGCTGCCTATGGGATTAACTGATCTGACTCTTATATTTTAAGGTGGGCCACATTCCAGCCATACAAAAGTCTCTGTCTCTGTCTCTCTCTCTGTCTCTCTCTCTTTCTCACACACACACACACACAACCAGTCTCCAGTAGGTAAACAAGATGTGTTATCATGTTTCAAGGTCACATTCTAACCAGGCAAAAGCACATGAGGAGCAAGCAGAGAAGGCCTGAGGATAGGTAGGGAAGAGTCCTGAGAGGCATACTGAAGTGCATTGCCCCCTGGACCCAAAGTTTCCCACCCCTGCCTTAGAGAACTGATTTTAGTCAAAGTATATAGTCCTGGGCCTAGATAAACCAATGCTCCCAACTCAATGTATGACACAAGAACTATAGTTGTTTTATGCAACTAGACTGATGTCTACGATTTTAGACCATAAGCTCCTGGGGGCAGGAACCTGACTTTTTGCCAAAATTATTCTATAAATTCACATATATATGTGATGGCACTGCATCATCTAGAAACTACATTCAAATGTAAGGGACACATAAACCAAAATTAGGTAGCAGCTGTGATTAAAGCATACTCTGCATATTACTTTACTGAGAAAAGAATGTCTGAATAATCAGTACTCTATTTTTTCACTGAAATCATCAGAAGGATCACATACTCAATACCAGGCTTCCTCAACCTCAGCCCTCCAGATGGTTTTGGCCTACAACTCCCATGATCCCTAGCTAGCAGCACCAGTGGTCAGGGATGAGGGGAATTGTAGTCTCAAAACATCTGGAGGGCCAAGGTTGAGGAAGCCTGCTCAATACTTGTCTACAAGTACAAAAAGCCCTACTAAAGGAAATGTTACTCAATCTAATTGAAAAGGCCATAAACGTATTCTGAAGCAAACTGATTCCTGCCTTCAACTACTAGGGGGAGGTTGAGCTCCTACTTGAGGACACCTTACCTGCACAGAATAATAAGCAGTGAGTTTTTGAATAAATATCTGTAAGTCAGATCAACAAACCTTTAGAGGTATGGAATCTTCATCATCTGAATCCTTGAATTCAATGCAAACTGCAATATTTCTTGCCTAAAAAGAACACATACAGAGATTTTTGTTTTACCTAAGAAGTGCCAGACAAGCAACCAAATCTTCCAAGAAAGAACACCAAATTCAATTCAGATTCAATTTGGTCTTGAATCTGAATGTTATTAGTGGCCCATTAACTCACCTTTGCAAATGACTTTTGACTGTCATATTTCAAGTGCTTTGGATAAACATAAAGGTGATTGTTGTAGATGGTGAAAGGCTGAGTGTGTTTTGGTATACAGGGAACAAACTCCTCTACTTCAAACGTTACTACTGTCTTGGTACTGTTTTCAAACTGTTTCATGGGAATGTATGATGAGCTAACAAAATCTGAAAATATATTAAAAACCAATAAAAAAATTGAAGAAAAAATGCTTCTCAGCTATTTAAAAGTACTTTTCTATACTTACTTGGGATGTCTGGAGAAATATTATCAATTGTTATGTCTAGATTTCCTAAAATAACTGGTAGCTTGGCCATCTTTTCAGGTCTATGGAAGAAGGAAAAAACAAAGTGACTCAACAGAAAAATCACTAGGGATGGATAATACAGCAGAACTCAAAAAGGAAAGGAAACACCCCAAAGGCTTGGAAAGCATGACAAAGTCTTTTTTCCAGAGAGATAGGTAAGCACTACACTCCTTGGCAATACTTATATCTCCTAAATTTATGCAGCTTTTCACTGAAACCGCATCAAGTCCAATTTAGCAACTTCCCTTGACGACTTGACCCTCACAGACTTGACTTTTTTAGCCTTATGACAAGAACAGCTGTACTGACCACTGTCTCCAGTCCAGGCTTTTCACTTACAGTTTGTTTGTAAAAAAAAATCATTCTTCCACAGCACCCATTTAACTGAAACTTTAAAACAGGAGAGGCCAACCCAGAGCCTATGTTATAATGGCATTCATTAAGGCCTTCTTTGGTGCCTCCACCCTCCATGACAAACAGCAAGCACTTGACAGATGTACCGTATTTTTCGCCCTATAGGACACACTTTTTCCCCTCCAAAAATGAAGGGGAAATGTGTGTGCGTCCTATGGGGTGAATGCAGGCTTTCGCTGAAGCCTGGAGAGCGAGAGGGGTCGGTGCGCACCGACCCCTCTCGCTCTCCAGGCTTCAGGAAGCTATCCGCAAGCCCTGGGAGCCCGGCGGGAGTTCCCACCATGCTTCCTAGGCCTGCAGATAGCAGCCTGCATCCCGAAGCCTGGAGCGCGCTGGGCCTGTTCTGGGGGCTGGGGTCGGGGGAAGCTCGGGCTTCCCCCGCCCCAGCCCCACGCCTGGGGGAAAATAATTTTTTTTCTCTTTATTCCCCCCCCCAAAAAACCTAGGTGCACCCTATGGGCTGGTGCACCCTATAGGGCAAAAAATACGGTATATGAAAACAGATTTGGCTCTGAAGTTGTACTTGCATGAGTAGAAAGCACTTCCATGCATACTCAGATTGTTTTCTTTATGGAAAGAAGCTTGCTGCAGACTCAGTTCAAGAGATATTACTTTATTTGTTTGAATTAGTCTTAGCCACATTACTATTATTTATTAAATTTCTATACCGCCCTGTACAGAATATAAAACCACAAAAATATACAACATAATAGCAAACAAAAACAACACCCCACAGTTTAAAAGGCCATAGATTGTTTAATTAACCAAAGGCTTGGAAGAAGAGGAATGTTTCTACCTGGCGCCTAAAGATATATAACAAAGGTGACAGGTGCTGCTTTAACAGCCCTTAAGGAAAATAATGCAGGATGTAAGTATTCTAAATAATAAATATGTACAGTACTCACTTTTTGAAATCAGCTAATAATTTAAGCATGTCTTCGTTTGAGAGCTTGTTACTGTCTTGTTTGTAGAGTGCTGAAAATCGTGCATTTTTGTCTAGTGTCCCAGATGCATCCTTAAACAGTGTCCTGAAACATTAACTCTTATATAAGAATCTCATTACAAAATGAAACAGAGAAAAAACGTAAAAGTGAACGCTTGACATCCTGAAATTAGATTGGCAAACTCTGATCCACTGAAATATGCATAAATGCTCCCAAGAAAGGAAGCCAAAATTTATTGTGTAACAATACATATTACTACCTACACCAGTGGTTTCCAAACCTCTTTCCCCATGGAGCATTTGAAAATTGTTGAGGGTCTTGGCAGACTACTTAATGATTTTTCTGCATGTTGCAGCAACTGTAATGCAATGAGCAAGAAGCAACATGATTTTAAAAAATTGTACTTTTAGTGCTTCTTTTATTTCTTATATAATGCATTTTATTGATTATAATTTGAATGCTGTAGAATGCAGATTGTAATGAAATAAAATACAACAAGAAGCAATAAAAACACAATTAAAAATCAGCATGAATATTTAATACAGTGAATTTTTGTTCTCAGCCACAAATCCACAGAAACACCACAGACCACCTGAATAAAGCTCACAGACCACTGGTGGTTATCAGAGCACAGTTTGGGAACTCCTAACCTACACAATGTATTTTTCTAAAATAGTTTCTGGTTTTTTCCAAGTCCTGTGATTTAAATACAATAGGTTGAGAGTGACTTTAGCCTTGCCCACTAAATGCAAGGAATTCTGTCCCAAATACTAAATTGAGTTTTGACTAAAATAAAAAGGCACACAAATTAATACACTTTGAAGAAAAGAAGCCCCCGTCTTTACCTAGCTGCCCATGCGAATGGCATTCTGTACTGTCCTAGCCGCTGACATGCCTGCTTTGCATTTTTCAGAACTTTTTGAGCAACCTGTAAATGATAATAGAAATACATAAGTTTTTCATCAAGTAACATTTGGTTTATTTATTTATTTAACCTCACTTCCACTGATAATGACTTATCTCAAATACTCATCCTTCATGATACAGTGGTACCTCGGGTTACAGACTCTGCTAACCCGGAAGTAGTACCTCAGGTTAAGAACTCTTCCCCAAGATGAGAACAAAAATCATGCGGTGGCGGCAGCGGGAGGCCCCATTAGCGAAAGCGCGCCTCAGGTTAAGAACGGACCTCCAGAACGAATTAAGTTCATAACCAGAGGTACCACTGTATTCTTCTTGACAGGACCACAAGAAGGATCTCTTTCCCAGACTGGGAATTTTGGATTGGAAGGTACTGGTGAAGATTTTAGGTTTTTAACACTATTACTCACAATAGTAGCCAATACACAGTATGGAGCAAGACACATACACATCTATATGTGTTATAATTATTCTCACCAAGTACCTGGTTTCCGTTCCTCCTTTTCCCATTTCTGTTACTTTACTTGATTATTAAAATGCATATATACATGGTATTATTTGTATTCTGCCTTTCCAGTTCCAACCATGCTCAAGGCGGCTTGCAACACAAAAAAATATGCAAGTACAACATAACAAATTATAGGTCGAAAAAATCAAAGGGGAAGAGGAATCCTACACACAAATGGTGAGGAGCCAATGGTATGTTCTTAAGTTTCCAAATATGATTTGGAGGACCAGGTTTATAATGTCTGAATTGAGCTAGGGGCATCAGAGTGAAATTTTGTATGTGTGTTCAAGGCAACCATGAACCTCAGCTCAAGTTCTGCAGGGCCCGGACTGATTTCAGCTATAAAAGCTGGGGCTGCTGAACAGATTATTGAGTTGGGGTGTTGTTTGGTGGTGTTGGGGGTTTCCGCTTAGTTTTTTGTATCTTTATTTTACATCTTGTGATTTATTTGGAAATTGTTCAGATTGGTTATGTATTTTTTAATGATTTATTTCTTGTTTATGACTACTTTTGTTATGTTGGTGCCTTTGACTATGGCAGGTTTGAAGTGGGTCAGCAAATGATGGCTTGAAAGCAAGGCACTAACAACAGTTCTCCAGCTCTGGTAAAGGTAAAGGGACCCCTGACCATTAGGTCCAGTTGTGACCGACTCTGGGGTTGCGGCGCTCATCTCGCTTTATTGGCCGAGGGAGCCGGCGTACAGCTTCTGGGTCATGTGGCTAGCATGACTAAGCCGCTTCTGACGAACCAGAGCAGCACACAGAAACGCCGTTTACCTTCCTGCCGGAGAGGTACCTCTTTATCTACTTGCACTTTGACGTGCTTTCAAACTGCTAGGTTGGCAGGAGCAGGGACCGAGCAACAGGAGCTCACCCCATCACGGGGATTAGATCCGCCAACCTTCTGATCGGCAAGTCCTAGGCTCTGTGGTTTAACCCACAGCACCACCCGCGTCCCTTCTCCAGCTCTGATGTCATAGCAAATTACAGTTAGAAAAAGCCAGGAAGTGAAAGATTGAACTTTCGAGAAAAGAGGGAGAAGAAACAGAACCTGAAAGCCCCTAGTGTATCTCCAAACCACAGCTGAGAAGACCTGGTTTGTGATGTCTGCACTGAGCCATAACATTCAAGAGAGATATTGCACCACATTTTGAACTTTCATGTTTAACAAAGGATTCAGAATCTGATCTGACCTTTGACTCTGAAAAGTTCATTTGCCTTGAATATATGTACCGGTACTACATTTTAATACTCCAGTGTTTATGGCATTGCAAAGAAACTGAGACTTACAAATGGGATGTCAAACAGTCATGAGTATACCTTAGAAGAATCAGAACTTTTCATATATGGTTCAGCACAGTGGGTAATGCTCCCTTGCAGGACTTTCTCTATTCTGGCCACTAGAAATATATCAGGATGTGGACACGTCACTGAGAATATTCCCTGAAAATAAATGCTTGGTTTATTGACACTGAAATGAAAATAGAGGTCTTTATTTTGCAAAGAAGTGGAAATGGTGACTTCCTTTATTCCTTACCTGTTTGGGATATTGTAACATTATCTCTGGAATAATATCCTGAATCCGATGTAAGCAATCACTGCTGTCATTTAATACCTGTTGAGATGTACTACCTAGCATATTCCTCACTGTGCTATGATTCAAATCCACATGGAAATCTGATGAAATCTTCCGGTTCTCTTTTATATCAAAAAGTGACAGCGTTATAAAAAATGGCTCTACCTGGGCATTTAAAAAAACAAAACAGTAAACATGGCCATCAGGCAAAGAAATAATGGATACTTGATAATTGGCACATAGAGCAGTTATTATATTATACAGTGACTTTTACTTTATAAATTCAGTGTGTTGGAATTGTATTTTAGAACCTCTATAATTTAGAGAGCCAAATACCTTATACCACTGAATATGTAAAGATTTTATGCTCTCTTTTAGGAAAATGTATTTTATTCAACAACAAAAATACACACACTATAATATGACACTACAATGTTTGCTATGTAATCAACAACTAACAATTACTCATGAAGTTCCGCACAACTTATGCCTTTCCTGTTTTCTCTCTTTCTGCTGGCAATAGCCACTCATTCTGCTTCTGGGCTGGTTCATAAAAATCTTGACAAACATCTACAGGTGCAGTTATGTCCCTCATTGTTTTGTTTTCTCTAAACATCCATTAATATATCAAGGGGGTAAATGAAGGGGAGATTTAGGCATGATATTGATTCATCATTCCAACATCAAGGGACTTGAGAACTCTCAGAAGTATTTACATTTGTTGTCGGTCCTTCCTCATTTTCAGCCACACAGCTTTGCAGATTGAAAGATAAATCATTGCACTTCACCAGAATCTTCTTCCCAAACTTCTCTTCAAATGGTTTTACTTCTGGCTCAATACCAGAGAAGTCAAGTTTCTTTAAGATAAATAGAAGAGAGAAAGCAATGTCTCACTTGCCAAAAAAGAATAATTATTTCTTTAAAATTTTCAATTTTCCTACCAAATTATCTAACCTGTGCATCCGGATCCAATGCAAAGAGTTTAACTCTGCTTTCACTTTTGAATTTGATTTCAGAATCTCTGGAACTCTGCAAAATAAGAAGTTAGTATTTTAAAACAGGATTTTTACTACAAACACAAAAGGTTGTTTCTTTAACTGTAAACATATGTTACGATTTTTCTTTGCAGTAGTTTACTTATGAAATATTTCTAGAGAAAAGTGAATAATTGGTACCATTTCACAGAGTTCTCACAAATATAACAGATTAAAACAACATAAAATCACAGAAGCAAAGTGGATGCTAAAAATGTACATCTCAAGCATCAAAAACCAGAGTAAAGAGGTGCATCTTCAGCATTCACTGGAAGCTGTATAATGAAGGCGCCATAGGCATCTCTGTGGGGAGGGAGTTCCAAACCTTAGGGTATGCCATAGAGAATGCCCTCCCTGGGGAACCAGGCAGAGGGCCTTCTCGGTAGTGGCACCTGCCCTGTGGAACGCCCTCCCATCAGATGTCAAGGAAATAAAGAACTATCTTACTTTTAGAAGACATCTGAAGTCAGCCCTCTTTAGGGAAGTATTTAATGCTTGATGTTTGTAGTTTCAGTATTTTGTTGGAAGCCACCCAAAGTGGCCAGGGTATAAATAAATTATTATTATTATTATTATTATTATTATTATTATTACCCAGACACAATCCAAGTGGGTGCTTCCAAAAGTACATCCTCAGAGATTTTGTAACCCTGAAGCATACATATTTGCTTACATTGCAAAGTATGGAAAGGTATATCAGGTATATCAAGAGTGTGAGCAGTTGAAAAACAAAAAGTTGAAAAGGAATCACTGTAACAAGTGCCAAGGTTAAGGAAGTAGTGCAGAAAGACTGCCTGTTCTTATGAGAAGAAAAACTAATAAAATGAAGAGGAAGTATTAAGTCATTGAGGCAAAGTTTATAGTGTAACAATGGGGCAAACTTTCACATTTGGCAACATATTCAGTTCTGCACAGTTCTCCAGGAATAAAGTTTATTTTTGCAAGAACTACTTTTCAGTTATTTTTGTACTAAAACACAACCTTCCTGACCAACATACATCCTGTCCAGAATTATTTTGGTTCGAAACTAAAGAAGAAGACGACTGTGACAGGAGATTTTGGCACTACACTAAGAATTAGGATGGCACCGTGAACTCTGCAAAACAAAACAAAACCTCTGCAATGATACTTTGTGAAAATGAAGAGAAGAACGTATGATAAGTAGCATAGTACCATTGGAGATTCTGCTACAAAGTTTATTAAAAACAAAACAAAACAAGAAAGCATCCAAAATATATCGGGCACACATTGTGTCACTTTTGAGAATGCTTAAGACATGGATGGAACACCTGTACATGCTCTCCAAATGCTATTGGACTCCATTAAATCCTCTGTATGGCCAATAGAAGAGGATAGGAGTTGGAGCTCTACAACATCTGGACGGTTACAGGTTCTCCATGCCTATATAAAATGTAAATTTGTTTCTGTATAGAAAAAGATAGCTAACAGATTGATGGTGAGCATTAGAGCCTAGTTCACAGCACTCAGGAATTTTCTGGAGAGGTTCCAAAACAAAGCAAAATAAGCTGATTGTAAAGAGCAACAAAAAGTACACAGCCCCTGGAAGGCAGGGGAACATAGCATACAAGAAAAACATAAGATGCCAAAATAGATTCTAGCATTCACGGAAACAGGAAGCTGCATTTGTGGCACCAAGATTAGATATAATAAGCAGGTGTTCAGACTTTCAAGGAGGAGCCAAATCTCAATTATTGCCTATAAACAAAACATTTCCTATTTCACAGTATATGTGCTTTAAAAAGTACAAATTTTAGAATTCTTCACACTTGAAGCTTTATATCCAGTTTAACTTCAATAAATTAACAAAATGTAGTCCAATCTATCACAGATAGATGATTAGTTTATGCTTGTTAAATTCATCCAGCATCACTGGGTACTGGGTGAAGGGAGCAACTTTCTGTAGTTGGAGGAACTCCAAGGAAGTGCACTTCTATGAAGAATGCTACTAATGTGGCTCTACTCCCTCTCTTTCTCACTGATCTTGCTACCCAGCGTCTGGAATCACCAAGCACTGTTAGATAAGTAACTTTTATTTGTCTTATTTTAGGAAGTTCAAGGCCAGCATATTGTTATCTAGGCACACTCATGATGGCACAGAGAAGCTTATCTTAAAAGCTCAGTCTTTCCATTGCCCAGACAGAACAAGAAGTCTGTTTTTCAGCAGGGAATGCTACCTTTTAAAAATAAGTGATTAATTTGAAGCAGCAAAAAAAGAAAATGGCAGAGCACAGAGGCTTTAGTTGATGAATCACAGATCTGATACTGGAAACTATCATCCATCTTACAGTTGAGCCTCCATAGATTGCTTTAGTTAAACTAGACATACTAGTCATTACACTCTTCAGCATAAGTGGTATAAACGTGCAAAAAAGCAACTTCATGTTGGGGTGGTTTTGGTTATCAACATTAACTTCTTTGTAAGATTTAGAGACTATTAAATAACTATTTCAGAAATACTTGTCTGATATACATTCAGCAAAAGAACATTTATGATGTGAAGGTATCATAAATCAAATTGCAACACAATCAGCAGTGCTCCCATAATTAGGATTAGATTTTGTAATTCCTTTATTGACATACTATACTTTAAAATTTTAAAAAGCGCAACATTACCTTGGCACTTTCAGTAAAATAGCTATCTATACTGGATGAGGAGTTGTCCATCTTGCTTTGCTCATCATCTGGAAATTTTAAAAAGTGAAACTGTAAAAATTCACTGATGACTTTAGGAAAGTGTTATAACCAAAATGTTGTAAGAATTAACCTGAAATATGGAGAAGGCAAATTCTAACTTGAGATGTTTTCGCTGTAACCAGCAATTCCCTCAATACTTTTTTCTATCCTAGGTACCATCTAATGGACCAGCTGCTTTTTACCATGATAACTCTAAGCACTCCCTAAATAAAATGGTTCACAGTTTAGTCATCTCCAAATCATTCAGAGAATTCTTTAAGGCCACTTCAGATGATGGCAAGCATAAATCTTAAAAGGACTAGACATAGTCATGGTAGATAGATGTATTAACAGGTATTAGTAATCACAGGTAGATAAAATCGCCATGTTTACATAACTCTTGAGTACCAGATACTGGGGAGAAGCAACAAGGGAGGGCTGCTGCTTTCAGCCCTCTGAAAGGCATCTGCCTGGCCACTGTTGGAAACTGAATGCTGAACAAGATGCAGATTTAACCTGACCCCTTCCCCTTCCCTTCATAAGGTTGACAATATGATCCCAAATCTAAAGGGGAAATGGTCCAACCTAAGAAACCTGCCACCCCTGCAAATGCAAGAAGACAACTGGGGCTTTAGTGGAAGGGGTAATCCCTTCAAGAATGTTGATGTTAGCTAGCAGCAGCACAAAGAAACAAAGTATTTCATGCAGTGGCTGAATAAAGTGAAGTGTGTAGTTACTATATTGTATTTAGTAGCCACAAATCCTTACAAATCTTTATTTTAGTGCATCACATTTTCTAAATTACTGAGCAAACGTAACCGCATTTACCCTCATGGGAGTCTCCATTTCTTTTTTCTTGCATAGCAGCTTCAAAGTTTAATTGGAGAATTTTATTTAGAGTTGCAATCCATTCTTCCATTTCTACTTCACTGTCTGCTGCAAGAAGATAGCTACTCTTGTCTTGCATTTTAAGCTCAAAGGCAAAACGCCGGACTTTGTTGTTCTGCAATATAATAAAGGATATTAACATGTTACCTGCAACGGATTTATTTATTTATTTATTTATTTATTTATTTATTTATTTATGTCATCTGAGGTCATCACACATATATAAGCATTGGGCAAATGTAACTGTTTGAAGTGGAGAAAAGTATCGTGCATAAACATGTTCAACCTAAATCCCTGGAGCTTGCAGAACTTGTTAACTTTTTGAAGCCCTTTTTTATTGCTTTTTCTTGGCAAGTGGGAAAAAGATTCTAGCTTCACATTCACAGAATTAAATCTAAGCATATGTTTTAGGCATGGTGTAATTTTTGGTGTGTAGCTCTAAACATATAACAATCAAAACAAATACAAAATGTGTAGATATAGGATGATGTAGAGCCAATATAAGAATTGCTTTTAGGTTAAATTATTGTATGAATTGTTTTATAATAGTAAGATAAATAACTAATTTATTTAATATATATAATATCTGTGTGCATGCCTCTGAACATTTTGGAAGGGAATGGGGAAGAAAAGAAGAAGGGAAGCAGCTATTTTCTTCAAGCAAGTGATAGGCTTCATTTGAAAATCTTAACTTTTCTAGTCCTTACAGCTCAATAAAAATTACTGCACTGTGGACACCCGTGATTAAGAGTAAATTTAATGAATTGTGGGCCATTGGCAACATTTCCCAAATGTGCGGCTATAGCCCATATTGTACTGTGGAGAAGGGACTTTAAATACAGGAAGTAGGAGAATTATGGACTATGAATCAACTATGTAAGCAGTGAAGGGACCTAGCAACTGTCTGGAGTGGAGAAAATTATTGTGGATCCCAAAGAGGCAAATCCCCAGACACTGAAATTTATGATATGGAGTAGCCATCATGGTGCCCTTCAGGTGCACCAACCCCTGCCAGCAGGACCAGCCATTAGGAATATTGGGAGATGTAGTCAAACAACACCTAGTCAAACAACTACTTTTTGGGATTCAAAGGTGTAAATGTCAGCTCTTTTTAAAGTTTTGTGATTGAGCTATGTTTCAAACTTTCACACACATAAAGAATTGGAACTAGTAACCAACTTTATAATATGGGGAGGAATACTTACGACTATTTTCTTTTAATCCTAAGATAAAATTTAACACATGGGACCATTTATAAATGAATGAATGAATGAATGAATGAATGCATACATACATACATAAATATCGATTTCACACATTCTGATGCAGGTCTACAAAATCTGTAAACTAGAATACTACAAAATATAAGCAAAAGATGTTTATTGCTGCAAAGCAATTTGTAAGAATGTATGATTGCCATTAAGACTGAAATGCAATAATCATTAGGAGAGATCCAAGAACCCAATTGTTTCCAAGTTTGTTCCATCAGAACAAGTCCATAGTGTTCTTTGAGCAGAACACAGATGCAAACAAGCCATTTTTGGCATTTGTTGCAAGATTTAGACTTGGAGTTTACGTTATGTTTTGCTTCAAAGGGTTGGGTTTTTTTATAAAAAGAAGTTAATATCGGAAAGGTCAAGTGAAAACATTTGGGAGTACAGCTATGTGATGAAGCTCCTACAACTGAAATCCCACACAAGAAGTTATGCAAAACATTTTACAGTCATATTGCAGCACTGTTTGTGCTTCTATTAGATCTTCATGCAATCTTAAATTCCATTCTGTGATTTATTTATTTTTCCATTCTTAACTCCAGAGACATAAAACTTAAGTCAGCAGATAATCACAAATAATCAGTTGACAGCAGCAACCAACATAACACTTAGTGGCAATATTTCTTGATTGTTTTATATAAAAACAGAGCACTCTTTGAAAATCTTGACATGAACTGTGCTACCATTACTGATTTTTTAAAATAAAAAATGCACACATTATTTTAGACTATTTGCTCACTAAAAGCACAGAAACACTATGTTTATCTAAATCATCCCTATTATTCAATATGCACTGAGGGAGCAATCGTGTATATTCAAAAGTAAGACAGTGTGTTTAACGAGGTAAACATCCTACTATATTTATGACTGCCACCTAAACCTATTTATCCACTCCAAAAGTACTGAAGAGAGAGAAAAGAAACATATAGATTTAAGTTTGTACAATACTTAAACAACATATTAAACAGTATAATTCTCTACTTACCTGGACTACTCCCATGCAGGAATCCAAAAATATTGACCCTTTTGGTTCTTTCGATATTTTCTCATCTTTGTAGAAATTTAGGTTATATGATCCATCACCAAGTTGGAGTAGATGAAAAAATCTTCTTTTGAATGACTAGTTATGAAAAAGTAGTCACATTAAAAATATGAAACTAACAACACACACACAAAAGCACTCAATTTCCATACACCATAATCCAAAGACCCTATTAGGAACATGCAAGGGCTTGCAAGCCCCCAAACAGGAACGGTCATATTGCCTGGCCCAAAAGCAGCTTCAGAAACATCTTGTAGCATTGTGAAGAGTGGTTGTCAGAGGAGAAAGTGAAAATGCACTTTCACAGATCTTTAGTAGGGAGTTCTTTGGATTTCAACCCCAATGCTACAATGCACTACACACGCTGAAGTGCTGTTGAAATCTATAATATTGACAATGTGCAACTGTGTGCACTGGAAGTCTAGCAGAAGAGATAAAACCTACCCGCATAGTAACACTGATAGCACTGTTCATGTTGCCTTTGTATAGCCATCCTTGTTTTGTAATTCCTCCCTTCTGAGATCCTAGAGAGGCTGCATCCTGGGGTTTGTTTGTTTTTTAAAAAGAAAAGGCTACAATAAGACAGCGATACATATTTGGGTCATTTATCATGAGCTCCTGGTTCTATATATACAATGGTACCTCGGAAGTCAAATGGAATCTGTTCTGGAAGTCCGTTTGACTTCCAAAACATTTGGAAACCAAGGCATGGCTTCCAATTGGCTGCAGGAAGCTCCTGCTGCCAATCGGAAGCCGTGGAAGACGTTTGGGTTCCAAAGAACAATCGCAAACCGGAACACTCACTTCCGGGTTTGCAGTGTTCGGGAGCCAAAATGTTCGACTCACAAGGCGTTCGGGATACAAGGCACAACTGTACTAGAGATCGATAAATAAGTCCATTTCAGTTTCTTTCAGTTTCTCATTTTTCCAACCTTAAATTCAATTCACATTTCTACATCTTTGTGGGCCCTATTAACTTGTCTGCCAATTGTAGTCAACAGTTTGATGCTACTGTGGTAGATCAAGATTGCATCAGCTTTAACATATGTTTCCTTGAGGGAATAAGGCAGGATATGAGAATAAAGAATTAGTTTACAAACTTTGAATGTACCTCATATCACGCCATCTGTTAAATCAAGAAGACAATGCCCTAACTAATTACACAATAATTTTATAACAGAAAGTGACTTTCTGGTTCCTGTAGGTCAGGTCATTTCCCCATCAAAGTTGCACACAGGTCATGTTTTCAAATGTCTTTTGAATCAAGCAAAAACTACTTAATGCTGATAGGTTGTGCCAATGGCCATATTAGATTATTATTTAAAATTTTGTTTGTTTCACATTTAACTACTGAGATTTAATGACACTTTCTCTAGTTTTGAGTTAGAGAGACATAGCCTGAGAGAATTTCCACCAGTTACAGTGAAGTCACCAGGAGCTGACAATAGCGCTAGGATTATTGAGCTGCCAACTCTGGGACCAGATATGCACCACAAACTAAAAACTGCGTTTAGACGGAGATTTTACACATCTCTGATAACCATCAGACACTCTACCATGCTAGACTATCTGAATAATTATTACGTTACAAGAGTTTAAACTGACAAGTTGAAAACAGAAGTCATATGCTTACCTCATCCTTATCTGCTTCTTCATCAACTTCATAAACATGAACTGGAAGTTTATCTAATTTGGTCCCTTTGCTAAGAAAAAAAGAATACCACATCCCACAATAATCAGTTCAGGATCACTAGGGTAATGAATGGTCAATGCATATATGCACAGTAAAATACAGATGTATACTTGAAAGAACATATATTATTAGTTTGCCTAAATGGAAGTAAAAGTAGTAGGGCTTTTTGTGGGGACAGTGGCAGGTGAGACACTGTGCATGGCATTAGCCTTTCAGGTTCAGCACAATTGTATCTTATTAGAAAATGATATTCTATTTCTCTTCAAAAAATATAAAAAACAAAGTTCCTATTTGCCAAGAAACCATTAAAAGGAACTTTTCTTCAAGCTGCAATGATCCTAATTATGGCAGAAAATGTGTTTGGGGCATACTCGCTATATATTCCGCCAGTATTAACACAGAGATCACATTCACCCCTTCCCATGTTTACTGGGGTTTTGCATTATTTGGCACATTCTATGCTCTTTAATAAAATGGAGTTAGCAACAAGTATGTCCTCTCAAAGGAGAATTTGTTGCCTTCTAAAAAATGTTTGACTCTCCAATCATTCCCATTTGTAGTACCTCCCAAGTAACAAGTTGCTATTTTCAGAGGTGCACTGTAAAGGTAAAAATGAAACTAAGGCATTTAAAATGAACATTCCTTATAGCGTTCCCACCCATAGCAACTTCAGATACAACATATGGCAGTACAATGAAATAGCATAAGAGCGCAATGACTCCTGTGTCCTGCATTGTTTCCAATGAAATACGTAAGTTGTACCTACATCTGGAACTCAGGGATCTCAAGCCCCTTTCAGTAATTCCAAAGAAGACGTACCAAACATGTTTAGGGCATGCAGGATTTTTCTTTCAACAGGACTATAAATCTCCCTGTGATGGAAAATCTTGAAGAAACAGGGTTCCCAGTCATAGGCAGAAGTGCCTAACAAAGTATGTTTGGGATACTGTGAGCATATAAGGAAGCACATGGATACAGCCTACTGCTACAGTGCTGCTCTCTGTGTTCATTGAAGGACCTCTTGAATATCCGAAGGGGGCAAGGAAGAGAAGCAAAACTATTTCAAACATTACATA
Source organism: Podarcis filfolensis (assembly GCF_964270895.1). Lineage (NCBI taxonomy): Eukaryota > Metazoa > Chordata > Lepidosauria > Squamata > Lacertidae > Podarcis > Podarcis filfolensis. The sequence continues at coordinate 21,536,439 of NC_139607.1, forward strand.
AGCAGCACAAAGATAAGGAATTGTCACTCACCAAATCACCCACACAGCCTCAGATTAGTTATCCAAAGTTTACAAACATCTTATTGCAAGTACAGAGGTAGTATAATCCTAGAAAATCCTACTCACTTTGGAAGCTGTCGAAACTCTCCTGAGTAATCTTCATATTTATAATTGACAACATGCCAGTCCGAGTTATATGTTTTAATGCACTGCAAATAAGGAGGAAAAATATGATAACTTTGAGTGAGATTCTTTATAGAACAGTGTGATTTTCTTAGCAGTGCGAGAGCTTCTTTTTATTTAAATTGTTGCCTTTAAAACTGTCAGTTTTTTGATGAGATTTGTTATTAGTTAAAAAAGCATTTCTCCCCATTAAATAAGGATACCGTAGTAAGAAAAAGTATAAAAATAAAAATGCACCCATATACTGTACAAAATTTATCACAATTAATATTACTGAATATCCATCTGAATATACAACTAGCTTGTTCTGCTGCTAATCTGGCTAAAATTGCAGCAAAGCCTTTTCAACCCTCGATCAGAGGAAGTACATTTTTACTCCACCCATGCTCTGCTAACATAACAATTCTCATTTATTTTCACTTCAACACTAGATTATCTTGCATGTTGGTCAAACTCGTTATAAGAACTAAGGCTATGCTAGCAACTAATTTTTCATAAAAGTTAATTTAGTAGCTGCCCTTGAAAGTCCTATAGTGAAATGATACAGCTAGATAAACCACACAATTCTCAACTTGTAAAAAGTACTGACGTTCACAACTGTGAAAATAACACATGTATGAACAGACTAGAATGGGTGATTTAAAGCAGGACAGTCAGAATGTCTTTACCACTTCACAGAACACACTAAAAAGTGAGCGCTTTAAAAAACTCTTCTTAAAACTCCCAAGAGGCATCAATAGAACTACAAGTCTTCTGTTCCAACTAGCTGGAGCCCTGAACAGGATCATTCCTTTTAGGGTTGATAACTATGTAACAACATTTTGCTGCATGTTCTACTTGCTACATCATAAAATTAAAAATACAAAGCATGGAAATCAAGTAGCAAATACACTAGAAGCATTACCTCTTTAACAAATAAACTCTGAGCTTCTTTCTCTGCATTATCAGGAATCGTAGAGCATACATATCGATGCTGTCGTTTCAGTACTGCTGTCTTTAGTGAGAGATCAAAGTATAATTAATTGCAAATAGTTTTCACTTGTATTTATAAGTGCTAATTACATCCTCCAATGCAATTCTATCAAGGTCTACTCAGACCAAGCATCATTGAGTTCCATGCGGCTTACTCCCAAATAAATATGGCAAGGACTGCAGCTGAAATGAATATAAAATTCAACTAAAATCATTTCTAAAATCAAATAGCTCACAATTTGTTAATTCTTTTTTTTGGGGGGGGGAACTATATGTAAAATAGCAAAATACACACTATGGAAATAAATTGTCATTACAGAATTATTATAATTTACATTTCTATCCCACCTTTTTCTCCAAGGAGATCATGGTGGTGTACACTCCCCTCCTCATTTAATACCCACAATAATGCTGTAAGGTAGGTTATGCTGAGAGGCACAACTGGTCCAAGGTCACCTAGTGAGCTTCAATGCCAAGGGGAGATTTGAACCATGGTCTCCCAAATCCTAGTCCAACCACTACACCACACTTTATAACTAATACATTTTTATTGTAGCCTGGATTTTGTTAGTTTAGCCATCATACATATCATTCTGAGACAGGGCCCTTAGTGTTCACAATCCTGTTTTTGAAATACGAAAAAAGCCAAGAGAAATTGTCCCAGTTTTTTCCTACCTCTCTTATCTCAGGTTCAACTTTTTAAGCGTGTTTATTCTGCAGTTGTTAAGGCTGTGTATGAGTTAACAAAGCTGAAGACTAATTTTCACAAGTGTGTAGACTGGCTGGAAGTTTAACAAGGAACCTTGCCCTGATTTGCTACCTGAGACAAAATGGAAAAGTGTTTTGCCTCACCCAGCCACTACCGCTACTGCCACTTCCACTGCTTGCCCCTGCTGAAGCCCTCTCCCATCAGAGAAGCAGTGGCAGCAGCAAGAGCTCACTAGAACCCACCGCTGATGCTGTTTCTCCTCACTTCTCTCATAGCAGCTTCTCCTCTTCAATTCCACAAACCTATGTTTTGTCTGTTGGGGTCAACAGAGGGATGGCCTTCATTTTCTTTCACTGAGTGCAGATGAAAAATGCCCTCCCCTAATTCATCACCCCATTTGTGGGCAGCAAATCTGGGAAAATATTTTGGAACTATTCCTGGGAGTGAAGGTTAATTTGTATTTAGCTTTCCTCATTTGCTTTGAAAAGAAAAAGAATAAAGAAGAAAAAAAACAATCTTACTTTGCCCTCACAAGATGTGGTGGACTGTTACAGGACTATGTTATGACATAGCACTGGAAAAGGGAATAGCAGCTGACAGAAAAGCAATTTAAAGAAAGAGAAAGCTCTAGTTGCTACTGAGAGGCCCCCCCCTCCCAAAATTATGGGGAGTTACCCCAAAAATATTCTGTAAGGGAAAATCAGCCCCCACTTTTGCCTATCCCAAATTCAAACTGAAAGAACTTTTTGTCTCAGCTCTACTTTTAGTCAAAATAATTATTTCCTCCCCTAAATCAAACCTCCCATGGCATGTCCTATTTCCCCCTCCTCTCATCAGTGTATGCCTGAACTATGAGACTCATGCCTCTCCTATCCTTCTACACCACAATAATCCCTCATCTACAAATCTTCATATACATAACTTCAGTCAAACAAAGGATCCCCAAGTGATTTGCCTCTTTTGATGTAATAGTCCTCTGACTCTCTCCATAGCTATTAGCAATGGAGTATTACATTACATATTATACGGAGTACAGTAACATACTATGGTTACTACTGTATTACAAATCAAATTGTGCATCAGAAAGTCAGTTCTGTGGCAGAACTGGTAGTTTAATTTGTTTTGTAAAGTACATTATGTGTATTAACTTTGATGTCTTTCCAATAATTCTTATCAAGATTATGGCCTACACTCTAGGATGGTTTTAAACTTATTTGGAGTCTTACTGGATTGCTAACAATTCCCAAGATGTTTAACTTTCTTTGAGCCACATATACATTTGCTATTGTTTGCAGTTACACCTGCTTCCTGCATTCAATACTGATCTTTCCATGGATACTCAACATACTTCTTCCTTTGTTCTGCTAAAAATAGTATTATCCAAACATACAGATAAACATAGTTCAAACCCTTTAAAAAAGGAGGGCATCCTTCTTTAAAACAAAGGCCATTTACCAAAAAGAAAAAGAAAAAAGAAAAAAAAGTAACATGCTCATATCCAGAAAAAAATATCAGCATTCCATGAATTAAAACCAGTATTTATATCAAACATTTCAGGCAAATATCAACAAAAAATCACTCATTTTACTTTGCATCAGGATACATGGGGCTTCAACAAGAAACAGAGAAATCTCACAGCCAGAACTGTGATCATTTTCTTAAAGGACTTTAATGAATAGTAAAACCCCAGTAGATCCTGCAAGTCTCAAGAAGATACAGCAAACACATGAAGCAGGTCTGCCACGCTATGTTACATGTTCATTTTTTGCACCATCTCTGTCAAAATGGTTACATATTAGTTTAAGTTACTTCCATGACAGCTGGAGAGCCTTCAGAATAGTTTTTGCTGTGTGTTTTTAAAAACAATGTCACCATGCCACAGCCAGTTATAGTGGTCAATCCCAGAGCAGTTAAAATACTTTCACATGGCTGCAGTAAGAAATCCAAGTCTTCTTGTGAGACAAACTAACCCCGCTGGTTGTTTTTTTATGCTAGCTGTACAACCAGGTTTTAAGTAGTGGATGGAAGACTATATCCGGGGTGGGAACATCTGGCCCAAGCGACAAAAGCAGTTGTCCAAGCCTCTCTATCTGGCCCTTGGGATTCTTCCCAAACTACACTCTCTTTCTAACCACCTCTGGCTCTGCCCCCTAGTCCTGCATTGCAACCTCCTTGAGTGTTTTTGACTGGCTGGAATATGTCCTTGAACTCAATTAAAAAAAATGTTTTTTAAAGATTCGGACCAAGACATTGAACAGAGTCTGGAGACAAGCAAGTAAGCAGCACAGGAGAAACAATAGCCTTGTTTCTTCATAATGGTAAATCATTAGTTTACCATATTTCTAATTTAAAAGTACACACACACACACACACACACACACACATAAAATACACATATATACACATACACTGTGTGTGTGTGCGCGCGCGTGTGTGTGTGTGTATGCATGTGTGTGTGTGTGTGTGTGTGTGTATTTTCACACACCCACACCCACACCTAGGAGGAGAGGAAGCAATAGTAACCAGTAAAATCAGTTAGGTTATAGCCTGAATCTAAGTTTAAAGGAAATAGCATTTGATGCTTTATAGCTAACAAGGTAATACACAATAACTTTTTAAAAAGCTGTTAGTGTTGGAATTAAAGACGCTACCTGGAAGTCATCATAAGGGAAAAGCAGCATCTCACGCAAGGCATCATTGAGGATTTGAGTTTTCTTTTGAACAATGACATTTTCATAGTCTATTGGTTCAATGAGCTTTGGTTTTGCCTAAAAAAAAAAAGAAATATTTAAGTTATTAGATAACACAAATTTATTTATAAATATACTTATGTGGATTTATATATACCCATGGGCTACTGCAGCACAATTCTACACATTAAGCTCCATTTAAGTGTGTATAGGATTGCAGACTTAATAAAGTTAGAATACCATAGAAACAGAGTTAGAACTGAACTACAGATAACAAAGTGTTTGTATAAAAAACAATATAGCCAACATGTGTGGAGAAATGGCTCTACACAATAGAGACACAAGTCAAGTTTTACTTAAGTTCAAAATGCTTAAGAAATTATGCAGGTTTATGTATATAAAGCAATCCATTCCTTTTAATCAGCACAGTATTATGTCATTAAGCTGATGCTTCACTTTTATCTAATAGCTGCTTTATTCTCAAGTATTCTCCTAGTTTACAAATGAGATATTTTACTCTTATCACTGAATATTGTGCAGCCCTTCTTAACACAAGGCAAACACCTATAATACCTTTTGCTGCAATTAAGCAATCTGATTCTAATGGCTTGGAAAAAACTGTAATACCACTATCTAATCTATCTATCTATCCATTATACATATATACAATTTAAGCAAAATTATTCTACATAACATAGATAAAGAAACTATGCCAATTATTGCCCAACTCCAAGTGAGCAACTGATTCTCTTTTATAGAATCCCTGAATAACAAAAAAATACTTTTGGATCATGGATCCAAGTAAACCTCTAGCTGAAACTGTGAATACTAATTATGCTGCAATAGGACACTTTACATGTCTTGATAAGGTTTTTATTGCTATCTAGAAAGGCTCTAGTTGTGTAAATAACATGGAAGGAAGCTTGCAGAAAATAGTATGAGAATGGTTTAAGTTCACTTTTCTGCTTGAATTCCCATAAAGTACCGTATTTTTCTCCTGAATGCTCCTTTTACTGAAAAATATGTAAAATTTCTCTGTATCAGCAACAATATGTGGGAATTTAAGTTCCAATATTTAACAATTACATGAAGTAAATTAAGGCAAATCAGAAGACTTTCTATCAAAGATCATTTTTTCCTATCTCAGGATTCAGAGGAAGATACAGCATATGTTAAGATTTTCTTCCAAAAAGGCTTCTTTGGAGACACACTGATCTGCACACAGGTTAGTCAAATTTAATTCAGATTTTCTAATATCTACCACATGGGAACATTCCTGTTAAATAAAATGTCATATTGGATGGAGTTCAAAAGAACAAAATGTTATATTTGGAAAGAAATACTATCAAAGGAGAGGCTAGAGAACTGGGAGTGTGCAACTAAGTTTTAGTTTTTGTTTTTTTACAGAGAACACAATACATTATCACAGAAAAGAAAAGTATGCTTTAATTGTTTGTATAGCGGAGCATACTTAGTTCAAAGAATAATAAGAACACCCACATGCAAAAGAATAGGCAAAGTTAACTTCAAAAGTAAACGTGGAAACTGTCGACGACATAATAAAATAGACCAAGCCCTAAAGAAATATGACAAGGCACACACACACAGCAATTTTCTGGCTGAAATACAACTTGACCATAATATCCCACTTGTTAATATCCTACTTGTTACTCAACAGAGAGATAACTAAATCATTACATCTCTAGTTATACATATTTTCGACGAAACCACCAGCAAAATCTAACGATTTCTGCAAATGAACAAATCAGCATGAGACTTATTAAAAGCAGCTGACCATTGCCAATGAATGTGAAAGATAAATTCCTTTAATCAAGGAACACTGATTAAAAAGAACATAAAGGTAACTGACCCTACTCTGAGAAAGGCGTACTGCAGACAAGTATCAAAACTTTAACAGACCTGATATAGCTACCCATCTAGGGTCTATTAGAAACAGATTGCCGTGACATAGGTATTTCACACAACTGTATGTGAAAGCAATAACCACATTTGATAGCAAACCAGAAATGTTTTTATTATGTTATATAGGAATAAATAACTTTTATGTGTATTATTTATTTATTTATTTAAATATTTCTATATCACTGTATCATAAAAAACATGAAAGTTTACAATAAAATCTATATATAATACAACACATACACATTTAAAATCAGTGACCATCAATTTTCTTAATTGCCTGCATAAGCCAGGTGGCAGATTTTAAATGCTGGAATGTGTACAGTTAATAGTTGCAGCAAATTTTCTGCCTTGCTTCTAAGACAGAACCATGAAGGACTCCAGAGACATTTTCCCAAAAGAGTATTGTAGACACAAGTTTACTTAGTATCTTCATTTTTCTCTCAGTGTTTGAAACAGCAACAGCACGGCGCAAAGGAGTAAAACACAATATAAGTCATTTGGATTCAACATCCTAGTATTAGGACACAGAACAACTTTGACTTGAGTTTTTGAGCCAATAAAAGCCAATAAATCTGTTAGTGAACTATTTTTGTTTACTCCTAATCCAAATTTAATTCAGAATCTTTTTCAAAGGAAATTGTTTCTCAATTCAACAGTATTACTGCTAAATTTGTTTCTGGTTTTAAATGATTAGCCTGCCTTATAAATAGGATGGAAAAGGCAGCGTCTCCCAGGAGAGACGCGTGGCTGGGGCGCACTGCAGGCCCCACGGTGAGTGCCGCCTGGCATTTTGTCACCCCCTCAGTGGTGACACCCAGGGCAACCGCCCCCACTGCACCCCCCTTCCTCCACCCCTGGAAAAAGAAAATACATACAGCTCAATGATAGCATCTCTCTTCTAGCTGAGATCCAATCACACCCCTTCATGTCAATTAGTTCCATTTGGTGCTACTAACAAATACTAGTTCTTCGTTAATCTCAAAAGGGAAACAAGCTACCTAAAGAATTGTTACCCCTGTGCATGAACTGCTAACCATAACTGTTATTTCCTCCACCAAAAAAAATATACACAAACAAATGGAAGAGCTAGATTCTGTAATTTGTACTTTTCACACCACTATTTAGATTGATACTATGGGGTGGGGAAATAATTACTATTAATCCATGATCAAATACAGTGGTATCTCGGGTTACAGAGGCTTCAGTTTACAGACTCCGCTAACCCAGAAATAGTACCTCGGGTTAAGAACTTTGCTTCAGGATGAGAACAGAAATCGTGCTCCGGGGCACGGCGGCAGCAGAAGACCCCACTAGCTAAAGTGGTGCTTCAGGTTAAGAACAGTTTCAGGTTAAGAACGGACCTTACTTAACCCGAGGTACCACTGTACCCACTTGTTACCACTGGGAAGCAGAATGATACTGAAGCTCTTTCACAGCTAGTGAAAGAGCTTCCAGTTACATACATCCAGAGAATGCAATTCACATATGCAGATACAGGTATCTTCCAGATCAGCCTTACTACAGGTGCAGAAGCCAACTGTGGGGAGGGCTATGGTGAACCAGTTAGTGCTGTGTCTCAGACACAGCTGCCTGTATGTGCACACTTGAACAACTGCCATCTTTGTGCTCTCCTCACCAGTCTAATAGGTAAACATGCGAGAGTCTTCACTCTAAAGCTTCATAATGCCAATCTGCAATAGGAGAAACACAACTAGAGGCACACCCTTCCCCTGTTTATACTCCTTCAACTGTGGATCAGCACTGTGTTAAGCTCCTGCTTCAATTCCAGTTGGCACTGTAAGAGAACAAGCCCATCTATGCAATGTTCTCTTGCTTTTGTGGTTCTCTGGACAAGGGCCCAGGTCTATTAGCAACACTAAGAAAGAACACAGGTTTTATGGTATCAGGTGGAAATATCTCCTACAAACACAGCTCAGACTATTGTTTTTAAATATGCTTCCTGAAATTCTATTTCCTGAAAGCTTCAAAATAAAGCATATCATGGAAAGTTTCCTATGAAAAAGGCATCTGGTGAGATTACAAGATACTGATAATAGCACGAAAAGTTCAAGCAAAGTATACACACACAATGTAAATGAGAGGTTCAAGCCCCAATAAATACACATTTCCAATAGAAAAATAACTAATTAAAGCAGCTAGAAATATTACCGTTAAAGCCAAGCCTGGAAAAAGTTACAACCTCCTTCTTTCTTCCTCAGTTTGGACAGTTATATTCCAGATCTCTACCCACAACCAGTTTTAAACTCCTTTCCTCATTTACTTTACTATAAAATTTGTTGCTTGAATACAAGTAAAAGTTATTCTTCCCTATCATGACAATGTTTTAAGATTTAAGGCACTGTACATATTTACTTCTATGTTCTAGCAAAGTAGTTAATCTGTTGAATAAAAAGCTAAGGTTTATGAATAACGGATATTATTTGTTGTTTGTACTGACATGTGTTGATCCAAAAAACAGGATTATTTCCCCCTTTCATCTTGCAACCACATGTAGGTACACAATAAAATAAAGAATGTATTTCAAAGCCTATTGTCCCAGAATATTAATAAAGCAATAAACTGAAGCCAATTCCTGGTAAAATGGAGGCTCTGTGGGTGAGTATCTGTGCTGTTCTGGATATAGGTCAGTTACCTTTTCAGCATGGGGTTATACTACCTCTGAAGGAATATTTATATAGTCTAGGAGTACCTCTTGATCTGTAATTGTCACTGAAGGCTCAAGTGGCCTCAATGGCCGGGAGTAGTTACTGTAAGTTTTGGCTGGTGTGCCAACTACAGATATTCCTAGACATTGGTAACATTGGTAAAATCACAACTGAATTATTGCAATGAGTTCTATGTGGGACATAATACCTGTGTTGAGAAACTGTCAATAAGCTACTGGGCCAAACTTAATATTTTACTGTTTATATATAAAGCCCTGCTTGTTCACTGTGCTCATCTATGGGGGCCCTGCTTGTAGTGTCCCATGTACCAGAGGTTTGTTTCACAGTGACTCGAAGTCCTTCCACACAGAGTACCTGCCTTGTGGAATACATCACCCATTGAAGTTAACCCAGCTATGAGATTGTACATATTTTGTCAGGTGCCAGAAACTCTCCTATTTCTACAGGCTTTACAGGAAGGATGAGCTGACTCATGGGCAGTAACTGATTTCTCTTGGGATAACTGCTTTATTTGTTGTACTTTATTTGTTGTTGTAAGCTGCTTTGAAACCTGCATGGTGGAAAGCAGGATATGACCTTTAAACAAACAAATAGAAATTGTTGTAAAAACCACTGTGGTGTTTTGTAAGGTTTAGCAGTTTATAAATATAAATAAAACAAGCATATAATGCCTACTAGCTATGATGGCTATGTTGTATTTCCACTGTCTTAAGTGGGAAGTGTTCATACACTCAGGTGCTGCTTGTGGTCTGGCTGGTCCTGTAAGAGCAAGATGCTAGACCAGATGGTCTTTTGGCCTGATCCAGTGAACCTGCGCTTATCTTCTTTTGAATAGCATGGATTACATTTGGCTCTAATGGACAAGATTCCTATCCTTTCTACCCTACCGAAACATATGGAAATCTACTAACCTTAGCCGCGGGGCCCTCGTTAAGACTGCATGCTATTCTTGAAACTAATGCCTCACACACCTATGCATAACCCTAACAATAATCATCTCATTTAAGAGAATATTCTGATATGTTTTCTAGAGTTCACATCCTCAGTAAGAGGAAGGATATTTCATCATTCTCAACAAAAGAATAGAGGACAACATATTGACTTTGGCACTACTTACAGTGACACACTTTCCAGGAAAGCAGATTCTCCCCTGTGCTCCCTCTTACAGATATTTTCCATTCTATAAACCACTGTCTAACAGGGAAAAAGTTATAGGCTACATACAATACTACCTCTAAAGCGATTATTTTTGGGCCTCAAGAAGCTAGGAAATAACTTCGCCCCTTTAAAACACACACATTTGGAAGCACAAGTTTCACTGTAGTTACTCCACTCTTTAGATGTATTCAGAACTACATCTTGTGACCTTTTGGGGTAAGTAATGAACAGAGGTATTTGTAGCACAAGAAAAGGGCCTGCTGAAAAGTAATGAACCATGCAGCAGGTGTGGGGCAACTCCCACCCCCCTGCCTGGAGAGCTACATTCCCTCTGGGTCTGTAAGGCTGCAGTTCAGCACTTGTACTATCACAAGAACATAAGAAAAGCCAGTGACCTATCTAGTTTAGCATCCTGTTCTTGCAGTAGCCAACCAGATGCATATGGGAAACCTGCAAGCATGACCTGAGCTCAGACATACTCTGCCCTTCTACAGTTTCTATTAACTGGTATTCAGACGCATACTACATCTGACATACTACATTCAGACTACATCTGAATCACCACAATTGGTATTTTTTCCACACTGCACGTGCTAATTGGCTTATCAATGCCGTAATTTCTGTATTATCAACTACTTTTGTGAATGGCCGTTATTAACAAGGTAATGATCACCATTTGTGATCACCACCATTTGTATTTTTCTATATTTCATTTCCTTCTGTCCTCATCTTTACAATCCTACTCTGTATACATGTGCCTGAATTTGGAATCTGAGACCCATTCATGTGAAGTTAAGTCAGAAAGGTCTCAGTAGAGTCTGCATTTCTGCTCCTTCCTCACTACTTTGTTTTGTACAAACCATACAAGAGAAGTTATATAATTAAGGACTCAAAAGGGTACTGGTAAAAATAATTGTGTGTCCAATGTGGTAAAAGCATTTTAGCATTACTGCTCTAACATGGGATGCGGGTGGGTAGGGGCGTGGGTGGCGCTGTGATCTAAACCACAGACCGTTGTTCAGTCCCAGCTTCTGCCAACCTAGCAGTTTGAAAACACATAAAAGTGCAAGTAGATCAATAGGTACCACTCCGGCGGGAAGGTAAACTGCATTTCTGTGCGCTGCTCTGGTTTCGCCAGAAGCGGCTTAGTCATGCTGGCCACATGACCCGGAAAAACTGTCTGCGGACAAACGTCGGCTCTCTCAGCCAGTAAAGTGAGATAAACGCCGCAACCCCAGAGTCATTCCAACTGGACATAACTGTCAGGGGTCCTTTACCTTTACCTTTTACTCTAACATGGATTACAGCAAGAAGGTGATCTGGTAAAGGAGCTGTGGAACTTGAAGAAAGGAGAGAGGGAAGCAAGATGTAGGAAAGCAGCATATACATTCCCCTTAGTTACACAATTAAAGACCAGTCTTCTGCCTCACCACCATGACTTCCCCACCCTACTGCAAAAACATGGTAAGCTATGAGCAAAGTATCTGGAGCATTCCTCTCTCCCTTTATGAAAAGCATGAATGACAAAGAGGTAGGAGAAAACGCAGTATTTCCGTACATGACTTGTCCTTATCAAGCTTACTTTCATTTGGTAGGATTTAAGTATAAGTAGTTGTGTGGGCTTTTGCTAGCAGGTCCAATGAGTTGAATTCTGCCCTATGATTTTTCTAAGAAAATACACAAAGAAATAACACTACAGTACTCAACTTTCCACCTTAAACTCACATTTATTTTTTTATGTCAACCATAATGGACTGACTTTTCATGTTACTGTTTATAGTTTAGCACTACATGCACAATGAACCCATGTTCTGAAGTTGGTTTGTTTAGAAATTGTGTGAGTGTGTTTTAAACAACAATTTTTGGTTCACCCAAAAATTGTGTGAGTGTGTTTTAAACAACAATTTTTGGTTCACCCAGTCACATGAGGACAGGATAGTCCCAAGGCTTTGCTTGGGTTCATTCTAACTTATGTACATAGCGTGAAGCAACAGCTTACTATTATGTTGAACAAGGATATTATTCTATGGTTAACAGAAATCCACCTTGCGATACGGTTTCATTTTTGATCTACCTTTAACCGTTACAAAACATTCTGAAATTACATGTGAAAGGCAACAAGCCATGCTTGTTTCCCTAGGTGGGAAACAGAAAGCCCTTCTTTTTACAACCGTAATTGGCATCTTCCCTGTGAACTAAATGCACAAGCATAATATGTGCATAATATGTGCATAATATGCAGATCTCTCCACATAGTTCCCACTTCAATGTTACACAACAAATATGAAGTTATGAATGTTTCATCTCCCCCTTTAACTCATTTGAAATGTACAAAATAATTTCAATAACCAGCATGCAGAATAACTTCACTTTTAACATTTAATTTGTTTATAACATAAGGGTGAAAATGCAATGTGTCTAAATAAAGAAGCATTGCAAAAGAAGGGCTGAGAGAAAGAAAACTTGCTTAGAATATCTCTGATGAAAACCTGGATGTTATTTAGAATATACACCCACTGATTACTAGTTTCTCAAAACAAGGGATGTGGCTCACTTCTCCATTCAATTTTGTTAGCAGTGTGCACTTCCTTTGGGGTCCACTCATGAGCTATTAAGGCATAACATGTCTCCTTTTCCATCCCCCACTGCCCTTCCCAAATACTTAGGAAAGTACAATGCATCCAAATACAAAATCCACAAGGATTTTACAGGAAGGATATTCAAAACAGAAGCAAGCAGGAATCTAGCACGCTGCTCATTGCCTTCTCCTTAAAATGCATCTCTTTCTGGCAAAACATTTGCCATGTTTATTTTATTTCTCCATGGAGAACATGCATGTTTGAAAATTGTCTAGTAGATATTAGCCATTTATATATTAACAAACAATACACCTAGGTCTAATGAAGAGTGCCTGCCAATTGGAACCATTGCTGACTTGCAGCTGTTTTGTTTTAACACAATGTTCTAGTTAATGTCTTGCCAAACAGCTGAAAGAACTAATTATCTGAGTGCAGTGTGTTGGTGGACCTTGCACACAATAAGGTCCAACCATACTTCCTTTGGTGTCACAACTCATGAGCTATTAAGACATAACATTTTCATTCCCCCCCAAAAAACCCCCCAAAACAAATGAAAACAATACATATAAAAATTAATGCAGATTTTACAAAAAGAGTACGCAACCAGAAACTTCTTGTGCAACTTGTACAACTATACAGGTCGCCTGTGGAACATAGAAGCTCATCAGTCACAAAAAGCATAATATTTTCAATGATTCCTCAGAAGTGCATTGCATGCCTTGTTCCCGCACCCCTGAATATAATCAAGCTAAACAAGAGGACTAGAATTCTCAGTCTGCACATACAAAAAATGTTTCCCTTAAGAAGTGTACAGCAAGATAACAAAGGCAACAATATCTGTACTGTACATTTCAAACACTCAAGTATTTTAAATGCACCCTACATTGAAAATTAAACTGGGGACAGCAGAACATTTGCTTCATCATATTATTTAAAATATCAAAGGATTAAGAGTTTCCACTTTAGATTGCTTATATTAATTTAATATTAGGCAGCCGTTTAGAAAAGAAATTAGAAAGTGTTTTTACCAACTATAAAGAGAGACCAAATGTTTCATATAGAAATTAGTCACTGAAAGTCACACCAGCAGATTGCAACAGAACAGTGAACAGTAGAAGATGCAATTGTTTATCACAAAGAAAATTAAGAAACTTTACAAGCCTTCAAGGATTTCTAAATAGAAATGTTTCTGCATAGCCTCTCTCCCTTTTACACACACACACACACACACACACACACACACACACAGAGAGAGAGAGGGGGGGGGGATCACCTTACCGAAACTTCAACTGGACTGTCCACTTCTGCCTCAGAACTTGCTGCGTTTGGGCACTTTTGTGGAGATTCTATAACCAGTTCCTTTTTCATATTTTTACTATTTGTTCTTGCCAGCATTCTTAACCAAATGGCTTAACACAATTGTAGAATTCAGCAATTTTCTCTTCCAACAGCAGCATACCAGTGATCTCAAGGAAATGAAAGCTTCTTCCACCCTCAAGCTAGAAAGAAAACCAAGTATTTGTGCTACTCTGCAGCAGTCTGAGACAAGTTAGGGTGGGAATGCATGACATATGAAGGCCAACCCCTTGGGAGGGGGAGAAAAAGAGTGTGGGAGAAGAGAAGGCGGATCCCTTTCAGTGTTAGGAACAGAAAGCAATTTTCCCATGAAATAAAGCTAGCAAATCTTACAGTTCAGTATTGTCATTTCAGTAGATTTTCAAAATTATTAACTTAAACCATGAAATTAATTACTAACTCAAGTCAAAGTTAACACTGCTGTTGATTATGAAATAGCCAACTTTTCTCAGGAGCATGCAAAGAAAATTGTCTGAACCTTTGATGTGGCACCTCTGCACTGATATTACTGAACTGAGCCACCCAAATATGTCTCTTTCTACAATATTTTGCAGAGTAAAGTATTGTGGCTACTGCGGGGAGAGGAAACAGTGTGGTCAAGTTTTAAAGAGGATGTGGGCAATATATGCATATCACAAAAGGTTCAGGGCAGCCACAAGATTACAGTAGGATGCAGTAGTGGCTTGTGGTGGGGTGTCGCACTCATCAGGATGGGGAAGGCCAAGGTGGAGGTCAGGTCAGGAGAGTTCTGGTGATGGCTCTGCAACTGTGTGCCCACCTGCAGAGCCGCAATTACCAATAGCTTCTACTGTTCCCCAACCCAGTAAACAACATATACGCTAACTTGTCCTGATAAAATTACAGACCTTTGTCATGCTATGTAATAAAGTTTCATTTGACTGCTCTAAAAGATCATACCACATTCTCCCATGAATATTGGGCGGATTTCTGCCACAGTCTGAACAAATTATGTATTCAATAAACATTTGACATATGTTACTAGGAATAGGGATTGTGTTGACATTTTAGTTTCCGATATGGAAAATTATGAGTTTACTTCATATCCTCCATACCTTGAAGTTCTCACTTCAGAAGCAGAATTCATTCAACAGGAAGAAGGATGTCACAGATAACCCTACCACTGCTTGCTCTCTCCTCCCTCTCACACCCATTCATTTTCTTCTTATTCAGGGTCATATACCTTAGACAACTTCACCGCTCCTTCACCCCAGATTAGTCAATGGTCCTCTACTGAAGCTGATATAGGAATGGTTTCATACTGGTTCAGCAGCGCTATTAGCCTAGGCCTTGTCAACAGGTCTTCTAACTCTCAGCCTTGGTTCACCCCATAAGTTAATGAACCAGTGATAGTTTTCTGGACACAACCTGAGAGCAAAGCTTCAAGGACTCACCCCTGTTGCAGCCTAGCATCAGTTTTTGAAATGTAGATAGCCCTGCTTAGCTTGGTGCTGCAATAAGTCAGGTGGCCCAGGTATTTGAGACCAGAACCTCATTTTCTGCACCTAACTGTTCCAGCATTCAGCACTTGGAGGAAGCTGAAAGTTAAAAATAATATATTCTCTTTCTAGAGTGAAGTTAAATAGGCAATAAATAGATGTTAATATATTTATTGCCCATTTAAATATATTTAGCGATGCTACCAATATAGTACTTTCTCTCAAACAGTACTTCCACTGCTATTCTGTTTACCTTGTGGAATGTGGCACATGTGTATGCATGTGTGGAAACAGAAAGAAGGGGACACTTGCTGCACATCTTAGTGATGATGGTACTGATGAACAACGCAATCTACCACATTCTCCTGATCTTGCTTTCTAGCTTGTTTTAAAAGGTGTTTTCACAGAGTACCACTGATCTGGAAAACTGTAAAACAAAAACTATTTGATAATCCCTCTACCCATGTGGGTTCCCTTTCACCTTTCACCTGTATAGCTGCCAAAACTATCTGACAGAAACAAGCTGATCTGTATTTGGGGATAGCGAGGCTTGGCTTCCCTTTTGCAGTCATGAAATTTACAGCTACTTTGCTAGTAAAGATAGCCATTTTTCAGTTATAAATCGATGACCTACGTACCACACTGAGGAGATTCTGATATTACTGATGGGTTTAACATTTGGCTGTCAGCCACTTCTTTGTATAAACATGTATCTGCACAAACTGTCAGAATTTCCATTTGTTTAAAAAAGCCCAATCATTAGGGATTAAGATCTGGACAACAGCCTGATGCTTCCTCTGCAGAGCTCTGCATAAACCTACACATGAAGTGGATCTCATCATGATAAAACACAGATGTAACATTAAACATTATCTAAAATGTATGCTAGTGAATTTATGTTTGACGTTTAAAAGACAAATGAATGTATTTAGTCACAGAAATGGGTTAAATTTATCACTGATTATTTTAACAACAATAAGCCACAGTAAGGTGCAGAAAAGAGTTCAAGATAAAATGTGATGTCATATTTCTATATAAGGATTATTGGAATGAATAGCATCATTTTGTAGATAAAGGAGATCTGACAGCCTAACACTATTGTCAATGTTGATTTATAAGAAAAGCAAACATAGTGACTTAGAAACAATGTTTAGCCTTAAATAGAAAGCTGAAGGATTATACAATTAAAGTACTTATATTCCAACTCTCCAGTTAAAGCTTTGAACCAATGAAGGCAGCTAAAATAAATTAAACACAGAAACATAAAACATTATTAATAATCAGTTGATAAAAACTGCAAAACAAAAGACAGAAGAGTAAGCAGAATTAAAGAAGTGACAACCTACTGGGAAAAAAAAGAAATGTTCAGGAGATAATGGGATGCCAATAAGTAACTTATTTAGTGGATTTATACCCCAAATATTAGAAAAAAAGCAACACAAGGTGGCTCTCAAAATCAAACTAACATATAAAACACATAGGGTTAGTCATACTCACGAGTATGACCACTGAAATTAAATTTAAAAAGTTAGTCGAGTCCATTAATTTCAATAGGTTTACTCTGATATGACTTGGACACCACCACAAATATAATCTACTACAACATACTGATGGCACTTCAGTCCAAATCTCTGGATGACTTCTCCCAATGTTTGCATGGAGATGTTAAAAAGCATGAGTGATAGAACAGAACCTTGAAACGGTCATTAAGTCAATTGTCATTGTGGGGACAGAAGTCACTCTTCAGCACTGCCTGAGAAGAATAATCCACAAAGGACCAGAAACACCATCACAACATGCCTCTCATGCTGAACGACAAGTACTCCAAAAGGTTCTATGGGCAGTGGTATTGAAAACTGCTGAGAAGTTCAAGAAAATCAACTGGCTTGCATTTCCTGTATCCATTTCCCCAGTGTGAGTCATTCACCAAGGTAACCAATACTGCATCTATCCTAAAACCAGGCCAGAATCCAGATTCTGCATCCTCCAACACTGTTTGGAGTTGAACAGCCAGCATATGTTCCAACATTTTGTCCAAGATAGAATATTGGAATCTGGGTGACAATTTTCCCAAACCAGTAGGTCCAATGCTGTGTTCACATTACCACACTGTTTAAATTCAAATTTGCATGTTGTTTTACAGATCCTCTGCTTTGATGTGTTTCCACATCTTCTGCTGTCTGTCCACACCAGAGGGTGAAGAGGGAGTGAGGATGTCTTTGCCTGATATGAATTGCCTGGTTGGTTTCCCTGCTCTTTCACCCATTCACATCTCCTTGAAGCTTTCATCATTTCAACCCTACCCCACTAGAAATCATCTTTGTGCAGCTGTCATCTTACTTCCAAACAAGTGTGAAAGCATAATGTTGCAGTCTGAGAGTGCAACCCTGTACAATTCAACTCAGAAGTATTTCACACTGAATTCAATTCTCCTGGGAAGACACAACCAGCAATGCATCTGGTAGGACCCCGCCTCTTCATGGGAAACCCAATGCATGCCTCTTCTTCCTGCCTGATGCCCTACCCCATAATAGCCCCAGATCCTTTGGGCCATCCAACCCAACTTAAGCAGTCTGTGGCTGTCTCAACTCACTTTGACTGAGGCCCAAATCCTTCTGATCTGATTTGCCTGAGACTGAGGCAGAAGCTGGGAAGAATGGCAGATGAAGTTGATGGACTACATGGAACTGGCGGAAATGACTGGCAGAATCCGAGACCAGGGAGAAGAGTCGGTGGAAGAAGACTGGAAAAAATTTAAAGTTTATTTACAGAAATATTGCAAAATTAATGAATGTTAGAAGGATGCTGGAAGGCTTTAGCAGAAATGTTATAAAGAATTAAGTAAAAATAGATTGTTAATGGGCCAAAGTGGAAAATTTAAGGTTAGATTGTGTCAAGATAAATTATAGAACAAAAATTGAGAAAGATGGAAAGGATTTGCTGAAATAGCTAATTGAATTAGAATACAAAAAAGGGAGGTGTGAGGAGGTCGATGAAACAAGTAAATGAAAGACAAAGATATGGAAATATTGGATGTGCTTTTAATTGTTTTTGTTTTTCTTTTTGTTTTGCTGTATTGTTTTTTGTTTTCCTATGTATTGTAAGGTATTGATTTGTTTTGTTTAACTTTTCATCTTTTCTTTCTTCTTTTTTCTGTAATTTTTAAACCTCTAATAAATATGATTTTTTTTTAAAAAGAGACTGAGGCAGAAGCCAAATCTGGTGCACGGCCCTACTAAAAACAGATGCTACACTTGATGAGAAGGGCTACAGAAAAGGAACATGGACCGTTACTACAATGGATATTCAGCTGTTAAGACTGTGTGTGAATAAGTGTTATGAATGGGTGGCATTCGCAGTGTGTGTTACTACTGTGTAAATAGAGAATGGATACAGAAGGTACAGAATATAAAAAATAAATTTTCACTAGTCTCTGCTTATAAACACTGAGGCATTGTACTGGGTGACATGTGATTAGCATTAACAAAACTAAAATATAGAAACATGTGTATTATTGTACTTAACAGAAACTTTGTTCATATCTGGTTATTAAAATCTCTATAAAAAACCTATTATTTGTAACCAAACTAGTTTAGCCATAAACTGTTTTTTAAATCACAATGACAGTGGCATTTTCAATTGTAAACAGGATAACCAAGCATATGTTTTTCAACCAACCACAGGTATTACTTCTACCAATTTATTTTATGCATAATCACATATCTTGGCCTGGTTGGCAAATCACAATAAGCCAAACTATTGTTTATCAGGACAACACAAACAAGCTCTTGATTACAGCATGTGCTTAGGGATGAGAGAGCTTGATGATAATCGAAGAGAAAAGCAGCAGTGAGTGCCTCTCTCACAGCAGCCTACATGTTTGCAAAGTCCCAGGAACCTGTAGCCAGGCCACTGTCAGAAATTATGTCAAAACTCACTTGTTTAAAGGCTTCCCCAACCGTTTGCCCTCCAGAGGTTGCTGGGCTACAATTCTCACCATTCACGAGCATTGGCCATGCTGGCCAGGTTTGCTGGGAGTCACATCCAACAACATTTGGAGAGAACCAGGCTGCAGGAGGCTGTTTTAAACCAATTATTATTTCCATCAGCAAGTGGGTGGTTCTTTCCCAGTAACTGGGGAAATGATTGGAGGCCTTGCAACAAAATCTCTTCTAGGTAATGCTATCCTCAAAGATGCATCATACGCTGAAACAAAATGATCCAGAATAATTCACATTTTTCAAAAATAAAATAGCCCAGAATGCTGACGTGCATGCACTTGAATATTAAATACACTCCGGCACTAAATGCTGTTCCAATCACCACCAACTCCACACACGGCACATATAAATCTGCATAATCCAAATTGCCAGGCATTCTATTCCTTCACAACACAAAATATTAGGGGAGTCTGCTGAAATAAAAACATTTTGACCTGTCACCTAGTCACACAAAGTGAAGTTGATTACCACAGACCCTAACAAGTATATAATCTATGTGCTTTTATTGAGAAAGCCAAACGCCACACACCTATCTTCTGCATCATACAAGGCAGGGCATACTATAGTGCCTTGAACGAAGTATATTCCCAAAACAGGTAAGTTAGGAATGAGCAGGCTCACTAGTCACAGAGTGTCTGCTTAAAAGAGAGAGACATAGAAAACGAGGAGAGGGCAAAATAAAATGGAATGGAGTAGTCTGGGAGAAGGCACAAGACTACTGAGTGTAAATTTATATTAGAAACTAGCTTCAATATTCATCCTGGTAATGTATTCCCAAGAGCATAGAGGAAGAGTAAGGAGTTTCTTTTAGGACAAAGTCATGATTCAGTCTTCTGATCTGCTCCTAGGCAAATTTTATATTTGCTTACATTTAAGAGATAATTTGGAATTTTTCAGTGTCCTCAGAACAGCACCCAATAACCTTCATGTCTAAATATGCAACTTTTTCTAGCCAGTATTTCCTTTCGAACTTTTCAAGGAGAAATTACATCCACTGATGTGGTAAAGATTAAAGAAATTCAGTAGTGTAACCTAGTTCTCCTTATACAGCCTTTTCAAACCAAAGTGTCTTCCTAATTAAGGCAATGAGATTTTTGGTTTTTTGCTTAAGCATATTCAAATGAACACACCTTCCATAAAATATCAATGTGTCAGACCTAGGATTGACACTTACCTCCACAAGTCTGCAGGCATCTAGCTACTTTAATATAAGCACAATGCTATTTTAAAAAGGTGAATTAAGATGATTCTATATCTAGATTTTCTTTTGACACTGGATGGTTATATGATTCAGGATCATTAGCTATCTAATTTTCAGAACTTCTTTCTTCAATAAAATTGCTTGCACTGTATCAGTAACCCACCCAGGGGGTCCATGGAACCATTCACACAAAAAAACTACCATAGAGTCACCTAAATTTTCAAAAGTAGGGGGGTCCATGGCTTGGCTTTTAAAAACAGGGGATCCGCAGTGCATAGCTAACTGGGAACCACTGCACTATATCATTTTCTCTTCAACATTTCTGATTTTATTAGAAAATGTTAGACACAGATCAATTCCACAAAAACTAATGAAATTACTGTCTCCTGTTATCTACAACAAAACATAAAAGTACAATCCATATTGTGTTCAATGGGACTTGTAAAGGATTGCATATTCCCAAAACAGCCGTGCTAAACACAAAGGAACAAGAATCAGCCTTAGGTAATTCCAAAAACTATTCAAATGAGCTTTTACAGTGTATAGTTAGGCGAGTGGTACCTACCAGCCACCACCACCAAGTACTAGTTCATGCACTGTTATGCCAAGAAGCATCAGTAAATGAGTGATGCCTATTTCCTAAGCAGCCCTCGTTATTAACACTTACCTACAAAACACCTGGCTATAAGAAATAAAAACCTGCCTTAGAGGCTATGTCTTATTTTTGTCTTCTGTGCATTCAGTTCATCCTTTCAATCAACCACATATATTGTAGAAGAAAGAGAAATAACTTTCCCATCTACCCCAATCATGGTTTAGTAATACCAATATATCCAAATGTATGATTTGGACATTTGTACAACAACAAAGAGCTTCCTATAATTATGAATAAGCATATCTATGCAAGATATGTTGCTTTCCACAAAATAAGAGCAGTATTAAAATTCTATTCCAAATAGCATTTATAGTGCCAACAAAGACTCAACAGCATTGTGTTCCGTAGTTGTTGGACCATTTCTGAAACACCAGATATTAAAAAAACATCATAATGATATTAAGTCAGTTTAAAAAATCTTAATGAAACAAGTGAACGTTTACCAGTAATGAATGGCTCAATAGTCCAGAATCTTCTTTTGTCAAACTATTTGCTGCATATTCCAGAGCATTGTTTTCTCCTTGATGTTTGCAAATATATGAACAGTTTCTCTCAATAACTGTACGAATGCCTTTAAATAAAATCACGCTAGTAGTGCAACCCATTCCAGAAACAATTCAGCTTGCATTTCTTGCTAAATGATCTCTTCAGAGACTAATTCCTTTGCTTCACAAGCACAGTCTTCTTTACCAAGTCCAGCTAGTAGCTATTCAGATTAAATACCATCAGTGACCGTATTGTAAGCTTGCTTAGCTGAGTGCTAAAAATCCTGTGGTTTCAGCAAGAGCCACACCTCACAATATAACCCTCTCTCAAAGAGAATGCTCTCTCAAATGCTATTAATACAATAGACTGAAACATAATATTGTTAAAGAAATTGCCTCAATTCCATTTGTCAAATATCCTCAAATCTTATTAAAGCAAAGATGCTGCTGCAGCTTCTACTGTCAGGCACAAAGAATTCTCATCTGCTGCAAGAAAAGGCTAGCCCAGAATGCTTAGCTTCAAATTCAACGTTTCTTTGCTTGACCTAAATATTGCAGGGTGGGGGAGTACTGCATTGGGTGGTGGAACTGACAGGGAACCATATCCCTTTCATAAAAATCAAAATTCAGGAGAATTGTCCCACCTACTGCTGCTATGGAAACACTTTAACACATATTAATGTGCAAGCCTATTTCAAATCACTTTATTATACGCTTGTACTGTAAGTAGAAAACCACTAGGGAGCATAAGATTTTGTTCTGTCGTTTTTGGTTTTTCCCCTTGTCCAAACAAAGAGGACACACCTTGTTATTTTAACTGGGGACACACACAAACAAAAAATATATACTAAACTCTATTTTCTGGTCATAAGCCCTACTGAATTCCATGTGACTTAAGGTAGACAAGTATAGGAATGTGCTGTAAACTTGCAATCCTATGTCCACTCCGAATGGAACAAACATATTTAACACTTCTGAATAAAACTGTATTTGAAAGTAATTCACAGTGAATACAGACAACAAGACTATGAGGTGTGTTCAACTAAGACCCATTTATACAAATGAGCATGTCCACATTAGTGCCATTAAGTTCAATGGATCTACTCTAATTAAAACTTAATTGAATACCACCCTATGGGAGGAATTCATCATCATGCTGAAACAAACATTCTGTTAGCGCACATTGCTACTTGTGTAATGGAGCAATCTTCACTCTACTCTTCCCATGCACTGTTTTCAGGCTTCTACCAAAACCCCCAAGCCAACAGGGCGTAGCAGGGAGAGGGATGGGGAAGAAACACTGCACTAGCGTACATTATTATGAGGGCTTCTGCTAGCAAGACCAGTTAGCCGAATCCAATCCCATATGTTTAATATCAGAATTGAAGTCTGAATTTAAATTTAAAATATTATTGCAGAAGTCGCGTGCCAGCAGCGGGAGGCCCCATTAGCGAAAGCGCACCTCAGATTAAGAACGGTTTCGGGTTAAGAATGGACCTCCAGAATGAATTAAGTTCGTAACCGGAGTTACCACTGTACAATAAGGGTTGATGAGGGCTATGGCCTTGGGAAGAGAGAACTGTCCTGGGGAGAGCTCTGAGGACCAGAGAGAGGTTTGGAGGGCCACATTCAGCCTCTGGGCCTGAGGTTCCCCTCCCTGATATCAAAACAGATATTTTTTCTGTTTCCAGGGTTGGAGACAGGGTTATGTTGGTTCCCCCAAATGAGAGGCAGGAAGGAAAAGGAGGGATCCCAGGTGAGAGCTGGGATGGGCTGCTACCTTCTGTAGCTTGTGGGGCTGAGAATTGCCTTTAGGAGAGAACTTGGTATTCCACTTGCTCTGCTTGTATTATGAAAATCTTTAATAAAAAAAACACCATTTTTTTTTGAAAAAGATATTTCCTGTTTCTTATATTCATGTATGTTGCATCTGTGCTTATTTTTTGGTACCTGGCCCATGCAGTATCATTTTCTAGCTTCCTGTCCCCAATTTCTTTGTTTTGTCTTTGAGAGAGCCTTTTAAAATTTGTTAGCATATGCATTAAAATTGGTGAAACAGCTATTGACTTCTACCCGTTAATGATGTGCTGGGAGGCCACTGCACCCAGCCCGGGCTGCAAGAATGCTGCTTGGAAGCATCCTCACTCGGTGTCACCTAGCCGAGAGGGGCAGCAGTTTGACCCAGGAGTGGAGTTGCCAGGTGCAGACCAACTGCTCGTGGGAATGAGGGCTGGGTTAAATAGAGGGTTAAGACCGTGGGCAGGCGTGAGGCACAGAGGGTGGTCTTCACTCTCCGCACTCACCCAGCTGCACACCGAGGATCTCTGCGGGGTTCAGGCACCCCTCTCTGTTGTGCACCTAGGGCAATGGCCCCCCCACACCATGCCAGTGGACAGACTACCACCAACACATAACTCTGGTGCCTAAAAGTCTGCACTGGCTGCGGCTGTGTTACTTGGCAAAGTAAGGGGAGCGGGTGGCACTGTGGTCTAAACCATTGAGCTTCTTGAACTTGCCAATTAGAAGGTCGGCAGTTCAAATCCACACAACAGGGTGAGCTCCTGTTGCTCTGTCCCAGCCCGTCAACCTAGCAGTTCGGAAGCATACCAGTGCAAGTAGATAAATAGGTATTGCTGCAGCAGGAAGGTAAGCGGCGTTTCTGTGTGCTCTGGCACTCATCACAGTGTCCCGTTGCCCTAGAAGCAGCCTAGTCATGCTGGCCACATGACTTGGAAAACTGTCTGTGGACAAACATTGGCTCCCTCAGCCTGAAGTGAGATGAGTGCCGCACTCCATAGTTGCCTTCGACTGAACTTAACTATCCAATCCTTAGACTTCATCTATTTACCTACTTGGCAAAGTTCAAGTTTCTTGTATTAATTTACAATACCCTTGACAACTTGGGCCCAAATACCTTAAGGACTGCAGAATTCCTCACATTCCTGCCTAATAATTGAGCTTTTGTGATGGGGGAGTCTCTGTTAGAGGTTACCAATACATAGATAGATAAATCACTGTGGTCAAGCTATCCCTGTCCAAGAACAGCTATACAGTGGTACCTCAGGATGCGAACGGCATCCGTTCGGGAGCCCCGTTCACATCCTGAACAGAACGTAAGACGCGACAACGCATCTGCGCGTGTGCGAGTTGCGTTTCGCCGCTTCCGCACATGGGTGTGACGTCATTTTGACCATCTGCGCATGCGCGAGCAGCGAAACCCGGAAATAACACACTCCGTTACTTCCAGGTCGCCGCAGAGCGCAACCCGAAATAGGTCAACCTGAAGCGTATTTATCCCAAGGTATGACTGTAGTTGGCATACCAGCCATAGCTGATCAAAGGCACTCCTAGCCTCTGAGGCTACTTGAGCCTCAAGTGAGAGAGATGGAGACTGCAGCACTCCCAAACAACAAACCTGTTCGTTCAGAGCAAGTGCAACCCTACCCAGAACATCAGTTTGTATTCCCTTCTCTGTCTATTAATTATTACAGCCACTCCAAGCAGGCGTTTCTTCTTACAATGCTTGATAAGAGCCTAGAAATTGGAAATATTTTTTCCAGCCTTTAGAGTAAGCACTAGAGACAACTGCTTATACTCAGTTGATCTTAATTTTTTTGTACATAAGATCAAGGAGTGCATAAGATCAAGGATAAGCATTTTTATTCTATAGTGTATAAGCTATGCTGTTAGAGAGTTTATTTTAAAGCAAAGGTAAGTGTGGTTGCTGACCTTGAGCCAGACATCCTGGAGAGTGAAGTCAAATGGGCCTTAGAAAGCACTGCCAATAACAAGGCCAGTGGAAGTGATGATATTCCAGCTGAACTACCGTATTTTTCGCTCTATAAGACGCACCAGACCACAAGACGCACCTAGTTTTTGGAGGAGGAAAACAAGAAAAAGAATATTCTGAATCTCAGAAGCCAGAACAGCAAGAGGGATCGCTGCACAGTGAAAGCAGCGATCCCTCTTGCTGTTCTGGCTTCTGGGATAGCTGCGCAGCCTGCGTTCGCTCCATAAGACGCACACACATTTCCCCTTGCTTTTTAGGAGGGAAAAAGTGAGTCTTATAGAGCAAAAAATATGGTATTTAAAATTTTAAAAGATGATGCTGTTAAGGTGCGACACTCAATATGCCAACAAGTTTGGAAAACTCAGCAGTGGCCAAAGGATTGCAGAAAATCAGTCTTCATCACAATCCCAAAGAAGGGCAGTGCCAAAGAATGCTCCAACTACCTCACAATTGCACTCATTTCACACGCTAGAAAGGTTATGCTTAAAATTCTACAAGGCAGGCTTAAGCAGTATGTGGACCGAGAACTCCCAGAAGTGCAAGCTGGATTTCGAAGGGGCAGAGGAACCAGAAACCGAATTGCAAACATGGACTGGATTATGGAGAAAGCTAGAGAGTTCCAGAAAAACATCTACTTCTGCTTCATTGACACAAAAGCATTTGATTGTGTTGACCACAGCAAACTATGGCAACTTCTTAAAGAAACGGGAGTGCCTGATCATCTCATCTGTCTCCTGAGAAATCTTGGTGTGGGCAAGAAGCTACAGTTAGAACTGGATATGGAAGAACTGATTGGTTCAAAATTGGGAAAGGAGTATGACAAGGCTGTATATTGTCTCCCTGCTTATTTAACTTATATGCAGAATTCATCATGCAAAAGGATGGGCTGGATCAATCCCAAGCCGGAATTAAGATCGCCGGAAGAAATATCAACAACCTCAGATATGCAGATGACACAACCTTGATGGCAGAAAGTGAGGAGGATTTAAAGAACCTTTTAATGAGGGTGCAAAGAAGAGAGCGCAAAATATGGTCTGAAGCTCAACATCAAAAAAACGAAGATCATGGCCACTGGTCCCATCACCTCCTGGCAAATAGGAAGGGCGAAAAATGGAGACAGTGAGAGATTTTACTTTCTTGGATTCCAAGAAAAAGCGATGACAAACCTAGACAGCATCTTAAAAAGCAGAGACACCACCTTGCCGACAAAGGTCCGTATAGTTAAAGCTATGGTTTTCCCAGTAGTGATGTATGGAAGTGAGAGCTGGACCATAAAGAAGGCTGATCGCCGAAGAATTGATGCTTTTGAATTCTGGTGCTGGAGGAGACTCTTGAGAGTCCCATGGACTGCAAGAAGATCAAACCTATCTATTCTTAAGGAAATCGGCCCTGGGTGCTCACTGGAAGGACAGATCCTGAAGCTGAGGCTCCAATACTTTGGCCACCTCATGAGAAGAGAAGACTCCCTGGAAAAGACCCTGATGTTGGGAAAGATGGAGGGCACAAGGAGAAGGGGACGACAGAGGATGAGATGGTTGGATAGTGTTCTCGAAGCTACCAGCATGAGTTTGACCAAACTGCAGGAGGCAGTTGAAGACAGGAGTGCCTGGCGTGCTCTGGCCATGGGGTCACAAAGAGTCGGACAGGACTAAACAACAACAAGCTGCTTCTTGATTTGAATACTACCTTCTACTAGAAATATTTTGGTTTATTATGCACAAGCTTAAAAATGTTACAGATATGACTTGAAAAATATGTTTCTCACTGGTGATAAACAAATATTTCATATAAAACCCAAAAGAATACAATTTAAGTCTTCAAATATAGTTTTTTGAAGTATGATGCATCTTATTTAAAATGCTTTCATATTACTCCATCTAGTGGTTGGAGTACATACATTTAAAGTCATGTGCAGTACTATTCTATGAATGTTACTTCAAAACATTACAGTGAATTCACTGTTGCTTAGTCCAATGGTGCACTTTCTCAGCACTATATTAAAAACACAGTATGTTAAAAATCAACAACCTGTATTGGTCAGGAACATGGAAGTGAATTCACACAATACAAAATAAATCATCAGTGCTTCAGCTACTAAAATGTTCAAGTGCAAATTAATTATAAATCTTTCATTTAAGGATATTGTTCCTTTTCTCTCATTATAAAGTACACTGTTGCCCCAAATTTCAATGGTTGGGGAAATCTTGAGGTTAATTAAAATGAGCTAATAGTAAAGAGGTTGTTGTTGTTTAGTCGTGTCTGACTCTTCGTGATCCCATGGACCAGAGCACGCCAGGCACTCCTGTCTTCAACTGCCTCCCGCAGTTTGGTCAAACTCATGCTGGTAGCTTCGAGAACACTGTCCAACCATCTCGTCCTGTCGTGCCCTTCTCCTTGTGCCCTCAATCTTTCCCAACATCAGGGTCTTTTCCAGGGAGTCTTCTCGTGAGAAGATGTACATTATTCATATAAAGCATATTTCAATTTAGATAAAAGTTAAGAGTATTTTAGGGACTTGGTAAATTGCAATGTGTAGATGAAAGCAGCCATATATTTTTGTCTATTGCAACCAATCTATGTTCTAGAGTTAGATGGCAACATAGATGTGTCAAGGATAGATACCAATGAATACATTTAACTCTAAATTTACTACTCTGTGAAGCCTGGACATACAAGCCTGGACACTGCTCTCAAGTTGACAGGAATTCCTATTAACTACTGGGCAGGCACTAGCCCTCAATCAACCAGGACTAGAAGCTTAAAGGAAATAAGCAGCCCATCACTAGTTTCCGTTCAATCTTGGACTGGGAGAAGGGGGCTGGAGTGGCCAATGGGGCTCTTGAGGACGCAGTGCCTTCTCCTCTAAGGATCATTTGGTGAGTGAGAGGAGTACCTTTTTACCACCAAAAGATTTGAGGGAAGAAGAGAAACATGCTTCTTAAAGCTCAAATTCCTACTTAGTATTCTGTGAATTTTCATGAGCTCTAATTAATCCTCAACTAATGACAAGACAAACGATGTGTAACTGGTTTAAGTCAGTAGGGTGGAATTCAAATTTGCAGGCATGCTCTCTCAATTTTTTCTGCTGCTGATCTTGCCGAAAGGCATTAAACTGTAGGTAAAACCAAACAACTTCTGAAAAAAAATGTTCAACAAGTTTCTACTGGAATAAGGAATGCAGAATTCCTCATCAAATTTTACCAGTTAAGTGGGCACCAAGGTATACTGAAAAAATGTTTAGTGAATCTACAGGTAAAGGACTTGAAGCAGAATAGCCCTGCAGTGGCTGAAAAACAGACATAGATCTTACAGAATTTTCAAATAAAATCTGATGGGGGACTTAATCATCAAAAATTTCAAGCCTAACTTCAAATCTCACTTAGCCATGCTATCAGTTCATATATTCCAGTGATGGGTGCTCTCTATAAGGATTAGGTTAAATTGTGTGTGTATATATGTATAAATAATCCAACAATTTTGCTAATTCTTAATCCATTTCCAAAACATTTTACAAGTTAACACTACAGAAAAGTTAGAGTTTATCTACTCAATCCACGTACATGGAGCTGATTCCAATTGTGGTTTATAGGGCAAGCACAATCAATAAGTCTGTTTATATTGCCATTCAATTGTATTCCTGGAACAATTTACAAAAAGTGCCCCCCCCCAAAGCATAAAACATAAGAACAGCATAAAACACCACGATTAAAACCGTATCTAAAAAGCTCAGTCTCTGCTTGGTGCCAAAACGACAATAGGTTGGCACATGGCAAACCTCTCTAGGCATAGGAAACTGTGGTTTGATCAAACCACAAAGCAATTTATTGAAGCAAGGAAGGCACATGTGAGCATAAGGTTAATTCCCATAGCACCAAATCATTTTTTGTATTGTCTGGCCTGAGCCATAGAATTGAATCAGGAGTCTGATTAAGAGAAGGATCTTAGATATGTCCATAAACTAAAACAATTTTTGAATGAAATATATGTTCAAATAGTTCCATTTTGTTAAATTCTCATCACTGCACATGGGCTGCAAAAATTCAAAGAGTATTCACAGGAGATTCACTGAGGTAAAGTAGCTAGTGATAAATCTCATGAACCAAACTGACAGCCCCAGGATTATAATGGCATTTTATCCTGCCGCTCCTAGATTACAGAATAATCCTCTGGAATTCAAAAGAAAAAAAATATGTATGAACACAAATAGATTAGGGTCTATCATAGCTCTGGCTCTCAAAGCATATTTTAAGTGTGTACTTAAAAAACAAAAACAATAATTTTAAATATATGTCTTATAATTTGAACTTTTGCAGCTACATACTTCCTCTAGAATGGGTGCCTTTCATTTAAGAGACAAGTTGTTCTAATAAGCAATAAACATGTTCTCTGATCCCACATATTGTATCCTCATATCTTAGGCTTTACACTTCCAATCTTCGTATTTCCAGGTGAGGGAAATAATGACTCTCCCCTTCTTCCCCTACATTATTTCATATGAGTTAGAGAAAGGCATTAGTAAAAAGTCATACTAAGGACTCAGCTATACAGCTGCAAATAAAACGTTTTAAGTGTGCTGTAAAGTGCATTATACAAATGGGACACCAGATGGCAATGGTGAGTTATGGCAAATTCAATGTTTTTCAAAACATTAAAAAATAGCATTTTTCACAATGTTTTTTATAAGTGCCTAGATTCCACCTATATACAAAGGAGAGAGAATAAAGATGATAGACCAAGGATGAAGAAAAGGACACAAGACTGGAGGCAAACAGGCAGTGGGGCAAATTATTATTTAGTGATACACAAAAGAAATAAGAGGTGGTGAACCCAATATTTATGAATTAAACTGCACAGGACTAGGCTCTCTCACAGGATGGTTCTATTTTAATATTATTAAATATTTAGATTTTTCAAGCAGAGCATATCTACAAGGAGAATACTTTAATTATGATTAGGTACTCTGCTGGTTTAACTTTTGGTTAAAGATTGCGCTCAACTTAAAATAAATTTTGCCAGAGGTTGATTGTCAGAATTAATGGTTTAGCATTTCAAAGCATATGTTAAAATTTGACATACCACAAATTTCAGCAAGCGATGCCCCAAAAACTCCAAACAAGAGGATAAAAGGATTGGGCTGAAAGACCAAGGGTAAGTGTGAGCAAAAGGAGATGAATTTCTAAGTGATCATTATGACAGACTGAAGTACATGTTTACTTTTTATAGCCAAAGTGGCAAGCCAACAGTCTGTGGGGTTGATCAGATCCGTCAAGTGGCCGGCCAAGCCCCTATCCATCGGTAAAAAGTCAGTTTTGCATACAGAAAGTCCCAGGTTCAATCCCTGGCATCTTCAGGTAGGGGCAGAAGATAACCCTGTCTGAAATCCTGGAAACCACTGCCTGTCAGTGTAGACAATACTGAGTTAGACAAACCAATGGTCTGACTCAGTGCTGGGTACCTTCCTATGCAAGTTTTGTCTAAGCATCTGGTGGGCCACTGCTTTTCAAAAACAAATGGGGAATGATAGGAAAATTGGGGGAGTCCTTCATTTCCCCCCTCTTTTTTCAGGCATTCACATCTCTAGATGCCACTATCCCCACCTTCTGCTTGATTTGATGGCAGCTAGGATGCAGCTCTACCCTGGCAACTCCATCTGCCAAATCAGGCATGTGCTGCATTTGCCAGGACTTCCTTCACTTCTTTGCACCCACAGAATTCCTGACATGCATTGTTTCCCATTTAAAATGGGGTCTTAGAAACTTGATAGTTTTAGAAATACACAATGCATTTCCACTGAAGGGCAGACTCCCACAATCTCTCTGATTATCTTATATAATCTAAGAAACAAAAATGAAAATTTAAATGCATATATGATGTATTTGATGACCAGAAAAACACTTAACATTTGAAGCACCTATAGTTTTAAAAAGCAAACTTTCTAAAACTGCTGTAACTCAACAATTTTTATAGAATTTTTCTGCAATTTGCTCAAATTAACCTACTAATGAAAGTAAATTCCCATGTCAAATGTCATATTGATAGGATAAACCATCTTATCTTCACAACAAAGTTTTTGGGGTTTATAATGACTGAATGTTTAAAAAGCAAGTCCCCTTAAAACTATGGAATCACTAAAGTTCCATAATGAATGCCTCTACCAGTTCACAAAGTTTTTTTCAATGAGGTTATTATTGGTTAATATAAGCATATGGACTTTGAAGACAGGCTGTCAGGCAAGCACGGGTGTACGGAGGGGGGTGTAGAGAGTGTGGTCCGCCCCGGTGTCATCCTGATGGGGGGTGACAAAATGGCGGGTGGCACCTGTCACCGTGGGGCCTGCGGGATGCACGAGCCACACGTCTCGGAGCCCGCAGGCTCTCTGCTGTCCGCCCACTTCCTCCCCCCCAGCTGTAGGGTGGCTGAGGCCCCGCTGTGTGCCCATCCCTATGGGCACTGGGTGCCCTGTTTCGTCCCTATGGCCGCTGCACGCGGCCCCTGGACACACCGCCCCAGGTGCCCGAGAGCCTTCCTCCACCACTGTAAGCACTGACAATTTGCTGATTGTTGGTACTTGCAAAGGAACAGGACTGATTGACAATGCCTGCAAATGTTGCTTTGCAACAGGTATGGGGCCAGTGAGCACTGTTTAGCAAAAGCAGCAAACAGGGAACTTACTGGGCCCAATTAGGCCAGTGCGCTGGAGGTTGCCCAATGCAAGATAAAGAAAACATGAGTGACTCAGATCAATAGATGTGAGGGTTTATGACTTTAATTCCTCCCCCCTGATTTTCTGAAAACTTTTAATTGTATTGTTTAACTACTCTGTTGTTTGCCGCCCTGGGCCCTTCAGGAGCAAGAATGGAATCTACATTTAGTAGTAGTGGTGTTAGTAGTAGTAGTAGTAGTACTGTAATAGGAGCAGCTTTGGAAGACAGAGGTGAGAGGAAGTATTAGTATGAACCAATAACTAAAATAATGTTAGTGAATGGATAAGAGACCAGAACAAATCGTAACTGAAAGCAAAGAGCTTTCCCTCACTAATATAGTGCTCATTATCATATATGTATGACCTTATTGCAAGAAAACACTTCCAGGGCTCTCAGCATAGTGCTTCAGGTTTCCCCAAGGCCCCATTGAGCACCTGGTGATATAATGCTGTTAGGTTAGGAAACCCTGGAATGAAGCATCACCACAGACCCAAAGCTTCAAAGTGGTCTAATAAAGGAATTCACTTAATTCACTGATGCAGTTCAGGTATAACAAACCATGACTCAGGATGAGATCTAGATTTGATATCCTGGATTGTAAAAAAAACAAAAATCTGATCTGCAAAAACCACTGTTTACAGTGTTTGTAAGAAGAAACAAGGGCGGGGTGCGCTCCCGTCGTTCGGTCCCAGCGCCTGCCAACCTAGCAGTTCGAAAGCACCTCCGGGTGCAAGTAGATAAATAGGGACCGCTTTCCAGCAGGAAGGTAAACGGCGTTCCGTGTGCTGCGCTGGCTCGCCAGATGCAGCTTGTCACGCTGGCCACGTGACCTGGAAGTGTCTGCGGACAGCGCTGGCTCCCGGCCTATAGAGTGAGATGAGTGCACAACCCTAGAGTCTGGCAAGACTGGCCCGAGCGGGCAGGGGTACCTTTACAAACCACTGTTGGTTCCTAATGATGGCAGAAACTATAAATATCCTCCCCTCCAATATACAGGGGAATATAGTTGTGCAAGCCAGAGTTTCGTGCCAGCTCTCATGTTTCTGTTAATAGTTTGTTATTTCTGAACCTATGCACTGTTAAGATTCTTCTTAAGGGCCTTGATTAGGAAGGGTTTGTTATACCTGTCATTTTTCAAGGACCTTGAGGAAGACAGACAAGAAGATACTACCAGTATTGCAACCAAAATCAGGGGAACCGATTATTCTTCAGTAGGCAATACTTTGCCAACTGACCAAGCAGAACAAATATGTACAAACATGAGAGACAAAAGATGATAACAAGGATCCAGATGATAGCACTATATCCAAGGAAGATCAAAAACAGATGTGAAATAAATGATTTGAATGTTTCCAAAAAAGCAAACTGAAGACTTTAGTAGAACTAGATTGAGTGACAGTGATTTAATTTTTTCACCAGGCTTCAACTAGATTAGGTGGGCACCAGCATGGAAAAAAAGAGTATTTTCTAACACAGAGGATATTTCCCAGATCCAACTTGACTAGTACCTCTGCTGGGAAACAATTTCACTATGGTAGCCAGTAATATACAATAAACAGAAGAACTCAAGCCCAGAACAGCAAGATTTTAGAACATATTAACTAGATGTGGTATTATTTGCCAACACATCCATAGTATTTTCAACATATTAAGCAACATCAACTCTAAGAAATATATAGAATAGCACAGAGGGAGGAATACCTCACATAGTAAAGAAAATGCACTATACAGTTTTGACAGTACAAATGAAAAATATACAATGAAATTTACATGGAGGGGAGAGAAGGTAGAAAGACAGCTAAGAGATCTGTGAAGCAGTGGTCTGTCATATTGCATTGCATAGTAAAGCAATTCCTTTAAAACCTGACCATTACACTACTTATGGTTCAGCCTTTAACAGCTAAGAGTTATGTGGTGATGGAACAGCTTGTAACCAGATAGAATCTAGCTTCAGCAGTTTCCAAAGGCTGTACATTTTCATACCTTTATGTTTCTTTGTTTAATCACATTTTATTTCTGATAAACTGGAGAACAAGTTAGTATGTCAGAAGAACCTTCAAGTCACTGAGAATGAAGTAGTCAACAATGCTGAGAGCAAGAATTTAAAAACATTTCTTGACGTATGTCCAGCTCATGGTGGCCATGTTTTCCACAGCACATTGCAGATGTAGTGAACAGGTTTTTAGAATCTGAAACTCTGCCAGCTACAACAATCTTCTAATTATGGTAATGCAATGGCATTTCTGCTTGTGACAATAAAAGTAACATGATTATGACAATCAAGCAATTGACGTGCACAAAAAGTTTCCCCTATCAGCACGATAGTCATGTGATACATACCAATCCTCATCACAAATTCAAGTGCCTTAGCAAAGTGAATATACATCACTGAATGAAATGCTAAAGCTCCCTTTCTCCCTCTTTTTACCTATTTGCAGGCAAGACTGGTCTAACTTTTGTTTTACTGTACAGCACTTTGTTCTTATAAATTAATAAACACATCCATGGCCAAGAACTATCTGAAAAATTCTAGGATACTAAAAATATGTTTAAGTGCCAGTCCTGTCAAAAGGTAGAAACAGGATTAGATAGCAGCATCAAATTCTTAAGACAATTAATTGTGAATGACTATACCAAGTTATTGTTAATAGCAAATGTCTTAGAATAATAATATCATCACACTAAAACCTTGCAACAAATTCAAGGTGAATAATAATGCAGTAGGAATTAAAATAAAGGCTGCCAAAATATAAATTCTATTCTGTGTAGATTATGAAAGATTTTATAACACATATTTTGCTTGAAATAAATTCTATCCTTGCTGTGAATCTTCAGTTTAGCTTACCATATAGCTACAGTATTATACCCAGTGTAAAAGGAGTCAGGGAAGCAACAATTAAGCTGCCAAACTAAACACAAATAGAAACACAATGAATGTGCTCCACTTGCCATTCCAAATAAGACACCAAGAGACAGCAGATCACAAAAAATCATAGAACTGAGGACAGTGGCAGTAACAAGAATGCGGTCCAGACTTTCAAACATAAATCTGGGGATGGGTAAAACTATTTAAACATTAAATCAAACATTCACCCAGATATCAGTGTATGAATGTACAGCCACAACTTTGAGTGTTGGGTTTTGTGATCTGATGTGGGGTGGGACTGAACAAATCTGCGGATTACCCATAAATGTTTCCCTGCCTTTATTCGTGTGCGGGCAGGCAATATGAAATCCCCCTCCAAAGTTTTCCAGCCACTCATTCATTCATAGATATCGCGGGGAAGGAAGCAAGGGCGGGACTCAATGTGAATGGACGGAAGTTTTCGCAGGGAGAGAAAGAAAGGGGGGGGTGAGAGAGAGGGAGAAGCGCACGTCTGGAGACAGACGCCGCAGCTAGAAAGGACCACCCTCTCCTTCCCGTTCCTGTGCGCTCAGCATCCCGATGCAAGGAACGGGAAACAGAAGGGTTTGAGCGACGGGAAATGGGGTCTAAGTATTATATACGCAGGTTGGAATGGAAAACGAAAGGAGGAAAGGCCGGCCGGAAGCAGGCTGCGTCCCCCTTCTCTCCACCCACCCAAGCGCTCCTTTCCCCCCAGCTGATTAGGTTAAGCTGAGCCATGCAAATTCCGACATGCGGATTAGGAGAGAAAAGAGAGGCAAGAGGGGAGAGAGAAAGAGGGGGGGGAAAGAGAGAAATCTCCCCAAGGCGTCCTCTCCTCTTTTTGCTTCTTCTGCCTTGGGCTGCGCCTTCACGCACGCTTTCCTGGGAGGGAAGCACAGTTTCCCCCTTTTTTTTAGGGAAAGGGTTTCCTTCCCGAGGAAACGAGGCCAGGATCCGGCCCCTGGATACGCCCTGACTTGGAAGAGGAGGAAACCCCCACGGGGGGGAGGGATGCGGAGCGAGTGAGGCTTCCGAGAGGAGACGGAGGATTGGGGGGGGTTGTCAGGCCAGGTGGGGAGATGGCGAGGAGGATGAAGTGCCCCAGGAGGCGTGTCCATCTCGGCCAGGTCCATCCGAGGGTGGGGGGAAGAGAAGGGAGGAAGGAACAGGGCGCCAGGTTCAACGTCGCCACCCCCCCCCCCATGAGAGAAGTAATGGCGGGGCAAGAAGTGGGCGCGAAGTGGATATCCCTGTCAGGTGTGCGCGTTTCCCACCCGCGTCGCCGTCAACTCACCACAAGGACGGAGCCTCTCACCACCTCAGAGACGCTCTGCCGCAACTCGGCGGCCGTGCCGGGCTTGCTCAGCGCCCGCGTGAACTTGCGAGTCTCCGGGGGCCCCAGCGCCGGCTGGAAGGGCATCGTTGCCATGGCCCTCGCTCCTCCCGGCGGCCCTGGCGGAATCCCCGGCCCTCTCAGGGCGCTGCCTGGAGGCTCCTCAGGCGGCGTCCCGTCGCCGTCGCCGCCCCCACCATCCCCTGAACAACGCCGCGCGAGCGAGAGAGCGAGCTGCCGGCCGGCCAGTCAGTGTCGCAGCTGGTCTTGGCTCGCGGCGGCTCCGCTCCTGTCAGGCGGCCCCTCCCTCCGGGCGACGCGCGCACACACACACACCAACGGCGCCCGCTCGCGCCAGCCCCCAAACACTGGCACGCGGGAGAGGGTGGGCGGTCGAGGGTGAAGAGAGCGAAGCGGAGGCGGGTTCGCTTGAGCTGATTGGCGCGGGCGCCGCCGGAGGGGCGTGGCCCGGCTGCTCCCTCCTCGCCCCGCAAGGAGCGAAGTTCCCAGCCGCCTCCCCAACCTGCGAGGTTCCTGATTGGGCCTCGCGTTACCTGCCCGGCTTGCTCTCCTGCACCACCCTGGCCCCGGCCCCCTTATTGGCTCTGCCTGGGAGGAGGGGGCGTGGCTGAGAGGGAGCGGAAATCCCATCCCAGAGCGGCGTTTATTCTCTCCTGGCTTTCTCTGAGGGCCACAGGTCATTCCAGTGGATGGCGGCGGGCGGCTGTGGAAGGGATGCCCTTGGCAGAGCGCTGTGCCTGCTGGTCTTTTTCCTGAAGTGCAATACATATAACTCCCAACCAATGGGCGGCGGTGCGGATGTGTGTGTATAAATACGATTTGCACGTTCTATAAATAAGATTTATTACTTTTAAAGCTTTAGCGGTTTTTTTGCATTCCGATCACCTTTGCGTTGTGAGTACTTTCCCCCGATGCAGTTTCAAAGGGCGGCTTCGCGAGGAAGCTCTTTGCCGTAAGTGATGCATGTTGCTAGAGAGCTCTAGCATCTGTGCTGGCTCCTTAAAACACTCCAGGAACAAGGCCAGTTGCCGGCTTCAATCCATAATGGCTCAGGCTCTGCTTATTTAAAAGGCCGCCACCTCATTCTGTTCCAAGTCCATAAGCACTCTTCCAGATTTCACCCACAATTTTTTAAATATTCCAACTACATACTGCCAAATTCCTGTCTCCATAGTACAGAAGTAGATTTGGTAGCGTTTCTACAGGGGTCGGGGAAACAGCAGTACTTTCATTTAGAATTAGAATTTATTTATCAAGGCCACACAGCCTTTTATTTGTCAAGTATGACACAATGCTGCAAAGAATAATCAAAGGCAAGGGGAAAGGTAGCCTTTTTAACGTTTTTCATTTTTTAAGTTACATCATTGCTTTTACACTTGAATGTTTCAGCAGGAGCATGTGGGTGTAGCCAGGATTTTTGTGGGGGTGGGGCAGAACCAATGTAATTGGTTAGTTAAGTATTTTTATTGTTTTATGCCCATGAGCAGGAGATTGCCTTGAAAAAGCAACATCTGGCAACCTGCCAGTTCCTCATATTCTAGCCTGGCATGACAGACCCAGCTCAGGGCTATGCAGGTGGTTCTCAGCTGAGTTGTACGGCTGGGAACCTGGAAAAGTAGAGGGGGACAACCTGCTTCTCCAGTCCAGAAACTATTGCCATCAGACACATCAGATAGGTTTCACATTCTCTAAACCTTTCTCCAAGAGAATGGCTGTCAGTAGGGCTTGCCCTAATTGACATTTGAGCTACTGGAATCTACTGTATTGCTGATTCAAATATACATTTTATGTTAGATTCTTAACAATTCCCAAAAAATTATATTCACAAGAATAAGGAAATTTCAAAGGGAAAAGGTACTGCATAAGGGGCTAGAACAATCCTAGACACCTCTTTAAAGGTCAGTCCTAATTTCATGAGTAACAACAGAACTCTCTGAGGGTTTATCATGAGTAATATGATGGAGCGAAGTAACTTAGGGCACATATTTTAATAAAGTGGTACATTGGTTCTCAAACTTAATCCGTTCCAGAAGTCCGTTCCAAAACCAAGGCACGCTTTCTCATAGAAAGTAATGCAAAATGGATTAATTTGTTCCAGACTTTTAAAAACAACCCCTAAAACAGCAATTTAACATGAATTTTACTATCTAACGAGACCATTGATCCATAAAATGAAAGCAATAATTAATGTACTGTACTATAAAATACATAAGACAGTATTGTAGCTGTTAAAAATTAAAATTATTATTTTTTCTTACCAGCACTAATGATAGTCATTGTTTGGATGGAGGGCTTTTATCCATTTCCACAGTCACACATTCAATCAATCAGTAGCTGAACTGGGCTCCGCACAGTCACAATAACAAATTAACCGAAAAAGCCTCAAAAACGCAAAATAAATAGCCAAAAACAAAAGCGCCAAACTTAATCAATTCTGGAAGTCCGTTTTGACTTCCAAAATATTCAAAAACCAAGGCACAACTTCTGATTGGTACAGGCGCCCTGGAAACAATAGCCAACAACCACATCGGACATTCAGCTTCCAAAAAAAGTTCGAAACCAGAACACTTATTTCCGGGTTTTTAGCATTTGAGAACCAAGGTACCACTGTATTGGGTAGAGTGTGTAGGATGAACTGGGTGACTTAATAAACCATGGCTAGAGATATGGAATAAAATTCACTAAGGCATGTTTGCAAGTCGTATGTTGAGGAAGAAGTGATTTTTTTTTTGTTACCATCTTTAGACTCATCTGTCATACTCTGGAGCTGACTGAAGTGGAACACCGGATGAGGCAAGACTAGTTAGGGAAGGTTTCATGATGTGCTGTACCCCACACAGAACACACATAGCTCCCATGTTGCTTCATCAAGGAACGAACTGAGGCTCAGCCCTATATAGGGTCAACACAGTTGCCTCCTAATTGTGAGCCCTTCCAGTACTGGAAGCTGCTGCTTTGCTTTAGTATCTGACTGCAGTAGAGAAAGGGAGTTTCTGGCTACTCTGACTCTTCCATGCTGTCATCGGGTGGCAGTGCTTCTGGGGTGTGTTCAGCAGACCCTTCCCCTTTTGTTTTGGAGTTTCTCCACTTCATCACCTGAACAGGATTCCTGGTGTTTGACATCATCAACTGGAAATGACAAAGACAGGGGTGTCTCCCCCTCTCAGTGTGTCAGGTTTATTCACAAAACACTCATCGCACACTGAAAACAGAAGCGAGATAGTCACAGTGGCAGCAGTATGCAGATCCCTAAAAAGGGCTTTTGAACAGCTAGGGCAATAATATCTGCTTCATCAAGCCCCGATCCATGGAGGCAGCTGACTGGAAGCCAGGGGAGAAACAGAGTCAGACCCGGGCTATGTGCTGGCAGCAAGAGTGATTTTGCAATTTGGCTTTGGAGCCCAGAGTGAATATACCCTCCTAAATAAAAACTTCAGATCACATTCCAGAATTGATTGGATATAGGAAGGCACGAATTCCTGGGCATCCTTTTGTTCTCTACAGCATAGTAAAACTCTATTTGTGGCAAGACGGGGCAAGTCCCTACACTGCCAGGATATTCTTAGTTTATTTTGTGGAGAACAGTAGTGTTATTCACTCCTTTGTTAACATTATTAAATATGTACTGCTGAAAAATTGACCCATCTCCAGAGGGGAATCTTCTTGTAAGGTGGGTAGATTGGATTGGATTGCTCAAGCTATGTCCTGCTCACAAGATATATAACATCACCTCCACTGAGGTGACCAATTTGATCCCTTCAGCTACTTTTCCCATCAGGCAGGCCTCCAGAAGCCTCCATGCTTTTTCTGTGCAGGAAACCATACTGAAGCCACTTTTAAAATCATAAATGCAAATCCAGGGGTAGACTCCCAGGCTCTTGTATTTAGCAGCCTGCCAACATGCTCTGACCACTACTGCCATGTGGCCCTCAGAAAGCTGTCCAGAAAGAAATGTGGCCCTTGGGCTGCAAAACAGTTTCCCATCCCTGCTGTACATTGTAGAAGGTTCAAATATTACATATAAGTAAAAGGTGGAGTATGTGAACTCCTATCTCTTTGCCAGGAGAACAAAGCCTCCTGTTAGCTCTCCTGCTAGTGATGTTATTTTAGAGTAGCCCAAAGGCTGCTTTGAGTACAGTTTGGAATCACAGTAGTTTTTGGCCTCTAAAGGCTTAGAGTGTATTTAAGAATTTGCAAACCACCCAGTACACATACTAGTCCAACCAGTAAAATCACGTTTTGCTAGGTGCACCTAGACATATTGTGTGGGAGCTATTCTCCATAAGCAGCTTCCGTGAGACTGGGAGAACATTTAAATGAGCCATTCATGTGGACGTGGATCAGCTGGATCTTTTTGCTACAGCACCAAGCAGTTGACCCACACAACTCTAGTTGAGTCATCCTGACTGTTGCTTTAGGGATAAGCTGCATTTTGCTCAGTGGAATTTACCTCTCGGTAAACATGTACAGTATAGGATATTACAGTGTTCGGAATTCTCTCAGCTGGGTAGGAGCTGCCCACCCACACAGCTGGGAGGATATTTAAAGAGTATGTCGAAATGGGACTAACTAGTAATCAGTACTAAAAATACAGTAAATCCTAGGTTCTGACAGGTTCTACCCATGTGACCTATCCGTGTCTATTGCTCTGCAAACTTTAGCCTCTGGTCCCATCCATCACTGGTATGTTCCTGGAAGGTTAACCACAAAAAGAATGTGGACCTTGGTCTGAAAGAGGTTACACACCACTGCAATTGCCTAGGTGTGCTGTCTCGTATCCCTTGCATAGTGCTATTGTATTGGAGGATTTGTTTGGGTGGTGTCATGGATCCCAACCAAGCCTGTGATTTCATAACTGTAAGGTTGTAGTTTGTAGTAGAACCGATCAGACCAGGTTTGTTTTTTGTTTGTTTTTTCTGTTAATTGCCCTAACCCGGCCTGTCACCCTCCATTTGCATGTCTGACAAGGTGGTGAAGAACAGATGTGTTGACACAGAGACAACTGGGTACTGATGCTTTTTCTAGAGGAGGTAGACTTTCCTCCCTACTAGCTAGAGGCCACATCATCTTATAGGTAGGAGAACAGTAGGCCAGGAGCTAGTCTTTTGGTTTAATACGGGGCCATGGGTGAAAGCTAGAAGGTCACAAAGACTTGAGTTGCCCTCTGTGCTAAATCCAAAGCTCTGGGTTTGGGGACACAACTAGAAACAGTTTAGCAGGCATGTCCAAAGTCCGTTTCAGGGGCCCGCCGGTCGATTTAATCTGGCCCCCGTGTCAGTATATGTCCTGGGTAAAATCCTAATAAAAGCCCAACAACTTCGGGAGGAAATCCTAAGAAAAAAGTTCAACAACTTCAATCCTAAAAAAAGCTCAACAACTATAGTTGGTCCTTTGGTTGGCCCTCACGCATGTTCACTTCATGAAATCTGGCCCTCTTTGAAAAAAGTTTGGGCACCCCTGCCTTATAGGAAAACAAGATCTGTTGGAGTGTTTAATGCTGTGAGGAGCATTTCCAGCTTATGCCCAGGTTATATATGTCAATCTATCAAATCTTTATTACGGCCATAGACCAGCAAAAGTAGGGTAGGTTATGGTTATATATGTTGTAAAAACCATATATCCTAAAGACATCAGAGCCTCCATTGACCTTCATTCCAAGAAAACAGCACCCTGGATATGTGCTGGAACCCCTAAAGTCTCTCACTGCTCAGAGACTGGGGTGTGCACAACAGTACTTATCAAGGTCAAATGTTTCCAGACCACACAAACCAGCTTAGATAAGCACAGTGTTTAATGCCAGGGAAGTTAAACTGAACAGATGATTTTGATTCTGCTAGTTCTCAGTGCTAACATCTTCCTTTCCATTATGCCCGCCCATATTCAGTTGTGCTTCTGTCTTGCGTCAGCACCTTTGACTTCAGAGAAAAGCAAGATGGAGCAAGTTAGGGTGGTATTCAGCTGTAAAAATCTTGCAGTTTGCATAGCATAAATATATCTCCATAAAAGTGCTTCATGGCAGAACAGCTGAGTAAGCTTAAATCCCTGCCAGCAAGCAGATTTTTCTTTCACCTTCTCCATCCAAACCCTGTTTCTTTTTTAAGGATGTGGCACATGCGTTGGCTGTCGTATTATCCTGACACCTAGTAGTATATAGGCACAGTTGACTCATAACCTGTTGCAGGAATAATGGGAGCTGTTAATTAAAAGGTATTAATATCAGTTTGCAGGTACGTGTTTGCTTATAAAACAAAACTCACCAGACAGACTCAGCTGGCTGTCGATTTTACTGGGTAGCTGACCTAAAAAAAAACCCAACCCCTGCCCCCTTTATGGCAGAAAAGAACTGCTAAAACTGGATTTCAAACTATAATCATGAATGGATATTAGGTTTCTTAATTTGCTGTCATGAGACGGATACTTCAGTTGGTTGTTTTAAAGGTTTCAACAGACATCTAACTTGAGGCAAGCACTGGAAATATTCTTTTGGAAGCTTGTTGTTTACCTTCTGGTGGAAATGTAAGCTCCACCCCCCCAAATAAATCTCTTTGCAGAAACAATAGGATTTACTCAGATAATTTGCAGGATTAAGGGCTTGACAGTTCCTTTAAGGCAAGAGTGTGCATGTGAATGTGTCTGTGTGTGAGAGAGAGTGTTTTAAGGTTCGCAGTGACCTAACCTTGAGTGACAGCAACCTATAGACCCAACATACCCCACTTAACTAAACCATGCTAGTTATGACTGACTCATGACTGAAACAATGGCAGAGGTCCAGTACTTTTCATTAAATTTTGCCACAACAGCCTCCGCCCAATCCTTGCTACCAAACTCTCTGGTGAGCTTAAAAAGCAATTTGGCAACATCCTGTGCTTAAGTGACTTGGCAGAGATGCAGACAAAAT
The DNA here is from genome assembly GCF_964270895.1 of Podarcis filfolensis. Taxonomy (NCBI): domain Eukaryota; kingdom Metazoa; phylum Chordata; class Lepidosauria; order Squamata; family Lacertidae; genus Podarcis; species Podarcis filfolensis. The sequence goes on from NC_139607.1 coordinate 21,580,128, forward strand.
CTTAGTCTGACTGGCACAATGGTGTAATGGCAGAAGGTTGTAAAATACATTCTTTAAAAAATAAAAATCAATGTGTCAATTATGCATGGCCCAGAGATGCAGGAGGCAAGCGGCTGTCTTTTGACCAGATGGTGCCAGCTTGTTCTGTACAATTCTGCTAAATCTGTGGAGGCTCTGCTTCTTCTTCAGGAAGAGTTGTTTCTTTATTCATCCCTTGAAACAAAGGGATGACACGTCTTAGTTTAGGGGGGAGAGTTTAGTAGATATGAGAAAGGTTTATACAATTATGCACGGTAAATGTAAAGTGGTTTTCTCATAAGTTCACAACACTAGAACACACAGCAGGTTCAGGAAAACCAAAGGGAGGTACTTCTTCATACAGAACATAATTCAAATATGGACTTTGCTACCATAAAAAATGTTGATGGCCACCAATTTGGATCGCTTTAAAAGGGGATTAGACAAGTTCATGGAGGATTAAGCCATAAATTGCTTCTAGTTCCTCTTCAACCAGGCCTTTGGCTGATTAACATTCTATGGGTTTTTTAAAATGTGTTTGTGGGAGGGTGATTATGGGTTTGTTTTTTTATTGTTATATATTTTGTGTTTTTATTTTGTATTTTTATGCTGTGCACCACCGTGAGATCTTCAGATGAAGGGTGGTATACAAATTTAAATAATAAATAAGAATAAAAACTAAAAAATAGTTATCTCCAGAGTCAGAGGCACTATGCCTCTGAATATCAGTCATTGTGGGACAACATAAGAAGAGAGTATTGTGTTCATGTCCTGCTGTGTGGGCTTCCCACTTTTTCTTTATTTTTCTTTGTTAAATTTATTTATTTACTCAATTTGTATCCTGCCCTTTCTCCCCAAGGAGTCCTGTTTATTCAAAGACCTATATACTGTACTGCTTTTCGCACAAGTATCAAAACACAGCACAACAATAACATCAACCACAGTATGCAAATAAGGAATTCATATACACTTGGGTAAATAAAAAATGATGTTAAATATTAGGGAAAACGCATAACTGAAAATGCTCACCAGATCGTGGGCAGGGGCTGCTGTTCCCTAATGTAGGCATCACCTACGATAATTTCCTCTTTCCAGTTCCTATCAGACAGACTGAAGCAGGCCGTGACAACACCAAGATGGACCAGAAGCACAACTTGTGTCAACCACGACTCAGGCCTTCAATTGCAGAGGATCCAACTTTGTAAAACTCCTATTAAAAATCAGGTAGGCACCATGCCTGCTAAGTTTCAGATACCACGTGAAAACATTTCCCCAACCCGGAGGCCTTTGCACATTGAGTGCTGTTCTAATGTTTCTATTTCTGATGTTTTAATATGTATTTTAAATTTTGTATGTGGTTTGTTTTTACTGTAAGTCACTTTGAGACTTATGCAGGAAAGTGGGGTATAAGTTCCTTAAACGAATAAATCCCATTGCATCAGAGCTAATGGGAGTCGTAGCATGGGGAATTTTGTCTCCCCAAAATCTCAGGTACAGCAGGGGTGGAGGAGAACTTTTAATCAAAGGAAGCAGTTTGTTTCCCAGGGCTGTCAGCAGGGAGACTGAAAGAACTGTTTTAATCTCTGGGAGGAAAAGTGGGGATGTTACCACATAGTTTAGGACATGTTTTCACAGACATCTGAGAAGGGAGAGGTAGAGAGGGAACGATGCAATACCATGCCAATGGATGTTCCACAATTTGGGGGAAAGGGAATGTGTTCCTTGAGATGAAAACATTTTCTCCCTCTTGCAATAAAGGATATGAGTGGGAAACCAAGGCCCTTGGTTGAAGTGGCCACCTTACTGTTATGTACTGAAGTTACTGTACGGGGCCAGCAGGGGGATACTGTAGATAGTTTTCACTCAGGTCCGCATATGCAAATAAGGAATTGAAAGTGACGTTCAGTGATTGAATAGTTACAGAAAGTTGTTACTGTTGCTTTGTAGTTGAGCTCTATATAAGCAGGTTGGCTGAACCCTTCAGTTCAGTTCAGTTCTGTTCTGGCCTGTGAATAAACAAGAGCTGTCTGAAGAATCGCTGCGCCGTCTGATAAGTTCACCCACAACTTAACACTAACATTTCCAGATAGAGACTTTTGGCTCCCAAAATGAAGATGAGCTGGTGCTCTCTCACAACAAAGAAGTCATGAACTTTATTGTACCCATCAAGGGTTATTTACAATCCCAGAATTCTTATTAGGCTGTAGGCTAACCCAAATGATCATTATCTTAATATCCTCTAATAGCACATAGTTTATTATGGCCTAAGCCTAGCCGCTTCATTTGATTTAATCCATCCACCTGCTTTAATTTTTATCCTTCTGAGGATCTAACATCTGATGAGCATGTATTCTCTGTTATTTCCAGAACAGTGTTCTTTCACTGTCTTGTGGATATCTTTTTAATTTAATTGTACTTAACAGACACTCAAACAAGAATTATTGAATGCAGAAAAGATAAGGGTCCAATCCATTTTAAATAAGTATATCCTCAATATAATTAATCATAGATGAGCTGTCTGAGAAAAGAACTGGGTGGCTAGAGCAGCCCTGCCCTTCTGGCCAGGACATTGTCATCTGCTCTGGTCAAGGATCGGCTTGGGGTGAGGAAGAGTACTTCTGCGAAGGGGTCGCTCTTTGCCAGTGCCAAGTCAGCCAGAAATTCCACTAGCGTTGGCCATCAAACCCCTGCTGTGAGTAGTAGTGACAGGGCAGAAAATTTGGTTAATTTAACAGTTTGATGCATCCTTACCTAATTGCAGTTTCCAAAACACTATGTGCGCTGAAACATGGCTATCCTTTGAAATTCTCACTTCTCAGAATTTTGCAATGCATTTTTGTAAGTAAATGTGTGCAAAAAACATACAGTTTTGTATTCAAAGATGCATATATTCATGAAAACAACCTACAAAATTGCTAGCAAAAATGTGGATATTAGGCAAAACTGCATACAAAAGTACTGATGGATTTTCATGATGACATTTTCTATGTAAACAATAATCAAACTGATGCAGTAATGTGACTGGAAAAATTAGAAACTGAGAGAAACAGAAACTGACAGCTTCATCTGTGCCTACGTGTGACCTTATGAGAATTCTAGCTGCCATCAAGTCAGCTATCTGGAAACAGAACTGTGTTGCAGGAACAGCCGTGGCCTCCTAGCCTAGACATTGTCCTCTGATCAGGGTGGATATTTTTCTGCTCTCCTAGACAGCCAGGATCTTCACAGATCTGCACAGATCTACATAAATGTGTTATAAGAACCGGGGCCTGAGCTTGTTTCCCCCCCTTCTTTGTCCTCTTCACTTTTCCTTGTGTATCATGTCACTGTAAAATGAAAGACAAGGACTATTGTACTCGTTTTTGTAAGTTTCTCTGACAGTCTTTTTATCTGAATGTTGGGGTATAAATGACTTAAATAAATAAGGTGGTTTTGTACTATTGATAAGACAACTACCTTATTACAGCATCAATAAGTTCAAATAAAATTTGAACACCCCGCGGTATAATACTACATTCAGCTGAAATTCCAATATTCTGCCTTAAGCAGTTTGTGATATGCATTGGCTATCTGAATGGTTCTGAAGACCCATTCTAGAAAAATGGGTGCCGTAAGTGCCACTCTTTTTAACAACAACAACAAAAATAGGTGTCGGTACTGCGTACCCTTGAGTACCCCCTTTTTATATTAAAAAAAACCCCTACTGCTGAAGACAATTATGATTACTTATAGTTCAGGCTACACAAGGAAATTCTTGTGTACAACTAGCACCAGGAAAAAATCTTATAATAGTCATTTCTTTGTTTCTTGGCAACGTAAATATACAGAAACAAATCCAACTTCCCTAGAGCCAATAACTGTAAGTCAAACATCTGAATTTGCAGCCAGGCAAACCTGAAGTCTGAAGACTTTAATCCCTTTGTGCTTAGTCTTAAAAGGACAGAGCTGCAGTGAACCAAAGCAAACGTATACAGGGGTTATTTCTGAAGCTCGTGGAAGAAAGCAAATGAATTAATCCGTAAAAAATGATCGGAACTGCCATGTACAAGAGGTTTATAGACAGAGAACTGGCTGGTTGGTTCAAATGGGCCTCACATCCTCAAAATTTGTTCTATCAGCCCTGGATTAAGTTTTTCGTTTCCAAGTACGCTTCCTGATGAAATTATAATTGCATGTATCTCTCTCTTCATTCAGGTTACTGATGTTCACTCAATTGTTTTATTATTAATTAATTTTTATTATAGTTTTTAATGTATCACTACTACTACATTTCTCTACCACTTTTCCTCTGAAGTGGTGTGTGGCGTTTGCCCTTCTAGGTGTGTGACATCATACTGGGTCATAAGGAAAGGGTTAACCAAGTGTAAAATGATTAACCGATAGGAACCCAAGGGGAGGAGTTAGAGTTGTTAAGAAGTGAGTCTTGAGTTAGAGAAGGGAGAGGGAGGATAAGTCTGTGGGTTGGGCTAGTTTGATGTGAGAGAATCTGTTAAGAGGAGTCGGTTAAACAGTTGGGATAATCAGTTAGAAGGTATTAGGAAGGTATAGGCCGGTAACGAAACTAAGATTAAGAAACTGACAAGGAAAATTACCTGAAACTATGAACTTGTTCATGCTTATAAAATGAACTTGTTTATTTGGTTTAATGTTAACAACTGTCTGGACTCAGTGTGTACCCGAGAGAAACGGGTTGGTGGCAGCGGGGAAGCGATCAAAGTGGTGGCACAGGGATCAATAGACCGTCAAACGTCTGGGGACCCTGTGTGATCGCCGCATGGTGCTCTAGGTAGTGTACATGGTTCTCTCCCTCCCTTTTTATCCTCACAAAAACCCTATCAGGTAGGTTAGGCTGAGAGGTAGTGACTGGCCCAAAGCCACCCAGTGAGCCCCATGCCTAAGTGGAGATTTAAACCCTGTCCCACAGGTCCTAGTCCAATTCTCTAACCACTATACCACACTGGTGTTTTGTGTGTGTGTGTCTTAAACAACATCTCAGCCCATGACAGAGATTCAAAGTCTGTACGATGAGTGTAACCGAGCATCTGAAAAAAGAAACATAATCCTCTCTTATTGCTTCTCTCACTAAGGTGTTATTACAAGTGCCTTTATTCACCATCTTTAAACAGTTGACGTATTGCAGCATGTGATAAGCTGGATAAGAATCCTACCTTACAGGGAACAACCCTCCGTTTGAAGGTGTCCTCTATTTGATTTAACTCTAGTTTAAAGATAAAGAACTATAAGAAGGCTTTGAAGTTGCCCATCCAACAGTTAGCACTAGGCACCTTGTCACAGTCTTACCCAGTCTAAGGTTAGCTATATTGCATTTCTATTATAGTAATTTTTTCTTCTTCTAAAGTTGCATTTATACAGATATGGGTTTTTATGCACATTTCATGCAAGTCTGTCTTTTGATGACGTGTTTCCTTTTTTGTGACATGCAAGTCCCATCTTACTTTGAGAGCTTTGATAGGAGAGGGTTTATGGGGGCAGTGGGGGGTGAGACAGATTGCTTAAAGTTCCTTAACAGTCAACAGTAGGGATGGGCAGATCTGACAGCTTTGGCCTCTCTCAGTTTCTCATTTTTCCTATCTTAAGTTCAGTTCCTCACCAGTAATGATTTATTCATAAAAAGCCCTTGGGAAAATTCATCAGCATTCTGGTGAGAATGTTGCCCAATATACACATTTGCATAGCAGTTTCTCAAATATATTGCATTTTCATATGTTGTTTTCACTAATGTATGCATTTATATACAGTGGTACCTCGGGTTACATACGCTTCAGGTTACATACGCTTCAGGTTACAGACTCCACTAACCCAGAAATAGTACCTCGGGTTAAGAACTTTGCTTCAGGATGAGAACAGAAACCGTGCTCCGACGGTGCAGCAGCAGTGGGAGGCCCCATTAGCTAAAGCGGTGCTTCAGGTTAAGAACAGTTTCAGGTTAAGTACGGACCTCCGGAAGGAATTAAGTACTTAACCTGAGGTACCACTGTACACTGTTTCCCCCTAGTGCATACATTTTTCTACACCTTACTTGTATGAGGTGTTAGGGGAGGGGTAGTAACTCATGGAACTTTGAAGTGTCAGGCATAGCTCTAATGGCTTTAGCCCAAACGTAGCAGAGTTTTCCTGCACAGCGAAGAAGCTAGTTGAGGTGGAAATGACTAGTCAGCTAGACTCAGAATAACTATTTACAGGATTTATTAAAAGGAAAAATAAAACCAGCAGAGTTTCTGCATACGAAACAAAGCAAAATAAATCCTTTCTTTCTCTCTCTCTCTTAACCATACACAGCACTTCTACTCCTAACACACCCAACCCAAACTGTGCTAGCACTCCTAGATAACAGAGTTGAGTGCTGGTCGTTAACCAATCAGAGTAAGTAGTTTCTAGGTCAAGCAGACCTTGGCTTTCTGCCAAGAGTAAATTGACACTGCCTTGAGTTAATTGTGTGAAGCCAGAATCTGTAAGTTTTCATGAGAATCAATTAACAGAAACTGAACAGTAACTGTGGTGGGGGACACATTGTGCTCCATCTGGGGTAGTTTGTCCACCTTTGGTGCAGTGGCGGAGCTTCATGCTCCGGCCCCGGGGGCGGAGACCAGGCAGGGGCATGGCTGGCATGGGTCCTGGGGGCATGGCGTGGGTCCTGGGTGCGTGGCGCACCACCTGCAGGGGCGTGGCGCCCAGCCTGGGGGCCCAGCCATGATGGCACCCTACTGGGATTGTGGTGCCGGGGGCTGTGCGCTCCCCCCGCCCCCCTCTTCCTCCGCCAGTGCTTTGGTGCTCATCCTGCACTCAGCTCTCACCTGTGGCTGCCAGAAACTGAAAGCATGCAACAGTGGCCACACCTCGGGAAACAGTTTCAACTGGCCAGCTAAACCAAGTGAGGGCAGCCGATCGGTCGCAAACCCTCTGTGTTAGGAACTTCCCCTCTATGCAAAGACAGACTCCGGAAGAGTGAGTGGAAGGGACCAATAGTGGGTCTCACAGTCATGAAGGTGCATGTGCTGTAGAGGAAAGTGAGGAGCAGGTGGGGCTCATCAACCTGGAAAGGTAGCCCATCTAGGAGAAGGAAAACTCTGATCCTAAACCTCCACTGCCTTAGGGGATAGATTCAGGAGAAGTGATTTTTTAAACAGAATTTTTATTGAGTTTTCCATATTACATTTCGTTTTCATTACTGCTCAAAAAGAGCATCGACCTCCTTACCTCCCTCTTTCTGACTTTCACATATCTTTAACGTATCCATCACATCTCTATAACCACTTCTTTACCTTATATCAACTTTTAACATTCACCCTCTTATATGTAAATTAGCTCCTTAATTTCGCATTACCAAACATTTCATGTTAAAGCTGCAAACGTTTTCAAATGTTTACAATTTTCTTTCAAATAAATTATAAATTTGCTCCAGTCTTTTTGATACAATTCATCGCGTCGATTCCTGATCTTCCCCGTCAACTTTGCCAACTCCACGTATTCTACCATCTTTATCTGCCAGTCTTCCAGAGTGGGGAGTTCCTGCTGCTTCCATCTTTGGGCCAGAAGAATTCTTGCAGCCGTTGTGGCATACATAAACAAATTTACATCTTTTTTTTTTAATTTCCTCGCCAATTAATCCCAGTAAAAACGCCTCTGGTTTTTTTACTGAAATTATACTTAAATACCTTTTTTAATTCATTATATATGATGTCCCAGAAGGCCTTCACCCTGGTACAGGACCACCACATGTGCAGCAAGTTGGGAGAAGTGAAGACTAAGGAATAAAGCCTACAAAAATTCAGAGTGGAGACCCTAAGTCAGTTGGATGGTGCCTTGTACGCCTCCTTCTAGCAACTCTTGCAGCCAAGCTGGTGCCAAACCTATTGCTCTGCTTTCCTTTGGACCACATCTGCGAGGCCTTGTCATCTGGGCAGCCCAGGACCTCCATACACACTGCACAGGCTGGCTCCCCAAGGATGTCACTTCAGTACTGCTACTGCAGTGGCTTGACTTCACCCCTAGAGGGGCACTCCATTGTCTCTCAGGACAGATGGATGCCAATATCTTGACTGGAGAACGGCTTTCGAAAGACAGCTGCATTTTGGTTTGCATCTTGTTTCAGATTAGCTAAATTCCCTTTAAGATGTGAACTGAATTTAATTTCTCTTCCATCCGTAGTCAGCAGCTAAGCTGGCAGCCACAGGATTGTTAGGAGAATTACAGGTAAATGACCCAGAGTGGCTAGGAAATACCGTATTTTTCGCCCCATAGGACGCACCGGCCCATAGGACGCACCAAGTTTTTTTTTTGGGGGGGGGAAATAAAGAAAAAAAAAATTATTTCCCCCCCAGGCGCTTGTGGGGCTGGCTGTCCCCGGAGCTTGCGGGGCAGGCAGCAGGGAGAAGCGCTCTTCTCCCCGCCGCCCGCCTGCAGACCAGGTCCGGGGACAGCGGGAAGACGCGCTGCGCCTCCCAGCTGTCCCCGGAGCTTGCGGGGCAGGCAGCGGGGAGAAGCGCTCTTCTCCCCGCCGCCCGCCTGCAGACCAGGTCCACGGACAGCAGGGAGACGCGCTGCGCCTCCCCGCTGTCCCCCGACCTTGTGGGGCTGGCGCTGCGGCTCTCCTGAAGCCTGGAGAGCGAGAGGGGTCGGTGCACACCGACCCCTCTCGCTCTCCAGGCTTCAGCGAAAGCCTGCATTCGCCCCATAGGACGCACACACATTTCCCCTTCATTTTTGGAGGGGGAAAAGTGCATTCTATAGGGCGAAAAATACGGTAGCTGGAGATAGCTCTGGAAGGTCAGAGCCATTTTGGTGAAGATGATTCATTCTCTTCTCTTCTCCCTAGCTAAGGGAAGCGATGAGTAAGAGTTCACTGTGAAAAAGAACTACAGAAGGTGTAGTCTTTAGAGAAAGAGGAAAAGAGTTAGCTCTGAATTCTGCAAAGGCAGTAGAGCTATGCTGTCTGGCTCCAGCTTTGCTCAATGTATATCTGTAAATAAATTTAATTATAATAGTTCATGATTATAAATTTAATTATAAAAGGCCTTTGGGGATCAATCCTTCTAAAGATAACCAAAGGCAAGTATGCTCTGCCCCTTAAATTTCTCACTGCTCAGGGAAATGGGAAGAGGGTAACTGAATAAAAGTAAGTTACAAAAGTGCAGTCCTATGGATGCTAACTTGGAAGTGATCCCCACTGAAATAAATGGAAATTATAATCAGAAACCGTTATGATTGGGGGGGAAAGTCCAGCATTATTAAAGCCACCGTGCAGCCTCTGTTAACAGGCCCTGTCCATGGTATATTTGCTCTTTTTTATGTTTGTGTGCTCAGTTTCCCAACAAATTGCAAGAGTTTTGCGCTTGTTGGAATAATTAAGTGAGACTGTGTAGATTGCCGTTCCATAATATTTTAGCTCCAGGAGACTATGTACACACATTACAAGTCATCTGTAATGCTTGGGTGGTATTCAGCTAAGTTTTACTCAGATCCATTAAAATTAGATTAGTCAAGTTATTTCATTTCAATAGTAAAATACTCTGAGTAAAATTTAGTTGCCTTTCACCCCTTTTATCTGATGAAGCTGTGGTGCATTCCATTGCAACAGAAGAGTACAAGATCTCTGTAAGTGCGTATTTGTGAGTGGGTGAGATTTTAATTGTGTCTGTCTCTAGGCTTTGTGTGCTGACAGGTTTTTTTTGTTTGTTTTATTAACTTATGAGAAGTTAAAATGCATATAAACATTTCACAACACCTCAGTAGCTGAGACAATAGTAAGCGGAGTTCCCATCAATCAGCTGAAGACAGCTCTTGCAATCCACGGCCATAAATGTTTCAAAGACTAAGCCTCTGTTTATCTCAGCTTTCAGTTCCTCTGATTTGGAGGTGGGGTGTTAAACTGAGAAAGCCACTTCCAGAAACTCTGCCATTTATGCTTTAATGTTTGCCTCCAAATATTGTCTAAAATATTATCCCAAACTGGCTTTAACTTTGCAGGTTGAGTTGCATTTTTATGTACAGTACTGGATTACTCCAGGAGAACTGGGCTGTCCTTGTTTGATTCCCATTCTTTCCAAAATTATCTGTCTGCTGTTTACTGCTTTTTCAAATAGGGCTGCCATACGTTCAGCTTTACTGCCGTACATGACTGGGATTTCAAAGGCAGAATTGACATCCAGGAGGAATTTCAGAAAGGCGGCACTTTGTTCTGGATCTTATTGAAAAATTGCAGGGTTTTTTTGGCGTTTTTGTAAAAAAGAAAGAAAGCTCAACAACTGTCCTCATTTGTACTTTTAAAATTCAAATTAAGTGAGTAATTTAATTTATTACAACTACTTTATCGTTTTAGCTGTCAAAAAAAAAGTCCACAAACTTAGAAACAAACCTCAGTAACACAATCTAAATACAGTGGTACCTCGGGTTACAGACGCTTCAGGTTACAGACGCTTCAGGTTATAGACTCCGCTAACCCAGAAATAGTACCTCGGGTTAATAACTTTGCTTCAGGATGAGAACAGAAATCGCACGGCGGCAGCGGGATGCCCCATTAGCTAAAGTGGTACCTCAGGTTAAGAACAGTTTCAGGTTAAGAACGGACCTCCAGAACAAATTAAGTTATTAACCTGAGGTACCACTGTAAACCAAATTATAAAAACTGCAAAGAAGCAGCAACATAATCTGTATAAGGGCCAGAAAAAGAACCAGTTAACAAGTGAAAGGAAAACGTTTTTGCTAAGTTTCATAAAATTAGCAGGAAGGAGTGGTGTTGATCTCCTGAGAAGAGAGTTCCAGAACTTGGGGGCTTCAAAGGCCTTGCTTCTAGTGAAAGCTTGGTCTCCTTATCAGTTGGAGGGGTTGCCATGGTGACAAGGACCTGCCCTCCTTTGTGACATCTCTTGCTTCTCCCTTAAAAGCCACTGACTTGCAGGCGGCCATTGTGGGTTAGTAGTGAGGCAAGTGGAGGAGAGGAGTTGGTGGTGGTTGGAGAAGAGAAGGAGAGGTGTTCATTTGATTGTTATTTGATTTATTACTTTTATTTGATTCATTTGATTGTATTAATTTTTGTTTTATTTATTATTTTACTTTTTTATTTTAACTCTTTATTTTTTGTTCTTTATTTTCATATTTTTTATTTTACATTTTTATTTTGTGCACATATTTTGTATATATTTTGTGCATAGACTAGTTAGGGGTAAGTGTAGGGTTAGGGAAGGCTTAGGCTTAGGCTTAGGGCTGGGTTTGGGACCAGAGTTGGGCTTGGGTGGGCATTTTAGATAGTTAGCTAGTTTAGAGAGGAGGGTGGGAATTTTTTGTGAACAAAATGTGCAGACTGTAAGTAGCATTCCTTTGCTTTCTCTTGGTCTCCTGGGGGCGGGGCCTTTGCTCTCTGGAAAGCGACATGGCCAGTCTTCTCCAGAGATCTCAGCTCCTCCACACTGTCCCCTCTCATCATTTGCTGTATTTTTCGCTCCATAAGACGCACCTGACCATAAGACGCACCTAGTTTTTAGAGGGGGAATGCATGGAAAAAATATTCTTTAAAGGGAGTGCTGAGCAGAGCCTGTATGCATCCCAGGCTCTGCTCAGCGCTCCCTTTAAAGAGCTGTGTGGAGCGTATGTGTGGCTCTTGGGGGCTTTTCCCTGAGGCCGCGTCAGTCCCTTCTCCCTCCTTGGGGAAAAGCCCCCAAGAGCCGCACACACGCTAGGCGCAGCTCTTTAAAGAGCGCACAGCTTTTGCGGGCTTTTCTACGAGGTGGGAGAAGGACAGCCCGTCAGCGATGGGCTGCCCTTTTCCCTCCTCGGGGAAAAGCCCCCAAGAGCTGCGCTCCCTTTAAAGAGCGTGCGGAGCGTGTGTGCGGCTCTTGGGGCTTTTCCCGCCTGCCTCCCGCCTGCATTCGCTCCATAAGACGCACACACATTTCCCCTTACTTTTTAGGAGGGAAAAGGTGCGCCTTATGGAGCGAAAAATATGGTACATTTACTAGGACATTCCTAGCCTACTTTCCTCCCAGGAGCTCAAGGTGGCCTCCATGGTTCTCCCTGCCACCAATTGTTATCTTCACAGCAGTCCAGCAAAGTAGGCTAGGCTGGCCCAAGGTCCACCAGGGAGCTTCATGGCTGAGTGGGGATTCAAACCCTCCTCTCCCAGGTCCTCCCGGAAGGAGCTGACTTTCCTCCTCTGCTCTCTTCCAGGACATCCGTGGCCACTTGGAGCACTTCAGGGATTGCCTCCTGAGCCTGGCCCTGGCCTTTGAGGCCCTCCTCCAGCTGATGTGAGTATGGTCTTTGGGGTGGGCAGGGGGTGGGTGAGGTGCAGAACTCCAGGGGGAGCTCCGGGTGGACAAGAGCAGGTAGGAGGGAAAAGAGGGCAAAGGAGACTTGGAGGAGACAGCGTCTAACCCCTTCCCTTTCTCTCCCCAGTTTCATGAGACCCCATTTTGGCTGCACTATGGTCAGTGCTATCCTGCCTAGGACAATGGAGGCTGTTCTTGGGGGCGCAGAAAAGGAGGACGACAAAGAGGTAGGTCCTCTGCTTTGACTTCCCTTTGCACAGCTCTTTCTTCTTCTCACACCCTTGCAAGATTTAACCCAGCACTCAACCCCTCTTCTCTCTTTTCCCACAGGAAATGAAGCGGCCATTCCAGAGCCTGCTGGGGGGGGGGTCTCCTCACTTTGTGACATTTTGTCACCCCCCTCAGTGATGAGACCCGGGGCTGTCCGCACCCACCGCACCCCACTTCCTATGCCTCTGCTCCTTATAAAATGAAATTCAGAGCAGGACCTCATCAGACAAACTTAAATGCTGTGGGGGTCATACAATATAAATTATATAAATATAAATTATTATACAGAAGGCATTACCTGAGAAACTCTGCATCAAAGACATTTAGGGCTTTAAATATCAGAATCAGCCTTTTAAATTTGGGCCCACAAATGAACTGGCAGCCAGTACAGATGCTTAAAACCATGTGATACTACTAAGCCTTTAAGTGCCACTCATCCCCAGCCCAAATAATATTTAAATTCTTATTGAGGATTTTAAAGAATACCAAAGCACAATGCCAAGGAAGATTAGTATCTCTTGGAAACACAGAAATTATTGCCTGCACAATTGTGCTGGAGGACCATGGATTTCAAAGTAAGGTTGCAATATTTCAAAAAAGCAACAATATGGGGGGGGGGGTTTGAAGTTTGTTTTTGTTTTTTAAAAAAACCTTTGTTGAGCTTTTTTCACCAAAAGATTGATGGTTTCTCCCTTTGGGGGGGGGGGTTGCAAAAAAAATCAACACTTCCAATATGGCAGAATATGGCAGCCCTATTTCAAAGGCAGTATCTCATTTCTTAATTTCCTTTAGATTTAATTCTAAGCTGCATAAATAAATATATATTTTAGCTTCTAATTATTCTCTCTTCCTTGCGTTTTAAAATTAGCATTATAATTCATAAACTTTTAAACTTTCATTTTTCTTTCCCTCAACAATTACTATACTAACAGTCTGAAGGCCTGAACATTCATTGCCTTACCTCCTGAGAATAGAATACTGATTAAAAATATTTATTTGGGGAAGTCATTAGGAATGCAGTCATACAAAAATAGAAATCTATTGGGATGCTGGGTAAATAGCATAAGCAGTCAATTTTAGGAGGAAAAATTCATTCAATTTAAACTTGCTGCCAAGGCCAATAGGGCATGAGAAATGGAAATATACAGCATGTGGTAACAGTTTAAAAGCAATGATGGATAAAATTATATTACAGAGGAGATGAGCCTGCTTTTCATGCATGCCCAATAACACCACTTGCTAAACAGAAAAAAGCAGTAGAAGGACCTGGTAGCAAAAACTGTGGTATCTTCTTTCACAACAGAAGCAGCCCTGTATATAGAAAACATAACTTGATAAGTAATATTCAGGGCAACTCCATATTCACAGTATAACATATCATGCTCATATTTATGATATAGGATCAGAGGCTGCATTCATAAAATATAATACAGAAAGGAGGTAAATGGCAAGTTGGAAAGGCAACTTAGCTAAAATAGAAATGTGCAGATAGACCTACATACATTTAAACTTGGGGTAGCTTAAGGGATGGCATGGTAGCAGCAACCTGAATTAGGTTTCAATGTGAAAGCTGGCTTTTCCTGACATGAATGCTAAAAATCACCTCCAAAGCAATTCTGAGTAACAGATATGGGAGCCACTACTACATCTTCTCGACCAGGTGCTACTAACTTTTATTGGCCCAAGGGCCACATTCACTCTTGGCCAACCCTCCAGGGGCCACATTCCTATGCAGGATGTGGGCACCTCACCTCACTTGCACAAGCACACATAGAGAGGAATTGTGCACACAGGCCCCCCTCCCACCCCGCTGATCTATACAGATCAGTTAAGATACGGGGTAAACACCTCTCCACTTCTCAAATAATCCATCTGATGAGTAGGAAGGAAACAATTTGCATCCTCATCAGGACTGGCCAGACAGGTTTAAAACACTCTGTCCACCCCAGTGCTGTGTCTACTTTAATATTTCCCCCACGTTTCTCCCCTGCTGCCAAAATGGATGGTGTGGGGGTGGAGCAGAAAAATTTGCTTGGGGAGCTACGTCAGACTCAGAGGCTGCTCAAGCTTTCTACTCAAGACTTTTAATGACAAAAAACTGACTGTTATTGTAAAAAGGTAAAGAGACCCCTGACCATTAGGTCCAGTCGTGACCAACTCTGGGGTTGCGGTGCTCATCTCGCTTTATTGACCGAGGGAGCCAGCGTACAGCTTCCAGATCATGTGGCCAGCATGACTAAGCCGCTTCTGGCGAACCAGAGCAGCGCACGGAAACGCAGTTTAACTTCCCGCCGGAGTGGTACCTATTTATCTACTTGCACTTTGACGTGCTTTCGAACTGCTAGGTTGGCAGGAGCAGGGACCGAGCAACGGGAGCTCACCTCGTCGCGGGGATTTGAACCGCCGACCTTCTGATCGGCAAGTCCTAGGCTCTGTGGTTTAACCCACAGCGCCACCCGCGTCCCTGATTGTTATTGTGGTACTAGCCAAATTTTTCTTTGTTGGGAAGGAGCATCCCACAGCTGGTCCTACTCACTCCCCAATTGTGGTTCTACAGCCGATGAATAATCTTTTATTTGTTTTTTTCCCCACCCTCGCCTTAAAACCTTTGTTGCGTAGCATTCCTCCGGCATGTGAGAGCTTGTCCTCAGTTTCATGTAGTCCATGTGGTTAAACAGATTCCACATCTTTGCAGTTATTCTGATGTTATGTATTCAAGCCTATTTACTGCCTAGCATATATTGCATCTTATGTGTCGTGCAGCCTAAATGTATCATCTTCAAGGGAAAAAACTTTTTTATTCTTTGGGAGCGTGTCATTTTAGACTAAATCTTCTTCCATCTTTCAGGGGCAAATGTTATGTGAACTAGATCATATGACAAATAATGTGCCATGATGAGATTCCCAGGAATGTTAGTAACTTTTGCAGCAATTCAGTCCCATCTGACTCTTAGGAATGATGTATCTTTCTCATAATTCACCAGATAGCTTAATGCATCTGGGAATTTTAGCATATAATAATAATAAATCCTTATTTTAGTGGGATTGGAATGGATGAAAATAATATGGCCTTTTTGCTTGTAATTCAAAATGTTTAGATCATATATATTTTAATAGTCACTCCATATAAATATGTAAACAGTGCTTAAGGAACTGGATTATGCTGCTCCTTTTAGGCCCTGTTATATAAACTGATAGAGGGACGCGGGTGGCACTATGGGTTAAACCACAGAGCCTAGGACTTGCCGATCAGAAGGTCGGCGGTTCAAATCCCTGCCGTTTAGCTTCCCGCTGGGAAACTGATAACAGGTTCACACGGCTCAGACTTTGAATCCTGCCTGGCCACCACCAGAGTCTGACACAAAGGACTCCTGATCGTCTCATAAAAAGTTGTTAAGTTTCTATAGTTAACTATATGTAAATATATTTCTAATTTGGGCTACACTGGGTAGAGAAGTTATAAGCATCATTTACTGCATGACTGATGTATGTGCATTTAATAAACCAACCATCACATTAAAAGAAATAAAATACTGCAGTCCTCTTGGCACACAAACAGAAAAGGAAGCTCAGGTGTACTTATTTATATTTATGGATGGAGACAGAGTGACTAATTGGCAAGGCCATTCTTGTGTCACAGGATTTCCTGATTCCTCAGCTCCGTGCACATTCTTCCATATCAAGCATCCTCCCAATTGCTCAATTATACATAGTCACACCTTTGATAATTACAGTATTCAAATCAGCAATATTACAATTGCAATATTGCGCTCAGAAAAACGAACATAGGAAATCAATTGGAGATTTGCAAGGCATGACTGGACTAGGGCCAGAATTTCTGCAGGGCATTGCTCATACAAAGGAAGTTGCCCAATGCCAAGGCTCCTTGGCACTTAAGCTTGAACTGCTTATGATCTCTTTGTCCTATTGCTCTATTCCAATCATCTATTGCTTCCCAATAGGTAGCAGGAGACATCTATTTACTCAAGTTCCTGCCACAGCAAGCTACATCTTACATGTAGTCCCGCATGGGGCTCCCAGCAGTCTCCTCTCCCGATTTCTGAACATATCCACGCCTGCTTTGCTTCAGCAATATTGTGGCATCAGGTGCCAAAGATCCCAACTTCAATTCCCGACTTCTTGAGGTAGGGCTGGAAAAGACCTCTGTCTGAGCTAAATGAACCAGTACTGTACTCTGAATTGGCATAAGGCAGCTTGCTATGTACGTCAGAACGTTTACTTCTTACCTGAGAATTATGAAGTGAACGTAGCTGAAAATATATTTGATAACAACTCATATTAAAACTGTTCTGTGCTGGAGTTCTCACCCTGGGCCAGCAGGGGGATACTGTAGATAGTTTTCACTCAGGTCCACATATGCAAATAAGGGATTGAAAGTGACGTTCAGTGATTGGATAGTTACAGAAAATGGTTACTGTTGCGTTCTAGTGGAGCTCTATATAAGCAGGCTGGCTGAACCCTTCAGTTCAGTTCTGTTCTGGCCTGTGAATAAACAAGAGCTGTTTGAAGAATCGCTGTGTCGTCTGATATGTTTACCCACAACTTAACACAAACCATGTCTCTCTTACAGATAACTCATATTAAAACCATGTTTCTCTTACAAATAACATGGAGATGACAGTTTTCAGAAAGTTTGTGACCTTTTATGTATACTATGCTTCTTAACATATGAGAATATAGAATGCAATCTTATACTTAGTCAGACCATTGGTCCATCAAGCTAAGTATTGTCTACAGTGGCTGGCAGCGGCTTTCCAGGAAACAGTCCTAGCTCTACCTGGATATGCCAAAGATTGAATCTAGGACCTTCTGCATGCAAAGAAGATGCTCTACCGCTGAACTACGGCTCTTTCCTTAACCCAGGGGATGAAGGGAATTGTAGTTCAGCAACACCTGGAGGGTCAGAGGTTCCCCACGCCTTCTGTTACCCATAAAACCATGTGATCACACACATTCACTCAGAAGTAGGATCCAATGAATTCAATTAAGTTGGCCTAGGAATACAGCCAAAGAGTTTTGTAGTCCTTCAAAAATTCTTTTCATGCAGCCTGTTTTGTCCTGTCACTTTAATAATATACTAGCTATGTTTTACCACCAAGTCCACAGGGGAGCTTTCCATCCATGCATTCCTGAAAGGTTGCTCCCAGAAAGGCTCTCATTCATCCCACTAAACTAAAACAGCAGAAGAATCGAGTGATATTAATAGAAGCGTGCTTGCTCCAGTGGACAAGTACAATGGAGAAATAATTTGAAATATGGCCATAATTATTAACATGGATAAACTTGTACACATTATTCATTCTCTGAGCCAAGAATAATAAATATAGTTCAACGCAACGGCAACGAACTCACACCTATTATAAAAAAGGATCCATTTATATAAAGGGGTAAGTATTTATAGGTTTGGACTTGGAAGCAGGCCCAGATTTCTGAGCTTATTTAAATTAGTACAGCTCCAATTAAGAAGTGATGCCACTTTAAATGAACTGAGCACCCTGAAACATGAGTGAGTTTAATGTCATTTTTATTGTAACTAAATTTGGTTTGCCATTCTGATTATTTTATTTTCTCTTTCCTTTCCTGTCAATAGGTTGAACACAATCTGTGGGAAAACACTTGGGATTTGATATGTCATCCTGGCCTTGAGCTGTTCATTAAGAAGCATTGATTAGATTAGATTAGCTCTGTAGGTACAAGCATATACACCTAGACTATGTAGTAAAATGTGAAAGCAAAAACAAAAAGTTACAGAGATCTATTTACTTAAGATTACTGTTCCTCTCTAACTGCTTTATCAGCAACTGAGATTTTTTAAGCCTGCTACAGATCCTGATGCAGGAGACCTAAGTGTAACAAGCTATGATTCAGCTATCCAAGTAGGCTTGCTAAAATGTACAGTATAAGACTGAATCAGATAAATGCTGGAGATGCAATGAGGTCAAGGGTATGTTATTTCATATGTGGTGGACCTGTAAAAGGGTAAAAAAGTATTGGGAAATAATTTATAATGAATTGGAAAAAAAAGTTTTAAAGCACTTTCCCAAAAAAATCAGAGTCCTTTTTGTTGGGGATAATTCAGATGGGAATTCTCAGGTGTCAAAAAAGGTTATTTATGTATGCCACTATGGTGGCCCGTGTTTTGTTGGCCCCAAAATGGAAAATGAGTGAGGTTCCAACCAAAGAATAACGGTAACTCAAACTGATGGAATATGCACAGCTTGCGGATTTAACTTATAGAATAAGAGAACAAGAAGAACATTTGTTTAAAGAAGATTGGAAAATGTTTATTGAATATATGGTGGGAAATTGTGTATACTTGAAAACATTGGCAGCATTAAGGTAAATTCAACAGTGTACGTAAGTTTTGATGGAAGTAATAATGATTTAGTTTATATAAAACATGCAGGGATTTGTGCTATGCAAAATGAACCATGGAAAGAGAAGAAAGGAAGTCACTGATATTTTAAGGTTGTTTAAATGAATAGGCCCCACCCAGTGTGGTTATGACTTCCAGGCACACTTGCAGTTTGGCATTATTGGCTGCTAGCTGGTAAGCTACTTCTGGAGATCCACCAGCCTGCAAAAATTGGGTGGAGCAAGCTATCTGGTTCTGTTTGCAGTAGGAACCCATAGGGCAAGATGGCAACACTTCAAGAAAGCAAGGCAGCTGGAGCTTTGGCACCATTCATAGCTCCAATAAAGGTAGAAAATGCCTGAGGCTTCATAATTCCCTCAATCCCTCAGCCCAGATTAGTCCTCCTAGGCTCCACCTTTAGAGCATAGTTTCTTAAAGGGGCAACTCCCTGCCTTGCAGAAGAGCACTTCGTAGTCTCGCTGGCTTCTTGCCTAGTATGCTCCTTGTGTTTCTGGACAGGTGTTGTGGAGCAGAAGGTGCTTGGCTCTTTGGGTGAATCACATCTGGGGAGCGTCTGTGTCTGTCGCAGAATCCACAGGGCTCATGGCCATCAGCCTAAGGCTTGGTATCAATAACCCAGCTGTATTTTTCAGATGATTGTACAGTGACCACAAACTCCTCTTTCTCCACCTCAGCCTTGGCTCTTTTTCAAGGGCAGGGCTGCCACACTCAGCAAACAGAAAGTCTACAGCTTTGAGTACTTTATTCTAAACATCATGCCTATCTTGAACAGCAGGTTTTCCCAACTTTGTACATTGCCTTCTGATTTCATACTCAGTGATATGAAGGCCAGTTACCCTACTGGAATCAAAGGAATTCCTTCCATGTTATAAATTGCATCAGTGTTTAGCTTAAATGTGAGGAAATAATCTCTCTCTCCAGTAAGATATAAATATTCATTCTGTGTGCATAGTATAATTGGCACTAGCTTATCACAGTGATCATCACCCACACGTTTTTTTGTAAACCAGCCTAGCTTTCTTCTGTTTTTTCAGTCTCATTTAAGGCACGGCAATTTGCATAACTTCAAACTTGGCAATATCGCTCCCCTCATCTCCTCCTACACTCCCCCTCACACCTTGCCAACTCCCTACATTCCATCACCCTAAGTTTCTCATGATTACGCCCTTTGTCTCTTTTCCCATTCTTTGCCTCATGCATCATTTCATTTAACCGCTTTATATTCAGCACAAGCACAACAGCTTTCATAATCACTAAATATCATTTCCCCCTTCATTGAAAAAAAATCCTGCTAAATAAGCATCTGGTCCATGAATCATATGCCAGTTATAATAAGCCATCTCTCAACTGAGTTTGACAAGCAGTATAGTAATTTTGTATGCAGATAAATGTCCAATACAAAAACAGTGCAGGCATCTTGAATCTCTTCATTTGATGCCCTTTGCTTTTTTAGCACTTCCCCCTTGTGCGGTGCTTGAGCCTGCAGGATAGTTTCAAAGGGAGTCTCACAAAACGTGGTGGCCAGGCTCAATGTGGACTTAATGGCCTTACCCTTTAGATGGAAAAATGATACATCTTTACATACACCTGAAGCAATTGATGGTTGCTGCTTCATGTATGGCAAAGGGGAGAGCATTGCACAGTACATGCGCAATAGCTGGAAAGGCCTGTTTTCAGGGACATCGCCCAATGACATTCTAGAGAGTGCAGAATCACGAGGAGACTATTCCACAGATGATCTAAGTGAACTTACAGGTCTACAGAGGGGAAGGTACTCCTCCAGGTAACGTGGTCCCAAGTTGCTCATGGCTTTATGCATTTACACAACAAGACCTTACACACAGCCCAATAGCTGATCGGAAGCCAGTGCAGTTCCCTCAGCACAGGTGCAATATGTACATTTCCAGGTGTTCTGCTCAGCAGCCTGGCTGCAGCACTCTGTTCCAGCTATGGACATAGGCCTGGCCAGGATGGCTTTCCTGTTATACCTTCTAGGCTCAATGAGGCATCTGACCTTCACCTGAGCCTACTCCAGCTGAGGAAGCCATTTCACTTCACTTCATGGGTGGGGTGGCCTTGCCTGAGGTTATTATGGGCATGCACACTGCTATCTGCTTACCTGTAAGCACACACTTAAAAAAAATATTAAATACAACTTTCTCAATCTACCAAATTTGCACAAAACAGCAACCGTGTGTGTGTGCTTGTATTGCTCCAAGCCAGGAAAGTTGAGATCCATGGGTTTTTATTTAAATGTGCACATACACCTTTTGTTATCTACAATGCTTGCACAAATGAGAAGTCCAAAAATAAAAATAAGCAATGCCTCATTCCAAACGAAGTAAGGATTTGCTAGTTCCTAGGAACAATCATTGCATACACCATGCAGTGCGTAGATGGGTCTACTTTGTCCGAGCATCTGCGCCCAGAATTTAAAGTGGCAGACATTTAATAACAACCAAGAATTTCCTCTTAGGCCCACACAGCAGAACTGGTTTTACCAGAGTTCAGCCCCCAGAAAAGTATAGATCTCCGAGTGACAACAAACTGAGTGTGCCTTCCCCTTCCTGCACATCTGTATGCACCCTTAAGGTAATTGGAATGTTCCTATTAGGATGCAACTTGAAAACTACCTGTTCCCAAAAAACCGGTGCGGGTCCTTTTTATTCCAAGTACGGTAGTTTGCCTAGCCATAGCCCCTGAAGGCAAAAAGGGAGCAGCGACTTCTGCATACACCTACTATTAAAGTACTATTAGGGGATGTGGGTAGCGCTGTGGGTTAAACCACAGAGCCTAGGACTTCCCGATCAGAAGGTCGGTGGTTCGAATCCCCGTGACGGGGTGAGCTCCCGTTGCTCAGTCCCTGGTCCTGCCAACCTAGCAGTTTGAAAGCACATCAAAGTGCAAGTAGATAAATAGGTACCGCTCCGGTGGGAAGGTAAACGGTGTTTCTGTGCGCTGCTCTGGTTCGCCAGAAGCGGCTTAGTCATGCTGGCCACGACCCGGAAGTTGTACGACGGCTCCCTCGGCCAATAAAGCGAGATGAGCGCCGCAACCCCAGAGTCGGCCACGACTGGACCTAATGGTTAGGCGTCCCTTTACCTTTACTATTAAAGGAATCCTAAACACATTTACTTGAGAGTAAGCCCCACTGGGACTTTTTAATTGCTCCACAAGCATAATAGGATTGGGAAGCAGGATTATCTTTAAGACATCAAGAGCTAAGTAGCATAGATTTATCTATGTGTAATTTCAGTTTCCATATCCTAAAAGCTGTTGGTAATTTGGCTTCTAGGTCAGTTCAGCAGGTTAGCGGTATCCTACCTCATGAATGAGATAAAATACCGTATTTTTCTCTCTATAACACTCACATTTTTTCTCCTAAAAAGTAAGGGGAAATGTCTGTGCGTGTTATTGAGCGAATGTGTGGTCCCTGGAGCCAACTGACCAGAGTACAGGGGAAAAAATCAGGCAAAAATCAGATTGCGCGGAGGAGGGAAGGCTAAAGAGAGGAGGTTGCTGCTTTCCTGCATTCTGCCTTAGGGTCTTACTGCCCACCCTCTTCTGTTTTCGGTTGCTGTGTTTGCTCAAACGCAACAAAGAGCAGGGAAATCCCCTGCCCTTCTGGCAAGCAGAGGGGAAAGGAAAGGATCGTGTCCTTCCTTCTAATTCCTTCCTAGTTACACTGCCCGCAGGCTCCAGCCCACCCGGCTCAGGTTCCGTCGGCTAGGAGCACAGCCGACAGCCACCACCTCCTCCTCTCCGTGCTCTGGTGCTGCTGCTGCTGCGTCCAGCATTCTAGGGACTCGCAGGCAGCCGGAAAACATGCAGGTGGGAGAGTGAGAGAGAGAGGGCTGGCTTGGGTGGCTGCGTGGGGGGAAACCTTTGCCTTCCTTTCCTCCCTCCCGTTAAACCCCTCTCCTGCATTCTTAGCCAGCTGCTTCTCTGCACACCTCTCTCATGCTCCTTGTCCTTTCTGTGTTTTTCCTTCCCTCCCCACTTAAAACGTTAAAGACCAACTAAGTTAGTTCTTGGTATGAGCTTTCGTGTGCATGCACACTTCGTCAGATACACTGAAACAGAAGTTGCCAGATCCTTCTATATAGTGAGAAGGTGGGGAGGGGTATTACTCAGAAGGGTGGTGGGAATGGGTGGTTGGCAGATAGCTGAGATGAGCCTGTTGACGGCTCTTAACGACTGCAATAGGTCTTACAGGAAAAAGCAAGGGGTGAGAAGGTGAAAAATGGCTTTGTCATGTATAATGAGATAAGAATCCAATGTCTTTGTTCAGACCAGGTCTCTCCATGGTTTTAAGTTTGGTAATGAGTTGCAATTCAGCAGCTTCTCTTTCCAGTCTATTTCTGAAATTCCTTTGTAGTAATACAGCTACTTTGAGATCTTGTATAGAATGTCCTGGGAGATTGAAGTGTTCTCCTACTGGTTTCTCTGTCTTGTGATTCTTGATGTCCGATTTATGTCCGTTTATTCTTTGGCGTAAGGTTTGGCCTGTTTGTCCAATATAGAGAGCTGAGGGACACTGTTGGCATTTGATGGCATATACAATGTTAGACGATGAGCAATTAAATAGTCCCGAGATGGTATGTGTGATGTTGTTGGGGCCAGTAATGGTGTTGTCCGGGTGTATGTGGCAGCAAAGTTGGCATCTGGGTTTATTGCAAGCTCTGGTGCCAGTGTCCGTGTTACGTCTGGTTGTAGTATTATTGTGGGTTAGGAGTTGTTTAAGATTGGGTGGCTGTCTGTAGGCAATGAAAGGTCTTCCTCCCAGAGCTTGAGAAAGAGAACTGTCATTGTCCAGGAGAGGTTGTAGATCTCTGATGATGCGTTGTACTGTTTTGACTTGGGAGCTGTATGTGATGACTAGAGGTGTTCTGTTATTTTCTTTTTTGGGTCTGTCTTGCAGCAAGTTCTCTCTGGGTATCTGTCTGGCTCTGTTGATCTGTTGTCTAACTTCATCTGCTGGGTATTTTAGTTCTAAAAAGGTTTGCTGTAGATCTCTTAGGTGAGAGTCTCTGTCTGTAGAATTGGAACAGATACGGCTGTAACGTAGTGCCTGGCTATATACAATGGACTGTTTGGTATGTTTGGGATGGTAGCTAGAGGCATGTAGATATGTTTGTCGGTCAGTTGGTTTACGGTATAAGGTGGTGTCTATGCGTCCATCCTGTATTTTTATAGTAGTGTCCAAAAAATGTATTTCTTGCATAGATTGATTCATTGTTAGGTTGATTGTGGGGTGAAAATCATTGAATTTCTGGTGGAAGGTGTCCAGGGTCTGTTGACCATGTGTCCAGATGATAAAAATATCGTCAATGTATCGCAGGTACAAGAGAGGTTTGAGTGGGTAGGAGTTTAGGAAACGTTGTTCTAAATCTGCCATGAAGATGTTGGCATACTGTGGGGCCATGCGGGTGCCCATTGCTGTGCCGCTGATCTGAAGGAACAGGTCATCACCGAATTTGAAGTTGTTGTGGGTAAGGACAAATTGGCAGAGTTTGGTGGCAAAGTCCGCTGTGGTTTTGTCTGAAATGGTGTTCCTTATAGCTTGTAAACCATCGTTGTGTGGGATGTTGGTATACAGAGATTCCACATCCATAGTAGCTAGTATAGTGTTGTTGGGAAGATTATTTAAAGATTGTACTTTCCTCAGAAAATCTGTGGTGTCACGTACACCACACGAAAGCTCATACCAAGAACTAACTTAGTTGGTCTTTAAGGTGCTACTGGAAAGAAATTTTTTTTTTTTGTTTTGACTATGGCAGACCAACACGGCTACCTATCTGTCACTTAAAACGTGGTTACAAAGCACGGATCCACATGGATCCTCAGGATCTTTGCATTGGGTCACCCCAAATTCACTATCAGATCACATAGCATGTCCATGGCTACAGCCTGCACCAAAAAAATCACGCACCCACTGTTGCCTGGGGCCACAATGGTGCAAAAACGTGGTTACAAAGCACAGGTCCACATGGATTCTCAGGATTTTTGCATTGGGCTACCCCAAACTCACCATCAAATCGCATGTCTGTGGCCACAGCATGAAGCACAAAAATGATACATCCACTGTTTCATTCAGAATTTTTTTTTAATTGTTTTCCTCCTCTAAAAACTATGTGTGTGTTATGGTCAGGTGCGTGTTATTGAGCAAAAAATACGGTACATTCTTGTTAGCTGCAGTGGCTGGTGCCCATTGGTACTAGTAGAGTGGAAGACAGGGATGTCAACAGTAGGTGGCGCCAGGGTCAACTAATTCCACCTTTGCTCCCATTCTCTTCCAGCTGAGTTCCAGAAGTCTAAGGAGGAGAAAGCTGACAGGCACACTCCCCTGAGGGCTGACTGGTTCTCAAGGGAACGTATTAAAAAGTATGCTATGTTGTGTATAAAAAGACTAGGCTCTGCTGCTAAGTTCTTCAACTGTGTCATACATATATTGTGCTTACGTCCCTGCTCTTTTACAGATGGTTGTTAAAATATGCAGGATTCATGCAACACTCATTATTTAATTTGAGATCCACCTTACAAAAAATAATAATGATTTCATTCAAAGCTTATTTGTAATGCATTTATCATAAAATGCTTAAACTTTCTTAGGAGTCTGACACAGACATTATAGACTTGAATGTAGTTTCTTACTAGACTACAACTATGTATTTTGAGAGGTATAAAGCTTATTTTAAATTGTTCTAATATGCGAAGACTGAGAGGTGAGCGGAATTGTTGTTTGTTTGTTGTTACTACTACTATTGAGTTGCCTTGCCTTTGCATGAAGTCTTGGGTTTACAATTTTGGGAGAGGGGAGACTGCAGCACTGGGAAGAGGGCAGGCTGGTGAGGCCCCCTAGACTTAGATACCCGAGTTGCCCTGCCCTCACATGAAGTCTTGGGCTTGCAATTTTAGGGGGGGGGAACTGCCCACTGGGGATCGGGAGGTCTGGCGAGGCCCCCTAGATTTAGAGGCCCTAGGCTTCAGCCTACTTTAAAAAAAAAGGACCCCTGACTGTTAGGGTCCAGTTGCGGACAACTCTGGGGTTGCAGCGCTCATCTCGCTTTACTGGCCGAGGGAGCTGGCGTTTCCGGGTCATGTGGCCAGCATGACTAAGCCGCTTCTGGTGAACCAAAGCAGTGCATGGAAACGCTGTTTACCTTCCCCGCCGGAGTGGTACCTATTTATCTACTTATCTATTTATCTACTTGCACTTTGATGTGCTTTCGAACTGCTAGATGGGCAGGAGCTGGGACTGCAGAACGGGAGCTCACCCAGTCATGGGGATTCAAACTGCCAACCTTCTGATCGGCAAGCCCTAGGCTCTGTGGTTTAGACCACAGCGCCACCCGCTTAGCCTACTTAGCCTATACATAAATCCGGCACTGTCCAAAACAGCCTTTCAGAATCAGTAGTGCTATCCCAGACTAAATGATTCAAGGACTGTAGTAGCCACAATCACATGGTGGCATTATGCAACCCTGTTAGAAACAAGCCACGCATTCCAATAGTGCAGTAAGACCTGCACCAGCAGTTGACAATTCCAGGAGGCTGAACAGCCTTACCATCATTGCCTTCCCGAACATTTACCTTTTTCTGTTGTCAGCTTTCTCTGGAGAGATGTGGGAGCCAGCTGTATAGCATCTATCCCTCCATTCTGAACCAGGCTCCTAAAAACCAGTACCAGAAACTTTATTGCTGGTTAACTCTTGTTTTGTTTTGTATTTTATGTTCTTAAGAAGATAATAATAATAATAACAATAATAACAATAATAACAACAACAACAACAACAACAACAATAATAATAATAATAATAATAATTTTTATTATGTTATGTCCTGCCCATAAATAACAAAAGTCTTTAAGGAGTGAAATTTGCTTCTTGACTCTCTGTGTAACACAATTACCATGAGCAGAACCGGATCTTCACTGCTGCAATTATACAAGTGTCAAAAGCAGGGCAAGAGGCCACTGTGAAGCCTCATCTGCTTGGTCCATTGTACTGAGAAGTACCAGCTTTTGTTTCCAGAATGCCTCTGAACAGCTATTCACGAACATCTGCAGCCGTGTCATGAAACTGCCAGTTGATTGTGTCACTGGACCGGGGAATTGTTTTGATGCTATACTCAGCAGCAGACATCAACTGTTAACAATAATTGCATTAAAGCTTAGGGCTGCTTCCCTTTGGTATCCCAACAATAAACAAAAACTTGTGTATGCCTTATGCACCTCCGGGAGCAGCCTCTAGAGGGAGATATTTGTGATACTAGAGTGTGTTCTGGAAGCCAGAGGATCATGGGTTGGTGAGGAGTTATTTTGGAGGCAGGGCATGTGATTGTAACAGACAGAGTTGCCTTCTCTCTTGTTGATTAGTAAAAGTTGTTTTCATAAACTGGATCACTGCCGTATGTATGGAATAATGTGGCTGCCTGTAACTGGAGTATGCCGTAAAGCAGGGTGGCAAGATAAAAGTCAAGGCTCAGCACTTTTAAATCAGACCCTCCAAGTGTACTTATTTTCCAGGGATGTCCTTGATTTAGAGAAGCCGTCCTGGTTTCTGATTTGATCTTTGAATGTCCCACTTTTTCTTAGGCTGTCCCTATTTAAATTGGGAAAAGGGTATGACATTATCCGACCCCCAAGCTGTCTGAAGGCAATCCTGCATAGGGAAGTTTTTTTAATGTTTGATGTTTTATTGTGTTTTTATATATGTTGGAAGCTGCCCACAGTGGCTAGGGCAACCCAGTAAGATGTGCGGGATATAAAATAAGTAGTAAAATTATTGTTATGGAATGGGACGTCCCTATTTTCATCAGAGAAATGTTGGAGGGTATGCTAATAGTTGTGCAGAAGAGGAATTTGAGGTGTGGCTCGCATGACAAGCTACACCTGCTGACATTTTTCTACACTGCTATTGCACTCTTTTTCACCTGATCACCCAGCTACAATATTTTAATATTATACTTTATTGGAAGTATGCCCAGCTCACCTCTTTAGAAGCACTTCTGGGTTAAGACTGCAATTCTCTGTATACCTCCTACAAAGTATGAGTCACAAATTTCAAGAGTAGCAAATCTGGACACATTTATACTGAAAAGCATCATTTTGTACTTTGTCCTTGTTATGTACTGAGTTGAATAGGATCCAAACTGCAGCAGTCTGATTGGTCCTAGAACAATAGGATCCAAAAGGCAGCAGTCTGATTGGTCCTAGAACAATAGGATTCAGAATGCAGCAGTCTGATTGGTCCTAGAACAATGCAGCAGTATGATTGGTTGGCAGGAACCACCCAATCATGCTCCAGATAGAAGTGAATCCACAACCTGATTGGCTTACAGTAGAATTCCGGAATTAGCCAATCATGTGCAGCCCATTGTGTAAATAATGTATATAAAGCAGATACTTTGAGGGGACTTTCATTCATTCCTCCTCACCACTATGAGCTGAATAAAGAGCATGAAATCACTTTGCGACTCTGAGTATATTTCAGTCCTGCTGTCCACATGGAGGGAATTCCATAATTTAACTAGATCCTAAGGACATAAGAAAAACCCTGCTGGGTAACACCAAAGTCTCACCTAGCTCAGCATCCTCTTATCAGTGGCTAACCAGATGCCTATGGGATGCCCCCAAGCATGAATTCCCATTCATCATGATGGAAATAAAATAAAAAGGCTTCTTCACACTAGTTCCAGGAAGTTCAGAAAACATTCAGCACTTTGCTGCTATTATGGCTAATGACAGGGCCTCATTTACTCAGCAGCTCCATGTTTTAAGGCTTTAAGGGAAAGCAGTAGGAGGCGGCGGATTATGGGAGCTGGAGGGAAGATATGAAGAGTTAGGTTTAGAACATTCAGGAAGATTATTAGCTCAGAATATGCTCTCCCACTGTTAAAGCACCCCTCAAAACTCAAGTATATCCTTACTGTTATTTATGATAAACTAGCTATTACACCCCAACGCATGGCCTTATTGTGTGGGAGTAGAAATACGCTGGAATTGTGTGGGAAATACGTTTGGAGGTTACTAAGCACCATTACTTTAGATCTTCTGAAAATATGGTACCTACCTCCACCCAAGTCCAAAGGTTACTGCTTTGACAAATAAATGCAGCCATATCCTCTTAATGCGTACCTAGAAGAAAATATTTAAGAGCTTAATGTGCTTACTTCCAATTAAATGTGCATAGGATCACTGCTTTTGTTATTTTACTCAGTCCAAAAAGTAAATTGCTACTATAATACATACTCTGCATTTATACGGCACATTTCTGAAGTAGGTAATCCTTACAACCACCCTGCAAAGTGGTCAGTATCATTAACCCCATTTTAATTATTACATGGTATTTGGCCTCAATCCTGAGATGCAAGCTTAGCTACACCTTCACAGTATAATTCATCCAGATCTATTGTTCATAAATGCAAATTATAATCCATATTTCAGCTATAAGCAAACATCAGAAGAGTGGAGGGGATTTATTTATTTATTTATTTATTGTTTTTTGCTTTACCATTCCTTAACTATGTAGCCTGTCAATGCAACAGGTTGGTTAAAGATATTAAGGCATTTAAAGAGATCTTTAGCATGCTCCAGTGTGTGTGTGCATGCACTAACTCCGTGTTAGTGTTTGGTGTGTAGAACAAACATACGTGGCAACTGAAGATTTGTTCACTATAAAAGCTCTGTGGCTGGAATCCTATATACCGTATTTTTCGCTCTATAGGACGCACTTTTTCCCCTCCAAAAATGAAGGGGAAATGTGTGTGCGTCCTATGGAGCGAATGCAGGCTCCCTGGCTTCAGCGATAGCAAGGCAAAGCCTCCGAAGCCTGCGCTCCGGAGGCTTTGCGTTGCTTCCGCTGAAGCCAGGAGAGTCTGCTCTTTGAGGCTGGCGGTGGGGAAAGCAGCGCTTCCCCCATCGCCAGCCCCAGAGATCGGGGAGCAGCGGGAAGGCGAGCGATGCCTTCCCGCTACTCTCCAACCCGGGTTTGAGGCTGGCGGTGGGGAAAGCAGCGCTTTCCCCATCGCCAGCCCCAGAGATCGGGGGGCAGCGGGAAGGCGAGCGATGCCTTCCCGCTACTCTCCAACCCGGGTTTGAGGCTGGCGGTGGGGAAAGCAGCGCTTTCCCCATCGCCAGCCCCAGAGATTGGGGGGCAGCGGGAAGGCGTGCGACGCCTTCCCGCTACTCTCCAACCCGGGTTGGAGGCTGGCGGTGGGGAAAGCAGCGCTTTCCCCATCGCCAGCCCCAGAGATTGGGGGGCAGCGGGAAGGCGTGTGACGCCTTCCCGCTACTCTCCAACCCGGGTTGGAGGCTGGCGGTGGGGAAAGCAGCGCTTCCCCCATCGCCAGCCCCAGAGATCGGGGGGCAGCGGGAAGGCAGCGACGCCTTCCCGCTACTCTCCAACCCGGGTTTGAGGCTGGCGGTGGGGAAAGCAGCGCTTCCCCCATCGCCAGCCCCAGAGATTGGGGGGCAGCGGGAAGGCAGCGATGCCTTCCCGCTACTCTCCAACCCGGGTTTGAGGCTGGCGGTGGGGAAAGCAGCGCTTCCCCCATCGCCAGCCCCAGAGATTGGGGGGCAGCGGGAAGGCAGCGATGCCTTCCCGCTACTCTCCAACCCGGGTTTGAGGCTGGCGGTGGGGAAAGCAGCGCTTCCCCCATCGCCAGCCCCAGAGATTGGGGGGCAGCGGGAAGGCGTGCGACGCCTTCCCGCTACTCTCCAACCCTCCTGTGGGCTTTTGGGGGAGATGGGGGAATTCCCCCACCTCCCGCAAAAGCAGGCAAAAGCCGCGTGCTCTTTAAAGGGGCTCCGTGGCTTCTGCTGGCTTTTCTAGGAGGAAAGCCTTTAAAGAGCGCACAGCTCTTGGGGGCTTTTCCCCAAGGAGGGTGAAGGGACTGACTGGCCGAGTCCGTCCCTTCTCCCTCCTGTGGGCTTTTGCGGGAGATGGGGGAATTCCCCCACCTCCCGCAAAAGCCGTGCGCTCTTTAAAGGAGCTCCGCGGCTTTGCTGGCTTTTCTAGGAATTCCCCCACCTCCTAGAAAAGCCCGCAGGAGCCGCGCAGCCTTTAAAGAGCGAGCGGTTCTTGGGGGCTTTTCCCCAAGGAGGGAGAAGGGACTGACGGGCCGTTTCAGTCCCTTCTCCCTCCTGGTCGAAAAGCCCGCAGGAGTCACGCGGGGCTCCTGTGGGCTTTTGCGGGAGGTGGGGGAATTCCGCCACCTCCCGCAAAAGCAGGGAGAAGGTCTTGGAGTAGCGCACAGGCTGCGTGCAGCCTGTCCACTGCTCCCAGAGCTGGGGGGGGAAATCATATTTTTTCCTTGATTTCCCCCCTGAAAACTACGTGCGTCCTATGGTCCGGTGCGTCCAATCGTGCGAAAAATACGGTACTCGATACTGAACTCATTCTTTGAGTGTGAATCCTTTTATCAGCAAGCTCGGAGGAACCCAAAGATTTGCAGAAGTACAAAAACTCTTGCAGTCGGCTGGGGGGAAATCTGACAGGGATAGATCCCCCAAAACAGACCAACGAGGAATAAGTATACTCAGCTGCCATGGCATGCTGGCTGAAGGATGGGGAGGGAAATTGAGTGGAGTATTGTGAAAAAAGGCATGGCTGCTCGGCACCTTGCACAGGAGCACTCTGCACTGCAACACTTTGTTGCAGGCCCCATTTGTCCTATATTATACTTTTAATTCAGCTGAACTCACAGCCCAAACTATTGAAGATTCAGAAGCAAGTACCACCGACTGCAACGGACTACACAGTATTCAGCTAACCTTTACTCACTGGGAGACCCACTGACTTAAGTTAGGGTCCATGATTCCCAATTGAAAAGTTGGTTGAAGACCACCCCACTGAAACTTCCTACAAACGCAGCCTTAATAGCCAAAGTAAACATGACTGGATCACCAGTTTAAAAAGCCTTTTATATCAAACGCAAGACTTTTTTCCTCCTGGCAGGTGCTCATGGAGGTCTCTTGGGCGGCGGTGCCCCTGGAAGGGGACTGCAAAAAGAGCATGCAGCGGCTCCCCCCCCCAAAAAAAACCCCGCAGCAGGGCTTCCTTCTTCTGAGGTGAAGCGTGGCAATATCCTTCGACACCTAACGCGTGTCCAGAGTCCAAAATGACCGTGCGGACATCCCAATTTTGGGTTGGGATTATAACCCTAACCCCACCCGAGCAAACCACAGCGTCCTCTCCCCCCCCCCCCCCCACGAAACTCTGTGGGACATTTACCGAACCAGGGCCGGGGTAGCGTAGAAAAGCCCCCCCACGAAACAGTGTGTGTGGTGGGGAGGGGGCATTTTGTAGCCGAGAGGCCGCCTGCCCGTCGTGCCTCAGGCCAGGGCGCTTCCCCTCGGGCCGGGGCTGCTTTCTGCTGCCGGGATGCCGCCGCGGCTCCGGCAGGGGGCGCTGCCATGGGGCCTTTCCCGGCCGCCTCTGACCCATCCCGGCCGCCTTAGCTCTCCTCAGGCTCCGGGCCCGGCCGCCGCTGGAGGCTCCTGGGCCTCCTGAGGGAGCAGCGGGCCAGCGAAGGCGTCGCGGCGGCGGGAAGCGAGCGGCAGCGAGGCCTGCGGCCCGGGACCATGTTCACCAGCACCGGCTCCAGCGGGCTGTGTAAGTACCGCTGCCCTGGGTTGGGGGACGGAGGGAAGGGGCAAGGCAGGCGGCCGCCCTCCGGAACCCGGCTCTCCCTTTCCCCTTCCCCGGCTCCGCTCTCCGGGCGCCCGCGCGGAGTCTCCTCCCTCTTCCGCTCTCCTCGGCCCTCCCCAACCCCGAAACCCGCTGGCCGCCACCCGGCGGGGGGACGTTTCCAAGAGCCGCGCAGGCCCGGCCCGACGCTTCGTTAACAAGAAAGGATCACTCCCCCCCGTGTCGCAGTTTTTGCGCGTGTGCACGGCGCCAGCTCGGAACGCGCGTTAGCCGGATCGCGAGTCCGCCTTTAGTGGGTACCTAGAGTCCCAGGAAGTTCGCATTGCAATAATAATAATAATAATAATAATAATAATAATAATAATAGAAGAAGAAGAAGAACTTTTTTCTAGAAAAATAGGTGCAGGTACTCACCATGAAGTTGTTATAGTGTGTGTCACAATTTTTAACCAAAGAAAGAGAGGTGCCTGTACTCACCATGAAGTTGTTACAATAAGTGTCACAATTTTTAACCAAAAAAGTGTCACACTTTTTAACAACAACAAAAAGTGCTGGTACTGCATATCCTTGAGTATCCACTGGGGGGGAAAGTGATGATGATATACTTTTATTATTTATACCCTGCCCATTGGGCTGGATTTCCAACACATATAACACCGTCAAACATAAAAAAAAACTTCCCGATACAGGGCTGCCTTCACATGTCTTCTCAAAGTTCTAAAAGAAAGATCTTGTCGTTGAAAGATGCAACTCTTTGGTTTTTGCTGCAACGGGCTTAACCCTCTGGAATGAGCATATTACTATTATTTATTTTATTTATTGAATGGCTATACTGGCCTTCATTCGAGAATCGCAGGGAGGTTTACAATATCAAAAAACACACAAAACAAAACACAAAAATACATGACATAGTAACAAACGAAAACAGTAACTCCCCACAGTTTAAAAGGCCATAGATTCTCCAATTAAGTGAAGTTCAGAGAGACATACTTCCAAATAAGTGTGCACAGGGTGGCAGCAACACATTTGATTGATTGATTGATTGATTAATTGCCCACCTTTCAACATAAGATCTCAGGGCAGGTTACAGCATTAATAACAATTAACAACTTACAACAGCTATAAAAATAAATACGAGGTGGGTCCTAAAAACATACACTTCAAGTGTTAAAAGCCAGGGGTAAAAAAGTGTGTTATTCCACATTTCCTCCAAGGCAACGCTTATGGTTTCTTCCGTCTTATCTTCAACAGCAGTCCTGTGCAATAAGTTAGGCTGGGACACAGCGATTGGTCTGAAGTCATTCAGTCAGTGTCATCGTTCAGGGAATTGAACCTGAACCTTCCTGCACCTAAAGCTACAATCCTGAAACCTCTAGCACTTAACTTCTGAATAGACAGGGTTAGGATTGTGTTGCAATAATATAACCATCGCAGTGCACTCCCTCCTCACCCTTGACTCACAATGGCCTTAGCAGGGAAATTGTTTCCCACCATGTGTTCATGTTAATAATACGTTGTAAATCTGTGTGTTTTCTATATCTGACTGCATGTAAACGACAGCGCAGAGTGAAACTGTAGAATTCACTTCAACAAGACGTGATGGCCAACAATTTAGATGCCTTTAAAGTGAGACTGGATAATGCTGTCAATAGCTGCTGGTCATGATAAGTGTATACTACTTTCAGGATCAGAAGCAATGTGCCCCAGGATATCATCTGCTGAGGAACAACAGTGAGAAATGGCTGTTGCCCTCATGTCCTGTCTGTGGACTTCTCATAGGCATCTGGCCAGCTGCTGTCGAAAACAGCATGCTAGATTAAAAGGAGCTTTGGTCTTACCCGGGACTGTTTCTAGCTGCACTCAGCTAGTTGAGTTACACATTTTTGTTCTTCCGTTGTGGTTATGGCACAACTGGAGTCTGGACTGTGTAAGAATGAGCTGTGTTGGCCAACTTAATATAGTATAGGGATGTTTTACCTGATGACTGGATGACTTGTAAGAATGTGGGAAGAGCATTAAACCTTAACACGAACTTTCCCTTAACATTCTCCTCTGCCTCCTGTTGCATGAGTTCAAATTCCACCCCTTTACCAGTAGGATACACAGATAATGCACATTAAATAGCACCTGTGGTCGAGACTGCATCAACTAGTTAGAGCAAGACCAAGTATTATTGCAGAGCAGTTGTTGTCCAGTCTCTGAACCCTTGAGTTTAAATCGGGTGGGGAGCTATGGGCTTCATGATATTGTTGAAGTCTAGCTCCCATAACCCCAGCCAACTTGGCCAATAGTCATGCAATATTATGTTGAGCCAGCTTGGCCAATAGCTGTGCAATATTATGTTGAGTTGCATTGCAAAATTATGTGGAGGGCCACAGTTTCCCCACCCCTTGTTTAGATAATTTGGAAAGAGTGCCATATACTCAATATTGTTGTTTTAAAAAGAAGATTGTGATTAGAAATTATATTTAAAATGCTTGCTATTTGTTCAAATTAGGATTCCCCCCCCCTTTAATCCTTTTCATTCAAGTGAAGCGTGGAGTGCTGAACTCTTTCAGTGTAGCAGAGGTGGAGTTCTCTGTTTCTCTTCTGTACCCAACATAGAAAGAGGGCTATTGGAGCAGGCAAGCCCCCTCTTCCCCACCTAGCATAGGAATGCAGTGAGTTGCTGGAGGGGAAGACAAATAGTAGGTGAATAGGGCAGTGCATACAGGTGTTTTAAAGATTACAGCCTTTGTTTTAATTCCTGCATTTTGTTCAACATGCAGAAAACTTCAGACTTCAAAATAAATATATCCATTAACAGATAGATGGCAGGCAAGACCAATCTTTGAACTTTTTTTTTAAGTGTATCATATGTGTCACAGTACTTGCAGTATCTCTTAATTTAACCAGTTTTTCTGAAGGAATTGAAAAAGACAGATGCCTTAAATCAAGGTTAGCCAGATGTTGTTGGACTACAATACCTATCATCCTGACCATTAGTCATGCTGGCTGGGGCTGATGGGACTTGTAACCAAAATATATTGAGTGACCAAAACCAGGGCCTTCGGGGGGGGGTGTCTACCTGGTGCTTTATTAAAGTAAATTTTACAGTCATTTGGCTTTAAAAATGCTCTGAGGGTATAGGAGACACTAAATTAGGTCGCCAGTTAGTTTCATGGCAACCATGCCTCCTGCCTGATGCTTATAATGTGATTATAATGTGAATTTTTGGGCTTTGAGGACTAATTTCTCCCTCTCCCAAAAATATTTTTGGTAGTGAAGGGAGAATGAGCTGACAATTTATGCTGTCAAAAAATCTTCATTGACCCCTAGTATTCTTAGGAAGGTCCTTTTTAAGAATACTTGAATGCTTGCTTTTCTTGAGTTGTGGACTCCTAATGCCAAATCATTGCTGCTATAAATGAGTTCAGGATTTTATAAACTTATTAGGCAATTTGAATATTTTAAAAATCCAGGTAATGTGAACAGGCACTTTTAGCAGCAGTATTTTTGCTGCTGATAAGTAAAGGTTTTATACTGATCTACCGAACAATTTCATAGCGCCACACAACTTTATTATACCTTTAAAACTGACATGCATTATTATTTTAAAACATTTTCCTGACGACATTTTGCTTGCAAAGACATCTGATGATTGAACAGACAGCTGTACTTTCCACTGTGGGTAACTGTCACGTTTAGGTGTTGGTTACAGCTGTGGCTACTCTACCTTGTGATAAAAGTAAAAATAGCCAAATACTCACTTCCTGTATGCTAAAGTTTTAGATGTCTAAAAGAAACACAGATGACCAAGTACGGGTGAAAGGTTTGCATCTATATACTGTATACTGCAGGGTCTGAGTCTATATAATGAGATCTTGGGGCGCAAGCCTGATCAATGTGTGTGGCAGCCCTGTGCTGCCCAGATAACACGAGTCTCCTCTTGGCCTTGCTGATATGGCCCAAAAGAAAGCAAAGAGATATGTTTGGCAGCAGCTTGCTTACAGGAGTTGCCAGAAGGAACTTACAAGCCTCTGTCCAACCACCTTATGGAATCCACTCTGCATTTGTGTAGGGTTTACTCTTTAGCCTTTTCTTCTCCTGACACAAGGCAGTGAAGGTTTAAGATCAGAGTTTTCCTTCTCCTAGTTTTCCTTCTCAGGTTGACAAGCCCCACCTGCCCATCGTTTCTCTCTACAGCATGTGCAGAAGCAGTCTTCTGGACCATTGGACCCCATATTGGTCTTGTCAATGTGCCAGAGTCTGTCTTCACATGCAGGGGAAGTCCCTAACTCACTGAGGGTTTGAGACCCATCGGCAACCTTCACCTGGTTTATCCAGTCAGTTGAAACTGTTTTCCAGGGTGTGGCTGCTGTCGTATGCTGACAACTTTTAGCAGCCACTGGTGAGAGCTGAGTGCAGGGTAGGGACCAAAGTTGTACAAACGACCCCAGAAGGAGCACAATGTGTCCCCCACCAGAGGTACTATCCCCCCCCCCAGCACCCCATCCACCCCAATCCACAAACAAATTAAAAACAAACATACATAAAACCACCATTAAAAACAAAGATAAACTGAATCAAATTAAAGCTTATGTTCGTAGTCCTCTCAATCAAAATAACAGATCTGGCGCACCAGCACCACAAACACATTGATCCAGGTCATAGTCACAATTTTTACATTGGATTACAACAAGCTGCTAACAAATCGCAGAATGCATCTATGGACACGGAGATGACCTATGATTTGGTGGTGGTTTTGATGGAATACCTTGCGAAATAAAATTATGAGACTACATAAGGATCTGTGTCTTGGGTGTATGTTTTTGTGCCATGGTATTGTTGGAATGCACCAGAGCTGCGATTTTTATGTCTTTGGTCAGTGAAGACAGATGTAGTCTGTGATGTGATAGCGGTGAGGGGGCAGGATGAGAGAAAATTGTGAAATTTTAAAAGGGTCCAGTTTACTGTATTTTGTGTGTGTGCGTGTGCACATGTGTACATGCACACCTTCTGTGGCACCCCATTTCCCCCCGATTCCTGTGGCCCAACATTTTCTCCCCCAGGTGCTCCCTTTCCCTCCTACCCTTTCAGTCACTTTCTCTTTAGTTGTTTGGAGCCTTGGAAAGCACCTAGAAATGAAAGAAGAAGTAGGAAAAAGCATTGCTCTTCCAACTTCTTCCATCAGCTGTACATATTTTTTTGGGGGGGGAGGGAGTGTGAAGGTAAACACTCTCACTATCTGATCACAAAGGGGACAACGAGCAAGAAGCGAGGGTGCTCAGAGGCTCTTGGGCACCAGGGGAAGTCCTCAAGGAAGCGCACTGCTGTTCCCACGGGCACCACATTGGCAACCCTGGACCTAATGCACATGTAGGTAAATGAGTGTGCATTAACACACTTGGTGGTGGCAGCCTGCTACTTCATATTGCCTGCCCCACAGCCAGCAGATCTTGGGATATGTTTCAACACATAAAGTATACAGAGTGAAGTAAGAGCCTATTGGTAAAATCTTCAAAAAGTAGTATAAGCACACATAGCATAACATGCTAGAGCTCCATTGGGTCTCCTCTCCCTCACCCATCATCTGATTCAACAGCTGACTGCCTCGGGAACATGTGAGAAACAAGGCTTATTCCATCAGCTCTGTTGAAGACAAGCCCCATCAGGCACCTCCTGTTCCTGAACCATCTCTGTTCTAGCTGGTCGAAAGAATTAAGAAACTGGTGCCTGCATTTGCTTTTCCCCTTCTCCCGGTCCCTCTTCCCTGATGTGATTGTAAGCCTGCAGACAGGGACTCCTCTTGTTTTGATTAGAATCACAGAATTGTAGAGTTGGGTCATCAAGTCCCTGCAATGCTGCCCTGGATGGGCTCAAACCAACAACCATCTGCTATGCTCTATTGTATGTAATTTGATTGTATGTAAGCTGCTCTTGTAGGGACGCGGGTGGCGCTGTGGGTTAAACCACAGAGCCTAGGACTTGCCGATCAGACGGTCGGCGGTTCAAATCCCTGCGATGGGGTGAGCTCCCGTTGCTCTGTCCCTGCTCCTGCCAACCTAGCAGTTCGAAAGCACGTCAAAGTGCAAGTAGATAAATAGGTACTGCTCCGGCGGAAAGGTAAACGGCGTTTCCGTGTGCTGCTCAAGTTCTCCAGAAGCGGCTTAGTCATGCTGGCCACGTGACCCGGAAGCTGTACGCCGGCTTCCTTGGCCAATAAAGCGAGATGAGCACCACAACCCCAGAGTTGGCCACAACTGGACCTAATGGTCAGGGGTCCCTGGACCTTTACCTTTAAGCTGCTCTGGTAGTCCTTTTGGCCGATGAGCCTGTACAAATGCTATAATATGAATAAAGAATAGCATGCTCATGAAATAAGTAAGAGCTGTTAGACAGTGGAATGGACTTCCTTGGGAGGTGGTGGACTCTCCTTCATTGGGAGTTTTAAAGCAGAGGTTGGGTCTCTGTCATGGATGCTTTAGTTGATATTCCTGCATTGCAGGGGGTTGGACTAAATGACCCTTGGGACCCCTTCCAACTCTACAATTCTATGATTCTGTGATTCTAAGAAATCAATAAAATAAAATTACTGCGTATGTTTCTGTTTAGTTGGTTTCTTCACGTTCGTTTTCATAAGAGTGTCACATTCCTACAGACTCAAAGTGGGGAAAAGATTGAAGATGAGTATTACGGTCTTGGACCGAACTTGGATGAAATAAGGTTTCATTTGTTATGTTTCATTTGAATCATAAATCAGTTTTATGTGGTGAGAGCCAGTGTGGTGTAGTGGTTAAGAGCGGTAGTCTTGTAATCTGGGGAACCGGGTTTGAGTCTCCACTCCTCCACATGGAGCTGCTGGGTGACCTTGGGCTAGTCACACTTCTCTGGAGTCTCAGCCCCACTCACCTCACAGAGTGTTTGTTGTGGGGGAGGAAGGGAAAGGAGAATGTTAGCCGCTTTGAGACTCCTTAAAGGGAGTGAAAGGCGGGATATCAAATCCAAACTCCTCTTCTTCTTCTTTTATAAGTAATGGGAATTAATATCATTTAATTTGGATTGGGAAGCATTCTTGTTCTTTAATCTGTTTTCAGAAATATTATTGTAACTGGAACATTTTATTATCTATTTTTGTTTTGTTTTAAAGATAAAGCACCTCTGTCAAAAGGCCTCTTAATAATACCGAGCACTCTCTCACTTCTGTTGGCTCTGCTCTTTCAACATTATCAGAAGTTCTTCACATACAATCTGCAAGCAGTAAAAGAGGAATTTCAGGTAAGCCATAAGTCATTTGTAAGAATTCATATGTATAACTTTAAAGGTCAGGAATTCCGCAACCTGGATCTTAATATATATATGGATTCTAAGCCAAATGGAATCTTAACGCACAACACTTGGGAAACGTAACTAATAGGAAAGCAAGTCTCTTATGTCAAATGTAGGAAGTTAGCAGCGGCTGCAACAGAGGACCCACATTGGGGGAAAGGCTTTTTGCTCTGCCCATTTCATTCATCCATGAGTTAAGTGCCTTCTTGCGTAATTGTTCTTCCTTCAGTGATGTCAATCCAGTCCTGTAAGTCTCAGTTTAAAGGTCCAAAGGTCATATTAAATTAGAGATGCAGCAATAGCTTTGTTGCTGGGGGATTATGTCACTGGGGTGGAGGGAATCCCCGTGTTGCCTCAAGCATGCATTCCAGAGGAATGTAGGGATACTGGCTAGTATCAAGACAAAGTGAGTGCAGCCTCAAAACACTGAACACAGTCTGCCAGGCTTGCTACAAAAACTGAGCTGTGGTGTTGCAGGAGGTGAAGTGCTGGAGCCCAGCTGCTGAGAACTCCAGTTGCTCTGACTTACCGGTACTTGGGTGGGTGCATACATACTGATCGTGTATGTATGCATATCTCTGCTTCTCATGCATATTTTTATGAAAACGCAGTTATGGGGGCTGTTGACCACAGCAGCAATGTGGGAGGTGATTAATTGCTTTCTCACCCGTGAGGGGAAAAGAGAGAGTTATTGGGGGCGGATTGTTGCTGCTGGAACACTTGAATGTCAAAATCTCAGATCCTTTTTGCTCAAAGAGAAAGAGAGAGGGAGAGGAAATGATGGCTGTTTGTTCTGTGCTGATAGCATTGCTATTATTGGGAGGCATGATCAACGACTGAGTAACCACAATAAATGTTATTGGAATACACTGCTTGCTTTTTTAAAAAAATACTCCAATCATGAGTATCTGAACCCTGATCACTATAAATCTAAAATATCTTTTGACACACACCCCTAAATTTGAAATG
This sequence comes from Podarcis filfolensis, assembly GCF_964270895.1. NCBI lineage: Eukaryota > Metazoa > Chordata > Lepidosauria > Squamata > Lacertidae > Podarcis > Podarcis filfolensis. The sequence goes on from NC_139607.1 coordinate 21,621,026, forward strand.
CCATGTCTGATTTTCCACTCAGTGTATTATTGCCATTCTAAATCAATTTGACAAAAGACCTATATTAAGACGATTGGTTTACAGCTCATGAAACTTGAATTCTTTGCATGGTTTTGGATTTTCACTGAGTAAAAGAGGATTCTTGTATTTTTAATAGTTGTGTGGCAAGCAGAAAATCATCAGGTGAGGGATTTCCTACTATAGAAATAATTTATAGGAAAATTCACCTGTTGACTTCTGCCTCCTGGGCATTTCTTGCTTGTGTGTGAGCCTGATTTCTTTTGGGGCTCTCCAACACACCTTTGAAAGAGGATACATGTTTGCACATGGCACACAATGCATACAAATTTGATGGAAATTGTCCTTTTTAAAATGAATGGGGTGAAGGATGCAATCTATAGCATATTCAGCCCAGAAAATCCTGTTGGGCATGCAGTCTTCTACCGTCCACATTCTTACATAACACCAAACCATGATTTAGGATGAAAATGCTGGCTTCCAGAGAGAAATTACAGCCACTTTTTCCTCTCTTATTGTTGGCATGACAGCTAAACCAAGGTTTGTTTTAATGTGTCATCTGAGCACAAGATTATGGTTAAGCTCTCTCCTTCTTAACTACAAACTTCGATTGAGCTACATTTGGACGCTTCCAGTAAGCCAGTGCTTGGCTTTCCATGATATGCTAACCAGGCCACTGTCAGTATGCATCCTAGTATCTGAGTCTGGAGAAAGGAAAGTAATGTTTGGGGGAAGAATGTAGAGAGATGAGCACCAGGCAGGTGGAGGGAAGTGTTTCTCTACCAGCATGACATTTTTGCTCTTTAAATAAGATGCTAATCCCCACCCCCTACGGAACCACAAGACACAGCCTTGCAGCTGTACCGTGTCATGTGGACCGTAATGTGAAATGGGTATATGATGTTTAATCTTGTTGGAACAAGAAAAAAAGTTGATGATGATGTAATAATAATAATAATAATAATAATTCTTTATTTATACCCCGCCCATCTGGCTGGGTTTCCCCAGCCACTCTGGGCAGCTTCCAACCGAATATTAAAAACAATACAGCGTCAAACATTAAAAACTTCCCTAAACAGGGCCGCCTTCAGTTGTCTTTTAAAAGTAAAATAGTTGTTTATTGCCTTGACATCTGCTGGGAGGACGTTCCACAGGGCAGGCGCCACTACCGTGAAGGCCATCTGCCTGGTTCCCTGTAACCTCACTTCTCACAGCGAGGGAACCACCAGAAGGCCCTCGGAGCTGGACCTCAGTGTCCAGGCTGGATGATGGGGGTGGAGACGCTCTTTCAGGTATACTGGGCCGAGGCCGTTTAGGGCTTTAAAGGTCAGCACCAACACTTTGAATTGTGCTCGGAAACGTACTGGGAGCCAATGAAGATCTTTCAGGACCAGTGTTCTATGGATAGAAATATCTGTAGCAAACCTCTGTGGGTACAGAGTGCGGACACAGTCATTTATTTCCTTTTGTGGTTTGTCTTTAAAAGGGGATCCAGGATAATAACTTGTTCCAGCAATAGCAGTGTCCTTGCTAGAAGGTTTTCTTTTGCTCTCTATTAACATTTTATGGCCTTGTATGTATTATGGCTTTATAGTGCTATGGACCATTGGTTCTCAAAGTACAGAGCAAGCTACGTTAGGTACGTGCACTGGAATTGTATCTAGTGTGCCTTGAGTTGACATGCAGTTTATAAGACGAAAGTTGAAAACGTGTTCATATAAGCAACTTTTTCTTTTAAATTATCTTACCAAAAGAACAATTGGCATTTGGGACATATTCATGCATATTCATGTGTTTTCTGCTACTTTCAGGTTTGGAGACTTGTATGTGGGAGAACAGTATGTCTTGATCTCAAAGACACATTCTGTAGCAGCTTGCTCATCTACAACTTCAGGATATTTGAAAGAAGATATGGCAGCAGAAAATTTTCTGTAAGTTCCAGTTCTGTTTCCTCTCACGTTTTTACATCTTCATGCTTTGTATCTTACTCCCTGTCGGCAAACTTAGTGCAAAACATGTTAAGGGTGCTGGGAATTGTATCACTGTGTTTAGGTAGACCAAAGTTGGGAGCTGAAGTATTTGCTCTCCGGATTATGATCTCTTTCGCCACTTTCTTCTCTTCTGTCTAAAATCCAGAAAACTAAAAATCGTCTTTAGACCTTAGAAAAGTCTTTTAAAGACGGTGTGCACCTCAAGCCTGTGGGAAGATGTATTAAGTTTGTGATTCTGAGCATTTGTGTTCCTCTTTTTCAGTCATTTTTGCTGGGCTCCTGGATGCTGTCAGTATTGTTTGATCTCCTCCTTGTAGAAGCTGTTGAATATTCTTTTGGCCTCACCATCAATAGTTTGCCGTCGGGATTGTAAGTACCGCAGCTTGTTAAGGGGTTTGCTGAACTCTGGGTACCTTAAATATGGTTTTAAGGGATGTAGTTAGTACAGTTTTAAGTCTTATAAGGAAATGCATTTCTTTTATTCGTTACTTCTCAGCATCCTGTTCCACACTCTACTAACTGATCATGCACACCTACACAAAACTGAAACGTGTTAAGATTATAGATATTAATATTTTGTGAGGGAAAGTTTATAACTAGCCCACCATCACAGATATTTGTTCTGATGTTCCTTTGTTGATCATGAGCTATATATACTAGTATGTATGTTTGTATGTACACATGAGGCCTGATTGGCCAGTGAGCAATAAACTTTGCTACTTACAACTGAAATTGTTTTGAGGGGAAAACCTTGTATTGTAAGATAAGAAGTGTTAGCTTGGTCATCTGGGCACTGGGGGGGGTGTTTGTTTTCCTCTTGCTATTAAGAGTGAAGCAATGGGAATGCTTCATTTGCCCTCACTGATACCCTCGCATAGCCAAATTTTATTGGCTATATGTCACTTTTATTATACAGCACCCAATTGGCTGGGATCCTGCACTGAATAAATTGGGGTCATTGAATAAATTATTTTGATTTGGAAAAAAGAGAGAAGGAAGCCCAGGCGACAGCAGGTGATGAATTATGGCTGCTAACATATATGAAAAAGACGAATTGTTTTCATGAACATGGCCACTTTTGAAATGGAAATCAAGTTTCATCAAAAAGTCCATTCAAAGTTTCTTGAAAAGCTGTCTTTCTTTATTTGTGTGTATGTGTGTGTGACTTTAGATACATAAAATTGATAGCATGTGCCTTATTTTGTGTAAGTTTGTAAGTACAGTGGAACCTCGGGTAACAGACGCTTCAGGTTATAGATGCTTCAGGTTACAGACTCTGTTAACCCAGAAATAGTACCTTGGGTTAAGAACTTTGCTTCAGGATGAGAACAGAAATCGTGCTCCAGCGGCACGGCGGCAGTGGGAGGCCCCATTAGCTAAAGTGGTGCTTCAGGTTAAGAACAGTTTCAGGTTAAGAACGGACCTACAGAACAAATTAAGTTCCTAACCTGAGGTACCACTGTACTTTTATTCAATTCAAAAACAGCTGGGAGTATAAGCTACACATATTAAGTACAGTGGAACCTCGGTTTTCGAACGTAATTCGTTCCAGAAGACTGCTCGGCTTCCAAAATGTTCAAAAACTGAGGATCACTGGACTGGCTGCAAAGTCGGGGGAGGGGGGATGAAAAATGTGCCTCAGAAGCTGTTCAACTTCCGAGGAATATTTGAAAACTGGAGCACTTCCAGGTTTTCGGCGTTCGGGAGCAAAACATTCGAGAACAGAGCCATTCGAGTTCCGAGCTTTGACTGTATACTGAATTTTCTATTTCTGTTTCTCAGAAGGCCACAACTTGGGGGGTTGGGAGGGCTGATAAGTGCTGCATCAGGAATGTAAAACAGCAGAACCCTTGTAATTTTTTTTTGCCAATGAGCTGTAAAGTGCAGTAGGTTCAAAGAGAGCACTGACATGTTTTGTGTAGTAGTAGCAGTGAAATCTGGGACGCGGGTGGTGCTGTGGTCTAAACCACAGAGCCTAGGGCGTGCCAATCAGAAGGTCGGCGGTTCAAATCCCTGCGACGGGGTGAGCTCCTGTTGTTCAGTCCTAGCTCCTGCCAACCTAGCAGTTCGAAAGCACGTCAAAGTGCAAGTAGATAAATAGGTAGCGCTCTGGCGGGAAGGTAAATGGCGTTTCCATGCGCTGCTCTGGTTCGCCAGAAGCGGCTTAGTCATGCTGGCCACATGAACCAGAAGCTGTCTGCAGACAAACGCCAGCTCCCTCGGCCTATAGAGCGAGATGAGCACCGCAATCCCAGAGTCGTCCGCGACTGGACCTAACGGTCAGGAGTACCTTTACTTTTAGTTGCGAAATCTTCCTTTTTGATGATAAACTGATAATACTTATACCAGATTTGGAAGTAAAGGCTATTACATTGCACTAACAGAAAGCAATAGAAAGCCCCAAAGATTTGTTATGGTACTTAAAAGTTCCTTTCAGGTTTGCCGTAAAGATTTGTATTTTATATTCAGATACTATCATGTTACTATACTTTGTTGTTATTTTTATAATTAGCAAAAGGCCCTTCAATTTGACAGGCTGGACTATTTTTGTTTTCGTTTGGGAGGGTTCCACCCTGTCCATATCAGAACCGCTGCAGAAACAAAATGCTTTTTGTCCAAGGTTGTTGTTGTTAAATAAATTTGTATACTGCCCTTCATCCGAAGATCTCAGGGCAGTTCACAGCATGCAAATACAAAATAAAACACAAAATACACAGTGAAAACAAAACCAAAACAATTTAAACAAACACATCTAAAAAGACATAGAATGTGAATCAGCCAAAGGCATGGTTGGAGAGGAATGTTTTCACCAGGAACCTAAAGGCGTATAATGAAGGCACCAGGCGAGTCTCCCTGGGGAGAGAATTCCACAAATGGGGAGCCACTGCAGAAAAGACCCCTTCTCGTGTTTCCACCCTCTGGACCTATCATGAAGGAGGTACACACAGAAGGGCCTCAGATATTGATCGCAGTTCCAAGTTGATTCATATGGGGAAAGGTGAACCTTGAAGTGCTGCGGTCCTGAGCTGTTTAAGGTTCTTCTCAATGCATTGCAAGAATGAAGCCTTCAGCATTACAAACTTTGTTGCAGCCAGGGGCACAGTGCTGGCTTCCATGCTTGTTTGCTTGTGTGGAAGTCTTTGCCTCTTGCTCTTATTTTGGCAGGCGCAAATAACAGGTTAGGCAGTATCAGTTGTTATTACTTAAATGTTTATTGCAGGTGAAAACTTGATTTTGAAATACAGAATTCTACAGGCTTTTATTTCAAAATAAGGAATTCTACAGTTTCCCCCTTTCCACGCCTCCCCCCTCTTGCATGTGTGTGGCAATCCTATAAACACTGGAATAATACAATTTTCAACCAAGTTTCAGATTTTGTAATTCCAGAAAGATAACATAATCTTTACACCCAAGCAGCAAAGATAATAAAATTATAAGGAAACAGGTATAAAATTGAATTTATTTAATAAGCAGGAGTCTCATTGCATGTCCAAATAGGCTAACCTCTTTTTTCAGAGTGGAAACCATTTCAGAAAGGAATGGTAGTTATTTCTTTCTTCTTTGACATTTTCCATTTGTTCTTAAAGTTTTGCTATACTTTCTTGTGCTCTGTTGAATACTATTCAAGTATTTATTGACAGTTTTTTATATCATCTCACTGTTGATATTACTTAATGACCTCATGCTTCCAGATCGTATACTTTTCCTTCGTACGCTTCGAAGATAATTACGATAAAGCATGACACTGATCACTCGGGCCTGAAATTGTTTAGAAACAAGATAGTACAAAATTACGTCTAGACATGTGCTGAGATTCATGAGAAAGGTGGTAAATGCTCCCCATGGGTTGTAACTTACAGGTCCATGCTGGAGCATCAGAAATGCAAAACAAATGTGAAAAGGCACAAAACACACAAGCACTTGGACAATCAGTGTCACAATAATTCTGATGGACCTCTCTTTAGCCTTTGGTTTCAGCTTGGAAGTTCTTCCACGAACGAGACTGTGAATGATGACTAGGTAACAACCAATCATGATAAATAGAGGGATCAAGAAGAAAAGAATCAGTCGAGAAAGATTTAATACATTGACTTCCTTTAGGTAGATAATATCCATCATCTTAATGCAAGTGGTGAAGTTTGACGTTCTGTCTGGATCAGAATCTAAGAACAACAGTGGAGAAGATGTTGCCAGAGTCGTTATCCAAAGGCCTATGCAGGCTGTCAGAGCTTTGGTTGTGTTCTTGAGTCCCTTAGCATGTTTGGGCTGCACAACAGCCAGATATCTATCCACGCTTATAAAAGCTAGCAGCCATAGAGCGATGCTGGGGTAAAAAATTGTAAACGCACTAAGAACCTGGCAGAAGACATCTCCAAAGATCCAAGACCGTTTGCCATAGTAAAGCATCCGAAAAGGCAAGGAAAATATAAAAAGCAAGTCAAGCAATGCAACGTTCATCATGTATATAGTTATCGTTGTTCTCTTCTTGGTGGTACAGCTGAAGACCCAGAGAGCCGTGACGTTAACAAATAAGCCAATTGTGAAAATAAAGCTGTAGAAGACAAGCGATGAAATTCTGTACTCTTCAGGATGGTCGCTTCCAGACATTGCAATTAGATTTTGATTGTAGTTATTCACAACTTACAACATGATACCTAAAAACAAAACAGATCAATGATAAATTAAGTCGCACAATCAGTCAGGTCAGTTTGCAATGGGGAAGATGCATTTGGAACCGGGCAGTCCCGTGCTTGCATTTCACTGGGGAGAAAGTGGTTTCTCTTAAAACGTTGCATGTTAAACTTCGGCTGACCATAACCTCTGATGTGCTAGCTTAGTTTATAGACCCATGAGATCTTTATAAGTTACAAATGACCCCTTGAAATTCTGTAAAACGCTGATGCTAATGCAAAATGGGCAGGTGGGTGGAGCGGGGCAGAGAAATCAGCCACAGCAAAGCAGTTTTTCATAGAATTGTAGGGTTGGAAGGGATCCCAAGGGTCATCGAGTCCATCCCCCTGAAATGTAGAAGGTTTAAGAGAAGGAACATGGTCTGTAATAAGTTTCTACCTCCATTCAGCAACTCTAGGTTAACTGCTTTTATTTTAAAAAATTAAAATGTCATTTTCTCCCCTCTGTGATCTGTGCAAGGTTTGTGCAGAAAGTCATGATTGTTAGCCTGAAGAATTAGCACATAATTTTATATCAGAAGGTAGCTCATTCGTTTTTTTTATAGTTATAAAGGTGATTTAGAGAACTAAATATATATATCTTTGAAAAAAATAAACATGAACGTACTATGTTGAGCCTCTACAAGGGAGCCCAGTGGAGAACAATTATTTATCTAACCATCCTTTTGTGCATTTTATGTATACACATAATTTTCTTCGGGGTTTGGCTTTTACCTAGAGATCAGTGAGACCAGAACATGCTGAAAAAGGCAGATCATGACTTCATTCCTGGTAGTGCAACAGGAGTGGGAGAGGAGTGAAGCATCTGCATGTGCATTAGCTGTGTGTCCACATTTAAACATAGTTTAAACTATGGTTTAAAGTGATGTGCAAATCATGCCAATGACTATTGTTTAGGGAAAAAAACACAAACAAGTTTTTTAGAGAAGTAACTTTATAATAACTATATTGTAGAGCATGGGTAGGCAAACTAAGGCCTGGGGGCCGGATCCGGCCCAGTTGCCTTCTAAATCTGGCCTGCGGATGGTCCAAGAGTCAGGGTGTTTTTACATGAGTAGAATGTGTGCTTTTATTTAAAATGCACCTCTGGGTTATTTGTGGGGCCTGCCTGGTGTTTTTATATGAGTAGAATGTGTGCTTTTATTTAAAATGCATCTCTGGGTTATTTGTGGGGCATAGGAATTTGTTCATCCCCACCCCACCCAAAAATATAGTCCGGCCCCCCACAAGGTCTGAGGGACAGTGGACTGGCCCCTTGCTGATACATTTTGCTGAGGAAGGGAACTAGAGGAAGGGTGGACTAACTTCAGTTTTGTAGACTCTGCTTGAATCTTACTGGAATCTCCCAGGGCATGCTAGAATCTACAAAGCAGGAATGCATTTTCATGGTTTCTGCATTGGCTCTGACATAGTGAGTCCTGTGGTGAGTCTAAGCATTCTTTCTTGATTAAGAACTTAAGAATGCATTGACTTGAATCAGACCAGGGCTGGCCTAGTTTAGCATAATTATTATTATTACTACTACTACTACTACTACTACTACTATTATTTGCAGAAATTCCAGGTACCAACAGGTGGTTCACTAGAAACTGGCTAAGGGTTCATCAGTAGTCCATGATCCCCCACCCTCGTTACAGAGAAATGCTGAGCATTTCACTAATTATCAAATGTGCTGTTGTTGCCTAAAGAGCATAAAGAGTAGGCTGTTGTGCAAGAGCAATTGCTTGGTATTTATTAATATTGCAGAATTAACAACAGACAAAAATATTTCCTCAATATTCAGTGGGTTTTCTCATACACAATGTGTTAATGCAAACTCATTTTACAGTGTTACCTCGGGTTACATATGCTTCAGGTTACAGACTCTGCTAACCCAGAACTTTGCTTCAGGATGAGAACAGAAATCGTGCTCCGGCGGCGCGGCAGCAGCGGGAGGCCCCATTAGCTAAAGTGGTGCTTCAGGTTAAGAACAGTTTCAGGTTAAGAACGGACCTCCGGAACGAATTAAGTACTTAACCCGAGGTACCACTGTATTTGCTGTAAGTGGCAAAGTCTGAACAACGTATTTATGCATCGTTACTCATGTCAAAGAATGACCATATCTCCCTCCTCCTCCAGTATGCTCATATCTGAAATAAGAAGATGTGGTTGAAAGTAGAGGGAAGTAGATTGAAAAACTCTGCAGTCTTTTGGCAGCAGATAATTTGAAAGAGGAAGTTCTGAACATGGTAAAAGAGAGTCTTTTTACTTTCTTTCAGTCTCTTGGGTGGGTTGCCAGTGCCTTGTTGCTTTGCAGCTCCCCACACCCTCCCTGTTTTTGTGGCTGAATGAGAAAACCTTTAGTCTCGCTTCGTCTTCTGAGCAGCTGTGCTTTTGAGCTGCCTCTGCTGTGTGTTTTTTCATGTGCAGAAGTGGCGGGTGCCACTGGTTTTGACACTTGCACATTTCTTGCAAAGATTGCAGTCTTTGCTACTACTGCAGCGGCTGATCATTGTTAGCATTGAAATCTGTGGTTCCAGAAAGTCCAAATGAAGCACAGCAGCTGTATGCAAAAGCATCACATAGGACAGAGAGTTAAGCTAGTCTCTTAAGGAGCCTTTAGCTACCACAAAGTTAGTTATGGCAATGCAGTCCTAACCACTAGATATTTTGTAGTAGCTTGCTGCAATGCAGTCTTGCAAATACGTCTGCAAGTTACCAACCTACTCAACTTTTACTAACGTTCCTACCCTCCCCCCACCTATGAAAGTAACTTGTGCTGCCCTTTAAAAGGTGACATTTTGTTAAGCTTCCTGCCTAGTACGCTGGAGGAGGTTCTTACTCATCACAGGTGAATGAGCAATTGATTATTTACAAACCTGCTATAATGGAATTTAGACCACCAGTCAGCTAGCTTAGCATCACATACATGAGGCTGTTGCAGTGCCTTTGGCTTAAGCCACCACGAGTAGCTGACATGGAGCCCACATAATACTGTCAAGAAGCTGCTGTATTCTTTGTTTAGTACAGTTTGGATGGGATCTTCAACTTAGATGAGAAAGCAAAGAAAATAGCCAATCGGCGTTAACACATCATATCTAACATGGATTCTAGATCCAAATTTGTTACTGAGGTCCCACTACCATTTTGAATGTTCATTCGCACCATGACTTTAGAAATCTCAATTTTTGTTTGAGAAACTAAACTTAGCATTGGCTAAGAGAGCCAGGATAAAATCATTCTTTAGCAACTGGAATGACTCTCACTTGTTATGCAAAGAAGTGTGTGAGACCTCCGGAATATGCAAGTGTCTTCCTCCCAGCCTGGTTCCTACAGCGATCAAACCATTACAGAACACCTCTTGATTGGTTTTAGAGGCCTGCCTAGGAAACATTATGCCAGGAACTGGTAAACACAGCAGTACCCATCAAGGTTAGAGACTATCACCCAATTTCTGCTAACATAATACTTCACCCCACAGACTACCTACTCATGACAGCTTTAGATACCTTTCCCATTCTTCAGTCTAGGAAAATCCCTCTTTCATATGACCAAACCCTTAAGAGGGGATCCAGATGGAAAAACTGTGCTTGGTTCTTCAGGAATATAGTCAGGTTCTGCTCCTCCCATCTCCATCTTTATAATTTGTACTTGATTTTAGTCAGGGTTCCAAGAGAATCCGCAGCCTCGTGTTCCTCCCCCAAGTCTTCACCCCGAAAGCCTCATAACATGCAAGGCTCAAGGGCCCTTGAAGGGCATTGTTTTCCCCAAGTTCCAGAGAACCTCTTGATCCACAGCCCCTTTCCCCCTTATATGACTAGTATTTCATCCCTAAGACCCATCACCAAGAGACCTAGTTTACCCTAATACACCAAAATCCTTGGTTAAAGACCCAAACACATGTTCCTGCTGTGCAGTTGGTGGCATGTGTAGACTAGGACACATGATAACCAATTTATCTTGCCATTGTCCACTGGATTATTTAGGTTTCCTAGGTCAATAGAACCTTGGAAATGAAAGCAAACTAAAGTTTGCAGCTGTGTGTTAAGGCTTTCTAGTTCCCTTTAGCCTATGAGCCTTAGTGTAGACTAAACAACAGAAGTGGTTTTGGTAATTTAGGGTTGGAGTCTTCTACGTGCTTAGCTTGAAACAAGCCCTATTGAACACCGCTGAACTTCTGAATGAAAATTTTCAAGATGGTGTTGTAAATTTGTGAGAATAAAAGCAAGCTGGGAAATGATATAACATTTCGACATCTAGTTATTTATATGAATAGGAAGAAAGGCTTAAATACTGAGTGTGTTAGAAATGAAAGAAAAAACATGACTAGTTTGCTTAGATGAAATTTGGAATATATTTGTTACCACAACATGTTACAAGTACATGCTCAGAACTGATTGCTTAGCCCAGATGTAGTTAGAAAGCAACACTGGTTTCCAACCTCAGAAACATTGCTTTCATGTTGGAGGGGACCACATCCTTGTTTTTCAGTATAAAACTTAAATTTAACAAAGGAGTGGCTAAACTGTGGCCCTGAAGGCATTGTTGGACTACAGTTTCCCTCATCCCTGACCATTGGTCGCCCATTAAAATCTAGAGAGCCACAGGTTCCCCATCCATGGGAGTCAGACCATTGGCACATCATGCTCAATAGCATCTATACCAAGTGGCAATGGCCCTCTAGGGATTCAGAGAGGAGTGTCTCCCAGCCCTACCTGGAGATGCCAGAAATTGAACCTGGAACGTTGAAGGAATTCGGCAACCAGAGCATGTGCTCTGCCACTGAACTATGGCTAAACCTGTTCACTTTAGTAAGAGAAGACTCTGCCAGCCATGAACTACTGCTGCTTATCTCTCAGTACTTTACCTTTGTATGTGTACCGTACCTCTGGAATTTTAGATAGATCATCTAGCACAGTCTGGCCAGATTCGCAACGCACAGTAAGCCAAACCATGGCTTACTGGGCCGTGTGAATGTGTGGGCTCCCAGAAAAGTGCTCCCAGCTGCTTTGCTCTTCCTTGGTTCCTTTTGTTCCCATCCCACACTGAGCCAAGCTGAGGTTTGGCTTTGAGTATCATCCAAACCCAAGTTTGTGGTTCACCAACAGAATTGTAGCCAAAGTTTATTCTTGGCTGGTCCATTTGTCACCATTTTGGTGCGTTAAGTCGAGAAAATGTAAGGAAGAAGTATGGAAAGGGCAGCTGTTGGGCAAATTTAACATTTTTAGTGATCTACTTGATCGGAGATACATTGAGAAGTTTGTGGCACACTGGCTGACTGAACGACAACAAAAAAATGGATTTCTCATCAGGCAGATCTTGTTTACGAGGGCTACCAGGCAAGTGACTTTAAAAACAAACAAACCCGGAAGTGCTGCACATTTAGAATTGTATTTTGGGCATAGAGGACCTCAGAATTTGGACCCATTTGCTATGTTTGGTGGTAAAAACATTTAGCTGCTGTAACTGAATAATCAGGTCCATCAAAAAACTGCTTTCCCAGCAGCTTATTTTAATTTGCTTATTAATAAACCTAACCTTAAAGATAATGTGAAAATGGTCACAACATTAATGTTTAGCAGTTTAAAATTAGGCTGGTATAAGTACTTTTAGTAACAATTCTGTTATAATACAACATAACACAACACAACATGGGTTTGGATCTAAAGAACCTTGCAACAGAGGGTGCGAGGCTTATATTTTTTTAAAAGTAGCTTGCCCCTGTGAAATGTGGCTGGTAATGTTTGGAGCTGAGTTGACTTTCAAAGGAGATTGCAGCATTACATGGAAATCTGTCCAAAAATAAGAAAGTAGAAACCCCACAGAGTGTATGCAGTGCCTTAGGTGTGCCTAAAGTAAGTCTTTGGATCATAAATATGGCGTATATATATCCTGAGTTTGCTTTGGTTTATCCTTTCATTTGTTTAATTCTACAGGAAAAACACAATTTTTCAGCAACTCCTTGTATTTCTCAATGCCTCTGAATTTAAATTAACTGAAGATATTGTACGTATAGTGTATTCATTATTTCAGAAATGTGGGAACAGTTCTCCCTTTGTTATAGAGATGGTCTTTATGTTGTCAGTCTTTCATTCTAGTTATTTGATAAAAAACTGCAGGGATTTTGAAAAATTGCATGTAGTTCAGAAAGTTAAAAATCACTTACATTACAATACTGAAGTATTAGTGTTAAAAGCTTTAAACAGTGGTGGCATTCAATTTTATTTTGCTGCTTTAGAACCGGTATATTTGTATATGTAGATATTTTTAAATGGTTGATAGCACAAACGGAGATGGATAATTAATCACATTTCCTACCTGGTTGCACTTTGCTGTTCTTTTAGAGATGCCTTCTTTGTACTCTCTGATCTGCAAAAGATTTGGAGCTCTTGTCTCTGTAATAACTTCCGTTGACTAAAATAGAAGCCCTCATTTACAGTCAGGAAATGAAATAATGCAACTAGTTCCCTGATTGGTTATATAGATTTTCTCCAATAAAAAAATATTGTGAATAATCTATAGGTGCATAAACAAGGCACGTTTCGTTCTTGTTATATATGTCAGCTGACCAAATATTTCCTCCTGTCTGCTAGAGTGTGGTTTTTCTGCTTTCCTACCCTTAAATTAAATTTAAATTAAATTAAATTAAATCATGGCATAAACATAAGCATTCATATGGCTGAAGTACTGTAAAGAAATAAACATATTCACATTTATTGTTGTAATGGCTGTATATTATAAGCATACATTTTGTTTATTTTTATAGGGCAGGGAGTTTCTGATAAATCATTACGCTTTAACTCTGTGCTCCTGTGGAAATCCCCCTGCGCATGTCATTTGTAACCCTTCTTTTCAAAATCGAAAGCACGTTGTGAATGCAGAGGTTAGGTTTTTTGCACTTCCCTTTCATTCCTAGTAAATCCTAATGATAACTAATTCTCCTACTGGTGATTACTATGAAAATTGTAACTAACAGGATGGAGGACTACATTTCATCACATAATAGCAACATTAAACTCCTCATGAAGATTTGCTGTCAGTTGACCTAATACAATACAGTGGTACCTCGGGTTAAATACTTAATTTGTTCCCGAGGTCCGTTCTTAACCTGAAACTGTTCTTAACCTGAAGCACCACTTTAGCTAATGGGGCTTCCTGCTGCTGCCGTGCCACCAGAGCACGATTTCTGTTCTCATCCTGAAGTAAAGTTCTTAACCCGAGGTACTATTTCTCAGTTAGCGGAGTTTGTAACCTGAAGCGTATGTAACCCGAGGTACCACTGTACAGTGAAATGCATGGCACATATACAGTGGACACTCGGGTTGTGAACGTGATCCGTGCGGGATGCATGTTCGCAACCCACAGCGGCGCATCTGTGCACGCGCGTGTTGCGATTCAGTGCTTCTGTGCATGCGCAAAGAGTGAGTTAGCGCTTCTGCGCATGTGTGACCGCTGAAACCCGGAAGTAACCCGTTCCGGTACTTCTGGGTTTCGGCGGTCCGTAATCCAAAAAAACGCAACCTGAAGCATCTGTAACCCGAGGTATGACTGTATATGAAAGAAGGAAAGAGAATGCCATGGGCTGCACAGCGTTGGTTGAGAGAAAATGAGGGAGAATTATTAATGGCATTCAGATGTCCCACCCTCAGAGACGGATGGAACCTGATGTGGTCCTGTGTATTCTGGGGAATTTTCCAGTGGAGAAAGAAGACAATCCTTTTGTAATAATAATAATAATAATAATAATAATTTATACCCCGCCCATCTGGCTGGACTTCCCCAGCCACTCTTTCAAAGCCCTAGTTCCGCTATAGAACAGTGGTATGAAATGGGAGGATGACACAATCACTCCCAGTTGTAAATTACTGTAAAATAAGTTGCTGTTTTCCCAGTATCGTGAAACGACATTTCCCGAAATGCCCTAGTTGTCATTAGAAATCTGCCTTGAGCGATGGCCAGGGGTGCCGCGGACAACACTGGCCTCTGTCCCTCTTTCCTTCCCTCCCTCCTCTGATGTCCTCTCACATCTCTGCTTCCCAAAGGTTTGCACAGCTGTTGCAGCAGAAGCTGCCCTGAGGACTCCCAAGGAGAGGAGAGGAGGCTGAGGGAACACTCCACAAGGGGAGGGTGTTTGAAAAAAGGCGAGAGGCTGCCAGCCCTGTAGGCAAGGGGTGACATAACCGGGCCCCTGAGCCCCTCAGGGGTGCCGCAGAAAGAATGTACTTGGTCAAGGGAGCCGTGGACTCAAAAAGGTTGGAAAGCGTTGACTGCTAGGCTATTGGCTTATCTAGCTTAGCATGGTCAACACTGAATGGCAGCAGCTCTCCAGATTTTTGGCAGCAGTCTTTCCTGAGTCCTACCTAGAGACACCAGGAATTGCACCTGTGACCTTCTCCATGTAAAATACTGAGCTACAGCCCTGTCTCAGGCGCATTCTACCACCTATTAGCAGTTTGTCTGCAGAACGATGTACACTTTTCAGTATGCTGGTGACTGATGCCTCATTTGCTATTGCCTATTTGCTTTAAGGGACACGGGTGGTGCTGTGGGTAAAACCTCAGCGCCTAGGACTTGCCGATCGCATGGTCGGCGGTTCGAATCCCCGCGGCGGGGTGCGCTCCCGCCGTTCGGTCCCAGCGCCTGCCAACCTAGCAGTTCGAAAGCACCCCCGGGTGCAAGTAGATAAATAGGGACCACTTTCCAGCGGGAAGGTAAACGGCGTTCCGTGTGCTGCGCTGGCTCGCCAGATGCAGCTTGTCATGCTGGCCACATGACCTGGAAGTGTCTGCGGACAGCGCTGGCTCCCGGCCTCTAGAGTGAGATGAGTGCACAACCCTAGAGTCTGTCAAGACTGGCCCGTACGAGCAGGGGTACCTTTACCTTTACCTTTATTTGCTTTATAGGGACGTGGGTGGCACTGTGGGTTCAACCACAGAGCCTAGGACTTGCCGATCAGAAGGTTGGCGGTTCAAATCCCCGCCACGGGGTGAGCTCCCGTTGCTCGGTCCCTGCTCCTGCCAACCTAGCAGTTCAAAAGCACCTCAAAGTGCAAGTAGATAAATAGGTACCACTCCAGCAGGAAGGTAAACGGCGTTTCCGTGCACTGCTCTGGTTCACCAGAAGCGGCTTAGTCCTGCTGGCCACATGACCCCGGAAGCTGTACGCCGGTTCCCTTGGCCAATAAAGCGAGATGAGTGTCACAACCCCAAAGTCGGTCATGACTTGACCTAATGGTCAGGGGTCCCTTTACCTTTACCTTATTTGCTTTATAAGCAATGCTCCATTGGGAACCAGGCTGTAGCTGCTCAGGAAATTGCTGTTATTACCAGAGACTATGGAGTGGGGGGGGCGGTAAGCAAGTAAGAGCAGGCAGATTTTAGAAATCCTGCCGATAAATTGGTATATGAACTTTTTGTACTCGGCTCTCCTGTGCTTTGGGCTCACTCTTAGAATTTTCATGCAAGCGCTCATGTGTGGCATACCCTCAAATGTCCCTATTTTCCAGGGACAGTCCCGGAATTACAAAAGCCAAACTGGCTTCTGATATGATCCCAAAATGTCCCAGTCCCTTCCCCCCAGCACCGCCAGTGCCGAACTCAGGAAGGAGGAAAAGCCAGTGCTTGTCCTGAGCAGCTGCCACGGCAGTGGCGACTGCGACAGAGCATCCTGTTGCCTCTCCATGGTCTCTCCATGGCTGCCGCTGCCGGCCTCCTCCCTTGGGTAGTGGCTGCTGGAGAGTGGGTGAGAAGGAGAGGAGAGAAAATTGTTTTTGGTAAAGGTTCATTATGGCATTGTTCCAAGATAGCCTTTTAAAAAAATGTTTGCGTGCATAGGTGAATAAACACATGAGTACAGTGGTACCTCAGTGTTAAGGGTATCAGGTGGTTGCTCGAGAGCAATCAGGCAAGATGCCTCACTAGTCTGTTCTAAAGCTTTCTTATTAGTGCTAAAAAAAACCTTTACAACGCAGAGCGCCTCTATTCCATGTCTTGCTCATTCACTGGCAGAATCTGAGAGTGGGCGGTCCTTAAATCTTCCCCAGCAGAGTAGTTTCTTGACCCCCAGTCTGCACCTCCCCTCTCTGCGCGAAAGCCTACTGTGCAAGGAAGGCTTGGGTAAAGGGGGACCTCCCTCCTCCCCGCTTTGCTCAGGCAAGGTGTCCTGGCATCGCCTTGCATCCTCCGAGCCCTGCGTCTCCTCCCCACTAGAGGCATGGCTTCCTTCCTCCGCTGAGGAAGTGCTGCTTCCCATGATCTTTGGGGGCTCTCTGTAATCCATCCGCCTTTTCCCCTCTCGCCCCTGAGCCGATGGCAGTTCCCTGACACTCAGGTTACAGACGCTTCAGGTTACAGACTCCACTAACCCAGAAATAGTACCTTGGGTTAAGAACTTTACCTCAGGATGAGAACAGAAATCGCACGGTGGCAGCGTGGCGGCAGAGGGAGACCCCATTAGCTAAAGTGGTACCTGAGGTTGAGAACAGTTTCAAGTTAAGAACAGACCTCCTGAACGAATTAAGTTCTTAACTCAAGGTACCACTGTACATGTCCACACATGTCCACAACAGACTTCAGGTTTCTGAAACTTTCAAAGGACGAGGAAGTAATAATTGAGGGGAAAACAACACAAAGCCCAAATACATCCCCTCAAGCACTAAGCACTAGTGTAGAGGTTTGGACTTTGGCTCCAGTGTGACACAAATGCATACTTTTTTAGGCTGCTGAGATTTCAGAAAGATGGCAATAGGTACTTAGAAAGCCAAGAGACCTTAGGGGCTATTCTTAAAATTAAGAAATTAAGAAGCAGAATCATTGTTAGCACTTGGGCAATGCTTAGTATTGGTTTGAGGCTGAAAATATTTATGGTGGATGAGGCTAATTCTCTAATAATTCCATGTGCAATTGCTGATTCTATATAGAACGCTAGGCCATCTTTGTGAGGGACCATGAGTATAGCATTCATGTGCTGTTGTTATCTTTGGATATTAGTAACAATCCAAATGATTCATTCCCTTGTATTTAGTCTATTTCCTTAAATATCGTTCTGTATGCCTATGCTTTATCTTAGTTGTATTTATTCGCCTTGCCTTCAAAAGGCTAGAGTTATTGATGTAACTGCATTGCCCTCTACTGTTCAGTATCTATTATTGCTACAGAGCAGTCATGGAATACAGTAGTTTGACTTGCTGGTGGCGTATGTGACTGTCTTAACTCTGACGTAACAGATCAGACCTTACAATATGTGATCCATCAAGCCAAATGCAGCCCACAAACTTCATTAACATATTGGTTTTTGCTGCATGCTTAGGATTGTAAAAACTGCCATGGTCATGTGTGAGTGTCAACCTCCTGGCATGCCAAAGAAATAGCTGGTGGCTTGTGTTTGGCTTGTTCAGCCATAAGTTGTGCAGGCTTCCTACTATATCTAGGGACTAACTTGTTTTTACATAGCCTGCACAACTTGTGACCCACAAAACCAGATCCAGCCTATAGCCCTGAATATTGTGGTATGTCAGATCCTTGAAAATCCTCTTTGTTTTTGCAGCCTTGCACAGATAGTAAATACAGGAGATTTATTTATTTGATTTATCTATCACCCTTTAGCCAAATATCCCAGGGCGGTGCACAACATTAGGAACATAATTTACGCAGTATAATTTATAAAATATAGAGAGCATAATAATACACAGCATAATTTTTAAAATTATCATAATAACAGCCCCCCTCCCAACATTGAACAGGCCATAGATTATTTAATGGCCAAAGGCCTGAGTAAAGAGGAAATTTTTCGCCTGGTGCCAGAAGACATGTAGTTGCCAGGCAAGCCTCTCTGGAGAGAGCACTCCACAGACGGGGAACCATCACAGAAAAATCTGCTTCTCGTTTTGTCACCCTCCAAACCTCTTGGGGATGGGGACATAGAGAAGGGCCTCAAATGACAAGCACGGGGTCCAGGTCAGTTTGTATGGGAAGAGGCAGTCCTTAAAGTATTGAGGTCTTCACCTCTTCCGCTTTTACTCTCCACACCCTCCAAATGAAATTCCAGTTGCATTTGTCATAAAATTTAAGGCTAGAATTTCAAAGCATGTGAGAGTAGCTGTGGTGAGATGGGGATCAGAACAAAGAGGTGGTGAGTTAGGAGCTGGTTATGTACCTCTGCCCAAGCGTAGGTGCATTCTATTCTTAGGAACGTTTGCTTGCTTTAGTGCCGTCCAGTAAGAGGCTCAATTCCTAGGGAAATGTGCATATGAACATTTACCTGCTCACAGTTCAAAACTGGTCTGCAAAGTTTCTTTTGAAACTGCAAGCTCAGAAAACAATCTGAACTACTTACATGATGTAGCAGAATAAATATTTAGGAATCATTTTTCATATCTGTGGAGCATTTGGGACAAAGAACATCTGTAAAAAGAGTCCCTCAGGGATGCATTGTACTTTGTTTGAAGGCAGTTTAAAATGGCTTTGCATTGTTCTCTTCAAAGTTAAGAGCTCTTGGAATTGCATAACAATGTTGGTAACCGGAAACAAAAAGGAAAAGAATGTAAAAAAGAAAGAAAGAAAGTATTGAGGTCTTCAACCATGTAAGACTGCAAAGGTCAGCACCAGCACTTTGATTGGGCTTGGAAACTAATTGGCACATGGTGTAGTTGGGCCAGGATCGATGTTATATGCTCAAATCGTCTTGGTCCGGTGAGCAACCTGGCCATCAAATTTTGCAGCAGCTGAAGTTTCTGAACCATCTTCAGAGGCAGCCCCATGTATAACACATTGCAATAATCCACCTAGAGGTGACCAAAGCATAGGCCATGGAAGTTAGGCTACCCTTGTCCAGATAGGGGCGTAACTGGACCATGAGTTGAAGCTGACAGAAGGCACACAGCACCACCTGGGCCTCAAGCAACAGCAGTGGATCCAGGAGCACCCCAAAGCTACATACCTGCTTCTTAAGAAGGAGTGTCAATCCCTCAATTGCAGGCAGTCTCCCATCCATCTGGTCTAGGGAACCACCCACTAACAGTGCCTCTGTCTTATCTGGATTGAGCTTCAGTTTATTGGCTCTCATCCAGTCCATTACCGAGGCAAGACACCGGTCCAGCACATCCACAGCTATGCCTGCAGATGTAAAGGAGAATAGAGCTGTGTGTCATCAGCATACTGCTGACAACACACCCCAAAACTTTATCAACCACTTGGTTGACTGTCTACACAGCTGTTGACCTGCATTCTACTTTATGGGTTGCAAACTGTTGTGTGACTTTGGCATAGCTGTTGAAACTGTTGATATCCATGAAACTATTCATAAAACTACTCCTAGCTGTAGGCTTACAAAAGCCTTTTCTTTTTAAAAATCACAAGTTCTTTTCTTTCCACCATCCTCGCAAATGTCTACATGGATGATGCAATATCTTGCAAAAGTACCTTGATGCCTTACTCTGATATGGTAGGGCTTCAAGAAAGTGATATTTTGTCAGCTAGACAAAACTTGGGGCTTAGACATGGGAACCCAGGTTCAAATACCATTTGAACCCTGGATTTTGTGGACTGGTTCACATGTCACGGCAGCTTATGGTTTATGACTTACAGTGAATGAGCAGCATACCTTGGCTTCCGTTTGTGGTTTGTTTGGAGAGAAACAGACCAGTATGTGACAGTTTATTATCTCCCAAGGCTGCTTCACAGTATCTAGTCTTCTCTTTGCCATAATGAGTAAAACACTTTTGCTAGTGCCATCCAACATAGCATTGATACAGGCCCCGTTCCAGTGAGCAGATTTGACCATGTGAAGAGGACATGTGTATTAGTATTTCAACTTTTTGCATGTTTTAAACTATTGTTGTATTTTTTTATTGATTTGTTTTATCCTTTTGTAAACTGCTTTGTGGTGTGTTGTTGTTTTTACAATCAAGCAGTGTATACATTTTATTAAATAAATGAATAAAACCAATAAGATCACCTTGCATCCTAGGGCAATTGCCAGAGCCCCAGCTTCTGAGCAAGCCCACTTACGTTTGTTTGTTTTTCCACTCCAAGCAGCAACATCAAGGAAGATAAGGGCAAACTTCCTCTTAACTGCACGGCTCTTTTGAAAGGCACTTGTGTGAGTCCTGCCTATTTTTTGCAGTAAAACTATGATTATTTCCCCTTTTCTTTGTGCAGAGAATGGCTTTCTTGAATTCGTTGTAGACGTAAAACCATGATAGCTGCTCACGGAAATAAGGGAGGTTTTTTTGTCTTAGAAAAGCTTTGACTTCATTTTCTTTTTAAAATTTCGCTTCATACTTGGTGATGTGTTTTCTTGCCATTGTCTTGGGAGAAATGCTTTTCAAAATGAAAAAGTGTGCACAAAATTTGGCAATTGCAGCAAGTAGCTGCATGGCAGGATTGGTTCAGCACCTTGAAAAACCTCAATTTCACTTCCAGTCAATATTGTCACCACACAAAAAGTGCTTAATGCGGTTAGAAGCGGCAAGGTATAATGAGGTGGCAAATCAAATCAGAAAGGTGTCTTGCCAGCAGTACCTTCGCTTCCTTTTCTTGTTTATACTGATGGATATCATGTTGCGAAAGATTCTTGGGAGGAAGTTTTCGGGCTATTCTGAGAAAGCATTTCAAAACATAAACCACATGTTGTGTCTCTGCCTTGGTAACTTGTATAAGCACATACAGATGTGCGTTGACCTTAATCTATTAGTTTTCTCAAAAAGTTTGCTTAGAGGAAGGTATAGAAATTTCACCAGCTTTGCAATTGAAACACTGGTTTGTTTTTATCCGAGTGGGAAATATATATACAAATAACTTTTCCAAAAGTGTGCTGTTTGGCTTGGAGTTTGTACTGCAGGTTATTCTTAAATGTATTTCAAGATAATAGGTTGACTCCAAAGAGTGAGGACTTGCATTTTTTTCTTTCTTCCTAAACACGATTCCATGTCTCAAAATACTTAGAAAAAAGTCAAACTAAACAATAGGTTCCATTGAGGTCACAGACCTAGTTGTACAGATATTGTGAAATCGTATTTCACAATATGTGAGTTCTGCCTACTCACTTTTATAAATCCCAAATGTAGTGTTATGTATAACACAGCTAAAGCTAGAACTAATATGTGTTTACACATTGTTCTTTAGGGCTCAGAAAAAGACTGAAAAGACCTGTAGGATGCAGTACAAGGGGCCTGTATGGAATTCTGCCACTATCTCTGCCATTGTCAGTGTCAGGGACCAACAGTAGCACAATTGGCTCTTTTGCTGCTGACACTAATATCATGTCTGGTCATGGAAGATATGAGAACCATAGGTTTTTTAGAAGAGAAGCGGGAGAGATGGTGTTCCTGTGCTGGTTTCTCATCTCCTGTATGAGAGAACTTGATTCAGGGGATAACATACCAGTAATTACTAGGGCTATGACATTTTCAACTAGATGGCAGATTTTTTAAAAAAATGCTTTATTTTTATACAAATAAAAGCTGCATGTGGCAAGGGCACACTTAGAACTGGCATTCCCTCCAGTATAAAAGCGAAGGGAAGATCCCTCTTCTAAGAAGATATCTGTAGCACCTAAAGATTTAGGTACACCCAATGAAATCAATCAGATTTTATAAAGGTAAAGGTAAAGGCACCCCTGACCATTAGGTCCAGTCGTGGCCGACTCTGGGGTTGCGGCGCTCATCTCGCTTAGTCAGTCATAATTAACCTCCATTGATTTCAGTGAGTGTGTTAGCTCTATGTCTGGATACTACCTTCTTCGTCATAGCCAGATATATTCAGATTCCATACATGAATTTTTCTACAATTCAAAGGATTAACTAGTGACAACACTGATAATTACCATTGCTAATTACCAGCTTGTCTGCAGCGTTTTGCTCATTAATCACATTTGAAAATGCTGTCAATATCTTTTTGCCTTGTGAGGCCACATTTATAAAGGGAAGAGTACCTTTGGCCAGACTTAAGTCACCAGACTTCCTTCCTCTTCATTGCCAAGGATGAAGCCACAATGGGAGATCATGAGATACTGCTCTGAAATGTCAGGACTTTGCAGATAACTTGTGACTCTTTGTGGCATTGACAGTACCCCAGCCTAAATATACGTATGACTTTTCCAGAGGGTTAATGATGGCTGAATCTTAAGCCACTGTACATTGCATTTACCATCTCTGTGCAATGGAAGGGACATTGCTGGACAGTAATAGTAATATCTGAAAGTACCTGCAATGAAATATAAAGAGTTTGTCTGCACCAACTGATTTTCATGCCCTTTGTATTTGCAGACACTTAAGTAGCTTGTCCCATTACCCACACATCTCATGATCCTTGATAGCTGGCACTTCTACTTACAGTGTCTCAGCAGGAAAGTTAGTAACTCACCAGATACTAACTGCAGAAAGATTAGTGCCTGGTTTCTCTTGCTTAAAAGGACAGAATTCTGTATTATCCTTTAGCATGAGCCACCAAGAACATTGCAAAAGGTGGAGAAGAGCTTGTGTCGTGTAGTAATAAAGAGGGTGGGATACAATTGATAGTCCAAATCTCAACTCAGTAATGGCTTCAGTCAAGACGCAGTCTCACCATCAACAGTAATACAGAAGTAATAGAACTGTTTTATTATCCAGGTTTGGGTTGTTGTTGTTTTTTGGAATATTATATACTCTCTGCTCTGTGTGCATGTGTGTGTATGTTTGTACAAGTTTTTTATGTTGACTATTATGTATTGTTTAATGCACAGATGGGGCACTAGTGGCCCACCAGATGCTGTTAGACTCTAACTCTCTTAACCCCCAGCAAGCATGAGAAGGTGGTCAAGGATGATGGGAGTTGCAGTCCAACAGCATCGCAAGGGCCATAGTTTCCCCATCCCTGGTTTAATACATATTGTATTGGGTTCATGATGGCGAAACTTCTGGCATTGAGGGAAGACGTTATTTCCCACCTCCTTCTTCCCCCAGTTTCTCCATCTCGTGACCACCTTTGTTCAGCATGCAAGGAGTTGGTCCAACCAAAAGGCTATGGTATGGCTAGTGGGTGAGACAGGCAAGCAAGAAGGTTCTGGGCAGGCAGCTGCAAGGAGGCCCACCTGAAAGTGGCTCCAGGCTAAGTGCCCTGTCTCAGCCCACCATGAGGAACAGTGCTTTAGGGCACCATTCCTCACTAGCTTTACATTAAAGGGTGTTGAGTTAATATGAGCCAGTTCTTTAAGCCTTTATTGTGTACAACTCTTAGTTTTTTCGGCTTGACTTCAAGTTTGCTATTACAACAATGTTTATAATAGGCATATGTGGCATTGGTACCTTTTTGTAGACCCAACTTTTCTTGCTCTTAGACTAAAAATAAAGCGTCCAGGAAAATAGCAGGAATATAAATAAGTGAAATGAGCATAGGTTTGATATTGCAGGTAGATGGCTTTAATTTGCTTTGACTATATTTGTATATGTTCCTAAAGAATAGATATTGTGTTACATTTCTTCTTCAGACAAATAACGAAGTCGCTGATTGCCATGAGTCTCAAACCAATTAACATGCCAAACACGTGATTTTTAGAAGAAAAAAATACCACCCTTAAAAGTCTAAAAATCAGGCTGTTTTTCATCTGTCACTTCATGCTACCTAGTACCAGGCTCACATGGGAATGCTCCTCTGACTCATTTCTGATGTTTTAAAATCTATCAATCCTTAAATGGAAGGAAGGACACTGCATGAGAACTGGTAGTGGTGTTAACTCCTGTTCTTTTGCTAGCCTGAGCTCTGCCACGGTTCCGCACCTGCACGGGCAGCTGTCACATGCCACGTGTTCACTGCTTGTTTTACTACAGAGCAACTGCTTTATAACATCAGGAGGTATCAGAACTCCCACAATGAAACATACCACCTAATTTTCACTTGATATGTCTCTAAAAATACTACAAGTAGCTTGTGCCATCCAAACCTCAAGTTCCAATCACTGTTCCTGCTTCTGGGTTTCATACTTGGCAGAGTTATTGCCTTATAAAACTAGGTGTACTGCCCTTTACCACAATATTTCTAATTTTATAGACACATCTTTCGTAATAGCCAGTTTTTAAGCTATTGTTCTGCTGCTTTACTTTTCGTACTGGAGAGTTTTTTTAGCTGAATTTATAAAATATATGTTTTTGTACATATCTACCCATTCTTCAGTCTCTTATTCCATGAATGACTTCCCTTGCATGCTTACTAATTTATCATAGTTCACGCTTAATCCAAGCAAGGTTATTAAAGGTAAAGGTAAAGGGACCCCTGACCATTAGGTCCAGTCGTGGCCGACTCTGGGGTTGCGGTGCTCATCTCGCTTTATTGGCTGAGGGAGCCGGCGTACAGCTTCCAGGTCATGTGGCCAGCATGACTAAGCCGCTTCTGGCAAACCAGAGCAGCACACGGAAACGCCGTTTACCTTCCCGCCGGAGCAGTACCTATTTATCTACTTGCACTTTGACGTGCTTTCGAACTGCTAGGTTGGCAGGAACAGGGACCAAGCAAGGTTATTGGTTTCTGCCAAAACACAGCTGCCTATATGTATGCTTAGGACTTAAAAAAAACCAAGCCCATCGTGATCCAATGGCCCCCTGATTCTGAGAAAGGAAAGCACGTAGGTACAAGAACACAAACAAAAAGTCCCAGGATCAGGATGCAAAAGAACTCACTAATGGAAAACAAAACAGTATGAAAAGTAAACCAGAAGAATTGCAACAAAGGGTTTCTAGGATGCAGATGTTACTGATGGTGGATAGCAACCCCTCCCTCCTTCCTCTTGTACAACATGCTATTTTCTTCTTTGTTTTTTAGAAGCTAAGAGACAGGGTGTTTTTTTGCTTAAATCAGTGACTGGCTTCCTACTGAAAGAAGTGCCATTCTTAGCCGCACCCTGCTTCTGACCTCCTCCCTATCTTGGTTGCTTACCATCTGCCCAGCTGTGGTAGTTTCATACTCTACTGTTTGCCAGCATACTGCATATTCTTGGAGATGTATTATGTGAGCCACATGGTAGATTGGAAAGTCACACTGATAGATTAGGCAAATCACCCCCTTCTTGTGACAGGAGGCTTTTATATATAAACGATGATTTTATATAGTTCATTACTTATGAAAAAGCAAAGATGATTACATGCTTCCTTCCAGGTGTATCCCTTGTGCCAGTCATAGGTGTTAAGGGTGAATGAACTGGAGTTAAATATTCAGTTTAATTTTAGCTTGCTTCTCTGTCTAAGTCCTAAATCACAAAGTGATTCACTCTCCTGCCTGGGCTCCTGAGATTCAGAAATAGAAATATACATAACTGCACCCCATGATAAAGCAACATGGACAAACAAAGACATGAAACCAAATTTTAAAAGCAAATACAATGCCAGTTTTTCTCTTTCTTGTGGCTACATGTGCTACATCACCACTCCAATCCACGCCACTCCTGGAAGAATAAAAATATTAGCTCCTTTAAAAAAAGAAATAGTTCGTGGTTTTTACTGTTACCAATGTTTTCTGAAATAGAAACTCTGGAAGCACGTTTCAAATGTTAATTTGTGTTCACCTTTTTCCATTTAGAGATGTTGAAAGGGGAGACAGCTGTGTGTCTCCTATATCACGAGAGCTTTCCTCAGGAGCTGTTTTGACAGCGCTCGATAGTGATATGCTTCCTTGACGTCTCAATATTTTCATGATTGTTCTTTTGTATCCTCTACATGCAAAGAAATAGATAAAAGGATCCAAGCAGCAGTTTAAATTCATCAGGAAAACAGTGTAATGGAGGGTCTTTTGGAAGATTTGCCGACTGCTGCATGGAATGATATCTTTAAGCACAATCTTCTTAATCATGTATACAATAATGGCAACATGATACGGAGTAAGACAGATGACAAAGACAACGATGATAAAAATAATTGTATTAAAAGCCTTCTTGTTGGTTCCGGACTTTTCAGCTAGTGGGTTTTCTCTTGCAATATGGCAGAGTTTGCAACTAATTTTAGAGTAACAGACTAGTATAATCCCAAGGGGGAATGCGTATCCCAGAAGGCAGGCTCCAAGAAGTATCCAAGGGAGATTTGCAATTCGTTCAAAGTTTGGGTATTCCATGCATGTTATTCTTTCTCCTTCTTCGTATGACATTTTTTGTAAAAGCAATGGAATGGTTTGGGCAAGTACAAGAAACCACACAAAGCAACAGATGTACGTGGCACATTTAACTCTTCTGATCTTTGTGCGTAAAGGATGAACCACGGCGACAAACCTGTCAATGCTCAGGCATGTCATGAAGTTCACAGCGGCATAAATGTTGATGTAAAAGACAAGTGCTGAGAGTCTGCAGAGTGCTTCTCCAAATGGCCAGTGAAAGCCCAGTGCGTAGTATGCTGTTCTTCCAGGCAACGCCGTAGTGAAAAGAATGTCTGATACAACAAGATTTGTTGAGTAAATAGTAGTAGAATTCATCTTCTTTCTGTTCTTAAAGATTACAGCCAAAGCAAGTGCATTTCCAAGCATTCCGATTAAGAAAATAACACTGTAGAACATGGGCAACAGGATATGTGCCGTATCGCTGTGCTCATATAGGTCGCAAGTTGAATTATTAGTCTGATGGGCTGTCGAGGCAGCGGTGGCCCAGGCTGTTGCCATAGCTGATATATCCAGGAAGTTTAGGAGACCTAGAAAAACAGAAGAAAGGGGCAGGGGTGTGTGTTGTGTTTAATATAGGCAATCATATTTTTCATTGCAAGTGGTCAATAGGTTAGCCTTGTGTAAAACCAAGTAGTTAAATTAGTAGTTAAATTATTTCTTCTTCTTTTAAAAAATATAATTCCAACTCTTTAAGTTTGGATTTCAAAACAGCAGTCTATAGAAGATCAGAAGTTTGAAATGAGATAAAGCAACTTAATAACTTGGAAAGGAAGGGCCAAAAGCCATGCCTCTGGTTTCTTCGGGATTAACCTAACTGCTCACTGGCAGTATTCATAAATGGAGAAACCTGCTTTCTGAAACTGACACCATGACACTAGACTTGGAACAGTATGACAGAACGAGCTTTCTGTCTGAAAGGATCGTCGGCAGACCAGGTCAGAAATACTTAATCCTTGCCATGCTGCAAAATACACTGTCAAATCTTCTGATGTGGCTATTTTTTTTCACCCTGTGAAATATTGCCCATGCAATCTCCCTGGGAATGGAAATTCCAAAGGCCACCCGTCCCAATGGCCCGCTCTCTCTGGTAACTACCTGACTAACTTCTGTCTGTAATCCTCACGTCAGTCTTAAGAACGGAAGCAGTTGTGTGCTGTTAGAGGGAAAGTGGTGGGCAAAAGGAGGTGGGAGCTCAAAGGTCAGAGAAGCCGCCAATAATATATTTATTCATTTATTTTTTTTAAAAAAACAAAAGCAGTCAAAGCTTTGACTACAGCTCTCTAGCAGTAGGTCCTGAAGATTTACTTTGCCAAAAACGAGTACAGTATTTTGTGTGTGAACTTCTTTCATGTGAATTGAGCCTTTGCACTGTTTAAAGAGGTTCCATCCTCTCCCCAAACACCTCCAACATGCTCAGACTCACTTCTTCACACACATGCACACCCTTTGTTTCATGGTGTGTCGAAGGGGGAAAGAAGTTTGTGATATTATTTTAGGATTGCACACCCATTAAGAACCCTCCCCCCGACCCGGTGCACAAACCCACCTCTTACTTTCAGCACAGTAACTCCTTATTTACCAAATAAAACTTTGCACGTACATACTACTTCATAAACCTTTTCACTAGTCCAACAATTTTTCCATCCTGCATGGCTATGGTTGTATGAGGGGAAAGAAATGAAGTCTAGGTTCATCCATCTACACTCCACAGTGGTTAGAAAGCTTACAATGCTTGGTTGCGGCAGCAGAAGTGGTTGTGTGGCTTTCAGCTCCCAAACTTACATGGAGTTTCACTCTGCTCAGTCTAGTGTGTTGTATAGTTAGCAACCCTCAGCCACACAGATTGCTTCACGACTGTCTTACAAAGCTGTCTTGCGGCACAGTTAATAAAAACAGGATATTAGTTCAGTTTGTAGTAACATTATTTCTGCACCTCACTAGCTGTCTTGGATGATGAGGGTATATTCTTCCATTTGTAGTATATCTGCAGTAGCAGCAACTTAGAGCTCAGTCCATAGTGTGTTTATTGAGAATTATGTTTTGTGCAAGTACAAACGCTAACCTAGCTTAGGAGGGCGGGGTGGAGGCAACAGATGCAGAAAAGAGGAAGGAAGAGACTTTGCTGGCACAACTCCTAATGATTTTTTGTTTCAAGTGCAAGGGAGTTTTTAGTAGGAGACATGAATAGATAGAACTGCTCCTCCCAACTTCTGTGTATTTCACAATATTATTTATATGTGATTCCTAATTTTGGGGTTTCCAGTAGTTGCAATGTTAACAGCAGTTTGCTTCAAGTGTTTTTGAATTTGTTGTGCTTATATAGCAGTGCCCTGAACTAACCAGGGGCTTTATGTGCTGAGAAGCTAGCATCTGTATTTGTATCCCTAGACAGAAATGCATGAAATAGGAGCTATAGATGTAATGCCCCTATCTCACAGCCAGCAAAGCATTTGCACAGCTCTTTAAGGGAAGCTGGAATCCTCATTATCTGTTTTGATGGGCTGTGGGAATTGGTGGGCTGAAATGCTCCTCCATGTCAATAATTTCTGCATGGTTATAGTTGTGTATGGAAGATGTATTGGACAGTGAGAAATCCACAAATAGGCTGGGTTATTTGAACAGGACAAAGTTAAGTATGCGCTTGATTAAACTGTGAAAAGTCCCCCTCCATCCCTCTTCTCACTCTGTGGCTGATTGGTGCAATTCTAGCCTTCTTTAAGGGTTGTTGCACACACACACAATGTCAAATCAGAGCTCACAACCGCAAAATAAAGAAGATTTTGTAACATTTTAGTATGTTTTTACGCTTAAGTATACCGGTTCTGTTACATATTATGTTCAAACTCAATACATTAATCAAATGTCCTTTTCCAGATTTTTGTGTCCGGGGAAAAATTGTGATAGATAAAAAATGAGCTTTGTAAATTTATCTAGTTCATAAAGCAGAAAGCCTGTCAAAATATCAAGAGAGGATGAGTGAAGTAAACGCAGGTGTCCATACACAAAATGATATTGAATTATTGCCAATGTGAGGTTAGGATGACCAGTATCTAACGGGAACATAGCATATGGATATAGTTGTGTGCAGTTTTGAAATGTGATTGCCTGTGAAAAGTGAAAAACTCTTAGTGTCATATCTATTAATGTCTTGAATTGGCAGAGAACCCTAGAGATGTCAAAATGAGTTGCTGAATGCATTAAACATACATTCTGCAGTGATACAAACCAGCATGTATATAACCTTTCACTCTAATGAAGTGGTTAAAAGATACACAACCATAACTCTCAACTTGTCAGATTTGGTACATTAAAATAAGATTTAACTGTCAAATATACATAAAGTGCAATGATCATTATCACACTGAAAGCAATGACAACACTTTTTGAAAGTGTATGATTTGCAGTTGTTCTTAAATAAAAAGTCTGAGGCTGCAATCGTATGCACATTTATCTTAATGAGTGCTGCTGAATACAGTGGAACTGAGTTTTGAATATAAATATAAGAGTGTACTGTTATTTTGAGGGGGGGATCAAACTTACTGTGGGATAAAATAGATATGAGAAAATGCATTGTGAATATTACTTTTCTGCCCCACTTAAAAAGCCAAAGTACATTACAAGGTCACTGTTCATTTAACATAAACAACAAAACATTGTGAAGCCTATTAATACACCACTTGGAGTGAGATCCAATGTTGTGTATGGAGTGAGATCCAATGTTGTGTGAGCATTCACACACATAACAGAGCTTCTCTTTCCTTCCCTTCCCCCTGTAGCCCACTGTGTGTGCCAAAAATCTGCTCCAAAGGGTCGGGTGACACACAGGGGAACCACGTGTTGAGATTCCTGCATATCAGGGGGTTGGACTAGATGACGCTCAAGGTCCCTTCCAGGTCTACAATTCTATGATTCTAAGAGAAACCAGGGATCCTGTTGTTCCACTAGCTTCTGTTGCTATCCGAGGACTGAAGCCCCCTGTCAATGCTTACTTGGAAGTAAGCTCCAGTGGGCGCAGTATAAATGTGGACTGGTTTGGATCATGTGGGGACAATCCTATGCATACCTCTTTGGGAGTAAATCTAATCAGTGGCGGGTAAGAACAAAAGAGGAGCCGTGCTGATCAGAACAGGTAGCTAAAAAAAAAGGTAAAGGACCTCTGGATGGTAAAGTTGCTGTTGCTGCTCTTGTGAGTGCTAGGAAGACCGCTCCCTCTCCAGCCAACTCCATCAGGCCTAAGGGACGGGGCCTGCACTCACCACCACAGCTTAAGAGGCCTGAGACTGGGAGTGGCCGCTGGGACCACATAACACCGGTCTTGAGAGATCTGCATTGGCTCCCAGTACGTTTCCGAGCACAATTCAAAGTGTTCGTGCTGACCTTTAAAGCCCTAAATGGCCTCGGTCCTGTATACCTGAAGGAGCGTCTCCATCCCCATCGTTCAGCCCGGACACTGAGATGCAGCGCCGAGGGCCTTCTGGAGATTCCCTCACTGCAAGAAGTGAGGTTACAGGGAACCAGGCAGAGGGCCTTCTCAGTAGTGGCGCCCACCCTGTGGAACACCCTCCCTTCTGATGTGAAGGAAATAAGCAGCTATCCTATCTTTAAAAGACAACTTCAGGGAAGTTTTTAATATTTAATGCTGTACTGTTTTTAACACTTGATTGGGAGCCGCCCAGAGTGGCTGGGGAAACTCAGCCAGGTGGGCGGGGTATAAATAATAAATTATTATTATTATTATATTAAGTCCAGTCAAAGGCGACTATGGAGTTGCGGTGCTCATCTCGCTTTTCAGGCCGAGGGAGCTGGCGTTTGTCCACAAACAGCTTTCCAGGGTCGCGTAGCCAACATGACTAAACTGCTTCTGGCGCAACAGGACACCATGACGAGTGCCAGAGCACACAGAGATGCTGTTTACCTTCCTGGCCACAGCTATTTATCTACTTGCGCTGGCATGCTTTCAAACTGCTAGGTTGGCCGAAGCTGGGACAGAGCAATGGTGGGAGCTCACGCTGTTGTGCAGATTCGAACCGCCAGCCTTCTGGTCGGCAAGCCCAAGAGGCTCAGTGGTTTTAGACCGCAGCGCCATGCGCATCCCTCTGTGATCAGAACAAAGCCCATCTTGTTTGGCATCCTTTACTCATAGTGGCCAAGCAGATGTTTATAGGAAGCCCAAAAGCAGGACACGAGTCCAACAGCACTTTCTCCATTTATGTTCACCTGCAACTGGTATTCACAGGTATACCATTTCCATTACTTGAGATAGCACTCCACCACTCTTCCACAAAATCGTCTAAGTCCCTTCTAAAGTCATTGTGTGGCGCCCATCACAACATGTGAGCAAATTCTGTTTTCTCATGTGCTGTGTGAAAAAACACTTCTTTTTGTGTCTCCTGAAATTTGCAGCTTCATTGGGTGACTCTGAGTTCTAGTATTAGAAGAGAACGAGGAAAAAGTCTCTCTGCCTACTTTCTCCACACTGTAGTATTTTTCACACCTCTGTATGTCCCTTCTTGATTGCCTTTTTTCTAATCTAAAAAGCACCAGATATTGTAAAACATGCATAGGGCTGGACTACTTTAGAACAATTTTCCCAGGGAAGACATTTTAATGCATCCTAAAAATAAAAAGTTTTAAAGAAAAAATCCATTTTTAAAAGGGAACTGTAAAGTCATTATCACATTCTTTAAACATGAATAGTGATTAAACTAGTTTGTAAATAACAGCTTAATATTACTTCATATCCTATAAGTACCTATCCTTTATTCTTTAAAAACTTGTACTGAACCAGTTGTTTTTTTCTAGTACTCTTTTAATATAAGGCTTAATTCCCGGTTCTAGCTCCCACCCCAATACCTATATTAGAAACATTAACAATGTTGCAATTGAAATTAAAGTTATTTGTATTCCTGGAACAGATGTTAACTACAGTCCTACTACTACATGCTTCTTATTTTTCAACTTATAGAAACATTTTAGCAAGAAAAGCAAACTCTTTACAAATTTAATTTACCTTCCCCTCGACTTCCCTCCCCTCCTTTCTGCAGTTATTTCTTTCATATCTTTTTGTTACTGCATATCTAATTCAAATATATTTATAAATTTTCCTTTATCCACCCCTTAGTTATCTCTTACTGCACATGTTTATGTCCATCCCACTAATGTTTAAATTTGTTTACAATATGTCCTGAAATAATCAATAAATTTTCCCCCTTCCATTGTAAAAAGTCTCTCTTCTTGATTTCTTATTCTTCCGGTGAGCTTCTCCATCCCTGCATATTCCCTTAAGTTTAATTGCCAATTTGCCCTGCTGCATGCTTCTATGAACATTGCTGTATCATAAATATTCTCCACAAATTGCTTCTCTCTCCTGTCTAAAGAAGTGCCTGTTTCATAGTCACATCAGAAAATTTGACTCCCACAGCAGTTTAAATGCCTTGTTTTGAAAAGAACAGAACATAGTATTCCCTCTACTCACGTTATCAGTAGTTTGTTAAGTCCTCTGTTAAGTCCTCTGTGTGGTGCTTGCACTTGCTACACATTTCAGATGCAACTGTTTCCCCTTTGCGTGTTGTTCTTACGATTGATTAGGTCAGACTACCCTTTTAAGGAGCTGATGGCATTTCCCCTCCCTGTGGCTGAAGTATACCTAAAAAAAACAGTATGGGAAGTGACAGCATCTATTCACCTCATGTTTTTCATGCTTCGTCCGCCCCCCCCCCCCGAGTGTTAACGGCATTTAAAAAAGAAACCGACAGATCGTGGCTTTCATAGACCAAACCTTACTTCATCAGTTCCCCCCCCAAAAAAAGAAACTCCGAAAAGCAGAGGGGAAAGTTAAAATTGCTAGATATGATATCTACCGTAAGATGAAGGCGTTTATATTTTAGCCTGATGGGCTATGGTGGTGTGGATGCTCAGCTTTGTTGCAGATATCATAATCTCAGCACAAGTGGTTCTTGAAACCAAGGTCCAGACTTCATATCATGATGGCAGCAAGGTATCGTACTTTTCCGGGTATAAGACGAGGATTTTTTTTACTGTGGCAAGGCCTTTTTTTGATTGGGTGTTGCAGCGGCATTTGGGCAGGCGATAGGCAGTAGCTGGCAGTGAACGGTTTCTTTGTTGCTCAACAACTCTGGACAATCTCCCCCCATTTTCTAAATTTTGAGTCCCCCAAAATACACGGGGGGGGGGTGTTCTCCTCATTCAAATATAAAATAGGAATGAGAGTGTGATCTTCCTTTAGCAGTAAGAGAACACCTAGGGCAAGCAAGGGCACACATCCACAAATAAAATCTAATTAGCTAGACAAGAAAGCCAACTCAAAACAGAACCTGCCACACTAAAAAGGGAAGAACTGTGACGTCTACTTGACATTTAGCCAATGTTTTGTTTACCTAGAAACAAGTATCAGGTTTTGGTGAAAAGTGAGGTTTTGTGGGGTAGATAGGTTTTGTGTATCATGGTCTGACTAAAGAACTTAAAGCATCTCGTGGGTTTTTATGACAAAAAATGGAAAATGTTTTGAAAAGGCCATGGTGCTGTATTCTGTATCGTCTGTTTTGTGGGGTTTTCAGGACCTCCCCAGCTTAAAAAAGAAGAAGTTGTGTTACATAATGAATGGGATGATACAAGCCTAAACTAAAAAGCAGTCATTCCATAGGAAATTACCTGGGGTATCTATGTATGTCAATTCCCTGAAGCATCTCTTGATTTTAGCGTGGGGAATTTTGTACAAGTAAATTCCACACCAGTTAATGCAAATCAGTCCATGAGTTGTAAATGTAATCAAGTTTGCAGTCCTATTTGTTCAGTTACTGACAGTTAACTGGTGTTAAGAGGCAAGCTATTAATATGCTATGTGATGTGCCATTTTTAATAAGCTGTCACCTGCTTAGTATTTTATAGTGTAGTCTTTCCAAAAAGCAATGAAATGCTCAGGTGTTTGTTTGTTTTTTAATGTAGGCATGTTATCAAAATACAGTGGTACCTCGGGTTACAGATGCTTCAGGTTACAGACGCTTCAGGTTACAGACTACACTAACCCAGAAATAGTACCTCGGGATAAGAACTTTGTTTCAGGATGAGAACAGAAATTGTGCAGCGGTGGCGCGGCAGCAGCAGGAGGCCCCATTAGCTAAAGTGGTACCTCAGGTTAAGAACAGTTTCAGGTTAAGAACGGACCTCCAGAACAAATTAAGTTCTTAACCCGAGGTACCACTGTAGTACTTTGTGCGACTTCAATGATGCATTAAACATGATTCCATTTATGGATTATGTGATTTGTGGTGCTCTTCTTTGTACTTAAGAAACATGTTTCCAAAGTACACTGCTGTTAAGCAATATGGCAGCTGCCTCAGGTTGGGGCTGCAACAGCCCCCGAAGCTAGCTTGCTAACAACAGTGGTGTAACTTGGGGTCTCAAATTTTAGCCCCGTGCAATGCCAAAATTTGGTGCCCCCCACCCGCCCCTCACATTCCATTCTACATAATAGTTGCAGAGCCCCCTGCGGTGCCACTGAGACTCTGCACCCAGTGCGACTGAACCGGTTGCTCTCCCCAAATCCATCTCTACTCCTAATCTACCCTCAGGTACAGCAGAAGATGTTGTTCCACTGTTGAGTCCACTCAGTTTCTGTGCCTGAAATTACTTTCATTCCAGGCTGCAAGATGTCTTCAGCCAGGCCTGAGCATCACACATGCTGACAATTGCAAATTTTGTTAAATATATGGAGGAAGCTGCTTTTAAATTCAAGTTACATAATCCACAGTACCATGACATTTATTTGCAGCTGGATTCTGTCAAATGCCAAATATCTGAATGCTTTTCCATACAGTTTTACCCTTCCCTAATATGTTCAGTTTTGACGTGCATTCAACATTTGACTCCCCACCATTGATACATATACCATGTGATCAGGGATGATGGGGAAGTCTGCTAATCATGGGAAAGTCTCTTTTGCACTGTCTGTTGGAAAGAATTATAGTCTCAAAACTCCAGACAGGACTGAAGTAACTCCTTTCCCCCACTCTACCCTCCATCAACTTCTAGCACAGTAGTACTTATGCAGCAGAAATGATGTTACAGAGTTCAAACCTGATAGATTGTATAATTTGACTACAGATGTGGCACCCTATTGTCAGATATCGCCTTCTCCTCATTATGAAGTCTCTCCTCCCACCTCATATCAGCAGCTCTGGGTTTCAAAAACAGTAAAAGACCAAACACTAATGCTTTTTAGTTCAGAGAAAATTGGCAGCAAAGGAGACATACTAGTGCCAGGGTTAGAAACATCAGGCCCAGGAGCAAAATGTTGCCCTCCAGATCTCACTTACTAGTCCCTGGTACTCTACCCCTAAACAGTGTCTCTTACTGACTTTAGCTCTGCACTTGACTGTTTTTGCCTGGCTGGCATGTGTCTTGTGGCAACGTCGCTTGTTTGTGTGGATGGCAGATTGAATGATGTAGAGACCTCTGATTTTTCTATGACCGGAATGTAGCCTACTGTACAAAGGGAAGAATTGCATCCATTGCTATGCCCTCCTTTGCCTCTTACTCTCCCATCACTGGCCTGTGGTTGCTGGCACATTGGCCATGAAACGGGGTGGCCCTTGGGCTGAAAAAAGATTATCCATCCCTGTGACCAGGGACGTACCCAGGTTGGCCTCGGCCCATCTGTTTACTCGGTCGAATGCTCCTCCACTGATCATTGTGGCTGTGCAAGGCATGCAGACTCTTCTGAGCACCTCAGCAGAAGAATACAAGGGTTGGGGCAAGGGGCTCCTTGCGAAGGGCACAAGGGAGTCTAGGTATGCCTCTGCCTGTGACCAGTGGCGGAGCTAGCCGCTTGGGGCACCCAGAGTGGTGCCGTGCACCCGGGGGTGGGGCGATCCGCCCAGGGGGCGGGGTGATCACGCCCGGGGGGGTGCGATCTGGTACGGTGGCAATCACGCCTGGCCAGGGGGTGCGATCGGTGCAGCCACGCTCACGCCCAGCCGGGATTTTGTCACCCCACCCTCTTTATTACTACACCACACAAGCTCTTCTCCACCTTTTGCAATGTTCTTGGTGGCTCATGCTAAAGGATAATACAGAATTCTGTCCTTTTAAGCAAGAGAAACCAGGCACCAAACTTTCTGCAGTTAGTATCTGGTGAGTTACTAACTTTCCTGCTGAGACACTGTAAGTAGAAGTGCCAGCTATCAAGGATCATGAGATGTGTGGGTAATGGGACAAGCTACTTAAGTGTCTGCAAATACAAAGGGCATGAAATTAGTTGGTGCAGACAAACTCTTTATATTTCATTGCAGGTACTTTCAGATATTACTATTACTGTCCAGCAATGTCCCTTCCATTGCACAGAGATGGTAAATGCAATGTACAGTGGCTTAAGATTCAGCCATCATTAACCCTCTGGAAAAGTCATACGTATATTTAGGCTGGGGTACTGTCAATGCCGCAAAGAGTCACAAGTTATCTGCAAAGTCCTGACATTTCAGAGCTCATGCCCAGCCGGGATTTTGTCACACACACACCCCGGGATGACACCTGGGGCAAACCGCCCCCCCCCTTCCTACACCCATGACAGAGGTTTATAGAGATTTATAGTATGGAGAAAGGGGATAGAGAGAGATTCTTCTATGTTGAACTCAGCACTAGAAAATTGTACTAGAACTCAGCTTTTCATGGTAAGACCAGGACAGACCAAAGAAAGTGCTTATTCACACAGTGCATAAATAACCTCAGGAATTTGCTGCCATTAGATGCTTTGTGGGATAATAGATCTATCAGTGGTTATTCACCATGACTTGTAAATATAGGCTCTTTGTTCAGAGGTAATGTAGCTGTTAATACTAATGACTGAGGGAAGGGGCAAACAACAGGAAGGAGTTGTTGCCTTCATGCTTGCTTGTAGGCTTCCCAAATGCTTGAAGCTGCCACTGTAAAACAGGATGCTAGGTGAGATAGACCATTAATCTGATCCAGCAGAACCTTATAGTCTTATTTTGGTGCACGTGGAGACAAGGCTGAACTTTTGTTATAGACAGTATCAAGCACTTTGACTAGGTTTTTTCAGTCTCGTGAAACCTCTTCTGTAAGTAAACATATTACTTAACAAGAAATGGGCATTGTGATAGAGAGTTGCAAAACCTTAAAAGCACAAAGAATAAGGAACTACATGGTTAGGATGCTTCTGGAGAATTTTTTGCCTGTGCATCTTGGTTATCAGAGACCTGTCCACATATGACTTTATACAGATGGAATTATAGGGGGGAAATACAGCTGGCATTTGATTTCTTGTCTGCCATACGAGAACCCCTGCACTACCAGAACCTTGGTTGCGATTAGTTGTTGCCATGTTACAGACAGAATACATACTGGGCTCTCTTATCTTTTTCAAACATATTAGATAGGACTGCATTTTCAGTTTATACTGGTATTTTCCATATCAAAAACCTGTTTACATGCAAGGGCGTCACATTGACTTGCATTACGCGTGTCAGAATGTTATTTTTTTTTAATGCCCTTAGAAATATAGCTCCCCAACAATTTTCTGATGTGAGGATCTTATGCCTCCCCAGGCCAATGCTCTGTTGATTTATAGCAAAACAGATTACCAGTAATGCACATCTGTTGGGGGCTTTAGTTCCTGAGACTTGATGCTGACTTTAGAAGACCACTGGCTACCTCTTTCAAATGAGGTAGCAGCTCTCTGAGGGTTCTTGTTGTAACTGAAGGAGGAAGCCAAGATGAGGGATGTCTCAAGCCATCCTTTACTGGCTTTTGAGGAAATGTTGGTGTTCTATTTAATGGTTTCTTTGTTTGTTTACATTTAGAAAGCTAGTAATACTTCTGTAAATAGTGACTTGCCTAAGACCACACAAAATGTTCATGAGCTCTGCA
The DNA here is from genome assembly GCF_964270895.1 of Podarcis filfolensis. NCBI lineage: Eukaryota > Metazoa > Chordata > Lepidosauria > Squamata > Lacertidae > Podarcis > Podarcis filfolensis. Next base: position 21,659,720 of record NC_139607.1, read on the forward strand.
GTTTCCTGGATCATATTCTTTTATGCGTTGCACCACAGTCTTGGCCTCAAGCCCCATCAGCAAAGGAACGTACCCAAGCATGGCTGCCTGTCTCAAAGGGGTTTCCCGCAAAACCAGTATGGCAGTAGCACTGTTCTCACAGAGCCATTGCTCCCAAGCATGGCCAGCCACTAAAGATAAAATCAGTGAGGCAGCACAGCAGAGGAGAAAATGCATGTCGCCAGGTTTGTGAAAAGCAGCACAAGAAGCAATGACATTTGGCTCCTTGCTCACCCAGCTGCAGTTTCCTCCTCAGTATTGCTCTCTATCCTTTGAGGGAAATGATGCTAAGAGAATGTATGAGGCAAGAGAACATTTGGTCATTGTGGGAGAATGTGCTTGAGAGAGAACAAAATAACTCAAAGTAGCTCAAAGTAACTTGTGTATGTGCAACAAAGTGGGAGAGCCAGAGAAATGCTACGGAAAAAAATAACTGGGTGTGACCTTGCTGCAATAAAAAACTTCTGTGTTTTGGTCTTGCACCTCTAAGCACATGGTTTCATGTTATTATTCACAGAGACACTAAATAGGTGGTGATGTGTTTTGAAGAGGGCTGTGAATCAGAGTTTTGAGATTCCTGTTTTCTTGCTTTTCTTCTACTTGAATTTGATAAACTGCACCCTCCCCACCCCCCGGAAATATTATGTGTATTATGCTCTTTTGCTGTTTGCTCTTTAAGTAAAAGTAGCTACTCAAGATATGCTACCATCGTTATACTGAAATATATCCCTACTGCTTTTATAGAGCACAGTTTTCTAAGCAAGTCTTTTTGTGAAAGCCAGTTCCTACTTTCTGTCTCTTGGTTGTTCTTCAAAATAACCAAGTATGATGAAGAAAAATGGATCATGCAGAAAAGAGGCAGGTGAAATTCCTCACCTCTGACGTGCTAGATAGGTGCTAAGATGAGAGTGGGCTTGGTTCATCATTCTTCATCCAGCAATAGCAGTTTTAATGATGAACTACAGGGTTGTGTAGATGGGAAGCAGACAAGGGTCTTTCTCTCAGCCTTTTGGGTTGTTGTCATCATATTCTAATCTGGGGAGGGGAAAACCTCTGGTCATTCGTAGAATTTTTGCTCTAAATAAGATAGGCACAGCATTTAACACTTTTAATCGATTGAGAGACATGTTTTGACTTCAAAATCAGTCAAGGGAGAGAGGCTGAAGCCTTTTTGTACAAATTCTATTGACCCCCCATTTTTGTACTGTATTTTGTCTCAACAGCTTGGGCCCTGTATTTGCTCTTTTTGTACCATTTTATTGCTCCATTCCAAGAGTGCAAGTGACACAAATTCTAGGCCAGTTTTCCATCACAAACAAGACACTGGTCTATATATTGGGTTTGCAGGTACAGTATGTATTGATTTGCTTGCTTTTCATTTACTTAGCAGTGCAGCAACTTTCATTTCCTTGCAGTGTTTTCCAGAACTCCCCCGTATTATATACTCTGTTTCCAAATATTTAGTCCGAAGACACAATAGAATTGTTTGAATTGGGAACTTTTCAATTAATGCTGCAGTGCATGGAGTTGCATGATGAACCTGAAGTGCTTGCTAATTTTGCAAATGTTAGTGACAGTAATCCAGACACCTTGTGGAAAATGGAATTCAGTGAGTGTCCATAGTTCCTCCTTTTTCCATAGCTGTTAGTGGATAACAGCCCACTTTCTGCATGTCTTGTATTTCCCATTGACAAAAATTTCATTGATTAGGTAGGGTGAGATGGTTCTCCTTGGAGTTTAAAAATGAGTATTTTAAGCAAGTTAAGAAAACAGGAGGCTACTGGAGCCCCTGGGCCTTGAACTGGGAGTCCTAGGGACCTAGGTCGGCTAGGCCTGGTATATGATGCAAAGTCTCTGTCTTCTGAATAGTTAACAGAGCAGTGCATTCTGCTTAATATAATAATAACTTCAGCTCAGATGCTGATGTTTGGAATCTTAAAGTGGAAATGCATCCCTTGAGTATAGCCTCAAACCTGGCTCTGCTGACAGCCATTCGTTATTCCTAATAACAGAGGAAAATAAAGTACATGCTCTGCAAAGTCTGTTATTTTGATCATTTTAATCTTACAAGTAAGGCGATAACTGCTAGCATCTAGTCTAGATGTTTATCTCAGCTTCAGTTATTCTTGGTGTGCTTTCCTTTCTTATCATGACAAACTGGTAGGTGTGCGGTTAAAAACTTCACCATGTGCAACAGAGATTTTGCTCGATTATGTGGTTTTGTCATTTGAATGTGCTTTTCTCGTGCCGACTAAATGCCTGTCCAACATATGGCACACATTGAAGCAGTTTGTCAGAATTCAGTGGCAAGACTTATTAAAAAAAATTATTGATCCAGAAAGAGTTACACACTGAAAGTTCTAAAAAGATTGAAGAGCTGCACATAACAATAGCATAATTTATAAAATAAATACAACTGCCAGCGGAAATTACCTGTTTTTTATTCATCTGTTCCATGTTCATTTTGGGGTTGGTTTTTTTTATTAACATTTTGCAGAAGAGGGGGAATGAATATGCTGTCAGGTTATTACTCATTTCTGCTTCTCCTGCACAACCGTTTCCTTTTAAATACTTCTTTCTCTGGCTTCAGCATCTTCTTGTGTCTCATCTTTCTGTAACTTCATATCTCCTTTCCAACCCTTCTCTCCGTTTAAAGTATTTTACCCATTGTTTTTAAATAGTAGAGATGGGGAGTCTAATGAAGAAAAGTCATTAAGTTCATCTTTGCCTGTAGAAGTAAATTCTGAAGAAAAAAGGGTCAGATCCAGTTGCACTTTGCAGACAACTATCGTCAGCAGATTGGTGCATGGTTTTTCAACTGTATTCTCCCTCTCCTTTTTATATATGCAATTGGACTCAACCCCTCACCCACCACCACCAACCAGGCACCATTACTGAAACACCATAGTCCAAAAGATTTAATTGGCCAATTGTTTCCACCAAGGTGTTTTCATTGCTTGTGGTCTAGCTTTGTTTCTTGTTCTATCCCCTTTGGTTTCAATCACTTTCCTACTCACACAGATTTACTGTGATATCTGCTACATTATTTATTGATAGCAATAGTCAACCAAAGCATTGTGTAATAAAAGTTGCGTTTTTAAACTGTGCGTTTTTGTCTTGTAGCTTTTAACTTCTGGGTCTTACATCTGGATTGTAGCTTTAAGTGGGCTGGTAAGTGTATTTCATTACTGTTTTCTTTACAACAAGTTAACAGTTTTCAGCACTCACGTGCACTTTTCTGTTTTAATATTTACAGCCATTACCGAATTCAACTCAGCTGAAGTTCTTAACAACAATAACAACAAAAAATTGTGGCCAAAATGGTTCAGCACATAAACTTTGCCTGTTATTTCCCTTCCAGCTTGCTCCGTTGCTCAGTACATAGGCTAGCTTTCACAGAGAGATGGCTGCTATATTACATGTACTCTACACTCCATTTAATTAAAAGAAATCCCAGTGGTAACTGATAGAGCATTTGATACAGTTTATAAATCTATACATTGTCAGTACTTATCCATTACAAAGAGGACTGTCATGATAGGAATGATAGAAGGGAGGAATGCTTTAGGAGGGTTTCTTCTTCAGGGTTTGCCAAGAGCTGCGGGAGATTTCCCAGAAGGAGAGGGTTTGTGTTCCCTGCACCAATTCTACAGCTGGCCAGTGAACTGGGCATGGAGTGATGCCTTTTTAGGCAACACAAAAGGTTAGGCGCAGTTGTTGGATATTCACAGAGGAAGCTGGGGCAACAAACTGGGTTATTTGAATAGCTCTGTGTTTGATGCTGGCTTGTTCAACAAACCACGGTTAAAAATTATTATTATTATTATTATTATTATTATTATTAATTTGTACCCTGCCCATCTGGCTGGGTTTCGCCAGCCACACTGGGCAGCTTCCAACCAAATATTAAAAACAATACAGCATCAGACATTAAAAACATTCCTAAACAGGGCCGCCTTCAGTTGTCTTTTAAAAGTAAAATAGTTCTTTATTGCCTTGACATCTGCTGGGAGAGTGTTCCACAGGGCAGACGCCACTACCGAGAAGGCCCTCTTCCTGGTTCCCTGTAACCTCACTTCTCGCAGTGAGGGAACCACCAGAAGGCCCTCGACGCTGGACCTAACTAAGACTTAGCGCAGTGCTTTCTAGACTTGGTAACCTCCAGATGTTGCTGGGGAGATGTTACCACCCCATCAACCATTGGCCATACTGGCTGGTGTTGATAGGAATTACAGTCCGAAACATCGGAAGGGCACCAGACTTGGGAAGGCTGGGTTAGCGCTATGTCCAAATGCGGCAAAAATGGCTTGCGTCACTTACTGCCAGTTGTGTCATGGGCAGTGCCCATTAGATGACCACGGCAAACTCTAATCAAGAGTAACTAGGTACAGTACCTTTGATGTCAACATTTGAGCATTTTGCTTTGGTTTCGGGGTGGGGGGGAGAGACACAATTTTCCCTGGCGTGTATGTTGGCTGGATACATGGAAATGAAGTAAGTTACAATGGAAGTTCCACTGAATGCTTCTAAGTAAGCTGCAGAGGATTGGGATTTGGCCATTCAGGTTCACTCAGCACAAAAAGAATAACTTGGAAAGTCCCTTAGACTGTAGTGGTAGGAAACCTTTTCTATCTCGTTTATATTTTTCCATATCACATGAGTGAGGGTTTTTTTGTGACCAGTAAAGATTGGATCATAAGTTCAGTGTTGTGTTGTATTGTATTTTAAATTCTGTAGCCAGTTGCTTCCTTTATGATAAGAGAAGTCTAATAATCACAACAGAAGAAGTGATAATATGGGAGGTTTGCGGATTTTTATTTGAGTAATTATATCCCACCCTTCATTGAGGTTTCCAGGCAGCTAACATAATCAAGTACACAATTTTTTTTAAAAAAGGTAAAGGTACCCCTGCCCATACGGGCCAGTCGTGTCCGACTCTAGGGTTGTGCGCCCATCTCACTTAAGAGGCCGGGGGCCAGGGCTGTGCACAATTTAGAATTTGCTGGCACCACTGGATAGCTCAGTTGTTAGAGCATGGTGCTGATAATGCCAAGGTTATAGGTTCGATCCCCATACGGAACAGCTGCATATTCCTGCAATGCAGGTAGTTGGCTTTGATGGTCCCTTCAAACTCTACAATTCTATGGTTGCCATACAGCTGTGAGATAAATTAAAACAGGAGGATACTGAATGTTTAAAACACCACTAACAAAAACGAAAGACATAAGAGCAGCCTAAAATCCCATAGAAAAAATTAAAACCAGGCAAAATAATTTTCACATACTTGTTTTTCCCGCAGCATTTCTGATGCTCTCTTCTCTATTTATAACACTAATTTTCAAATTAAAGTTGTTCTCCCCCCCCCCCCCGGCCAGGTTTAAAACAGAACAGTCATTGCCAGAGATGGCAATGACTGAAGTTATACTTACCTACTTTTTAATTGGACAATACAGGGTTGCATGAAGATGGAGGGTGATAGATCTGTAAGCTGTATCATATAATAGTTATAGTGGCCATTGCCAGGTCAGTGCACTGTATGCTCAGATTTTTAAATCTATACATAAACATTTAGTTACGTAAATTCATGATTGTGGCCGTCCGAGGACCTCAGGGTGATTTACAATATAAATACACAAAAATACATAACATAGTAACGAACAAAAACAATAGCACCACCCCAACACACAGTTTAAATGGCCATAGATTATTTAATTAGAACTTGGGTTCAAATCTCCACCATTACCTCTGCATTTTATGTACATTTTATTCCTAAACACACAACCACAGGGCATCATTTGTGTATACTGTGCATGAGCAAAAAGTGCCGCTTGTATCTACAAAATATGCACAGGGAGGTCAGTAAACAAGGAAGGCTTAAGCCAACACACGACAACCACAAACAATTGGTAAGCTACAAGAGGCACTTGCATTTCACACCAGGTAGTGCGGTTCTGCCCTAAGAAGGGAGCCTTGAGGTGTGTGAGTCCTCCAAGCCTTTTTCTGGATTAAAGTGAACTTCTTCGACATGGACCTTTGTGCACTCATGGAGTCTTCCCACTGCAGGACATGGGGTTAGGATGCGGTGAGTTTCTGTGCACTTGGCGCACCGAGACACATTGCTCCACCTGGAATATCTTGATAATTTGAAGGTGAATCAGATCATTTAGTGTTGGTGCGGAGGGCAGTTTTGCTGCAAATACTCACATTTTTTTCCTGTTCCCTGTTGAAGTACATGGGAACCAGTATGGTGAAAAGTGGTCTACAAGGGACGATTCCTAGTAAAATGCAAGCTTTTAACAAAATGGGTGGGCTTATACTTTAGTCATTCTCCAGCACTGTCATCATTACCTTGGAACTAGATTTAATTTCTTCCACTCTTTACTTCCCCTTTCAAGCTATATAAAGTGTTCTTTAAAATAATATACGTAAGTTGCATGCATCACTAAATGCAAACTGTCCAAAAATAGAATCTATATTTGGGTTTCAGCTCACATGTCTACATTGAAATCTTGCAGCAGGTATTTTTATTTTTTTATTTTATTTCTGTGGGAGTGGGGTGGGGGCAGTCGCCTCACACCTGTAGTAAAACACTTCCACTTTGCAAACTGCACTGTGTTTCAGTGTTTGTAATTATCAGATCTTTTTCCTTTCAAAGTGATCAGCACTAACGGGTCACAAAGAGTTGGACACGACTAAACAACAACAAAAGGGAGTCATCACAAAATGTACACCTGTCTCTGGATAGATTGATTCGCTGTCCAGCAGTACTTTTGTCTTCTGGGTTATGTTTTAATGTATGCACCTTGATGCACCATAATGAGTACTGATTGAGACTTTCCATTGACTTCCTACAACCTGAATGAAAAAGCGAAAGCAATATTGATGATCACCCAAGCTCCATATGTTTACATAGATCAGGGGTGGCTCTCTTTTGGTCCTCCATTTGCTGCTGGACTATAACTCACATCATCTCCAAACATTAGTTATGCTGGGGGGACCTGAAGTGAGTTGGAGTCCAGCAGTATTTGTAGGTCCAGAAGTCCTTCACCCCAGATCTAGATGTAGAAAGCACTGAGGATAAGATGGACCCATAGTCCAGTAGCAGTCCTCCAGCTCTGCTTTCTAGAGTCTGCCCTCCAGGAATAAAGTCACACTGCATAGTTGACTCACACTAATACTGTGGCTGGTGGTATTGAATGTTGATTAGAGATACAGGTCAACCGACAGGTTGTGCAGGTTAACCTAGTGCAGGTTATCCACTAGGATACCAAGGCAATTTCCGTCTATAAACCAGGGTGGAAATCAGATTGAAAAAGGATCAAGATAAATGGTTTCCTCCAGGAATACTGGATCAAGCTGCCAGAATGCCCTTGAACATCTTGCCCATAAAATGAATTTTAAAGATTAGACAGGGCCTACCTCATGCTTGGCAAAACACTGAGCATAGGGCTAGCAAAGCTGCTTTCTGCAGGGCTCAAGAAACTCAGTCACACAGCCAATCTAGCAGGGTTGAAGTCGCCATTCGTCAACTGATTCCCCACACTACTTGTGGGGCAGGTGGGTGGGTGAGTTTGAGGGAAATTGCCTCACAGGCCAAATTGGGACCTGTGCTGTCAAAGAAAGGCTAGTGTTAAGAGGTGCATCTTCAACATGCGACAGAGGTGGTACAATGAGGCTGCTATGTGCACCTATTTGGAGAGGGAGTTCCACAAGTTAGCTTCAGTGGAGAAAGCCTTTGTCTGGGCTGCCATTCCCTGCACTTCTGAAAGTAGATAGAGGCCCTTTGCAGATCTTAACATCCAAAAAGCTGGTAAGGGATGTTCCATCTACAATTTCTGCAAATTTTCAATTTGGGATATTGTAGCTGAAGCTCTGTTTATCAGACATTTTGAATACAAAGCCGTCTAACCAGCAGCCCTTTCTGGACCCCATAGCTCAGCGCTAGTTAGCTGCTAGATATATGATATAGCAATCCTTGCACATAGTTTCAGGCACACTTGTATATATGTCAGAAAATGTTTCCAAAGCACTGACTAAGTCAGGCATAGGCAAAGATGGCCCTCCAGATGTTTTTGGGACTACAACTCCCATCATCCCTAGCTAACAGGACCAGTGGTCAGGGATGATGGGAATTGTAGTCTCAAAACATCTGGAGGGCAGAGTTTGCCTATGCCTGGAGTAAGTGATAGCTGCAATGTCAAGCCTCAGTTGCTAGGAGTTGGAGAAAAAGTTAAGGTATGATCCTCTCCTTGAAACTTCATCACCCTAACCCCATCTGTATTTTATGCCAGGTCTGTCTCCCTTAGAGACAACAATGCCTAACCTTGACTAAAGAGATCCGCTTCTTCTCAGAAACCTTGAACACACTTTGTCTTGTCCCAAACACATGCATCCATGGGGCGTGCGCCACAGTTTGTAAATTTAGAAGTTAAGAGTTCTGGTTAACACCTAGTTTTGCCAGATGATTCCTGCTCCCAAGTCCCATTGCCGCAGGTCTCATTCCTCCATGTTCCTCGTTTTCCAGTGAACTTGCATCTGTGGGGAAAACACCTCTTAGCAAGCTGAATTTAGCCTAGCCAGCTGCTAGCTTGGTTCTGCTATACATAAAACTTTTATCATTCCTCATTTCCATTAAAAACAAATACAAAACCCTGAAGTTGACTTTACCAACCCTGAAGCGTCTATGATTTGCAACATTCTGCCTCTAAGGTCATACTAAATTCACCTTACTTCAGGTCACAATATTGTAAAAGTTGACGGCTGACGTTAGTGGATAGGACCTGTGAATGCTACTCCATCTCTTTCATCTTGTTTACTGGACTGGGACTGGGAAGTAGACTTACGCACACAATGCAGGCAAATCTAAATATATCCAAGAGCCTGACTCGTGGTTCATAGGCATGAGGGCAAGCCAGTGGTAACAGGGTTGTCATTTAGCTTTTCAGACTTAGTTTTTCAGACGCAATGTTTAATACAGTTTCCTTTGTTTAATTTAGCATTTGTATTCATCTCTGCATGAGACTACTGTACAAATAAAGCTTATGCTTTAAGAAGCTTATTTTTAGTCTTTTATAATTTAGTCGTTTAGCCCATATTAGGCCAAGACGACTTGTTTTTCTTTGTGTGGCTGGTTGATAGCTGATATTTTTGGAATAATGGGCAGGAAAACTGAGGCTTTCATTTCTGTTTTCGAAACAAAGAAATGCTTACACTGATTATTTGGACAGATGAGGGGAAACAGTCTTCCTTGACATCCTTTGACAGATGTAGCTTCCTGTATGTGGAAGACAAAAGCACATGAATGGAATTGCACTGTGCCTTTGGCAGGACTTCAAGCTATACTCTAATGTACACTTTGGCAAGAGTACTTAAGTAGTTAGATGCTTGACAGTCTTCCCTTCTTGTACTGATATATTTCCTAAAATCTTTGCAAGAGAATGAAAAATGCCTTTTCTAAAATACTTGTCCTTGCTAATCACCAATGCTACAGAATACTCTAAATGCTCACCTGTTTGCCCTATCCTGTGTATTCATTTTAGGCTGCTCTAGATTCAACATGCTCTCTTTATAAAAGTGGCTGCATTTGAGAAATGCTTCTTGGGGTCAGGTTTTTTAAGGTTTCTTCTGATAATGGTTATTTTCTCATAGTGGAAAACAGTCCCAGGCTGCCCCAAGTCACAGCTGTAGGGACATTTTATGTAGCATAAATATGCAGCAAAAGGGCATTTCAGTTGTGGATAACAGAAGAAGTGGACTTTTTAATGTTCTGAGCTGCCTACATTGCCACACAGATCCAACAGGTGCAAAGTGGTCTTAGAGCTGTCCTTTATTAGATGATCCTGTGTTACTTTTTACCATGTGAAAATGTAGCATGATGAATAGAAATATTTTAAAATAAAAGTTGGCATTCTTTGGGTTCTTACAAAACTTCCAAATATTTAAAGTGGAATTTAAATACTTACCTCCAACTTCCCTGACTGGTTTTTCTTTCAGTATCTCTTGTCTGTCACATTCATTTAGTTGGAAGTCTGTTTGAAAGCATAGGACTCTTGTTTTGTTCTCATGTTTTGTCATCAAACCACAGAACAAGAAGTACCAGCAATCAGAGGTGAGTAAGGTAGTGATTGCTTTATCAGTTGCCTAGACATTCAAGTTGCTGTTTCTGCAGTTAGAATAGCAGACTTCGACAGACCTGACACTCATTTCCAAAATGCATTGTGTGATTTGCATTTTCAAAGAATAATTCGTCATCATTTGAAAATTCTTGGACCTCAAATTGATAGTGTACCCTACTTGTAAACTTGCAAAAAGCTAATACTGCATAATCCTTAAGTGAATCATTGTCTGTGCTACTCATAGAGCTGAAGGGGATCTCAGAGGTCAACCAGTCAAACCTCCTGCCAATGCAGAAAATGTACTACAACATAAAATCTGAATCCCAGGTGGTAGGGTTAATTCCAGCACTCTGTTTTTTTTATAATAATTTTTTTATTCAAGATTTTTATAACAACACAAACATATAACACATACATAAACAAACAAAGAACAAAAACAAAACATAAAATATGTACCATTTCATATCTTAATTTCTTATACCTTTCTTCCCCGACTTCCTCATGCCTCCCTTTTCTGTATTCCAAATTCTTATCGATTACTCAGCAAATCTTCCCTTATTTTAAATTAAATTTAAACTAATCTTCCTTATTTTCCTTGTCTTAACCATTGCTAATAGTAACCATTTACTTTCCAGTCCAACATCATTCTAACTTTCGTTAATTTTGTAATATTTCTTTAAATAGTCCTTGAACTTTTTCCATTCTTCTTGCGCTGCTTCTCTTCCCTGGTTTCGGATTCTGCTCGTCATTTCTGCCAGGCCCATGTAGTCTATCACCTTCATCTGCCATTCTTCCAGTGTGGGTAGTTCTTGTGTCTTCCAGTACTTCGCAATAAGTATTCTAGCTGCTGTTGTAGCGTACAAAAAGAAAGTTATGTCCATCTTTAACACCCCTAATTCCAGCACTCTGTAACATTTGTTCCGTGCTCTATCCCATAAGCTTAGGCTGGTGACGTAATACGCCACTTTCTTGAGTTTGGAGGAATGCATCCATGGGTAAAATGTCATCCATTGATATTTGAATGAGCTTCCCTATATAGGGTCACCCTAGGGAGGCTGAGGAAGGATGAACTTAGTTGCTGTAAGCCACAGGATAGCCTTTTAAGAACTGTGTTTGAAGCTTGAAGGTCTTGGAATCATAGAATTGTAGAGTTGGAAGGGACTGTGAGAGTCATCTAGTCCAAACCACTGCAACGCGGGAATCTTTTGCCCAATGTGGGGCTCTAACCAACAACCTTGAGATTGTAGTGTCTCATACTCTTCTGAATGAGCTATCTTGGGAGGTCTGTCATTGCTAAAGGACTTTTGGCCTCCGTGTGCAGTCTTACTTTTGTTAGAGAGTGGGTAACTTCATTGGAGAATTTTCATTTATTTTCAAATGTTTATGAAACTTTCATTTGGTGCAGACTTGGCAAGTTTTAAGTTGAAGTCCAGCTGTGCTTCCTTTCAGTGTTTATTACCAATTCCAAAAATACGTCGTATTGGATACAAAGGTTCCCTCCTTTTGACTGAGGGATCTTTGGATCCAACTCATTATATTTACAAAAACTGGAAAGCTGCCTTCAAATAAGCTGGCTGCCTGGTTGACGATGAGCTGCGAAGGACCTTTTCAGTGGTGGCTCCTCATTTGTGGAATATCCTCCCTAATAAGGTGCATCAGTCTCCCTCATGATTAACTTTCAAGAGAAATTTAAAAATATTCCTTTTACTAAGGCATTTTACTAAGTCAGAAATACACTGTAACCATTTTTTATAATGTTTAAACAGTTTTTACCTGTTGTGTTTTTAATGTTTTATCATTGCTGTGTCTGATGCTCTGGGCTTTTCTCCCACCTGGGGGGAAGGTGGGATGCAAATTGAGTGAATGAATGAATGAATACCATGTCAATGTTAATGTTGACATTGTTATGCACATGGCATTCCTTTGACAAAACCATAGGATATGGGGGGAAATGAATCTATTTGCCATTCTGTACTCCTTTTTCAAGCTACCCTTGGCAGCTTCTGTTAGTGACTACAGCGGTTTACTGTCATAGAGTAAAAGTTTTCCTCTTGTTTTAAGCCACAAGAACTATCTACAAAATAGGTTGGGTTTTTTTTAATTTTGGGGGTTTTTTTACCTGTCCTGAGCTTGAAAAATGTGACACATGCAGCTTCTGAAATAGGAGGGACAAGTTGTATTGTGGACTTCAATTCATTATTTATTGCATGTTAATGATGACATGAATTATTGCATGAATGATGTCCTTTACTCCACTCCCTTTATATTTCCATTTCCTCATTCTTTTGTTGCATGTGTGTATGTAATGTATTCTAAAATAAAAAGTTTAAAAAAAGAAAGTCGGATTGCATTTTTGATTGTGCTCTGTTCTGTGCAAAGATTACTGGGTAGTGGAAAGATTAGTCTTTTGTCCAACATTGAGATCTAGATTTCAGAAATGCTGCCAGATCAGACCAAAGCCTGTCTAGTTCACCATTCTGTTTCCTACAGTGGTCAAACTGGTGACTGTGGGGGAAACCCTTGATCTGGTAATTGCCTTCTAATGTTGTGCTTGAGTGACTGGTATTCAGAGACATACTGTTTCTGGTCCTGGAGCTAGACTATAGCAATCATAACTAGTAGCCATTGATTTCCTTATTCTCCATTAAAAAATCTTGCTAATTTAGCAATATTTAGGAAAACTGTGTTTTGTAGGCATCGTGATCATTTGTTGTCAAATTATTCCATTTCAAATGTAATCTTTCGACATTTCTGACCATAGGATCTGTGATGTAATTTTTGCTGAAGTTTCCAAAATGAGCTTTGACTATATGAAAGATTCTTAGCCTTCAGTTTGGAATATTAAAATTAAATCTGGCCATAAATGGACTGTTTATCTGCAGGAATTATCTCCCCTAACCCCTTGTTAGGGCATATATTTACTCAGCTTATATTTCAAACTATGCCCACAAAATATCTGATGGGACCACCTTTCTGTAGGCAGATCAGGCCAGACTGAAGATATTGTGTAATATATTCTGCATTACTCTTCCTGTAATCAACTATGGAGTGATTGATCTGTCCATTTCATAATAATTTAGGAGGTCAGATGCTTTGGGAATTAAATAGCTGCTGGATGACATAGACAAGGCTCACTTTATATGCACTAGCTGCATCAAGATAGTTATGAACTACTTCTAAACTCTTAAACAGTGTCAACTGCCATGGGACTTTTTAACCTAAATGATTTGGGGAACTTGACATTTTGAAGTTCTGAGAACTTGGCTTTTCTGAACATTTATATTTAACTTGCTCTTGAATTGTCCGGGGGTTTTGAGGAGTGGGGAGTGATATTGTACTGCAAACAATAAAAATATGACTGACAAACTGATGGTGCACCGGGTGGAGGGTTAAGTCCCCCCTCCCTACCTGTGACACCACCACCCCTGAAAGATCCACCGCAGCTGCAGCGAGACTTTTAATAATCCTGCCACTGGCACCAATGGAAGCTTTTTTTAAAGCTTAATTTAGTTGTGGGGAGGGGGCAAGGGGAAGAGACTACAAGCCAGATGTTGGGCGGGGCTGCAGGATACATCTGGCCCTTAGGCCAGAGGTTTGCCACTCCTGGTATAAAGGCATTGTGGTATTGGGAGTTTCATTTTCAGTTGCTTTGCTAATGCTCGGGTGGGATTCACATTTTTCGCAGCTGCTGCGATTTGATTTTATTGGCTACCCACCCAGGACAACCAAGGTCGGTTTCCTTGTTGGTCACCATCAGCTCAGACTCCATTAGTGTACATACGAAGTTAGGATATTTGCCCCACTGTATTTCGTTGTACTCTTACTTTGAACTGTGTTTGTCATTTTATTGCCTACTCCCCAAGTTCGGAGAAATCATTTTGGGAATCTCAGCAGTCGCCTTTTTCTTTCCACCTTGAATCATTTGAGGTCATCAGCAAACCACACTGCTCACCCCTGCGTAACTCAACACCATTTTATAAGCAAGTTAAACGGGCCAGTCCCAATACAAATCCTTTTTACATGTTTCCATTGTGACTACTGCTGATTTATTCCTGCTCTCTGTTTCCTGTTCAGCTACAGATTCATAAGAGGACCTGTACCCTTAGCCCAGGCATAGGGCTTTTTATTTTTATCTCCTGCCAGCAAATGGTTAAAGAACGGCAGCCTCTGATTGGCTGTGGTTCCAGGAGGGAGAGTTTAAAAGGAGAGGCTTTGGAGGGTGAGAGTGAGTTGAGCTGAGTTGAGTTGAGTGGGAGGTGTTGGTTGGAGAGGTTGGGAGTTAGGTAGGGAGTCAGGCTGAAATGTAAAGTGTGAGGAGGTTTTGTTCTGGAGCAGCCAGAGGCAACCTTGGCCCTTCAAATGTTTTGGGACTACAATTCCCATCATCCCTGGCCGCTGGTCCTGTTAGCTAGGGATGGTGGGAGTTGTAGTCCCAAAACATCTGGAGTCCACCTGCCTCTTGAGCCATATGCCAGCCTTTGATTTCACATCGATCGTCAGTATTTCAAAACAGCACTTGTTTTCAAATTAGCTGTACTGCAGAACTTTTGTTTGGGGCCAATATGGTGTTGCTTAAGTACTATCCTAAACTGGAAAGTGTTTGTGAGTCATGATGAATGTGCTGGAAACTTAGAGTAATGAAATTGTCCCTTGGCTTCCTGACGTTTGCTCACAGAAGGCAAAGGGAAGAAGGCAGAAGAAAATGATGGGACAGTCTTGTTTCACATGCCTGGCAACGGGTTTTGGCTGTCATTCATTACTTCTTCCCTTTTTCATGCTCAGTGGAATGTGGATGATTCTAGCTGAATTGTTAAATCTTCCATTTAAGCAAAAGGGGTGCAAATGGGCATCTCTGTCCTATAGCATGTCAGCACAGAATGTCTGTTTGATTTATCGGAAGTGAAAACAAAGCCACAGCCACTTCCTTTTTTCTTTGTGGTTTAGTGTTGCGATGGGAGGGTGCAGACCACTAGACAGTGATGTGTATTTCAAATGAGGACATTTGACAATGCTAATCCAAGGGAAAAAGAAGAGGCTTGTTAAAATCGTGTGCCAGATTTTATGCACAATGCGAAGGGTCCTCTGCTTACACCATAACAATATTGATCTCTGCTCTAGGACAGTTTAGCTACTCTTTAAAAACATAAGTAAACCCTGGAGAGAATACAAAATATGACTCCACCTCATTTAGCTTGCTGACTAATTAATTGGTTAGGCTCTTGCGTGAATATATATCCTTGCAACCTTTTTAGTTTGTGCATTAAGATTCCGGGATAATGCTGTAATAGAGTTCATTAGAAAGCAATTGAACTGTACAAAGATCCTCACACAGTCCATCTTATTTTTAAGTCAGAAGAAAAACAGTTTTTTATAGAAAGAAAAACAGCTTGAATTTGCCTGTGTCAAGCTTCTCAGGTGGTAACTTATGAACTAGCAGAAGAGGAAGTTCTGAGTGTCAAAGAAAGTAAAAAAACAAGTGAGACACCACTAAATACGCATAAATGCTTGATAGGGCAAATGGAAATAGGTATAATGCACCATCTCCTTTTGTGATTTTAAGACATTTTACACCAGTATAGATACATCAGTACTGATGTTGCACGGTATCAGCATATGTGACAGTTAAATATCTCTCTTAGTTTCCTACAGGGATAGCTAACTGGTGGATCTTAGGCAACATCAACACACACACACACACACACACACACACACACACACACACACTGCAATTATTTTCTCTTTTTACCAAAGTAGAGTTGGGAGTGAATGTGATGCATCTTCATCATGCCACATTAGACTCCAAGGAGGAAATGAACACTGTCTCAGACACGAGCTATGCCTCTCCCCACAATGTGTTATATGTGTAAGATCGTATCTCTTCTGAGAAGAGAAAAGTGCATGCTGCTCTTGTGCTGGTTGCATCTTACACATGGACAAAATGAGTGGAAGAAAGAGGCTGCTCATCTCTACTCTTATAGTATTTGTTCCAGGAGAAAACAGACTTTCCTGTCCTAAAGCACAACAGTTAAGGCACTTGCTTAACAAAAGATCCTGGCCCTTTTGCCAATACCAATGTTTCTGTTTTCTTGAGGCAAATATCCACTCATCTGGCCAAGTGGGTAGCTTAGTTGCAGTTACAAGCAGAAAAAAACTTATGCTGTGAATACCCATGACACATAGGCAATGGTGATATTGCCAAAGAGGGGCCAATCTCTGAATTGCTGGAATTTTCAGCAGGTAAATAAACTGTCACCCTGACTTGAAATTTTCCCATCTATATCTGCCATCTCCCATACCCTTTTCATCCCCCCAAAATATTCTTGAGGCATGTATTAGTTTCTAAAAACATCCGTCTGATTTAAGATAAGAAAATAATGTAATTGTAGTAAAAACCAGGCATAAATTTATTAATTTGGACAAGCAATATTATTAACCTGTTGGATGATGTAACTTCTTTCTTTGCTATGTTGTAATGATTAAACAGTTATGACTTAGATGGAGGAAAATTACCTTTTCTAGAGCAAGTGGGGCCTGTTGTTGTCTTTGCATAGAGAAATGGGTGATTTGTGCCATTTGTAAACATTTTCCTTGTGAAGTTCCCAAGTAGAGTCTGCTGTGGAATAGATAACTAACTTCCCTCCTAATTTCTCATCTTGCCTGCCCACATTTAGTTGGACAGTTATTCAAATAGTTGGTTCTTCTTTGTATTACTTGCCAGAACCATATTTTTTGTGATATACTTGTGCTTCAGTAAAATCTGGAACCATGTGTGAGACAGAATTCGTCATCTTTGGAGTTTTGCTTTCACATTAAAAATAACCTTTTGAAATTCATATCCAGTTATGAGGTAATGATGTGTCATTAAAGCTAATTGGTCAGATAAATGTTATCCAAACTTTGCTAGTCAATTGGCATTCTTAAAACTGCATATTAAGAATTGTTGATTATTTTTGCTTTCAGATTTCTGGAATGTGCTACAGCAGCAGTGTGCTAAAAGTGTACCATGTACTTTGTGTACCCAGTGGTGTGGCAAGAATATTTGCTTGGACTCTTGAACCAATTTTCTCATCTGTGGAGCCATCCAGTGAGATAAGCGTTGGAATGGGAGCAACTGTGGACATACAGAGGCAACAAAGAATGGAGCTATTGGATAGGCAAATCTTGATGTCTCAGTTTGCCCAGATGAGGCATCAAAGACAGCAGCAGGTAAAGAAAATATATTGCCTGGGGGATTTAGCTTATTTGTAGAGCGTAATTTGTTTTATCTAGATCAAGGGATGCTAAGCAGCCCCCAAACGAGTCAAGGCTTTCTATGCATTTGAAACCATTGCAAACCTTCAAGGATACTTGAGAAGTACCTCTCACAATGTCCCCTTTCCCTGCCCCAAGACTCCCCAGAAATGTGTGGGTTTTGTAGGGATGTGGCAGAGGGTGGTGGCGGTGGTAGGGTCTCCCAGTCCTTGGCAGAACATCTTTTCCTCCTAGAGGCTGGACTTGGGACTACAGGGCTATAGGTACTTAAAAGGTAAAGGGACCCCTGACCATTAGGTCCAGTCGTGGCCGACTCTGGGGTTGCGTCGCTCATCTCGCTTTATTGGCCGAGGGAGCCGGCGTACAGCTTCCGGGTCATGTGGCCAGCATGACTAAGCCGCTTCTGGCAAACCAGAGCAGTGCACGGAAACGCCGTTTACCTTCCCGCCGGAGCGGTACCTATTTATCTACTTGCACTTTGATGTGCTTTCGAATTGCTAGGTTGGCAGGAGCAGGGACCGAGCAACGGGAGCTCACCCCATCACGGGGATTCGAATTGCCGATCTTCTGATCGGCAAGTCCTAGGCTCTGTGGTTTAACCCACAGCGCCATCCGCATCCCTTATAGGTACTTAGATATATCTATATTTAGGGCTGAGCTGAAGGGCTGCTTTTCTAAGCTTTGGATTTGAAATTTGGCACGCCAGGTGCAAAAAGAGGTAGTGAAACTAGGGGTGACTATTTCAGGGGGCAAAGGTTTGTGGACATTTGGGGAGGGGGCTATATAGCAGAGCTCCTCTCAGTGGCTGGCCTCTAGTTGATTCTGTGCACCCCACACCCGGTAGTCCCTCTGAAATGAATCCACCCTATGATGTAGCAAGGGGCATTGTTGGAGAAGAATAGCTAGGGGCCCCACCAAGCATTCTCCAAGTGTCCCTTGACCCTGCAGAAAGTGGTGGAGAGGGCCCCCTAAGTGGACTTTCTCAGTTCTTTAATGATTTCCCCCCCCTTTCCCTCATTCAAAGAGGTAGAAGGATTAAGACTAATTGAAACATATAAGAAACATATGATAAAAAGTTAATAGGTCTGAATACCTTATGCAAATATAAGTACACCCAAAAACATGACCAGCAACATATATTCAACTTGATTGCGTATGGCCTGCAGATACCACAGTTGTTGTTGGGTTGAAATAACGACAGACAGATAGCGAGTGTCATCTGGGAGGCATCACTCGAGCAAGTCTCGGGGAGTCCCTTTTATTGAATATTACAGCATTGCCACATATGTGCTTATTGCTGATTGGTCAACACAAGTACAAAGCAAAGGTTGCATTAATCACCAATAGATTAAAGGCTGGGAAAGGGAGCACAGGACTAGGCAGGCATGAAGACCTCCTAATTAAATTATAACCAATGATTAATATAATAAGACTTAAAACAATTACTAATGATTGATATAGGAAACTTAAAAGAGCGTAATAATCACGTTCCGTAGATGCGATCAACTATGCATTAAGAACGGGTCAAAGTACAATGACCTCTCCGTTATTCATTTCCACTTTATTGTGCACAATTCACATTGATGGTGCTTAATTTTTCTTTCCCCATTGCATGATATTGGGCCAATATGGACTGAGAACCCTCTCCTGTTATCTGTCATCTCTTGATATAAGTGGCATGACATTCAGAGAGGGGGCATGAGCAAGACCCACATCTTCTTGACTAGCCCAAACTTGGAGGGAAATTTGTGCCTTCAGTGGGTCAGTCTATATCCTGGAGAAGCTGCCAGAATTGATAGGTTTGCATAAACTTTTTTGAGGGCAGTGTCTTCTGCAATGCTTGCTATCAAGGTGGTGAAACCGCCTACACACTTCCCCTTACAAATACATTTCCCGAGGCCCCTTCTTCTTTAATTTGCTCAATTTCCCAACGTTCTCCTTCCCACTGACTGTCTTGACCAACAGTGTTCTTTCCAGTAGGAACCAAGATCTAAATGAAAGCAGGGATATGAAAAGTAAGATTGCCATAGCAACTGCACACAACCCCTTTAACATGAAGGAATATTTGTGAAACTCTGGCAGGGTGTTTAAATTGGTTGATTTATTTTCTCCCTCTATAAACATTGTCAGTATTCTTCCATTATTGGTTAACAATCTGTCTGCATTTCTATTGTGAGATATATAAGCTTTAAGTTAGGTTGGAAAAGCTGGTTCAACAGTGTTTGTTTTTTAGACAAAGGTCATATGATCAATCTGTTCCCAAGCTTTGTGTTTGGTTCGAAATAAAAACAGGGATCAGACACTTTCCATCTTGGCTTTACCAGGTTGCTTTGTAAATATATAAATCCATGGCATGGCAGCATATGGTATCATCCAGTCTCAAAAGTATATCATAGAGTTTGAAAAAGCACAGAAAATGGGAACCAGAATGATAAAGAGATTGTTTTGGGGGCTTCTTTGTTTAGAAAACTGAAAAGAGGGCATAACAAGTGGTGATGAAGAGACAAAAGTAGATGTTTGGAATTAAAAATTCAGGAGCTTTTCCTCTGATTTCCTGGACTTACATTTCTGCATTTTGGCAGGCAGCATCAGCCCAAAAAGAGGTACTATTATACCTGTAGGTTTCATTCAATTCTGCCTAACAGAAGAATGTTATAGCTGTTTTGTTATTTCCTCATAATAGTGAATGGGGAAACGTGAAGTGTTGGATTTTTCAAACTGGGATTCAGGCCCAATCAGTCCAAACCAGACCTAATCAGTGCCTGAAGTGAATATTGTTGTCCAAGCATATCCCTATTTTTTTCTTTGTTCGCTAAGGGATCCATGCTCCTATCTAATGCTAAAGCATATATTTGCCCTCATTTGTTAAATTTTCAAATAGAGGAGCAAATCCAGCTGCACAATGTCTCTTCCCCATTCCGGGCCTATGGTGTGGTGACTGGCCATTATGTTACTCATGGTGAATTTGGGAAAATGTGAGTAGCACACTTAAGAATAAAATCTGGTTGGCTTCATGATCTAGGAAGGCTCTACAAAAGGTTAGTGAGATGCAGACAGCTGTTCAAAGCTCCTGGTTGGAAGTCTGTTATTAGGGTTTTCCCCTATTTTAATCTGAAGAAGAGATTTGAGGAGTTCTTTCCACAGTCTTGAGACTTAAGGTTCATGAATATCTGTTGCCTTATTCAGAGAGCCGTCACCCTTTCCTTAGGAACTGATGCATAATGGTCTGGTGCACATGACACATTAAACTGTTTTTGAAAATAAAACATGCTGCTCAATCACGCCCACTTTGCTTCCTCCTGCCTTTCCCCAGCCAGGAGGAAACAAACTGCAGCACGGGCTTAGCATTATGTGTGAACAAGCTCTTGTGTTTTGTTTCCCTCCTAACAAAGCATGAGCAGAAACCAAGGGTGTTTCTTCACCTAGGACTTGTGGCTTCTTTGAGGGAAATGAACTGTGAGCACTTGTTCACATGTAATGCTAAGCCCATTACATGTGAACAAGTGTAGTTGTAGGAGCATCAAACCATTGTTTATTTTAACTACGACTTATCATGATGTGCGAACTGGCTCAACATCTTTTTGTGCCAACCTACTGTCGGTTGGAGGGACACGGGTGGTGCTGCCGATCAGAAGGTCGGTGGTTCGAATCCCCGCAACAGGGTGAACTCCCGTTGCTCGGTCCCTGCTCCTGCCAACCTAGCAGTTCGAAAGCACGTCAAAATGCAAGTAGATAAATAGGTACCGCTCCGGTGGTTTCCGTGCGCTGCTCTGGTTCGCCAGAAACGGCTTAGTCAGGCTGGCCACATGACCCAGAAGCTGTACGCCGGCTCCCTCGGCCAATAAAGTGAGATGGGCGTTGCAACCCCAGAGTCATCTGTGACTGGACCTAATGGTCAGGGGTCTCTTTAGCTTTACTGTCGGTTGGAGCAGTCATGTGACCAATTTTTGTTTTGTTTTGTTTTGTTTTGTTATAACAATATTTTCTTCCATTACTAACTTATGTGTAGAAAAATAACAAGAACGAGTTAATGGCCACAAGTTTGTTCTTTTTTCTTTAGCACCGTTATCCCGTTTTTGTTCTTCTTTCCCATCGATATCATGCCCCTTTCTAGAGTCATCGCTAAGCCATCGTAGGGCAAGGGAGATGTGGGAAGTGTTTTTTCTTAATGCCTGACTTAACAGCAGTACCCCAGGCTGACAACTCTGTCACCTGAGGTGCCTTAGCTGAGCATGCCAGCGATAAAATCAGTTTCTCAAATATTCCTCCTACTCTTGTTTCTTTTATATTAACTGATTGTATGATGGTAAATGAAGGTCACAGTTTGGAGGATGTTTCACAGGCACAGGAAGGGGAGCATTTGATGTCTCAATAATAAGAACAAATGGTTTGGATTTGTATAGTATCCTGTTTAAACGACATCTTGCACTGAGATGCGTCTTGCACAAACATGGTCCATCTTTAAGCAGCAGGTCAGCAAATGCACCTTGTTGCCCAGGCTTTCGTGGAGTTGAGGTTTTAGCTGACTCTACCCGATGTACTGTGTTGGTGCACTGCTGTCTTTCCGGTGATTTTAGGTTCTGTAGTTCTTACACTTTTTTAATCTTTTACGTAACCCGCCCTATGTTCTTTGGGTAAAGGGCGTGCACTTGACTTACATTATCTCAGGAAATCTTACATCAACCCTGTAAGAGGCTAAGAGATAGAGGCTTTTCAAAGAGTTCAAGGCAGAGGCAAGTTGAGAACTTCTGGGTTCAAATTGTTCCTTATTTGTTTTTAGACTCAAATAACTGTTTCCATGCGCTGCTCTGGTTCGCCAGAAGCGGCTTAGTCATGCTGGCCGCATGACCCGGAAGCTGTATGCCAGTTCCCTCGGCCAATAAAGCGAGATGAGCACCGCAACCCCAGAGTCAGTCACGACTGGACCTAATGGTCAGGGGTCCCTTTACCTATAACTTGCTAAAATGATAATATGACACGACCTGCCTTCTCTTCTTTTGCAATTTAAGATTGTCTGTTCATAGATGTAAGACTATCTTAGCTGGGGCACACACATTTTGGAATTATTTGTCTGAAGAAACTTAACTGGCCATTTTCTCTTCCCCCCCTCCTCATTTTAAAGATATTTGTAAAGCAAATTTTATTCTAGGGGGCTTTTTGCCTCTCAGAAGGTTAGACAGTTGAAGTGAAGTTAATATATGTTAGTCCTATATTATATTTTTAATTTTATTACTTATTATTATTTATTAAATGTATATACCACCCTTCATCAAGATTAATGATTAAATCATTTGATTCCTACCCTACTTTCTTGGAAAACACAAGCCCATAATGCAGAAATACATAAAATTAACCAATGCAGTTAAAAATCTGGTGAACTAATAGAGTTCCTGAAATCAGTAATGCACAGGATGAGGGGACAGTAATCTCCCTGGAAAGAAAGGCAACTGCTGTTCTTAACAGTTCTCTCTAAAAAAAACTATTTTAAAAAATCACCTGCTTACCAACTCATAAAAATCTTCATAGAGCTATAAAGAAAAAGGTGACAGAGGTAAGAACGGAATTAGTATATTTACAGCACAGACCTGTGCATCTTTCCTCAGAAGTAAGACCCATTGTGTTCAGTGGGTCTTTTCCTCAGAGCAGCATGTAGGATTGCAGCCTTTATGTAGTCTCTTTTTCTCACTGCTAAAGAAGAGGGCTATTCGTCTTTCGTTAATTCCGCACAGCTGCAGAGAGCGATAGGAACTGATTTTGCTCATCTTTACTAATGACTTGTAATTTTACTCATCTCTGAAAGCTGCTGGAATTTTTGAAATGAGGCAGGCTATTAAAGCTCCAAATCAACCAGCTGTTCTTCACAGTAGAGAAAATAGAAAGGCACTAATTGAACTTAAGAGAACAGAGGTTTCTGTGCTGCTCATTTGCAAGTTATTTTTGGGCTATCTGAATGGGGTGGAGAGAGACAGACAGACACAAGAACACGGGGGAGGGGTGTTCAAGTCTTTCTTACTTTGGGGGGAGGGAGTGTTCATTAAATTGTAATGTACGTAACACCCTCCAGTAACCTGGCGCTAATATACCACACTGTTAGCATAACTATTCCTAATTATTTTAGTGCAACTTCAGTAATATTTATCTCATATCCTCTCAAAGCTCTATGCATTAGGTCACTATTATTTCTGTTTCAAAGATAAAGGTAAAGGTACCCCTGCCCATACGGGCCAGTTGTGTCCGTCTCTAGGGTTGTGCGCCCGTCTCACTTAAGAGGCCGGGGGCCAGCGCTGTCCAGAGACACTTCCGGGTCACGTGGCCAGCGTGACGAAGCTGCTCTGGCGAGCCAGCACCAGCGCAGCACACGGAAACGCCGTTTACCTTCCCGCTATAAAGCGGTACCTATTTATCTACTTGCACTTAGGAGTGCTTTCAAACTACTAGGTGGGCAGGAGCTGGGACCGAAGACGGGAGCTCACCCCGCCGCGGGGATTCGAACCGCCGACCATGCGATCGGCAAGCCCTAGGCGCTGAGGTTTTACCCACAGCGCCACCCGCGTCCGTTTCAAAGATGGAGAGCACTAAATGACAATGGCTGTGTTTGCACATCCTAGTAAACCATAGTTAACCGTTTACCATGCATGAGCCACTCACAGCTGAACTAGAGATTAGGGTTTGTTTCACTTTAAGCACACTATTAATGGTGAGCCAAGAACAAACTTTGGGTTGCGTTGTGGTTTGTTCGGAGTGGTGCAGTGGTACCTCGGGTTACATACGCTTCAGGTTACATACGCTTCAGGTTACAGACTCCACTAACCCAGAAATAGTACCTCCGGTTAAGAACTTTGCTTCAGGATGAGAACAGAAATCGTGTTCCAGCGGCACGGCAGCAGCAAGAGGCCCCATTAGCTAAAGTGATGCTTCAGGTTAAGAACGGACCTCTGGAATGAATTAAGTACTTAACCCAAGGTACCACTGTACGATCACTAGCTCAGACAGAACACCCAGCAGAGAATTATGGGTCGTCCCCCCTCCCCCCCGTGTTAGTAAAAAAGAACAGAACAGCCTAGATAGGTGCATTAATGGTAAGCAATTAACTCTGTGATGTACAAAGTGGGCACTCTGAAACTTTATTTTGTCATATCTGCCAACCTAAGGCCCTGGTGATGCTGACATGATGGCAACCATGTTTTGTCCCCCTGTGGCATGTGCCATAGTTAGGATTATGTGAGTCTACAAATAAGGCGAAGCAAGTTTTAAGATTAGGCCATCCATTTTTTAAAAGGCTGAAAAGGAACATTAAGTTACTTTTTAATTCAGACAAGCCATTAGACAGCAGAGGGAAGAAAAATCACCACCCAAAGGAAAAAAAAAACAATCAAAGTAGACAAAAATAGATTCCTTTTAAGAAGGAACCTTGCTGAGAAACACGACTGATAGGCTCAGCAGGAAGGAAACCACATTCCTATAGAAACAGGAAAGGAAGGAATCTTGCCACAAATCTGAGAGGAAGGGAGAATAAACCCAGTCTGCCTCTGAGATATACATACGCACACCATGGGGAATAATTAAAACGTAAGTTCTTAAAAATAATCAAATATTTTTCAAGGACCTTCTAACTAATGTAGACCAGAACTTGCCACTAGTGGAAGTCAGGTGCCAGTTCAGTGATGCAGATGCTAAAAATAACAGGAAGAGTTAAGGTAAGAAAAGGGTCGAATACGCCTGCTTGCTTGCAAATCTGGAAAAAAAATGGACATAGCAACTTTTAATGAGGTCAAATTTGCTAAAGAAGGGAAAGGAATTGCTGGTGCCACCTAGGTAGAAGTTGCTTCAGATTTATTTCTAGTAAACAGGCTCTTAAAACAACCCTAGTGCCCTTATTTGCACATAATGCCCAACAAAATCGTGGTGTCGCATGCGTAGGCTCTCAGAGAGGAGGTTGTGGCCATTTTGCTCCTCCTTGATCGTTTTGCTGCTGCACTGATCTAAGCCATGATTTTGCCTTAGCTTGCCATCTGAACCTGAGCTTGCTTGCTTATTTATGAATGAATGAATGAATGAATGAATTTATAATCCACGCATTCATAAAAATATAGCAAGACAGAATACAATATACACCAATAAAAATCAACAAAGATATCTGTCAGGTGCTGGTGGTGGTTGTTCGTGAGTAACCAGGCAGGACTCCGACCTGTCTTTTGCAGGTTTTATTGGTGCAAACTATATACAGTGCAGAAACACAAAGTTCATGTCCGTCTTAGTCGCTTGCAGATTCCAGGAGTGGCCCCTTCCGGTTTCTCCCCCACCGTAATAACTTAGACACCCCAAATCTCCACCTTCACTCCTTACGTTTCATCCCTCTGCGTAAGCTGGGCGACGGAAATGGCATGTCTGCCTCCTGGCCAGCCAGGCTAGGTGAGGCGCTTGGGCTCTCAGTAGCATCTTCGATCCCTCCCCTCGCTTGGCTCCCCCCTTCCCACTCTGCTCCACTGGAGGTGTGGCTTTCTCCACTGCTGGCTCTCTGTAGCCCCCTGGCTTCCTCCTCTGTTCTGATGGCAGTCCCCAGACAATATCCATAAACACATTTAAAACATCAAAAAAACTGATTTTTTAAAATTAAAAAAATCATATTGTAAGTGCCTGTGAAAAGAAAAGTTTTCAAAAGATGTCTGAAGGGGGGGGGGTCACAGGGCAGGGCTTACCACACCACAATGAAGTCTTAGATCCTGGTGATGATCAACCAAACCTCAGTCCCCCATTAGAGTCTGTTAATGATTGAGGTGGAACATAAGGAATCAGACAGGGCTTAGCTTTGCTAGACAAGCCATGAGCTGTATACCATAGGCCAAACCTTGGTTACAACTTATGGTTTGTCTGGCGGAAGCTAAATGAGCCCTAGGTTTGGACAACACACTTAAGTCAAATTGTGGCTTAGCACAGCACTTCAACAGAATGACCAGGGAAGAGCTAAAAGACTGCTATTATTATTAGTAACAGTAGTAGTGGTGATGGTGGTAGTAGTAGTAGTTAGTCACTTTATCTTACAAATAACTGTGGCTTTGGGTGCAAGTCAGATAGTTGTTTATTCCCTTGACATCTGATGGGAGGGCATTTCACAGGGCAGGTGCCAATACCAAGAAGGCCCTCTGCCTGTAACCTCACTTCTTGCAGTGAGGGAACCACCGGAAGGCCCTCGGAGCAGGACCTCAGTGTATTAGTTCATGCTTATCAAAATTATAAATAAAAAGTATTGCTGACCCCCTCCTCCCAAACGGTGACTAGGCATTCTGTTTTGGTGCCCACAACCCAGGTCCCAGGAGCCATTTGGCTCCTAGTTATTCTATCCCACTTTCAAACACTGCTCACTTTACATGTAATGGTCAAAACAATGGGAATTTTGTCTCATATTGCATGCCAGCTCTCCAGTATAGAACAAGCTGAAACAACATGGAATGGAATGTTTGACACTGGGACAAACATGAGTCAACCTTAGGATGGGAATTACCATTGGCTGTTAGGGATGATAAACTACTTTCAGAACACAAGGTTTATTTTGAGGTACATTTTACATCATTCTTACAAGTTTTCTGACCAGTCTTCATGTATTTATTTTTTCTTCCCCATTTTTCATTATACAGTGGTACCTCGGGTTACATACGCTTCAGGTTACATACGCTTCAGGTTACAGACTCCACTAACCCAGAAATAGTGCTTCAGGTTAAGAACTTTGCTTCAGGATGAGAACAGAAATCGTGCTCCAGGTTAAGAACAGTTTCAGGTTAAGTACGGACCTCCGGAACGAATTAAGTACTTAACCTGAGGTACCACTGTAAAATAAATTCGAAGCGGTTTACAAAAGAAAATACAACAAGTTAACAATAGCAACACTGTGAATGATTAAAATCAATTTTCTACATGAAAACCAAGAGTGCAATAAAAGAAACGGATACAGATTTAATCCACATACTAAAAGGTCTGTGAATTAATAATAATAATAAAGTTCCACTCATACACATGAAGCTTAACTGCAAGAATCCAGCCAACCTCTCTCTAGGGAGGGTTCCACAGGCTGGGTGCCACAATAGAAAATACCCTGCCTCGCAGTCATGCTTCTGAATCTGGCGCATGGGTAGATAAACTAAGGCCCGGGGGCTGGATCCAGCCCAATCGCCTTCTAAATCCGGCCCACGGATGGTCCAGGAATCAGCGTGTTTTTACATGAGTAGAATGTGCACTTTTATTTAAAATGGACCTCTGGGTTATTTGTGGGGCCTGCCTGGTGATTTTACCTGAATAGAATGTGTGCTTTTATTCAAAAGGCATCTCTGGGTTATTTGTGGGGCATAGGAATTCATTCTCCCTCCCCCAATGTAGTCCGGCCCCCCACAAGGTCTGAGGGACAGTGGACTGGACCCCTGCTGAAAAAGTTTGCTGATCCCTGATCTAGTGGGACGCATAGTGGGGCCTCCAAAAAAGATGACATGGTATAGACAGGTTGATATGGAAACAGGCAGTCCTTTAATATCCTGGTCTCAAACCATGTAATGCTTCATTTTGTGTGGCAGAGATTGATTGCCTCTTCAGTCATAACATTCGTTTTGCCAGTTTTGTGTTTAAACAATAGCAATTTTGGGGATATTTGTTTGCAGGGTGGAATGATCAACTGGAATCGTCTCTTTCCTCCTTTACGCCATCGACGGAATGCAAACTATCAGGATAATCACCAGACAGAACCTGAGGTGCTACCTCCGGCTGAAGTTTCTGAAGAACAGGTAAGGATATGTGTGGTTGTGCTGGTGATGGGGAGAGCCAACATGGTTATGTGGCGTATTACACAATTCTGCTTAATTAAGGTCACTTCTATAGCTTTCCATGCTCCCTTCCTAGCACCGTAGAGTACCCAATCAGAGAATAGAGAATAGAGAGTTGATTATGGGAATTTTGCATTGTCTCTTCCCACTGTGGTTCCCGTCAGCCACATGACGCAGGTTTCGCGTAGCACGTGTAGGACACAGAAGTGCGCACACACAGCTGAACAACAAAAGGTACAATGGCCTTTCTTTCCTTTCTTACAAGCATTAGACTTGAACGTGTACAGGCCAAAGATTGGAATTGCATGAGACAATTTTAGGAGGAGTGGGAGCCGAGTAGCACTTGGACCCAGCGGAGACCCTGGATGGTGGGGTGGGGTGGGCGGGCTCACTGCTTGGTAGGTGGCCATTGGTGGAAAGAAAAGCAGGCCAGGAGCCAAATGGCAGTTGATGAGCTAGCGTGGGGGTTCCCTGACTCACCTGTCTCTCTGATTCATTTCTATAACTGCGTAAGAAAAAATGAAAATCAGGACTGTGACAAATACTGATCATTCTCTGTTCTTTAAAAGTACTCATGCCATCAGTCTGGAAATGTTGATTCATTTAGAAATTTGTTTTCTGATTTAAACATGTCCATTCCACCATGCAAAGCAGCAGGCCCATCTAGATCTTAACAGCAACAGCACTCCCTGAATAACTGCAATTAAATGCACACGGTTCATCAAAAGCCAATGGCCCTTCTTCCTTTTGTTATGAGCATTGTAGCTGGAACTGTGCGTGTTAAATTGACAACTTTGTTTACAGCGGGTTTAGTTAAGGGCCTCATTAAATGTTCTTTGGAAATACAGGTAGCACACCCGTGACACATTTTTTAAAAGAGAAAAGGCATTCAGCGAGTCCTTATATAGTACCGTCCAACATGGTTTTACATTTGCTTCCAACTGAGAACTTGGATAATGACAGCTTTATTGTGATAAGGAAGTAGATTCCAAGCTGTGGATAACCTTATTTTAAACAGTGTTTCCTCCAATTTCAAGATTTTCATACAGTGCATCTCTGAAACCAAATCCACATGTTCTCTTTTTGAGGCAATACACTTCTCTGATAGGATTACAGGGGTAGGCAACCTAAGGCCCGGGGGCTGAATCCAGCCCAATCACCTTCTAAATCCGGCCCACGGATGGTCCAGGAATCAGCGTGTTTTTACATGAGTAGAATGTGTGCTTTTATTTAAAATGCATCTCTGGGTTATTTGTGGGGCATAAGAATTCATTTATTTTTATTTTTTTCTTCAAAGTATAGTCCGGCCCACCACATGGTCTGAGGGACGGTGGACCGGCCCCCTGCGGAAGAAATTTGCTGACCCCTGGGCAATAGCTTCAGTTTAAACCAGGGTGGGTGGGGCAACCACTCCATGTGAAAATCTCACTGTCTCAGAACGTAACACTGAAGAGAAAAGACCTGAAAACTAAGGCTGGGTTCTCACACTTTTCTGGTGGTGTGGTAACCACCTCAGTGCCTCCCTTCCCTTGTTACTAACAGTGAAAAGCCCCAGATCACATTAGATAAGACCCCTCCTTTTCCCAGCATCAGCCTCCAGAAACCGGTTTAACACAGGCATGGACATTGGACAAGGAGCTACAGAGTGGTTTCTTCCCATGAGGCAGCCATTTACCTATTCTTAACCCTTTTTTAAAGCATGCAGTTATCTTGGCTGCTTAGCTGAAATTCCAGATAAAGACCTCTTTTTGTCTCTTTCCTTTTCTGCAAGGTCGCACGGCTCATGGAAATGGGATTTTCCCGACTGGATGCTCTGGAAGCTTTGAGGGCTTCAAATAATGACCTTAACGTAGCCACCAACTTTCTGCTCCAGCACTGAGTGGTGCCTGCACGAAGGATTTGACTTTTCACGTTTGGTGTGCTGCCCAGAAGAAGACTTCAGCCATTTACTGGATAGACTTCTGAATGTCTAAATCCAGAAGAATAAGCTGACTCTTCACATGTGACATATCAGAGCAGAAATGATGGATGGGACTGGAAATATCAGACTCTTGAATGGTGATTTGTACTGGCCAGATTGCACTTGAAGAGTACTTTCAATCGTCCAAATATTTATTTTGACAAATTCTGTGGTTTCCCTCCCCCCAAAAAAACACCCAACAACAACACAAAATCAGCATAAAATATTTTACCATTCCTAATAACTAGGAACAGGAGGAAACAAAAAAGCGTGTACTATGGCTCTTTTTGCAAAAAAATACAGGCTTTCCAATCTTGCATCACTTTCCTTTTTCTGATCTTTAACGTTTTTGAACGTTTCTTTCATCTCCTTCATCACAGCTTTAAGAAATGTGAAGAATTACTTAGCCATGTGATTTCATTAAAGGGAGAAAGAGGACTGTGATGTTCTTGTTCAGAGGAGTCTGTTAACATTTATGAAAAATGTTAATCTCCATTCTACCTTTCTCAACCTTTAAGTCATCCATGTAGCTAAACAGGGATATTAAAAAAAGTAAGAGCAATATTGGCAAGTCACAGTAGATTGACCATATACATCTAATAAAAAATGGTTATAATTCACTCAAAATATGGGAATGGAGAAATAAAAATGAACTAGTTTGGTAACATTGCACTCACCACATTTTTTTTTTCATAATATCTCAGGTGTCTAAGAAAACATGGATCAGGCATAGAACACTAGATAGAAATAATGTATCATTGGTATTCTGCTGGTGGGTTTTAACTGAAAATAGGTTGCACCACGGACACAACTATTGTTGCCTCTTGTCACTTTTTAAAAGGGAAAGAAGAAGGGAGGGCAAGTACTGGGTTAAAGATGAGTCCCTGTCTGAAAGGTTGAAGGCTACGCATGTTGGTATGTGCTTTGCTCTATATCTTAACCAAGAAAGAAGTACCAGGGCTAAAGCTTATGCATTTTAGGTGGAATCTTTGCATCCTAATGCCAGACAGATGTGAGCTACTTGTGATTACTCAGGAACTGTGTCCATGCTGCAAGGCATTGTTTTGTTTTCTGTGACTGAGTACTGGCATTCAGAGTATGTTCTGTATGAGTCGCAGCGAATCTTGGCTCAAATCAGTCCACACCTAGGCTACAGGTATGCACACTGTCTATGGGCTGGATCCAGATCAGATCGCCTTTATTGACCCGAGGGCTACATTCACCCTTGGCCAACCCTTGGCAGAAGTAGTCGTGACCACCCCGCGTTCCTGTGTGTCTGTGTGCTCACATGTAAATAGGTACACATCGCCCATCTCCTCGGCTGACCTGCACATATCAACTGTAGAGAGTCTTGGCTCTTTCCATGCTCAACAAACGATCGATCTGATTGTCAGGAAAGGGGCAAATGGAATCCCCATCAAGGTGCTGGACTGGTTATAAATCTTTCTGCCCACTCAAGTGCTACGTCGACTTTTTTTCTTTTTGCCTTCATTACTTCCAAAATCTGTCGAGTCTTGGGGGAGGGGGAGGGCAAAAAAAATGCTTGGGTGGCCTAATACATTCACTGTGCCTGGGATTGATCACTCATGGCTTAGATCTACAAGTGCTTTTTACATTGTTGACTTTAAGGTTCCGTGCCACCTTGAAGACTAGCTTATGCCATAATAAATTTGTTTGAATGCCACAGCAATTAATGCTGCTTCCCTTCTCAAATCTTCTTGAAGTAATAATTTAAAAAATGCCTATAGTAGCCACATCATATCAGGGTTGGATGCAGAACTTTGAGCCATAATTGATTAATATTTCTGGGTAGCCTTTTAACCAATTAAAGCCTTCTGTATCC
Organism: Podarcis filfolensis; assembly: GCF_964270895.1. Lineage (NCBI taxonomy): Eukaryota > Metazoa > Chordata > Lepidosauria > Squamata > Lacertidae > Podarcis > Podarcis filfolensis. The sequence continues at coordinate 21,691,736 of NC_139607.1, forward strand.
CAGTCACAGTCACAGTTAAACAAAAGTATGAATATTACAATTGTTAGCATAGAATGAAAACTGTGAAAGCAAAGAATGCCTGTGCCCCCTCCTTTCAAATAAGCCTGCATGGTGTTTCTCTTGTTTTTCAGATACTGCGGTTTGTCGACTGTACGTCGTTATCTTGGTGATCTTTCAGGTTTCAATGACTGCTGCTTGCAGTCTCCTGTGTAGTTATGGCATATCTAATTTCAGGATCACACTTTTTAGGGTGTGTGTTTTGCTGAAAAAGATTTATAGCAAAAGTAACATTTGTAAAAGCAGGTGAGACAAAAAAAAATCAACTGTTCAGAAAAAACCATCAACAATCTTACTTGTAATTTATCGTACGGCAATTGGTTTTAACGGACCACGATAGGGATTTCTTGATTAAAATGTTTTTATTATTTTATTTAAAGATTTTTCAGTTACCAAAGAACAATAAGCAATAAGAACAAAAAGCAATGTTTCATTTCTTTAACCATTTGTTTCCAGTTTAACCCACATTTGCTTACATTCTCTTTCTGAATGAGCAGAATCAAATCAAATCTGATCTATAATATTGCTCACTCTTGCTGTGGGAGTGAGGAAAAGATTGTACACATATTTTCTAGAGCTGGTTTTCTTTCTGGGAAGAAGAAAAATAGAGACTGCAATAAAACAAATGTTTCATATTTTTCATTTAACTTACCACACTCATAAATATTCCATAACTGTGAAATGCTTATGCTTAATGAAAAACAACAAGGGAGAAGAGTTTAAAAGCATGGTGATCACATACATCTACAATCATATATAGTTGAAGTAACTGTACACAGGAGGTTTTGTTTTGCCAAATCAGGAATAGTGAATTGTACCTTTATAGAGTAGCCGTCTTCTGAGCCAGCCACAGATTTCTATGTAATAATTTCATACTGAACAGCAGGTACTTACTTGTTTCCACTTATTAGGAATACCATATTAATGTGTTGCTAGGCTGGACCAGAAGTCCATTGAAAGGGGGAAATTACAGCCCTCCCAAATCACTCTCTCGGCAAATAGGACTACTCACCTGAGCAAGTGACAGAGCCATTTGGGAAGTCCCAGTTACCTGGAGTGAGGCTGAAGGACAATGCTAGTCAAATAGGGATAATGCAGACTGGGAGGCCACTGATGTCTGCTTGCTTTTGGCCTGGAATCGGGATACAGTTGGGCAAGTTTGAATCCTATGAAGCACCTGGGAAACTCTTGTGTTAAAAGGTGGTAGATGAATGCATTAAATGAATTGAAATATTGGGCCACAGGACATTACAAGTAGGATTTCATGTGTTTTTCAAATTGTCATTAATGGGTCCAGTAAACATTTAGCAATTTTCTTTCTTTCAAAACTGGGTCTGATGAAGAAGTTTTAATTTGCCTTTTCCCCACAAGGCAGAAATCCCTAGGATTGCCTCTTCCATTGCTAATTTATGGGGCCAAGAGCAAAAGTGGAAAATGCCAAAGCAGCAGAAGAGGTATCTAGACCCGCAATGGCACACATCCAAATTGCAAAGCTACTGTTGCTGTCTGAACTATGCTTCTGGATAGAACTCTTCCTCACCTATCATCTGAGCTGCTGAGTATTTTCAGATACAGTGGTACCTCGGGTTACATGCGCTTCAGGTTACATACGCTTCAGGTTACAGACTCCGCTAACCCAGAAATAGTGCTTCAGGTTAAGAACTTTGCTTCAGGATGAGAACAGAAATCGTGCTCCGGCAGCGCAGCAGCAGCAGGAGGCCCCATTAGCTAAAGTGGTGCTTCAGGTTAAGAACAGTTTCAGGTTAAGTATGACCTCCGGAACGAATTAAGTACTTAACCCGAGGTACCACTGTACTTGTGTTTGGTTTACTTAGAAGCATATGCCCAAATCACCTGTTCATACATATGTATCTAATATGTAAACATTATTTCCAGTACAAACCAAGGAAGAAAATGGATATGTTGGCTTATTTAACTAGGCATTTCTCAGGGAGCAACCTATTTATTTTCCCATGCTACATCTTCATAGGGATTAGTAGTGAAGCACAGTACATTGAACATGTATGAGAAGATCTGATGGCTTAAGTCGTATTACTGATGGGTGCCAATCAGCTGCCGTAAGCTTATAACCCATTATCTAAATATTGGAGCAATCTGGCTGTAAATGGAAAAAGAATCCCATCTTCTCACCACGGATAAGTTTCTTTAATTTTTTAATTCAAATTAAATAAACTACCAATGATGAGAAAACAAGATTACACAAGGAGACAATGTATACTGCAGTACCAACAGGAGATTCCACAAAATGAAGAGTACATTTTAGAGACTCGCAGTAGAAAATGTGAACAGACTCCATGGAAGAATATTGTTTGAGTTAAATATGGGTGATTGTCAAAGTTCTCCTTGTGGTGATTCGTCTGTGAACTTATTCTTACATGCACTTTGCTATGTTGGTCTGTCATCAGCATAAAACATTTCATAAAGGAACTCGCATTGCAATAACAGCATAGAATCCTGTTTTATTTTTCAAAATGTAACGCTCACTCCAAGACTGCCACTAAGAGGTGTGTGAGAGTGAAAGAAATAAGAAGTAGGAAGGAAGGCTGGTTCTAAGATGGTACAGAATATATGACTGAAGGATGAGGAGGTGTGGGAAATACTGTGTTGGAGGACTAGATCTGAGACTGAAAGTGTCAAAATAAATGGTATTGGAGTCTTTTTCTTAAATAGTCATTATTGCTTTTTAAAAAAAATACAAGAATGACAGGGTAACAGGAAAGTACGGTACTTTAAAAGTTGTGAGTTTCCCCCAATATTACAGTGTACTAACAAAGTAAGACTTCCCCCCCCCAAAAAAAAAGTAGAGAGAAAAAATCTGGCATGAAATCCTACCAACCCAATGTGTAGTAAGATTGAAGCACTTGCTAATACAAACTTACTGTGTGTGCACACATATGTATGTATACAGTATGTATTCCTTTGCCAAACCCCTTCCCCCAACCCCTCCCCCCTTGACAAACCTGTCTTTACACTTCAAACCACCACCACCCCGCTGCCCCCGCCCTTGTTATTTCCTCCCAGCTCGTCCAAACCTCCCCTCCCACAGCTTGGTCTAATAATTATTGTTTTTATTTATTAAATTAATATACCACCCTTCATCTGAGGAGCACAGGCATAGAAATACAAAAATACGTAAAGAAAATTCTGTCTTTCTTTGGCACCAAATGGCCGACTATGCCCAAGAGAAAAGCCTCTGGTTTTTTCAGGAAGGTATACTTAAGTATCTTTTTCATTTCATTATAAATCATTTCCCAGAAGGCCTTAATCTTTGGGCACGTCCACCATAGGTGAAAGAATGTACCTTCAACTTCCTTACATTTCCAGCATTTATTATCGGGCAAGTGATATATTTTTGCGAGCTTGACTGGGGTTATGTACCACCTGTATATCATTTTCATAATATTCTCTCTTAAGGCATTACATGCCGTGAATTTCATACCTGAGGAGGAATTTCATCTGAGGAGCACAGGCATAGAAATACAAAAATACGTATCATCATAAAACCATCACGCGCGCACACAGTTTAAAAGGCCATAGATCGTTTAACACCTGGGAAAGGAGGGGTGGTGCCTAAAGATATGTGACAAAGGGGCTAGGCAAGCCACCCTAGGGAAAGCATTCCACAAGCGAGGAGCCACCACAGAGGAGGCCCGTTCTCATGTTGCCACCCTCCGGACCTCTCGTGGAGGAGGCACATGAAAAATGGGCTCAGATGATTAATGCAGGGTCAGGGCAGTTTACTGTATTTTTCGCTCCATAAGGCACACCGGACCATAAGGCGCACCAAGTTTTTGAGTTTGTTTGAAACTTCAAACCTCAATTTCTTATCACTACTGCTGGATTCTCTTAAATAGGGCTATGTTTAAAACTTGTCATTGAGGTTTTCATACCTTTTTTGTAAACTCCAGGAAGCATTTTCAGCCCTGCTCTTGAGCTTGTTTGAGATCACTTAAAATCTTATAATTTCTTTATTTCCTTCTGAGGAAACTGATTAGTTCAGTGAAATGGGTTTTGTGGCCGGCATCTCGTGAAGTCTTTGTTTAGTTCTAGTTTATTTTTTGATTTTTTTTTTTTATTCTATAGTCGATTACTTCTCGTTTCAGGGATTTTCATGGCGAGCAACCTGGCTGCTGAATTCTGCGCCAGCTGCAGTTTCCAAACTGTCATCAGAGGTAGCCCCACGTCTAACACATTGCCGTAATCTAATCTAGAGGTTACCAGAGCATAGATGACAGAAATTAGGCTATTCCTGTCCAGAGAGGGGCAAAGCTGGGCCGCCACCCAAAACTGATGGAACACCACCAAGGCCACCTGAGTCTCCAGCAACAGCAATGAACCCCCCCCCCCAAAGCTGTGTACCTGCTCCTTCAGAGGGTGTGTAACCCCATCAAGAGCAGGCAATTTCCTATCTGTTCGGTCTAGGGAACCGCCCACCAACAGTGTCTCAGTCTCATCTCAGTTGAGCTGCAGTTTGTTTTTATCCACCATTCAGCATATAACAAGTCCTTAAATATCCGAAAGCATAATAAAGGGCAAACCATACACTAATTAAAAATATCCACTGCGTTGCCTACTATTCAGTACAAAGCCAGAGACCAACACATCAAATTTCCTTCAATGCCACTAGAGGTCAGCATTTCACAAATTCCTACAGCAGCACAAGAGAAGCTTGCTACCTTTTCACTTACCTTGAGGACAACTATGGATAACTTAAGGACATGTGGAGAGAATGGCATTTGATTATCTACATGCATTAAAGTAGTTGCAACTTCATAGATCCTAGGTGTTGTTTTCTTTCAATGCATGCCAACAATTTTTTACAGAGGCCCCCAAAGGGTGGCAGGGAGTGGAATAGTCAAATGTGAGTACCTACTGAAAAGTCGAGATTGATAGATTGATTTGCATTTATATCCCACCCATTTTTATCCCAAAGAGCTCAGGGTAGTGTATTGTTTCATATAGGCACACAGCATTTTTCTTCTTCACAACTCCGGCGTATGAGATCAGGCACCTTTGAGCTAGTGACTGCCCCAAGGTTACCCAGGGAGCTCCACAGTCTGGACATAAACAGAAGAAATCACATGAAGCTCATTGCAGGCTTGTGTACAAACTATGCCTTGGATACAGAAAGCCCTTATATCAGCACAAGCCCAGTGCCGTGTGACTCAGCCCTGCCTTAGAAGAAATAAAGAGAGGAACTAAATATAGCTTCTAATCCTTAGATAACTCGTCTCATGGCTTCTCTTCCCCTTGGTTGGTGGAGTATGGCTCCAGTCTCTCAGTGAGCAGTCTTCTGAATTTAATGGCTAAATCATAGAATTATAGAGTTGGAAGAGACCGTAAGGATCATCTAGTCATCATCTAACAACACAGGAATCCTGCCCATAGCTGTCCCTAGGTGGGCTCGAACCAACAGCCTTCTAGTTATTAACAGCCAGGTGCACTCACTGTACCATATGTCTACAGACACAATTGCAGGGATAATTTGTATAAGAAAAAGAGGTAAAGGTAAAGGGACCCCTGACCATTAGGTCCAGTTGTGGCCGACTCTGGGTTTGCGGCGCTCATCTCGCTTTACTGGCCGAGGGAACTGGCGTACAACATCAAGGGGGCTAAATGTTTCCTACCCTTCACATATAGGATAGCAGACTATATTATCTCTAGAAGTACACAGTGTTGTGCACAGTACTGCTGTGGAGAAAGATACAACGGCAATGCTTAAAAGGTAAAGGGACCCCTGACCATTAGGTCCAGTCGTGACCAACTCTGGGGTTGCAGCGCTCATCTCGCTTTATTGGCTGAGGGAGCCGGCGTACAGCTTCTGGGTCATATCGCCAGCATGACTAAGCCGCTTCTGGCAAACCAGAGCAGCGCACGGAAAAGCCGTTTACCTTCCCGCCAGAGTGGTACCTATTTATCTACTTGCACTTTGATGTGCTTTCAAACTGCTAGGTTGGCAGGAGCAGGGACCGAGCAACGGGAGCTCCCCCCGTCGCGGGGATTTGAACCACCAACCTTCTGATTGGCAAGTCCTAGGCTCTGTGGTTTAACCCACAGTGCCACCCGTGTCCCTGAAAGAAAGAAAGAAAAAGAGGTGCTGGGGCTTTAATCTGCCTAGGAAACCTTGCCCTCCAATCCCAGATATTCAGAGGCTGCTGGTGTGAACGGTGCTGTGTATTTTACAGATACTGTATTGTGGAGAAGTGGTGGAGGAATTCGCTATACAGAATTTGGCTTGCAGGCAGGGGACAAGCCCAAGGAAGGAGGAGTGAGCCTCACTGAAATCAGCCAATTTCAGGGGCCCCTGTCCTACGTTACCTTGGCACAGGAATGCATGTTAAAGCTCTGTGTCCAAGCAGGTTTTTTGTTTTCTTCCCCTAATGCTTTCCGTGGGAAACCCCACATTTTACTACTGAACTGGAGTAAATAGCAATGGACTGCAAGTTACCCTGGGAGACTGAGGCACTGCATCATATGGCAAGCAGGAGACCAATGTGAAGGTGGAACTGCTCCCGGCTTGTTTTGATTTTCCTTCTGCATTGCATCCCCCACTTTGCATTAAATGGTGAGCCTGTGGGCAGGGGGTGGCAGGGACTGTCTTGTCTTTTTTTTATCATTAAGCACTTTATTGAATAGTCACCATACTTTTAGGTTGAATACTGTATACAGGTTCTTTGGAACGGTTCTATCAATAAAATATCAGTTCTTTGGAGAAAGCCACTGCCTTGTGGGGCTCTGCATCCAGAACCAGCTAACTGTCCCACTAACCACACAGGGGAAGGAGTCTATCTTCATGCTTTCTCATACACTCTGGTGCAGATAACATTGTTCATTTCACACTACGCAACACCAGCCACCTTCCTGGTGGCAAAGCCCACACCAAGTTCTTTCATATAGTCATCAAATTTTTCAGTGGAAACAAGCTTCCAAGTTCGCAAAAATTGTTCGCACATGGTGTAGGATTAACTAAGTCTCCTGAGGAACTTCTTACAAGTTTAACTAAGCACCACAAAGAGCACAGCACCTGACCGTCTTGTCGTTTAATGTATGTGCAGCACTTAGAAACTGTTAGCAGCTTCCTAAGTGTTAAAAAGCCACATGTCTACCGAGACAGTATCTAGTGCAGCTCACAGAAATCAACAGAGGCAGCTTTCCCCAGCGAGGAAAAGTTTCATCCTATTGATTATTGCCTATTAACATTTTTGTTAAAACGTTAGCCTCTGTGGATGCATGGGGGGAAAAAGCATCTCTTATCTCTTTCCCTTTCCCTCTCTCTCTTCCCAGGACATTCACACACAGACATTACTTTGCTCTCTCTCTCTTAAAACATTCTCCCCCAAAGACCCAACGTTCCCTGGCCTCATGCGCTCTCATAGCATCGTTTTCCTCAAAGGCTATAGAGAGCAATTCTTAAACGGGCTCTTATGCTGCTTTTCACAAAGCTGGCGTCATTCATCCTCTCTGTTGTGCTGTCTCAATGCTGTGGATGACTATGCTCACGAGAAACTGCTCTGTGGGAATAGCCCTCCTCCTGCCACACTGCTTTTGTGGAAAACCCCTCTGAGGCACGCAGGGTTTGTGTACTTTCCCTTGCTGATGAGGCTGGAGGCTGAGACTGTGGTGCAACCGATAAGAGAATACGAACTAGGAAAACCCAAAAGTCATCTTATGCATGAATTCACTGTGTGACCTTTAGGCAAAAAGAAGTTGAACTATAGTAACAGTGCTCTTTTTCTAGAAAAAGAGGTGCCAGAACTCACCATGAATGCCTCCCTTATTCTCTAATAATGGCAGTGGTGCCCACCAGAGATGGCCGGAACTGAGTTCCAGCTGAAAAAAAAGCCCTGTATTATTATTATTATTATTATTATTATTATTATTATTATTATTATTATTGCTTGTTTGCTCACCATCCCAACCCTGGGTGGAAATTTGTGTGGGTGGGTGCTAACTGTTCCCTGTATTGTTTTCCTCATATGCATTGTTATCCTGTCATTCCCTCAGCTGCTATTAACTCAAAATGGTAACAACATAGAGGTACACAGTATGTATGGCATTTTAAAAAGGCACCTCTGCTATTTCTGCAAAACAGGCACATTAGTTTACTAGGAGTATACATGATTTGTTGGGCATAAATTCAATACAAAGTCAATAGCTGTGGTGCATAGACTAAGATTGGTTGCTCAATAGTTTGAGTCTATACATGTCCGCTTGGAAGAAAGTCCCTACAAACTGAGCAAAACGTACCGGTACTCCCAGGCAATTCTGTAAAGGATTGTATTATAAACTGCACTGAAATAAACAGGATATAAGAGGTTTTAACTGCATGCAGGGCTGTAGCCCATATAGGCACTGAGCCTTTTAAATGGGTATGCATCCCCATGGGCTGTTTGTTTTGTGTTTCAGTCTGAAGTTCTCTGAAATGCACTTTTTATGTGCTGATTTCCTTAAAATAAAGCTCTTAGTGTACATCACAGACTGATACCATGGGCAAGACATGTCAGGGCGGAATTATTGCTTCTCTTACATAGCAGGTTTTAAATGTTTTAAGAGTGCAGCTTTACTTAGGCGATAAACTTTTATAATGAGTCTGGAGCGCACCTTACAAAAAAAGTAGTGGCTTTATTTTTAATCTCTCTGCCTGTTTATTAGAAATGTGTTTTGGTTTATCAGAGCAGTGCAGGAGGGAGAGCAAGGAACCATTCCACCTTAAGAATCATAAAATGGTCTCATGTGCAGTCAGAGTCTATAAATGTTAAGTATACTTAATTTACAAACTGAAAACATAATGCACATCAGAGCTTTCCTGATCAGTGCTCATGGCAGGAGGCTCCGTCATACTTTCATAAATCCATTTCTTGCTTTGTCTCTAATGGCAGGCATTTATGATTTCCCCTGTGTGATGCTTAGCCAGGTTTTCTTAAATAAGGGAGCAGGGGAAATGGCTCTATATTTTAATTTTCTCTCTTCAAAATGGAGTGTGGGTGTGTGCAGAAGTCACACTTTTAAGAGGACCACTTTCTAACAGCAAATAATTTATAAATCTGTATTGGAATGAAATGGGATACCAGCCCAGAACAATTAATTAATTACAAGAGGACAAAATCTCAGGGCAGCTGTTCAGTGAACCACAGAAATGGCCATCAAAATAAGAAGGGCGATTCATTCTTTCTCCCATCACAGTAATTTACAATGAAGGTAGATGACTTGCTCTTTTATCCATACTGCCAGGTGTGCAGTGTTGAATGGCCAGTTACATCTACTGGAAAGGGAAAGATACGATTATTAAAAAGCAGATTCATTATTAGGGTCAGCCTTAGGGCTTGCTGAGCTGAAGAAGGCACCAAGCTGGTGTCTGATAGCTCAGTGTTTGTTTTGGCACACTGCCGTGAACCAGAGCAGACAGAAAGACAGAAAAAAAGCAGAAAGCAGTAAATCAATTTAATCTTTTTTCAAAGTTCTACAGGTCGGATACTAATTTACAAATATGAACCTCTGTCAATTAATCTGAAAGTTTTATTAAAATAAGTGTTCTGAGTTTGATAAGAATCCCACAACCCTCTAATCCTTACATCAAGGCAGACTGGGGGGATTTGTTGTTGTTTAGTTGTTTAGTCGTGTCCAACTCTTCGTGACCCCATGGACTAGAGCACACCAGGCACTCCTGTCTTCCACTGCGTCCCGCAGTTTGGTCAAACTCATGCTGGTAGCTTCGAGAACACTATCCAACCATCTCGTTCTCTGTCGTCCCCTTCTCCTTGTGCCCTCCATCTTTCCCAACATCAGGGTCTTTTCCAGGGAGTCTTCTCTTCTCATGAGATGGCCAAAGTATTGGAACCTTAGCTTCACGATCTGTCCTGCCAGTGAGCACTCAGGGCTGATTTCCTTAAGAATGGAGAGGTTTGATCTTCTTGCAGTCCATGGGACTCTCAAGAGTCTCCTCCAGCACCATAATTCAAAAGCATCAATTCTTTGGCGACCAGCCTTCTTTATGGTCCAGCTCTCACTTCCATACATCACTACTGGGAAAACCATAGCTTTAAGTATACGGACCTTTGTCGGCAAGGTGATGTCTCTGCTTTTTAAGAGGCTGGGGGATAGACTTCTTATTAATATTCCTATTCATTTATTATTGCATTTATATCCCACCTTTCCTACAAGGAACTCAAGGTGGCATTCATAGTTCTCCTCTTCCCCATGTTATCCTCACAACAATCCTCTGAGCAGGGCTGGCCCAGGACGTTTTGTCGCTTGAGGCAAAATAGAAAATGCGTCATTGTCCCCCCTCCCTTATGCTGCAACCACACCTGACTTGACTGGAAGTGGCCTGGAGATGCCCCAGACAAAAGGGGAGAAAAAAGGCCAGAGAGGAGCAGGTGGAGGCGTGTGTCTGTGGCGGAGGTGGAGGGGGGATAGGGGACAATACAGGAGGCAGCAGGTGGCAAATTCCTTGGGGGCCCATATCTGCTGCCCCTCCCAGCAGCCCCCAGCCTGCTGCCTAAGGCGACTGCCTCACCAAGTTTCATGGAGGACCTGAAACCTTGTCTCCCAAGTCTTTCACCTTCTGCCTTAAACCTTGCAGATCAAGTTCTACCACTGACTGGAATGCACCGTCAGACGTAGAATTTAAAAGGCTTGTGCTTTTCTGGACATGTCGAAACAATGGCGGGGTGAGGGAATTGCGTGTTAAACTGATCGGATAGACTTTAAATTTCCATGGATAACTTTTTATACTTGGTTGCAATCAATGCACAGAACTAAAGACTATATTTCTAATTGCAGGAGAAGGGATAAAACATTTTCTAGTGTTTTACTTCTGATATATGCATTTTCTCTTCAATGGGTATGTGTGCATAGCACAGCGTGCGAGTAATTTTTGGCCCTCAACTACAACTCCTATTATCCATTGCCATTTGCCATGCTTGCTGGAGCTGATGGGAATTGTAGTTGTTTTTGTTTTTATTAGGTGTTTTATGGTTTTATATCTTGATTTTATTCTGTGAACCGCCCTGAGACCCCCGTGTATAGGGCGGAATATAAATTCAATTAACAACAACAACATCAAGGGGGCTAAATGTTTCCCACCCTTCGCATATAGGATAGCAGACTATATTATCTCTAGAAGTACACACGGTTGACGAATAAAATACTGCTGTGGAGAAAGATACAATGGCAATGCTTAATAGGTAAAGGGACCCCTGACCATTAGGTCCAGTTGTGACCGACTCTGGGGTTGCGGCGCTCATCTCGCTTTATTGGCTGAGGGAGCCGGCGTACAGCTTCCGGGTCATGTGGCCAGCATGACTAAGCCGCTTCTGGCAAACCAGAGCAGTGCACGGAAACGCCGTTTACCTTCCCGCCAGAGTGGTACCTATTTATCTACTTGCACTTTGACATGCTTTCAAACTGCTAGGTTGGCAGGAGCAGGGACCGAGCAACAGGAGCTCACCCCGTTGCAGGGATTCAAACCGCCAACCTTCTGATTGGCAAGTCCTAGGCTCTGTGGTTTAACCCACAGCGCCACCCGCGTCCCTAAACGGCAATGGTTAAAAGCCTACTATTTTTGCGCAAGGGAGGAAGATGAAGACCCATCTCATCTAAGGATCGCTAACCACCACTGCTAGCTGGAGCGCCATTCAGAAAAAAACTCCCAAGGAAAGGAAATAAGAGTCTGGTTCCCAGATCAATTATTCACCACCAGCAGTACTACCCTGTAGCCTACTTACAATCCCAACAGTATAATGTGAGACGAGTACTTGCAGAAGACGCAGTAGCAACTTCTTCAAGCAGGAATATCTCACAGAAGTTGCTGCCATGTATTCTGTAAATTTCACCGATATTACACGGCTCAGATGAGGCCTCCATGTCAGCGGGAGCCATCCTCAGGCAGCTGCCAGGGCCCAGTACACCAGCCTCTTAACCTTGTTTGATGTAACAAGAGTAATTATTTTAAAAACCACTTAAGGATCCAAGTAAATCATTTTTTTAATAATCTCAGAAGGCTATGGTGAGACTACAGAAAATTAAAATTAACCACTGTTTTAGATATGGAAAATCTTTAGGGCATATTTGGTACACAGTTATTGTACTGAATGGAGACAAGTACAATAATTTAAAATGAAGATACTCTCCAGCCTTCTGGGATAGCGTTTACATCATTCTTAACGTTTAGATTCAGGATGCAGTTAGGAAATTGTTATGAAAATTGTGCTTATTCCATCGTCGATAATATTTTGGACAAAATGGCCACACATTTTCAAAGCCAGGGAGAAGGGGGTGGTGATGACTGGAACAATTTATCAGAAAATATATTAGAAAAACCAATAGGAAGGCTATCTGTTCCTGGTATCTTTCCACCTCTCAATTACCTAATTGCTCCCGATACAATACTTTTGAGAGCTCAATCAAGGCATCCAGCCAGCTGCTTAAGTGGTTGGGAAACTGAGGACAAATTAATCTGTTCTAGCTCATTTTAAAAGCATTTGCTGCAGCCCATTTTATTGCACCCCTTCTTAGCATCTATTACAAAAAGCACCTCTCTTGTTAGGCTAAATGCCTTGGAAACTCATGTTCTTGCTGTCTAGTGCACAAACAACACATTATCTCAGGAAAGGTGTGTTTCCAAACATGAGATTGGGGAGCATTTGTAGGAAAGACAGATACCATGTAGATACTTATCCATCCTTTCCCTGTGCAACCTCTTCCTCCACCCACCCAGTCTGGACTTATTTCTAGGCTAAGAGGTGATTGTGTGCATGGGACTATTAAAAAGAAAGAAAGAAAGCTATAGGTTTATGGGGGAGAATTGCAGATAGGCTAGTTAGAATGCCAAAGTATATGTAAGCCCGGCCCTACCATTGGGCAGCAGATGCTGGGGGATAGGGAGAGCCTGCAGGTTTTGCATGCGCTGTGTGAAATACTATAAAACCTTGTGAACCCTGTTAAAAGAGACTGTAGCAGGATGTGTGCATACCATGAACAATGCTGCATCATACTATCTTCAGCTCTTACCAAAAAAACCCCATTTTAAGGTTGAGAGAGGCTGGTCAAACAAGGAGATCGAGAAGTTGGAGCATGCTAGGAGAAGAGCTCATAGTCAAGGAGGGAAAAGGCAAAAGAAGCCCTGAGGAGGAAGAGAGATTTATCAGTATTGTCAAAGGATGTGGTGGTTGCTCGAGAGTAACCAGGCAGGACTCCAACCTGTCTTTTACAGGCTTTATTCTTGGTGCAAACTATTTACAGTGAAGAGCGTCGTAAGTTCATGTCTGGCTCAATCGCTAGCAGAATCCGGGAGTGGTCAGTTTTTGTACACACACCCCAGCATAAAAGTCACGTCACCCCCCAGCCTTTTCCACCCCTCCCTGCGCCAAAGACTACTGTGCGGAATGGGCGCTGGCAAGGGCCTCTCTGGCTTGCTCAGGCTCAGTGTTAAGGCTCTCCCTAGCATCCTCTGGCCCCTGCACCTCTTCTTCACTGGAGGTGGGGCTTCCCTCCTTGCCGGAAGAGGAACTGCTTCACAAGATTTTCGGAGGCTCCCTATAACACAACTGCCCTTCCATCTCTTGCCTCTGAGCTGATGGCAGTTCCCTACAAGTATTCTAATGTTTGTGTTCATAATAAGTAATTTTAAATGTGTTAAAAACAGCACGAAAACTTAAGAGACAACTGTGGTTTGAAATAACTTGGTAAAAAAAATGAAGAGACTGCATATTATTTTACACACCACCCTAATCTTCAAGATGTGCAAGATTCTCAGAGGTTCCTGACACAAACCTAGGGTTTGTGTTTCCATATATATATATATATTTCTACAACCTGAGCCTGCGATGGAGGGGCTCACAGCATTAACACTCCAAGGGGGCCCCTTTTCTCCCATTGCTGCAGCCTGGGATTCAAATAGACATCAGTCATGGCTCTGACTCTCCACAGCTTGCTGAATTTTTACTGACTTTTTTCTCTCCAGCTCACATCATTCCCAAATTGCAATCCTAAACTTTCCACCATGCATTGGCTCTTCTGAGCTCAGAGATGGGCTTCCCCCATTTGCTGGCCGGCACAGAGTCTTTGCTTTGCTGATATCCCACCTCCCTGTCTTTGTTCTCTGTTAATGGCCCATCTCTCAGGCGATCTCCTGAACACGGGAAATTGGTTTCACCTGTGTTTTAACACTTTGCTAAATCCAGTGCTTGCACCTAAGAATTAGAAGTTGAGTCCAGGCACCCCAAAAACTCGTAACACCAGCAACAGTACAGTAGATAGTGGGTTTTTCCCACTGCAAAGGAATCTATTTAATCACTTTTATTTTTCCCCATATTCACCTGGGTTGAGGGCTTGATTTATTTATTTATTTAGGTGGGGAGATTTGAATCTTACATAATTTGTCAATACTTAGAGGAATATATTAGTTCTTCTGTTCTTGCTTTTTGAGCCTCATCCTATGTATCAGCTTAGTTTACCCACATAAAACCAGAAGGACTTGTTTTGTTGAAGAATACCATTGCTTTCTTAGGGATGGGCTTGATTATTTTACTAGATGTTGGGATGGGCTTGGCTGTATGGTAGTTAAACATGATCCAAGCAATGGTGTGTTTAATTTTTGTTGCTTTTTTCAGTTTCTCCATAACTTGTCATAATTGTGCGTTTCCTTCTTTTGTTTTTGAGCAGAAGTAGGAAACGACATTCTGCAGTGATGCCCACAGTGGATATGGATACCAATATCTAATGCCCAGAATCTGTCTCCATTTTCTACAAGTAAAAATATTATACAGTTTACTGTAAAGATACTGGTCTTCTGCTATTTTATGTGAAGTACTTGTATGCTGTGCAAAGCAAAAGCATCAAAACCATGCTGAATATGTATTTCAGCACCTGGCTTATTGTGTTTTTATAACTTCCGGCTGTAAAAATATATGAAATGTATTGACACATAAAAATTGTTTGACCCATATGTACTTTGTAATTTCAGTTTATTGTCTTAAAAAAAAAATCCCTTCCTCCTGCATTTCCTGGATGGTATTGTAATAGGCAGACCTGGCTTCACATGTTGGCTAATTTCTGGTAGAAACTGAGTGCCTGTTTGTTAGATTCTTGCAAATTATGCTAGACAAGGTGGACCTTAGCCTGATTCAATAAAGCAGTTATTAAGTGAGAATGAGACGTAGGAAGTTACCTTAATAATTCAGATCATTGGTCCATCTAGCATGGAGTCCAGCATATGAAGGACCACATGTTCCCCATTCTTGGTGTATATAGACTGGTCTTTGCAGTTGCACAAATATTCTAATTGCAGAAATTTTAGTATATGTACTGAGTAGAATTCTAAGCATATGTACTCAGGAGTAGAGAAGGGCTATAGCTCAGTGGTAAAGCACCTGCTTTGCATGCAAAAGGTCCTAACTTCTATCCTTGACTTATCCAGGTAGGGCTGGAAATGTCTGCTGCTTGAAACCCTAAGTCCCACTTCTAGTCTGTGAAAACAATACTACGCTAGATAGACGAATGGTCTGACTATAATGGTCTTTTCTATGTTCCTAGTAAGCGACCTAACGATTACAGCTTTGTTTGCTGTGATCCTTAGATGTCGGAACACAGAAAATTGTGTTGTTTCTTTGAAGAAGTCTTGAGGCAAGTGTATAAGCTTATAGGCAGCTTTTCAATCAGATGAACTGTTGGTACCGACTCAGTATAAATTAACTGTGTTCCTAAGTGGTTCTGAAATGCTTTAACGAAAGCAAAACAAAATCTCATATGGCTTAGGACCAGTGTGCCTCAAGGACTTGTAACCACATAAATTGATCTGGTCCTCAGGGTAGTTTTTTTGCATGCCACTACTATCCAAGGTAAGACAGGTGCTGACATGCGATACGGGGCCTTTTCAATAGTGGCCTCCTGTCTTTGAAATTTCATCACTGGACAAGCTTGCCTAATAGAAACTCTATGATCTCAGTGCCAGATTAAAGAGGATGATAAATATTATTATTATTATACCTCACCCATTATTATTTATACCCCAGCCACTCTGGGCGGCTCCCAACAGAATATTAAAAACACAATAAAACATCAAACATTAAAAACTTCCCTAAACAGGGCTGTCTTCAGATATCTGATGATGATGATGATTTTGCCCAGGACTCTCAGTTCTGTTACTGTTTTAGCTTTTAACTGCTGCTCATGTTCTGTAATGGTCCATTGCTTAACATGTCAGTTAATCTGGGAGCACTTTCAGGAATATGCATATAAGACACCTGCGAATATTATTGTTTTCATGTACGAACTGTATTTACATCCCACCAAGGAGTGAAGCCAATGAACAACCTCCCCTGCGCAACTTTATTTTCACAACAACCCTGCGAGGCAGGCTAGGCTGGGCTGAGAGAGCAGCTGGCCCAAAGTCATCCAAGTACTCTTCACGGGGCCTGGAAGCGGGGTCTCTCCTCAGCCTTAGCCTGATAACTCTATAACGTCAGGACACCAGGCTGCCGGCCTATTAAACGTGTCCTGCCGTCCGAATGACGTATTTTCAAAGGACGCGGGAGGCCGCGCTAGGCCCAAAAGGCCTGCCCTGTGGGGAGCCGCCTCATCCTGCCGTTTCTATGGCAACCGGGACAGAAGGGCGAGAAAGAGGGCGGAAGCGATTCGGCCGCTCGCTCCTTCGCTCGCTTGTGCGCACGCGCGAACTTCGTGCCTCGCAGTTCCGTGTGCGCGAGCTGACGTGTCTGAGGAAGCCGGAAGTAGCGGCTGAGGAGGCTCGGCTCGGTTTCGTGCTTGGGCGCGGGGGAGGGTACCCTCTTCCCTTAAAAAAACAACAAACCGCCCCCCGTATCCGTTCTCTCTGTCTCCCTCACCCCCCACCCTCCTACACCCCACCCGCCTTCCCTTCGCCATGACTGGCGCGCAGCTGCTGTTGGCCGTCGCGCTCCTGGTGGCTAATTCGCCCTCCGGCCCGGCCTTCTACCTGCCCGGCCTGGCGCCCGTCAACTTCTGCGACGACCCGGACAAATCCGACTGCAAGGTCCGTAGGGGCGGGTTGGGAAGGGCGGTTGAGTCCGGAGAGCGAGGCCTCAAATGCCGGGGCGGTGTGTGTCAGAGTACGAGTAATGTCGGTTAGTGGGGTGTGTGTCGTGTCATGTCATAATAGCCCCCTCCATGCATACATACATACTAACTGTGCATTGACAGGACCCCCCCCCCCTTCAGATCGAAAGTGTTTCCTGTCTGCTTAGGCTTTCTTGCGTTTGGGATGGAGGAGTGGATTGGCTGGCAGGCAGGAAGTCTTCCAGAATGCCCTGAACTGCATCTTTTAATCTCTGCTTTTGTCAGTGCCTGCGTACCCTCCAACATTTGTCCGATGAAAATAGGGACATCCTATTTCATATCCTACCAACATGTCTCCCAGGGAAATAAAGGTAAAGGGACCCCTGACCATTAGGTCCAGTCGTGACCGACTCTGGGGTTGCGGCGCTCATCTCGCTTTGTTGGCCGAGGGAGCTGGCGTACAGCTTCCGGGTCATGTGGCCAGCATGTAGGGACATCCTATTCCATATCCTCCAATAATTATCCCAGGAAAATAGGGACATCTTATTCCATACCCTCCAACATTTTTTCCAGGAAAATAGGGACATCCTATTCCATACCTGCCCAACATTTCTCCCAGGAAAATACGGATGTCCTAAGGAAAAGTGTGACATTCCAGGATCAAATAAGAAACCAGGACAGTAAATCCGGGACTGTCCCCAAAAAATAGGGACACTTGTAGGGGTCTGCGCCCAGGCATGTGTAAGTGCCAACAAGCTGGTCAGGCTTAGTGGCCCGTTGCGGCTTGCTCATTGCCTTAGACCTTTATGTTAGGATGTAGCAGCTCCTACGATGGGCGCTTGGAAGTTGAAGTTGAAGTTGGAGAAACGAAGCTAAAATAAGGCTCTAAAGCTGAGCTCTATGTAGCTGAGAAAGCAGAAATCCCAACTGTCTGGGGCTGTCCAGGGAGAGCAGGATGGCCTTTCCCACAAGGAGGATCTTCATGAACCTTGCCTGCCCCATCAGATGGGAGGAGCCATCCCACTCTCAAGAATGCTCTGCAGGTACCTCTGGGGAATTGTAGAGTTGGAATGGACCCCAAAGGTCTTTTAGTTCAACTTCCTGCTATACAGGAATCTCAACTAGATCATACAGGACATGTGGCCATCCAATCTCTCTTCTCTCTCTCTCTCTCTCTCTCTCTCTCTCTCTCTCTCTGTGTGTGTGTGTGTGTATGTATGTGTAAAATGCACTTCCTTGCACTTCTGTGGTGGGATTGGCAGCAGCCTAACTTGTCTTATCTTCTCTTTGGGTTTCCTTCAGACCCCTCCTTTTCTTCCTTTCTTTTTTACTGTTAGTGCTGCTTTGTAAGGAAGCCATGTTTCATTGAATAGTTGTGTAGGGGTACGTGATTGGGTAGGCCAGTGTTAGGTAACTTATTATGTTCTAGTGACTCGGGGTCTCTTAGAGGAATATTTTATTTTATTAATGAGTTGCCTAAAGAGATTGCATATCCCCAAGATTAGCTCCTCTTCTCTCCATCCTGAAGTACCGTTATTTTCCCTTCTCCTTCTCTGGAGTCATAAATTGATGAAGGACATGCCTGAAGTTGAAATAATAATATTTGGCAATGGAGTATGATTACCACTTTTGCTGCATTCATGTGTTTAGGAATCATAACTTTGGAACTGAAACATGGGCTTGCATTTTCCCTCTTCCTTACCCATCCCTCTTTCCTTATGTGACATGTCTCTTATGTAGTACCTGCTCCTCAGTCTTATACTGATTTTTGTAAGCTCCTCTTGGAATACTTTTGGCTAAAGAGGGGTAAACATGCTTGTAAGTAAGATGGTGATGATGATAAATAAGTTCATGGTATTAATGCTCCTTGCAGTTTAAGCTGCCCTTAAATTTCATGCAGCTTCACAGACTTTAGATTAGAAATTATACTGTATGTTTAAACTGGTGGTTTAAACTGGTGATAGCCTATTTATAATTACATGCAACACCTTCAGTGTACATAGAGCTTGGAAGAGTTAAACAACAGCAAGGGGCTGCTTCTTCGGCAAGGGGAAAACAATACTGCCACCTGTAACCTAAAGCGGAGCACTCCATTTATCACCTGAGGATTTTACCATCTCATTGTGATGCATGCATTGATCATGCCATAGTCTGTGCATATGGAGTGTTATGAGGAAGTTTTTAATGTTTGTAGAAAGTTAAAACAACAATAATCTCAATGTGATGAATACTATGTTTGGACAACTTGATTAACCCATTCATGCCTCCTTAAAGTTCCTGATTCTGTGAAGGGCAGACTACAGTATGGGCAAGAATAGGGTTTCTCTCCAGTATGGATACATTGAAGGCACTGCAGTGAACCTAGGCATGTAAAGGTGCTACCACATTGTTCTCAGGAGGAAAGATGTTCTCCATGTGTCTGATGATGCCTTTTCAACCTGGTCTATTGGCTAAAGGCCATACCACGTTCTTTGCATTTGTATGTCTTTTCCTTCCAATGGATCACTTTGTGTTTGGAAATCAAGTTAAGATTCCTGAAACCTTTGCTGCATATTGGGCAGAGTTAGCAAAGAGTATAAAGTGTAAAAATTCAATTAAGAAGAAGAAGAAGAAGTATAAAACAGCAGAAGTTGTGGGGAAAGAGATGTAAGAGTAGCAAAGCGAATGAATGTTGCAAGTGCACTTAAATACTATATGTTGTTGTTGTTGTTGTTGTTGTTATATACTGCTTAATTGCCAAAGTGATTTACAAGTATAAAACATCTGGGGGATGTTCCACTGCTTTATTTTTCACAGAAAATGTTCTATTTCATAAGTACACCATGAAATAAGAATAATAACAACAGGACAACTGCCCCCCCCCAAAATAGTTTTGTTGCAGATCAGATTTATTCATAAAGTCATATGCCATTGTAAAATACAACTGGAGTACCAGACCCCAAACATCATGGATATTTACATACATAATGTAATATAATTGAAAAAGATATAGTGCTTTACATCCATTTCAAACTCACTCTGAGATCATCTGAACCCTTATCTTGATCACCAGCTTTAAAAAGGGCTACAGTTCTTATAACCTTTTTCCTTCATATGGAGTTCTGACATCAGTACCAGATTGATGCTTTAACTATGGGAGGATCAGATGCTTCCTAGCTCTGTTGTGTTTGCAGTGAAACAGAACATGACAAATAAATTTCTGACAACCCTTATTGCAATGGTGTACTCTTTCTTCTAATCAAGTTCAGTTAAATCTACTTTCCATTAATGCTCCTGGCAGAGAATTGCAGCACACCAGCATAAAAGCTCTTTGAGCTTTAGGAAGGTTAAGAGGGCTGAAAATACTTTTATATCTAATAACATTTCCAGTTATCCAAACCCAAATATATTGGGGAAGAAGTTTGACAGAAAAGGCCTTCAGCTCCTTAATTCTATGCACACCTTAGTTTCCTAATGAAAAGTAGTGGGGATATCCACAAAAAAACCCAAAAGACGTATTTAATGCAGATTCCACCCCAGAAGCTCATGAAAGAATCTCAGACTATCAAACCAATCAACTGTGTAAATTTCCTAAAATGGATATGAAGCCAATAATTGCAAACAATGTTCCATGCAACTGCCTGGAAGAACCTAAAACCCACCTCAATATGCTCTCCTTATACATTTAGGAGTTCCAAAAATTATTTTCAAAAAAATTTCCTTGTGCCTTCTCTCTAGAGTGCCATCAATGTTCTCTGCCCAAAAAATAACTCCAAACAATTGTTGGGCTGCAATCTTGACCCTATAGAGACCAGAGCTTGCTTAATTAATTATTTAACTAACTGCCCTATACCCGCAGGTCTCAGCTTTCCAAACTGTGTGTTGCGGCACGTTAGCGTGTCAACTGCAGTGTATAGGTATGTCATGCAAACACTCCCTGCACTCCTCCCGGGCTGGAAAGGGGTTAGTTTAATCTCTAGTTTCTTTGTAAAACTGAATTACTGTGCCGTGAAATGAAGCATGTCTAAAAAGTTTGTCACCAACATGAAAAGTTTGGAAAGCTCTGCTATAGACCTGGGAGATGGCTGGAACAAACTGTCCACCCTTAGAAACGAAAGTCTGAGAGGTAAGAGATTCCATTGCTATAGCCTGCTTTATGTGGGTCTTCCATAGCAATGGAAAACCAAAAAGAGAACACCAAGTACCAAAAGGCTCTCAATTACTCCAACAAATAGTCATCCACATACGACTTAGAAATCAATCCCCTTCTAGAAAACCAACAACAGCAAGATCTTAGTTCTATCACAACCATCTTTTCACTGTTTCTCTATGAAGAAAATTGCTTTAAAGCCCTTCTAAAACTTTTTGTTAAAGATAGCAATAGAGCGTCATCTGCTTACAGTAATATACTAATGGAGGTGGTTTCCAATTTGAGGGCGTGCATCTCAAGTGAATTGAACTTGAATCATACGAGGACAGATCAAGCAGAAAGGGAGCCAAAGTACATATCTGACTCTCCTCCCTTGATGCAACAATATTTTTGAGAGCTGACCTCTTGTACTATAGCTGGCTTGTGAGGATGTCTCACAGTAAAACACCTAATCAGAAATAATAGACTTTTGTCCGCTGAAGACTCCTCCAGTTTTTTCCATAAACGATCATGTTGGATCAAATGTATCCCTATCGTGTTATATGACTTCCTTGATATTGTATGTGAGCTGGAACTGGTCTGTGACTGAAATAATAAAATTCATTCATCATGTTGGACTAAGTCAACAAAAGCTGTATAAAGTTCAGCCCTGAGTGTCTTATAATAGTCCTCTGCCAAATGAGATGAAACAAGGTAGTAACCCAAAAGAGAGTATCCTCTAAAAATCTGTTTCAAACCTGGAAAAAAATTCTAATTCATTTCCTCCAGGAAAACAGAACACTGGATGCAGTTTGGTGGAGAGAGGCTTTGGCTTCATGCTATTTTTCTAAGTTTTGTGGAGGTCTGTGATGTGGGTTTCCCAGAAAATTTTGAATGGGAAAACCTTTCTACACAAATTAGGGCAATTTGCCATGAAAAGTTGGTGTCCTAGAGAATAAGCTGATTTGGCATGTTTAGTTTCCTTGTATTCAGGAAAGAAAGCGTAAATCTTTAAATTGCCACGCTTTCTAAATACATTTGCTATTGGCATCCTTTCACCTTTTGAAATGGCAAGTTTTCAATGGAAGCTTTAGCCTAGAGCTAGTATAGCAAAGTGGAAGGAAGATCTGCCCCCTACCACCACTTTTTGCCCTGGCACATGCTATCAGGACTTGGGGTATGGTGGTTGATCAGCCTCTCTGCTCCTCCTGGCCCCAAGTCAGGATTGTAAGTGTAATTTATATTATTTTTTCTATTGGGAAGACTGTTTTGCACTGTTTGCCATTTTCATTTCCGATATAGTTTTCCTACAGTGTATTTGTATCACAAACTCTTTTCTTTTAATTAAAAAATTCACAAATTCTCCGTTTTCCTCATTGACTTTCTGTCACTTTCGTCTAAGTAGTTTAGATGCATGTAGTCTTCTGTTTATTAAATCTGTCCTATCTCAATTCTATTTTACTACTTTTATTGTTTGATGGAGCAACTATGCAGATGGGAACTATGCAGAAAGCTGATATACAGTGGTTTTAAATCAAAACAACTATTATTTATAGCTACTTGTAGAAGTCACACAGGCAAGCTTGATTACATAATGCTAATTGCATAATGTAATTCATCTTTTGTAAGGAAGGGCAGAGCATACACATTTAGAATAATGGTCAAAATACTCTATAATTGCAGTGTGTATAGCTTTGATGACTGATACATTAAGTATATATCTTAATTCAGTATAACACTACAGTACTAACATTCCGAAACACTTGTTCTTACCTGTTATTTACTGATAAGTGGTTTACAGAAAGAATTTTAAAAAGAATTTAAGGTTTTATTACAGTGACGTGTAGACATGTTGTTAAATTTATAAATAATGTCTCATTGTGTTTTTGCAGCCTGTGATAGAGCTATTTGTGAATAGACTAGACTCTGTGGAATCAGTCCTTCCATATGAATATACTGCGTAAGTATATGAAATATTATTCTTTGAATTAGGATAGGATAGATTTTGTAGACAAGGTTATGATTGTCCAAGCTGTAGTGTCAGTGTTACTTGGTGTTTGGTTTAGTTGCTTTGTACCAAGGTTTAGCTTGCTAAATCCTGCTCCTGATATTTGCCAAGAGGATAGGATTCTTTTGCTCTGTTTTAGAAGTTGTTTTTTTCATTCAATTATATATTTTAAACAAAAAATTTGAGAAGAATTTTGAACTAATGGTTTTTGCTGGCTATAGAAGTTTCAAAACGTAGAATCCCAAATTTTGCAATTTGCACTACTAAGCCAATCTAACATTAGCGAGACGCCATTTAAAACTGCGTCATAAAACTTTCCTCCGTTCTCCTTTGTTTAGCAATTATCTCTTTGACCTGTAATTCAGTCCACACAGTTCTTAAATTCCTGCTTGTGATTAATATAAAATGCCACGAACTTCTTTCTGGGGTGGAGGGTTATTAATACTCAGATAAGGCAAAGAAAAGAAAAGCTTTTTTCCTCCACCCCCCTTCCGTTTCACTCCAAAATATACCAGTCTCTTGATGGTAGTTCATCACTTGATTTATTTGTCCCATCCGTCGTTCCGGTCACAGAGATCCATTAATCAGCAGTCTTATCTCCCAAATTTCGCTTGCTGTATGTGCTTTAGCTTCTTTCCAATTATATGTTTCCAATTATATTTCCGAGCTAAAGCGAACCCGGGCGCTGATTGGAGACGGCATCAGGAAGAGCCGACTTCACCGAGGGCTTGTGCCAAGTGACCTGGCACCCCCTTCTTTTGAATTCGGGGGTGCATTGTGGCCACCACTGGCAAGGCAGTCCCCCCCATCTCCTTGGGGGTGGGGGTGGGAAGGCTGCATACTTCCCATAGCAGCCTCTTAATTACCTTGTGTGGGTCGGAGAGATGTTATTGTCGGCCATCTTCCAATGCGCCACCTGGTGGCCCCCCAAACAATGAAAGTTTTTAGTCAATCATCTTTAAATGGCATGCACAAGTAACATAATTAGATGTTATTTTGGGGGTGCTTAATATAGACCAGTACTGTTGAACTCCAACTCTCATCTGTTGCAGAAAGCACGGCCAATGATCAGGAATGAAGGGAGTTGTAACAAGCAAATAATTTGTGTGGAGCATTATCTCAAATATATTGCTCACCGATGCAGACATAAGCACACTTGGTTGAAAGTCAACTTAGTGAACATAATTGTCAACAGGGAGGTGTGTTCAAATAAGGCAACTTAAATAAGATTCAAAAGTTTCTTGTGAAATTCATTAAATTGTCCTGAATTATATGTAGGTATGCATTTTAGATATAGAATATAAGACAGAGTTCACGTTTTGCTGAATTTGATTTTAGGTTCGATTTTTGTGAAGCATCTGAAGGGAAACGTCCATCTGAAAATCTTGGTCAGGTGTTGTTTGGAGAGCGGATTGAGCCCTCGCCATATAAGGTATTTTAATTGCTTTGAAAATCAAAGAATTTGCCGAATCTAAGCAGTGAATCCCAGTTGTTGGCATGTTTTGATTTGTACAAATGGACTGAAGGTTTTTAAAACTTTATTAGGCTTTTGGTTAAGCCTGCCCTAGCACATGACATTCTTGAGGAAATATTAAGATCAGGAGAGGACTCATTGGTGTTGCTCCCCCTGCCTTACCTTTTCTTCACAGGGGTCCCAGCCCTAAGTGGGTAAATTAGATCATTTACATTTCCCACACTGCACTTCCTGCAACGTCAGCATTACATTGTGGGTATTGTTGAGTCCTGCTGCACAGCCCCATTGCTGCTGAGCTGCCTACTGGACAGTTTGCCTGGCAACAAGGAGACAGCCTGCTTCAACTCTGACAGGAGCACCAGCCCCACACTGCTTGACTTATGATTAATAATAACAATAATAATAATACCACACTCATCTGGCTGGGTTTCCCCAGCCACTCTGGGCAGCTCCCAACAGAATACTAAAAACATGATAAAACATCAAACATTAAAATCTTCCATAAACAGGGCTGCCTTCAGATGTCTTCTAAAAGCCAGTTGTTTCTTTCTTTGACATCTGATGGGATGGCGTTCCACAGGGCAGGTGTCACTACTGAGAAGGCCCTCTGCCTGGTTCCCTGTAATTTTACTTCTCACAGTGAGGGAATCGCCAGAAGGCCCTCGGCGCTGGACCTAAGTGTCCGGGCTGAATGATGGGGGTGGAGATGCTCCTTCACGTATACAGGGCCAAGGCCGTTTAGGGCTTTAAAGGTCAACACCAACACTTTGAATTGAGCTTGGAAACGTATTGGGAGCCAGTGTAGGTCTTTCAGGACCGGTGTTATGTGGTCTTGGTGGCCACTCCCAGTCACCAGTCTAGCTACTGCATTCTGGATTAGTTGTAGTTTCCAGGTCACCTTCAAAGGTAGCCCCACATAGAGCGCATTGCAGTAGTCCAAGCGGGAGATAACTAGAGCATGCACCACTCTGGTGAGACAGTCTGCAGGTAATAAAAATAAATAAAATAATAGCCGGGCTGGTGATTCCAGTTGCATAGCTCTAGCAGTGCTGATAAGAGTGACACTCGCTCCCCCAGCCCTCACCTACCATCTGGTTGGGCTTCAGAAGCTTGGTCAGCTTAGCCATCTTAGAAACATGTCTAGCTATGCTGCTCATAGGCATGCCCTATATCTGGCCAGATCTCCCTAGAAGCACACAACCTTAGTCTGTTCCTAGGCTATTCAAGGGAAGGGTCCCAAACTATAGAAGAAAAGGGCTTGCCTGGATAATATATTCCTACCTTAGAAACAGTTGTGCTGCATTGGAATTGCGGACATGTTGGGTGCCAGTTGATGAAATTAGGAATGTGTTGTTGTTTTTTTAAAAAACCAAACAAACTGGTAACATCTCACCTTGGTGTCCTATATTTTTCATTTGTACCAACACACATTCACTCATTTGCACCAAAAGTAATGCTTTGTTTACAGCTACAGTATTGCTAGAATCTCTCACTAAACTAAGATAGGTCCTGCTTCTTTGTACCCTCATCTTACTATATAGTTTTCAATTACGTCATGCAACCATATTAAAAAGGTAAAGGGACCCCTGACCATTAGGTCCAGTCGTGGACTCATCTCGCTTTACTGGACGAGGGAGCCCGCGTACAGCTTCCGGGTCATGTGGCCAGCATGACTAAGCTGCTTTTGGCGAACCAGAGCAGCGCACGGAAACGCCGTTTACCCTCCCGCCGGAGCGGTACCTATTTATCTACTTGCACTTTGACGTGCTTTGGAACTGCTAGGTTGGCAGGAGCAGGGACCGAGAAACGGGAGCTCACCCCGTTGCGGGGATTCGAACCGCCAACCTTCTGATCAGCAAGCGCTAGGCTCTGTGGTTTAACCCACTGCACCACCCGCGTCCCGTCGCAACCATATTAGGCAGTCTCTTAAAGCAGCTTAGGACAGAGAAGCCTAGTATAAGATCAGTATGTATAAAAATTCACTCAGGTATTATTTTAAATGTGCTTGTGGTATTACTGCCATGTAGAAAATTCTGTTGTTTAGAAGAGGCAACCTAGCCTATTCTACCCGTAAGTTTTTATTTATTAAATCCTTCTGAATTAGCCACCTGAAATATTTTTTGCAGTTAAGGTAGTTAAAAGACTTGGATAAAAATTCCCTTTGGTTTAAGGTGAAAGAGAGAATAGTTTGGAATAGTTTTCAGTATAGTTGAACTTCTTAACAAAATAAAAATTGGATTGAGAGTTTGGGTTTGCTGTTGTGGAGAAAAAAGTTGCTATTAGGCACACGCTAAAATCACGTAAGTTAACTGAATTGTTGTATGTAATAATTTGAGAAACTGTGCATGTGTGCATTTTGATGTTCTGCTGTTATTATCTTGGGAACTTTTGCATTAAATCTTTAAGTAATTTGAGCGAGCAATGTGTAAAAAGGTTTCTAAATTCTTTCTCATTTTTTTAGTTTACCTTTAAGAAAACAGAGACGTGCAAGCATGTTTGTACAAAAGAATATGATTTGAAAAACCCAGATCACAAGCAAAAACTAGATTTTCTGAAAAAGAGTATGCTACTGAACTATCAGCATCATTGGTAGGTTCATGTTTAACTTTTAACCAATTGCTTACTTTTAGTAGAAAATATAGAATTGTGGTAGCTTATGATGAGAAATGCGGGACATTCGTGGAAAGAAATGTAATGTTTTCTTCCATTTAATACAACATAGTTATAATTTCTTTTTTCTGTTTAAAAAATAAAAGTATGGATCTACTGGAACAGCAATTCGATATCCTTTTGTGCATTAAAAACTATAGGGGCAAATGGTAATAGTGCGAATCATCTGGAGCCAATTTGGGGAGGCATTCAGGAGAAACAGAGAATCTATTCCCCAAGCAGTATCCATTAGCTATCACCTAAACATTATTATTACTAACATTGTTAGTGAATCTATATTTTGCCTTGACAGATAAAGTTCTTCTCAAAATTTATAGCTGGGGTACATCTTTAATGATACAGGCTTAATTGAAAATACTGTATTACTTACTCATTTTATAGGATTGTGGATAATATGCCAGTAACTTGGTGTTATGATGTGGAAGATAACCAAAGGTTCTGCAATCCTGGATTTCCCATTGGTTGTTACTTAACAGAAGATGGACATCCCAAAGATGCCTGTGTTATCAATGTATGTATAAATAAATTTTAAATAATGTGTGCAAGATTACTATGCTGCTTGATTCCCCTCCCTCCTAAATTTTTGCTGTTATCAGTGAAAGTATGCTATTTTTAGGAGCCTGCATTGACACCATTGCAATGACTAAGTTATCATGGAGGAGGAGAAGGAAGGAGGCGTAGATGGACAAAGGCTATTTCTAATAACAATAGGCAACTAATCTGCTTAATATTGTGCTTCTCAGCCTGACATCTTCCTCCCGTATGCTAAGTCTGCTCCATAAAACCATTAATTTCCACACCTTATGCCTTCCCCTTTTATTAAAGCAGTTGGTGTTAGAACAGCATAAAAAGAACATAGAAATGAATTGTTGCATGAAAGAAAAATTGGATGACAGGTAATGTTATCCGTTAGTCATTCTGGTGAACCAGTTTGAATTTTCAAACTAATTTGCAGTCTCCGCGTGGAGGAGAATTTGTTTCTGAAAGACAGAATGTATTTCTTTGGAGTTGGATTTCAGCTCCCATAAAATGTTATATTTTTGTTCCTGAAAGTTTTGCTGTTGGGATATTCCCAGCATCCATGGTTCTGTATACAAAAGTCAGCTTAGTTCATAAATTAGCATTAATGGTAAATTGTGATGCTGTTTCTTGTACTGCAAGGTTTTAGACTTAATTTCTTAAACCTGAGAAATGGGATCAATTTTTAAAGCTTGGACTGTGTAAAAATGGAATCTTATGAAATGGCTTTTCACAGTTACCTCATTTTTATATATGGTATGAGAATGCAGGAAGCAAACAGTGGACTGATGTGTTCCCCCTTCTGTGGAACTATAAAAGGAGTTTGGAAGCTTTTACTTCCATTTTAGATGAAATGCAGCTTGTTGTGATTTTCAAACCAAAATAAAATGTGGTAAATCTTATCTGTGGTTTGTTGAAAGAAGCGGCATATAAATTTTAATAATAACGATGATGATGATGAAGGGGAGTTATTTTATAAGCCAGTTGTGCGCTGCTCCATCCACCTATTTGATTAAGTTTTTTCTACATTTTTTTTCTGTAGTCTGAGTTCCATGAACATGACACCTTCTACATATTCAACCATGTGGACATCAAAATAGCCTACCACATGGTAGAAAATGAAGCTCCCAGCGCAAGACTAGTAGCTGCTAAACTTGAACCAAAAAGGTGAGCCTTTAGTTTTATTACTAGATCTGCGTGGCATCTTGGCAATGTTATAACTTGGTTTGAAAGATATAAGGGAATTTAACATGCTCCTCACAGTGGACTTCATGTTAAGTGGAAGATATAGGAGTGGGAGGGAGAGAACACTTTAGAGTTTTCATTCTTAATAGGAAAAATAATACTGGACAAGTATATACGATACTAGTTAGTAAACATTGCTACCATTGTGATCCCATTTATATAGGCCCAGTTCACACATAACACAAACTGCACCGTAGTTACAATTTAATCATGGCTTTGCTGCCCCAAAGTTCACGAGTCACTCCTCCCCTGCTTATTCCTAGTAGAAGAGATACCATGCCATTATGTGCAAACCAGCCCTTGAGGTTTGTTTCTCTCCTAAAAAACAGACCTTGCCTTGCCAACATGGTTTGTTAGGGGGGGAAAGCCAAACCGTGAGTGCTGGTTCACACATAACAGCAAGTCAGTCTCTGGTTTGGTACAGCCCTAATTTGTTAAATGAAGTACCGTATTTTTCGCTCTATAAGACGCACCAGACCACAAGACGCACCTAGTTTTTGGAGGAGGAAAACAAGAAAAAAAAATATTCTGAATTTCAGAAGCCAAAACAGCAAGAGGGATCACTGCGCAGTGAAAGCAGCAATCCCTATTGCTGTTCCAGCTTCTGTGATAGCTGCGCAGCCTACATTCGCTCCATAAGACGCACACACATTTCCCCTTACTTTTTAGGAGGGAAAAAGTGAGTCTTATAGAGCAAAAAATACGGTAGTGGGGAAGGAGCACTGTGGAGACCTTTGAGCAATGTGCACTTTAAGCCATTGCATAATTTAAACTATGATTTAAAGCAGGGGGGCTAGTCTCTTTCAGGCCACCAAATACCCTCCTCCTAGTTTTGTTATTTAAAATCTCTTGCCAGAACGACTGCATTTTGCACTCAAATCTATTGTCTTTGGTTTTTTTAAACAGTTACAAGCACACTAATCCTGACAGCCCAGACTGCACGGGACCGCCTATGGATTTAAGTAACAAGCTTGCTTCTGGAAATGTCAAAATTCCCTACACATATTCAGTTACTTTTGAGGTTGGTATGCTTGTCGGCTTTTCCCATTTCTTTTCCTGGAGAGGGCATGATTTGGAAAGTACTTTCTGAGCTTTTAAAATAACACTCTGTTGGTGATTCTTGTACCGGAAATTCATAGCAGAGTTGGAAGGGGCCATGGGGGTCATCCTGTCCAATTCCCTGCCATTCAATAATCTTTTTCCCAACATGGGGCTGAGATTAAGAGCCTTGTGCTCTACTGACTGGGCTGTCTTAGGTGAATTTTAAAAAGTGGCATTATGAAATACTAATGAAATCCTAGTAAATGTCTTAAGAAAGGAGATTCATCTAAACTTTTTTATTGCATTATTCTAGGCTAACTAGGGAAATAACTTTTGTAGAAAATGTCATACATGTTACTCAGTTAAAATTCTTTGGAATTCTAATAAAGGAAGACAGCCAATGATGGCCACTTGCCTGAGCGACAGAAATCTGCTTGCCTTCCGGAGCAACTTTTGCAAGTGTGCCAGGGAGCCATAGTGGTAGGAGAGGAAAGAAGTCCCACTGGGTGAGCAGGCCCCTGGTTGCTCTATATTGGATCTACACTAAAATGGTATTTGGGACATGGGTGGCGCTGTGGGTTGAACCACAGAGTCTAGGACTTGCTGATCAGAAGGTCGGCGGTTTAAATCCCCGCGACGGGGTGAGCTCCCGTTTCTCGGTCCCTGCTCCTGCCAACCTAGCAGTTCGAAAGCACATCAAAGTGCAAGTAGATAAATAGGTACTGCTCTGGCGGAAAGGTAAACGGCGTTTCCGTGCGCTGCTCTGGTTCGCCAGAAACGGCTTAGTCATGCTGGCCACATGACCCGGAAGCTGTACACCGGCTCCCTCAGCCAATAAAGCAAGATGAGCGCCGCAACCCCAGAGTCGGCCACGACTGGTCAGGGGTCCCTTTACCTTACAGCTTAATGCTATACATGCTTACTCAAGAATGAGTTCCACTGTGGTCAGTGAAACTTACTTCTAGGCAAGCACATAGCTCAGATGGTTAGAACACACTGCTGATAATGCCAAGGTTGCAGGTTCAAATCCTGTATGGGACAGCTGCATATTCCTGCACTGCAGGGGTTTGGACTAGATGATCCTTAGGATCCCTTCCATCTCTACAATTCTATGATTCTATGTAGAGGATTGCAGATTCAATGAGAAGTCTCTATGCAGAATATAGCCTTCAAGAAGTATAGAGGCAATGGTAGCTGCTTGCCACCTTTTATTTGTTCATTATCATGTCTGATATTTTAGTGAAGCAATTCCTTGCTCAAAAAGAATATGTTTTAGCTGACATTCTTGACATCTGATCTTGAACGTGAGAGGTGTCGCATGGTGAGTTAGAAATCCACAATTCAAATATTGTGTCTGTCATGAACTCACTAGATAAACTTTTAAGTAAGGCACTCAAAGCCTTAGTTGTCCTTCCTCAGCAGTGTGGTGGGTCATAATACTGATTTAACTTACAGGGCTTGCTGTAAGCATTATAACAAGATAATGAGCATATTGTGAGCATTTATGAAGACTTGAAAGTATTATATAAATATTCAATATTATGACGAAAATCATAATGATGTTGGTTGCCAGGAATCCTAGTGATATCTCGGTTCCACTGAAAATAGTGATAAAATTCTCATTAGTTTCTATGTAAATAAGATCAGAAGAAAATAAGTTGTTCATGATCCCCAAGAATTATTTATGCAATATATATATATATTAGTAGTTATGCTGCCATTCTCAGTATAAAAACTTGGCAAGTCTGTTATAATTTTATTTCAGTTGTATGACATCTAATAATTAACCATTTTCTCTTCAGAAAAATGATGAAATCAGGTGGGCCTCCAGGTGGGATTACATTTTAGAATCCATGCCTCACACACATATACAATGGTTTAGGTAAGGGAAATGTTTTCATTTTGTAATTCAACATATTGGAGCCCCTTTTTGGTAAAAAAAGATAATGGTTTGACAACTGGCTATCATGTTTCCTTTTAGCATTATGAATTCTCTTGTGATTGTCCTTTTCCTGTCTGGGATGGTTGCTATGATCATGCTAAGAACTTTGCATAAAGACATTGCAAGATATAATCAGATGGATTCTACTGTAAGTATAAGTTTTTTAAAAACAATTTGGAGAAGAAATGTTTTAAAATTGTCAGGTCTCTAAATATAACTTTTTTGTGATGCCTTCTAAATATGCATGTTTGGAAATGTTGTGAATGTCCTTGCCCGAGTCATGTTCTGATAAGCACATCCACAACCTAATTCTTTATCTGTATTATGCCCAAATAGCTTTTACGTATATTCATTTTATTACAATGTTTATATGCTACCCTTCAAGTACAGTATAAATACACCACTCATTGTGGCTTACAGCAAATAAAAACCAGCTGATCTCGCAACTGTATTAACTGATATAAACATACTCCTTTTGCAACAATAGTTACTTACAGAATTTTGTGTTAGGACATCGTAGCGTATAATATTGTCAAAAAGGAAGGTGGAACACAGTCTGTTCAATTTCTGTGAAAATAATACATATTAATAGGGATGCTATTAATCTAAGTCATACTCAAGAGTAGATCCATTGAACTCAATGGGCATAAATAACAAGTCCATTGGTTTCATTAGATCTAGTCTGAGTGTGATTAATCTTGGATATCACAGGCATCTTGAACACCTGAAGGAATTACCTTTGGAATTAGACAGTTAACTAATAAGAGGCCTTCCCAGTTGCAATAACTGCAGCCCACAGGGGATCTGAATTGCGAGCCTTGTCCGTACAAAGCTATTTTATATGTTTTCCATAAGGTAATGCTGAGCACAGATGCAATCCCCCCTCAAAGGTTACCCCAAACAGACCAAGGGGAGCTGGGTGATTACCATGATTTTGCTGACTTCTTTTGATGGATGATGCATCCCAGGCTTCCTCAACCTCGGCCCTCCAAATGTTTTTTGGCCTACAACTCCCATGATCCCTAGCTAGCAGGACCAGTAGTCAGGGATGATGGGAATTGTAGTCTCAAAAACATCTGGAGGGCTGATGTTGAGGAAGCCTGATGTATCCCATGAATTACCCTGCCAAGACTAGTAAGATTTTCAGATTGTCATCCCAGCACACGCTGGATTTCTTCCTGTTGGGGAGTGACTCTGTCTACAAATGGTTGCATGATTCAGGGCATTCTTGCTTCAGCTTGGCCAGGGACAGAACTGGGGAGGAGCCTTGTAGACCGTAGACAGCATATAAAGAGTTCTCACATTTTCCATGCCTTCCTGGGCAGCAGTAGGGCTTGCCCGTTCCTTTCTAAATGCTCAGTTCACCCCCAACAAGAACCTTCACACTAAGTGTCCCAACTTTACTATCTCCCAAAAGAACAAAGTTCTGAGATCTCATTTGTATGTTACTCGTTGGTTTCTGAGTTATAAAGATTGAACGTTTGGTGTCGTGTGCTATTTCAGTATTTTATATAAACCATACGCAGAGTTTGTGTATTTGGAGGGATGAAGTTAGAGGTATATATAATTGTGTGTATAAACCCCTCAACTGGCTTATTAATTTTCAGGAAGATGCCCAGGAAGAATTTGGTTGGAAACTGGTTCATGGTGACATATTTAGGCCCCCAAGAAAAGGAATGCTGCTCTCAGTGTTTCTGGGCTCTGGAACACAGATTTTAATTATGACTTTTGTTACTCTATGTAAGTATAACATAATGGGATACATGGGTGAAGCAGTGCCCCTTAATTCTAAAAGCTCTTCTGCCTAACCTTGGTTAGATGATCAACAACGCAAAATGTGCTTGTTCTCTCCTCGTCCTTCCCTTGCATGTATCTATCCCCCCTCCTGGTTTGAGGCATGTTTGCTGGTGCTGGATGTTCACAAGGTCCTCAAAACATAAACACACATAGGAGATTTGACTCTCAAACTGCTTTGATGCTGAGAGCTACAGTGGTGAACTGATCGGGACCCAGAAGACCAGGGTTCATGCAAATGCCCACTCAGCCATAAAGCTTTTTGGCCGACCATCAGTCAAGTCACATGTTTCGACCTAATACACATCACAGAATTGTCATGAGAATAAAACGTGGAGGAAACCACGTATACCCCCTTAAGCTCTTTGCAGGAAACATGGAATCTAAATGTAAAAATAAAATAATAAGAATTCTGGTTGGTAACTACTACTGCTATTACTATTATTATTATTGTTGTTGTTGTTAAATTAAATTAAATTTGAATGCCGCCATATACCCGCGAGTCTCAGGGCAGTTCGCAACATAAAATCACAATATCAAAACACATGATAAAAATAAAAACAAGAACAACCCAATAATCCCCCCTCCCTAACACATTTTATCACATTTTATGCCAGTATACAGATAGTGCTATCGTAGTGGGTTCCAAAAGTGAAAATGGATGTTGTAGGGGCCAGAAGGAAGTTCACATAGGTGATTTGCAGTATTCTTCAGGCTACTTGAACTGTGGATAGATGAAGAGATCAGGGAGCATTACGTCTGCACAAATCCTAAATATATTGCATTTCACAAAGTAAAAAATCTGAAACTTCTGGAAAAAAGGGGGAAATATACTATTGTGCCACCACTCCTAGGTACTGTGCACAACAGATGTGAATAAGGTAGTCTACATGTGAAGCACACACATCTTTAAGAGGCCTCTAAATATTGTGTATTTCCTTTTTCAGTTTTTGCTTGCCTTGGGTTTTTGTCACCTGCAAATCGGGGGGCATTAATGACCTGTGCTGTGGTCTTGTGGGTGCTGCTTGGAACCCCAGCAGGTTACGTTGCTGCCAGATTCTACAAATGTAAGTACAAAAGTTCATTTAACGTGACAGCACTTAAGTTCATTAGTCTAAATTATCATCACAGCAGTGATTTCCCCTCTGATCCTGTTTGCCCTCTGGGCAAGATGGAAAAATGTTTTAAGACTGAAGAGAGACTACATGCAGGTTTAGATTGTTCTCAAGCTAGCAAACTTTCAAGTTGGATATTCTTTTATTGTATTAACTCTAACGTCAATTGTTCTTACTTGGATCTGCTTGCAGGGGAAGAGGTAACTGACATACTGTTATGGAAATCAGACTGTCAGTGGCTTTTGAAATTGC
The DNA here is from genome assembly GCF_964270895.1 of Podarcis filfolensis. NCBI lineage: Eukaryota > Metazoa > Chordata > Lepidosauria > Squamata > Lacertidae > Podarcis > Podarcis filfolensis. The sequence goes on from NC_139607.1 coordinate 21,727,016, forward strand.
ATTTTGTTTGACATATGAAGTTTGATCCAGCTTTTGTCTGCTTTGGTCCATATGTATTTGAAAGGGAGATAAAACAAAAGTTAAACCTATTTACTGAGCTTCTGAATCAGTGTGCACTTTTAATATTATGCAGTACGGTATGTTGAATCAGTCTAATTTTTCAAAATTTTGTTTTAATAAAGATGAAGAAACAAATAACAAAACTGAACTTTAAGTTCAAGTGCCTGTCTAAACTGTTCTAATAAATAGGGAATTATGTTTGTACAGTACCTGTCATTTAATTGGTGCTGTTTTGGGTTTCTTTTCATACAGCATTTGGGGGTGAAAAATGGAAGACAAATGTTCTGCTGACAGCCTTCCTTTGCCCTGGGTAAGTTAATTCCTATGATTACTATTAAAATAGGTATATGAGAAGCTTGGCTAAAACTGGTGAGTCTTCAACAACATAAGTAAAACACAGCAACATCATTGCATGCCAGAGCTATGCACAGTTCGTGCCCTTTTTTGGTTTTTTTGTAAACCTTGTTTCCTTCTGCCACATGAAAAAAGTTGATTAAGCAGTGCCAGCATGACAGAAGTACTTTTTAAAAAGACAGGGGTTCTCTTCATTGATTCTTTATTTTACTCCTTGGGCTGCTTCTCAGACCACGCTGCATCTGTGGTGTCATATACTATACAATGCCTATGTCAAATCTTTCTGCTTAATCACAGCAAGCAGTCATCCCCTGAAGTGGAGCTAAGACAGACATATATTTGGAGCTATTTAACTGAAACGTCAACTCCTGCTGGAGCTCAGTCCTGTTAGATTAAGGAAGAAAGGCTTGCTTGACCTCTTTGCCTGATATTTTCTACATGTCACCTGGGCTCAACGTTAAGCTAGACATATAGTGATATGATTTCAATAACATTGAAATTAATCAAGTGTGAGTTAATTGTTAAATCTCGTTTCTCTCTTAGCATTGTGTTTGCCGATTTCTTCATCATGAATCTGATTCTCTGGGGAGAACATTCCTCTGCAGCCATTCCATTTGGTACTTTGGTTGCCGTTCTAGCCCTCTGGTTTTGCATATCTGTACCACTGACGTTCATTGGGGCCTACTTTGGTTTCAAGAAGAATGTAAGTTCTTTGTCTTTTTGATCTTAAGATGTTTTACTCACCTTCTCTGCACACATATCTCGTACCTTTTGAACTGCCTGAAAACAAATGGTGGGTCAAGTCCTTTAGAAGGCTGTGGATTTTGGGGTCTTGCCTGACTTCAGTGATTGAGTTGTGTATATATAAAGCATGGTCAAACAACAGGATTCAAAGCAAAGAAAACCATTCTGAATGTGGTAGACCTCGTTATATGAGATTTAGCTTGGATTTCCTTTATTGTGCTAGAAAGCCATAGGATTGTAAATTCTTTTGACTAAGTACTTCCTTCTGTTTGTGGTGTTTAGTAGAATTTAGATTATTTAGAAAGTCTCTTCCCCACCCTTGTTTATATCTTTTAAAGGCCATAGAACATCCAGTTCGTACTAATCAGATTCCTCGTCAGATTCCTGAACAGTCATTTTACACGCAGCCATTACCTGGTATCATTATGGGAGGCATTCTGCCCTTCGGATGCATCTTCATACAACTTTTCTTCATTCTTAATAGCATATGGTAAGCCAGTACGCTTCTTGAAAAATGTTTGATGCCTTCTAAAGTACTTTTTCAACTTGCTGGGTTTTTTTTTTAAAGAGCTTGTATTTGTTTTTCTGCACTTCTCTCTGCTTTCTTCCATTATCAGAGCTTTTGACTGTTCTGCTTTAATGTCATATAAAGCCTGTGTTACACTTGCAAGTATGTAGTTGTCTGGCCATAGGCTTTTGAAACCACCCAACCAAAAGTTGCCTGATGCAGGTCTTGGAGTGTCATGACACCTCTGTCTGACATTGGTTCTAGTGTTCTTATGTCACAGAAGGTCTTACCAGTCTTAGGTGAGACAGTTCGTTGGTGGGGAATCTTTGTCTATGGCCCTAAAGTCCATGGGGAACTGTGAGATGAATTAAACATGGGAGTAGTTTTATGCCATAAACTCTTAATGGATTTGGTTGAGCAGTCTTCAGATGCTGGAGTTCAACAATATTTGCCACTTGTATGCTAGAATGGCCAGGTAAACTTCACCAAGACTACTTTTGTTATGCTTAAACTTCTGTTTTCTAGGTCTCATCAGATGTATTACATGTTTGGCTTCTTGTTTCTGGTGTTCATTATTCTGGTTATCACGTGTTCTGAGGCTACTATTCTACTTTGCTATTTCCACTTGTGTGCGGAGGTAAGCCTACAGAATTCTTTCTTGCAACAGTCCTGTCTTGGGGGGATTTAAATTATTAGGAAAAAGTATTCAATCAGTGACTTGGCTCCTAAGTTGCTATTCCTTTTACACAACGGTGGAGGGAGATTTCATAAAGTGCCTCTGTCCACTTATGTTTGTATTGAGGACCAGGGGCAGACTTTGGTATTATGGTGCCCGGAGCGAGGCCAAAATCCCCCCCCCCAAAAAACCACACTTTGAGTAGGTACCCTTATAAATACAGTGGTACCTTGGACGTTGAACAGAATTCGTTCTGGAAGTGCATTTGACTTCCAAAATGTTCGGAAGCCAAGGCGCGGCTTCCTGTTGGCTGCAGGAAGCTCCTGCAGCCAATCAGAAGCTGGGTCAGCCACGTCAGACGTTTGGGTTCCAAAGAACGTTTGCAAACCGAAACACTCACTTCCGGGTTTGCAGCATTCGGGAGCCAAACCGTTTAACTCGCAAGACGTTTGGGATCCAACGTACGACTGTATAGGAATCATCATCATCATCATCATATCATCCACCCCCATTTTTTGCTCAACCTTATTTTTAGGTTCCTTAATTTTTACTTCATGTTTTAGGGACAGCATAGGGTATACTCCAGATTTGTGTATTGACTCAAATATAATAGATCGTGTAATAACTGCTAAAACTTGCTGGGGCCGAGAAATGTGAAATATATGGCCCTTTTAAGATGGGTTGTGCATTCTAATCTGTATTTATTGCTTGCTTACACTTGCCATTTTCATTGCTGGCTGTTTAGAGAAGACATCCTACGAGGCAACCTAAGCATCTTTTTAAATAAATCAAATGTTTGTACCTTCAAATATTTTGAATCGTTTTAACCCGATTAGGTGACGATCTCCATCAATTTCCCAACAGGTTGTCTTTAAAATCGTATCAGCTGCTGGGGTCAAGTGCCTCTTCTTTTTTTCTTTTTAAAGACAGCTTTGTCCTCTCTGACACTAAAACTTTCCATGGTGTGATTGACAGATACAGTAAATGGAGCCTTGCTGCTGATCACCAAAAGAACCTAGCTGTGGAATATTACCAAAAACAGGCTCCATGGTTTCAATTGGTTTTCTTAATGCTAATCCCATTTTACATTTCAAGTGAATCTGTACTTGGACTGCAGTGCATACCTGCTGTGTTAGAGATAGGAAGGTGGGGGTGGAAATCCTCTACCCCACCTTTACATGCCTAGCACTGTGCACTGTCCTAGAACATTTGTGGTATCTGCTCCAAAATGCATGTCCTCCAAATGTCAGCATAGAATGTGTTTGCTCCCTTCAGAAGGGCATCCCTGTAGTATTTTATTTGAGTAAGTTATTGATTCGCAAATGGTCTCTTTCTACACAATCAATTGCCAGTAGCTCATCTTAGAAAATGATTAAAACCTTATAAAGGGTCATCATTATTAGATATGAAATATATAGTCTTATGTTGCTTTGGTTTGTAAATATTCTCATGCATGTAAGTTGATTGATTGTAGCCCAGAAGGTCTACAAATATTTAGCAGGTTTTTCAACCATTTCTCTCTTTGTTCTAGGATTATCACTGGCAGTGGCGCTCATTTCTCACCAGTGGCTTTACCGCTGTTTATTTCCTAATATACGCAGTACACTACTTCTTTTCCAAACTTCAAATTACGGGTACAGCAAGCACCATTTTATACTTTGGGTACACTATGATAATGGTACTGATCTTCTTCCTTTTCACAGGTAAATATGAATATATTTTTTGGTACTGAGACTTTATGTTAGAGTGCTTCCGGGGTGCTTCACACAATACAGTTTAAGAGTTCTAGAGCCATGTGCAGACTTTTTTCATACTAATGTTTCATGGACATCCCTATGGTTGCTTGTTTAAAAAACAAACTTGTGTGCCTATCTATTTTAATGTGGACTATGGACCTCAAGTTGTCGTGACATAAAGGTGGGATGTTTAACTGTAGTCAGGACATCTTTATGTTCATTTCCCTGCTCCTCTGCTTTCTACCTGCATCTCTGGCTGCTGAACGTTGGCAGTCATCTGTATAATTCCTAAACACAGTTAGGGGCCATTTCAGAATTTGATTGAAAATGCAAAATACAAACCCTTCTGCTTTTTAATCTGTATTGTTGCATGCTTGCATTTGTTTACCTATTAAGGACTGTTAGAAGTTTTATACAGAGAGAGCTGTACTATTTGGAGAACATTCTTCTCCACTTGTAAGGGTTTAGAGAAAAAGCGTCAAAACCTTGACGGCTATAAAATATAAGAATTTAATTGGATTCCATTTTAGTATTTTAAACAATTTTTAAATTTCTTTTGCACAAGTTACTGTTGCTTTCTGGAACAGTTTTTGTAACGTTTTCCAGTTTTATATGCCGATAACTGTGCATTGGGATTCTTTTCCCTCCCCCCAGAAACGTAGCTGTTTACAAGAAAAAAGAGGCTGTGTATTAAGGGATACGTACATAGTAAATTTCATTAAGCTTGGATGAGATCATTCTAGCAAGTGATCAAAATCACACACACAAGCCCCGAAGGCATCTGGCTTCCTGTGTCAAGATGATATAAAAGCTAAAAAGAGAAACTCATAATTGTTGCATCAAAACTATTATACTGCTGCTTACTCATCTGTTAAAAATGGTCAGCCTCAAGAAGGGTTCTGACGGTGCCCTGCTGCTGTGACGGTGTAGCACATGCTTGGGGCACTTGCTTCTCACACTGCATTCCGGGTCATTGATCAGACACAGCAGGCAAAATACTGGGAGCTATGTGACAAATCTGACTTACAGCTGGGCCCACAATACTGTATCGGAGTAAATGAGTCAGTTAAACATCAGTGGCTTAGCTACTATGGAAAAAAATAATACGATATCATTCACAGTTCTTGCTGAATTTTATTCATCATGAATGAACCATTGCTAAATCTTCATTCTTCACTACAAACACATTACATACATAACTTTGAATTAGAACCAGACGCATAAACATAGAAAAGCTTTGCAACATGTAAAGGAACAATACCTATCTTCAGTCATCTAAAGTTGCAAAAATTCACACTCATTAATTCTCAGTTACATGAAACACAGACTTCAAGTGACATTTTTTAAAAAGTCTATTTGTACATACTTTTTGTGAATAATCAGGTGCATAAAATCAATGTGCCATTGTCAGGCAGGTTTTGACTGCTCAGGAACTTACATATTCAAAGGGCTGTAAAAGCAGTAGTCTCTGTTGGTTTATTGGAGCACATGGTTATCTTCCAGCCATGAAAGACTTACCAAATGTTCCACTCTCCAATATCCTTCAGCTACCCTGGATTCTAAATCAGCCAAAAATTATGAAGTCAAATAGTCTGGTTGGTTGTGCTTTTCAGCATCAAAACTATGCCATGTTGTGCTCCAAGCGCTGGTATCCGGTCCTGTCCTGAGAGGCAACCTTCCATAAAAGGGCAGCCTTCTGTAAAAAAGGTCAATACCTTTGAGGTTTCCTCCCTAAAAAAAGGTCAACAACTCTGGGCAACTATAGTCCGGCCCCCAACAGTGCTTGAGGGACAGTGAACTGGCCTCCCGTTTAAAAAGTTTGAGGACCCCTGTGTTACAGTATCTAACAGAAATGTAAACTCATCCTTGGTATATGTGGTTTCCACACTTTCTCCAGGCCACATGGATCCTTTGCTCATTTGCATTTTTGTGCTTCCTGCATAAACAGCTGTGTTGCATCAACACAACCCTATTTTGCAATACACAATACCTTCTCTTTCAGGCACAGAAGCTTCTTGTTTCAATGTCTTAACGGCGTGGAGCCTGTGCCGCCCGCCATTTTGTCACCCCACTCCCCCAGGCTGGCACTGTTCCCCCAGGGAGCCCCCCCAGGCTGCACACCGCTCCCCAAGCACCCACCTTCCTACGCCGCGCCAGGTTTACCTGGCCCACATACCATAGTTTGAGGATCCCTGCTGTAACAGATCCATTGATGTTTATTCTGCCAATTTAAAATTCACGTTCTGTTTTGTAGGAACAATTGGATTCTTCGCATGCTTCTGGTTTGTGACCAAAATATACAGCGTTGTAAAAGTGGATTGAAGAAACTGTAAAATATAGGAGCCATCATCCTAATATAATGATATGCTTCTGAAGAAGAATTTAAGCTTTATCTGAAGTATTGACTTCTGTACCTTGTGAATGATACTGAATATACATTTTGCCCACCCAAAACATTTGTATTATAACTTTGCAATTTGTTTTCACTTGGGTGTTCTTACTGAAGGTTGAAGTTAAATATTGTATGCGTTTGTAAATGTTGCTTATAGTAGAACTTTTAAATTCTAAATGACTGGCTAGAAGTGAGTACATTACAGAATTTTTAATGATACTTCTAAATAAATAACGGGTGTAAATACAGTTTTCTAGGCTTGTTGAGTGGGGTTAATTATCCCCCTGCCCCAGTGAAATAACTTCTTTCTATCATGACTTGGAAGGTTGACTCGTGTGTTGCTTTTGATTTTTTCCCCTGATTTTTTTTTATATTGGAGTTATGGCCATAAATCCACCTCACTTTTTCTGTGACTTCATTAGGTTCCAGTGTTGTTGGCCTTTGGAACCATGTGCCTCTTGAGTCTTGGGAATCTATCCATTCATAATTGTAATAATTACTATCAACATTTTCAGTGGATCATCACATATTATAAATAAACCCATGAAATTTTGTAAATACAGATATATTGATATGTTTTAAAAATATGTAGATTATATTTGTTAAATTTTAGGTTGGTTTACCTTTTTTTTGTTTTGTTTTGTTAATCTGCTTTACCCTATATAGATGTAACTGTTCATAACTGCACTACACTGTCAGTTCTAATCCGCTAGCGTAACTAGATTAAGAGACTGGATAATATGTTGAGAAGATCTGCATACAGAGAAGGAAGACGCACTGTCAAGTGTGCTCACAACAGATTTTAATGATTCATATTATGTAGAATTGATTGGGGAGGGGTTGGACATACACAAGCAGAAATGCTGTTTGTCTTGTATTAATAGAATGGTTCAATTTGCTAGATGTGGAATTGACATTAACCCATATGCATCCTCGGAAAAAAGCAATGGAAACATGTTTATCATGTTGAGTTGGTTTGAGTTTACGTTAATGCCTGCATGTCTCCCACAAGAGCATATCTGCAACCAAGTTAAACTGCATGTTTTGGGCTCAGACATTCTGATTGGAGAAAAGAACCTATGTTTTTTCTAATATGTTCTTTCTAAAGATCATAAACTAATGCTTGAATATTAAAATCCAATAAAAGTATCTTTTGTTAATAGCTTTTGAATTTGGTCTTGTAATCTAGCATTACAACTCTGTAATTAAACTTGGTATGTTACAAAAAGCAAAAAAGAAAACATGCAGCAAATGTATATTCTGGTTTAGGGAACAGCAAATCTCATACTTTGCTCTATAGTGTAGGACGGCTGTGGAGGGTTCCCTCCCATCCTTTAAGACTTAATTGATGGGGAAAGTGTGAACCACTCTTTCATTTATGTGGCAGTTTGTTTTTATCTTGCTTTTTGGTTTCGACCAAACTGGTAAAATGACTTTTGATAACAATAGTACACAAGTTAAACTCAAACCACCAAAAAATCCCACTGGCCAAGCAGTATCAAACTTCGGTCAAATACCAAAAGTCTGTCCTAAAACCTAATCCAGGCTTCCTCAGACTTGGCCCTCCAGATGTTTTGAGACTACAATTCCCATCATCTCTGACCACTGCTCCTGCTAGCTAGGGATCATGGAAGTTGTAGGCCAAAAACATCTGGAGGGCCAAGTTTGAGGAAGCCTGACCTAACTGAACATAATTTGGCCATGTTCATGAATGCAATGAGAAGACCTGGTAGGGAATACCTAGGGAAGGTATTCCAAAAGAATACCAGGCTTCTCTGTTGCTGCCCCCAACTGATTGTTCTGTTCTATCAATATCTTGCTATGCTTAAAATTCTATCCATTTCATAGCCGCATCCTTTCCCCATTTCTGTCCTTCTGCTCCTTCCGTTTGTCTTGTTCCAGCCATCATTTTCATTTCAGGTCTTTGTCCTATCCTGTCTGAAGAAACCTCCTGACCCCTGTGCTCCCTTTGCCTCTTGTGTCTTCCTTGGAAACATGTTTTTCTCATACGCATTAGAGTCATGTAAAGTCAGCATTACCATGAAGTTGCCAGTTTTCTGAGTTGGAGATAGAGCTGTGTGACAAGTGAGAAACTAAGCTTTACGTACTTCACAAATCAGGTTTTCTGAGGTAAATTCTTCTTTTCCAGAATATGACTTAGGTGCACTCTGGGAGGTGAGTTACATCTCCTTTAAAAGGTATAACCTGAGTTTGTAGGAGAGATGGAAATGAGGGGAGACCTTTGAAAATTCTGCGGATCATTTTGAGATCTTTTCAGCCACAGAAGTTCTGTTGTAAGAACCCAGCTATATATATCAGAGGCCTGAACAAAAATATTTGATGAAAAAGCTTTTAAGAATTAAAGAAAAGTTTTCACCCTACCAACTGTCACCAGGGATTGACATTTTAGAAGTGTTTCTGAAACTTAAAGTGTGACATTACTTTTTTCCTCCTCTTCTAAAAGCCTTTTAATTTAATTCTATTTGCATCAAATACAATGTGAAATACTGACTTTGTAACAAGGGGGAAATGAAAGAAACGTTTGAAGGAGTCTTAAATGCATTAAATCTAAAACAGCTATGTTCCTAGCATACATTAAACATTTTCAGGAACTTCAGAAATGTGCATATAAAAAGAATATCATGAGGGGAATAGGCACAATTACTTCTGGGTGTTCAGCCTGTTGATTTGACAGGATATATAAAAGCACTCATCAGGTGAAAACAAAACATTTGATACCAAAATTGTGCTTAGTCTGCTGGGGGAAAGTATTTCATGTGAAAATGACACATAAAGCCTTTCTTATCAGGCAATCACTTTCCTGCTAAGCCATCAGGCTGATCTGTGGCATGTATATGTGAACAGTAAGCCTGATTCTGATTTTGGTTACAGATCAACATCAAAATAGAGATTGCTTCAGTCAGATTTACCAGTCTTGTTTTTTGTATCCTGCAGTTCCCACCAGAACAAGCATGAAAATCAAAAGGCAAAAAGTTCATGTTATATTTTACTAAGAAATTTTTAGGAGAAAAATAGTTCTTTTTAATCAGGCATTCTAAGATTACAGATTTCCAAAATTATTTTCAAGTGGGGGGCTGTATCTGTTTACATCCAGTGCATTCCCACAAGTTTGGGAAGCGTTGTATGCATATTAGCCATTCGCTGAACCTGTCCGGTCATTTATTATAAAATACTATACTCAAATGCATCTCCCCCCACAAAAAAGCTTCAGTTTGAAATGAGCAAAAGAATGACCTAGCTGTGTTTTAAGCAGGTAATGTGTGCACAGCCTGGATCTCTGTCTGGCCCAAGAGACCATGGAGTTCTCCTCGAGGGGTGGTCAGATCTCTGGAGAATCACAGTGCCTGCTGTGGCTGCAGAGACCGGTAGCTTGTAACTACTTGCCGTGTTGTTTTTGCTGCATTAGCAGCACCGAAGAGACCTCTTCAGGGCGTAAGCCTGGGCAGTGAGTATGGAGGTCCTGGCTGCCCAGACAACAAGACCCGACCCCTCACCCCCGTCCTCACTGTTGTGATTCAAAGGAAAGCAGAGCAATACAGTGGTACCTCTGGTCGTGAACGAGATCCGTTCTGGAGGTGCGTTCACAACATGAGCAGAACACAACCCACGTCTGCGCATGCGTGTAACGTCATTTTGTGCCTCTGCGCATGCGGTGAAACCCGGAAGTAACCCTTTCCGGTATTTCCGGGTGGCTGCGGGATGCAACCTGAAAACGCTCAACCTGAAGCAAACGTAACATGAGGTATGACTACATTTAACACCAGCTTGGCTGCAGGAGTTGCCGGAAAGAGACATACAACAGTCTTAGGGATTCCACTCCACATTTGTGTAGGCTTTTCTTCTTAGCCTTTTCTTCTCTTGAAGACGACCCACAAGGCAGCGGAGAATTTTGGCACGTGCAGCTTGACATCCCACAATATTACAAGAGCAATGCAGTGGGGAGGGCAGGGAGATGCTCCCTGATTGTGGAGCTCTGCAACCTGCTGCTCTTAAACCTTCCTGCCATTATGAGATATGTGGGAGCCAGAGTACTAGGCTTGATTGCCACAATCCTACGCATGCTTACTTGGGACAAAGCCTCCTTGAACAAAGTGCAACTTCTTTCACAGTAAACATGCTAAGGATCAGACTGCAACTATGTATCCCATGCAAACTTTTTATAAAGGCTGTTCTGCCTTTCTTGTGCAGATATCAATAGGTGGTGAATATCTCCATGGTGTGAAAAGCTTCACTTGCTGATTTCTGTGTATCAATCTGTTCTGACGGAACAAGAAGCACCAGGCTGCTAATACAACTTTATGTTTATAACACAGCTAATATACTGCTGAAAAAGGAGGTGAGCGCAGAAGCACCCTTGCTTTCCCATTCCATTATTTTTAATGCTTTCTAAGTTTTGGGGTAATATTACTGGTGCTTCTATGTTCTACCAATGTACAAGGTAAAGCTTACAGGAACAGGAAAATGTTTCTCCTTTGAAGGATCTGTATCGGAGCTGTTTCCAAAGTGACTTTTCAACTCAAAATGTCAAAAATATTTTCAAGATTGACCTTGGCAGCTTTTTGTTTCCTGATTTGGAAAAACCCCCCACAAAAAACCCGCCAAAGAAAATATCCACTTACAGATAGTCAGGTGTACGTCATTCTTTGACTGCCAAGATGCTCATTTCTCTTTCATGATTCAGGATTAATAAACATCAAAGAAATGTTAATATGAAGCTGTCTTAAGCCAACCTGAGGCAGAACAGGAGGTCATTTCATATTATATTCAAAGCCCAATGTTATGATTTGTGTTAATCTTTACCTTCGAGGGTCATTAATAAATTCCCTATTAATGTTTTTTCTCAGTGCCCTGCACTCTTCTTTGTTTATGCAAGACTAACTGCATCTATTTGCAATTTTGCAATATTGTATACATTTCTAAAAATATGAATACAGTGGTACCTCTGGTTGTCATGTTCTGGAGCCCCATTCTCAACCTGAAAAGAACGCAACCCGCATCTGTGCATGCACGGGTCGTGATTTTCCGCTTCTGCGCATGCGCGTAACATAATTTTGCGCGTCTGCGAATGTGCGAGCGGCAAAACCCGGAAGTAACCCTTTCCGGTACTTCCGGGTCGCCGCGGGACATAACCTGAAAACGCACAACCTGAAGCAAACTTAACATGAGGTATGACTGTATATACGAGTCCTCTGCTTGCTTCCTGATAATCTCATTTGAATAACGGGGAAATAGATTATTATTTTCTTGCCTGAACCCCTGATTGTTCTTACAAACAAACACGTAAACCAGTCCTTTTAGCTTAAAATGGTATAAATCATGAAGGATCCAATCCGCTATTCACTTATGATCAGCTCCCTTATTGTTTGGATGGATCTAAAAGGGTTTTTTCTTTCAGATTTTTTGTAACTGAGGGGGTAGATTAGGTGGCCTTTTTGTGGACAGGCTGACAGAAATAGAACTGTTATTTTATTGTTGAATTTGAGTGTTCTAGATATTTTAAACTGATTTTTAATTCGCTATACATTGTATGCCACATTGAGAAAAGACTGCAGGTTGAAAGGTGGCTAACAATATTAATAAAATAAGTCCCATTGGGCTAAGTGGAAGTTAATTTTATGAATCGATATCCTTTGGACACATAAAAGTATGTACCTTAAATTATTTGTATTCTACATGCTCAAAAACAACTTAAACTTCATGTTACGTTAGGAATGCAAGACTTTACAATGATTCTAGGGGTGTTTCCAGATGGAGGTTTATTGTTGCTCACGTGCACAGGTTTTTATGCAGGTATCATTAAAAAATGGCAGCCTACACTCCACCCCCCCCCAATTTAAAATGGATTTCCTCATACAGCGAAAAAAACCACGAAATAGGTTTTAAAAAATCCATTACACATCTGCAGTCAGTAGTAGTGTGGAAGCTTGATATTGAACTTTTCAAAGTTGGTGGTTTGCAGCATCTGTACTGATGCTTCAGTTGTTGTTGTTGTTTAGTCGTTTAGTCGTGTCCGACTCTTCATGACCCCATGGACCAGAGCACGCCAGGCACTCTTGTCTTCCACTGCCTCCCGCAGTTTGGTCAAACTCATGCTGGTAGCTTCGAGAACACTATCCAACCATCTCGTTCTCTGTCGTCCCCTTCTCCTTGTGCCCTCCATCTTTCCCAACATCAGGGTCTTTTCCAGGGAGTCTTCTCTTCTCATGAGGTGGCCAAAGTATTGGGAGCCTCAGCTTCACGATCTGTCCTTCCAGTGAGCACTCTGGGCTGATTTCCTTAAGAATGGAGAGGTTTGATCTTCTTGCAGTCCATGGGACTCTCAAGAGTCTCCTCCAGCACCATAATTCAAAAGCATCAATTCTTCGTTGATCAGCCTTCTTTATGGTCCAGCTCTCAATTCCATACATCACTAGATGCTTCAGTAGATGGCCTCAAATACACCTGTACTGTATTTCAATTTGCTCCCCACCTGAACGCAGTCATTTGTTTTCAGAAGCCCAAATGATACGCATTGCCTCTTTTTACCAACTGCTACATGCTGAAGGCACTTTCAAATTTCATAAGCCAGGAGGAGCTGTTCTCGCAAGACCTCCCTCCACTCGGGGCATAGCGGACCTCCGAACTGAGCTACACCTTTCGTGCCCCCGAAGACCTTTCTGACGACTAGGCGCCCCAGGCCCCGCCCCTTTAGAATGCCTGGACGGGCCCTCACGCGCGTGTAACACGTGAGTAGCGCTTTCCGACGACCCAGCGCTCCAGGCCCCGCCCCTTTAGAACGCGGGTAACTTATCCAAACGCGAGGCGACAGAGAAGTGGCTTCCCTCCGCTCAAGTCCTCCGCCAATGGGAGCCGGACGTGGGCGGAGCCCGGAAGAGGCGAAGTGCGGCGACGATGGCGGCGGCGTTCGGGCTGCGGCGTCTCCTGGCGGCTGGTCAGAGCCTGAGCAGGCGGGGAATGTGAGTGACGGCGACGTAGGGAGGCGGGAACGCGCGCGTGCGTGTGTGTGGGGGAGACATTGCTCCCCCCCCCCTCCCTGAAGATTGGGGGGGTGTGGAATTGTCGGGGTTGGGAAGAAATTCGCAGAGCGGTTGCTCTCCTCCCCGCTTTTTACTGCCACCCTTGCAGTAAAACACATTCACACGTGCACACACGCACACGCGTCTCTTGTGCTGCCGAGTTCCGAATAGCTACGTGGTCTGGTAAGCGTTCGAAAGTTGGGCCGTCTCTTAGAGAGGGAAACAGACAAACAAAACAAAAACCCCACAGCCCACTCTTCAACCTTCATTAAGGGCACTGAAGGGGAAAGGGGCGCCGTGGAGTCCAGTAACATCTGCAAGCGCCACAGCCTCCTCATCCCTGCTTTAAAAGAAGGACCGTCAACCCCTGCAAGGAATAACAGCAGCCTGATCTTACTAAGTAAATTCACCAAAGTTCAAAACATTACAGTCTTCTTCAAGGTTAGGATTATTTCATAGCCACTTAAGTGGGTTTTATCCCCAAACGCTAAATTAACAGGATTTAATTTAGTATGTATGTTTTGAGCACTTTTACGCCACTCTTTTGAGTATGCAACCTCCGAAAGCAGTTTACGAAATGTTGAGATGGTAACAGGTAAAGGTAAATATAACGTCCAGAAACTCACCTGTCAAATTAAAAGTCCAGGACCAAGGTCTTTAGTGAGCATTGAAAAGGCCAGCTTCCTTAGGAAATGAGTTCCAAAGGCTATCACAAGTCACCCTTGGCCTCAGAAGGTGTGGGGACATGCAGAATGCCTCTGGTTAGTATCTTGATATACAGTATGGGCAAGTTTTTTTGGGGGGGTGTTGATGGTGGGCTCGATGTCACTGTTTCACTCTCACGTCGATGTGCCCACTCTCAGTTATGTTGCCCGCACCTCCCTGAACAACCCTGAACAACACCAAACATTAAAAACAAGCACATCTTACTCTGATAAAAGGATGTCCATTAAAACCCAAAGGTTGAAAACAAATACTAACTATCCCAGAGAATCTGTGGGGGACCTTTATGAGGGGATAACCAATAAGTCGGAGTCTCAAACAGGTTCACTTTAAATAAATAACAAAATTTATTTTTAAAACCAAGGTAGCAAATAACACACTTAGGTTTCTTCAGACAGACAACGTTAATTCTGTTTTAATTAGTTATCAGGTATTTTGGCTTGCTTGATAGTTTGGTTCTTTTCTGAGGTGGCACTTTCTTTTAGGTAAAGGTAAAGGTACCCCTGACCATTAGGTCCCATTGTTATTCTTCAACTTAAACATATTATATTTGGCTGAGCTTATGATAAAAATAATAACAAATGATAGTTACTTCCATAAAACCTGAAAAGTTCATCATAAATAAATATTTTTTTAAAAAAAATACATACTTTGTATACTTGTAAAAACATAAGAAAATAACATTGAGGACAAGGTCCTACATAATCAGAGCATGATGCACGGATTGTTGTTCACAAAAGCTCATGTCATAATAAATGTGTTAAGTCTTTAAAATGCCCCAGACTCTTGCTGTTTTTGAAATGAGTCAACCACAGCGGTTTCCCCCATAGTTCGAAACAGAAATTGGGTAAACTCAACTGCAGAGTTGACAGCCTTCAAGCACCACCTTAAGACTGGATGAAACCTGTAGAAGCCATTTCCCCTAGATCCAACCCACCCCTTCCTTTCAGTAAACCTAAACCAGCCCTTTCTCTGAGGAGTCAGTACGTAGGGCAGCACACACACCCCTCCCCGTGTTGGCGGAATGGCAGCAGCCAGGAAGGGTCCCCCACTCCCTCGTGCATGTTTACTCAGGAGTAAGCCTTGCAGCGCTCAGTGAGAGAGGATCCTGGAATGTCCAGCACAGGGGTAGGCAACCTAAGGGCCGTGGGCCGGATGTGGCCCAATGGCCTTCTCAATCTGGCCCGTGGATGGTCCGGGCATCAGCGTGTTTTTACATGAGTAAAATGTGTCCTTTTATTTAAAATGCATCTCTGGGTTATTTGTGGGGCATAGGAATTCGTTCATTTTTTCCTTCAAAATATAGTCCAGTCCACCACATGGTCTGAGGGACAGTGGACCAGCCCATGGCAGAAAAAGGTTGCTGACCCCTGGTCCAGCACCATCTCTCTCTCTCTTTCTTTCTTTCTTTCTCTCTCTCTCTCTCTGGACCCAAACCAGCCCTTTCTCTCGAGTAGCCAGCACTTCTCTCTCTCACCCAGCATCTCCATCTGTGTACGCCTTTCACCCGTTTGCTTCTCCTTCTCCTTCTGAGAGAGAGAGAGAGAGCCCTGCAAGCTGGCTCCTCGAGAGAAAGGGCTGTTTGGGAAGGGAGAGAGCGATCAGAGATTGAGGAAAAACAATCACATGTTCTACAAGTCGATCCCGATTGACCTGTTGGACAATGCTGCTAATGAACACCAAACATTAAAAACAAGCACATCTTACTCTGATAAAAGGAAGTCCATTAAAACCAGTATCACTGAGACAAGTGCTTTGTTCCCAGCATCTGTAATGTTGTAGGCCTTACCTGTACAGATGGTCATTGTCATACTATGATGCCGTTCTGAATTCCTTGCTTATAAAAGGGAGGAGTTTGATGGCTTGAGACAGAAAATTGTGATGGAATTTTGGGTTTATAATTCAATATTTTGAAATGTGGTTGAAGGTAAAGGTTGGATTCTTATTATTGACCAATTCTTCACCTACAATGTCAGAAGACAGAAAAAGAGCTAGTGGAGCAAGCTTAATGAAGGCTTTAATCCCACATGTGGTTTCCTGTAGGGCTTTTTTCCCATTCATTGCCATTGTATGAGAATGAGGGAGGTGTTCATAGTGAGTTCCAGCACCTCCTTTTCTAGAAAAATAGCACTCACTGGTTGCCAGGGCTTAGCACTCTGGCATGGATCTAAAGTTGGATGGATTTGTCAATTTAGGTTCCCTCGGTTTCTCTTTCTTCCAGTTTTAAGTTTAATTCTCCACATTTCTGGACCAACCTGTGACATATTTTTTATTTTTATTTTTATATATTTATATATATATATATATATATATATATTCCTCCTGAAAATTTGTCAGCATTTTAGTACAAATTTTTGCAAGTAAACATTTTTATATGTCACGTACACATTTTTTGTAAAGCAGATTCTCCTAATTTAATGCACTTTTGTATATAATGCACTTTTGTATGTTGTTTTCACTAATATGCGCATTTCTACCCACACTTTAAAACATACAATTTTGCGCACGATGGCTGTGTTTCAGTTTGCATCTTGATTCAGGAAGTGTGGATTTGCCTTTAAAAACTAACTTTTTGTTGAATCTCTCTCTCATCCCTACTTGGATCCTATCATAAACTGACAAAAATAAAGTTTCCTGTTCCCCTGCCTACCATGGGGGTTGCTGGAAGAGGGGGAGATTTCCCAAAATCAGATTGTGATCCACCCAGTTCTGGTCGCTCCCCAGGAACACCTGGTTCAGGATGACCCCCTGACCCTGTAGCATGAATTTGGGGGGCGGAGCTTTTCCCCTGACTTTCTCCGAGTTGATGTGTGATTGCCAATGCATGGTTCCTTTTGGACCTGGAAGAGGGAAGATCGGGGCCATAATGGGGTGGGGTGTATAAGGGTGGGACACACTTAATCGCACTCCGCCGACACATTCAGAGGGTGGGAACAGAACCCCTGTGCAAAATGGTTATCGCCTCTACAGTGAGCCTTATTTCTTCTGAGTAAGAATGCTTAGATTTGCATTGCAGAAGTTAAGACAGATTCATAGCATCCTTACAAGTACATTGAGCATCATGGTTTGGTTACCTGAACACCCAAAGCCCTTTTCAAAGATGCTTTTAGCAGAAATTCTGTCCACATTGTATGGTGGGTTGAACTTGACAGCTGGAATTAGGACAGTTTGTTAACATTCTCAACCTTTTCGTTGTATAATGTGGTAGCATTGTGGGCAGAAGAACAGAACTTGGCTTTAACTGGGTGGCCTCTTCTTATCATTGTCCCTAGTGGTGGCATATGCCAATGAATTGATAAGTCAGGGTAAACCTTTCAACCTCCATAGTCCGTTACCTTCTTCTGTTTGACTAGGAAGTCACAATTAGAGCCCTTTTAAGCTGTTACCGGTGTTGTGTTTTCATAAATTGGACACTGGAGGGTGCTAATGCAACAAAAGCTGAAATATAGCCAAACACGTTTTCTTTGTTAATCAGAAAAGTTTCTCCCTGTCTTGCAACATTTTAGCAGGCACAAATCTTGAACAGATACAAGATTTCCGTTGACGGGAAAATAAAATTTAAAAAAATCTCTGTGAGGATGAGGTATTTCTTTTTTACCTGGAATTATTATTATTTTGTTTCTTTAACAATTGAAACGTTGCTTTATACAGTTGTTAAAAGTTGTTCTGTAAGAGTGAAAGCTCTCTCTCTCTTTTTTGCTTTTGGTGCATTTTGAGGATTTTGGCTCCAAAGGCTGGTTGTCCCCATGCCTTTGTAAAATCCCTTGGATGTCTTTTCTGTACTGTTTCATTTTAAATTAATCTTAAATTCATTTTATTACTATGCAGCAGAAAGAGATGAAAATGAAATTGTGTTGAGTTCGTTGTTTACAACCTTGTTGGGAAAATGTTCATTTGAAAGCACCAGCTCATTTTTCAGGTTTTGAACAAGTTTGTTTCTCAGTGATTTATGTCATTGATGTTCTTGAGAATCAGGACTGGCTATTGAAATGTGTTAAATTTGACAGTTTTTGCAAGCTGTTTTGTGATGTGGTACTAAACAGGAAGGGCGTGTGTGTCACTGCACTGGTGGTGGATAAAGTACTTAATAAAGTATTATTAAAGGATGAAATATAATTGGGAATTGGGAGAGTGGCTTAGGAGCATCAGTTGTTCTTTGGGGCTGTGCCATGCGCTCTGATTCTGCTAGTCTCAGATAAGTGCAGTTCCCATATGCAGCTTGTAATGTTGTCAGGTATAGCTGATACTCAAGCTATAGAACTGGAGTTTAAGGTTGCTGGGCTGGAAAAGATTTACTGGGTCTAAAGTATATCAGTCAAGGCAGTCTTTGCTTGCTACAAACCTGTGCCACAGACTTAAAAACAGATTTAATAGCCCTTACTCTCTAGGAACCCTTAGATGTGTAGTTCAAGGGTGGAAAGCTAGAGATCAGGATTTGTAACAGAATTTCCAGCATTCCTCACCCAAAGTTCCCATGGTATTTGTTTTGGTTGTGGTGATGAAGACATAACTAAACTGGCATAAAACAGATAAACTTTGTAGAACTGATGTGCTCAAACTTCAGGAAAATATATTTAGCATTTCCCCTGAATAGCTAGGAAGCTTCCCTAACATCTAAATCACTGAAAACTGTTCCGTTGCAAGTAATACCAGTGTTTTTGGTCCTTCCTGCAATGACTCAAATAGAAGAATCCTATGAATGCTAGGTACTGATATTCTTTTCCCAGACAGAGTCGGCACAGTATAATAGAACCTAGGGGAACTTAAAAAATATATAATGACAAGACTATATCTGCTTGAACTCAGGTGTAAATTTGAATTACTTGTTATCATGGTATTGAGGTCTTCTTTTCTTCCTGTTTCTATAGTATAACTATACTGCAATGAAAGAACATCTCAGCTGGTGATTATACAACTAAATGCCTTTCCTTTCATATTTTTTATTGTAATGACATTACACAGTGGCTGGCCATTGTGAAGTCTCTTCCGCAATGAAAAGGAAGTGATGAAACTCTGAAGAATTTGGGACACGCCGAGTCGATTTTCTAAAATTTAATGTACTCATTGTAGTTAAACAGTTAACAGAGACATTTTATATTGAGCTTTCAGGTGACCTAATTTCCCCTAGTACTGTACATTTAGCTTTATACATCTGCACCTAATTTGTAAAATGGACTTAATGAGAAACTTCAAACAGTTTAAACATCAATTACAAAGAGGGCAAGGTTTTAAAGTTCCAGTAATCTGTCCATATTGGTCATTGAAACATGATCCCAGCTGGATATAATTCAAGACAGATGCCATTCCAAAGCCTTGAAACTAAGGACACTAACAAGCTGTTATTGTAGGTTGAAGCTCTACTTGGTTTGCTTCACGAGAGCACAATTATTGCTTTCGTCCAGTGTGGATTTAATAGTACTAAAAGTGTTTTTAAATATTCTCTACTCCTCAAAATGTCAGCCTTAAAAAAAACCCAAAAGTAGTACCTGATGTGATGGGCATGTCATAAGAACGACTTACAAGGTTGTGACATGGCCTTTCCTGAAGACTCTGATGAGGACAACTAGAGGGAGGTCATGGGTGAGAACCTGCCCCTGACTTGGACCTAGGCCTTCCTGTTGAGACTTTCCCTCTGGAAGTCTCACACACCCACTTCCTCGGCTCAGAAGGAGGTGGGCCCTTCCAGTGTCGGGGAGGCCCCTTCTCTGCTAGGGGAGGAGGAAAGGGCCCAAGCCCACAAGGAGTGCCCTTCTTCAGGCCAGGAGGTCTCAGTAGGACAGGTGAGCAGTTGGACTTGCCCCACCTCATTACATGGTGGATAGGCTTTGAATTGTTGGAGCATCTTCCCATTCCTGTACAGTCTCAAATCACAGCTTCTGATCCTGGGCCCCTGTCTTTGTCCCTGAACTGTGTTTAGGGAACCCTGAAGCTCTTCTCCAGAGTTGCTTTGATCCTTGCCTCATTGTTAGTGCCTCAGGGCGTCTGGACTAATGTCTCCTTATACACTATCTGTTTCTGATTATACACTATCAGTCTGTCAGAATAAAACTTGACTACTTTATTTACACCGAAGGTACAAGTGTCGTCGTTCTTGGGTAGGAACCAGGAGACATTTATGTTCTTAATTCCCAATGTTGACATCTAATTTTAGGACCTGATCCTGTGGGTTGTTGTAGCAGCAAATAACATGACTAGAATAGAGAGTAGTGACCATTGTATAGCCGTGAGTAGATCCAGGGTGTCGTGTGTGACAAAATGATATACTGTATTTTTCGCTCGATAACACGCACCTGACCATAACACGCACATCGTTTTTAGAGGAGGAAAACAAGGGGAAAAACATTCTGAATGAAACAGTGGATGTATCATTTTTGTGCTTCATGCTGTGGCCACAGACATGTGATCTGATGGTGAATTTGGGGTGACCCAATGCAAAAATCCTGAGAATCCCTGTGGATCCATGCTTTGTAACCACGTTTTTGCACCATTGCAGCCCCAGGCAACAGTGGGTTGTGATTTTGGGGGGGGCAGGCTGTAGCCATGGACATGCTATGTGCTCTGATGGTGAATTTGGGGTGACCCAATGCAAAGATCCTGAGGATCCATGTTTTGTAACCACGTTTTTGCACCATTGCAGCCCCAGGCAACAGTGGGTGCGTGATTTGGGGGGGGGCAGGCTGTAGCCATGGACATGCTATGTGATCTGATGGTGAATTTGGGGTGACCCAATGCAAAGATCCTGAGGATCCATGTGGATCCATGCTTTTTAACCACATTTTTGCACCATTGCAGCCCCAGGCAACAGTGCGTGTGTGATTTTTGGGGGGCAGGCTGTAGCCATGGACATGCTATGTGATCTGATGGTGAATTTGGGGTGACCCAATGCAAAGATCCTGAGGATCCATGTGGATCCATGCTTTTAAACCACATTTTAAGTGGGGAAGGAAGGAAAAATACAGAATGGACAAGGAGCACGAGAGGGGTGTGCAGAGAAGCAGCTGGCTAAGAATGCAGGAGAGGGGTATAACGGGAGGGAGGAAAGGAAGGCAAAAGTTTTCCCTCACCTACCCACCCAAGCCAGCCAGCTCGCGCTCTCTCTCTCTCTCTCTCTCTCTCTCTCTCTCCTCTCTCCCTCCTGCCTGGAGGGGAGGGGCTTTCCCTGCTCTTTGTTCCGTTTGAGCAAACACAGCAAGGAAACAGAGGAGGGTGGGCAGTAAGACCCTGAGGCAGAATGCAGGAAAGCAGCCACTTCCTCTTTTCAGGTTTCCCTTCTCCGAGACGCGCGATTTGATTTTTGCCTGATTTTTTTTGCCATTTGGCTCCAGGGACCACACATTCGCTCAATAACACGCACAGACATTTCCCCTTCCTTTTTAGGAGAAAAAATCTGCGTGTTATAGAGGGAAAAATACGGTATATTTTTTCAGTTGTTGTTGTTTAGTCGTTTAGTCGTGTCCGACTCTTCGTGACCCCATGGACCAGAGCACACCAGGCACTCCTGTCTTCCACTGCCTCCTGCAGTTTGGGCAGACTCATGTTTGTAGCTTCGAGAACACTGTCCAACCATCTCGTCCTCTGCCGTCCCCTTCTTCTTCTGCCCTCCATCTTTCCCAACATCAGGGTCTTTTCCAGGGAGTCTTCTCTTCTCATGAGGTGGCCAAAGTATTGGAGCCTCAGCTTCAGGATCTGTCCTTCCAGTGAGCACTCAGGGCTGATTTCCTTCAGAATGGATAGGTTTGATCTTCTTGCAGTCCATGGGACTCTCAAGAGTCTCCTCCAGCACCATAATTTAAAAGCATCAATTCTTCGGTGATCACCCTTCTTTATGGTCCAGCTCTCACTGACCATTGGACTTGCCCCGCCTCATTGCATGGTGGGTAGGCTTTGAATTGTTGGAGCATCTTCCCATTTTTTCAGTTACATTAGTGCAAATCAACACACACCTAAGGCTGCTTCAGTTGTTAACCCAGAAATGCTACAAAGAGGATGCTCAGGTGACTTGCATGTCCTCTTTCATCGCTTCCAGAGAACATCTGGAGTGGCTGCTTGCACATCTTTCCTGGCAGATACTTCCAAGCTATCATTTAGTCCATCTTCTGTTTGGAGCTGCTAGTGGGTGTTTGGAGCTGCCACCCTTAATGTGCAATATTATAAGAGGAAAGCAGCTGACTCCACATAGTGAAGACCTGTAGACTTAAATCACTTGACTTTCATAGAATGCTGCTGCACCTATGATGTTCACATCTCAGCTTATTACGTTTCTTATTTGGTTTCCTTTCTTTGATTCTATAAACACTGGTGAGTCTGTACTTCAGCCTCCAGGAGTGCAGAAATCCTTTAGGGAAGATCTTCCCAAATGAGGTTTTTACAGTAGGTCTTCTGTCTTATATGACTGAGAGAGAGGAAGCAAAACAGTCACATATTGCTGTGTCTTAAATGTGGGATTAAGTTATTTTATTTGTTCTGTTGTGTATCACCTGATAATTAACAAATAATCTTTATTCCTTCTTGGTGTGCTGTGAAAAGCTAGTAAGTCTTTGGTTAACCATCGTTTGAATTTACATCCAGATTGGAAAACATATGACTACTAGGTTAGGAACTAACTGAGATCTTAAACTATGGTTCAGAGTTTCTTTAAGGTCCTGTCTTGATATGTACATGATAACCATAGTCTCCTTGTTTGAGTGTAAGAGGAAACTATAGTTTACTGAACTCTTATGACATGCTGAGAAGAGAGGAGATAAGGGATTGTTTGGACAGGCAGAAGGCTAATTCTGATCTTGGTTTATTAAGCTGATATGATTGAATCAGGCCTAGGTGTGCAGTTGCAGCTATGCCTTGTTCGTAGGAAGAAGCGATGGTGTCAGTTGTTCTTTATCACTTTATAAGTGGTTTCCCACAGTTGACTTCGTTCATCTGAATAGCTCAGTCGACTTTGGTGATGTTTTACTAGATGGTACAGGTAAAGAAACTAATTGAATTGCAGAGAAAGGGTGGAATCTAACATTTTGTGAGTGAGCTTCTACTTGTGCAATGCGACATCAGTTTCCTCTGCTCATCCCCTACAGCCTCTCTTCGCCGTGCCCAGTATCTGCCCTGGAGAGTCTTCCAACCCTCTGAAGTTTGAGGTTGTGCAGAGGGTTGCAGGGCAGAGAAGAAGTAAATCTTGTTATATGTGGGGGTCTGTTCCACTCATGCACAGTGTTGGATGCAACTTCGTAGGGGTCTACATTGCAACTGAAGAGTAAAACACTACAGAGCCTGGCTTTTCCTTCACTCATCCCTCATGTAGGGATGCCTGAAACGGGAGTGGAAATTGCCAAATTTCACTTACTTATCTCATGTCCAGAACATCATATTCAACCCAGTGAATATGATAGGTGTATACTGTGTTTGTTTTCAATCTGCAAACAATATGTAATTGATTATGCATTACAAATCCTTGTTTGTTAAGGAGAAACAAGCCATGATCTCGGGTTTGGACACAATACTAAGCTACCCCTTTCCTGGTTTTCTTACCTGTGTGCCCAAAGGGAAGAGCAAAGTGGGAACAATTGGGCTACATGCACTAGTACATAGCTTCTGTAGAGTGTGGTTTAAGTAGTGTTTCTTGGCTTATCATTAGGTGTGAACACAGCCAATATGCCTCGTGAGTCTCAGATGCCAGCGATTCACAACGGGGGTGGACATTTGCAGCATGCTCTGCTTCTGAACCTTTACAAGACACTTGGCTTGCCTAGTTTGGGAAGGCAGAAAGCGGAAGTAGATAGATCACTGGTTGCCAGTGCAATTCGCCAGTCCAGGGGCTGCAGGATGTGTGTGCAGACACAGGCGAATTCCACATGTACAAGTACACATGTCCATGGTCTCATTGAGGAACCAGTAATCAAGTGTATAGTGTATAGGATTCACAAAACAATCTCTGTAGGTCTCGGACTCATTTTAGCTAGAGACCACCAAAATACAAACCAAAAATACCCAAATAGATCAAAGAATACTTGCTGCAAGCAAGCCAGCACCTCTCACCACCTGCCACCACACAGCTAATATATCCAGAACTCATATGCTCCAGGTGTCCCTATTTTCCAGGGATTGTCCTGGATTTACAGAAGCCGGCCCGGTTTCTGATTTGATTCCGGAATGTCCTGCTTTTCCTTAGGATGTCCCTATTTTTATTGGAGAGATGTTGGAGGGTATGCAGAACTCACAATCAGGGAGTGGTCTCTTAAAAATACAGCCACTCTCTTATTATAGCATGTCCACCAATTCAACACAAAGACATGATTTTTCATAACACCCACAACCGCTGGACAGTTGCAGGGTCCATAGTATGCTTACAGGAAGATGCATTAAGAGTTCATACTTTTAGTACACATACATAAGTGCAACTGCCACTTTCTCTGAATATTAAGTGAGTACAGTGGTACCTCGGGTTACATACACTTCAGGTTACATACGCTTCAGGTTACAGACTCCGCTAACCCAGAAATATTACCTTGGGTTAAGAACTTTGCTTCAGGATGAGAACAGAAATTGTGCTCCGGCGGCGCAGCAGCAGGAGGCCCCATTAGCTAAAGTGGTGCTTCAGGTTAAGAACAGTCTCAGGTTAAGAATGGACCTCCGGAACGAATTAAGTACTTAACCTGAGGTACCACTGTAATATAGATGTTGTAGGTATGCAAAAGGACAGTGATACAAACCAGTGTCAAAGTTCTAGAATGTCAAAGAAATAAACAACTAACTGACTTTTAGAAGACATCTGAAGGAAGCCCTGTTTAGGGAAGTTTTTAATGACGGGTGTTTTAATGTATTTTTAATCTTTTGTTGGAAGCCACCCAGAGTGGCTGGGGAAACCCAGCCAGATGGGTGGGGTAGAAATAATAAATTATTATTATTATTATTATTATTACTACTATTACTACTACTAGAATTGCAGTATCCGAGGTAGAAATGTTTGTGCAGTTTGTGAAGTCCTGAGAACGGATTGTCCTGCGTTTTCCGCAAGCAAGGTGGCACCAATATTCTACTACTGCCTTTTAAGCTTGGGTACATTTTTGG
The DNA here is from genome assembly GCF_964270895.1 of Podarcis filfolensis. Taxonomy (NCBI): domain Eukaryota; kingdom Metazoa; phylum Chordata; class Lepidosauria; order Squamata; family Lacertidae; genus Podarcis; species Podarcis filfolensis. The sequence goes on from NC_139607.1 coordinate 21,752,304, forward strand.
TTCCTTGGGAAAGCATTGAAAACATATGTGTGAAGATGTGTGTGGCACAACCAGCTAATGAGACTGACTGGAGAACACACATTTCCTGTTAATTCCAACGTCTCGTACCTAAATATGTAGAGGATCAGTGAAAGGCACTAATTTAACTAAAGTGCCTTGAATCAGTGGGATTTTGTTTTGCCCTCTAATTGAAAGAAAATCGAGCTCTGCAGTAAAATATTTTTAAAACATTTAATCCCATTTCCTGATTGGGGAAGATGCAAGTGGTGTTGGCACACCCACAGCCAAGCTGTAACTGTGCATGAATCAAATTAGCAATTTTACTTACATTTTACTGGTTTCTCCTTTCATTTGCTGGCCTCTACTTTTTTTTAAAAAAAGCAAAAAATCCTAAAGCTCATTAGCGCTGTTTTTGGCAAGTCACGAGTCATTAAATTTGGAAGCAATTTGTAGCATTTAAAGACTACTGTCCACAAAGTCCTTACTCCAGAAAAGTCTTTTAGATTAATCTTGTAGATTGAACCGTGTTGTTGTTTGTAGATTGCAGCCCAAATGGTTATATTTCGGTCCTCATCAAAGCTCTGAATATCACTTCCTGTGCACAATGGCTCTATACTTACTGGTTTGAAAACAATAACATGCAATTCCTGTGGTTATTGAGAGTTTGTTTATTTTGTCGGGGTTTGTGCATGCGGACTCAGAAAGAAAAAGTGACTCATGGGACAAATCCTATACATATATTCAGAAGTAAGTCCAATTGTGTTCATGGAGGGTTACTTCCAGGTAAGTGGATATAGAGTTTCAGCCTTGTTTATTCATTTTTGTGCGGAAAAGTTCTGTAGTTTTATTCACTTTGGAGGTCAACGCATATTGATCTCTATTCTCCCTCTCCCCCTTTTTCTTCCCAGAGGAATTTCTCCATCTGATTTACTTCTCACTGCTGTAACTTTCGGGCTACAGACTTTACATTGAGAGTTCTATTAATCGTTCAAGCAACGGGTGGGGGGAAAATTGCTGCACCTGGAAAGCTCAGAGGGACAAAGCTCAAGACATCCTTTCCCTAGTGGTTCTTCACCTGCGAGTTTGCCCTGAGATGGCCATAAAAATTCTGTGGACCTCGTTTTATGTGAGACCATTAGGCAACACGAGAATTTGGGACTAGCTGCCCTTCATTCTTCGGGACACTGAAAGGTGCCATTTACAAGCTCTAAGCGCCTGCAGGAAAGCAAAACAGGCTTGTAAACTTAAATTCTACACCCTGGAAGGTCCCCGGTTTGTAATGGAAGCTACAGGCCTAGATTACTAACACTGCAAATGTGATTTACGTTTTTTAAAAGAAAGCTAGGAAACATCTGCCTGCAGAAAGTGGACAGGATAGCCTATCATGCCATAGTTCTTTTATTTTTTGCGGGGGTATGATATTGTATTTTTGTGAGAAGAAAGTAAATGAATAGAATCCAGTGCTGTGTGCCCCCCAATATTGAGCTTTCAGTTTGTGCAGTGGATTTAAATACTTACATTTATACAATATTTCATCTCTGTTCATGACGATCTCAGACTAATCTGCTCAGAAGTAAGGCCAACTTAATGAGTTTTACTCCTGAGGGAGTGTGTATATATAGGAGGGTAGCCTTGGTTTACATGCTTGAATGTTTTGTTTTTTAGTATTGCGAAGAGGAATATCTTTTTTTCCTAAAGCACTTTTCCAGTATACAAAGGGATTTACGTTTCTCTCATATGTCATCCCAAGAAGGCAAGTTAGGCTGAGAAATGGCGACTTGAGTACAAATGACAGATTCATGACTCAACAGGGTTCTGAACCTGGGAACCAGCTCTCTGACTGTAGTTCATCTGCGGGTGGTTTTTCTTGAACTATTGACACCCACGAGCAGTAGTGGAATTATTGGTGTAAGTAAAATTACTTGAGCCATATCTTCTGCTAAATCCCAACGTCACATTGTTCTGCTTGCTCCCAAATGCTGTGTAAAACTTTGTCGAGGATGTTGGGGTTCACTGTGAGTCCTAGGGGTAGGGTGTGACCTGCACAGTTTGCATTCTACTGTCGCAGCAAAAGGACTGAATGAATGATTGTGGTCAAAGTACCCGAGGAAAATTAAGGTGCGGAAATAGGTAACATACGGCCTCTGTATTGCCCAAGGCTGTTTTGTACGGCCCAGGGGATTCATTTATATTCTTGAGACTCCCAGCTTTTACATTAAACAAGTACATCATTTTAATCTCCTCTGGCTGTAGAAGTAGGCTTGACAACATGATGGCAATGTGCAGTAAGCCCGAAGTATAATCAGTTAAACTGGATTCCGAAATATTGCTCTCTGGTCCTCTTGTTTCATAAAATGCACATGTTGATTTTGGATGGCTTGGCTCCAGGGCTCTTCACATCTGGAGCTAACAACCCCAGAGTTAAGAATTTAACAGAATACATGAAGCATGTTACTTGGTATTTGTAACATTCATCCAAATGATATGCAGATTTTGGAAACAGCATGGAATTGGAAGGTACAAATTAGATGCAGCTCTCTGGTTTTTAATGTTTCCGAACCCGTTCTTTGTGGTGGACAAATTGCATTCTTTTGGGTAAGGGCACATGCAAAAACTTCCTTTAGCATCCTCTGCCTGTATTTTAAAGATGCAGTGGAAATAACATGTTATTGTATGCCTTGCAGCAGAAATAATTACTGGAAACACTGAGATAGCATTAAGTGATAAACTCTGCCTGTACCCCTGAGAAGTGAGTTCTTTTTAAAGCACTTTGGTTGTTCTCTTCCAACTTGAGCGCTCTCAAACATCTGTGAGTGTCGGGTCCTTTCCCTCTGAGCTGATGATCTTAAGCTATCTGTATAAATGTAACCTTCACTTCTTTTTAGGTGGCAGCATAGCTAAGTATAAATGGATGGTACATTGTTACGAGCATTAATGCTGAAGTCTCTTGTTGTTCGTAGTATTATTAATTAACCTCTTAATTTTAAAATCTAAAATCAAGTACACGTGCAAGCAAAGGTTGGGAGTAGGATTGTTTTCTCCTATACATTGCCTGTTATCATAATTCCTCTTTAGACTTTCCCCAACTGGCTGAGATGTGGTGCATAATGAATGGGGGCAGAGCCTTTTTGGTAGTGGTGCCCTTGTTTTGGAGTGCTTGTCCTAGGAACTCATGCACACTGTGAAATCTTTCTGGCACCAGGCAAGGATCTTATTTTCTCAGACCTTTTAATTTTGAGTGTGTGTTATTAATACTGCATGCTGTATTCATATGTTTATATATTTATATTGAAGGGTGGGATATACATTAGTAAAATAGATAATTACTTTCTGGAGAATAAACTGACATAGGTTCAGTCTTTGTGTTCTGGCCTACCACAAAGATAGGCAATATGTGCCCTCCAGATATTGTTGGGCTAGGATTGCCATCATCCAAGACCACAATCTGTGGAGGCTGCAAAAAGAATAAAAAAATCCTCCATCTCTTCTGCTTAGGAGCCCCATGACATTCCAAGTGTTAGTGTGGAGAATCTCCACACAGTGTCCAAGATACGGGTATTAACCATTAGACATTGTGGTGAGCCACTGTCATCGCATGTTTCGGTGTCCTCCAGTCAGAGAAGTGATGCATACGTTTAAGTCTCGACCAAGTTTAAGGCCGGTCAAGACAAACAGGGATAAAGACAAAAGTGGATTAAGGACAGCCCCCCCCCCAACCCAGACTATCCACCTGCTCCTTTCAGGGCAACCAATCTAGAACAGGCAAATTTCCCTGTTCCAGGACCCAGGGAACTACCTATGCAGTGGCGTAGCGTAGGTTGTCAGCACCCGGAGCAAGGCAAGTAATTTGCGCCCCCTAACCCGTGGATTTTAGTAGGGGCAGAGAGCTGCGAGTGCGAGCGCGTGCCCCCCCAGATGTTGCGCCCGGTGCGGCCGGCCCCCCCTGCACCCCCCACGCTACGCCACTGTACCTATGTACAACTTCCATCTTGTTATGACACAGCTTCAGTTTTATTCATGGTTTGAAATAATTTGGGCGTGAGACCAAAAACCTTGACTGCAGCTGAAGAACTGTTTTCATGCTCTTCCGAGCTGCTGAGAGATGTGAAAGATTCAGCCCTCCCCTCACCCTACCCTGAGGCCGCCTTTCTCTTCTACCCTCTCAATATGCAAGCGTCAGAGGAAAATATTCCTATATGCTGCAATATGTCCCGAAACACCATTGAGCTACTGAGGTACCGTCACCTTTAAGGAAAAATTGAGTGTGGGTTTGAAGTCGACAAGTGATGAAAGTAGCCCTGAGGTTGTCAATTAGGGAAGCCAAGGCCTGGAATTGATAAGTTATGGGGCAGTTCCCCTTCGCTCCCTCCCTCCCCTCCCCTTTCTAAGGTTTTGTCAGATCTTTATTGCTCAGGATATTAAAGAAAAAAGAAAGAAAGAAAAAGTCACGTCAACCCGTTTTCTAAAATGTATCCCACAAACAGTATTTGCTCAAATCCCTTTTGCTCTCACTTGACTTACTACTTCCTTAACGTAAAAGGCTAAAAGTACAGTAGTGGCAAAAAACCAACAACAAAAAAACACCCTGAAAGCACAACCAATCTCTCCACTTTTTTTTTTGTAAAACGTTAAGACTTTTGGAAGCAGATTTCTCTCCTCAGTGATAAGACTCTACTCCGTCTGCTGGTTTTTAGGCATCATTTCCATGCATATGGAAATGGAATGGATTATTCACTGGGAATTCTGGAATAGCTTTATGTTTCTAGAGTCTTCTCTTGAAATAGACTTGGGTTGAAGTCAACGTAAGGTTCTTCATCAAAGACGCCAGCCTTCCATCTTCCCCTGCTCTACGCTTGCAGCATAAAAGTGGGTTGAAGAAATAAAATCCATGCTTCAAAGTATCTTTCCAATACATATAATTAGATTATAACTTGAACTCTTCCCCACAACACTTCAATATTGCCCTAGCTTCCCTTCTCCATTGAACCCAACTCTGCCTGTTAATGAATTGAATATAAGTATTTGCTTGGCTTTGGCGGGTCCTACGGCAAAGGTTTACTGAAGGTTGGATTTACTGTGTGAGACAACTATCGTATTTTAATACATATAACAACTGTACAGCCTTTACAGTGCATTGAGAGCCTCTTCCCCTTGACTCTGTTTCCCCCTGTCTAAAATAAGATACTATTTTCTTTTCTTCCTGTATCCTTGATTGGTTTGATTGCATTTCTATCTCAACTTTTTCTGAAAGGTTCTCAAGGTGGCACACATGATTCTCCTCATTCAATCCCCACAACAACCTTGTGAGGTAGTTTTAGGCCAGGCATCCCCAACCTGCAGCCCTCCAGTTGTTTTGGCCTACAACTCCCATGATCCCTAGCTAACAAGACCAGTGGTCAGGGATGATGGGAATTGTAGTCCAAAACATGTGGAGGGCCGAAGGTTGGGAATGCCTGTTTTATGCTGAAAGGTCAACCAGTGAGCTTTGTGGATGAGTGAGGATTTGCATCGTGGTCTCCCAGGTCTTAGTATGGCTGTTGTTCCTAGACTACAACTCCCATCATCTCTTACCGTTGGCTAGACACTTGGGCTGGTGGGAGTTGGGGCCAACAAAGACTTGGAGAGCCACAGCTTCTCCATTCCTTCCTCAGAGCCCAAGTGGTTCCCTCAGTTGACAGTTGTAGTTTGACGTGTGGGGTCCTCAGTTCCAAAATGTTGGGTGCACTCTGCACCCAGTTAAAATCAATGCAAAAGTCCAGTTTGGTCCAGTAAGTCAGGGTTTGTAGCTCTTGCTTGCCCATGCATGCACTGGGAAGTTTGGGCAAGTCACTGTGTCACAGCCAGTTCTGATGTTCCTGCAGCTGCCAAACCTGTAGAGCAGTGAACCTGCTGCCCTCCAGATGTTACTGAACTCCAAATACTGACACCCTTAGCCAGCATGGTGAGCTTGTAATTTATGTAGGGCCACAGGTTCTCCGCACCTGTCCTTTGCCTCTGTCTGGGTCTGGCTTGCATTGTCAGGCCCAATATAGGAGAGGAAGGAAGAAGAAACCAAGGGGTCAAGGCAGTTTGGTGGGAACTGGGGCTGGAGGAGAGGAGCTCTCCCATCTGTGCCTTAACTCCAGCCACTTCAGAAGGGGGAACAGGGATTCAAGCTCCGACCTCGCGGCAGAGTAGAGGGTCTCTCTGGCAGTGGGGAAGGGCTATGGGCACCTGAGGGGAGAGGCAACTCAGGAGGCAGCGGCATTGCTCAAGAGTGTGAAGAGGGAGAGTGGAGCACTGTTGCCTAGAACTGGGCCAGCTTCTGCAGATAGGAGCCCCAAAGTAGTGCTCATTTGCAATCCCAATATTCACATACAGTGAGCAAATCTTGCCTCATTTTAAAAGCTTGGTGGATGTGGAAACTCTTCGTAGAATTGCAGAGTGGGAAGGGACCGCCACCTGAGATTAAGAGTCATGCTGTACCAACTGAGCATCTTGCCTGCTTTCCAGAACTTCTGAATCTTGACTCCTGAACTCCTGTGTCTGCTTCTAAGCCTGTATTGAGATTTGCCTGAATAAAGATCTCTTTATTACTTCTACGTAAGAGCCCTTGTCTGTGTTTGTTCGGCATAGAGTGTTGTTCAAGTGTGTGGTGTACGCTCTTGAGCAGTGTAATATCTGAACTGGGGAGTCACAGAAAACCTCAGCAGGTACTTAATTCTGTGGTTAGGGGGGAAATGACAAAAATTCTGGGGGGTTTTTCCCACAGAAGTAGCTGCCATGACTATTCTCTTCCATGATTCCCCACTTCAATGTTAATTGAAACTCAACAACAAACAAACAAATGGAAAATATTAAGAAAACAATGTCTGCACTGGCTTCCGGCATGAGTTCCCTTATTATCTTCACTAGTCTCATAGGGCAGAAGACATAAATATTGTAAAGCATTTTGAGATGGAGTTTCTAATTATATGTTGTGCGCTTATTTGCAATGCATTCATTCTTATGAAGAAAACAATTCTAGTCTCTTCGTTTAAGCTTCCTACAAGCGTTTAAGAATCTGCTTGTATTCTAATCCTGTTCTCAGTAATTATCCTCTTTTGAGATAAGTAAGCTAGCATTATACAATTATGCCACATGAGAACCTAAAAAACCCCCATAGAATCTTAGAGTTGGAAGGGACCCAAGGGTCATCTAGTCCAACCCCCTGCAATTCTCATCTTTTTACTAAAGCTGCAGTTGGATTCAATAAACATGCATGGGGTTGTGCTGCGAGTTCATCCGTTCACCTGCAGTGTTGCACGTTTTTCATAAGTTTGTTTTAATTCTGACATTCTAAGGAGCTCAAGGTGTGTCCCCCCAGCAGCACCGTCAGGTTGAGCTAAATGAGGTCATGCAGTGGCTGACCAGTGTTTGAACCCTAGTCTCCCTGGTATGTAAGTCAGACACTATCCTGTTACATCATACTGGTTCTTCCTCTGTCTCCTGAGAGTTCAGAGCAGCTTTAATGTGTTTTCTAAGGCAGTCTCAAGTCCAAGCAACTTACAGGTCTGACATGCTTAGCTTCAGCTGGAAAACTTCATCATATGCCTTAAGAGAAACCTCAGAGCCCAAGAACTGTGCCAGTTCTTTTACTACACTAGGATGTACCACTCCACTTGACAAGCCTCTCCACTCTGCCAAAGTTCCCCTCCCTTAGTTTCCTGCCCCAGGATCACAATATCTCCTTCTTGCTCATTTCAGTTTCCCCTCAGAACCATACCTTCCCTTTCCCTCCCTGCAGAGTTTCCTCCTCCAGGACTTGGCCACAGTACTTTGTGTTCTGGTACCTTCCAGATTGGATTACTGCAATGTGCTCTACATGGGGCTTTTCTTGAAGATGACTCGGAAACTTTAATTGGGCCAAAATTACTGGCTGATCTTCCTTTTAGAACTCATATGGTTATGTACTGAAGTTCTCACCCTGGGCCAGCAGGGGGATACTGTAGATAGTTTTCACTCAGGTCCACATATTCAAATAAGGAATTGAAAGTGACGTTCAGTGATTGGATAGTTACAGAAAGTTGTTACTGTTGCTTTGTAGTTGAGCTCTATATAAGCAGGTTGGCTGAACTCTTCAGTTCAGTTCTGTTCTGGCCTGTGAATAAACAAGAGCTGTTTGACGAATCGCTGTGTTGTCTGATATGTTCACCCACAACTTAACACATATCACCCGTTTTCAAACAGTTTTGCTGGTTCATTTCTTAGCCCAATTTAAGGTTTAAACACATTGGTGTTTTAAGCCCTGTATGACTCAGGTCCCAAATATCTGAAAGACCACCTCCTTCGCTACAGATGCTCTTGGGTTTTAAGATAGCACAGGAGGCCTTCTCAGTAGTTCTTCTTCACTCAGAGGGGTGGGGTGGGGTGACCTAGGAGAGGGCATTCTCTGTGGCAGCCCCTAAATTGGGGAATTCCTTCCCCACCAGGCACTTTCATTGTACAGCTTTCATTGAATGCTGAAGATGCAGCTTTTTGCCCCTGCCTTTGACCCTTCAAATATATTTATATATTAGGACACAGTCTAGTTGTGATTGTGATTTGTCCTAAACTGTTTTAAATGCTGTACTACTAATAATAGAAGTTTGTGGGCCCACTTTCAAACAAGCAATTCCTTCATGTTCATTCTAAATTAGTAAAGCCCAGTATGAGGACTGTACCATCTCAGGAACAGCAAATTTGAATACGGTATTGGCATTAACTCTCATTAAGTGTTATACCCATGGAGAGGACCAATGGGTGGCAGGGGAAATGGCTGGACCAGTTATAGCCACCCCCCATGTTGCATGTGCCATCTAACTCTACCCTTGCCATCCACACCTACAGCTGTACATGTGAAGTTTGTGCTGTACATGTGGCTATCAGGTGGGCGGGGCTAGGCAGCAAGCATGATGGCAGCATTGGGTGGTTGGCATGGCCTTGCTCATAGGTTGGCCTCAGCTGTGGGTATAATGCCTGAATAGAGCTATTGTATGTTTAATATCTGATCTTAAGCATACTTAAGGGTAAAGGTAAAGGGACCCCTGACCGTTAGGCCCAGTTGCAGACGACTCTGGGGTTGTGGCGCTCATCTTGCTTTATTGACCGAGGGAGCCGGCGTACAGCTTCCGGGTCATGTGGCCAGCATGACTAAGCCGATTCTGGCGAACCAGAGCAGCGCACGGAAACGGCATTTACCTTCCCGCCGGAGAGGTATCTACCGTACTTTTCTCTCTATAACACACAGATTTTTTTCTCCTAAAAAGTAAGGGGAAATGTCTGTGCGTGTTATTGAGCGAATGTGTGGTCCCTGGAGCCGACTGTCCCGAGCGCAGGGGCAAAAATCAGGCAAAAATCCAATCGCGCGAGAGAGGAAGCTGTTGCTTTCCTGCATTCTGCCTCAGGGTCTTACTGCCCACCTGCTTCTGTTTCGGTTGCTGTTTGCTCAAACGGAACAAAGAGCAGGCAAATTCCCTCCCCTCCAGACAAGCAGAGGGGAAAGGAAAGGATCGCGTCCTTCCTTCTAATTCCACTCCGTGCTCCGGTGCTGTGCATCCAGGGAAGCATTTTAGGAACTCGCAGGCAGCCAGAAAACATGCAGGTGGGAGAGAGAGAGAGGGAGAGGGAGAGAGAGGGCTGGCTTGGGTGGCTGTGTGGGGGGAAACCTTTGCCTTCCTTTCCTCCCTCCTGTTAACCCCTCTCCTGCATTCTTAGCCTTCTTCTCTGCACACCTCTCTCGTGCTCCTTGTCCCTTCTGTGTTTTTCCTTCCCTCCCCACTTAAAACGTGGTTACAAAGCACGGATCCACATGAATCCTCAGGATCTTTGCATTGGGTCACCCCAAATTCACCATCAGATCACATAGCATGTCCATGGCTACAGCCTGCACTAAAAAAATCACGCCCCCACTGTTGCCTGGGGCCACAATGGTGCAAAAATGTGGCTACAAAGCACAGGTCCACAGGGATTCTCAGGATTTTTGCATTGGGTCACCCCAAATTCACCATCAGATCACATGTCTGTGGCACAGCATGAGGCACAAAAATGATACATCCACCGTTTCTTCAGAATTCCCCCCCCCCCCGTTTCCTCCTCTAAAAACGATGTGCGTGTTATGGTCAGGTGCGTGTTATAGAGCGAAAAATACGGTATTTATCTACTTGCACTTTGACGTGCTTTCGAACTGCTAGGTTGGCAGGAGCTGGGACCGAGCAATGGGAGCTCACCCCGTCACGGGGATTCGAACCGCCGACCTTCTGATCGGCAAGTCCTAGGCTCTGTGGTTTAACCCACAGCGCCACCTGCGTCCCTTAAGCATACTTAGTTATGAGTAAAATCAAAGAACTTCACTTCCAAACAGTAGTATCTAGGAGTAGAACGTCCAATTCTCCCACTGCGCTCTATTTTTCATTCATCTTACAGTTCGTGAACTCCTAGCTCTCCCTGATCTTGTTTATGTGCTATGTTGTAACCTCATTTTTCTTGTTTTGTTGTCGATTATTGCATTGATTACCTCACGGTAAGTCTTCGATCTGTTGTTAGGGTTGCCACATTTTGAAGAGCAAAAAAGAGGACACATTTGCCGACTTCTGCTTTTAACAATGGATCGCTATGGCTCTCATTTCGCATACCCATGAAAAAGAGAACGTGTCCTGGGAAAAGAGGACATATGGAAACCCTTGTTGTTGTTGTTGTTTAGTCGTTTAGTCGTGTCCGACTCTTTGTGACCCCATGGACCAGAGCACACCAGGCACTCCTGTCTTCCACTGCTTCCCGTCGTTTGGTCAAACTCATGCTGGTAGCTTCGAGAACACTGCCCAACCATCTTGTCCTCTGTTTTCCCCTTCTCCTTGTGCCCTCCATCTTTCCCAACATCACGTTTTCCAGGGAGTCTTGTCTTCTCTTATGAGGTGGGCAAAGTATTGGAGCCTCAGCTTCAGGTTCTGTCCTCCAGTGAGCACTCAGGGCTGATTTCCTTAAGAATGGATAGGTTTGATCTTCTTGCAGTCCATGGGACTCTCAAGAGTCTCCTCTAGAACCATAATTCAAAAGCATCTATTCTTCGGCGATCAGCCTTCTTTATGGTCCAGCTCTCACTTCCATACATCACTACTGGGAAAACTATAGCTTTTCCTGTTGATGATGTTGTTTCATTATGGACCCTTTTGGATAGACAGGATCTACTTAATCTTTCATATAGGGTTATTAAATTAGCATCAGGATAAGTTCTAGGAAGCCATAACAGTTTAAGGCAGGACAGGCTACCCAAAGAATGATGTTAACAGGCTTCCATATATAGTTGATGGCATTAGAGATGAAATAATTTTTCTGCCATGGCATATTAGGTGTCATCTTCCAAGAGTCTGAAGAGAAATGATCCGATCCTGTGGACTGTTGTTATCCACTGCTTGTATTCACAGTGGAGTCCTTTCTGTCTGCAACAAGCAAAACAACAAGTTCAGTCTTTATTAGACAGCTGGACAATGGTTACACATTTGTCTGCAGAAATCCCACTCCATTTAAAACTCAATGGGAGTTGTGCTGGTAGGTAGAGGGCATGCACTACAAAGCTTGTCTGTACAATTTGAGTTTATTTTTTATATTTAATTGAAATGGCACCTCCTGTCCCAACTGTATCATAGTCCCCTGTCTAGAATTTAACACAGGTGCCATTATAGGCAAGACACCCTGTTTTTAAAAGCGCCCCCCCCCCTTTGCTTTTCGACAAAGAGGGATACAAAAGTAAAAAGCCACCTTTTAATATATAGTTTGCTTACAGAATGCTGGGCTCCCCGAGTTGTCTAGCTCTTTTAAGTATATTTCATCTTGAAAGTTCTGAGAAAAACATATTTGAAAAACATTTCTGAACTGAGAAAACAGCACCGCAAGGGTTGCTGCTAAAGGCTGATTTCCACACAGAAGTCAGTCTGGAGGATTTCATCTCTGTTAGGATTTCTAAAATCTACCTCGAAATTCTGCATCAAGATGAAGGCGAGAGAGATGATGGCAGGAAGTCTCAGCCCTGGAGATGTAATCTGTTTCTGAACATTTTGAAGACATAGGGTTATTTCCCCTGGGGGGGTTGGGAGAAAATGGAAATTCAGTAGTGTTTGATTATCAATACCCATCTTGCCTATACATCCTTTAGGCTCAGAAACAACACATAAAATGGACTCACTGTGACATTACATTCTTTTCTGTAGCTACACTGTAGAGCAAACCTAGATGCCCCTAAATGTATTATTTATTCTAGCTATAGTTTATCAACATCTCTGATCAGGGATTTTTTTCAGACGGAACTTGCCGGAACTCAGTTCTGGCCCCTTTCAAGTGGTTGCCATCGCCATTCTAAGAGAATGAGGGAGGCGTTCATGGTGAGTTTCGGTACCTCTTTTTCTAGAAAAATAGTACTGCCTCTGCAAATGGAGGTAGAACATAGCCATCATGACTAGTAGTCATTGCCTTGTGTCCTTCATGAATTGGCCTTGTTCTCTTTTAAAGCCATCCAAGTTGGTGCCAGGGAGTTCCATAGTTTAAGTAAGCTGCAGTTCTGAACCCACTTCCTTGGAAGTAAGCTTCATTAAGCTCACTGTGGGACTTACATAGGATGCATTGTAAGATACCCACACTGCAGAATATTTTTGAAGCTTGAAGCTATATGGGAGAGGGAAAACGCTACCAAACCTACTCCCACTACAAATGGCTTTTCCTTTTTGCTTCATATCCTCCTTTCCTGGTGAGCAGCTTGCTTGCTTAATGTGCCTAGTTTATCTCCTTTTGCATGCTGTAGAGTATGTAAATTTTATCCAGCATAATAACATATAGATACTATATGTAAGACTGAAATCTGTGATCCTGGCATGTGGGGATTTCTTTCTGTGCGCACACACTCCATAATTAACATAGTTTATGGCTTTTCCGAGGCTAGTTTCCTGGACAGTTGTGATCACAATTGTTCACTGTGTCAGTTTTGGAAAGCACATATAATTTCTCTTGTCCTTTTGCCTAACAATAAATAATAACAATCATTAAAAATAACAATAAAAATAGTTTTAAAAGAGGGCTTTAAAAAGTCTGCTTGTGACTGCATAGAGTGCCAGATTTTAATTACAGTTGGCATTTCTGAGTGTATTGCTGGCAGTGGAGACAATCTTACTGAAAAAAGGCATAAATTTTGACACTGGCAATATGGGATCTCAGCGTAAGAGACTGTAAGCCGAGTACTGTTCTGCTTTAATGTACTGATTAAAATATTCAGTGTTAAGTGCAAAACTGTGCTAATCTCAGGCTTCAATTGTGTAATGATTTGGATTGTTACAAAGCAGCATATGTAATAGCTTCAAATAAGCATTTTTAAGGGGAGGAAAAATAGGATGCTGCATTGCAAGAAATATGGTTGGCATCTACCAGGTTTTCCATTAAGTTCCAGGTCACAGACAAATAAAGGAAGCATGTTAGGGGAGGAGGGGGAAAACCCTTTTAAAAAATAATTAGGGAGATGTCTGTTTTGTTCACCAGATGGAAAATCAGTACTTGTGGGTGGTCTGTGCTGGATGGGGCATCTCGCAATTGGCAGAACTATGCCTTTAACTTTTAAAGTCCTGGGACAAAATGGAAAAGTAATTGACTGTTGAAAACGCTCCCTTTCTGGATTCATATCAACCCTATTACATGTGAAGGTTTGGTGAGTTTCTGCCATTTCTTATATGAACACGCCGGCTTTTAAAACTTATTTTATTCACGCCTGGCTTTTCGTTTTTGGTAGTGATTATGAGGCACTTTCGTCGCAGAGTTTGGGGTGCATGTTTTTATAAATGGAACACATACACCAGCCATACCTGAAGCCACTCCGCTCTTCGTTTTACTTGTAGTTTTCATATTTTCAGGCTTCCCAGCGTCGAGAGCATTTTGCAACTCATTGGTTAACATTTCTAAAAGGTATTTCCACAAAAACTGACTTCATTAGCATTTCTGAGGACACAGCTTGTCTTTTATTTGTATGATGAGTGAAACAATAAAAGCATTGCAATAGAAGAGTAAAAGCGATTGAACTTTAAAAAGTTCATGCTATTTTTGTGTGTTGTTGATTATTTTTAGAATACATGTAGAGATTTTTAGTAGCTTTCAAAATGTGTTTTTATATTAGATGTACTTAGTTAACAGTTTTTATTTCGCATGCAGTTGTAATTTTTCAGCAAACATTACAAAGTTTCTTCCAATTAAATGGTCGGTGCGCAAGCAGTATGCTCAGTCCCACTGATCCCATCTTTAAATGTCGTAAGAGCAGAATCCCAAGTATACTTATCTTCAAGTAAGTCCCAAGGCACACAGTGGCACTTGCATCTTGGTAGACGTGCAAAAAAGGATTGTTCTGCAGAGCTGCATGTTTGCACATACTTAAGATGACTTAACTCCTGTCAAAATCAGGGAGATTTAAGCAGCCTTCAGCCAGAATTGCTGTCTGAACAAATAACTAAATCAATAAATAGTGAAAGGGTGTAGGGATGACCAGTTTCTTAGATACAAGGGACTGTTAATTGGAGGCAGAGCATAAGAAAATCAGCAGAATCAAAGGAATCCTCATAGTTCTGATTTTAGATCAAGGGTAACGTTAACCAGTATGGGGATATCACTCGCCCCAGTGCCTGTTTCTGTGTGCAATGGAGGCAGGCTAAAGAAAGTGGAGTTGGCTCCATTGCAGTGGGTGGTTTAGGCTATCTTTGCCTCTGAGCTTGTCCCTCCACCCTCTGTGCTTGCTTTGGAGAAGAAGGGATGGCTCAGCATCATAAGGCCACAGACAACATAGTGTGTGTTAGTTTCTGAGCCGATTCCTCCCCCCGGGAGGGGGCAGAATGGGCTCACCCAAAGCTACCACCAAGGACATGAATTATCGCTCTTTGCATGTTGGCTAAGGGAAGGGCTTTGCTTGCCAACCCCTTCACCCCTGCTCAAGGCTAGAACCTATGCAAAAACACCGTGTCCAGGGATATTCCAGGCAGGCAGTACACTTCCACCAGCATAACTGGAGCCCACTTTTTCCAGCGGAGAGGGGAATATTGGGCGATTTGAGAATCACTTGGTTCCCCCAGTGCTTTCCTGATGCAGTGGGGTATCCTGAATATTGGAAGAAAACCCTCTCTTCCTTCTCCGCCTCTCCCACACTTCCCAGTTTGACTCCTGCAAGTCCATTCATGGAGAACCTGCTTTTAGAAACAGCTGGCTACACTTGCCTGAAAGCTGGAAGTGAGTTTTGAAAGCTGTACTGAATCCTGCATATTTGGGGCTCAGTTCCTGACCTCTTTCGATATTCGGTGCCTAAATATTTAGCCCTTTGCTTGCTGTGTTAGTTAGGGTTACAGGTGTGTGCCAGTAATAACGCTGTGATGTCCCTGCTTATAAGGAGGGTACTGCAATTGCTAATTGTGTGAATTGTAAGTTGTGAAGCTCCATAGTCGGATTTTGTATCAGCTGTGAACTCGCTTCATGTAGGCAAGATGCTAACTCTCAGCCACGGTGTCTCTCTCTCTCTCTCTCTCTCTCTCCCTCTCTCTCTCTCTTAAAATATGGTGATAATAAGACTGATCTGCCTTTCGAGATCCTTACAGGAATTCCTGAGGGAGTTATAGAAAGCTTTTTGAATTACGTTTTTTAATTACTCAGAGTAAAATAAAAAATAAGGGGAGAAGGGAAATTGCCTCAGAGAAGTGTTTATGGTATTTGAGTTATGTTACCACCCAGGATATATGTACATCATACATTTTCTGAAAGCTCTGGCATTAAAAACGCTTGCAATTCCTCCTCCATGCCTAGATTTTGTTCTTAAAATGCAACATCTTTTGGAGGCAGTGGTTAACAAGGCTTAGCATGGCGTGGTGGAAGTTCATATGTCTTAAATTCTTTTGAAAACTGAGGAAGCTGCACAGCTCTCTGGTAGCCTCTCTTTATTGAAGAGGAAAGAATATAATGGACATTGTATTTTGCCATGTGCCCTGCCATTGTTTTTAAAGAAAACATATAGTCCAGGGGGGGGGTGTCACAAGATTATGGCTCATTTTAGGATTTCCACTCTCATGTTTTGGTCTCCTAAAGGCTTCTTGTATAATCATGTAAAAGCAAAAAATGTAACTTTATTTTTACCAAATTTCCCTGCCCCAAATATCCCAGTGTTTATTATATTTTGTAAAATGAAGCATTTCAGCTTTTGCTAAGGCAGAGCCTTCAGAATGAAATAGCACCCAGATCAGATAGCAATATACCCAGTTCTTTCCAGATACAAAACAAGCTAAGCTGTACTTTGCTCAGTAAAAGCAGCAATTACTTAATGCTTCCATGGTCTCCCACTCTTTTCCTCTGCCCCCCCTCCATTCCCCCTCCCAGTGCCACAGATGCTTCACAGTCTGTCCTCTTTTCTTCTGGGCACAGCATACGGATTTTTTCAAAATACAACTCAAATTTTTGATGTGTGTGTTGTACTATTAAAAGCATAATTTAGACATTCATGACGGTTTACTACCAGCACAAAACAATGGTGTGCTGGAACCAACCAAGACTGTGAAAATGTTGTTTAACAGCTTCTATAATGCAATGTACCAAAAAAAAATTGGGTGCTTTCTTTTTTTGGGAGCTGGGGTGGGGGGTGGGGGTGGGGTGGAAGTAAGCAGCTACTCTACCCTTACAAATCATGCCAACAGTAGCCAAAGCAGTATATAGTGAAATTAAGGTTGAAATAAGGTTTTACTGGAAGAACTAAGCCCCTCTGCTCTTTTTCAGAGGATGGCTGGAACAGGGTGAGCTTTATTCCCTAATCAGGGAATAAAAATCAGGAACATACCTTGTAAACCTGTTTTAATGGAAGGGGTAAATAACATTGTCACCTTTTTTGCAACACTTATCTATTTATTTAGAGGTGTCAAGTATGGTTTACGGCAAAGCAAGTCAATATAAAACACAATAAGCAAGAACATTAAAATAACTCTCAACAATAACTAGACGATTAGCAATATCATAATTTAAAAATGGCTTGGGGAAACAAAATACTGAACACTTAATGTCCTTATAGCATTGTAAGCTAAGAAATGCACAAACTTTTTCTGCCCACAAACCATCTTTGCAATGCCAGTTCCATCTATTATAGGAAGTGTTCAATTAACCATGGTTTCTTTTTTCTTCTGAACCAAGAAACTATAGTTACTAAGTTTGGAACAAGCCAGCATCTTAAACCATTTTAAGGGAGACTCACCTGGCACCTTCGCGACATATCTTTAGGCGGCAGGCAGAAACATTCCTCTTTTCCCAGGTCTTTGGCTAATTAGACAATCTGTGGCCTTTTAAACCGTGGGGGGAATTTTATTGTTTTTGTTTGTTACTGTACTGTGTATCTTTGTATTGTAAACCACCCTGTGGTGTTTGGATGAAGGGCAATATAGAAAGTAAGTAAGTAAATACTCTCCTAGTTTGAAAGTAACAGGAAGCGGTGGTTAATTGAAGGGTTCTGGGGTTATGGCATAACAAGAAGGTCAAATGAGGTCAACAATACATTATCAAAATACACATATGCAAGAACAACACTGGTTTTCAGAAGGACTCACATAGATATTAGATTGTTTAAATATATGAAGAAATCAACATAAATGGGGGGAAATTAACACTTTTTTTAATCACCAATTTTTGGTAAAATATTCAATTGTAAGGTAAAGTATATAATCTGGATCAAGAGGACAGTTGTCATACTTTAGTCCCAAATAAGTCAGTGGAACAAGTTAGTCATGACCAACTTTGGCCCCATTGATTTAAATTGGATTAAAGCATGACAGGCTTTCTCTGGATCCAGTCTATTGTCTGCATTGTGGAATGATGGACACTGAATTATGGCTAAACTTCGTACATGACAGTTTTTCATTTAAGAATGAATGTGCCTGTGCAGTATCTTAGCTTTTGTGTTGTTGCTTTTGTTGCATTGTGGCGTGGTGCTGACTTCCATGTGTGAAGAAGCCACTGCAAAAGAGAACATTTATCTAATCTAATGTTTTTCAAAGGCAAGGGTTCCAGCAACTGGGTGAGAGTCTTAAAGGGATGGAAAATCTGTTGTTGTAAATGAATGCGAATTGGCCCCAAATCCATTGACATTTGGATTAAGTCCAGTCCCATTGCTTTGAGTCAGATTGAAGCCCAATCCTATGCATGTTTCCTCAAAAGAGACATCATTGCATTCCAAACATACATAAAGTAAAATTAATAGGACTTTTAAAATAATAATAATAATAATGATGATGATGATGATAAATTGTTTATAATTTTGGACTGCTAGAGCTTTTCCACACTCCTTAATTGTGCAGCTGCACCAGTGTAAATAAATAAGGGACGCGGGTGGCGCTGTGGTCTAAACCACAGAGCCTAGGGCTTGCCAATCGGAAGGTCAGTGGTTCGAATCCCCACGACGGGGTAAGCTCCCGTTGCTCGGTCCCTGCTCCTGCCCACCTAGCAGTTCGAAAGCACATCAAAGTGCAAGGAGATAAATAGGTACGGCTCCGGCGGGAAGGTAAACGGCATTTCCATCCACTGCTCTGGTTCGCCAGAAGCGGCTTAGTCTTGCTGGCCACATGACCTGGAAGCTGTACGCCGGCTCCCTCGGCCAATAAAGCGAGATGAGCGCTGCAACCCCAGAGTCTGCCACGACTGGACCTAACGGTCAGGGGTCCCTTTACCTTTACCTTACCAGTGTAAATGGGATATACATTATCTCTCAACACCAGGCACATGCCTTAAATACAGGTAGAGAAAACATCAAGGTTTTTTGAGCTGCACAATGCTGCATTTCTAAAAGGTGTGCGGTTGTGGGTCAAACATTTGTGGAGCTCACTTCAAATCCCAGATGTGATGAGGGGGCTCGTGTGTTTTTTTAGTGTTGGTGAGAAAAGGCGCTCTGCACAAATTTGGCCTTGGCCACTCTTTCATGTATGGTAATACGTAGATGAACTATGACTGCTGCACCCCTCTCTAGCAGGAGGTGGGTCAAGTGAGTGATAGAGCTCTACTGTACTGTCCAGTGCTGCAAATACAGTTGAGACATCTCTGCTGCCATTTGGCCAACACTTACCTTTATTAGAAGCCTTTATTGTGTGTTCCTTTTAGGAGGAAGAAACTGACTGGTGCTCAGATAGATGAGAAAATGCCTTGGGTTCATCCTAAGCGCTTCTATCCGAGTCTGAATGATATAGAACTGATTTGGAATCCACACAGGGTCTCTTTAACTCAGGAATTTTCAGATTATGTCATCCTCTAAATCAAGAAAACAGCCATCAAGAATGCCATCACTTCTGCCTATGATTCAAAGGAAAGCAAGCAAGAGAAGGACTAGGGCTACAGAATGATTTAATCTGCTTTCCAAAGAAATCCAGGAAAGCACAAACCATTCCGCTTGCTGAGGACGACAGTGAAGGGTGTGGCAGCCAGCCAGCCATCTATTTTACATTGAAAAGGAGGCATTGAGCTGGCACTGTTGTTTCCCCAGCTGAAAGGAGACACATATTGGGAGGTGTTAAAAAAAATAGGGATGCTCGAGGAATTCAGTATCTGTGAATTCTGATGCAAACCAGCCTGATCTGTGCTTCCCAGACTAATGTGCAGATCAGAATGTAATTATACTTTGGATTTCACACCTCTCTGAATTGTGTAACCTAGTTCTCGGCTCAAAAATATAGCAAAATGCATTTTAGAATGTGTATTTTCCAATAAAATATGTTCATAAAGGTATGCATTGAGATTTAAAATGCATATTTAAATAAGTACTTCAGCATGAATATTTGTGCAGATTTTTCTTAAAAATCAAATTGTGGAATGAAGGGGGTGGAATAGACTTTTGAATGAACATATACAAAACTGACATAGACTGTAAACAGACTGGCCTGTGATGGCAATAGTCTCTTCTTCCGTAATATGACTTACCTTACATTCCTACAGACCACAGTGCCACCACTGAGCTTCTTGGGCTTGCCGATCGGAAGGTTGGCGGTTCGAACCCATGCGATGGAATAAGCTCCTGTTGCTGTCCCAGCTTCTGCCAACCTAGCCATTTGAAAGCACACTGGTGCAAGTAGATGATTAGGTACTGCTGTGGCAGGAAGGTAAATGGCGTTTCCATGCACTCTGGCATGTCCCATTGCACCAGAAGCGGTTTAGTCATGTTGGGTACATGACCTAGAAAGCTGTCTGTGGACAAACACCTGCTCCATCGGCCTGAAAAGTGAGATGAGCACCGCACCCCATAGTCGCCTTTGACTGGACTTAACTGTCCAGGGGTCCTTTACCTTTTACACTCCTACAAATGTATCATAACAGTAAGCCCTAAGGTTGACTTCTACCTATCATTCTAACACATGGAAAATTATGGCCTGATCTTCAAAAAAGAAGAAGAAGAAGAAGAAGAAGAAGAAGAAGAAGAAGAAGAAGAAGAAGAAGAAGAACTGGTTAGGACACATCAGTGAGACAGGCCACAAAGGATACTGGACTAATTCCACACAAGGAATGAGATGGAGGCCCACTGAGCCTAGTAGCAGATTCCACCATGGTCAAAATTCCATTTTGTGAAGAAATATTTATTTCTTATTAAATATTTGGAATCCAGAACCCTGAACAATTGCTGAATTCAAATAACAATTGTGACCTAGATGCAATATTGTATGATTTGGTGGGAAACATGAAATGGTTAAGTACTACATCTGTACCAAATATGTTGAAATGTGTAAGTACTATTAGGAATTATTCGTTTTCAAACGTTCTTGCAGTCAGGAAATGCCTAAGAGGAGCTCACTGATGTTACTCAACATTACAGGTATAGATCTGTAAAAATACATGGGAATATTTTAGAATGATTAATGAATAGATTTTTTATATATAAAAAAATTCAAAAATTATGGTTTATAGCTATCCACTAGATGGCAGTCACACCTTTCCTTTCAAACCAGGGTTGTTCCATAGACAGCAAGAAACTGCTAGAGATTTTCTGGTGAAAGCCTTGATTCTTTGATCCCTATTGATCACTCCATGCTGATTTAAAAATATATATTTTCTGCTCTCAAAGGAGCTGAAGATAGAAATAACAAAACATCTTTGCATCCTTTCATCCCATTGGCATAAAATGTGTTAGTCTGATATATGAAGAGGACTTTATGCTTTTATAAGAAAGGTGGCTAACCTGAAACCTGCCAAATGTTACTGATCTCCAGCTCCCATCATCCCTGATTATTGCCTGTTCTGACTGGGGCTTATGGGAGTTGTGGTTCGCTCACAGGGTAATGGGCCCTATTTCATGGACAAAAGAGCATCGCTTCTTTTCTTCACTTCGGAGTAGAAGCCATTTTGGCATGTAATCAGTATATAAATCAATCATCATCATCATCATCATCTGGGTGGCAAGATAATTAGCAATAAGGGCTGCCAATAAAGATTAAAGCTGTTTTTCTCCATTTTTAAATGATGTATGTATGTTTACAAATGAATAAATACTCAGGAACCATGACTGAATGTTCACAATCAGCTGCATTTTTTGTGATTGTCAGATATTATATTGTTACACTATTGAATGTAGTGACTATTAGTAGAGCTGTTCATATTCTCTGAAAATATTCCAGATGTGTAAAGGATGGCAAAAAACCCTTGTGCGATTTTTGAATGTTGTGCTTCCCAAAGGTGTCCTAGAGACCTTTGGTTCTGATCTGAAGCATCACAATGCGATAACACTTACCCCTCAGATAGCCTCATGGTGCTTATTCTGAAAGCAGGACCCCACCCCCAATAATATGTCTGATTTTTCGCCATCAAGGGAGGTGTAGTTTGTGATACCCAAATTCTTTGTTGCATAAACTGATGGTGAGAAACTGTGGCTGCCGTGCCTTTGCATATCTCTGTGCAGGCTCCAAACAATGTGATGGTTTTTCTTTCTGTTGCAAGTAGTCCAATTTCTATTTGTTATCCTATGAGTTGAGCTCTCCCAGCCCTAGGCACCACCATGTTAATAACTCTATAAAAAGAATCAACCACCTCCCGGAGTTGACGCTGTAGAAAACCTAAACCTACTGGCTTTAAATTAGACATCGTTCTTTACTAAGGAAGCCTAATAACAAGTGTTCAGCCGCCAGCTCTCAGAGGATTCAGATTTTGTCTATTAGTTTTGATTATGCCATTTGGTGAAATGTTCAGAGCGCGCACGTGAACCCAATTCAGCTTTGTTTTCCCGAGCTGTGATAACTGCCTTGCAAACCCTATTGCAAAGGTTAACCTGTGCACTGCATAAGGATAACAGATGGAGATTTTGGTGTTCTGCCACTGCATGTATACACACACACCAGCTCATTCCAAAGGGGAAAGGATCTTGTATTTCTGTATTTAAACCTTTGATCTTCTTTCACATCTGAGGGGAAGAGTAGGCCTTTTCACTGGAGACACATGGCTCTGCATCTGTAAAAACACAGCTGTCTATAGCAAAACAACAAACCTGGCTCTTAAAAGAAAAAAGACAATGGCTTTGCTGTGTCGGTTTAGCTACCCATGTTAAAATCCTTTATAAATATTGTTTTAGATGGATACTTCTAGAATCTCTGTGGATTTACACCAGCGTTTGCTGAAGTCTTTCCCCCCATCATATTCTCCACTCCCACAACACGTTTTGAAGTTGATGGAAATGACTGACATTCTAAGCACCTGATATCTAGGTGGTTTTAAAGAAGTTGTTAGTTAATAGGGCAAAGCTTGCTTAAATGAATGCATGCAAAGTATGATGAAAAAGCATGGAGCCCAACCCATTATTGTTTTCATTCTTTCTTTCTATATTCAGGTTTCCCCCCATAATTTACTTGTGATTACCTTATGCCTATAGACAAGCGCATTCTTGTCCCTTTCCTTCAGAGACATCTCCTTTTTACTTCATTGTTACCCTGTTTATTTCAGGTTTGGGTTCATCATTTGTTCTTTGGCATCATTACCCCTTTGTAGATGATTATCATTTCGTGTACGGCTTCAGAGCATGTTTGAATGGGCCCATAACTCAGCCGCAGAACACATGCTTTTCATGAAGATGTTCCCAGCATCAGTTTCTGGCATCTCCAGTTAAAAGGATCTCAAGCAGTGGGGCTGCCTGAGAGTCACAATTAATCAGAGTAGATGAATGGACCAGTGGGCCCACTCTGTAAAAAGCAGCTTCCTATATCTTTATGATGACGTTTGCCTTCTCTCTTTCCCCTTCCAAACAGCCTGTGCATTTGTACCGGTTCACTGCACCATTAACGTCATATCTGAGTGATGCTGCCAACGTCACCTTCCTCAAAACCCTCAGACGTTCCTCAGATATCTTGCATTTCATCACCTTCGCTCATACCTTCTATTTTCTGCCATTCTTACTCTGCCATCGTGTGAAGGGGTCGTGCAGTTCTGCGGTGCATTGTGCGATCTAGTTGATCCAGAAGAAACGGATCAAAACAGGCTGAGATACGAGGTTGCAAAGAGTGCCAGCATTATCCACTGTTTCTTAGGCACAGAAAGCTACCCTTGTCGTTCAAAAAGTCATTATTTTCTCTTTCCCTTTATGGCCTTTATGCTAAACCTTGTGATAAGCATAACACAATCTCTTTAAAGGTGATACGATGACTCTTAATTATTTTGATCCTGGTTTTACTTAGGTGTATAGTTTTAATTTGTATTTTCCATTTGTACTGTTGTTTTTTAATATATTGGATTCCACCCTAAGAGGACATAATCTTGAAAGGGGTACAGATATATAAAATAAAGAAATAACTCCAGACAATGGGAACATGGCAGAGGGTAGGCTTTCCCCTGTGATTAACATCAGAAGGACCAGAATTCTTACGTATGGTTTTAGAAAAAATGGACAACTACGTCCTACTCAAATCCCATACGAGGTAAGTTATTCTGCAGCCATATTCCTGAATATTCTGTAGGGTTCTTGGTGACCTACTCCCATTGCTATTCCTCCAATTATAAATCTTTAATATGAAGGAATTATTCCTTCACCTGATAGAGGTGCTGCGAATATACATGTTGCATTGAAATCTGCAGATGGGGAAGTGGGGAAGCATTCTTGTATTGAATAAAGCCAGCCAACATTTTATAATGTGCACAAACCACAGGGTGGGGAATGAAAATGGAGACAGCAGAAGGCTGCTCATTGTAATTTTCTGTGCCATAGATATTTTCCCCCCATTTTCTTCAGAGGGGAAACAAATTGGAAAGGGATCTGTTAGTGTGCGAACGCCTCCCCTGGCATGTACTGCCTCCTAGTTTTCCTCAGTAATAATGACAGCTTCATTAGCAAGCTGACAAGAAGAATGAGAAGATTTTAATAATGATGATGATGATGATAATAAATAATAATGGCAACAGTAGGACAACAGCCCTGCCTCTGCATCAAGCAGAAAGTTTCTCCTTTGAAGTGGCTGTTTTCTCTCCTCGCCCCTCCAGGACGGAAGGGGAAAAAACAACAACTGGAGAAAGATCTAACGCAACTGAGGAATGCTGAGGTGATGTCTTTCCTGAGCTCCCTTCCCCCTTTGCAAGGCTGAGATGAGAAATCTTAAGGGGCTTTTGTGGCAGGCGGGAGATTGCAGCCAAATGGCAGTCTCTCTTCCTGGCCAGTGGGTGGTGGTATTGACACGGAAACAAGCAAGGAGAGAACTCCAAATTAGCTGGGGTGAATTTGGGGTAGGGAGAGAGAAAACTCGGAAGGAGAGACCCAGAAAGAACAAAGCGCCATTGCATTTTGTTCGGGGAACAGTGGGTGTCAGCCTCTGTTTATAATACTGTGCAAATATCGGCAGAACAGTTGTAAAGTCTGATTGGGCTGGGTGTTGGGGTGGTTTTTTGGGTCCAGGTAAAATGAATGACGCTTCGATATGGTGTCAGCCTACATTTCCATTCAAGGACAAAGAAATTATATTCACATTATTATTACTTTTCCCTTGTCCTTAATGTTTTTTTGAGGGTGTGCAGACTCGAGAAAGGATCTTCTTTATTAATTCGAAGCAAGCCTCTCTCTTTTTTCTCATAGGAAACGCAGGCAGTTTTCAAGTGCTAGTTGAAATTAGTATGTGAGGTGTTTTATTTGTTGTGTGCTTCTGTGTCTTAAAAGAAGGCTGCAGTTTTAAATCGTTTCACAGAGTAACACGCTTTCCTCACATTACCTGGCTGTGCCCTTAATAAGAGAGTGTTATGATCCATTTATCTATAACAGTTGATGTAGCCTCAGGCGCGATATGGCCATAGTTAAGCACTGCACTGAAGTCTTTTACGTTGCAATAAGAGAGCTTAGCTCTCTCACTTAAATCAATGAGACTTAAAAGTGCTTAACTTTAGGTGGATTGTGCCCTGTTGTTGTACCTGAGATTTTTAGTTTTTAAACTTAAAAACACAAGCTTGCGCCAGTTTACTCAATTCCCACTGTGCTCAACTTAATGTGCATAGGATTGTAGCTTTCCTTTCTCTCATCCCCCAGAAAACATATATCACTCTTTCTTCATTTTTGAAATAATCCCACTGGTGTTTTTTTGCCTTCCTTCCCCCCCCCAAAAAAAACCTCCTCATTGAGATGCACAAGCATGTTAAAAAGCAAGAAAGGTCTTCAGTTTCACTGCATATGCTAAAAGCACAGCTTGACTTTTCCCCAGTGTTTGTTAGTCACATCCTGTCGTCCACTGTTTTGTTGTTTGGTGCTAAGGAATGTCAATTTATTTGAAGGGAAGTTGTGCTAGCTTTTCCACTTTTTTATAACAAAACATCACAAATAATATAACGCACCTTTTAAAAAGCTACCTGGTCAGCCAATAACCCCTTATAACAAACAGTTATAGTTACCGCATGATAATGGAACTATAAACCCCTTTAAAGATGTAGCACTGAGAGCTTTACTACATTTCATTTAGTAACTTTTATATAAGCAGCATTTTCCCCCCTCCTGCTCCACCCCACCCTCCACCCCTGCTCCTATTTTGGAGAGGAAAAATAAGGGAGAGACAGGTAATAAGTAAATCACTTATTTATTTAAAAACCTGAGCTGAAGTGAATGCCAAAAGATAGTTGAGTGTAAATGTACTTCTTTTCAGCAATGGGAAATGGGAGGTGATTTCATTATTTTCAGAGTGGGGTTTGTTTGCTTTTTGAGAGAGAGAGAAACAGACTTCCGAAGAGCAACATGAGAAATAAATTATTTCGGAAACCGCGCTGGCTGTCCTAGAATTTACCAAAAATAATTTTATTTTTTTTAATGAAAGAATGGGAGAACAAACTTACGAGGTTGTTATGGCAACTGAACTACTTAGACTGGAATGTGTGTATCTTGAACATAAGATTGTAAGAAACCAGTAAAACAGTCACTGTACTGTAGTGCGTGTGAATGAATTGAAAAGTCGTACCCTGCATTTTATGGACTTTCGTTTATGGTTTGTATAGCAAACCCTATTTTTTGCTTCTCAATATTTTCTTTTTCTTCTTTTTTAAATAATCAAACAACCTGCACAGAACTGGTGTTCTGTGTCATCCTCCACCCCCAACACACACACATACACACTTTTTGAATTTTAGCATTGTAGTTTTCCATCCTTCTTTACGGTACTGTGTTTTTGATGCAGAATCTTTGAAAACATAATACTATGTAGTCGCTTAACTTACTCTCGTAATCACTCTCCCCCCTCATTGAAACATCAAAATGGATCAGAAAGCAGATAGATAGATAGATAGATAGATAGATAGATAGATAGATAGATAGATGATAGATGGATAGATGGATAGATGGATGAAAGATTAGCTCTTATTTTCACTTATCAAATGCAGGAAATGTAATTATGTAATGGAGCCACCTTAGACTTTAAACTTTTAACGGCACTTCCACACAGCGTCATTAATTAAGACAGGGGTACCAGAATGCCACCACACATAAACCTTCTTGGAAATATGGAAGTAAATTGCATTGAAATTTAATGGAACAAGTATTTCCATAGACGTGTCTGGGACTGATATGCAACTCCCCCCCCCCCCCCGAAATGGTGTGGCTGTTTAGCACAAATGCTAGTAGATCTGCAAAACTGCAGGGTTCTCTAGCAACAAATAACACACTGCCGCCGCTTCCTAGATATACGGCAAGTACAAGCAGTGATGCAATTTCAGCACATACTAAAAATCTACTTGTTCACTAAGCCTTTGCTGAATGTTCATGCCAGCTAATTCTTAAAAAAAATTGTTCAATTTTCTACTGATTGCTAATTCAACTGGATTTATTTTTTACTGTTGTTAACATACTTTATTGTAAACCACTTTGAGATATTTTCATAACAGGCAGTGTGTGTGTATTTTATAAGTATTTAATAATCCAGAAGAAGTTGATTTGCAAAATGTAACTTTCCACATGCAATTCTAGTTCTCTCATGCTTTTGTTATTATTGTTCTGAGTCGGTGCATGCGTTTGTGCAAACGTGTATAATCTTAAATTTTTATATCACTGATTAAATGACATTACTTTAAATTAAAGATTGGTGAGATCATGTTTAGATGCTGTGGCAATGATCCCATGCTTTTTTCTCAATAAATGACTGAAAGGGAGTTGTAATCCTGAATAAACACTTGACCCTCAGATCACATACTTTTAACAAAAATTAAATGAATTGCCCTACCTCCCTACATAGCTTTAAAAGAGAAAACAACTTTGACTTTCCTCAGGAAATGTAACTTTCTTTATATACTAGAAGAGTATAAAGATTTTTTGAAAAATATAGTTTATTTTAATCCAAAGAATGAATATTTTTGATTTTAAAAATTGATATCAATAACAATTATTTTAACACAGTGCAGCTTATTTATGCAAGGTTTTGAGACTTTTCTTGCTTTCCTACATGAAATTACTTGACGCTGTTTAATTGGACATGAGGGTGTAATGCAGGAATTTCCGTTACGTGATGGATTAATTGTGTTCCTAATACTTAAAAGGCTGTGATCCAAACATTTTCCCATTCTGTTGCAAAATTAACTGCAATAAATCTGTCAGACCCAATTTATTCATTTAAAGCATTCCACACTGATTAAATCTGCACATTTGTGTGCAACACACACACAGAGAGACACACAAAGTGCAAGTATCTGGCTAGGGGGTGGTGGAAGATGTACGTAGGCAGAGCCAAAAGATTTACATTTTTGTGTGTGTTGTTGCTTTTTGTGAAATAAAAGTTTAAAAGATAAGCAAAATATTGACCAAATAACATATGTATTCCATGGGTCAGAGACCTGGATGACTAATTGTGCCTAGCACCCCATGCAGGTAAAAAATAAAAGCTTGTGTCTTTTAATATTGAAGAACACTCAAGCGCAATTCTTTTCTGTTTCTACCCTTATCATATTTTACTTCTGGAGGGTCTTTCCACTAGTTTGTTGATGTTTTCAAGGTCTCTAAACAAAGTCATATGTGTTAACAGTCTTATTAACAATGTTAAAATGGAATTAACAGCTTGTGGGTACCTCAGGAGTACAATAGCGTGTCAGCCTTCGCTGCCCCCTTATAAATTGTGTCCCGCTGTTTTTCTTTTGTTTCATGTCCGATCAGCAAACCAAACTTCTGTTGAGGCAGCCAGCAATTCAAGTGTTTTCTGCTCCATGTGAGGGGTGGAGCTAATGTGGAATTTATCATTAGGCGAATCTAGACACAGAAGTTAGAAGAATGACCCACACATTATGAGGGAGGGCTTTCTCTTGCCCTCCTTGGCTCTCTGACCTCTGACTTGCCATTTTGTCAGTTTTAAAAGGCTTTTCCTATGTTGTAGTTTACTTTTGTAGTTCTTTCAATGCAGGGACAAAAGCTTTTGTTTATTTAAGATGTATTTTAGTTTAAATTTCTATTAATCTTCGTGATTTATTTTTTTAAAAAAGTCTGCTCCCCTGAAATGATATTGAATTGTTGCGCTGGGTAAAGCGTATTGATTAAAATGTAGAATTTGTTTTGAAAGGGAAAAGAATTCCTCCCCCTCCACCCATTTTCTTCCCTACGTTTAACAAGTTGTTAAATGGCATAATCTTCCCACAGATTTCAATGGGGAAGAACATGCTAGTGGATTGTGCCCACATCGTGCTCTGTTAGAGCATTCAGTCATGTGGAGGAAATCTACGTTGCTTTTCAAAAATCCTTTTTCTCAAATTTATTGTTGATCCCCTAGAGAAACAGCACCTGTCAACACAACACAGTCTTATTCCATCTACTTTAGCAGTAACCAGGATTGATAATCATATTTTTAAAATATTAAATTTGTAAAGCTTTATAAATTAAGATGAAGGTCCTTGTGTTGATTTTTTTGTAAAACAATTCAACATTACTTTGCGTGATTCCCTATAAAGGGAGCGGTAGGTAGGCTTATAAAGTTAACACATACTGATAATTTTGACTCTCGCAGCAGTTTTCATTCAATAATCTCGAAAGAAATTTGCTATCATCAATAAAGCTATGCGGCATATAGAAAAATTGTATTTTCCATCCGTAAAACTGAAGAAGCTCTAAACAGAGGAAGCTCTAAAACGCAAAAGAAATGTTAATAAGGCTTTTACTCAGATGACAGAGTCTGCCATTGGGAGAGACACAAATGAAATGTTGCATCGCTACCTTTGTGGATTCTGCCTTCTTGCCAGTCTCTCCATTGCAATAAATTCTGGAATATGACAGAAACATTATGAAAGTAACACCTTTGTCATCTCAAGGGTATTGTTAGGTTTTATGTATGCTGAAGCAGTGAAGGAAATAAAACATTAATGAACATGCTAAAATTGCTTGTCTGAACATTGCACTTACCTCACTATTTGACACAGGAGCACCATATTGCATGGATCTTTCTGGCATATGAACCGACATTTGTCTCCTGGTTTGTTTGTTTTTAATTGATGTGTAAGGCTCTCTCCTTACTCTCCCTTTTTTAAAGGTTAAGGCTGGGTTTCTCTGTGCAGTGTCGCACTGCTGTCATGAAGCTGCCTCCCTAGAGAGGACTGTCTAGCCTCATCATCACTTTATATTTTTGAAAGTCTTCTTAAAACTCAATTGTTTCAACAGGCGTCTTGATTTGTGGCTGCTTCTGTTTTGAAATACATAATTTCAAGGCTGCAATCCTATGCCCCATGGGCACCAGTGAGTTAAGCCCGCACTGTGATACGAAAGCACAATTCTTTACCTTGTTAGATGCTTTGCGTACCTTCTGAGCAGAAGAGTGAACTAGGACTTTAAAAAAATAAAATAGGCTAATTTTTTAAAAAATAAAGAAAATGATTTCCCCCGTAATATATAATATGCGTATTGGTGTTTTGTAAAATGCAGTGGGTTGAATTGAAAGGAAGTTCAATTTAGTCTGGGACTTAACTTACTAATGTTGACTAAGTTGTCCCACTGATTTATTTGGGTTAGATCCAGACTTGGTCATGTTTAAATTTTAGTTGGGTCGCCTCTAAGCATGACTGAGTCTGGATCCAAAATTATATTTAGCAATATGTAACAGTGGGACAGCTTTTGAATGCCAGTGTACAGAGGCAAGATGCATGTTAACATAAACTTTTAAGGTTATTGCTCTGATGTGTTCTTGAAAATGCACAAGCTGCCAGCTAAGATACAACGATATCTGCAGTCAAGACTCCTCCTGCAAAAATGAGGGCTTTGACTGATCTCTGTTTGTACACATGCTTGTGTGTAATACCAATAGCACACATTGTGAAATCTGGAAATCATATATGGCCATTTTCCATTGCGAAAATATTTCTGTAGCTGTAGATCGGTATGTTCCTGGGCTCATTACAGGGATACACACATTTATGCAGGGCTTGGTAACAAACTATTGTTCTAGCAACCAGCATGGCTTAGTTTTCTTGCTTCTGGCTTCACAGATGCAAAGTGCATCTCTTTTGAATTTGCCTAGGGATGAATATATGCTAGCAAGTAGCATGAGACTTTTCCTGACACAACTTTCAAAGAGGCACCATTTGCATGCTGTGTAGGTGGAGGTTTGTTTGTTTGTTTAATTGCCCTGTGGCAAAGCGTTCTGGAGGCATTCCTTGCTGGTCAGCAGAATTAAATTTCTGGTTGCCACTATCAGCTATTTTGATTTTGTGGCCCTTGTCATTTGCAGAAAGCCTGTTTGGTATGAATCTTCATGGCAAAAAAACATTGAAGTGGGTGATGTGAGAGGCCATTAATTTCAGTGGGTCTCCTATTACTTAATTGGATATCATCCGTTGCTTGCTTGAAGTGAAATTACAGGGAAGCAGGCAGAGGGCCTTCTCGGAGGTGGCACCCTCCCTGTGAAACGCCCTCCCATCAGATGTCAAGGAGATAAAGAGCTACACAACTTTTACATGACATCTGAAGGCAGCCCTGTATCGGGAAGTTTTTAATGTTTGACATTTTATTATTATTTATATTTTGCTGGAAGCCACCCAGAATGGCTGGGGAAACCCAGCCAGATGGGCAGGGTACAACAACTTCTTCTTCTTCTTCTTCTTCTTCTTCTTCTTCTTCTTCTTCTTCTTCTTCACAATTTACCATATTTTTTGCACCATAACACTCACTTTTTTTCTCCTAAAAAGTAAGGGGAAATGTCTGTGCGTGTTATGGAGGGAATGCCTACGGGTGGCATGCCTACGGATTTTCCTCCTCTAAAAACTATGTGCGTGTTATGGTCGGGTGCGTGTTATAGAGCGAAAAATACGGTAATTTTGAATTTATCCAGGCATGGCCACTTGAAATCTGGTGGCTGTAAATCTTGTATCTCTTTTGATCCTCCCCTTCAGCCAGAAATACCATACACCAAATCTAGAATTATCAGTTTAACTTCAGTGGATGAAAGACAACTCACAAATCTTGAGTTATTTACATGGGTTTGGGTTGGCATTTTGGAAGAGCAGAGCTGCTGTGTCTTTAACAGCTGTTTGGCAGACAAAGATTCAATAGATTCAGCCTTAAATTGTATTGGAAATGTAATTATGGGGAAAGAGCCACCTGTTGATATCCTATCTGTCTGCCATCTTCAAACGCAATCAGAAAACAGTGTACTATGCCTAACAAAATGTGTTGGCACCCTTGATTATTGCCCTAAGCAATATATTGGATGGTGGTTGTGGTTGGGATGTTGCTAATGGCAAGAGGGCTTTCCCCCCCCCCCTTCCATGCACAGAATCATAGAATTGTAGAGTTGGAGGAGACTTCTCTAACCCCCTGCATTGCAAGAATGGCAGCTAAGGAATCTCTGGCATGTGGTCACCCAACATCTATTTAAAAACTTCCAATGAAGAAAAGTCCACCATCTCTCGACGAAACACAGTTCCAAACAGAAGAGGTTTCATAAAGGTTTGGTTGCCACTCCTAGATGGACAGTTGTGAGATGTGGCAAGACACCTCCCCAGTTTAGTCCTTGGCACTTGCTAAACTAGTATTCATCTCCTGATGCAGAGGTCACTTAGCAATAAACAGCTCACCCTGGCGCTGATTCACTTCCAAGACCACATTCAGAAGATACAGACTTGTGAACAAACAAGACTAAAGCTGTAATCCTATGAACACTTACCTGGGAGTAAATCCACTGAACACAGTGAGACTTGCTTCAGAGTAAGTATGTGCAGGGTTGTATTGTAAATTCCGTTTTGAGAGCTTGCTTTGTTTTCTTTCGTTTTAATGTGCTCATTGGCCATTAGGAGCACTTATTCAGCAGTAGCTGAAAAGGCATAGAGGTTTGAAAAGCCTTTCTTTGCGCCATTTCAGTACCATTTAGTTCAGCATATCTTTACAATTTCCTTTTAGGCCACGTAGAGAATGGTTTTTCTTTCTCAAAAGATTGTGTCTGATAAATGTAATAAATAGTTGTAATAGTAATTAATGAAGGGACGCGGGTGGCGCTGTGGGTAAAACCTCAGCGCCTAGGACTTGCCGATCATCAGGTCGGTGGTTCGAATCCCCGCGGCGGGGTGCGCTCCCGTTGCTCGGTCCAAGCGCCTGCCAACCTAGCAGTTCGAAAGCACCCCCGGGTACAAGTAGATGAATAGGGACCGCTTACTAGCGGGAAGGTAAATGGCGTTTCCGTGTGCTGCGCTGGCTCGCCAGATGCAGCTTGTCACGCTGGCCACGTGACCCGGAAGTGTCTGCGGACAGCGCTGGCTCCCGGCCTCTTAAGCAAGATGGGTGCGCAACCCCAGAGTCGGACACGACTGGCCCGTACGGGCAGGGGTACCTTTACCTTTAATAGTAATTAAAGTTAAAGGGACCCCTGACCATTAGGTCCAGTTGTGACTGACTCTGGGGTTGCGGCGCTCATCTCGCTTTATTGGGCGAGGGAGCCGGCATACAGCTTCCGGGTCATGTGGCCAGCATGACTAAGCCGCTTCTGGCAAACCAGAGCAGCGCATGGAAACGCCATTTACCTTCCCACCAGAGTGGTACCTATTTATCTACTTGCACTTTGACGTGCTTTCGAACTGCTAGGTTGGCAGGAGCAGGGACCGAGCAACGGGAGCTCACCCCGTCGCGGGGATTCGAACCACCGACCTTCTGATCGACAAGCCCTAGGCTCTGTGGTTTAACCCACAGCGCCACCCGCGTCCCTAATAGTAATTAGGAATTGGTTAAATAGCTGCAAGCAGAGAGTAGGAATAAACAGACACTTTTCCAAATAGAGGGATGTAGAAAGTGGGGTCTCCTAAGGATCGGTATTGGGCCCTGTGCTTTTTAACATATTTATACACGATCTAGATTTGGATGAGCAGGGAGAGGTCCAAATTTGCTGATGATACAGGCCGTTTTAGGTGCATCTGATATGTGTGTGACTGTGCCAAACCTAGAAGTAACCCAAAAAAGCCCCAGGGCGGGACAGCCTTACATGGGCTTCGCCGACGTGCACAGGTGTCCAGAGCATTGTCCCTGTGCAAATTGGTAGCTACCTGTGTTAAATTGTTCAAGTTTACTAAAAAAAAATAGATTTCAAAGAAGCTCCAAAAGGACCTCTCCAAACTGAGAGAATGGATGGTTTAAAATGGCAGATGCAATATGATGTAAGCAAGTGTAAAATGATATTGCAGAGTTGGAAAATGTTCAGAGATTGGCAACAAAGATCATCAGGGGGTTGGAGCAGATTTTATGAAGAACATTCGTAGGGTTTGGGACTTTGGGGTTTAGAGAAAAGAGGTAACTTGATACAAGCTTATAAAATAACTCTGTGGCATGGATAGCTAAAAGTTTATCTCCCTCTCTTATTGCACCAGAACTTCTGGAGATCAAATGAAGCTGAATGATTGAAAGATCCAGCACAGATAAAAGAAAATACTTCATATAGCTTATTTTTATTTTTAAGAATTTTTATTAAAGATTTCTTAGTTTACAAAAATATGTGCATTGTCTCCTTTTGCAAGTTGTGTTTTCTACAGATCAGTTACATTTGTTGTGAGACATTAATGTTGCATGCAGTATTAGGTTGGGGGGAAAGCGGGGGAGGGTGGGTGAGGTGGCAACGCTTCAATTTTTCTACTGAGTGGAGTTTTGTGTCAGTGTCACTTGTGTGGGTTCTCTTTTTATTCGCTTGTTATATTTCCTTGGTGGTGAGAGAGGTTGGGGGTGGCCTAGGATGTGGTTGGTTGTCTTTGGTTGGCTGTAGTGAGATTTGTTTATGTGTGTCAGAGGGTGGATTTTGGGGTCAGGTTAGCCATATTGATTCATATGCTGTCGGTGGATTCTTGTTGTTGTCTTATTGGACTATGTATGTGATAAAGGGGAACCATACTGGGGTGAAGGCGTTGTCTTCTATTTGTCCCCCTGTCAGTTTCAGTTATTGGTTAGTTTTTTCTGGTAAGGCTGTTTCCCATACTGTTTGATACCATTGGTTCATGTTTACTCCTGACAGGTCTCTCCAGTGTCTGGCTATGATGTTTCTGGCTGCTGAGTGAGCATTATTATCTTGGAAGATGTTCAGTAGGGCCAGTTCTGGGATGACCTCTAATACCTGCTTAGTTTTTGTTGTTGTTGTTGTTGCATATTTTTTTATGACTGATTCCAGAAGAGTTGGATTTTGGGACATTTCCACCACATGTGGAGGTATGTGCCTCTGGAGGTGCAGCCTCTCCAGTATTTTGGTGAGACTCCTGGACGTATCATCGCTAGTTTCTGTGGTGTTAGGTACCACCTGTAAGTGAGTTTCAGAGTGATTTCTTTTCTTTTAGTTGAGATGGATTTAAAGGGAGGCTTAGACCACATTATAGTCCATTGCGTGGGGTTACTTTCATAGCCTATGTCTTCCTCCCATTGTTTTTTGATTATGCCAAGGGGGTTTGTGGGATTTTGTAGCAGTACTTTGTATACAGTGGTACCTCGGGTTAAGTACTTAATTCGTTCCGGAGGTCCGTACTTAACCTGAAACTGTTCTTAACCTGAAGCACCACTTTAGCTAATGGGGCCTCCTGCTGCTGCCGCGCCGCCAGAGCACAATTTCTGTTCTCATCCTGAAGCAAAGTTCTTAACCTGAAGCACTATTTCTGGGTTAGCGGAGTCTGTAACCTGAAGCGTATGTAACCTGAAGCATATGTAACCTGAGGTACCACTGTATTGTGGATACCATCCCCTTGCCTTGTCCCTTTCTTGTTAGGAGGAGGTTTTCGGAGGTTGTCCAGAGCTTAGTTGCTGCTGATTTTACTACTGGATTGTTTAAGAAGGCATGTAATTGGTGGTGTGTTATCCAGGGCATTTGACTGTCCACTAGTTTGTCTTGTATTTCTTGTGTTGATTTGGGTTTGTTATTTTTGTAGAAGTCTGCTAGGCAATATAAGACGTTGGCTTGCCAGGTTTCTATCTGGAAGTTTTGTGCTGCATGATGGAATAGTGGGCAGTGAGCTGGGGGGATTAGTGAGGGTGGGGTTGGGGACAGTTTGCCTGCTTCTTTCTTCCATGCTTTAAACACGGTAATTGCTGCAAGCCACAGGAGAAGAGAGTGCTCTTGGGCTCAGGTCTTCCTTGTGGGTTTCCCACAAGCATCTAGTTGTCCACCATAGAATCGGATGCTTGGATTACCTGGGCTGTTACTATGTTCCTACTACTTTAGTAGCTGGCCACAGATTGTAATGATACTAAATGCATGCGCCTTGGATTTTGATCCTAAGTCCACTTGATTGGGAGTAAGCCTCATTGAATACAGTGGGACCTGCTGCTGAAGAAACATACAGTTCACTGGATTGTGGCTTCTCCAGCGAGGACTGGGAAAGACCCACTGCAAATCAGTGTAGCAGTATGGAGGTAGGTGGACCAAGGGACTGACTTAATATAAGGCATCATCTTGTATGGTTTTCATTGCTGCGGCTGCGGCTGCTGCTGCCTCCTTCTGTTCAAGGTAAATAGGGTCTTGGTTGTTCCAGTGTACCATGCTTAGGTTGTACAGACATCAAAGTTTGACTGATAGCTGAAATGCAATGGCCAGGTTGCTGGTAGGAGTAAGGCAGTTGCTTCATATACATGCAACTAAGATCAATTACATTGGTTACTAGTTCACATCTGGGATAAGT
Organism: Podarcis filfolensis; assembly: GCF_964270895.1. Taxonomy (NCBI): domain Eukaryota; kingdom Metazoa; phylum Chordata; class Lepidosauria; order Squamata; family Lacertidae; genus Podarcis; species Podarcis filfolensis. The sequence continues at coordinate 21,788,853 of NC_139607.1, forward strand.
TAAAGGTACTGGTAATAACCTTTAAAGCTGTAAATGACTTATGACCCAAATGCCATAGGGACTGTCTTCACCCAAGCCTTAAGTTCCGTCTCAGAGGTCCTGTTCTCTAGCTAATATTTTATTTTGCCCTACTATGAGAAGTTCATAAATTCATTTCTTCCCATTTTCATACGGCGTTTTTATTCCAGGTGTTTGATGACTAAATCTGCTGTTTTTATTTGTTTTTAAATTGACTGTAATTCTGCTGTATGTTTTTTTAAGTTATTATATGATTTTATATTTCATTATATTTTAAAGAAACATAATTCATTTCACAAGCGGACCAAAAACAGTTTGAATTAATAAATCCATGTAGGATGCTGTATGCATGATCTTCCCCACATTATGCGCCCCATAGACATAGATTCAGACTCAGAGTTGGAAGGGATCCTGAGGATCATCTAGTCCAACCCCCTGCAATACAGAAATATCGAACCTGCAACCTTGGCATTATCAGCGCCGCACTCTAACCAACTGAGCTATCCACCTTACTAGCAAGTTCACAACGATTGAACCCAAAACATAAGCACTTGAAGGGCAAGGTGGGTGCATGTGTGTTGGAAAGCAAAACTAAATTAAAATATGAAAGTTAACTGCTGTAAGGTAACTTGGGAAAAGATACCGTATTTTTCCCTCTATAACACGCAGATTTTTTCTCCTAAAAAGGAAGGGGAAATGTGTGTGCGTGTTATCGAGCGAATGTGTGGTCCCTGGAGCCGAAAAATCAGGCAAAAATCAAATCGCGCTTCACGGAGAAGGGAAATCTGAAAAGAGGAAGTGGCTGCTTTCCTGCATTCTGCCTCAGGGTCTTACTGCCCACCCTCCTCTGTTTCCTTGCTGTGTTTGCTGAAACGGAACAAAGAGCAGGGAAAGCCCCTCCCCTCCAGGCAAGCAGAGAGGAAAGCAGACTGTGTTCCTTCTATTTCCTCTCTGTGCTCCGGTGCTGCTGGGGGAGAGGGAGAGAGAGAGAGGGTGGGAGGGAGGGAGGGAGGGAGAGAGAGAGAGAGAGAGAGAGAGAAAGAAAGAAAGAAAGAAATGGCTGGGGTGGGGGGAAACGTTTGCCTTTCTTTTCTCCCTCCCGTTAAATCCCTCTCCTGCATTCTTAGCCAGCTGCTTCTCTGCACACCACCTCATGTCCCTTCTTTGTTTTTCCTTCGCTCTCCATTTAAAATGTGGTTACAAAGCATGGATCCTCAGGATCTTTGCATTGGGTCACCCCAAATTCACCATCAGATCACATAGCATGTCCATGGCTACAGCCTGCACCAAAAAAACCACGCACCCACTGTTGCCTGGGGCTGCAATGGTGCCAAAACGTGGTTACAAAGCATGGATCCACAGGGATCCTCAGGATCTTTGCATTCGGTCACCCCAAATTCACCATCAGATCACATAGCATGTCCATGGCTACAGCCTGCACCAGAAAAATCACGCACCCACTGTTGCCTGGGGCTGCAATGGTGCAAAAACGTGGTTACAAAGCATGGATCCACAGGGATCCTCAGGATCTTTGCATTCGGTCACCCCAAATTCACCATCAGATCACATAGCATGTCCATGGCTACAGCCTGCACCAGAAAAATCACGCACCCACTGTTGCCTGGGGCTGCAATGGTGCAAAAACGTGGTTACAAAGCATGGATCCACAGGAATTCTCAGGATTTTTGCATTGGGTCACCCCAAATTCACCATCAGATCACATAGCATGTCCATGGCTACAGCCTGCACCAAAAAAATCACGCACCCACTGTTGCCTGGGGCTGCAATGGTGCAAAAATGTGGTTACAAAGCATGGATCCACAGGGATCCTCAGGATCTTTGCATTCGGTCACCCCAAATTCACCATCAGATCACATAGCATGTCCATGGCTACAGCCTGCACCAGAAAAATCACGCACCCACTGTTGCCTGGGGCTGCAATGGTGCAAAAACGTGGTTACAAAGCATGGATCCACAGGAATTCTCAGGATTTTTGCATTGGGTCACCCCAAATTCACCATCAGATCACATGTCTGTGGCCACAGCATGAAGCACAAAAATGATACATCCACTGTTTCATTCAGAATGTTTTTTCCCTTGTTTTCCTCCTCTAAAAACGATGTGCGTGTTATGGTCAGGTGCGTGTTATAGAGCGAAAAATACGGTACACAACTTTAAGTGATTCTGGGTCAAGAGAACTGAAAGCAACTTGGTAGCTGTGACAATTTTTGTTTAGATCATAACTTTATTCATATACCTTCTAGGAGAAGAAGCATTTCGGTAGGATTTCCCAGTTATTAGTCAAGCTGTTCTGCTATTCAAATGCCTTTTGTATGCAGTCTAAATTCTTCACCTGCTCTACCTAAGAGCCGTTTTTATTCAAAACAGCATGAAGCGAAATTTCAGGGTCATTAAGGTGGATTTCTGTCTGGAAAGAAGCAAAGTGTTCATCTTGCCTAATAGAGCAGGTAGTGTGGTGGCAGGAGAGGCCTGATTTTAATAAGCAGTATAAAGATAATTGTTCTTACTCCAGCTACTTATTCAGATATTTTAAATCATTCTAATGGTCTTGAACTAGATCCATCTGCTTTTTAAAATTATTTTTTTCTTGAGGTTTATAGTAAAGGTTAGAGTTTCAAAATAAATAAATAAATGCCAATCTAGGCTCCTCTTTTCCTCCAAGCAGATCTAGATGTTACAAGAGAGCTGGGTTCGGTACCGCTCTGATATCTCTCTTCCTAGTCCTGCCTGTGCCGTGATGTCACTGTTGTGCATTTTACCTCTCCCCTGGCAACAGCCAAGGATGTGATGAGCAAGAGGGGAAACACACAATGCAGTGACATCACATGTTATCCTATGCAAAACTAGGAAGGGAGGAAGAAGAAATAAAAATGAGTTGGCAGTAGCTCTCAATGTCTTTTGTAGTATCTACTTTCTTTCTCAATGCTGGGTGTAAAAAAAAAAAGAAAGAACTTAAAAAAAAATTCCAGAGTGAATTTATGGGAACCTGTCAATGAGAAGATGGGCTTTTCTCTTCCCATGTTACACAAAAATGGCTAAAGTATGTCTGATTGATTCATTTTTAGATAAAGCAGATGGGATTCTCAGATCATGCACTGTTAACCCTTTCTTTGGAATTTGTGCCACTGTGACCAGAGAGCCCAGATGGTGCTTAAATCTGTTGTTTTTTAACAGCCCTACTTTTTTGATTTTTATACCCAAACACATTGAGCAATTCTTAGTCATTAATTACTGATCTAGTTTTGCCTGTTGGTACAGTGACTTACCAGAATGCACCCCAAAGAGAGGAAGCTACGTGTGCTGGGGGGGGGGGAGGCTGGGAAAGTGAACCAGAGCCAGTAAAACGATGCTTCCCTCAACTGAGCTTTTTCAGTCCCATCTCAACGGTCCAGACCATACTGAACAACGTTGGTATTAGCTGTACCAGAAACTAAAGCATGCTGGTTATATTTAGTAAGGACCCTTTCCTTCACGCTTCCAAACTACTGAACAAAGGAGGAGATCAAATCCTTCTCCAAATGTATGCTTGTTCCTGGCACTGTAGGAAATTCTGCAAAACATTAAATAAATGGTTGTATTTGCTTGCATTCCTGGCTTCTTACCCCTGATTCCTCCATTTCTCTCCAGTGATGTGCAGCTAGTGGACTAGGGGCAATAGACTAGTCCTCCTAGTTCTTTTAGTTTCAATAGGTGTACTCAGAATTGGACACAGCCCCTAATCTTTATATTTCCCCCAGTCTTGAAATTTACTTCTTGAGGGAGGAACTTGCTTCTTCGGCGTGTATAAAGGTAAAAGGACCCCTGAACATTAGGTCCAGTCGTGACCGACTCTGGGGTTGCGGTGCTCATCTCGCTTTATTGGCTGAGGAAGCTGGCGTACAGCTTCCTGGTCATGTGGCCAGCATGACTAAGCCGCTTCTGGCGAACCAGAGCAGCGCACAGAAATGCCATTTACCTTCCCGCCAGAACGATACCTGTTTATCTACTTGCACTCTGACGTGCTTTCGAACTGCTAGGTTGGCAGGAGCAGGGGCTGAGCAACAGGAGCTCACCCCGTTGTGGGGATTCGAACCGCCAGCCTTCTGATAGGCAAGTCCTAGGCTCTGTGATTTAACCCACAGCGCCACCCACGTCCCCTTCTGTGTATATATTATCCTGTAAAGCAGCATGCATGTTGTAGGCCCTGTAGAAATAAATTTTATTAGAAATAATGTGCCATGGGCAGGGGTGGAGGAAGGGGGGTGCAGTAGGTGCAGGCCGCTCCGGGTGTCACCACTGAGGGAGGTGACAAAATGCCAGGTGGCCCTCACCACGGTTCCTGCAGCGTGTCCGAGCCACGTGTCTCTTCTGGGAGAGACACGGTGGCTTGAGCGTGCGCAGGCTTTGCGCTGCCCAAACGGTCCACCCACTGCCTCCCCCCCCAAATGTAGGGCGGCTGAGTGGGAGGAGGCAGACAGACTGCGGAGGCCCCACGGTGCGCCCGCCCCTGGGCGCACAGCCCCAGATGGCCGAGCGGCTTCCTTTGCCACTGGCCACAGGTCTTATCGTCTGTAGCATAAGGCTTCTGACACCATATGGTAATTTTAAATGCTCAAGGGTCATGTGCCTTTTTGACACCTGACACGTGTAAGTACAGTGGTACCTCGGGTTAAGTACTTAATTAGTTCCGGAGGTCTGTTCTTAACCTGAAGCACCACTTTAGCTAATGGGGCCTCCTGCTGCTGCTGCGCCGCCGGAGCCCGATTTCTGTTCTTATCCTGAAGCCGAGTTCTTAACCCGAGGTACTATTTCTGGGTTAGCGGAGTCTGTAACCTGAAGCGTATGTAACCTGAAGCGTATGCAACCAGAGGTACCACTGTATTAGTTAGATGATGATACCTAACGCTCCACTTAGCTGAATGTTGCGTTATTATTATGCGGTTATATTTAGGTATTTCTATGCCACTTTTCAGCATGTGGTGCTGTGTACAACATATGAAAACACATTAATGCACATTTCTAAAACCAATACCAGCTGCTGGGAGTTGCAAGTGAGGAGAATGCTGTTGTACTCCTTGGTCCTTCTTGTGGGATTCTGGGAGAACAGAATGCTGAACCAAATGGGCCTGATTCAGTAGGGCTTTTCATGTGTTCTTAATTAAACCATGAATACAAAGTAGGCTCGGCATAAGCTAAGATAGCAATGGTTATATCTAGTGCCGGCTTTGCACTAGTGTAACTGCTTTCCACTAGTGCAAAGTGAGGCGCAATCCCTTTTCCTCACCGGTTCCCCATACTAATTGTAGCCCTCATCACACTGTTCCAGATGCTTCTGCAACTGTTAGAAGAAGCTCCTGAGGGCATGGAAGGGACTGGCAAATATCAGGTGCCCTGGTAGCAGAAATACACCATTTTATAAAACCCATCCCTTTTAGGAAGTATGGGGAAAGAAAGGGGATAAGGTGTGCAAAATAACCCCTACTGCTTAAGAGGAACTTGAACACTTGTCTAGCTCTGAGGTGATTGTGTAGTTGCTTAAGAAATCATATAAAAAGCATAAACTGACAGAATGGGCTACATCAGACATAGGCAAACTCGGCCCTCCAGATGTTTTGGTACTACAACTCCCATCATCCCTAGCTAACAGGACCACTGGTCAGGAATGATGGGAATTGTTGTCTCAAAACATCTGGAGGGCCGAGTTTGCCTATGCCTGGGCTACATTGTTGGAAAATCAACTGATACTTACATTCCTTTTCATACAGTCCTAAAACTACTGCCATTCCACAACCTGCCAACTGTGGAATGGTTGTTATTAATGCCCTTTTATTTTATATCTGGTACTCTTTTTTAAAAAAAGCAGTCTGCAGTAGAAAATAGATGCAGTGCACAAGTCTATATAAATTAAACAAACTGAGGTTCTTCCTCCACTGCAAGTTATTACACAGTTAGTCAGAAATGGAAATCAGTTGCTTTCGCCTCTTGATAAATAATTCTGTTTGGGTAAAGCATCCGTTGGCATTTCCTAAGAAAAGCAGGTATTTAAATGAGTCAGTTCGATGCTGTCAAGACTTCTTACTTTGTTGTACAGACTAGAAGGCTGCAATTCCATTCTTTTTCTAGTGTGAAGTTGTTTAAAGGTGCACTGAAATCTCTGGAATAACATTTCTCTTGTACTGGTCTGTCACTGAAACAACAACAGCCCAAATAATCACAACAGCTGGCAGTGGCATGTAGTTTTACTTCTGATTTGTTTCATCTAAGGACTGATCTACACTATACAGGAGCCATGTGGAGGCTGCTGAAAGATGCTTTTGCGTAGCTCCGCAAGCAAGGGGCATATCGTGTAGTTCGGTGTTGCTATGGAGATCCTACAGAATATGGAGGATCCACCTGGTAAGCAGCGCTGTTATCGTCACTGCATGAAGAAGCCTTCCGTGCGGATGCCATTTGGGGTGTCTTCCAAACAGATTGTAAAGTAGTTATCAGCGACTACAGACCCTATTTTCCAGGGACAGTTCCGGATTTGCAGAAGCCGTCCCGGTTTCTGACTTCATCCTGGAACGTCCAGCTTTTCCTTAGAACATCCCTATTTTCATTGGAGAGATGTTGGAGGATATGCAGAGCTCACAATCAGGGAGTGGTCTCTTAAAAATACAGCCACTCTCTCAGGGTCTTTGTGGGCTTTTCCAGTGATGTTTCAGGTATACAAGATTTCACTTAAACATACAGTGCCTTGGAACGTAACCCCTGCATATATGGTGAGTTGCCTGTACCTCAAGGACTGCCTCTCCCCATATGAACCAACCCAGACCCTGCGCTCATCACCTGAGCATCTTTGTGTGCCTCCTTTGCAAGAGCTCTGGAGGGTTGCAACACAAAGGTGGGGCTTTTCTGCAGTGGCTCCCTGTTTGTGGAATGCTTTCCCCAGGGAGGCTCACTTGGCACCGTAAGGCACCAGGCAAAAATATTCCTCTTCTTCCAGGCCTTTGGCTAATTGTACAATCCATGGCCTTTCAAACTATGGAGGGGGTATTGTTTTTGTTTGTTTCTATGTTAGGTTTTAGGGATGCAGGTGGCGCTGTGGCTTAAACCACAGAGCCTAGGAATTGCCAATCAGAAGGTTGATGGTTCGAATCCCCACAACGGGGTGAGCTCCCGTTGTTCGGTCCCTGCTCCTGCCCACCTAGCAGTTCGAAAGCACGTCAGAGTGCAAGTAGATAAATAGGTACCGCTCCGGTGGGAAGGTAAACGGCGTTTCCGTGCGCTGCTCTGGTTTGCCAGAAGCGGCTTAGTCATGCTGGCCACGTGACCTGGAAGCTGTATGCCGGCTCCCTCGGCCAATAAAGCGAGATGAGTGCTGCAACCCCAGAGTCGGCCACGACTGGACCTAATGGTCAGGGGTCCCTTTACCTTTTTTATGTTAGGTTTGCTTGTGTTTTTATACTGTAAACCACCCTGTAATCCTTGGATGAAGGGCAGTATACAAATTTAATAAATGAATTAAAATAAATAAATTTAATTACTTTGGCACAGAAGACCCCATGCCCTTTTAAAAATGACAGAGGTTTCCTGGTATACATGTGCTATGTGGATTCTCTGTTCCAGCTTGATACTGCAGTGCAGTGCATGTCCCTTGGGTGGTTGAGCAGTGCAACCCAGAAAAAAAATGGGGGTGCTTTGCCCCTCCTTCAGTCGCTCACATCCATTACAGTGGTACCTTGGGTTACAAAGCTTTGGGTTACAAACGCTTCAAGTTACAGACTCCGCTGACCCAGAAGTAGTACCTCGGGTAAAGAACTTTGCTTCAGGATGAGAACAGAAATCGTGTGGTGGCAGCACGGCAGCGGCGGGAGGCCCCATTAGCTAAAGTGGTACCTCAGGTTAAGAACAGTTTCAGATTAAGAACTGACCTCCGGAACGAATTAAGTTCTTAACCCGAGGTACCACTGTATTACATTTTCTAGGGAAAGTCTGGTGAGAGTTTTAGACCACACTGGAGTTTATTCTAGTGGTCTTCTTTTTCTTCTTCCTTTCTTTTTTTAAAATGCAACCCACACCTTCTTCCCTGATGTTTCTCTCTTCAGGATGCTGTGATAATCTGTGAAAGAAAACAATTTTATCATGAGTTGGCTTTTAAGCCTTTCCATAATGAGTTTCCAAGTGTTTTTTGGCTATAGATATTAAAGCTTGTGTATTTGCAATTTCTTTGGCAAACTGCCTTTAGCAGAGAGGATATAGTGTTTTCTTGGTACTTTGCCCAAAGTAATTTTGCAAAAAGACTGTGACTGTATTTTAGTATCTGTCATTTGTTTGAGACTAGTCATTGTAATGGCATTTGATCACATTCACTTTATGGTAGTTTATCTTGTTTCCATGCTACACATCTACTCCAACATCAGAGCATAATTTTAATGGCTACTGTTTTACTTCTACATAAAACATTTTATGACCTTTTTTGTACAGTAGCCATCAGGTTTCAATCATTGTTGCTCCACAGAGAGGGGGGTGGAATTGGATGAAGAACTATCAAAAATCTTTTAACTACATAACTTTTTATTTCAGGTCAACTTCCCATAAAAGATATTAAACGTATTTTGTGGTTTATTCTACACATTAGCAATTTTAGAAGGTTACAGTGTTTTTGAAAAAGTTTATGAAACTGAGAACTTAATTCACATAAGATGTTTTACACTTTGCAGTACTTTTCCATTGTAAATGTGAATGTGCTGCTAGCACTTTGCATGCTACACTGACAGCTATTTTTATCACTTCTGTTCAGTAGCATAACATGCAATATACAGTAAAAAAAAAAAAAACTTCTTAAATGACAGGTTTGCTGGGCTGCTTTTATTTTTCATTAACAGAGTTGCTGGAGACCTAATCTTGTACCTGTTGGATAAATATATTAATTACCAACACCACATGGCATCAGTTCATGACAACTTTGTTCCTATGCTTGGACACCAAGAATTTTCCCCATATTTCCTCACCACCATCTGCTGAACTTTGTGACTCAACAGAATTTGAATCTTCTGCACCATGTTGCAAGGAGAGTTGGTGGTCCTCATCTGCGGTGCCAAGAAAGGGTATCAACAAAAGTATTTAATTTCTTTTTCAATCATCCCCAGCACTGACCAGAAGCAAGGAAGTGTTGGGTGTGTTTCAGCGCACAGCAGACCTGTCCAGTTCCCCATGTCAGTTGAATGTGCAGAATGACTGCTTCTGCTTGGGTTCTGTGACAGACATGCAGGACCTTCTTGGTTTCCGTTTTCAGGGACATTTGACACAGAACATTTGAAAACCACAACAAAACTTTTTGCCTTTAATATTCTTTTTCGCCTGATATTCTCTCAGTTTTAGTAGGAGTCTTATGTCATTCTTCTTTTCCAGGGGCTAAAAATCTGTGTGCCACAGCTCCAAATAATTATAATTTATATACACACAAACATATTTTGGTTTCTAAAGGATGCCTGAAGTTCTTATTTGAAAAGTTTAATTAAGGGGGAAACTTTGACATCTTGTTGAGAAGATTAGATTGCATCCCCCAAAGGTGAGAGAAAAGACATTTTAATTCTAATCTAATTCACACCAATTAAAAGATGCAAAAGAATGTTGTACCAGTCAATTGTTAATTATGCATCACTTTACCTTCCCTGTGACCAAAAAGAGAGAAAAGCAAATAATGTTCCATTTTTGTTAGTAGTGTGTACAAGTAATTACCCACAAATAATTTTTAGAGGGAAGAAAGCACAACTTCCCCTTTCTGAAAATACCCTTGGTAGAGGAATTGAGTTCAGGGGGTGCACACGGCCCATTCACTCCCTCCAATCTCCAGTCCTTTACTGCTGGAAGGATTATTTGTGGGAGGAATTGGGCACAGAGGTTACGTGTCACAGGGCATGCACCCAGTTTCATTCGACTGCTTTGGGCCCCAGACTAAAGAGAAGCAAGCAGTAGACCCCTTACTTCCCTTCCAGCCTATCCAACTCCTGGTCTTCATTAGTTGAAGGCTGGCACCTGCAAATTATTCTCTGAGGTCGGGGATCTTCCCTGACAACACATGGGTAATGCACATGCGTGGCCCTTAGTCCGGACGTTTGGCAACCCATGTCGAAAGTGGAGATTTTGGCGAATTTCCTTAAAAATAGCTCAGCTTTTCACTTTTTGAAATATGGCAACTCTAGGGTGGAAGGGGACCCTGTTTTCAACACCCTGTTATTTTTCTGCAAGGGTAGAGAGTCTTTCTGCCCTTCCCTCTCCAAAATGGAGGCTTCAGGGATGTCGGCGCATGTTGCCATTACTTACATAGTTTCAAAACTCTATAGCTTCAGTTATTACCCACGTAGTTTCAAAGGGAATAGTTTCTTGTCTCAGAAGGCCATTAAGCTATGTGGGCTTGACAGGTCTAATTTATGTGAGTTTGGTAATGTGACAGCAGTTACTGTGTGTATTTAAATTGATTTAGAGTGGGAGATCTTTATCAAGGAAGACATAGAAATGTAGTCAGCTGAGGTGTCAGAATCAGCCTTTGTCTCAAGGTGGGCTTGCCACCTTTCTAAACAAATGACTAGAAAAGCAGTCATTTCCTCATAGCTGAGAGAATCCTCTATAACCCTCTTCCCAAGCCCAAGTGTGTGTGACTTGATTTGCATATTAGATAATGAGTCTCTGCTCCCCTGGCATGACCGCAAGGAGGAGATGGGAACCTTAAACCACAGCTTAGAGTTACCGTATTTTTCGCTCTATAAGACGCACCAGACCACAAGGCGCACCTAGTTTTTGGAGGAGGAAAACAAGAAAAAAAATATTCTGAATCTCAGAAGCCAGAACAGCAAGAGGGATCGCTGCGCAGTGAAAGCAGCAATCCCTCTTGCTGTTCTGGCTTCTGGGATAGCTGTGCAGCCTGCATTCGCTCCATAAGGTGCACACACATTTCCCCTTACTTTTTAGGAGGGAAAAAGTGAGTCTTATAGAGCAAAAAATACAGTACATCTGCCTCTGGACCTGTGTTTAATTCTAGCTGTGGTTTGTTGACTCGATCATTTAAACAATGGTTTGACGTCAACATGCTGGAGGGGACATGGGGAGGTGTGTATGCAAACCTGACGCTACCTGGATCATTTTCATAATAGCTGGTTTAGGTTGGGCGCTATAAAAGCAGTCTGGCCTCAGGTATTTTGTTTTTCACTAGAACCCTACACCGTCTGCTACGTGCAAAAGATGTAGCATTAGAATTAAATAACCAGGTTGACTCTTGAGTGGAGTCTGAGCCTAGAAATTGGTTTTCAGTACAGTACCAGAACTGCACCAAACTCAGGTTTTGTTCTTGCTATTGTTAAGCAATTGTGAGTCAGACACTTCTTGCTGATCTGCTGCAAATCACCCAGAGATCTATCAATAGAGGCTGATCTACCTGCTGCCTATCCCTAGTTTAGCATCCCTAGTTTAGCACATCTGATCTGAACCAGCCCAATATGTATTTTAGCGTTCATAAATGGCTAGTTTCAGAAACATGTAAGTTGAAGGATGTTATTTTTGAGCTTAGAATGAGCACCTTCCAAAGGAAAAAAAGGGGGAGGAAAAAGATTATGAATAAGTTAATGCAGGCTGTATGAGAGACGAGCATAACAGAAAATTAATTAGAAAGACTGTGAACTAGATGACTGGTACATATTTTTTTTTATTTTGTAAGAATTAAGGATGTTAATGGTAAACAGTGAACAAGGGGTACCAGAAGGTGTAAAATAAACAAATGGTTTATGCTAAATCTAGGAAATGGGGGGGGGGGTATCTGTAGCTTATTTTATCAAGAATTCAGTGTTAATCTTATGTTGCACATCAATTAAGAATACAGATCAAGAAAAAGAGGCAGAGCATTATTCCTCAGCCATTGTCATTGTTTTCAATGAAAATGTGTGTTGAGCACATACTTTCTTGTTAAAAATCAATCAGCCCCCCCTCACCCCCAGTTTCTGGGCAGTGTTTTCTGCCTAACAACTTTGGAAAAGCCTTGTGCTACTGTGAGTGTATTCTGCAAGGTAACTAGAATTAAATACAAACACACACACACACACACACACACACACACACACACACACATTTATACACTGCCTTTCAGCATACGAAGTATTCCAAGTAACATAAAGATGCGTTTTCATACTGCTCTTTTTTTCCTTTTCCTTTTTAAAAGGTACTGATTTATCAAACATATGTACAAACTAACATAACCACACAAACAATAGCAGAACCATATATGGAGCATATTCAGTGCAGAATGGGGGAATCCCCACTTTTGTGCATCTTGGGGACCCTGCATAACTGGGAATTCCCCTGTTGGTTCATTGTGGAACCAGAGCTGGTTACAACTCATGTCTCCCACAGACTGTGTTGTAGACTTGCAGCCTCAGAATGTATGAAACAGGCCTCATTTGTTTTGCTTGCTTGCTGTGGATCCCTAAGACTCCTGTCTACTAACTGATTTGTTGTGGCATTATTTTTCTTCGACTTCATTTTTAAGAAGAGAACGTCATCATTCACCAAGGAATTCTACAACTTCGTGCTTTCCAGTGATACCGATCTCTTAAAGCACTCTGTATGACTCACAGTGTAGATTCTCATATGGGCATGTTGCAAACAGTCTATTCACCATGATGTGAAGCCTTGTACTTTATGATTTGCATTTAACAATAACGGTGGGGAAACTCTTTTGTACATTGCATGCTGTTTGATATTTTGTACACTTTCCAATCCTGATAAAATCTACTGCCGATCGTTTGCCCCTTAGGCAGCTGCTTGGACATTTAGGTTTTTTAATGTCCTGATAGTGTTGCAAATAAGGCCAGCTGTTGATTTGAAGATATAGATGAAACTACTCAAGCTTCAAGTCTGCAACATTTCCAGTTCTTCTTGAAGATTAGTGACAGAGCAGGCCAATAACTTTTTGAGCACTGGTGTATTTTTATTAATAGTTGAATGGAAATGCTATGTGTAGGCCCAAGATGGGGGGGGGGGAGTCTGTTTTATTGCTTGCGCATCATTTCCGTGCAGGCATTTTAAAGTTGGAATGCTCAATTTGCATTTTTCTGTATTTGTGCCTAAACTGTTTCGCCTTTGCAGCTTCAGCTGAAAACAGCATTATTGTATTACAGCTTTTGCTGTCTGCTGTTTTCTTCGGCGATGCCAGTTTGAAACTGATTTGCCAGTGGAAGTTTGTTCAATATGGCAGTGCCCACAAAAACACCAAATGGGGATCCTGTCTGTTGATTTCCACCACCCCACGCCACCGCCATTTGCTTGTCTCTTCTTCTGAGGTGCTCCTTTTCATTATTTTAAAATTAGCTGAGCTATGACTGATGCAAGCCAAGGCTGAGCAAAGCTACTCTGGCTTGGAGGTTGTGTAGACTGCGAGTCAGCCACAGAGGTAAAGCCTTGGAAAAACAGAGAGCAATCCTATAGACAAGAATCTGGTGTAAACTAAGCCCTGCATAAATTTAGGAGGGTGGCTACCACTGACCCTGCAGGCCTAAGCCTGGCAGAGGCTTTAAGGAAGCAGTACTATAGCAAGATCCATCAGTATGAGCAGGGTTAGGATCCAGCAGATCTCTGGATGAGCCTGGGTACTCCCAGGTGTGCTGGCTTAACATCCTTGGCGCAACCAGAGATATACCAGCGTATCTCCCCATCCCAGCTCAGAACAGCTTGACAGCTCTTTGGTTGACCTAAGCCCTGAAAAATGGGTGTTCTGTGGGCATCATAGGGTAAGGACCAGAAAGGTAGAACTTAGGCTGGATCCTAAGCCCACTCAGCTGAGTCATGCAACCTGGCAACCCAATCTAAGCAGGGCTGGCCCACCCATGAGGCAAGGTGAGGTGACTGCCTTGGGTGGCAGGATTCATAGGGGTAGAAGATCCGACCTCCAAGGAATGCATCACCTACTTCTGTAGTTGCTGCCATGGTGGCATTGTGCTCCTTAGAGACAGGATCTGCCACCTCCTTGGCATCACCCCACATGCCACTTCTGCAGTCGCCTCTTGGCAAATAGGAGGTGCTGCCAATCTCTTCACACCCAACTCCTGATGTAGATCTTCACTCACCCCTTCTTCCTTGGGGGCAACATTTTGTGGTTTGTCTCAGGTGCCAAAATGTATTGGGCTGGTCATTAAGGATGGTGCAACTCAGGGGATGCGGGTGGCGCTGTGGTCTAAACCACTGAGACTCTTGGGCTTGCTGATCAGAAGGTCAGCTGTTCGAATCCCCACGAAGGGGTGAGCTCCCATTGTTCGATCCCTGCTCCTGCGAACCTCGCAGTTCGAAAGCACGTCAAAGTGCAAGTAGATAAATAGGTACTGCTCCAGCAGGAAGGTAAACGGCATTTCCATGCACTGCTCTGGTTTGCCAGAAGCGTCTTCGTCATGCTGGCCACATGACCCAGAAGCTGTACGCCAGCTCCCTCGGCCAATAAAGCGAGATGAGCGTCGCAACCCCACGACTGGACCTAATGGTCAGGGGTCCCTTTACCTTTAACTCAGATGTTATTTTTAAGGGCTTGGTTTTCCCTTTCCAGGCTTAGGATGGCTCAACCTGCAGAAGCCCCGCTCCTGAACAGTTTGATTCTGGTATACTTTACGCAGCTTAACTTGTCCTGGGCTTGCTTTATGCAAACTTATTATGTATAGGATTTCTCCCTTAAATGGTGAGTGAATTACACTTCCCTTTTTTTGCTGGGCTGCAAGTCAAATGGTCTTAGAATCCAGCCTAAGCCTCTCTTTTCTTTTTCCACCTCCATCACTCCCCTGGAAGTTCCTTTTTCACTGGAGATACACTGACATCCTTTCTGGTTGAGCTAAGGATGTAGGAGTTAAGCTGTTGTAGCCTGGCTGCACCAGGGACTTCTCAGCTCAGCCAGACACCCGCTAAATCCTAACCCTGCTCATCCCGGCAGATGGAGCATTTGAGTGACATCACTAATACCAAATTTAACTGCACTCAGTACTACTCAATTTTAATTTATTTTGTTTTTTTGCAGTGTAATATTTGGAGGAAAGAAACTGTGTTCTTTATGCCATCTCATTTTATGCTACCTGTCAATTTTATGTTCTTATTGCTGCTTTTCAAAACGCCTCTCTGCTGCATTTAACCAAGGGGACTAGCTTAACAGTGTGTTCATTAGCATGCATCATATACATTTGGCCAATCATTTTTCAAAAGCAGATGCAATCCTGTACACATAATCTGCGCTCCTCGGCGAATTCTTTTAGTTCTTCAACCTTTCCTTGACCCTCTTATGGAAGCGAACAATTATTCTGAAGTGTCAAAGTGATGCATGGAGATTTAGCTGTGTGATGCCCATTAAAGCCAGTAGGAGCCATGTACGTAAAACCCAATACAACCCACAAAACATACTCCTGGTGTGGTGGTAAGTGGTGATGTAATTTTCCAGACATGTTAGTGGAATTTGTAGTGTATTTCTTGGCTTTATATATAATATACCTGTCTTTCTCCCCCCCCCTTTCCCCTCCAACCCTATGTATTAATAAAGATAAATCACTGACATCCGCTTGTTATGGAGTTAACAGCAATGCAACATTTTAAACTCTTGCTAGGTATAGGTTAATGGAAAAAGCAACGTATTTTAAATTTCTGCAATCAAGTGTAACCACTTCAAATGGACGTTGGCAAAGAATAGGAGACTTCTAGGCTGATTCTGAGGCCACAATTAGATGCTAGGTGGAATGTGTGGCTGCCAGAGAAAACGCTTGCCACCACCCAGGGAAGATCTAGTAATGAAAAACAATGTGCACTGTGGATTTTGTCCCATTTCATTGTCGATCTTAGGGATGTGGGTGGGGCTGAGGGTTAAACCACAGAGCCTAGGGCTTGCCGATCAGAAGGTTGACGGTTCGAATCCCCGCAATGGGGTGAGCTCCTGTTGCTTGGTCCCTGCTCCTGCCAACCTAGCAGTTCGAAAGCACGTCAAAGTGCAAGTAGATAAATAGGTACCACTCCGGCGGGAACGTAAATGGTGTTTCCGTTTGCTGCTCTGGTTCGCCAGAAGCGGCTTAGTCATGCTGGCCACATGACCCGGAAGCTATCTGCAGACAAATGCCGGCTCCCTCAGCCTATAGAGCGAGATGAGCGTGCAACCCCAGAGTCTGTCACGACTAGACCTAATGGTCAGGGGTCCCTTTACCTTTACCTATTGTCCATCTTTATCTTGTGCAGGAAACTTGCTAACAGTGTGAGGTCATACCACCTTACTTGTAATGTTAGATAGGAGGGGCAATGGGGCTGTTACTGTTAGCAATAAACCCAAATTCCTTTGGACCATCTAGCCGAAGACTCGTTTTTTTTTAAGTTGCACTCTCTGGAATGAATGTCCAAAGGCAAAAGGTGTGAAATTCAATGTTTGCTCTGAAAGCAGACCAGCTTGATCTTTCCTGGTGACTGTTTCTGAGTTAATTTTAAATTTTGATTTTTTAAAAAATAGATTAATTTTAAATCCTTTAAGGGTTACTTGGGAGAAAGTGCCATGCCCTTACCTTTCCAACTTGATGAGGGTCAAGTGTTCTTCAGCACAAAATGTAAAACGTCGTTTGGCCTCTTTAGCTGCAGCTCACCTCTGTGCTTCAGCACACATTTTAAGTAAGCTTTTATGGTTTTTTAACTAAAGTTATTACTGTTGTATCTCCTTTGTATTCTCATTGTGCACCCCTTAGAAACTAGTGTTAAGCAGTATATACATTGTTAAATTATGTAAATGAGCATCTAGAGATTCCCCTGAATTAGAGCAGTAATAATCATAATTATTACTCTGTAATAATCATAATAAGAACTTTCACTCTGAGCATCACTTTGAGACTGAATCAATTTTACTTCTTTAAGCTCCTTGTCCTTTTGGTGCTTCCAGTCATTCCCTCTCAAATGTTAATAAATGAGTAATTTTTTTAAAGAGTATATCCTACATTGTCATTGGCCAGATAAAGGTGTGCTACTTCCCCTCATGTTATTAAGACTTGGTTTTGTTGCTTAAGCCAGGGGATGCATGATGATCTAAAACACTATGCACCAGTTGAATCAGCTAATCATTGATTATGTCTTTGTAGCTACTATCTGTGGTGGCTTTTCCATTTATACCAGAGGCCATTACAAAAATTCACTGTTGTATTGCGAAATGAAGGGTTAAATTAGTTTCAATTAGACTTAAAAATACCATGGGGAGTGAATGTGCTCTATTTAATTGGGAGAAAAATGTAAGATCCACACAGAGTCAGATTTTCCCCATTTTCCCATGCTTGAGACTAGCCTAAATTGAAGCAGTTTTCAGAGCTAAAGACACCATGGATGACTTGTTAGTTGTATGCAAATATGTATTAAATGCTTATCTCTCCTGTGGGCATCTAGGTATCAGATACTTGATTTGCCATGCTACGTTTTAATACATCTCCTCAAATTCCTAATGAACTTTTCCACCAGTTCCTACTAAGCCTATGAACAATGCAAATGGAATTGCCCCCTAATGGTGGGGAATGGGGCCCAGATGGCCTTTTAAAGGTGATAATTAGGAAATGCAGCATATGTGAGCAGCTAGAGATGGAGAAATTTGTTAAAGACAGTCAGATCCATCTAAAGCAGTAGTCTGAAATGGTGAGGAGTTGTCACTCTGTAACTGTATATGTAAGCTTTAATTTGCTTTAAAAGATCCACTTTCTAAAGAAATATATAAGTCTTAAACCCACTGAATTCTCTGCTCTCAATCACATTGTTTAATTTCTTTCCTGTTATATTGTCTGGTATCATAATGAACATATATGTTTTGGGGCAATCTGCTTCACCATATTTACTCTTTTGCACTGCATACCAGAGTATTATTAAGGCCAGAAAGTTTGGATTAAAACCAGTTTGGTTTCATAGCCATCAGTGGGGCTAAGTTGGATGAAATCTCAGGAGTTGTTTAACTTGTTTCTGGGCCAACAACTCCCAAGTGTGAAATGTTGGTGCAATGTACTTGTGGAATGTGTATGTTATATCTCAGTTTTAGAATGCAGCCTCCTCTTGTTAAGCAGCTGAAGAATAAGAAAATGATTATAGTTAATAAATTTTCTCCAGTATTCAGCTAGTCAACATGATACACTCCAGATACTATTAGACTTCAACTCCCATCAGCCCCAGCCAGTGTGGTCAATGATCAAGGATGATGGGAATCATAGTCCAACATCTGAAGGGCACCAAGTTGACTACCTCTGCTCTGGTACTTTTCTGGGTTTACCGACTTCGTAATGTGAGTACAGTTTAGAGTTTAAAAGTGGGTAAGAGACTGGGCACACTGCTGGTTCCTGGACTTGGACTCCACTGCCTGCCTGCCCTGTCTATCACCCCTCAGCTTCCTAAATCTGACCTGATGGTGCAGTCATGACTAGCGTCTCCTCTCCTCCACTGGTCACAACCTGGCCGTGTGGACTCAGTGGTCCTGCACCACCATTTTGTGACAGGTGGGCCTCAAGAACTTCCTGCCATCTCAAGTGGGTCCTGGCAGGGGCGAAACAAGCCTTAATTTCATCCAGGTCAGTTGCACAGTTTGGCACACTCACACCCCGTGCGTGCATTTGTGTGTGCGCGCACACACACACACACACACACAGGCTAGGAGCCAAGCTGTAGGCATGACAACTATGACATAGCAAATTGAGCAGAACAGAAGGTGAGAGGAGAGAGGCACTGGATTTCGGCCTTGCACAGGGCACCACTTAAATTTGAAAGACCAAAGTCTGCCCCTCACGGCCTATAATGACCAAACAAAGGTACAGTGGTACCTCGGGTTACATACGCTTCCGCTTCAGGTTACAGACTCCGCTAACCCAGAAATATTACCTCAGGTTAAGAACTTTGCTTCAGGATGAGAACAGAAATCGTGCTCCAGCGGCGCGGTGGCAGCAGGAGGCCCCATTAGCTAAAGTGCTGCTTCAGGTTAAGAACAGTTTCAGGTTAAGAACGGACCTCCAGAACGAATTAAGTTCTTAACCCGAGGTACCACTTGTACATGGCTTCAAAACACAGAATGCAGACACAGCATATAATAGCACAACAACGTATTCTGAAATATTTAGCTGTGCTGGCTGCATGTGTTTTTCACCACAGCAATGAACTGCAAAGATGTAGATTCCCAAAACCTTGATGTATTGAAGATGAAGGTTGTTTCACCGTCTTCACTTTTGTGGTAAAGTTGCAGCTCAGAGTGTATCCTTATGACAAAAATGAAGGCTGAGAGTCACTGGGGCTTGGACACTGCTGTACTGTTTTGGAGCATTTGATCATTTTTTTCTTAAACTACCAAAGTCTACAGCAGCATAATATATATCACATGAATTTGTGTTTAGAGTTCTTCATACACAAAGAGATGCCCTTTTTCCAGCTATACACCACCAAAGAAGACTTTGTAAGTCAAAATGCTTCTGGCATGCTTTCTGAAACACATCTGTTGTAAACAGTCTTAATCTTGAGGATATCAAGGTTTTGGGCAACCGTATCTTTGTATTTATTTGCTGTGGTGCAGTCAGAATTTGAAAGATGTATCCAGGCATCACAGCTAGATGTTTCAGAATACATTGATGTGATACTGCATTTGTCTGTATTTTAGGGTTGTGAAGCCCCGTAAGAGTGTTGGGTTTTTATTGTATATCCTATAGGCCATAGATTGATTCTTCATCAAGTTGTTTTTCTTTCATACTTATGTTATAGAAATATATGGTGTCTATTTAGTACCTGGACTTTATTATTTGGCAAACCAGCCCAGTGTGAATTATGACTCAGTTTCAGTAAAATGCATTTTTTAAAATAAAAAAATAAAGTTAGAACAGGTATTAAGAGGAAAGCAAGCTACTAGCTTCTATTTACATAGGGCTGCCATATGTCCAGCAACCCTAGTTGCAGGTTTTTCCCCAATAGGACTTCTCTGTAGTGAGAATTGTATGAAGGAAGGGGAAGGAAACGGACATATGTGGCCTGATAGTAAAAGATGGTGATAGTTGCCTAATATTAGACATCACAACAAATAATGTTCATTCATAACCAATAAATTAAATTGTAGTAAGGAGGTAATTGAGAAATGAGGAAGACGGTTCCAGCCTTCTAAGCTCCGGCATAGTAGAAAAAATACCCCATGCAATAGTTCTCTCAATGACTGCACATGTTCAAAGCATGAAAAAGTTACCATTTCCCTTAGGGATACTTTATCTCCTCTTCAAAACATGAGCAAGATTAATCAAGAGCTCCTGTATTTGTCGCTCCCTTTTGTTTTTGAGTTGATACACTATTCCCCAGTTACCGTTACACTAAAATCCTGAATACCTGAACTGTTTTCTATGGAGCAGGGGGAGAAATGCAGCAGAAAATGTTTAACAAACCAGGAGTATAGAGAATGAGTGTGTCTCTCTAGTTTTATCCTTGTCTAACAGGCTATACCTGCTTTTTAAAAATGTCAGTCATTGCTATGACTTCATTGGCTAAAGTCACTGTTGGGTGTGAGCCAGCCAGCTAGTTTCCTCAAAACAAATGAAAAAAATTGTTCCTGAACATTTTGTACCATACCTTAGATTCCACAAAATCTAGAAATGTGTGTGTGTGGTTTTTTTTTTATTAAAAGGAATGGGGATTGTGGTTCGTCTGGGGAGAGAAACTATCCCCTTTGCATGATATTCCCATACTTCTGACCAGGAGTTCTTCTTGGGCTTGTCCTACAATAATCAAAAAGGATGTAAAAAGCAGCGTTTCTAAAACAAGAGGCATAGATGCTGGGAATGTGAGCAGTGTATATACATTGAGAGGAGGGCTTCTCTTTTTGGGAGCTGATGTTTAAAGACTAGGGATTTCCCAAAACATAGGATCTTGTTAAAATTGCTGGAAGAAGTAGGTTTACAGCTACCTGACTGCTGCAGGCCCCATTTTCTTAGACTTGAGATATACATAGGGTGATGGGTGTGCTGGAATGTGACACCATCAGATTGGGGAAGCCAAGAAAGCGTTACTCTCTGAGATTTTCAGAGTAAAACTGCAGACAGCAAGCAGAACTTAAAATAACGAACACAATACTCTATCTGTTGTGAAACACTTAAATAAAGGTGATTTATGCATCCACTTACAAAAAAAAGGCATGGGAAGTTCCATGTACTTTTTTGCATCATTTTTGGAACTTTAGCTGCCAAAATCTTTGCAGCCGTGTAAGGTTCTACAGGTGAGAGAGGGTCAGGAGAGACGGGCAAGGGGGGGAGACTTTTAAGTCCCATGGCTAAGGAAGGATTCCAACATGAGGTCGAATAAGGCTTACTTTGTATTGAACACACTGCTTATGACTCCTTGAACATTCACAGTATTCGGGAGCATTTAGGCATTTTATAGCCTCCTTTCAGAAACATGTGTTCAGAAGCTTTCTCTCAATTTCCTTTCTTGAGAGAAGGGTTTTCTTTGATCCTGCCACCTACTTAGCTTCTAGAAGGGCATTTCTTGGGTGTTAGATATGTGCTCTTTTTGTTATTCTAACCAGTGTAAGTCAAATAAGCAAACATCTTCTTGGAGGGGAGGCACTCAACCTCTCCGTTGAAGCCCCTTCCATGTTTCCTCCTGTATTTTGAATTCATTTCCTGTTCTATGGTGGTTATTTTTATTTATTTCATTTCCTCCTACAAAAAACCCCCCAAAACCTGTCTTCTTAAACCGTTGGTTTCTTTTAAGATATTAAGAGTGGGTTGTTGTTGTTTTTTTAAAAAAGTACTGTAGTCTCAGTTTTTAAATTTTTACAAGTAACTTAGCAGCAGTTTAATTTTGCACAGCTTGTAGGACAAGACAGAATTGGATGGCGACTTCTTTGTGGGTTGATGGGGTTATAGCCCTGGGCCCGCTATGTTTATTATAATGATTTGGGAATGCTTAGACTATCTAGCAGCTGCATGCAATTTTGTGCTGATATTTATTTGGTGTATTTTAGACTCTGTCTGAAACTATAAGCACAAAGGGCTTCTAAAGAATTAATATAAACTTTGCTTGTAAAATTGCAAGGTTTATAGTGCAATTTCTCCAGAGCAGATCCTTTCTGCTTTAGTAGAGTAGATGCTACTTAAAACCAAATCACATGTTTCTGATATATTCCTTCTGTGTTTAGGGCAGGGCAGAGTGGTGGGAACCAAAATATATTCTTCCACTTGCATTTGGCCTGTTGCTTTTAGTTAGCACGACCATCTTCTGAATCTGTCTTCCTGATCTAGGTGGTGTAGTCCATGCAGCATCTGAAGGACAGCTTGTACATCATTACTGTGGCATACTTATTCGGCTCTGATGAATTATTTTGATATGCTGGAGCTCGTGGCGTAAGGCTTGACCTGTGCCTTTTGTTTAATGCTAGAACCCTGCATGCAGCAAACTGAGCAGTTATTCAAATAAAAATGTGAAATTTTGGACTCCATTGCTCGCTTAGCCTTTCCAGGTCACAATTTTTTAGAAACAATAGACCTCATATGCAGCCCCTCCTGATTTTTGACTCTATAAGGTTTGTCCCTTTCTTATTAGCCTCAGTTCCCTGGCATCCATTCTCTGTTTCCTCTGCCTACCTTGTCTTTCATCGTCAATCTTTCCCTCAGAGCCTGCATTCTTCCTTTTCCTCTGGCTTCCCTGTCTCTTAGCTTCCCTATTTCCTGGAATTTTCTTCTTACTGTTCTGCTTGGGAAACGCTGCTTCTGTCAGTATGTGAAGTGTTACCGTATTTTTCGCCCCATAGGACGCACCGCCCTATAGGACGCACCTAGTTTTTTTTGGGGGGGAATAAAGAAAAAAAATATTTCCCCCCCAGGCACGGGGCTGGCGCGGGGGAAGCCCGAGCTTCCCCCGACCCCAGCCCCGAGAACAGCCTGCTATCCGCAAGCCTAGGGAGCCACGCCGGTCTCCCCAGGCTTGCGGAGAGCTGCGCGAAGCCCGGGAGCGCAGGCAGCTCTGCGCAACCTTTGGGAGCCCGGCGCGGCTTGGTTGCACAGAGGGTTGCGCAGAGCTTCCTGAAGCTCTCCAGGCTTCAGCGAAAGCCTGTATTCGCCCCATAGGACGCACACACATTTCCCCTTCATTTTTGGAGGGGGAAAAGTGCGTCCTATAGGGCGAAAAATACAGTAATTCCAGCATTTTCCCTTTCCCCTGCAGCAGTTGAATACATAATTTAGTTTTGAGCAGTTGGAATGTTAAAATTTGTTCTGGGATGTCACAGCAGCTCAGCCAACCAGTGGCCAGTGAGGTCACTGCCACAACCACTGTGCAAAATAGATACAAACAAATAATTAGGCTGCTCCTTTTCATGGAAATTGGGCTGCTTGCAAGATGTGTTTTTTTATAATTTTTTATTCAAAATTAAAACAAAACATATTATCCAAAAACATATCATCCTTATTCCCCCCCCCATTTTTTCCTTCCTCCCCCCACCCACTGACTTCCCTCAGTTCCAGTCTTTGGTTTCTCTGAGAATGTTGTTTTCTGCATGTTACAAAGTTGTATAGATCCTCAAACTATTTAGCTGAATATTATCAATAAAAAGTTTGTGAATGTTTATTCAAAGCCAGCCAAGGAGTCCAGTTTGCTTTGTTGCATCTTCAAAAGCTTTTTAAAGGGTTCCCATTAATCTTTAAAGTCACAGTTATCCTTGTCCCATAGCTTATATGTCAGTTTTGCCAGTTTTGCATAGTCCATCAATTTTTCTTGCCATAATTCTTTAGTTGGGATTTCTTCAGTCTTCCATCCTTGTGCTATCAGAACTCTCGCGGCCGTTGTCGCATACATGAAGATGTTTTTCAACTTTTTTGGCAGGTCTTTCCCTACGATCCCCAACAAAAATGCCTCGGGTTTTTTAACAAATGTTAGATGGAACATTTTCTTCAGTTCATTGTATATCATTTCCCAAATTTTTTTAATTACCTTACAATCCCACCACAGATGATAAAATGTTCCCTCCTTTTCCTTACACTTCCAACATATGTTTGAACTAGTTTTGTACATTTTCCCTAACTGCATTGGTGTTGTGTACCATCTGCACATCATCTTCATGTAATTCTCCTTCAATAGGGAACAGTCTGTAAATTTTAAGTCAGTTTTCCATAATTTAACCCAATCCTCCATCATGATGTTGTGACCTACATCTTGTGCCCATTTAATCATAACTGATTTTACCTCTTCATCTTTCGTCTCCCATTCTAATAGTATGCTATATGCGGCCTTCAGTAGTTTCACTTTCCCTTCAATCACTTCCGTTTGAAACCTAGATCTAGTATAACTAAATCCTTTCTTACAGTCTTCTTTATATGTTTCATGTAGTTGTCGATAATGCAACCAACTCTGAAAGTGGTCTTTGATCTCATCATAATCTCTTAATTTCCATTTTCCATCATGTTCCTTTAGTAAATCAGCATATGTGAGCCATTTTCCTTTCTTTCCAAGTGGTTTGAGCTTCATGTGGTGAAAGCCACCACGGAGTCTTTTGTTCCAATAAGTCTTTATATCTCTCCCATACTCTCATTAATGATTTCCTGATTATATCGTTGTAAAAGCTTCTATGAATCTTCCCTTTCCCGTACCATAAATATGCATGCCAACCAAATCTGTTGTCATGACCTTCTAGTTCTAGTGCCTCTTGCTTGTCCAATCTCATCCAGTCCCTGATCCATACCAAACAAGCAGATTCGTAATACAATTTAGCTGAAGACTCTTTTTTTTTTAAGTTGCACTCTCTGGAATGAATGTCCAAAGGCAAAAGTTGTGAAATTCAGTGTTTGCTCTGAAAGCAGACCAACTTGATCTTTCCTGGTCATTGTTTCTGAGTTAATTTAAAATTTTGATTTTTTAAAAAATAGATTAATTTTAAATCCTTTAAGGGTTACTTGGGAGAAAGTGCCATGCCATTACCTTTCCAACTTGATGAGGGTCAAGTGTTCTTCAGCACAAAATGTAAAATGGCTTCTTTAGGTGCAGCTCACCTCTGTGCTCTCGCAGCCGTTGTCGCATACATGAAGATGTTTTTCAGCTTTTTGGGCAGGTCTTTGCTTGCAAGATGTTTTAAAGTTATGCACGGATCTGGGAAATTTTGTTGTACATCACTCAGTATCTTTTTGTTAGCATCGTGCTTTCCCTCTGTACTTCTGGCAGTTTACCATAAGTTGTGCCTCCGGTCATCTCTTCATTTGTGTTTAACCTGAAATTGTAGGACTTTTACAGGGTATCCGGGGGGGGGGGAGTCAAATTGGAAGCCCAGTGAGCATGCTAGTTTCTTCCTGGCTTGAATGTTTTTGCTATTGCACTCCACCACAAGCTCTATAGCTGAGCCAGCACCCACACCCATTCCCTGCTCAAGACTAATAATAATAATAATAATAATAATAATAATAATAATATGATTTTAGAATGTTGTATCATTTTACTGTTGTTAGCCGCTCTGAGCCCGGCTTCGGCTGGGGAAGGCGGGATATAAATAAAATTTTATTACTATTATTATTATTATTATTATTATTATTATCATGTGCTTTTGTTCTGCCATATGTTTGTAGGTTCCTTTCTGATCCTTTGAGACGCCTCCCCAATTCCAGAGTTACACCTCCTGAACAGGCACTCCTCCTTTTCAGGAGCCAGCATGGTGTAGTAGTTAGAGTGGTGGACTAATAATCTGGTGAACTGGGTTCGATTCCCCACTCCTCCATATGCAGCTGCTGGGTGACCTTGGGCTAGTCACACTTCTCTGAAGTCTCTCAGCCCCACTCACCTCACAGAGTGTTTGTTGTGGGGGAGGAAGGGAAAGGAGAGTGTTTGCCGCTTTGAGACTCCTTCGGGTAGTGATAAAGCGGGATATCAAATCCAAACTCTTCTTCTTCTTCTTCACTTCCCCTCACATTTCAGCCATTTTTCTGGTCTAGACATGCTAGGAAGAAGTTGGGCCCTACATTTAGGTTGCTGGCTGCCTATTCTGCCCCCTTCCTACAGCCCACACGAGGCAAAGAGCCAGCCCCTGGAGTAAAGGCTGCCATTTGTCTAGTCATTCCAAACCATGCTCTGTTGTGCAGAGATAATTGCTGCAAGTCGGAGGTTGAATATTTGAATGCAGTCTCATAAAATCAATAAATACCTGGATACAGCAAACTAGCATGCCCAGGATAATGGTTCAGTCTAGTTTTCTTTTTGAAATGCCAGTATTATGACTAGGGATATTTTTTTCCTCCCAGAGGGGAGCAAGTCAACCCTTCAACCTTCCTCCTGTAGCCTGAAATGGTACAGTCTCTAGGATAAGCTTTATCACTTGATTCCGTTCATTGTAGGAACTGGCTCTGAGGCTCCGGATTTTCCTGCTTTTATTATATTTTTGTGAAATATTATGAACGACCATGCCTTGACTAATGCTGAAGCTTTAAAGAAGATTATTTTCAGAACCCAAGAAACCCAAAGCTGCATTTCCCCGATAATAGCTCTGGTTGGCCTTTGACATACTGTGGTAACGATTTCTAACATCTATTTAGTTTGGATTTAGAGGGAGACAGCCACCTTATACTGGAGTCTATTACTGTGATCTCACTTGTGAGTATTGTGTGGGAGGTTTAAAACCGATTATTTTAAGAACTTTACAAGCCTGAAACAGCAATTTTTTTAATTATTGCTTTTTTGAAGAAAAAAAAATCCTTTACACAGACAACAGTGGTGAATTCTAACATTTTTTTTTTTTTTAGTTTGGATTTTAGAGCTGCAGCCAGCCAACACTGAATCAGCTTTCTTTGATGCTATAGTATTGACTGAGGGGAGGGACTGATGGAACAAAAGTCCTAATTGCCCAAATTTACAATAGGTTCTCAGCAGAGGCTGCCACAAAAGAAATGTTAATGGAGGTGTGTGTGTGTGTGTGTGTGTGTGTGTGTGTGTGTTTAAGGTAACTGGTAGGAAGCTAAACCCAGTTTGGGGAAAATGTAAAACCTACATCAGGTTATTTTAAACCTCTTCCTGCGCATTGTGAATACTTCATTTGTCATCCCAGGGCTTTCTTCCCTCCTGGCATTAGTCACCTCTCTTCATATCCTACAGTACTCTTGAATTAAAATTGGAATGTGTAGGCAAGCAGAAGAACACAAGCACACACACACGCACACACACACACACACCCCATTGCTTTGGTTCAGCTTCCTTGAAAATGCCAAACAATCAGTTTCTTGTAGCTTCCACAGGAGCGGCATTGATATTAATTTCCTGGTAATAAAGGATGGGGATCTCTGCAAATATAACAACAGATGGCCGTCATTTTTCCATGCTTCCGCCATGAAGCAAGGGGCAAAGTGTCATCCACCGAGCATCCATACAGCCATCCATCGAACAGCATCGCTGTGGAAGTGTTCACTTAGCACATTTGTGTTCGCCCAAGATTTCCACTCACACCCCCCCCACCACCACCACACACACAGTTCCATGTACAAACATAATTTCTCTTCTGAGTACAGCCATCTCTCCCATGTCTCTTTTTCTAACCGCAACTCCCAAGCTTGATGTTGTAATTAGTTAAGAGCATGCTATAAAATTAAAATTGCTTTTCCAGGAACACGTGCCCCCATTTCATGCTGTGAGGATCTCCCTTTAATTAAACACATTTTAAGAGTTTGGGGCTTTTTTGTTTTTTGTTTGTTTTAATGTCCCACATACACACCAAACATTATTACCTTTTATGATAATCAGTGCAACTGGGGATTGCTGCTTCTTCTCTTCAACCTGATTTGTATGTGATTCTTCGATTTCATGTTTCTCAGATTATTGGGAGGGGGATATATCACAAGATTGTCGCATTCCATAAAAACTGTGGTTGTTCTGTAAGAGTCAAAGTATGTTGAATCAGAGAGAGACAGAACAGTCATCTCGTAACCACAGGGAAAACCTAGTTTGTTGTAGGGAAATCTAGTTTGTTATGGAAATTAGAATGCTACCTGGATAGTCAAACTGGTGCCAGCAGAGGCCGAGCAGCTCCTTGACCAGAGGCAACCCAGAGGTAAATAGCTAATTATGTCTTTCCATCACACATGTGTATCCGTACATGTATACTATACATTTGTATAGTAAAAGCTATGGTTTTCCCAGTAGTGATGTATGGAAGTGAGAGCTGGACCATAAAGAAGGCTGATCGCCGAAGAATTGATGCCTTTGAATTATGGTGCTGGAGGAGACTCTTGAGAGTCCCATGGACTGCAAGAAGATCAAACCTCTCCATTCTTAAGGAAATCAGCCCTGAGTGCTCACTGGAAGGACAGATCCTGAAGCTGAGGCTCCAATACTTTGGCCACCTCATGAGAAGAGAAGACTCCCTGGAAAAGACCCTGATGTTGGGAAAGATGGAGGGCACAAGGAGAAGGGGACGACAGAGAACGAGATGGTTGGATAGTGTTCTCGAAGCTACCGGCATGAGTTTGACCAAACTGCAGGAGGCAATGGAAGACAGGAGTGCCTGGCGTGCTCTGGTCCATGGGGTCACGAAGAGTCGGACACGACTAAACGACTAAACAACAACATCACACATGCATGTAGCAAATCTGACTCGTGTGCCTTTACCACACACCTTGTTTTCATTATTACTGCTAATATTATTAGGCCAGGTACAAAAGTCTTAGGATCTAATTTTAGACAGTGCGATTATGGTCTCTGTATGTATAGACATTGAACACATATTTTCCTGCATGGAAGTGAAATCTGTGTAAGCGGGGGGGCAGGAAACACCCCATAATGTGAGCATAGTACAGTGGTGCCCCGCAAGACGAATGCCTCGCAAGACGGAAAACCCGCTAGACGAAAGGGTTTTCGGTTTTGGAGGTGCTTCGCAAAACAAATTTCCTATGGGCTTGCTTCGCAAGATGAAAATGTCTTGCAAGTTCCTGCGGGTTTTTTTTTCCTCCCCCCCCCCTTTTTCCCAAGCCGCTAAGTTGCTTATCAGCTGATCCGCTAAGCCGCTAAGCCGCTTAACAGCTGATTGCTAAGCTGCTTATCAACTGATCCGCTAAGCCGCTAAGCCGCTTATCAGCTGATCCGCTAAGCCGCTAATAGCGCTAATCCGCTAAGCCGCTAATGGGCTTGCTTCGCAAGACGAAAAAACCGCAAGACGAAGAGACTCGCAGAACGGATTCTTTTCGTCTTGCGAGGCACCACTGTAACTGAGATCATGTTTTGGAATTGGTTGTTTTTGCCTTGACAGGCGGGGAGCATAGTAACTGCTGGCCTTTCCGCAGCTGTAATTTCAGCACTGGTTTTGACTCGGTTTTAGTTAATTAATTGAAAGATGCCTATGCGTGCGGCAGGGAAAGATCTTAGGCAGCATTCAGCTAAACAGTTCTGCTAGTGTTAGCACATTGGCCTGCACAAGGTAACTTCCCCTCTCTCCTCTCCCTGTGTGCCCCCAAAATCTGCTCCAGAGGGCTGGAGGGAAACTCACAAGGGCTTTAGGAGAGGTGTGCAGGAAGAGGAGAGGGAGGAGAAGTTCCATTACACAGCCCAAGGTGCTTGGCTAGTGGAGCTGTTCAGTTGGATTCTGCCCTTGTTCTTGGCCTGCATGCAGGGCCAAGACCATTAGGTCCAGACCCCTGACCATTAGGTCCAGTCGTGGCCGACTCTGGGGTTGCAGTGCTCATCTCGCTTTATTGGCCGAGGGAGCCGGCGTACAGCTTCCGGGTCATGTGGCCAGCATGACTAAGCCGCTTCTGGCGAACCAGAGCAGCGCATGGAAACGCCATTTACCTTCCCGCTGGAGCGGTACCTATTTATCTACTTGCACTTTGACGTGCTTTTGAACTGCTAGGTTGGCAGGAGCAGGGACCGAGCAACGGGAGCTCATCCCATCGCAGGGATTCGAACCGCCGACCTTCTGATTGGCAAGTCCTAGGCTCTGTGGTTTAACCCACAGCGCCACCCGCATCCCAAGAGAAGGTAGGGATATATGCAAAATATGCACCTGTTGTGGCTCACAGGATCACGTAATAGTTTATAACCTTACCATGTTCTCTCATCCCCATGAGCCCGTCTCCTACATCATAGCATTAAGGCATAATGGGGGAAAGCTCCCACTTGCAATAATAGTTCCCTAAGCTGAATTGCTGAATTGGGGTGAAAGAGAAAATATGGAAAGAAGGGTGTGGGGGTGTATGAGTAGATGAAGTGTGAGGATGGATTGATGGAGGAATTTAAGAAAGATCTGTTAAGATCATTGCAGCACCCACACTTTCTTGCTCTCAAGCTTCTTAAGAGATAAAAGCTCTGTGCTGTCATTTGCATGAACATGTAAAGATTATAATTGGGGGCTGGGGGCACCAATACATTACAGACCCTCCAAGTGCCCCTATTAAAAGAAGCCGTCCCGGTTTCTGATTTGATCCCAGAATGTCCCTTTTTTTCCTCAGGATGTCTCTATTTTCATCAGAGGAATGTTGGAGGGTATGACACAAGCACCCACTAGTCTTAACTTCTCCGGTCATGTTGACTGCTCTTCAGATCTTCATGCAGTTAGTGCAAAGGTCTGGAGGGGTTTTCCAAATGTGTTCAAATGAGCATGCTTCAAAATCTCCCTGGAAGCAGGAATCTCGGTTTATCAGGGGGTTTCAATCAAAGGGACAGTTTCTAAGCACATTGAAAAAACAGCCTTTACAAATTCACTGTAAATTATGCAAGGATCTAAGGAGCTTGTGCATGCGTCTTTGCTCTGGCCCCATCTAGCTCTTCCACTGTTCAGGTGAATGCCTGAATACAGTGGTACCTCGGGTTAAGTACTTAATTCATTCTGGAGGTCCGTTCTTAACCTGAAACTGTTCTTAACCTGAAGCACCACTTTAGGTAATGGGGTCTCCTGCTGCTGCCGCACCGCCAGAGCACAATTTCTGTTCTCATCCTGAAGCAAAGTTCTTAACCTGAAGCACTATTTCTGAGTTAGTGGAGTCTGTAACCTGAAGCGTATGTAACCTGAAGCGTATGTAACCCGAGGTACCACTGTACAGCTAAAGAGACTATGGATTTAGTCAGGACATTTTTTTCAGCCAGAACTCAACGAAACTCAGTTCCGGCCCCCCTCAGGTGTGCGCCATGGCCATTCCAATACCATGAAGGAGATGTTCATGGTGAGTTCCAGCACCACTTTTTCTAGAAAAATAGCACTGGATTTAGGGATGATGAAAAGTGTATGCTTGTAGCCCTGGCCTGTCCCACAGTCAACATGTGGCCCCCGAAGAGTTTCTCTTGAGGGAATAAGGCCTCAAGGTTCCTATTTAAAGTATTGGATCTTTCCCAACAGATTCATTTCAGAGCATGCCTCCTGCAACTACTCAACAGGAAAAGGGGGAAATTAATTTATAGTTCGTTCCACTCATAGGAACCAACTCCTAGGGGCTGACGTTCCATTTCTTCTCCCCAAATAAAATATTTGAGGGAGCCAGCCCCCCAAAAAAGTTGATCGGCGTTGCCATTCAAATGGTGTGTGTGCACTGCATCATGTGATCGATTACGTAGGGTGGGGCTTGCCTGCCCCCTCCTGCAATATTTTATTCAAGTTGGCACCCCTGGTTCCACTTCAGTTCAAGCAACCACTGTTTTCCTCACCAAAGTCCATTCCTTTATCTAAATTGCTATGTTAACACAATCTAGTTCGGTGGGTTTGCCGAGGAGAGCTGGAAACAGACCAGAGTCGTACTCCCCGACGTTGTGAGGTAAAACACTTGCTTCATCTGTGCACTTCTCCCAGAAATGGTGGAAGGTGGGGAGAATACGAAGCCCTGTGGCCCAGTCAGGAGAGAATGCAGGTAGTGAAGAATTCACAACTGACCAGTTGAATATCCAGTAAAAAAACCTGAAAGATTTGCCATTTGTTAGAATTGCTGTGGCCAAAAAGGCAATAGAAGAATTAATTTCAAGAAAAACAAACTGGATGACTGTACAGCCTTGCATAGGTGGTATCAGTCCATTATATCACAATGAAGGTGTACATGTTTGAAAGAAGACACTGAGCAAGGATTAAATTTGGTGGTTACATGCAATAAATGGACATAGGAAGAGCAAGGAATAAAGGTAAAGGGACCCCTGACCATTAGGTCCAGTCGTAGCCGACTCTGGGGTTCTGGCGCTCATCTCGCTTTATTGGCCGAGGGAGCCGGCGTACAGCTTCTGGGTCATGTAGCCAGCATGACTAAGCCGCTTCTGGTGAACCAGAGCAGCGCACGGAAACGCCGTTTACCTTCCCGCCGGAGCGGTACCTATTTATCTACTTGCACTTTGACATGCTTTCGAACTGCTAGGTTGGCAGGAGCAGGGACCAAGCAACGGGAGCTCACCCCGTCGTGGGGATTTGAACCGCCGACCTTCTAATCGGCAAGTCCTAGGCTCTGTGGTTTAACCCACAACGCCACCTGTGTCCCACAGTGCAAGGAATACAGTCGTTCAAATCCCAGGGAAAGGATCTGGGCAAACAGTGGGTTGTATCTATGATGGCTCTGTGTCTTAACAGAATGTAGTTCTGATTGAAAAAGTCTGGGCATCCAGTTTTTGCTGATTTCCCTGCTACTTGTTTAAGCCCCATGTCTCTGCCCTCCCGAACCTGCCCCTGAAGCTCGAGGAACTGTCAAAACAGGATACTAGCACAGGTGGCTATAGGGCCAGATCAGTGAAAAATAGGTGCCTTAAAACACTTACTGCTAAGGCAAAACCACTTTCGCACACCCTCCCAAGATTTCTCCAATGAAAATAGGGTTGTCCTATTCTATAACCCTAATCATAATAATTTCATTATTTATACCCCGCCCAACAGACTGGATTGCCCCAGCCACTCTGGGTGGCTTCTAACATATATAAAAACATAATAAAACTATACAGAATTTACCTTCTTGGCCCGGAGGTTGCATAACTCCATAACCTCCAACATTTCTCCAGTGAAAATAGGGACGTTCTAAGGAAATGCAGGACGTTCCGGGATCAGATCAGAAACCAGGACACCATCTGTAAATCCAGGACTGTCCCTGGAATATAGGGACACTTGGAGGGCCTGCTTTTGGATACAAACCAGTGTCAAAGTGGGCAGGATAAGAGATTGATAAATCAACCTGACTAATCGGTTCAGGGCATTTTATGTGTGTTCTGCCAAGGCAAATCAAACATTGATGACTGAAATAGTCACATGATACAAAGGTGGATTTAGTGGTTTGGATGCAACTATTACAGTAGCACCTTGGCTTACGTTGTTGTTGTTTAGTCGTTTAGTCGTGTCCGACTCTTCGTGACCCCATGGACCAGAGCACGCCAGGCACTTCTGTCTTCCACTGCCTCCCGCAGTTTGGTCAGACTCATGCTGGTAGCTTCGAGAACACTGTCCAACCATCTCGTTCTCTGTCGTCCCCTTCTCCTTGTGCCCTCCATCTTTCCCAACATCAGGGTCTTTTCCAGGGAGTCTTCTCTTCTCATGAGGTGGCCAAAGTATTGGAGCCTCAGCTTCACGATCTGTCCTTACGTTACCCTTGGGTAATGTAAAATTTGGATTGCGAAAGCGGCAAACCTGGAAGTGTTTTGCCGCGCGCGGATGTGCAGAAGTGGTCCCACTGGTTGCTGAAACCTCGGGATCCGACCAGAGCTCTGGAACGGATCCCGTCTGCAACCGGAGGTACCACTGTATTTAAAATGAAGCGAGACAGGCTGGGGGGGAACCTGAATTTTGGCGCCACTGAACTTAGAGACCCCAAGGTGAATGATGATGTATTTTCCTAGCCAATTGGGTTGATATGTCTTTTGCGTTTTTAGTGGTTAAATAAGTGGTGCTGACCAATGAATGCGGATGATTTTGCATCGTTGTCGTGTTGTGTTTTACATATTTCTTTTACCCTCGTTAAAACAGAACAAGAATTATTTAGTATTTATATAGGGTTATCCATGTCCATGGCACTTCACCGAGTAAGATAAGCAAAATGAAATTTAAGAAGGACATGCCCCTGCCCCAAAACATTGACTATAACACAGGGAAAAGATAAAAGAAAGGGAGTGGTGTAACAGTAATGGGACAACAAACATGTGCAGATGTAATTTGTGCATATTTTAGGGTTCCTATAAGCTGATTCTACAAGGAAATTCCAATAATCCATTGTGGGATGTAAAAAACTTTCCTTAAAAAATAATTAAAAAATAATTAAAAAGTTTCAGTCATCAGGTCTTCATCATCTGCTTGCGTGGGGAGGTGGAAGAGAAAGCTGTTAATATCACATACATGACAGGACTGTTCTGCCACCTTTGAGTCGCGTCACTAAATCACAGTTCAAGGGCTGAATGTCTAGTTATGAAAAGTCAGAGGTTAAATGATTCGGGAATAAAATGTCATTTCATGGAAGCGAAATTAATCCTCTGAGGCTTGCAGTGCTCCCAGGATTTCTTTTCACTTAGAGGTTTAGAGTTAAGTAATTTTATTAACTGAGGAAAGGGGAAATAAATATTGATAGCTCACGTTTTTCTCCTAATTGCAAAATTTATTGCGTGCTGCATTTTAGGAATTTTTAAATCGGCAGGGCCAGAAAGGCAATGAAAGTAAGATTAAATAGCACTTTGGGTGTGTTTTTGCTTCTGTAGGTGTTATTTAAAACACTGTATTTATGACTGAAAAGATTAATTGTTGCTTATAGCTAAACAGATGATATTTTTTTCAAAAAAAATATATTACGGTGTGTCAGCACAAAAACTCTGTGTCCCAAGTGTGTCACCAATTTTTTCCTTATTTTTTTCTTTTTGCTGTTGACACGTTTTATAGCACTCCAGCAGAATGTGTTGACATATATTCAAATCAGTGATTAACTGTTTAGAAACGTGCCACTCAGAAAATAACCCTGATGGTCTCTGAAACTGGCATTTTAGAAGCCTCTGTGTTTCTGCGCTGATGAAGGCGTGCTGCAGAAGAGCAATATGTGACTTTAATTAACACGGCGCCTTTGTACGGTGATAAAATATTCAAATTCACCCAGTTTTTAAATGGCTCTTACCTTGCTCAGCTATGGAGATGATTGGATACCGTGTAAAAGATATTGATATGTATCGTTTATTATTTAGTGCTTTCATGTTGCATATGTTAATCCCTACAACTCTTATAGGGTCGGTCAGTAGGTTGAGGAAGGTTGAGTGGTAACGGGTTGTTTAAGACTACCTAATAAATTCACGGTCTAGGTGAAATTTGTTTCAAGGGCTTCCAGGTTCACATCTCAGACTCTTAGGGCCAAGTGCTGTGATGTTTCTCCCCTGCCAGTACAAAGGGCAGCATTGAGAAGTGGATTTTTTATTAGGGTAATGTCAAAGTGCAAGTAGATAAATAGGTACCACTCCGGCGGGAAGGTAAACAGCGTTTCCGTGCGCTGCTCTGGTTCGCCAGAAGCGGCTTAGTCATGCTGGCCACATGACCCGGAAGTTTTACGCTGGCTACCTCGGCCACTAAAGCGAGATGAGCGCCGCAACCCCAGAGTCGGTCACGACTGGACCTAATGGTCAGGGGTCCCTTTACCTTTAATGGCAGGGGAGAAAGGGTTAAACAGCCCCATCTCAGTCCTGATTTGGGCTTCGGCAGCTGCTGTTTGCATTTCCCAAAAGAATCACACAGAGAAACACATTTAGCATTACAGTGTAGTTTGCTCTGCTACACTCACAATGCAACCCAATGCATGTTTTCTGGAAAGAGTTCTGTGGGCTTTTCTCCAAAATTGTCGTATATAGTATGATTGCAATTTATTGTATTTATTTTTGAGGAAAGGAGGTGCTTAAATGCCGTATTTTTCCGTGTATAAGACACCCCCATGTATAAGACGGCCCCTATTTTTTGAGCCCAAAATTAAGAAATAAATATTTTAAACACCAAACTGACCAACTTTGATATTTTATTAAATATTCAAAACACTGTTATATTTAGTACCATATATTTAAACATCAAACAGAACAACATTAGTATCGTAATTACAGTAGATAATTTTATTATTATTTTTGGGCTAGTCAGCATTATTATAACGTACTGTATAAGAACTGGAGCGGCGGCGACACTGATGCGGAGCCGGGCAGCTGAGCTGGAATGAGAGCGTGTCCCCGACGGCTGGGAACTGGTCGGCGCCTCAATGCAAGAATCATAGCTAAAGAACCCTTTAAGAGGGAATTCGTATGCTGCAGAAATCAAATTTCATTTTTCTGCTCCACTCTCAAACATCCAGGGGAGCGAACTGCACTCTGCCCCTTGGGCCCAAACGGTCTGCCCGCTGCCTCTCCCCCTCCAGCTGTAGGGTGGTTAATGTCAGAACTTGCGTACGACCATGCTGTAATAGCTCTCCTCATCGTCGTATCTTCAGAATCCATCAACCTCTGCTCCGACGGTGATTTACGACCTAAGCCTTTGATGAGGCTTCTGGCACGCTCCCATTACGCAGAGTATCCAAACAGCAGCAGAAGGAGAGAAAAATATGTGCTACATCACTACGTTTATTTCTAACTATGCAGGACAGCAAAGAATATGCATCTGCTCTCTGTGAGAGGCAGTGAACAACTAGCACAAAGAAACAGGAAACCAGTAACATCAACATCCGTCTCCCGCATCGCGTGAGACTTCCAACAGTCTGGAATGTAAACAGAGTCTTGTGACTCCAAAAACTGCACAGTAGCATAACAGAAATCTAACAGTTGAGTGGGAGGAGGCAGGCAGACTCTGGAGGCCCTGTGGTGCGCACCGCCCCTATGGGTGGCTCACCCCACCCCAGATGCCGGAGTGGATTCCTCCGCCGCTGCGAGGAGCTGCGGCTGAGTGAGTGCACTTGGGGAATGGGGAGTCTGGGTAGCCAGGGGGTGGCTGAGGGAACCGGGTGGAAGGGACAATGTCCAGAGTGGGGGCTGCTTTGGGGAGTACCAGACCAGGGTTTTTTCATGACGCCAACAGTGAGGGGAGGCTGGGGGAAAAGAATATGGATGGTGGCATGTATTTATTTATATATTTAATTGCAACATTCCGTGTACAGTGGACCCTCGGGTTACATTACCTTCGGGTTGTGAACGCAGCAAATCCGGAAATGGGTTTGCCGCTCACTTGTGTGCAGAAGCGGTCCTCCAGTTACCAAATCTTTGGGATACAGCTGGGCCTCTGGAACAGATCCCGTTTGTAACTGGAGGTACCACTGTATAAGATGACTCCCGATCTTAAACTTAAAAAGTTTGGTGGAAAATATTGTCTTATACACAGAAAAATACGGTAATAGAATGAGGGGAGACTATATGGCAACCTAGCCTAAATTCTGCTATCATTCCCCCTGTATCTGATGTTCCTACTGTGAATGACAGTCCTATTGTTGTCAAAATGCCGTGCACAAGAATATCGGGGGGCTTGGGGAACTTTTGAGGTTTCCAGAAGTAAAGGAAATATTTCAGAGGAAAATTTCAAAAAAAAAACACAGCATGTTTAGTGGGCTTGGAATTTTCTTTGGGCGGGGGGGCAGAAAACTGAGGAGAATGGGAATGAACAAAAGCAACTGGAATCCAAAACAGGGAGTTGTCCATACTGAAACGTGTTTTTTTTTTACAAGTTCCAATTGTAATATATGACAGAAATTTGAATAAATAGTTTTCAACTACGAGTCGAGAAGCTTCTCCATCAGCTTCTGTAAAGGAGCCTGCTGGTTTCCTCTTCGTTTAAAGGGGACATAATGTAACTAACTTTACCTGAATTGGGGTCTTTATGTGCAAATCTGTCTTTATGGAGAAAATGCATCTTAGTGGAGCGAATGAATGATAAAGCAACCTCCCCAATTCCTACCATAGGAATAAGGGCACACTGACATCATTATATTCTTTTTTTCCATACACCATGCACCTATCAAGTTCACTTACTTAGTCTTGAAGTGCTCAGACATTTTCCAAAATAAGATTACCAAAGCAGAAAAAAATATTCATGAAAGCAAAATTCCATGCTGTTCAGTTTGAGTATTTATTTATTTTAATGATTTAAAGATCATCTAATCAGAAGCCCCCATCTTAGCTTCCATCTTTATCTATTATGTCAACAGAACTTCCCAGTTTTGATTCCAGGTGGATATGAACCATGTGATTATAGCAAGTACAAGGAATCTGTGACCCTGCAAAATTTGGACTACAACTCCCATCATCTCTGACCACTGGCACACTAACCAGGGCTGATGGGTGTTGGGAGTCCCGACCTCTGGAGGACCACAGCTTCCTCATGTCTGGTTTCAAAGGCTACCATGAAGATATATGCGTGTTATCGATCGTGAAAATATATACATGGAATCTAAAGCTTTTTTAAAATAGAATTATAAATCTCAAACTTGGGGTATTTTTTTTTTGCATTTTGCACTTTAATGTTGTGAACCGCCCTGTGATCTTTGGAGGAAGGGTTCTATACAAATTTAATAAATGAAATAAATAATTCACTTTGATAGCTATGGTGACTGATTTTGCAGAAATGTTTACGCAACTCAGGTTTTATTGACTTTGCTTGTATTTGGAAGATGTCTTCCGCCAGGTTTTCCTTGCTTGCAGATTTCACAACATCTTTCACCATGGTGTTGGCTGATAATCAGAAATGGTCCATATTTAATAGCAGAAAAGGATCTCAACATGCCCATCTGGAAGCTGTATCTGGACTGCACAGTTGTGCTACATAATTGCTGGAGCAAAGCAGGTCACTTTGAAACATCTGCATAGGTAACACTTGGGAATAAGATAGCACTTGCCTATGGCTTGGCAGACTCCAAATACTCCAAAGCAACAGAGACTGACCCATCTTGTTATGTCTTAAACTCTGCTTATCTTGGGAAAAGCAAGGAAATTGGCAGGACCTCATTTTAAATAGCCAAGGGTGGGTTTTTCTTGGATGGGGGAGTTATATATCATGCTGCAGAACAAGATAACAGATGCAAGCTTAGATACAGAGGATTTCAATCCTAAGCATGTTTACTGAATGTTTCATTGGTCAAAACCACCAGTGCAACTTGCTTCCAAGTTAATAAAAGAAGAATTTGAGGTATGAGATGTAGTTTTTGATACCATTCAAACTAAAAATAAGAAATAACTAGTAATCACTTAATTATAAGAAATTGTTGTGATAGCTTCTAACCTTTTTTAAAAAATTGAAATGTGTGAAACTGCTTAATATTTTTTTAAAATATATGTATAACCAAAGGCAAGCAGTTTTTCTCCCTTCTGGTTTTGGGAATGTATATCAGATCATTGATCAGATTACATGTTATGATCCAAAGACATGGATATTGTAACCACAAAACCCCCACAAAAAGTGAAACCAATCTTTCGCATGACCACATTACATGCCGCTCTATACAACAATTATGTCAAGGGGCCATGCAATGCTATAAATACACTTTATTATTCCTTATATGTGACTGTCATTAAAGCTTTCTACTTATCTGGAAGAAAAGAAATCAAATGTGGTTCTGCCATGTTTTTGCAAGCTAATTGATTCCTTATGTGTGTATATTGGAGGAAGTTTTCGTTCTCAAGCCAGTGGTGTTCAGTTTAGGAAAAGGGAGAAGAGAAAGCATATAACAAAAGTCTGGGTATAATATTTCCATGCTAGGAAGGTTAAGATTTATCACCAGTTGAGGCAAACCCTACGATCTAGGGTTTTTTTTTAAGTGCATCGTAAAAATTAAAACAAGGCAGTTCTTCAACTGGAAAGTGGGAGACATTGGCTGGGAGTCACACAAGTAGGGTGACTGGGTACAAAGGAAGGCAGAGCTCTTGTGATAGTCATAGAATTATTGACTTGGTGCAGGAAATCCAAATCCTCTTGGTGAAGGAAATCTAGAACTAGGCATCCCCAACCGATGACTATTCAACCTCTGCTTGATTCCTTCCATCCCATTGTGCAGAAGAAGGGATGACGAGTACAGCAGCTTTCCCCAGCCTTTTGGAATAAGCAGCACATCTGAGAAGCCCCATTAGACCCCTGGGGATCCATGAGCAGAACATCCCAAAATTATTTGGTGCATGTTTTTTGTGTGTTGAACTGAAAAGCAGCTATGGAAGCTCTGCTTGTCACTGAAGCAATGGTGCTGTGGGAGGGTGTGGTTATCCTGTTTTCCCAATCAAAACTGCACCCCCTCACCCTGAAGCTACTAATACACTAATGCAGGGAGATACCATACAGGTGTACTGTGAACGGAGGGGGAAAGGGTTAATTCACCTGTCCTCCAGTCAAAACCAGAGTGTCCCATTAAAAGAAAAATTGGGAGAACCAATCACATATGCCCAGGTTTGACCATGAAATAGTCTGTTTTGTGAACCGCCCTGAGACCCCCGGATATAGGGTGGTATATAAATTCAAATAATAATAATAATTTTACATAGCTGTAAAGAAACAATGCCTTTTTTTGCACCTGGTCACCCTATTAACAAGTATCTTCAATATGCTCCCCTATTTCTGCTTAATAGACATAGGAAGTGCCTTCACCAAAAGAGTGCCCTGTCTAACCTCAGACCCTCCAAGTGTCCTTATTTTCCAGGGACAATCCCGGATTGATAGAAGCCGTCCTGGTTTCTGATCTGATCCCGGAATGTCCTGTTTTTCCTTAGGATGTCCCTGTTCTCATTGGAGAAATGTTGGAGGGTATGGAGTTATGTGACCCCTGAGCCAATGAGATAAGTAACTATACAACCTTTAGAAGATACCTGAAGGCAGCCCTGCATGGGGAAGTTTGTTAATGTTTTATTATGGTTTTATATATACTGGAAGCTGTCCAGAGTGGCTGGGGCAATGCAGTCAGATGGGTGGGGTATAAATAAATAAAAATGATGATGATAATGATGATGTTGATGTTGATGATGATGGAATAGGACATCCCTGTTTTCATTGGAGAAACGTTGGAGGTTATGTAACCTACAATGCTTGAGGCCTCCTGTCAAATTGAAATTCCTTCTCAGCTACCTGAGGCTCATATGATTTACAATAAGTAGCTTCATACATCACACATTGCCAACAAACTGGCTCAGCACCCATGAGCCACCATTAGGGAATCATTGCTCTGACACCACACTAGAAAGTCTGACTAAATTGCCAGTTGAATTCCTTCACTGTTGAGTGACTAGATAAATCCATGCTTCCTTTGTTCCTTTAACACTAGTTCTTTGGAATTCAATTGCAAATTGCAGTAGACTCTCACAAGGTCCATTGGGATGAAGGAAGGAAAAAGAGACCCGCCCCCCCATGCAAAATGGAAATAGGGATGTTATGTGGTTGGGTAGGGAGTGGGTGGTGCTGTGGTCTAAACCACTGAGCCTCTTGGGCTTGCTGATTGGAAGGTTGGCGGTTCGAATCCCCAGGCCACGACGGAATGAGCTTCCATTGCTCTGTCCCAGCTCCTGCCAATCTAGCAATTCGAAGGCACACCAGTGCAAGTAGATAAATAGGTACGGCTCTGGCGGGAAGGTAAATGGTGTTTCCTTGCACTCTGGCTTCCGTCATGGTGTCCTCTTGTGCCAGAAGGGCTTTAGTCATGCTGGGCACATGACCCAGAAAGCTGTCTGCGGACAAACGCCAGCTCCCTTGGCCTGAAAAGTGAGGTGAGCACCATAACCTCATAGTCACCTTTGACTGGACTTAACCGTCCTTTACTTTTATGAGGTTGGGTAGACTTGCTACCTTCTCTACCAATTTTTACCAATGTCTGTGGATTCTTTGCTTCTTGAGGTGAGTCTTGACATTAGACTAGATCATGAAATCCTTCTGGACTGAGAAGCATCCTCCTGGGGGCCTCAATCTGAGAGTCAGAAGCATCATTTAGTCATGTCAGGTTGAGTTAGCCACCTCCCTTTCCTTGTATTTCGTTTTGGCCAAAATGTCCGATTTCCCTAGACATTTTAGCAATTTCCGCTCAGACACTGCTTCCGACTGCAGTATTCTGGATATGTCCAGGAAATTCCGGACATATGGCAACCCAGTTGTATTTTAGACACCAGGAAAACATGTACCAAGAGACAGGGATAGCCAATGTAGTACCCTGCAGTTTTTGCTAGACAGCTCCCATCATCCCTGACCTTGGACCATGCTTGCAGGGGCCGATAGGAGTTGGGAGTCTGACAACATCTAAAGGACGCCATATTGGTCATCCCTGTTCTGGTACACTGTTCCTAATCTGAATAAATACATCAGCCTGCAAGTCAGAGGGAAAATATTTCACTTTTGGTATGAGAAATTACAAGTTAATGAACCAGAGAGCTCAGGCAAAGGTTGTGGGTCAGACCCACCTGCTGCTGAAGAATTTTACCTTCAGGAGTGTCCCTGGTCAAAGTAATTTGTTCTTGTCTGGCAGTAAATGTCTGGATTTTAACCAGGGATATAATCGCCTATGAAAAAAGGTAAAGGGTAGAAAGAAGCCTTGTGAAAGTTGCCATGACCCAAGAAAGCAAAACCCTGCAGGAGTTATGAATGTCTTTTTGATCCAAGTTCAGCTGCCAAAAAGACTGTGCTTAATTCCTGCTTCTATCTGTAACAATGGCTAAGAGAGAGAATATTCTTTAAAATTGTTCTGGTGATCATGCTGAACTCTCAGTCAGCAGCGAAAAATAATAGAGAATAGTTTAAACAGGCCTTTTCTTGAATACACTGAAACTTTTAGAAATTAACACATATTTTTTGAAAACATGATGATTTAATTTTAAGCAGCTGCTTTTTGGATTCCTTCACTTCCCTGCTTTATACTATACAGAAGTCATACTTTATACCGCATGTATGGTTTGATTTTATAACGTATTATTCAATTTTTCTGGAAAGTGTGAAGAGAATAAGAGAGGGAGAGCAAAAGTAGGGTTATGTGGAGGGGGAAAATATGTTTAGAACAGAAACAATTTCATCCACATCAACTGTGTTTAGATTTGAAGCTCTAAGCATTGTACCCCTTTTCAAAACGCTTCTCTAAATCCCTCTGGTTTCCTGTCATCCTAGTTTCCTACTTCCTTTACTTTCCAAAATATTGGATGACCTGACTTGCAACTTTATCTTTTTACCCTTGATTCAACTTATCCTTTTTACTTGACACATGCCTTCTCACATTGTCAAGCTAAGTGAATTGAATCCAGTGTTACCTGGCAAGCCCACTGAAACGAATGGACATGAGTAACTTACCATAGGTCCTTTAATTTCAAAGTGTCTACTCTCAGGTAGAGGAGAGTCAGTGGAAATCTTGGAGCACCTTGAATGGGTGGAAGTTACTAGAATGGGTGGAAGTTACTAGAATGCTTTGGATCCAAGCCCATATATACGTAAATGTGTTCCTGCTGCTCTTGTTAAGTTTTAGTATTCTGGTTTTCTTACAGATTGATCTGCATATCATTAGTGAAATATGCCATCATGTAAAAAGTGGGGCTCAGCCAAAAGGGGTAAGAAATTGGTTATATCATTGGATAGCATTGAATCTTGTGGTGGATTGTTGAATGGCACTTCAAATGCAGACACTACATGTCTGTAATTCTATAGTTCTGCAGGCATTCCTTTGTCATTTGTGCCATGCAGGTTCTTCGTATCATGGCAACTAGCAAATAGCATATCTGCATTGCCACAAGATGGTTGCCCTGGTTTTCCTGTGTATAGATTTAAACTGAATGTTTATGCCAGAAATTCCTGTTTGTTTGTTTTTTTTGGTATTTTTGGGATACACATTGCCCTGTAGATACATATTTAATAATCATACAAACTGATGTGAAACCTTTTGCTAAATTATTCATTTGCTAAAACCTTTAGGTAAGCTAAATACAGAAAATTACCTTATTAAACTACTACATTCTCACTGTATTTTATTTACAGTGACATTTGAAAACATTGTGCAACTGTTTATCCTATCTTGTATATTATTTTATTTATAAAAGTATTTCTATTCCACCAATCATACCATGCATACAAGGAAGTGTACAAAATTAAAACAAAAAACAGTATTAAAACAAGAGAGATAATTAGTAAAATGACTGGTTATTAAAACAAAAACAAAAAAACAGCTACAAAGGCCTGTCAGCATACAAAAGGAGTGATTGTTGTTGTCCATTATTATTGTTGCTATTGTTATTGCTTTTAAACTTGCACTTACAGTGCTTTTTGTTAATTTTAACTACTGTCTCAAGCTGACCTGACAATATTTCATACTGAGAATTAAAAGCATTTACTGCAACGGACATCTTTCTGCAGATTAGAATGGTTAAAAGATGTATGCATTTGTAGGATTGGTCTAAAACATATGGTTTCAGATATTTGATAAACTTAATGAAGTGTGTTAATTATGTTCCATACAGTAATACCTGTAGGCATGGTTCTATGTTTCACAAAATTATAACCGCTAAAAGCAAGTTAATAAAACTATTCTCTTGCGTTGAATACCCCCACATTTGAGCTTCTGAAATGTGCTTAGTGCCAGTCACCTTTTCTGTCCTTTCAAACATTGTTAGGGAAGGTGAAGTTTGTTCTTTAGCTGAACGGCTTGAAGAACCACAGGAAATGTCACCTCCTTGATCATCTTCCTTAACAGGTTGTGCTTTTGGACTGTTTCACCCCTACTGCAACTGAAACGCAAGATGTTACAGAGTTCTTATGCCAGTATGTTACAATCAAGGTGAATTGCCAAAAATTACCGAATCCTTTGACACAAAATGTTGGGCTCAAATATTTTATTAACAAAATTTACGTACCTCTTGGATATAAAAGCAAAACAAAACACACCTCCAAGCAATTTTTTAATAAGGTGCTATGCATTTTATAAACGAATGGCTCCTAGCTGTCAGAGTCAGCCTCCTTAGTCTCCATGTTGTT
Source organism: Podarcis filfolensis (assembly GCF_964270895.1). Taxonomy (NCBI): domain Eukaryota; kingdom Metazoa; phylum Chordata; class Lepidosauria; order Squamata; family Lacertidae; genus Podarcis; species Podarcis filfolensis. The sequence continues at coordinate 21,833,695 of NC_139607.1, forward strand.
TCTTCAATTTAGCAGAGAGGATGATGGGAAGAAAAGTAGAATTTTTGGGTTCTGCCTGTCATTGTCTCTGACTCCCTTTACTGTTGGCCTCCCTGCTTCTACCCTAGCAGTTCCAATGGGCACCAGCCACCACTGATCATATCCTGCTCACATATTTCTTCCTGAATATGATTGGTCGACAGCACAGTCTTTAAAAAGTCAACTTAGAATTGAGTTCCTATTGAATTCAGTGGGATTTCCTCAATAACACATACACACGTTCTATTTTTATCTTGGGGCACAGCTGGTAATTCTTAAGAGCTGAGCTAAAAAAAACCAGCAGAATTTCTTGCTTATACAGTAGTTACAATTTTTGCTTATTGTTACAAATTCTTTATTTCCGTCAAAAACTTAATTTTCTCTTAAACTTTTCCAAACGATCCCATGATATTTCTGAAACTTTACTTCTGCAGTTTTACTCCTTGCTTGTTTGTATACGTTTTAAATGTTGTTTATGATCTGTATTACATTTTTAAATTCGATGTCTGTACTTCACTTTTTATGCTGGTTTATTGTTTTGGCTGTACTGTATTATGTACTTTTACATTTTGTCATTGGCTGGGGTTGTTTTTTTATTGGAGAGTGTAAGGTGCTTTGTGGAGGAAGTTGCTCAAAAAGTGGGGTATACATTTATGAAATGCATTAAATAGTAAGTAATATAAACATATGCTCCTCGCTTGCTGCTTAACAGTTTTATTTGTTTTATTTATTTGTTTTGTTTGCTAAGGAGCCCGGGACAGCACGCTTGTTTCCTTAGGCCAAATCTTATTTTCACAACAGATTAGGCATCTAGAGAGTGATTTGGGAGCGGCCAATGTCACCCAGCATCCCTAGTGGTTGAGTGGGGATTTAAACCTGGATATCCTCAGTCAAAGGTCCAACCACAGTTGCAAAATCAGGGAACTCTGTTGGGCTCCAGGGGGGCCATGAGCACATATATATTGCTGCTGACTTGCTTTTGGCTCAGTGCGTCACAAAAGTTGGGCAGGCCTGTTCCCTACAGCAGCAGCGGCTGCAACAACCTGTAGAACAGGGTGCTTGGGTGCATGCAAAATTTACGGTTCTCAGCCGACATAATAGCAGGGAATTCAGGGTGAACAAATGAAGGAAGTCTAGGGTATCTTTGAAGGGATAAAGAAGTGGGAGGATAATGGAGTCATTTAACTGCCTCACATAGCTTGAAGTATGAAGGTGGATTGATGAGTCGTTCCCATAACATTTTGCTGGTGGTTTAACACACAGCATCATTACCAAGAGAAAAGACTAAAGAACTGCAGAGGACAGGACCCTGGGCTAAATCTCCCCCCCTCCTTCTTCTGTTTTTAAGAAAAAGTGTGTCTTTGATGAGATATAGCTGCAGGCAATCGTTTTACATTTTATGTCAGCTCTCTTTTGTCAGAGATTCATTATTGATGCTGTACTCTCCATTTTAATTCACACTTCTCCGCTAATCAATTACAGCGTTTATCCATTAATCAGGTATCCTGACAGGGTCAGTAACTGCTCTTCAGTTTAGTTGGCCGCCGCATGTTCTCAAGCAAGTAGCAACAGTCAGTAGATTAGTTTAGAGCATCATTGTTTTCGCAGGCTGGTGGACATCTGGACGGGTAAACAAAGTCTAATGAGTTTTTGGGGCGATTATCCTGTTCTTGGGCTCTCTGCTGAAAACCTTAACTATTTGGCAGAGAAGCAACTTGTGTGCTTGGAACTCGCCTGTTTTGTTCCTTGCCTATCCTTCTATCCAGTCTCTCTCTCTCTGTGTGTATATGCACCTTCTAGAATGTGCCTGTTCAAGTATATAATTTATAACAGATTCAGACATGGCAAATTATCAGAGGAATCAAAGCTTTTCATTTTAGCAAGTGGTGTAGATAACAGAGGGGGCAACATTTAATTGGACAGTTACAGTTTTGGTAGTTAAGTTGCTGTCCATAATGACGGTAACAGGTTTCAATTATCCTTTTTATGACAGATGTACCAACATTTAATTGTTTCTCGTCAAGTGTGGAGAGAAAAGGCACTTCTGTAGATTTTTCAATTCTTCTACATGTCACTTAGCTGTCTACACTATTGTTTGAGCTCCTTTCTCTCATCCTTTTTGCGGCAATGAGTTGTGTCATTCCCTCATGATCAGCACTTTTGTTGTCTTTGTTTTTTGCTGCACCTCAGAAGTCCATCTTTTCTTTCATCTCCTTCCCATTCATGCATGAGGGAACAGTTGTGCTCTGTTGTGGGGATGTTCCGCTGGATTTCAAACAGTAGGGTTTCCTTTTATTCCCTTCTAAGTAGTACAATGGAGCTGAATGTCTGTTGCAGAATGCACACACTAATATGCCAGGTTATTTGGTTTTTAAGAAGTCAATAAAAGTGGTGGGCTTAGTTGCAGTGCTTGGCTCGCCTTTTCTTTTTTCTTTTTTGCTGTTTGCCTTTCCATCTTTGGTTATAAATCTGTTTGTTTGTTTCTGGTTATAAAATACAATCCTCCAAATTAAATCCAAGCATGGAATCAACAAACACTTAGGGAGAGGGGAAAGGGGGGGGTGGAACACATTACTGGCAATGGAATATTTTCACACTAGCTGATTTGGCAGCTTCTGCATCATTCCTGATAAGGAAGTGAAAACCGCAGCCAGCTCTAATTAATGGGGACTATTAACAGGAAGGGAGATGGAGAGAAAGATGGACTCGTGAGTTGGTTTTGGCAAAAGCCCTAGTCTCTTTCCAAGGCTCTCCATTTAGGGAAAGAAATGTAACTTTGAGGGATTTGTTTTTGCATGGTAGATTATTTCTCCAGAAGTGTGTGTGTGTGTGTGTGTGTGTGTGTGTGTGTGTGTTCCAAACATTCCATTCAAAAAGCCGCCGCTAGAGGAAAACAAAACAAAACAAAAACAAAGCACATATACAAGAGACGTAAGAATCCTAGAGGGGTAGTGTTGAGACACTTTGTTCTAATATTCAGGAGCAACCTTCAAAATCCTTCCTAATGAGGTCATAAAAGGGAAAAAATTGAACAAGTGGTACTTGTGTACCTCTCTGGGATGTTTCATCGAGGTCACTTGCCACTTGGTTATCCCATTTGAAAAGGGATTGGGATAGTACAATCAAGCATTGCATTAAGAGAGAGACTTTGATTAATTCCTTCTCTTCTCCATTGTGTTGCAGATAATTTTGGTAAATTTGGGAGACTTTCTTCTTAGTCGGTGTTAGGGGCTTAAAGTTCCTGATGTGTCATGCTGAGAGTTAGCATTTATTAGTCCTTTTGGGCCCATGTGTTTTTTTAAAAAGGCGTAGCTGCGGACAGCCCTTGGATTATCCCTGACAAGCCAGGCCATTCTTTCAACGTTACTGTTATCTCAGGTCATATGGAGAGATGAAGTTCTTCTTCAGTTTTCCGTTGGAACAAATACTCCGTTAAAAAGGGGAAGGCCAAGAATAAACTGTAAGTAGATGATTCACTTGGAACATTGCACTTGGCCTTTTAAGTTAGATGTTTATAGGAGTGTTATTCTCTGGTTTGTGAGGTGATGCAACAAAAGCAATGAGAGGGAAAGTTAACCATGCAGACCTGACTTCCCTTTTGGCAGGAGAAGTGGAATATGGAGTTTAGTTGCTACCAAGCCTGGTATTCAAGTTTGGAGTTTTATTGGTGTGACCTCCATTAAATTTAAATATGTGACTTAGGTTGCAGTTTTAAACAACTTTGTTTTCACTGTATTGATGGCAGAAATGTATTTGCAAAATTGTACACAGGAGGCCAGAAGTTTATTTAAAACCCATATTTTAAACTTGTTTCACTCTGCATCTATTTGAACCAGAAACCTACTGTTTAGGCATTTAAATTGTGGGTGATTTACCTTACTTTCTCCCCCCAAACTGCCACCATCCCATAACTCCTCTCTATTCTTGTTATTGAAAATCTGTGTGCTTGTTACTCTGGAGACCTGAGGCCTATTGGTTACACACATATTTAGGTGCTCTTTAAAAAGTGGATTTTTGACCTGATGGACCGTAATGGCACCCAGGGTGCCACTGTGGTCATTGTATAAATCTGCCTTAGTGTTTTTTTTTGTTTACTCACTTGATATACCGTAACGGCTCTTAAATCTGTAATGGTCTGTTGCGTTAATCCAGAAGCTGCGCATGCGTCTGCAACCTTTGTACCTAAAAAAGAAGAAGAAAAAAGAAAAGCTCAAAGGAATTTTTGTTGTTGGGGGGGGGGGGAGAGGATACATGCTCAGAATTCCTCCTCCCCACCCCCAACTGAATTAAGCAGTCGCTTTCCCCCTTTCACAGTAATTCACAGCACTGTGGATAACGGGCTTTCCAAAATATCGTGTTAAAAAACACCCAACTGATTTTTAACATATTAATTGTTCAGATCATTAATGGAAAGTGCGAAGTAACCTGTCAAGAGAGATGCACCTACCAGAGGCTTTTAATCAGGATTTGGGTTGGGCAAGGATGGCTAGTTTATGTGGAAAACTGGGCCTAGTGGCAAATCAGGAAGGTGTTGTTGTTGTTGCTGTTGTTAATATTCATATTCATATTATTTAGATTTATATACCAGCCTTCATCATAATATCTCAGGGCAGTTCACAGAATAAAATACAGGATAAAAACAAGTAATGAGGGAATGCAATGCTAGAGCAACTGCTTGAGAAGTCCAGTCAGAAAGGAAATATAAGTCCAAGTAGTATTGCTTCCCCCCTCTCTAAAAAAATGTTTAGGGGTACTGCCATTTTCCTACTCATACTGAAATACTGCCCCTCAATGAGGCCAAACTTAGATTCGCAAAATGTTTAAGGGTATGCGTACCCCCATAAAAAAGCACTGCCAAGTAGTACAGTATTGGAAATTTAAACTCAAGTCTCTGACTTGCAGGTCTAAGGGGTGAAGCTAAGTGCTTGCTGAGGAACAGCAACATGTGGATCGTGACAACGGAAATTTGGGCCGGGGGCAAGATGGACCATGATAAAGTCTAGGTAGAGGACATAGCAGAGTTTGATAGTAAGGCAGGTTGAGGCACAAGTTGACTCCTAGATGTGGATCAAAGCAGTATATTAAGAGAAGAACATAGAAATGTAGGCCTTAAATGTTGGCCTACAAAGACAATTACTGAAAGTGGGATCCCCCCCCCCCCCGATTAATGTCATAGCTGTCAACTTTTCACTTTTCTTACAAGGAATCCTATTCGGAATAAGGGAATTTCCCTTAAAAAAAGGGGAACGTTGACAGCTATGGATTATGCGGATGTCTCAGGTGGTGTGCTGTTTGAGATATTGTATTCTTCAGGGGTTTTTTTTTATTTGGGTGAAGATGCAAAGCATGCAGTATCTATTAGGAAATACACGCTCTCTGCACTCTGTGTTGCTGGTTTATAATCTGTGACCAGTTTATACATACTACTTAAAAAAAGCCATAGGATTATTGCATAGCTGTCAACGTTTCCCTTTTTTTAAGGGAAATTCCCTTATTCTGAATTTCCTTGCAAGAAATGGGAAAAGTTGACAGCTATGTTATTGATAACTCTAACAGAAGAAAACTTCCCACTCCCTATACTTTTTCTACAGTCTTGTCAGACAGGCAAAACAATAGTGCACAGATAATAATAATAATAATAATAATAATAATAATAATTGTTATTTAAACCCCGCTCACTCTTGGCGGCTCCCAACAGAATTGATGATGATAATAAAACCAATAAGACAACAGTCATTAAAAACTTCCCTGAACACATTCAGATGTCTTCTTACAGTCAGATAGTTGTTTATTTCCTTGACGTTTGATGGGAGGGCGTTCCACGGGACGGGTGCCACTACTGAGAAGAAACTATTTCAAAATAAAAAATAAGCAAACTGGAACCAGGTTTGTGCAGAGACGAAATGTGTATGCACTTCTTAAAGAAAAAAAAAATGTCTTTGTTTATAAATAAAAAAACCTGATGTGTGCTGGATAGGGCAGTTCAACCTTGAGTGAAAAGATGTTGTGATTTTAAATTTCTGAAAATAGTCTCATTGGAACAGCAAGGAGGGGAAAGTCAAGATTCCATGCAATTATTATCGTCGTTGCTGCCATTATTATTATTATCCATAAGAAAGGGCACTCTACTATTTTGTGACATTTTTGTTGGTCCAGTAAAGGTGTTGCCCAACTGTGGATTTTGACCTTCCTGCAAGTCAGGGATTGGATATTGTGGTGGTAATGGTTGGTGTGATGTGTACATGGATTATTATTTTAAAAAAGAACAACTGTAGGGAAGCTATATGTTTCTTCAACTCTTAAGAGGTCACACTTGTAATCCAGTAATTCTTACATCTGCTGTACTGTGGACCATTATGCCATTAGCTTGGTCTTTGTTGACCATATTTCGTATAGACCTGGGATGTCCAACTGGTTGATCGTGATCTACTGGTCGATCGTGAGGTGTCCCTGGTCAATCCAATGGGTAGATCACTGCCAGTTTTTTTTTATAGTGGGAGTAGATCGCAGTCTCTTAGAAGTTGGACATGCCTGCTGTAGACCATATTTTCTGTAGCCCTGAACAACAGACATAGAATGAATTAAATTTTGATTTTGTGTTAATCACACTAATTTCAGCTGGGTGATTTAGTGAATTTAGGTTTCTGTAATTTAGGTTTTCCCCCACTGTCACATTTGTACCTGGTTCTTCATTCTTCTGTGATCCTTTTAGGGTGACTCCTTCGGCTCGTCCTATTTTGCACAGGAATTTATATGAGGTTCTTCTATTTTTACCTTGTAAGGTGTAAGATTGCAAAATGGTGACCTACTGAAGGCCACCAAGTTAGCTTCATGGCTAAATGGAGATTTGAACTCGAGTCTCACCGGTTTGGGTCCAACAGTCTTGACTATTCAAGACCCTGACTCTAGTCCTAACATTGCTTCAGCTGACTGTGATATGATCTCACAGATTGGATTGTTTCCTTTGTGAGTCACAGTTTAGGCAGGAGTTGTTTGAAATCATGACATTTGCATCTGCATTTCAAATGAATTTTTGATTGACTTCAGTGGGACCTATAGGTAAGAGGAAGTAGGATCACATCCTTCAATCTCTGCTCTGTGATACTTTGCTGTGTCTTCTATTTTCCCATCATTTCCAGTGCCCCTCAAACACAAAAATGTCTGCTTAATGTAGTTGTCTTACTATTTCTACTCAAAAATCCATGGTTTGGCTTCCTTGAGCAGTTTTTTAAAAAAATATAGTTTTGTTTTTGCTCAGCCATCTGTTCCACTTTTTAATTGTGCTGTTTGTCTACCCAACGCGAAGTATTATTGAAAGGATTATCTGTAGTGAAACAGCATAAAATTTTAGTGTGAGTTTAAGTTGGGGAGATAACAGAAGTGAGAGTGCAGCTACCAATAAATATATGCTTGTATATTTGATGGATGGGGCTATTTGTCTTTCAGTATTCTACATCTGCTAGTTGTTTAAATTTATACTGATAATCCAGAGAATATTTTATCTAATTATTACTAGCACTGCTCTGAAATGTAGAATTTTTACTGTGTTTTTTGAAAATGACTTTCATTTGTGTTTTTTTTTTAGTATGTCGTAAGTCACTTAGAGACATTTTTCTTTGAAATATGAATACCCTCACAGGGTTCTTCCAGATGACAGCTTAATACTGTAAATGGGTTGTTGGAAAATTGGAAACATGTTATTTCCTTATCAATGTTTTTCTGGGAAGGGTAAATCCAAATTAAATGCCTACGCGCTGGCAGCTTGATGACAATGACACTGTGGGAACACTGCAAAAAACTTGCACACCAGAAGAGCGCCAATACTACAATAAACACCTGCCTTTAAGTACCCACAGACCTCCTCATGTGTCCTTGCCACCATTACTGTAGATATTTCATAAGCAGAAGCAGCGGAGGTAACGGCAAAAGGTTTTGAAAACGGTTTCCTGACCTCAACTAGGGACCTGCCCGCTGATAAAGTGAGATAAGGTTGTTGCCTCAGGCGGCAGATATGGGCCCAAGAACTGTGCCGCTCACCACTGCTGCACCAACATGCTGGGCTGTGGCAGTGCATGGCAGCGGGGAAGGTGTGCCAGCATGGGTGCGGCAGCAGCGTGGCATGGGCAGAGAGAGTGCAGTGGCGCAGACTCAGATCTGTGGGATGGGGGGCATTTTGCCTCAAGCAGCAAAATGTCCTGGGCCAGCCCCGACCTCAGCTCTACCTATTTAGCACGTAACACTGCTGACATTTTGTCATCATGGGTACTGGTTGCTACCACACAACTGAATTCATACCTAGTACAGTGGTACCTCGGGTTACATACGCTTCAGGTTACATATGCTTCAAGTTACAGACTCCACTAACCCAGAAATATTGCCTCGGGTTAAGAACTTTGCTTCAGGATGAGAGCAGAAATCGTGCTGCGGCGGCGCGGCAACAGCAGGAGGCCCTATTAGTTAAAGTGGTGCTTCAGGTTAAGAACAGTTTCAGGTTAAGAACGGACCTCCGGAATGAATTAAGTACTTAACCCGAGGTACCACTGTATTGGAACTTTGCATACATATATGCAGGGTTTTTTCTCAGCTGAACCTGTCCGGAACTGAGTTGCATTCCAGCACCTCTTTGGTGCATTTCGGCACCTCTGTAGTGTTGTGTTTGGGGCTGTGCAGCAGAGGCAGCGGGTGGCAGGGAAAGTTTATAATTTTTTCCACAACGGTGGGGCAAGCGGGCAAAGAAGAGAAGTCCTTCCCCTTAAAAAACAAAAACAAAAAACTCAACAAGCTCCGGCAGCTCAACCCCATATATTATAGATACCAACTGTTTTGCTTCCGCATTTGTACCATTGCTAGTGCATTCGGAACGTCTGAAGTGAGATAGCTGTATAATACCTGTATATGATGAAAATGTATTTTCTGAGCTGACAGGAAATTTAGTTAGGCTTTGTTTTTATGTGGGGCAGAGGTATGGTATCAGACCTCATACAAATGTTTGTTTGTTTGTTTGCTATTGGAAATACCCATGACCCTAAAATTTATCTAGCTTTTTTCATCAAACATAGGTGCAAATAAGCTGACATACATTAGTCCAGGTGATAATGAATACAGGTAGTTTTCCTGGCTTTAAATTATCATGGTAAGGACAAATAAAAATTAATATAAACAAGGCATTGGTACCATCCAAACATCATGGGAAACCATAGTCTGAAATGAACTATGGTTTACGGTGAACAAACAATGCGCAGGTGCATTCTGCTCAAGTTGCACCCACCCTGGTCCACCCTTTGCCAAGCCTAGAGGAAACAAGCCACTGTACTGACTTAGCAAACCAGCCCTCATGTTTTGTTTCTCTCCCAGCAAATTGTGATTTTTAAAAAAATCGCTACACTTACTGGTGAAGGACAAATGCAGCTCTCAGTCTTCTCAGTCTTCTTTCTCCTCTCCCTCACTGGATGCTGCTGCAGATGATATGAAGACTAGGGGGTTGACCAGTAGCCAGAAGTGCTTGGCTGTGGTTCAGATCCAGAGATGGGTTGTCTGGGCACATCTACTGCTGCTGGTTTCTTTGTGAGGAACGTGGTGATTGGCAGCTGCTGCTGCTGCTGCTGTTGTCTCTTGAGCTCATCAAACATTTCCTTGTACCATCTCAGAGTGCCTGTGATGCCACAGATCGTCTTAAGGCTGCTCTCCATGGTCAAACTGTGCAAACAGATCATTTGCATGATTTATGACTTGGAAGAGTTGGAAAATTTTATGCAGGTTCCAGCTTTCTGGATCATGCTCACCATCCTCATCCTCAGCTTTGTATTCTGAGCTTGATCTGGCAAGTTCTTGCAACTCTTCAATACTTGTTGGGCCTCCATTAGCTCTTCCACTTCTTACTGAATGTTGTCAACAAAGCCACCAGCAGCAACGTGCCTGGCACAATGTTCTCCACCACTGTGGCAATGCTTGGAAATCCCTTGAATTCGTGCACCCATTCCATCCACACGTTCCACCAGCATGCACTCACTGTTTCAGGCTTGATTGCATCCACTGCCTGCTTGACGTAGGTGATGCAATGGACGATCCAGATCGGCGTCCATCACGTTGATCATTCAGGAGAAGGTGAGCTTTGCGTAAGCAGCCTTGAAGCAGCAAATCACAACTTGATCCAGAGGCTGGATGAGGGAGGTTGTATTGGGGGATACGGGGCAGGAGACAACCTCTCCCTTACTGTGTGCAAAGTGGAGTCTCTTAGGATGCCCAAGAGCACTGTCCACTGGTAGCATCACTTTAATCTGCAGGTGCTTCTCCTCAAGGTAATGCCTCTGGAGTGATGTAGTGGAACCAGTCCAGAAATGATGATGAAGTCACCCAGGGCTTTTTGTTGGATTGCCAAAACCCAGGAAGCAGATTCTTGTTCTTGCCTTTTAGGGCGCAGGGTGGTTTGAGACCTGTATAGCAAGCCTGCCTTTAAGTGACCAGACACATTGCCACAGAGCAGCACAGTCACTTGATCCTTTGCAGCAATGAAACCAAGGGTTTGCTTTGCAGCTTTGGCAATGTAAGTCTGCTCAGGCATTTTCTTCCAGAAAAGCCCTGTCCCGCATGGGAAGACTTGCTCTAGAAGGTTTGCCTTGTCATCCAGCAGCCACGTTAGTGGTGCATTGCACATCTTTGCAGCCTCTCTGTCTGCGGGTGCAACCTCCCCTGTCGTTTGGATGTTCTTCAGGTTGAAATGGGACTTAAAGCCGTTAAGCCAACCTGGGCTGGCTTTCAATTCCTTGGCAGGCTGGTCCCCATCTGTGGGTGGAAGGTTTGAAGTGGTCATAGAGGCTTTTGGTGCAAGATGCTGCCATCCACAGAAGTATGTTTCTGGTTCATGTTTCTGGTTCATGTCGTGAGAGCTAGTGTGGTGTAGTGGTTAAGCACGGTAGACTCGTAATCTGGTGAACCGGGTTCGCATCTCCGCTCCTCCACATGCAGCTGCTAGGTGACCTTGGGCTAGTCACACTTCTCTGAAGTCTCTCAGCCCCACTCACCTCACAGAGTGTTTGTTGTGGGGGAGGAAGGGAAAGGAGAATGTTAGCCGCTTTGAGACTCCTTAGGGTAGTGATAAAGCGGGATATCAAATCCAAACTCCTCCTCTTCTTCTCTTCTTCTTCCAGCCACAAGTTCAGTGCCTTCTCCATGTTCACCAAAGCCTTGTCCTGCACCTAGCTGGTCACCTTTGCACTTGTTGCCACAGCCCCACAGATCTCCTCATGCAGCTGAACCTGCATGCCACAACACGCACATATTTGCCCTCCCTCAAGTAGTCCAGCACAGCCAACTTCTCTTCTTCTTTGGTTTCTTAGCAGCTGATGACAGTCATTATGTCTTGCATTTTGAGGCCATTCTGCAGTCTGAAGCTCTGCCAACCACCTCCTCTGCACTGCAAACCCCTCCATTGTCTTTCCAAACCTCTCCACAAGTGCCTCCTCTGATCACTGTCTCTAGCAACCTGTCCTACACCCAAAGACTCTCACGAGGGCTGCTGGCCTTCCCCCCCCCCCTGCTCTCCCACCCCTTCATGCCATTTTATTATTATTCCTCTGTGTGTGCCTTTTCTCTGGTAGTCTAGAAAAACATGAACTAACTGAGAAGTTGTAGTGTCCTTAAATCAGCAAGGGGGGAAATATGTGAGGGATTGCTTCGCAGAGCTTGGCAATCCGTTCATGGAAACTGGTCAAGACCTTGATGTTATTGGCATCTGGGTCATTGCAGACAAAGAAATTCTTGAGAGCACAGCTTCCACAGAGAGAATTGGTAAAATAAAATAACATTAAAAAAATATATCTGTACAGCCCCTTTGTTGAGGAACAACTTGCTAACAGGAGCTTACACCCAGGAAAATGTCTTCTTTCAGTGCACTAGATGAAAGGAAGTAATAAGAAAACTACCTGAAGACTCTTTTTCAAGGCTTTTCCTGGTGAGTCTGTGGTATGATATTAATATTGAGCAGTTCTTCAAACATGAGAATCATCTATTTCCTCCTGTGCTCTCCAGCAACTATGATATATGTGCAGGCAACAAGTCAGAATTGGTACACCTTTTAGAGACACATGACCAGAATCTGCATAATTATTCAGGTTCCTGCAATGCCATAGAGCAACACAGCAAACATTGTGAAGCCACATAAACTCTTGCTTCCAGCCGTCATCTGCAATAATACTTGAAAAAGTCTGCAGTGGATTAACTTTGGGCTAGATACTTTACCCTATCTACTAAGGGACAGGCAAAGGACAAAAAGGTACGGACCCTAAGAGACAGGTCCTTCCAGATTGGGTTATTCCAAAGAATTGATAGCACGTTGTGAGAAATTTCACAAACAGAGCTACTTGGGACCTTGTCTGTAGGTTGCCTTGCACATTTTCAGGTAGCAACTGTTGTGGATTGCATCCAAGGTAATAAGAATGCATTGGCTTCAGTAATTGGACCAACTTGAACAAGCCATGAAGAAGTAGATACTTTCAGTCACCTTATGCTGAATCAGACCATTAACCAGGGCCGAATTTAGGTTTGATGAGGCCCTAAGCTACTGAAGGTAATGGGGCCCTTTATATGTCCAGCTGTCCTTTATCAACAACAAATTGTCGCTGTTTTTTGTGTTGAATATATGCTGTATGGTAATTTATGAACCTGTCAGGTATCTAAAGCCATTTGCACATAACAAAATGTGTATTTTATCAAAGTAATTGTTGAGCTGAAATACCATTAAGAAGTATATTAATAGTGAAATACAATTAAGAAGAAGTATATTAATAGTGAAATAATTATTAAGTTCTAACTTCAAATGATTTTTTATTCATATAAACTTAATAATGCAAACACATTGGCATTTGGCAATAACAAAAGTTCCTTTAGAAACACAATTTACAAAGACTCATAATTTTTTGGGGGCCCCCCAAGAGAGTGGGGCCCTAAGCTATAGCTTGTTAGTTTATACGTAAATACGGCACTACCATTAAGCCATCTAGCAGTGGCTCTCCAATACCTCAAAATCCTGCTACCCACGTTCCTTTTTGTAACTGGAGAGGCCAGGGATTGAATTTGGAGCCTTCTGTATGCAAATCACATTCTTTGCCACTAAACTACAGACCCGGTGCAAGTTTGCACCTGAAGAAGGCGGCCATTTTGGGATTTCTCAGCCTTCACTCTACATCTCGCAACCAGCCTTTTTTAGGAGTCGTGAGTGTTAATAGCCTGGGATATTCCAGTGGCCACATCCATTGGATGTATTTCTATAAGAATTGTTAGATGACCTTCCTTAAGTCTTGCAAATGGTTAGGAAATACTTGAAACTGGGCATTCCTCTAGTGAGCTCCTTCCAAGGAAAACCAAACCTAGTGTTTTGCCCCTTTGCTACTTGGAGAAGCCATCTGAGTACAGCAGTATAATTCCAATACATCTTACCTATCTACCTATCCCAGTTGCTCCCAACATTGCGTCACAGGCTGGCATCATGAAGAACCCAGGATAAAGGCTACACATGCAGGAGGAAGTTTGGCAAGGATGAGAAGGAAATAAGTAGCTATCTTATCTTTAAAAGACATCTGAAAGCAGCCCCCTTTTAGGGAAGTTTTTAATATTTAATGCTGTATTGTTTTTAACACTCGATTGGAAGCCGCCCAGAGTGGCTGGGGAAACTCAGCCAGATGGGCTGGGTATAAATTTATTATTATTATTATTATTATTATTATTATTATTATTATTATTATTATATCAGAGGCATGGAGCAGCCTAAGCCCCCTAACACAATGATGTCCCTGTGTTCACCTTTTGCCTTTCCTCCATAAAAGTAAAGCCTTGCTATTCATTCCGACAAGCTTAAATACTGTGGGCAGAACCCAAAGTGCTGACCATCGTATTTAGGTGGGCTCATAGCTCAGTGCAGATGCTTTGCTTGTAGAAGGTCCCTGTCATCTCCAGTTGAAAGGGTCAGATAGAATATGAGATGAAAGACCCCCGTCTGAGACCATAGTGGACAATGCTGAGCTAGGGTAACAAATAGTCTGATCTGGTGCAAGGAAGCTCTCTATGGTCCTCTGCTTCAAGCACAGCCAAGACTTTTGACAAGCCTTTTGTCCTTTCCCCTCTTTGAACTGCAGTCCTCTAAGCCTTCCCAGGAACTGCTTTTGCAGTGTGGGCTGCAATTTGATAGCCCTGAGCTCGAAAGCACCCTTGGGTGACCTGAACTAGTGGCTTCATTCTTTGAATCCTAGATCCTCAGTAGTCAGTCCTGTCGAAATCATCGGATTTCCAACCCACAATGTTAAACACTTGGAAAGAAGTTTGGCAGCCAGCATTGTGGGTGTGTAGCCAGAAACAAAAATCACATTGTGTTCTTCTTCAGCCAGTTTCTTATCCCAGGGTCTTTTGTGTCCTCGGTTGTTACTGGGCCCCATCCTTTGCACTTTAAATTAATGACAGTGAGTGCCTAAAATGCCTTTACTCCCTAGAGAGGCTGGATTACTTTTTAACACTTTTCATGGGCAAATTAGGCATGTCTTCGGTGCAATGGGCTTGTCTCCGTCTCCTTCACTCTCTGTCACTGAGAACGATCTAGAAGAAGAGGATGTTGGCTTTGTAGATCTGTTTTTAAGGAAGAAAAAAGGAAAGGGGACTATCACAGATTCAGTGTTGGAAGGTGCTGATGATGGAATTCTGCCTATAGGTTTGTGGTTTTTTTAAAAAAAGAGGAGAGAAGATCCAAGAAACTGGGACCTGCTGGGAACAGAACAACTTTTGGTTCTTAACATTTAGAGCAAGTTTCAATTGGTTTTTATTGTGTTCCACTGTCACCCAAATGGATGTGGATAGTAGCAATCATAGCCACGTAAGTTGATGGCACCTGTGAAAGACAGATAAGAGACTCCCACTGTGTGCATAATAGGGGCATATGTACTTTGTAAGTTGACACACAAAAATAGCTGTGGTGAGCAAGTTGGCCTTTAGAGCTGTTTAGTTTTAATTTTTAAAAAATAACACCTTACACACACAAGTGTTTGTTTATTCTTTTTATTGCAAATGACCCTTGGGACTGAAGGGGGGTGGTTTTAAAAATTTGCTAATTGCTAATTTACTTGTTTTCATCAAGCCGTGTCTACTTTTATTATTGTAGATTATATTGATCCTTGGCCACCATCTGTGTTTGTGCTTACTTTGTGTCTTGGTTTTGGTTGTAATTCCCTGGAACAATTATAGTTTAAAAGGGTTGAAAACAGTTATAAGTCTGATGGATTCAGTTCTAGCTTTGCTACTGATTGACTATCTAAGGAACTAAATCGTCAACTTGGAGGGCCTTAGGGAGCAATCCTGTACCAAGAGCTTCTGGGTTTCTGGGGAATTGAGGTTCGACAGCTACGGTCATTCTTGGACCAGGAGAGCCTGTCCAAAGTAGTTCATGAGCTGATTACATCAAGGGTGGATTACTACAGTGTGGATTACTGCTTCCCTTGCGCTTCATCCAGAAGCTGCAGTTAATGCAGAATGCTGCAGTGCAATTGCTGACAGGAATGAGGTCTTGTAAGCATATAACACCTGTGCTCAGAAGTTGGCACTAGTTGCCAATCTGCCACTGGGCCAAGTTTATTTTATGGAATAAAATTAACGAGCAAGGCTAGGATTCAACAGCCCTCTGGCTGAACCTGGAGATTCCTGGTCCAGCCCAGGCTACACTGGTTTAATTCCCTCATCCTCAGCTTATCTGGAGATAACGCTCCCATATCTCCCCCATCCAGGTGCAGCCAGTACCCACTTGAGAGAGCAGAATCTGATGGATCTTAAGCTGCTGTAAACCCCCCAAAAGGGTTGTGGTGGGACCAGAGGGACTTAGGCTGAATCCTAAGCCTATTCAGTGCAGTCTTGTGACTTGGCAACCAGGAGTAAGTTAAGCCAGAGAAAAAAAAGGCAGGTGTAACTTAAAACCCTATTTTAAAGTCTTGCTTTTCTTCTGCCAGGCTCAGACCAATTCAGCCAGCAATACTGAATGGACTTTGGATCTGGTGTTACTTTATGCTGGTGGGACGCGGGTGGCGCTGTGGGTTAAACCACAGAGCCTCTTGGGCTTGCCAATCGGAAGGTCGGTGGTTCGAATCCCCGTGACGGGGTGAGCTCCCGTTGTTCGGTCCCTGCTCCTGCCAACCTAGCAGTTCGAAAGTGCATCAAAGTGCAAGTAGATAAATAGGCACCACTCCGGCGGGAAGGTAAACGGCATTTCCGTGTGCTGCTGTGGTTCGCCAGAAGTGGCCATGCTGGCCACATGACCCGGAAGCTGTACGCCGGCTCCCTCGGCCAATAAAGCGAGATGAGCACCGCAACCCCAGAGTCGGCCACGACTGGACCTAACGGTCAGGGGTCCCTTTACCTTTACCTTTATGTCAGCTTCTTGTGTGTGGGGTTGCTCCCTTCATTTAATCAGCTATCAACGTACAACTTGCAAGTCATTACTCTGTCACCCTCAGCTTTGAGCTGCTAAATGGGAATACAATAAGCCCACAATTTACATGCATTTTACTTGTGCACATTCAGCTTTACATATTTGGCCAAAAAAAGAAGTTTTAATTAAAAGGGGCTGGGAAGGGGGCGGGCATCGGGGGAGAGACTTTGGCAATCTCACCTACCTTGCACCCAATGTCTCTTTGACCATATACGATTTTGGCATTAGGTACAATCCCCAGAACGTAACCCCCTCGTAAGTTACTGTAATACTACTAACCTACCTTACAGGGTTGTTGTCAGAATTACTGAGATGAGCATTATGCTGTTTGAGCCAGGATTGTGTTTTCAGGACTTTGCTGTGCACTCTTGAGACTAGGTTCTTTTTTCAAACAAATAACTGGAACTATGCATTCTTAATTCTGCACTGTTTTGTCACCTTGGTATTACGTGTGGTGCAGTTATTTCAGAGCAGGTACCACCTCAGTATTCTTATAAAATGATCCAGAATATCCATCTTCATAATATGCTATTGGGGCTCAGTTCTGGAGCCTAATATGGTAGTTATCTTCCTTATTATGCCTGTAATTATTATTAAAAGGTTTCTGTAAAGAGTGAATTGCGAAGTATGTAGTAAACTCATGGGATATCATATCATTCTTTTCCAGTTAATACGACTTGAGTATGATTTTCCATTTCTATAATTAAAAGCCCTGAAAAATTAATTACAATGAGAGACTGACTCTTGGGATAGATAGAAAGAAAGGGGAAGGATCCTTTTGATTGAGAATTGCTAATTGAGAATTTAGCAGCCTTGGGGATTTGATAAGCCATTGTTACATTGTACTTGAGAGTCGTGCGATAGATAAAATAATATTTTATTAAATATGTGAGGATATTGCTTCATACTTGTTTCAGTTCTTGGATATGGGGGGTGGTAAATGAATTTAAGTCATTTCAATACATTTCCCCCCCCTCAAAAATATGTTTCCATTTATTCACTTGTGAAGTATGGTAATGCATTGCTATTACAGTTATCAGAACATGCTTTGCTTGGATCACACCAGGGCCAGTTTAGCTCAATATTCCAATAGCTTCCAGCCAGTTTTCCCATAGTTTTCCAATAGCATCCAGCCAGATGC
The DNA here is from genome assembly GCF_964270895.1 of Podarcis filfolensis. Classification (NCBI taxonomy): domain Eukaryota; kingdom Metazoa; phylum Chordata; class Lepidosauria; order Squamata; family Lacertidae; genus Podarcis; species Podarcis filfolensis. Next base: position 21,851,313 of record NC_139607.1, read on the forward strand.
CCTTGGAAATCCACAATCAAGCTACAGAGATGATAGCCATCTCAAACTTATTCCAACCATCTGGTTATCAGAGGCATGTTAAATTGGAATAAAGAGGTTGCACTTAGCCAACCGGGCTTGTAGTCATTGATAGCTCTAACCTACATGGATTTAACCAATGCAAATTACTTCAAAATGCAGGTGGTAAATGAAAATACAGAATGACTTTTGTTTATGACTGTCGGTGACTTGTATTATTGTGTACTCTACATATGCAGTGGAAGCCATAGTATAACATCATCAGCATGTTAACAAACCTTTCTGTCAGTTAACTTGTTTTTTATGTCAAATTTATAACATTTTGGTGGATAGCTTCATGTCACAAAATTGGCCATGTCCATTCATATTAGATATAACTTATGTGGCAAGAATTAAACTGATGCAAGCAAGGACTGCACGGCATTTGAATAGAGTGGGCAACGTAGAATAGAAACAGAATTGCAGCTTTTGGGAGAATTGAAACAACAGGACCATATATTCTGGATCCTCAGTTATATCAGATTCATGTCCATTATTAGGTATTTTATTTGAAAATAGCATGGTCATACATATGCATGTTTTCTTCATTTCTTCTAGTTTAATCAGATAGAAGCTAATGAAATGGTGAAATTGTTAAAAATGGGTGAGAGAGATTGTGGCACATCAGCTAACAATGTCTATGTATATCTAGTCAAGTAAGTCCTGTTGAATTAAATAGGACTTTCTCCTAAGTAAGTGGGTATAGGATTGGTGCCTAAATGGTATTTTTGTTGGGTTATATCAGGGGTTGCCAATCTGACATTTGTGGGCACCGTGGTGCCTGTGAAGGATTTAATTGATGCCCCAGGGAAGTTCCCCAGTTTTGAGTTAGTTTGTTTTTTAAAGAAAAAGCAGTTCTCTTAAAATAAATTTGTGGAGCAAAATGTGCATGTACCTTCTAAGAGATTTCTGTGAAATTAGAGTGTGATATGCCATTTTCCATGGTACCAAGAAACGCTCTCCCTTGTTGTTAGGCAGCAACACCATCAGTGTGTGTGTGCAAACACTATTGTTTGATGTCCACAGTCAGGGCACTGCTTACTTCCTGTAATAAGCATAAGGTTGTCAGGATAGTTCTCTCTCTGATTTTGAGTTATGCCATCCTTCCCCATGGCAGCCATTTTGTGACTGGCACCCCCAACACTCCCAAAAATTGAAATGTGTCCCTGGTCCAGAAAGGTTGGTGACTCCTGAGTTAAAAGAATCATACCAATCTATATCAAAGAATTTGTACCTGGAAGTAATTGATCTCAACTTACTTTCCTAGAGGGCTAAAGAGAACTGCCTTAATTAAATTCTATTGAAACCCAGGACTCTTACTCCCAAGTCTTACAGCTTTCCTTTTTTTAATTTCTCAACAAATTACTTGCCTCGGTCTCCTGTGTGAGAGTGCTTAGCTTTCATTGAAAACAATTCAATAAAAGCAACTTTGATGAAATTGCACTGCTTCCAGATTGTGTCCTTCTCTGCTTTAAATGAAAAGATGTTTGGAAGAGCCCTTGATATTTGCAAACCGCAATGTCAGTATCATGGAGATTATTTACTTGATGAGTTAAAGGAAAGGTCATAGGGGTTAGACCTAGTGGGAGGGGAGTGGTCTTGGTTAACTATTTAACCTATGGTAGTACTTCATCATTTTATGGTTGAGATCAATTATTCTAGGCCTTTGTCAGTTCTCTATCGGTTTGTAGTTAGTCCTATCACTCCTTGAAAGGATTTCACCACCCTTTTTTTCTATATACATCATTTTTAAATTGATGATATTGTGACATCAAGCGGGAGAAAATAATTGAAGACTACAGTTATAAGCCGACTTAGGTTCCATTTGAAATCAGGAAACTTAGCATCCAAGTAAATGTATGGAGGATGTTGTTAAAGTGTCACAAAAAAATAAACAAAGACTTTAGATTAAAACATTTGATTGGTGTTATTGTTTCAGCTCGGGTTCTCTGCTGCCTTGTTGTGCATCCTTTAAAACAACAGCAAGGTAACCAGTGATGTTTCATGCACCGTTTATATTCTTATATCTCCAGTAAGAAGAAACCTACCTATTTTAGCAGTTTATTTGCAGAGGGTCACTTGGAAGCCTCCCTTTTTCTCTCTTGCTACCGGTTTGGTTTTCCAGCAGGCAACAGCTCTGTGGTGTCACCGATCCCAATCTGTTCCTTTGAGATCCAGGGTTTGTCATTGCTGGGGTTAATTTTTAAAAATAGCATTACTAACCCCTCCCCCCGTGTTTTTCTGTTGCTTGCACTGGACTGTGTACTTTCTCGGGCTTTTGTAATAGCTATTTTAATCATTGTAGGCAGTTTCAACTGGAGACACTGTCCTTAGTGCTGATTTCACTTACAGTCGGCTTGAACCTGTTTGTGCCCATCTGTTTTAGCAGCGTCAATCTCTTATTTGCAGCAGAATATGAGGCTCATTATGGAGGCCATATTATGAACTGAAACGTGTTTCTAAGGTTGTGTTTTTAAAAGCTCAAGTTCCCCAAACCCTCAGAACCCAGCTTCTAATCTTCCACTGAAACAATCTGATTGGCATTTTTAGATGGAAAAGGAGGCTGTGACATTGTTTTGAAAAAACAAAACTTCCAAGCAGTTGTTTGTTATAAGGGGGAAAAGCAGGAAAACTATATATATATATAAGGTGTGTGTTTGATATGTTGGTTGGCATGGTTTTGGTTTCTGTATCAACTTAATTAGAGAATGTTGCTAAATCCACACCATTTGGAGTTGCTAGATCAACTGCTGTGAAACATCTGGATATCAAACATGTTGCTTCCTTAATTGGCCACCAATTCCTTGAAATTAACTTTAGACTCGTGACGCTAAACTTTCTAGTAAATCTCTTTAAGATCAGTGCTTTACAGGCAGCTATCAAATGCTATGCCAGGCTCCTCTGCAATAGTGAAGGAAATATGTATTTTGAACATTGGATAACCTGAACAAAAGCATTAAAGATGATTCAATTTTTTTTATATATTACATCGTTTTTAACAATTACAATTGGAACTGGGGCCTTCTGTAATAAGTCTGTTTGTTTCTCTTCCTCTTGATATTTTTATTTCCCTTTTCAGATGGGCTTCTGTAGGTTCTTGCCACTTCAAAGGTCAGAAAGTCCCTCCTCTTTCCTCTTGCTTCACAATGCACACTAGGAGAGAGGCGTTTTCCTTTTCTGCATATTCCTCCTCTTGATCTGTGCGATATTGTGGTTGACCAGATTTAAAACACTACAGTATTTAGGATCCCTGCAGTGCCATTTTACGTATTTGGACCTGGAAAGTGCCCCTGGCAATAACTACCTGAATTTCTTTTAATTACATAATATAGCTGCATTTACTTCGGATTCTTTTTGACTGACGCTGTAAGGCAATTGTAACCATGGATGATGGGATTAAGTGCCTCTTGAAGTGACTTTAGCTTCTTGTGCGAACAAAGGGATAGAAGGGAACACTTAGCCCCTTTTTGAGTAAGCAGCTTTCTCCCCCCTCCACCACCAGCATATAAAAGAAATACAATTAACAAACATTATCCCCAGAGGTAAATTGAAATGTACATGCAGACAAGAGCTGCTCTTGACTGCAATTAGACATATATGATCTGAGGTATTTTAGCCATTCATTGTTGCTAATTCTGTGAGAAACAAGCCATTGGAATAAAATGATTAAAATGTTAGGCCAATAACTGGGGTTATTAGTCTGCAAAAATCAGCCTTTTCTGCAGCTCTGAATAGTCTGATTCTCTAGTTGGCTCACCTGCGTGTGTGCCCAGGCCTTGTTGGTGTTTGTTACAAACCATTTAAATGTTCTTCTTCCTTTTCGTATGAGAGAGTTGCGTAAATGGGGGCATTTTATAATTTCATGTCATTGCCAATGCCTGGGGAATCTCTGAAAGTGGCAGGGGAAGTCAGAGGGAACCTGGAACAAGATGCACCATCTTCCCTTTGCTATGACTTAACTGCAGAATGAAAATGCGTTACTCAAAACCAGCAAGTAGGTGCTTAATTTGAGCACTTCCCACAGGTTGCAGAACCCAGCTCTTCTAAGCAAAAAATCTGAAATACTGAAGTGCAGAATTTTGAAGTTGCCAAAGCAGCAAAGCCCTGGTTATAGAGATGGAGAGACGGGGGGAGAACAAGTCGGTGTCCTAGGGACCAGGTATAAACCCATCATCCTGAGAAACTTCAGGAGACGAGACTTGGGTGGGGATATAGGTAAAATAAAACTATTCCCCTTAATTTGCCCAATGATCACATCTGTGGCCCTGTAATGCTTTCTGTCTTCAGTGGAGGAGATCACAAGATTGCAAATTGCTGTGATGATGACTCTAGGTCATGGTTTGCATTTGTTTGTTTGTTTGCAAAAATGTTTATATACTGCTGTATCATAAAAAAAACCTAGCAGTTTACAACAATATAAAGATAAAACCAAACAATAAAATCATAATCAGTTAAAACCAAGTTAAAAGTAAAAATAATTAAAAGCAAGCATCAGTTGACCATTGTTTGGGATGTATTCTTAACTGCCTGCAGAGGCGTGGCAGACTAGAAAGGTTTTCAGCAGATGCCTGCTGAATTTCTATTGGCAGGGTGTTCCACAGGACTGGGCTGATGACATTAAAGGCTCATTCCCCATCGTTGTCAAAACAAACCTCACCAACTCAGGCAACGTCCAAAGGTGCTCCTGCAGAGGATCTCAGTGATTGAGCTGAATGATAAGAGTTCAGGCGGTCCTTGAGATATCCTGGACCCATATTGCTCTGGGCTTTGCAAATGGGCAGATGGGCAGCAGTGGCATCACATGTCCTTGGCCAGTGTTAGCTGTCAAATTTACAGGTCAATCCTATGCATGTCTACTGGAAGTCAGGTCCATCATAATTCAGTGATGCTCACTTGCAGGTAGATGTGTGTGCAGTCTCAATTAGTCATCAGCTTGAACTCAAAGAACAATGCCTTATACCGAGTCAGAGCATTGGTCCTGCCAGCTCAGTGTTGCCTACACTGAGCTAGCAGCAGTTCTTCAGCACTGGCCTTGACTGGAGGTGTCAAGAGTTGAACCAGGGACCTTGTGTATGCAAGGCAGGCCCTCTGCCACTGAGCTATGGGCCTTCCGTGACACAGTGACATCAACTTCATGAGAGCTACTCCAATTTTTCCTACACTAGCCATCAAAGTTGGTGGTCATCACTGCATTCTCTTCCATAACTTAACTATGTGCTGTTTGAAGAAGTGCTGTATGAGACATATGCTTAGCGTGATACGATTCTGAATCCAGGACTTTGTTTTGATTACCAGAACTGAACTGAGTGTCCTTCCACACACACAAATTATTCCTTGTCATCCCCGCCTCCAACCCCGCTTTCTTGATTTCAGCAAAGTGATATGAAGTGCGTGTATTTTGTTGTTCCCATGGTTAATCAACTGGGAGTCAGAAATGTTTGCTGATCTACATCACATCACCTGGGATTTACCTTTTGGCTACCCATACCCTTGGAGTTAGGGACGCGGGTGGCGCTGTGGGTTAAACCATAGAGCCTAGGACTTGCCGATCAGAAGGTCGGCGGTTCGAATCCCCGCGACGGGGTGAGCTCCCGTTGTTCGGTCCCAGCTCCTGCCCACCTAACAGTTTGAAAGCACGCCAGTGCAAATAGATAAATAGGTACTGCTCTGGCAGGAAGGTAAACGGCGTTTCCGTGCGCTGCTCTGGTTCACCAGAAGCGGCTTAGTCATGCTGGCCACATGACCCGCTACCTCGGCCAATAAAGCAAGATGAGCACCGCAACCCCAGAGTCGGTCACGACTGGACCTAATGGACAGGGGGCCCTTTACCTTTACTTACCCTTGGAGTTAAGGCAGCATGCAGATGTTAACAAAGTAAGCCGTTCTTGTCAGTAATTAAAGTGGCAGTGGAACTTCTTGAAAGCGTTTAAGAAGTACAGCCTGAGGTTAATAGAGATCTCATCTTTTTTTTTTACAGGAGGAGTCCTTTTCTGCCTTTTCCTGCTCCTAAGCTTGGTTATCGCCTGACACCGTCTCGTAGCTACATACCCCGAAGGGCTGTTCTCTACGTGCCAGCTGACGACGAGAGGAAGATACGGAAAATCTCATCTGTTGATGTGGATTGTGCTGTGCTGGATTGTGAAGATGGTGTTGCTATAAATAGGAAGGTAAGCAATACATTCTCCATCATGTTACATGGGATTATTCTATCACGCAATATAGCTGTGCATAGAAATCAAGCCATTTCACACAAATTTATGTCCTGGTGCTGTCAGCTCTGTTTCCAATTGCAAGCAGTACTTGGAAGGCTGTTGTACAGGAGCGTATCAGTGCAGATCTCGCAGATCAGTTGCACATTGGCATGTGCTCATATCGCTGCTGATCTTCAGAAATGCTTAAATGCAAAGGCTCATTATGACCCCCTCTCTTGTGTTTTTTTGTGATCTTGACCCTGGTTCAGACTATCAGAGAATGCCCACATGAGGAGTGACAGCAAAGTCAAGCCTGGGGTTTGTCTAAGACACATGCACCAACTGGGATAGCAGCAAATTGTTGTCGGCGTTTTTAAATAGCCATCATACTGCTAAGACGCTAATTTTGAATCGGTGGTTTCTTTTGCTGCAGGAATATAAACCCAGATATGTGGAGCAGTGGATTTTTAGTATGCTTATTTCTCTCCCAACTCTCTCTTTTCCCGAGTGAAAATAGTCTTTTCTCCTGTTGCAGAGTGTGTCCATTTCCGTATGTCATCCTTTCTTTCTTCTTCCAGAGTGGATTGAATAGAGGCTTCATTGTTCGTTCCTTTAGGGATCAAACTGTTGCTCTTATTAGAATGCTTTCTAGGGCAGCATCGTCTTCTATTGTTAACACTTCAATCCTTTAAAGCAGCAGAAAGGATTCTTTACAGCTCCTAGATAAGGTCAACACGGCAATATTTCTGCCCGAGTCCTTACTTTGGTGCTAAATGAATTGCTGGTTGCTTCTCATTGGGCCTAGGGAGTAAGAACTCGGCACTGTGGCATTATGGTCCTGAGACGGATGAGCCCAGCAAGCTCCAAGTACAGAGTTATCACATTTAATAAAGCAAATTACCTTTTAAATAGTTATTATCTCTGGGAGTGTATCTCCCCATAGGAACTGACCCAGACCCTGCAATCACCATCTGAGGCCCTTCTTTGTGTGCCTCCAGAGGGTGACAACATCAGAACAGGCCTTTTCTGAGGTGACTCGCCATTTGTGGAACACTCTCCCCACGGAGGCTCACCTGGTGTTTTCATTACATATCTTTAGGCGCCAGGCGAAAACATTTCTCTATGACCAGGCCTTTGGTTGATAAACATTCTATGACCTTTTAAATTTGTTTGTGGGAGGGAGCTTATTGGTTTGTTTCTGTTTTATGATGTATTTTGTGTCCTCCTTGTGAATTTTTATGTTTGACCCACACTGTGATCTTCAGATAAAGGGCTGTATACAAATTTAATTAATAATAATACGCGCCATCAGGTGTGTGGGCCACAGTGGTACCTTGGGTTACAGACGCTTCAGGTTACAGACTCCGCTAACCCAGAAATAGTACCTCAGGTTAAGAACTTTGCTTCAGGATGAGAACAGAAATTGTGCGGCGGCAGCGGGAGCCCCCATTAGCCAAATTGGTACCTCAGGTTAAGAACAGTTTCAGGTTAAGAACGGACCTCCAGAACGAATTAAGTTCTTAACCCGAGGTTCCACTGTATAGGGAAGGACAGATGGCAGCCCACTAAGCAAGGACAAGTTTTTTAGAACCACACCTGTCAACTTGTTAGGAAACCCAACCAACCAGCAGAATTTTGCCGACACTTGGGGCTTGCTTGCTACTTCCAGATAATGGGTGGCATTCAGCTAAGTGTGCTTTGCTGGCTTTCTCTTGCAAGTTGTTATTATTATTATTATTATTATTATTATTATTATTATTATTATTATTATTTATTACAAGACAATAAATAACAATCATTGCAAAAACCAAAGTAATATCCCTCCTCCCCCTTGGCTCCCAAATAAAAAATGCAAGAACATTTTGTCAAAGGCAAATAAATGAGTACCAAATCTCAATAAAATCATTATGTTCTTGTTGTCCGTTTAAACTCCCATCAACCCTAGCTGGCAGGACCGGTGGTCAAGGATGATGGGAATTGTAGTCCCAAAACAGTCCCAAACAAGACCCAATTTTGGGAAACCCTGATTTAAAGCCTCTACTTGTTTGTAGGTTTTATTCATAGTAGTCCCATTGGAATTAATACACATGAGGAAGTTAGGACCATTCGTTTCAAAAGGCCTACTCTGAGTAAAATCTAGCTGACTATTACCCTTTGTTCCAGAAATGAAAAACTGGCTCTGTTCTTCCAGTGCATGTTACTGACAGTCAGGTAAACTACTAGCGCTGGGGAAGCCAATATGGTGCCTTCTAGATGTTGATGAACAACCACTTCCATCAGCCCCAGCAGGGCCAATAGTCCTGGATGATGGGAATTGTAGTCCAGCAACATCTGCAAGGGACCATGTTGACTACCCCTGCCCTACTAGAGCCAGTCGAGAGCTGAAAGTAGAGCCACACCAAGGATGGAGAACCTGATGCCCTCCAAAGACTGCAGCTCCTATCATCCCAGACCATTGGCCTTGTTGGGTAAGGCTGATTGGAGTTAGAATGCAGCAGCATCTGGAGGCCCAAAGGCTCCCCATCTCTGCCTTACACCACCCGCTGTCTTAATGTGGAGTCCTCCAATGTCTCGTTTCTTATCCCTGGCTCATGAAGGGGAATGCGTATAGCAGGCATGAGATAAAATCATAAACTGGGTCAGTTGTGATATATGTAAGAGAAAATGCAGGCAAGCTCATTCCGAGCTTTATCAGCATCAATAGGAAAAAGCTGCGGTGGGCTTTGTAAATCTCTGGCTACCTCAATTAAAGCCGACCGTTTTCCTGTATTATGTGATGATAATCTGTTTATAACAAAGCCAAATGCTTGGGATTTGTCAATGCATCAGGTATTTCTCTGGGCCCATAGTGAGAATTTCAGTGAGCACTTCACAACGAGAGTCACTGATAACTGGAGGGGTTTTCTCTTTTTAACAAGATCTTTGTTTTATTTATTATAAATTAGTGCAGCAGCTAATTGTACCTTTCTACCGGGAGAAAGCTAGCTGAGCAGAAGATAGAGAATGATTAAACCTACACAGACACATGGTGCGGTAACAACGCTCCGAACGATATAGAAAATTGGAATGGGAGCAGGACTTCCCCAGGTCTCTTGCTATTATTAAAAGCAGCTTGGGGAAATTTCTTCAATCCGATTTGGGGAATCGAAGTCTCAGCAAAGTGAACTATATCGGCAAACACTGCAACGCTTTTTTTGATCCATGAAGCGTTCTGTTGAATATATGTTTTCACATAGGTTGTAAAGTGTCTTCATGACCTTATTAATCCCTGAATGGCCTTAGAAAGCGCACCATTCCTGATTGGTAATGCTGACAATAAATGTTTGGTGGGTTTTTTGTTCCCATTGTTTTACTCAGCATCTTCCTCTTGAAAGAATTTGGGGAGAAGGTCAGAATATCAGCAATTTTTTAACGAGTTAAATTGGGGGAGGGGGGCTTGATTATTTTTAAAAAACAAAAAACTTTATTTCTGTTACATTTTTTTTTTTAGTTGGCACTTCCCTGGAGGTTCAGAAATATCCAAATTGACTTTCACTGAGACACAATGGATATAATTTTGAGAATGCAGTGGCGGGGGGAAAAGGCTTGGTACAAATTTACAGAAAATTTTGTATGGTTATACAAATAAAACGGAAGGCATTCTTATATTATCGTGTGTTAGAGCAATGCTTAGACCGTTCCTTTGAAACATAGACTAGGTAGCTCATGACCCTACACAATAAATGGGACCCACCAGTCATATATTATGCCTGAAAACTTTGCACACGTGCTTCTCATGCAAATGGCCCTGCGTTCAGTTCCTGGCATTTCCAGATAGACCTAGGAAAGATGCCTAGCTGAACATCTGGAGAGCTGCTGCCAATCAGTGCAGAAAATGGACCAGTGGTTGAAGGGAAGGGAAACACTTTTTAAAATAAAAAGTAATGTAAAGCAGCACAATTAAAAATGTCTAAATTGCATCCTTGTTACTACTACTATCATTATTAATAAGAAATATGTATTAATAACAGATTTATTTTTTTAACCACCGTGATTTAAAATAACATCCACAGTTAAATATAACCATATTTTCATCATTCATTCTTTATATACTGTATGCTTTCTACTGTTACTACTAGGGTTAGATTAATCTGTCTATTTCTGGCTTTTGCATTTTTTGCACATATCGTTCCAGTGCTTTCTGATTCTGCATTAAGCTACTTTAGAAAAAGAAGAAGGAGAAGTCTCCATTTATATTGAGATATACATTTCCTCTCAAAGTTTATATTTAAAATACATGGTTTGATGTGGTAAAACTGCCAAAAATTGCATTGCATAAGTACAAAATCGGTGGGATACCTAAGTTCCAATCTGCACATTGGTCCAAGAGAATGCTTTATGCAGGAATGGGGGGGTGCACTTATCAAGCATCTCTAGATACCATTAAAACAAGCACTATCATTTTTAGCCCACCTTACTCTCTGCATATGAGGATGGCAAAGCTCATGCATGCCTTCCATCGGTCCTAGTTGTTGTTGTCAGTGTTGCTGTTAGTGCTGTATCTCAGAAATATATGAAGGCTGCCAACCATTTCTTTTGTCTCCAAATGCTATTTGGGGAAATTACTCAACTGTCTTCCTGTTTATTGCAAACAAAGTCGCCAGCCTAGCCATGGAATCTGAAAAGTACTTTTCACCCTTTGTGAAAGGATAAGCAGAACCCTACTGTTTTCTGTGTTTGCACCTAAAAGGAGGCTTGACTGCATGAAGATCTATTTTTTGACTTCTTGAAGGCAGGATATACTTTGTGGTAATGCAGTCACGTAATTAATTACTCAAGATCCCCACTGTATTACATTGCTTTTAATACTAATTTATATTAACACTGTTTTTGTGTTGCCACCTTCAGAAAGAGTGGAACACAAAACACCCATCAATAAAACAGTTAATTGTAATGATTTCTGCCGCAACAAAACTCTTGTCTTTGAACTAGATGTAATACTTGAGTTTAGGATATCCCTTAAAAATTGTGTTCTGTTAGTTCCCTAGATAGATCTTTGAAGTGACATGTTGGGTTCAGCAGGGGTGCTAGCCAACCCAGATCTGCCTGCCTGCTGTCTCTTAGCGTTATATCATTGGCCTTTCCTCTATGGCACAAACAGGAAGAATACTGTAGTCATGTCGTGTTGGTCTTGGTCTTCAGAGCTCTGGGAGTTAGAGGCTGTGGCTTGTCCAAAGTTTCCCAGTGACATTTTGACAACTGAACTAACATTGCGATCTTCTATAACTTCCCTTTCTCGGTTGTAGCTTTCCATCTGCAGCGTGGAAGCAGGAAATAATGAGAATTCTCCGCCACTATTTTAACTGGGTTGTTAGTTTGGAATAAAGAAGCAGGGGTATGCTGCAGATCAGCTTTGTCTGGACTCGAGAATCCATTGCAGAGATTGAGGATCCAGGCCAAAGTCAGCAGCCTTGTAAGAACAGGCGAAACGCTATTGGTTCCAAATGTTACTTGGCACTGCTTCCAGAGCTGGTTTTGGCATTCCTCTGTGCCCTCCATGGCAGATCTGCTGAAAAACAGCAATGTACAGACGCCATCCTCTAGCAACCCGCCATAGTTTCTTGTGGTGCTGAGAATGAGCTGCTGGTTCCTGATTTGGAATCCCTGCTCCTTTATGCTTTAACCTGTGTAGTTCCTTTGAACTGTTGAGTCAGTTTGAATTATTTTGTAACACATAATCTAAGGTCCAATGAAGGTATGTGTGAGTCACTGTCACTACTTCTATTTTTATTTGTGGTTCCTGTAGCACTTTCTAATATACAGAAGTGCTCTACAGTTCTGATTTATTTATTTTTTTGCTGTGATCAAGCTAGTCCTCTAACAACGATTATTTTTTGGAAGCCACCATGAAGGAAAGGGGAGACTGGGAGCTTCAGAGCAGAGAAAGCAGCACTTACTCACATAAAAATAGTATTGTTACGTGCTCATCGGTGCCTTAGCTAGAAAAACTGTTTATACTTACAAATATTTTCCACGCATAATTTTGAATGACCATTTGGAGGATCAAATGCATACCCCCAACATTTCTCCAATGAAAGTAGGGACATCCTATTCCATAATAATTATATTTTTTTATTATTATTGTTGCCCCAGCCAGTCTGGGCGGCTTCCAATAAAAGCATAATAAAATATTAAAGATGTTATTAAACACTTCCCTATACAGGGCTGCCTTCAGATGTCTTCTAAAGGTTGAATAGTTACTCCTTGGCTCGGGGATCTCATAACTCCATAATGCCAACATTTCTCTGGTTAGAATAGGGAGGTAAAGTGGGAATGCATCCAGGAAAGGTCTTTGCACAGGAGTGGAGCCTACTGAGCTGCTGGGGCTCTGCAACCTGCCTAGGCTGTTGCGTGCTGACTCTGGGCCATGTTAGGAGCCCTGGAGGGTCTATTTAATGAACAAAATTGATGCAAAAAATCAAGCATGGTGCACCCTTTGGGCTCCAAATGTAGAGGGCTAGCTGCAGACCCCTTCGCATGCTCAAATGGACACCAAGCATTGGCCAGGGGCCAGCATGCACCCAGAGCCTCAGTCACAACTTGCCAGAAACATACAAATGAAGCAGACTTTATGGCGATGGCAGTGACAGCCACCTCCCAAGTTAGGAAATGCTACTGCAGCTTACTCCTACTTTTAAGAGTCAAGGCTGACTCAAGACATTTTGCTGCCCGAGGGGAAAGTCGAGATGGCACCTCGTCCCATTCCAGGTACAAAATCTGACCAGAATGACAACTGAATCTGATGATGGGTCAGTGTCTTCCACTGAGAGCAGTAGTCTGACTTACGGGGATATAGGGCAGGCCATGCTGCTTCCCCAAAATATCTGCTTCCTGAGGCAGCTGCATCATTGTGCTTAATGGTAGGACCTGGCATGTCCCAGCCATGACTGGGGATTTGAGTCCTATCAAATCCTATTGACTATTCAGAAATCCCATTGTTCTTCCTGGGGGACTGGGCTGTGTTTCCAGGGCTGGGGAGGAACAAGTATGCGCTAGACAATTTGGCAGGATGCGATCTTTCTGAATCCTGTGATCAGGAGCTGATTATGGGATCTGGCAAGCCCGTTATTTTAACTGGATCATCCAACTTAATGCAGTTCATTCCTCTAGGGAAAAGAAAACGTAAAACCATTTGTTACATCCTGAAAATACAGCTCAATTAAATTTACATTTTTATAATATAAAAGGGTAAATTAATGCATGTAAACATGGGTTAATCTGTTTATTTAAACTTGAAACATAATCCTTGAAATATGTAAACAACATTTGTTAGGCCTCAGAGATGTTACAATGATTGGACTCCAGAGACCCCATTTATCCTACTGAACCTTTATCACTTCAAAGGGAATTTTATATATTTACAGCAGTAACAAGATGTTCAGCATAGCTAGATAGAAATTTGCTTCAGCTATTTAGCTAATGCCAGAAGGCTTTAAATTAGATTTTATAGCTGTTAGCAGAAATCTGTTTTATGGCTAACAAGTGAGATTTTTAAATCCTTGGAAACAATATTATTATAAAAAGACAGCTAGCTTAATATTTAGGGAGTCTATATGGATTAATAGGCTGGGTTGTTTTTTTTAATGTGAACAAAAAACATGAATGGTTATGAAATTTTTAGTTATTTTCCCCAAAGGTTGTGGGGAAAGGAAATGCAATCGGGTAAATAGCAAAAATGTACAGCTTGGAAATACCCGGAAAAAAATAGCAGTGAATACTGAGTCTGTGATAAGGCAGGCCATAACATACTGACTATAAAGAAAATAGACTGCTACTGCTAATTAGCATGCAAAACTTGAACGCTAATTTTGCAATTAATGTGTAACTTCCTGAGGTTACTGTGGTGTAATAATTTAGGGCATAAAATTATGAGATGTTAAGAGCATCTGATCTCCCTACAGGGAAAACTTGCCGCCTTTTAGGAACATGCCCAAACCTTTATTAAGATCTTGTGATTTAGCTTGAGGGACACGGCTACTAAATGCTCCCTTGAGGTCCCTAGTAGACATTATCAGGCTGTCAGTGGTTTGCTGTCATTTGGAAATAACTCATTCCTCCCAGTAATAATGGAGAAACATTAGCTTAGAAAACAGATAGGGAACATCTCTCTCGGCAGGTTCACAAATTAGCCTCTTAATGAGGCACCGCATGTAGAAAGGCTTCCTTGGGCCTGTAGTGGTCAATGGTTTTGATAACCAACCGAGGCTCTGGAGGGCTTCCTTCAGCATTCCATTGCCCTCTGCTCCTGGCCAAGAAGCTGCCACCATAGCAAGCTTGCTTTTTCTACCTAGCAAGAACAAGAAATTATTGTTTCTAAAGCACCCAATATTGCTAGGCACTTGGGTACCAGTTGTTGTTGATGTTGATGATGTATTCTTCTCTCTGCCTCACTTTCCCTTCCAGTGAGTTCTTTTTTTATATCTTATTTTAACTGACTTAAAAATTGTAAGCTGTATCTTTATGGTACACCGCTTAGAGAAATATGGTAGTTATTAAGTGGTATATAAACGATTGGAATAAATAAATATTCTTTAAAATATTATAACAACAACAATCTTTATTATGGTCCAGAGACCCAACAAATCATTACAAATCAATGCACAATTCATACAGCCTACCTCCAGGTTAAACAAGCATTTTGTTTAGAATATAGGGATCATTTGTTATTGCAACCACCGATAAAAACTTTGCCACTGCTAATGTTCTAGCAAAATATTATAATGCAAGGAAAGTGAAGAATTAATTCAATTTAGATTCACAACCAACACCCACAGTTCTAATTCTGATTGTTCCAATTCCCAATTTTATTGAATTTCGTGTGTATTTTGTATTTGAATATTGAATATTGTAAAATCGCTTTGGGTGCCTATGGATGTTTGAAGCAATATATTAATATAATAAACTAAACTGACAAAAGTAGGCTAGAGGGAGGGATGGGAAATGTTTGCGTCAGGGCAAGGAGGAACAAGCCAATAAAAGCTACCTGGAAAACTTAGTAGTCATGCACTGAACATCAGATACACAGCAAGAAATACCATAGTATGTCCTTTCATACAGAACGTTTGGGAATTCATGAGTAGCCAAGTAAGAGCCTGAATAGCTATGGGAAAGGTTGGTAAAAAAAACGGACACTGACAATATATTGATTTCAAATCTGAAATGTAGTTTCACTTCAGAATCACAACATACAAAATGGAAGACAGGCATCTTGCAAGGAAAAAAAAGAATTGATCAATATAATACTGCTTTTTACATTTTCAAAATGTACCTCATGAAAATTCAATCTTCTCTTAGTATTATTTTACTTGTTTTTATTGGGATTCATATCATGTTCTTTACCTTAAGGTTGCAGGGTGTGGGTTAACATCAGTGGAGATAAGAGCAACTCATAAACAGAATGTGAAATGCACACATAGCATATCTAAAGAATAACCCAGCACAAAAACAGATAAAAGACATAGCTCTTCTTCTGCCATTACCCAAAAGCTCAATGATATTCCAGTCATGAGGGCCTTATCTAGAAAAGGCTTTAGTAAATCAAGCTGTGTTAGCAAAAAGGATCACACTACAGCACTGGTGATGCAGACTTGTGCAAATTATAGAAATTTGGGTGAGGGTTTTGTAACCTCCTATGCATAATTCCTACTTACTTTTTCCATAGCCACTTTTGCTTTTTCCTTCTGTCTCCTGCCTCCCAAGTGGTCTTTATATTATAATTTTATTTCTTCCTTTTTGCTGCTTATTGTGTGGGACATTCAATTCTGAAGGTAATGAATGGGGGCATTTGCTGGGAAGAACATTCTTGGGTTCTAAGCTCCTGCCTAGTTTGAAACTGTATATATAATAAAATCAGTAAGATTTGCAAATTAAAAGAAAATGTTCTCTTGAAGGGGATTATTTCGTTCTGAGGATATGGTTCCACTTCATTAAGAGGAAAATGGGTCTGTGCTAATCTTAGTCATTCCACCCACTTAACCACTTTGCCAGTTAAGTTTCTAAGGCCCTGTGCCACAGTACTGAAGTGTATTTAATAAGATTTGCATTTCAGCATAATAAGCCATGTAATTTATCCCACAGAATCCCCTTCCTTGGCAAAGGAATTTTAAAGAGAGATAGGAATTGAGATCTTAATCCCATTTAATCTGCCTTCTGTAATCTCAGGTTCATTTCTTAATTTGGGATATTTTTCCAACGCTCGGAATCAGTAATCTCAGCCTTTGTGAATGTGGCAGGGAGAATGTGGCAAAGATTTTGGCAAGAATGGATTGATCAAGGAATTATCATCATCATCATCATCATCATCATCATCATCATCATTATTATTTTGGCAGTGCTAGAAAATGGATTCCAAAACTCTTACTTCGGAAGGCAACAATCACTTCTGTAATGGTAGTCAGTAGTTCTGAAGAGGACAATCCAGAACCAATTAAAGTTCAGTAATTTGTCTAAGTGACGAATATGCTGAATAACTCTAGTTAATGCTTTAAATTGCTTTAACTCTAGTTAATGCTTTAAATTGCAACTCATAATCCATTGCCACCTAATACAGCTATATAATTCTGATTGATACCAGCAAAGGATAAACAGTATTTGAAAAAAGTCTTTTTGCCACAGCCTTGACTTTGGAAGAGCCTTGGAGAGGTGGTCTGCTGCAAAAAATGACCAAACGAGTTGCTGAGGATTTCATGATGGAAGAGAACTGGGGATATATAAACATAAGATTATAAATAAGCATTGCCTCTTAATAGCACTCACTGGGGCACAACAGGAAAGGGCTGTTGCTCTCATGTTGTGCTTGTGAGTTTCGTATAGGTTGGCCACTGAATGCTGGAACAGACAGGCCTTTGGAAGCAGCGGTCAGTGGGATGCAGCCACAGCAACACCAGGAGGTCAGTTAAGTGGCCCCACTTAATCACTACTGGCCTTTAGTTTGATCCTGCAGGACTTTTCTATGGTCTTCTTAAGTTCTAATGCTCAGGACAATGCAAAATTGCATTTTTCAATGACAAAAGCCATAACTGAATGATCAGTAACAGCCAAGCCATCTGTTGTGCACCCCACTCATAGGCATGTTTACTCAGAAGTATGCCTTACTGAATCCAAATGAACTTACTCCCAAGTAAGTGTGGGAGGATGTTTTTACTGAAATCAGTTATTCATATCCCTGTGTCACGTCATCTGTGGAAACACAAGCACAAAAGCAACCGCATAAACCGTGACAAAAATATAAAACAATAGCACACAAGATTGAATGTGCCAGAGTACACTCAGTTGGGTTTAAAACGTATCTCAAAACCTTTATTTCTCCATATCTAGATATATAATTTTGCCATTTATGATATTTAATTTTTTTACCGTTTTCATATGCTTTCTCTTCCCCCACACCAACTTCTTTAAGCTTCTGCCTTTTATTTGAAGCTATCAAAACAAATATGGACACTGCCTTTGCAACTTTGGTGTCATCTAACAAGAAATCATCAAAGGCAAAGGGTGTGAAACTAAGCCTTTTCTTAGAATTGACTCTAAAAATGTTGTTTCTTTATAAAGAGAGCAATATGATAGGCAATGTGGCACGGGAACCAATGGATTTCTGTGTAAATGTGTCTGGTTAGCTTTACAAACGGTTCAATTATATAAGATTTTCCCCTATTTGTTTTGGTATCCTTTCTATGCACACCAGTGATACTTTTAAGAAGTTTTCATTTGGCTTTTCCCTTTGCTGCTCTGCACTTGCCTTTCATGCTGTGCTTTAAGGTGTAGCTATGAAGGAATACTCATTTGCTTATATAAGACTATGTAGTCATTAATTGTAGGTAGAGGGAACTATATTTTAATCAGAACTGATAATTTTCTCTTGGCAAGTAAAAACTGTTAATAGTTGGAAAGTTATGTTTCTAGTGTGGACGGTTAATAAAGCACGCCTCTTCCTGCCAAAACCATACCATCCAATTATCAACATTTCTCCCCAGTTTCTCTCTCTCTTTCGCACTCACTCGGCGTGAGCTTTTCTCACAGAACTGGAGTCACTTCTGGCTGTTTTGTTCATAGACTCTTGTCAAAAAATATTTTCTGCATCTCTAATTTCATTAAGGTATGCTTGACTGAAATTGTCAACATCACTAGGAAAAGTAGGGTTTATTTTGAAATTTGCTTCGTTGCTTGTTGCGGCGGTTGAGCAACCCAAAAGAAAGGCATCTAAGAATTATGTCACTCCGGTTATGATGTACATGCAAGAAAAGAAAAAAGGTTCTCATGAACATGTTTGTTCTTGGGCATAATTGGTTAGCAGACAAGAATTTGTGAATTTCAGGGTGTTGGGATTTGGCTTGTTCTCCCAGGCTACGCTTTTGAGGCTGCCAACTTTCAGCCTCCTAGGGTTTTCCTCCTTAGAAAAGTACAGACGGAGACTTCAGGTTGTTAGCAGATGAAATATGGCAAGTTTACTTTTAATTCAAAGTGACCACTCTGGAAAATGAAGGGAGGGCAACTCCATGCTTCTTGCCCACACTTTGATATCTTTAGAATCACAACAAGGAGTTTTCACAAGTTACAGAATCTGTCGGTTCTGAATCAGGAGAATCTGCTCACCTAGGGAGGAAGTGATATTCTGTGATTTGAATCAAACCATTTTTTGTTCAGCTGAAGTCAAGTGCAGGTGGAGTGAATTTAAGGCAGGTTTGGAGGCCTGTGGTGGACTCCAACATCCATCAGCCCCAGCCAGCTTGGAAACATCTGAAGATAGGTTGAGCTACATTTGCTTACTCTGTTTTTGAGAGAATAACGGTGGTCTGTGGTCTGCTGAGGTATCTATGGAGCACCACCATTAACCATACTAACTTCAGTTTCCACAATCAAAGAGTTTCTGGAGGGTCTTCAGAAATATATTAATGGAGAGCATGTTACAGCCGCCCAATCTATATTGCCTTGGTAGATGGGTGGGCAAAGCTAATAATGAGGTGAGCAGGGGACTGAGGAAGGGCCAATTTGCCACCCACTGCCTGAGACAGTGATTTCATTCTGCCTCATTACTGGGCTAACACTAACAGAAATAGCTGGTTGGAAAATTCGATAAGTTTTTAAAAATTTGTTCCACGTCACAAAATGTATTTGTGTTGCACTGCTGAAAAAGTCAAAAAAACTTGAGTCCTTGTTTCTAGACAACATTGTGTCTCTGGTGTAGCAGGTAGTGAAATATGTAAAACATGGATAAGGTAATTCTAGTCAAACTCAAAATGCTGCAAGCTGTCTGCCAAACTGGACTATTCATTAAATGCACAACCATTTATGACAGTCACTCTGTAACAGTGGGTAGATGGATGGAAGGAAAGATGGAAGGAATAATTAAGGAAGTAGGGCATTTTGAGGGGACACGGGTGGCGCTGTGGGTTAACCCACAGAGCCTAGGACTTGCCGATCAGAAGGGCGGCGGTTCGAATCCCCAAGATGGGGTGAGCTCCCGTTGCTCGGTCCCTGCTCCTGCCAACCTAGCAGTTCGAAAGCACACCAGTGCAAGTAGATAAATAGGTACTGCTCTGGCGGGAAGGTAAACGGCATTTCTGTGCACTGCTCTGGTTCGCCAGAAGCGGCTTAGTCATGCTGGCCACATGACCCGGAAGCTGTACGCCGGCTCCCTCGGCCAATAAAGCGAGATGAGCGCCGCAACCCCAGAGTCGGCCACAACTGGACCTAATGGACAGGGGTCCCTTTACCTTTACCTAATACATTTTGGCTGACTTTAGTCCTTGCAACAAAGCAAGCTGACTCCAACTGGGACACAGTTTGGGGTGCAGATGTGCCCCCCACCATGAAACTGTGCGGCCTGATCATTGCTGACAAGCACCCATGAAGTAATCCACAATGGGCTCCTCCAACTTAGGGATGGGAAATTGGGTACATTAAGCACTGTCTTCATTGTGTGGCATTTTTTTACTTTGCAGGGAGTGGGTGTTATAAACATGCATGGTTTTAGATTTGCTTTGTTATTGATTGATCTGCCTTTGAGCCATGTTGCTGGAAAACCCAGCATACCTCATGCAGAAGAAGAGGCCTTAGAGTCGTTGGGGTTTTATTTCTGCATCCAAAGTGTCAAAATACAGTGTGAGTGGAAGAAGCCTTATTGCCACCAGAAAGCAAGCCTCCTCTGTAAGATCAACCAGCTATTTCAGCTGTGTTCTAAAACAAAACAAAACTGGACTCAAAAGCAAAGCAATCTGTAAGTGAATACAGGTAGCCAACCAAACACATGGGAAATGTGCCTGTTTCTTAAAGTATAGCAATACAAGTGGCTGTGGCTGGTTATAAACCATTTCCTGGCTGTTACTGCTGTTCCTCTACTTACTAATTGCAGTGAACACATTAATTCTGTCTGTCTCTCCCTTCATGCTTGGCGTAGACAACACAGTACCTCTCCTCGTACATTGTTGAACTACAAATACCATCAACCCCAGCCTACATGGCGCATACTAAGGGAAGGTAAAGATTTCTTCAACATCTGCAGGGTGCTATGCATTGCTGCAGTGCATTGCTCTCGCTTTGTGTTCTTTGTATACTGATGTTGGGCGCCCTCAAACATAATTTTATGGCCCCCTAAGACCCCACTGAATTTGGCAACTGCAGCAAAAAGGGGAACAAATAAACGTAGTGCTGGGATAAGGGGAACCTAGCACCCTGATGGGCAGGCAAATTGCCACCTCCCCAGCCAGCAGATTGATCACTGGATGAGTAGAGAGATGAACAAAAGATGCTTTCATTTGATCTGTGTGGATCAGCTGAGAAGGCTGTGTGTATGTGTGGTGTGTGTGTACATAGGCATAGGAGAAGATGAGGAGGCAGTACCCACCTTGGGGCAGACCAACTACTGGTATGCTGTCCCCGGAGTTGAGCCAAGGGTGAGTTCTCCTTTGAGCCATAAAAGGTTAGCCACCCCTCATAAAGAGCAAGGATGGCTAATCTATGGCCTTCAAGATATTGCTGAACTAAAAGTCCCATCACCCCTCTGAATGGAACTGGTGTGAGATGTGGTCCAACAAATTCTGGGAGGGCTGCTGATTCCCCATCTGTAGAGAAATGAGAAATCTAGAGAAATGTGGTTTTGCAATAGCTATGTTTTCAACCAGTATTACAGGGGGAGGAAATTCTTACAAATTCTGAGCCACCTCCGCCGCAGGAGACATTGTAGGGCTGAAGCAAAAGTGCCTGTTTGCGTGACACGATTTAAAAACTTGAAGTTTTGAAATTGTCATTTGTCACCAGGAAGACAAAAACAAAAGGAATTGCTGGCTTATGAGGATTTCCTTCCCAAGTTTGTGTTTTTCACCCCAATCGAGAAGCGGGCTTCCATTGTCCCTGGTCTTGGTGCTGCAGAGTTGGGCAATGCCGTGTGTGAGGCTCGGAGGCTCTCGGTCGGGGGTCTGGCCATCTCCAGACTCCTGTGGGAGCCCCAACTGGTCCTTGATGGGGAAAAGTTGTTGTGACAGTGACAACGGAGCCTTGAGAACGGGGTTTAGAAAGCTGGGAAAAGCCTCCCCTCCTGTGACTTGGGGTTTGTCTGTGCCAGGACCATCAGCCTCCCAGCCAACGAGAACCGGACACAGCTCCCTTAAGAGCCTGTCAGTCCTTTTCAGTCCTTTTCACTAATCAGCCAGAGGGCTAGCTGTTGAATGAGATGGGGCACTTTCCTCCCCCAAGGACTGGCTCAGTGTGCTGCTTCCATAGTTCTCACAAGCCCTGCCGGCCCAGGGAACAAGAGGCTCCGATTGGAAATCAAACTGTGGTTTTCTGCATGACTGTGCAGTGTGTATGAACAGCAGGCCATTTTATAAATATTATATATATTTGGTTTTTCCCGACGCTGGGTGGGTTTGTTTTCATCTCCTGCTACTGCTCTTTCTCCCTACTCCCTCCCCCTTTCTCTTTTGCCAGAGGCATGGGTACACAAGGAGTTCTATTAGAAGCCTAGATGTGGGTTTTGAGGTTTTGTCCATCTCATTACAGTGAATGCATCACCTGCATGACTCAGTCATTCTTTGGGCTGCCTGGGGAGCGAGACTCCAAGAGCAGGCACAACGATAATCCTTTCTCATTATGGGGCTCACTGTTTGCTGCTGTGAGAGTAGGCCAGCTTCTTCTCAACACAGCATTAAAAAAAAAAAATCGTTAATACATTTTGTGCATAAAATTGCCTTTACTTTCTTTTTTTAATCAACCCTTTTCTTTATGCCAAAGTTAGGCAGGGAGAGAGAGGAGGATGTACGATCTTGCTGTTTTAGTCAGAAGCGAGGTTTGCATGGAGGTTATTCCACACAACAATAAACATCACACGCAACAAAATTAAACAAATCCAAGGTAGAATGCACCGTGCAGAAAGATTTATGGTGGGGTGGGGGGAGCTGGTATAATGACTGCGCTCTAAATTTGCTTTTGTATCTGTTGTGGAGCTAAGCATTGGCCATGTTCACACATCACTTGTGAGCAAGAAACCATGGTTTATTGTACACAAGTGACTCACTCCCACTTCCTTCCTTCCCACTCCTCCCATCTCACGCTGGAGGAGCTTTACCACATATTGTCTGAACCAGTGATTGTGATTTCTTTCACTCTTAACAAACCATGGCCAGCGAGCCAAGAACCAACCTTGGCTACAAGGTTTATGCAGGGGAGGCTGGTGCCCATTGGTACCGATAGGGTAGAAGGCAGGGAGGCCAACAGTAGGGGTAGCCAGAGCAAATGGCTGTGGAGCTAGAGCCCACAAATCATTGTTTTGCCCTCCTCCTCCATGCTGCTGAGTTATGTAAGGGCAGCACAAACTAAGGAGGAGGAGGCGGCTGGCCACCAATAGAACTCCCTGAACCAGTTGTAAGTAAAGAAGTAGGCAGGTGGGGGCTGGTTGAGGAGAGTCTGGTAGTGCCCCACTTTGGTTTGATTTTTATTTAATTTTTTATTTAATTTCTGTATCACTTAATGTACTATATATGTGTGTGTGTGTGTGTGTGTGTGTGTGTGTGTGTGTGAAAAGGGTTTTCCAAACTTGGGTCTCCAGCTGTTTTTGGACTACAACTCCCATCATTCCTAGCTAGCAGGACCAGTGGTCAAGGGTGATTGGAACTGTAGTCCAAAAACAGCTGGAGAGAGTACTCAAACTTGGGAAATCCTACAGTACACAAAAAACAGAAGCAACAACAGTCAACTTAAGCAAAATATTGCAAAAATACACAGTTGCATATAAATATCTTGCATTAATACAAAGTTACTAATATTTATAAAACAGTGTCAATTCATTTTCTGTCTGACACTTCCTTCCTTGCAACCTCCAGGTTCTTATCCAGAGTCTAAACCAGGGGTCGGCAAGGTTTACCGGCCATAGGCCGGATCATGCCCACGGAGATCACCGTGGGCCGGACTGGCGCAGTGTGACGCCGGAAATTGCTTCTGCGCATGCCCAGACACCGAAAATCACGCCTACGCAGAAGTGATTTTCGGCATCTGGACATGCGCAGACATGATTTCCAGTATCTGCGTGTGCGCAGACGCAATTTCCCATGGCACTCAGCAAGCCCCCGTACCGCACTGCGCCAGTTTAGCGCAGCACATGGGGAACTCACTGAGCAGGCAGCTCAGTTCGGGTAAAACGGTCTTCGTGGGCCACATCCGGCCCATGTGCTGCACGTTGCTGACCCCTGGTCTAAGCAAACTCTCACCATGGCAATTATAGGTCTGCAACAATGGGTTTGCTGAGCAGCAGGTGGGTAGCATGTGAGAGCAGAGGAGGGTGTTTTCACCAGTGAAGCTGCAGTAAGGAAGGGCAAGTCCAATTCTTTCCCCTCTCATCCAGTTTCTCTCTGAAAATGCCCCCTCTGTCCACATTCACCTCAGACAGCGACCACAAAATTTGGACCCCATGTTCTTTGACATTTTGGCCCTGAGAGCCTCAAAATGAGGTAACATAGTGCTGAGGACTGTACCACTTTGTGTCTGCAGGTTTGTTCTCCGTTACAAAAAAATAAAATAAAAATCAATGCGAATAGAAAATGAGCACATCAAAAGACTGGGTTAAATCCCCACTCTTTAATGTACTGATTTTCTGTTTGCAGGGAGGGTTGATTGGTTAGTTGTTTTTGTTTTTTGTTTTACATGCAAATGTGAAGTTCTCCACCTGAAATCAGAAGTGGTACAATCTATTCTGCCAATTTGTTCCCACCACATCCAGCTGCATGTAGAGATCCAGCCATAGTCCATAATCATTTATCCATTGCCTTGTTTGCACTCCTACTATAAATTCTGGAGTCCGCAAGAAGAAAGGAATGTGTGGAATGTCTATCTGGAGTCTTTGTAAGCCTATAACTAGGAAAGAAGCACATGCATTTTGATTGGACAGCAGAGCCAGTGGTAAAATTCTGTACATTCTAGAGAATTCCTTGCAGGACCTTCTTTGTGGGTCACAAATGCTCCTGTTGGAAAGCTGGAGTGAAAGGTGGAGATTCAAAAAGTTCTGTTTTGTATATGAAAATATGTGTCCTTTTCACCCTTTAAAATTCTTTTTAAAAATTCTTTTTAGAAAACCAACAGACTTACTTCTTACCTGGAACTCTATAGTTTGAATAAAATTATGAAGAAACTTGCTATCCTTTTCGGAGGGAAACATTTTCACATTTCAGTTCCAAGACGTTCTCAGTAGGGAGTTGGGAGTTTTTCATTGTCTGTGCTGGCTCATACTCCAGGCAACACAGACAGGGAATTTGATAGGCTGAACTATACAGTAGAGAGAGATAAGAAAAAGGTGATTTAAGACGTGGCACCCATTTGTTTAGACCATATCTATATGGTGAAACGAAAAGCACCTCCCTATATCTGTCTGTCTATCCATCTATCTATTTATCAATCTATCGTATCTGGTTCAGTTGCGACGCAAACACAATAACCTGGTTGACGCCTGCAGGGATGCCAAGCTTCGGTATCTGGTCCAAAAATTAGCTTTGTACATATGCTAAATTAAAGATTGGCAGCAGAAACGGCACAGATCCCATATTGGCAGCCGTTTGCAAATCCCATATTGGCAGACTTCTCAACATAAAAGAAAGAAGGCAAGCCATACAAAGGGCAGAGAGCCCAAAAGAGACCCCCTCCCTCTCTTAACATCAGCGAGTGGAACATTCTGAACTCCACTTAAGAAAAATCCAAACGCTGCTTAAAACAGAAAGGTCCTTACCTGCCGCCAGCACAAGGCAGGTACAGAGCTGACCTGTCTATTCATCCTCCTTTGGAGGGGGTGGAGAAAGCCTTTTCGCTTGTTCTTAGTAAGCTAAATTTAGCTCGAGCGGAAGCTTATTCCCATAACTAGTGCTGTGTCTGACTGATTTTCTTTTCACTCTTGTAAATCAAGAGTCATCTCTCGGAAATCACTGGAAGGCTAGTTCTGCTCAGCCTTCACATGTAAAAAGAGAAGCACATTCTAGTGGACTGTGTGAATGGGGCACCTCAGTCTGCTCTGCCTCCTTACTTACAGCCAGTAGACAGCACTGGATGTCAGCTTCCTCTTCCGTGGACTTAGTGTTGCCATTGTATAGTTAACTGAATCTGCCTGTCATTGGCTCTGGCGCCACCTACTGTTAGCCTCCATGCCTTCAGCCTTACCAGTGCCCCAATGGACACCAGCCATCACTGTCACATTCCTGGTTTCTGAATAAAGAGTAGGATTCTGTGTTGTGCTAAGGTGACCACCACACCAGTGCAAGCCAGATGGAGCAAACTGGAAGTTCTCCTGACACACCCACACAGCCAAGGCAATTTGGGGGGCGGGGACGTTGAGGGGCACAGGAGGAGAGGGGGTAAATCTTTGTTGTGCAAATGGAAGCTCTTGCTTGCACTAATGCGACTCATTGGGGGGATCCCACCCAAAGCGTTTCAGTGATTTCTTTCGGTTAAACTTGTTTATCTTGGTGTTCCACTCCCATACTGAAATATCTTACATCTTCAACATTAGGCATGGCGGAAATCTGAGATTGCTGTTGAGAAGAAATATGAAGCCTGTGGTTTGTGGTGATCTTGGCAAAAAAAAATTCATTTCCTCCATCACCACTACTCAGCTGAAAGAAAAAGAGACCATATTTGAAAAATTGTAGGAGAGAAACAGACATTGCTGCTTCCGTCCCTGCTCCTAATAGATGGAAATGGAAATAACTCCGTTTCGAAGGTATCGTGCAGACACTGACCAACAGCTTGATGGAATGTTAGTCAAATATATATATTTTTTAATACCCATTATTTTCACTGCAACTGTGGGAGAATGTAACCAGGATTTCCTCTTTTAAATTACACACGTATACAACACACACATTTAATTATTGAGTTGCACAATTGTATTCGAAAACAAGTGTATGAGCTCACCCGTGTATCCTTCAAGCCAAACTCGTGACATTGGCAGACCCATGATTGGACCTCCCACCATTTGTGTACTTAAAGAGATCCCCGCCCACACTCCCTTTTCCATTATTAGGTATTCAAAGCAGCTTGCAAGCATGCTTGTAAAACAATGTTTTCAATCTCAGGTTTACGCCTGTTGTCTTCTGCATGTAGATCATCAGTCGTGTAACAAAGGAACAGGCTTTCTCACTCTACATTGATGTGAACTCACATTCTAGCTGCCTTGGCATTGGCAGTAGGGCAGAGAACATCCACAATGCCTGGAAGCATTCATCCTCCCCAGACCAAATCTGGTTGCTGTTTTCGGATAAGAAGATCCATTCCATATCCTCCAACGTTTCTCCAAATGTTGAAAATAGGGACGTCCTAAAATAATAATAATAATAATAATAATAATAATAATTATTATTATTATTATTATTATTATTATTATTATTATTATTATTACTACTACTACTATTCCCCGCCCATCTGACTGGGTTGCCCCAACCACTCTCTACAGTTTCCAACATATATAAAAACATCATTAAACATTAAACATTAAAAAAATTCCCTCTACAGGGCTGCCTTCAGATGTCTTCTAAAGGTTGTACAGTGGTACCTCAAGTTAAATACTTAATTCGTTCCGGAGGTCCGTTCTTCACCTGAAACTGTTCTTAACCTGAAGCACCACTTTAGCTAATGGGGCCTCCGGCTGCTGCCGCGCCGCCGGAGCACGATTTCTGTTCTCATCCTGAAGCAAAGTTCTTAACCCGAGGTAATATTTCTGGGTTAGCGGAGTCTGTAACCTGAAGCGTATGTAACCTGAAGCGTATGTAACCCAAGGTACCACTGTATAGTTACTTACCTCTTGGCACAGGGATCACATAACTTCATACCCTCCAACACTTCTTTGATGAAAATAGGGACATCCTAAGGAAAAGCAGGACATTATGGGATCAGATCAGAAACCAGGACAGCTTCTGTAAATTCGGGACTGTACCTGTAAAATAGGGATACTTGGAGGGTCTGCCATTCAAGGCTACTCCTGCCACAAATTATTCTTCCCTCAAATAGCCGACTGGGTTGCTGGCGGGGAGCATAAATTTGATCATGACTGCAGTGCTGGGGAAGGGTAGTTTAACTTTTCCCCTCCATGCTGTTTCCTGGATGAAAATCCCTCCCTTACCCAAGTTGCTGTTGGCCCCATGAGCAAAACATACAGGTTACTATATCTCTGCTGTCAAGCAGTTGGAGATTTGCATCCTAGAATTACATTCCCAGCATTGCAAATTAGAAGAGGCAAGAGAAAGAGCAACCAATGGTTCTGTTCAAAGGCCCACTCTCTACCATGCAAAGATGATCTTTGGCCAGTGGCGTAGCGTGGGTTGTCAGCACCCGGGGCAAGGCAAGTAATTTGCGCCCCCTAACCCGTGGATTTGCGCCCCCTAACCCATGGATTTGCCCTAACCCCAGATGTTGCGCCCGGTGCGGCCCGCCCCCCCTGCACCCCCCACGCTACGCCACTGTCTTTGGCCAGATGAGTGTGTGAGCTGTCTCACTGTTGTACGCTGCTTGAGAAAGCACTGTTCTGCGATAGGTTGGCTCTTTTCGTGTGGCCTTTTCTTGCTAATTATTAGGTATGTAAAATGGTATTTAAGACTCCGTTGGCAATGACTAATGTTTGCTCTGATTTGACCTCCTTGCGCTGGGGCTGCTGCTTCTGTTACGGTAGCTGAGATGTCTCATGTCTACTCAACAGCATCTGCAAACACTCAGCCCCCAAGAGTCATCCTACGCTCAACTGCAGGAGATCATCTTCAGAGAAAAGCTGTTGTAGTTCAGTACAATGGCTTCATTGTCTAAATTACGCAGCAGCAAAAGCAGTAGTAGTTTTTTTCTATCTATCTGTCTAGCTATCTAGCTATCTATCTTCTGCTTTCTTTGTGACACATAGAAATGCAGAGAAATGAGTGAAAT
This sequence comes from Podarcis filfolensis, assembly GCF_964270895.1. Lineage (NCBI taxonomy): Eukaryota > Metazoa > Chordata > Lepidosauria > Squamata > Lacertidae > Podarcis > Podarcis filfolensis. The sequence continues at coordinate 21,879,977 of NC_139607.1, forward strand.
CCGCCTGCAAACAGTCCAAATTAGAATAATATCACCCCCCCCACACAAGACCATAACAGTGGCAGATGGACAGAGGAAGAAAGTGTATATAGTCTTTATTTCCTGCCATTATAGCATAGACCCTTTCAGATTGCAGTAAGCATCTTGCCATCTGCAAATCCAAGTCTTTCAATTTCTCTTGAGGCAATGATTCAAAATTCATGTTTTATGCCTTTTCTCCCAAAATCCTAAATGTTGCATTTTGCTTTTTAATAAACAAATGACAAATGAATCCTTGCTACTGTCCCATCTTCAGATTTTCTTCTGCAAATCTCCCTAGAGAATCTGGTCATGGGCAAGAGGGGAGCCAGTCAAATCACTGCAGTTTGTTAGCCTGTGCACTTTTTGTGATGGTATAAATACAGTCATTTGCTTTTCCATTCTTGTTTCATCTGCAACCTTTGTCTAGGGCACTGGAAACTTTGGGGGAAGTGGGGTGGGCAGAACTGTTTTCCTAACACATTTGAGGAAAAAACCTTTCTTGCCATTTCTGGGAGGAGCTTCTTTGGGAGGAAGAGTGGGAAATAATAATAATAATAATAATAATAATAATAATAATAATAGTAGTAGTAGTAGTAGTAGTAGCCGTTACAGTAATCAAAAGTTTTCCCCCAAATAAGTATCAATCATTTTGTTCTGTTGATATCCCATCCCATCCCATCCCAAGATGAAATGACTTGCATGCATATTTAGAACTTTTTTAAATGAATGAGTGTCTTGCCAGGAGGGGGGACCTTTTTCTTCTTCTGACCATAGACTGGGGACAAACTGTCTTCCTTGTTCCGTCTGCAGTCATAGGGTTTTGAGATAGTATTTGTTATGTATTCAGTGGTCTGTGTTTGCCTGAGCTTGAGTCCGGACTAAGGTTTCTGAGCTCCTGTGTTCTGATTTGATACATGATGTCCAGTCACAGAACATTTCAGGATTTGGGCCTCTGACACTGGCCCTTGAACTCTGAATCATGATTCGCAGCTTGGAAGTTTAGACAGCCAATCCTGTTGGGAGTGGGAGTGGCCCAGGCTTTCAGGAATGTATATAAGCAGTTGCTTTGCCCCTGTTTCCCAGTTATGTAGTTCAGTAAAGGTTCTTGCTGTCATCACTGTGTCTTCCCTTATGGGAACCCACCTACACTTCACTGGCGACGAGGATGGGGTGCTAGGCTAGGTATGCAGCCCTGGCTAGCTACCACAAGCTGAAATCACTGCTGGGGAACTGCTGCCTCATCTGAGCTGAAATCACTGACTGCACCCACAAGGGAAATCACACAGAGCAGACATCATGGCCACACAGGGCCACATCAAGGAATTTGACACCACAGTTCCAGGGAAATGGGACTCCTATGCCAGGTTCACAGTTGCCTTTGGTTCCCCTTTCCCTGGTCATGCAAGCAGGGAGTGGTTGATGATGTCCCACATCAGGATTTGTTTTTCTTCTGGCCAATGTCACCCTCCTTGGCTTTGCAGCCGTGACTCATTCTTCTTAATGCCTGTAGGGTTGTGGGGGGAGATATCCTTCTGTTAATTTGCTGTTCAATGGATTTAAATGGTGCGTGTCATTGGGGAAAAACCCAATCACTTTCAGTTAAGCAATCAAATCAGTACAGGTGCAAAGGAAAAAGGGCAGTTCTCTAGCCACGCCAGTGGAAATGAAACCTAAGCTAAGATATGAGAACACAGGGAACTTAAATCATCCATGTTATCTGTCCATCTAATTCAGCACTCTCTACTTTTTGTAAGTCGCCGTGGGACTTTTTTTGTGTATGGAGTCTGCTAAATTCAACTAACTAATTAAATGATACACTTGGCTTGCAATGGCTCCCCAGGGTCTTGAGCAAAGTGTTTCCCTTTCCTTGTTTCCTAATTATTTTAACTGAATATACCAAGAGTTGATCCTGGGACCTTCTGCATCCAATGCATGTGTTCTGCCATTCAGTGACTAGCCTGAAGTTGCCCAGTGTTCCATAGCTGACTAAAGTAGGGTTTTAAAGTAGGTCTCCTCATCTGAACAGCAACACTATCCCAATGGTGGTCAAACTTCAGGCTTGTGAAATCTACTTGGCTATTTGCTGAGACATCTCCATCAGCCACAGCCAGGCACAGAACGGTGACACAGGGAGTTATGAGGTTCAAAGCACATGCTCATCCCATAAATTTATTTATAGTAATACCAAATTCACTGTCCTTTCAAACAAACAAAAAAATCATTCATTCTTCAAGGTATCTTCATTGCAGCAGACTAATTTATGATTTTAATAAATATTTCATTTTTTTGCTATTTTTTTAAAATTATTTTTATTCAATTTCCAATACAAGATTTAAACATACATTTTCAATATTATCACAAATACGTAATTTTGACTTCCTTCAGCTCATCCGCGAATCTTCCATTTTCTAATCTTCTATCCGCAATTCTAAATTTAACATTGCCTTTTATTTTAAATAAACCTATTCCCTTATTCCCTTTTTTACAGTGTTTCTAATATTATTTCTAATATTTTTTTGCTATTGTTGAACAGCGATGACTTGGAAACTCTTGCGTATCTACTGCAATTCATCCAGCGATGTATCAGTAGATCCTAATCTACCTTCTATTCAGTGCCACACCACACTGTCCCTCCTTCCTGGCTGAGCAGAAATTTGAGTCCACTTGTCTCCTGTCTGAGTCTGACACTCTGCCAACTCTGCCACTGAGCTATTCAAATAAGACTGCTCCTCTCATAGCCTGCTATCACAGACATTCATGGCATCCTTCAGTACAGATGCGCAGGTCAAGGTTTTGGAGGCAATAAAGTGCACTCCTTAAGAACAGCAAATAGAAGTGTCGTTCCTGCTACCTGAAAACAAGAAAGGCAGTATGCATAAACAGGAAGATAGACAGGCCCACTAGTTTAGTACTGGGTGAAATAAACAAGGAGATTCTGGGCACTGCCAGAGCTCCATTGAGAAATATCATGTCCCCTTGGGGCAGTGGAACAGTCATTGGGCTCCACCTCTCCTAAAATGATGAGGCCATTGCCATAATATATGTTATGGAACTGTGATCAGTATTCAAAAAGCAGAGCAGGATGGCTCAGAAAACAGATCTGGTCAAGCAAGTTGAGGCCAAAGTTTGTCAGACTGAGGTGAATTCAAGTAAGACAAATCAGATTAAGGCAACTTGGTCTACATCTGACTTACTCTGCAATCCCAACTACCATTATCTGAGGGTGAGTCTTACTGAATTCATTAGGGGTTGCTTCTTAGTAGATATGATTCGGATGGTGCTGCTAGATGCTACTGAAAAGCAATCAGGACCATGGATAGTTTCAAGTGTGTTTTACTAGCTGAGCTGTAGAAAAGGTTGTCTCAGCGAGAACTAGAGTCCACGGAAGTCTCAGAAAGGCTGCCAGGGCCAGACTTCCCAGTGCCAACCAACTGGAGGACTGTTAGGTAAAGGTAAAGGGACCCCTGACCATTAGGTCCAGTCGTGGCCGACTCTGGGGTTGCGGCGCTCATCTCGCTTTATTGGCCGAGGGAGCCGGCGTACAGCTTCCGGATCATGTGGCCAGCATGACTAAGCCGCTTCTGGCGAACCAGAGCAGCGCACGGAAACGCCGTTTACCTTCCCGCTGGAGCGGTGCCTATTTATCTACTTGCACTTTGACGTGCTTTCGAACTGCTAGGTTGGCAGGAGCAGGGACCAAGCAATGGGAGCTCACCCCGTCGCGGGGCTTCGAACCGCCGACCTTCTGATCGGCAAGTCCTAGGCTCTGTAGAACTGTTACTAACCCTTAAAAGACCCACGGCTGATTCTACAGTCAATGCTCCTGCATGGCTATGGAGTAGGAGAAGCTACAGGAGACTCACCCCCAGGATTTGAAGATGTAATGATCACGTCTCAAGTCTTATAGAAGGGGGGCAGCTAGCTTTCCTCCTACATACAGTGACCTGTGATATGTCCCAGTCTGAATCCTCTGGATTCCGGATTTAGGGAGCATAACACCTACAGTATGTATGCATAACAAAGCTAGAAACAGAAGAAGGGAACTTCCACAAGTTGCAAGCCTATAAATATATATAATCAATTGGTTTCAAATTACCACAAGGAAACAGGAAGTCTCAGGACATTCATTGCCGTTTTATGGATTGTTTAAGCTATGCCTATGAATTGACTCTTGATAAAGATCTCAAGAAATTGCCTGTCTACACACCAAGCCCCTATAAACCTTAGAATTGTCTTTCCATAATCTTTAGGTGTTGATCCTCATCCATAGATGCTGAACTGTATTTCATGAATAATCTTGTGATTATTTGAAGTTTTATATTTGCATTATTCAAAGCTTACTTATACATTATATCTCTTTCTTCCTTGTTATCCTTAGTTATTCACACCTTCTGTTTCTTGGTTTGTTTAGCACGACCTCATTGCGATTGTGCATGCATAATGAAATAAGCCGGCTGAATTATCGCAGCCTGGATGGTTTAGTGGCTCTAGTGTTTGGTCTCCGTATGGGGAAATCGAAATTCCAATTTTTATCTGCTATAAAGCTCCCCATCTCTTAACCCCGCCATCTTTATTTACAGGGTTACTGCAAGTTTGATTGACCAAATTGCTTATGAAACTTGTTGGTTACTTCTCTATAAAATGGCCAAAACAATGTGCAATAATTCATCTTATCTGTTGGAAACATAACATAACAACTTTTTAAACCTGCAAGCTACGCATTGAAAATCAAACTACATTCAGCCGTGCAGCAAGGCAATGTAAGAGACCTTTCTGAAGGCAGGGGAAACTGCTTCAGCTAAAAAAACAGTACAGCGCTGGAACTTGATGGACTCATTGGGAAGTCAAGTTCTGTGAGCTTGTATTTCTAACTACAGCAAAGGAGGGCACAATGCTTGAACATACAGTTGCTAATCATATGAACAAATGAATTTTAGGATATGGCAGTGGTGGTTGCTATATCATGCAGAACCACAGTCCCTAGAACGAAATGAAGAACTACAGATGCTGGAAAAAAACATGCTTGCTGAATGATGATGTTGCTAGCTTATTTATACCCCGCCCATCTGGCTGCGTTAAACTGGTATGAGACATTCTTAAGCTACTAGTTTAAATTCCACTGGAGTGATAGCCCAAACCACGTGGTGTAAGGTTCAAAAAGTCTCGACCAGCCTTTGCCAATCTGGTGCCATCCAGACAGTTTAGACCACAGCTCCCATCAGCCTCAGGCAGCTTCCAAAATAAAGCTGTGGCTAATATGGTGCACAGTTCCATACTGCTGGGCTTGCTTTAAGACTTTGACTTGAGATAGCTTAATGTGAAAGTATCTGTATTCTTTACATGTGAATTGGTGTGCTAACCAAGGGAAGCTCCGTATGGTATTTACAGTAGGAATAGTTCCTAAATTTATGGCTCATTTCACTTGAGAGAGGAGGGAGAGGAGAGAATTTAACTCCCAAGTGCTATGACAGTAAGACATGGGGCAGTTGGGGGGTGGATGGAGAAAAGTGAATGGGAATCGGTCTGGAGAAGCTGTTTCTGGGCTCCTTGGGACCAAGATTGAGAAAAGAGAGTAGGAAACTATGAGATTGGGAAGGCTTGCTTCTCTGTCTCAAAACGTGTTGGGAGATGCATAATCAGCAGGGATAATTGCATTGGCGTCAAGTATTTTGCTCTCCCGCAACAGCAGAGTAGAGGTCCTTCGACCAAGGTGCATGGAACAATAGAAATATTTGTTCAAGTGAAGGAAGCTGGATCTTAGAAACCAATAAGAAGAGACCATAAAAAGTGGCCACAAGCTGGGATGATTTTCTGCACTCAGTGTTGTAGGATATTTTAAAACCTGATTCTCTAAAGTGGGATATGGATTTCATTTTGGAGCATCCCTTTTTTCAAACTGTTTAATGTTCATGTGTCACTATCACGGTTGTGCCAGCTTGCACCTGGCAGCAGTATAAACAAAGCTTTGGCAAGAGTTCTTTCCTTTGGGATGGAGACATCTGATTTTCAAGCTGAAAACATGTCAGTGTTGCGAGACACTCCAAATAGCCTGTTTTTTTTTACCAGTACAGTAAATTAACCCGCCTAGTGTAGTGTTAAATGCTTTGCAAACACCGACTGGAGGCAAGGGGGGAAATGGCAAAAACAAACAAAAACACTTCGATAAATTGTTTGCCTAGCTTCGCTGAAAGCAAAATAGCAGAAGCTAAATAAGGAAGGGAAGCTGCCTGGGAATACAAAAGACAGAATGGCAGGATGGAAACGAGACGTTTTTGGGTCTCTGCCTGCTTTCCTGGAATGTGAGAGTGCCCAGGAAAGGCAGTGGGGCAACGCTGAATGAAAGAAACCCCTACAGTAAAATGAAACGGGAGATCTTCTGACAAAGACTTTCAGCCTTAGTGAACCGCTGAAAATTAAATTGATTGAACAAGCAGACTCAATGGCTGCTGCACCAGAAAATAATTAAAAGTGTGGATCTTGCAAGCATTGTCAACCTGTGAGACCAGCAGCACAGAAAGCATCAAATAAACGGAGCTGAACTGAGCTTTTAGGTCACATGTGTAGCAGCTGAAAAATGCAGTCAGAATAGATTGCAACTCTGCAGGGTAGGAGGTGTTTTTCTCTGTTCTGTCAATATTCTGTTCTACAGTGATATAAAAATGCTGTAAAGGAAGGAGACGAGGATGATACACTAAAACCTAGCCTGTTTGTGCTTCACAGTGCCGGGATCCCTTTGCACAATATTGCAGATATTGGTGTTTAGAATACAGGGTCTGAAGGATCTCAGGTTTGGTTTTTTGTTTGCTTTTTATTTTTTTTAAAAAATCAGATTTCTGGCCTTTATCTCTGCAAATATATGTCTGAAAGGGGTGCAGAAAAATGCCTGATAAAATCTCAGAGTGAAGACTGGCATCATGTTAAAGAAACAGCCACAATGGTTTTTCAGCTGTGGTGTAATGAGTCCAGACTTGCAATTCGCAGGATGGGCAATAGATACCAGTGAGCTGAATGCTGATTTAGATGTTTGATTTGTCCTCTTCTCCTCCTACTTCAGGCAGGCTTCTTACTGTTTGAAACTGCAAATTTTAAAAAGCAAAGTATATATTGATTTATGCATGCATCCTTCATTTTACTTTTTAAAAAATGAGGCACGGTTGGGAATGTGCTGTAGTGACATCACAGATATTATTAGCCTGTCACCAGTAGTGATGGATGAGATAATCTCCTATGGGCAGCCCAGAACCTCCATATACACTGTCCAGGCTTGCACTGCACCCCATAGAAGTCACTATGCGGTATGACTTCATCCCTGGAGGCGCACTCCATTTTCTCCTGAGACAGACAGTTGCAAACAATTACCCAGCTCAGGGTTGTATGTCCCTCCACAAATGGGAGGCTCTTTGATCCAAGGGAAGCTCCATCAGTGGAGCAGGGGGGATTTTGTTTGTTTGTTTGTTTGCTTGCTTGCTTGCCAATTTAGCCACTCCCCTCCCCCATATCGCCATTGGTGGGGTTGATGGGGGCTGATGCTGGCAGGGTTAATCTGTGCAAAGCTCATTCCTTTCCTGTTTAGCTTCCTTAACAGAAAAAGCTTAGTGCTTTCATAAGAGTTCACCCTCAGCTTGCAGAGTTGGTGTAACTGCACTGAGGGTGCTGCGTGCCTGCGCATTTTCATATTGCTCTCTCATACTTCCAACATTTCTCCAATGAAAATAGGAATGTCTATTGCTATTTTTCCAGAAAAAGAGATGCCGAAACTCACAATGAACGCTTCCGTCGTTCTCTTAGAATGGCAATGCTGCCCACCTGAGTTCCGGCAAGTTCTGGCTGATAAAAAGCCCTGGGGAACGTCCTCTTCCATACCCTCCAACATTACTCCAATGAAATTAGGGATGTCCTAAGGAAAAACAGGACATTCTGGGATCAAATCAGAAACCAGAATGGCTTCTGTAAATCTGGGACTGTCACTGGAAAATAGGGACATTTGGAGGGTCTGCTCTCTGAGATTTATGGTTTGGTTTCAGTGCACTGAACCCACCCTGCTTCTTGGAAGTTCAACTGTAGCCAGCAAAACAAACACCCTGGGAAAAGAAAGCATTTTCGATTTGGATAGGGAAAAGGACTGACCACACGAAATGTTTGCAAGAAACAATCAAGAGAATTCACCCAAATAGGGAAGTTCTTCACCAGACCAAAACACTGGTCTGGTCAAAACAGTTCACAGCAATCGATGAGAGTTTTACTGAATGAACAGAGCTAGCAATAAAAAACTTTTGTGTGCATGCATTTAGAAGACTTTGGACACTCAGTATGCTTTTCTTTTTAATTTTTATTAAATTTTTATTAAATTTTATTTTTATTAAAAAAAATTCTTGTGTAACAAAAAAAGTACATACAGCGTTCAATTCATAGAGTCGTTTTCACAGTTTGTTTACATTTGGTATGAGACACTGTTATCACAGGCACTTAGACAAGAGCTTCTGGAGGAAGTGATGATGCCTCTTCCTGATGTCTCTTCATAATTGATATGAGCCATTTGAAATTTTTGCACATCTGCATAAGATAATTGCAAGTTTTGATGTCAGCACTGACTGGTATCCTTCAAAGACCATTCTGCCCTCTTTCAAACTGGACCTTACTGAAAACATGCAGAACTGTTTTCATCTTCCTGGGGGTCCCGGGGTCAGAAATGGTATGAAGCATTTATTTGTGGGGCAAGGTTACATTTTCCATCTGATTTTAAAGGTTATCCAAGATTTGCAGACCTCTTTGAAAGTTAACAGCTCAAGCAAGAAATTGGGAAAGGCAGGGAGAGAAAGAGAGCCAGGGTATATTTTTGCTGACTCTGTTTCTTCTTCTGTTACACATTACTGTCAAACTTCAGAGCACACAACAGTGCTCAAGAATGGAAAGATCTTTTCTTGAGTGTCCCAGAAGCACACTTCCCTTTTGAAAGGAACGTTTCCTAGGAAGCGTATTTATCACGTATCGCTGCAATGTGAAAATGAATAAGGGTGAAGAGGTACAGGGTTGGGTTCTTCACTGACAGCGAATTAACTCATATGGTTCTGCTGCAGGTTTTTACCCACAGAACAGAAACTGAGTTCTCCAGGGTTGGGCTACAGCCACACCATGCCTTTAAAACCACATGGGCTATCTCCAAAGAATCATGGGGACTTTTCTTTTCTTTAAGGGTGCTGTAGCTCTTTGACTCCTGCCAACCTAGCAGTTCAAAAGTACATCAAAATGCAAGTAGATAAATAGGTACCGCTCCGGCGGGAAGGTAAACAGTGTTTCTGTGCGCTGCTCTGGTTTGCCAGAAGCGGCTTAGTCATGCTGACCACATGACCCGGAAGCTGTACGCCGGCTCCCTTGGCCAATAAAGCGAGATGAGCGCCGCAACCCCAGAGTCAGCCACGATTGGACCTAATGGTCAGGGGTCCCTTTACCTTTAGCTCTTTGACGGATAGACTACAGTTCTCAGGATTCTTTGGGAAAAGCCATGACTGTTAAAGTGCTACAAATGTGCTTTAAATGTATTTAGTGAGAGGCCTTTCAAGGTTGCTCCTAGGTTCATTAGGTTGCCCCAAGTCTGGCTAAGATCAAGTAGAAACGGGATGGAAGTCATGATATTTTTCTGTCATTAGGTGGGCTTTTGTAGATGAACACATTCAGTATGTTTGGGCTTCTTAGGATTTTTTTTACTATGTATATATTATTACAGGCTATCCCAATCTCCACGAGTAACCTGAAATCCCAGGGGTTCTGGGCATTCACCCTGGGTTATGCTTCTGTGGGGAAGATCGAAGCAAAATGGGGCCTAATTTCTTTAAGAAACATGTTTTAGTAACACACATTTACACCTGGAAGTCTGCAATGGAGGGGGTGCAGAACGTTATACCCCAAGAGTGCGTCTCATTGCCCCTCTCGTAGCTTCAGCAAGCTTGGGTCTAAAGCAGCAGTCAGGCATGGCTCCCGGTCTCTCGGCTGTAGCCTCTCCGGCCAGCAGCCAAGATGGTCCTGACTTCTAGCCCCTGTGTGGAGTTCTGACCTGCACAGCAGCTCATGCAAGTCTGACCTTTGTTCTCCTTCCTCTTCCCAGCACACCTCTCCCCCAAACCCAACCCTCCTGTAAAATGGCGCTTTTTCCTGTCACGGCCCAACCCTCCCTGTCAGTTGGCAACCCCTGTTTTTCACAGTCCTGGGACCCTTCCTTTGATGGCCTAATGGCTTTGCTCTTAAGTAGCCCAGCTAGGCTGGTTTGCCAGGGATTCCTTGTCTAGCACAGTTCTACACTTTCCCTTCCTATCCTCAGATATTAGCTAGATTCTGAGATTCCTTGATTTATTGGGGTTTCTCCCTCTCAAACAAAACCTATAATAATATTGTACATTGCTGTAATTCACTTCAGGATTATTATTATTATTATTATTTTCTGTGGGAAGCAATTTTCAAATTGAATGAGTTGAACTGAATTGAGAGAAGACAAAAGGTAACATGTTTAGAGAAGTGGAGCCACTTTCAGAATAGCCCCTCTAAATGAAGTCTAAAAGTCTCTTTTCCTCTCCAGGATTGACCTGGCGGGGGAAGCAGTCCTGAAAGTTTGAAAGAAAACCTAGCTATACATGGTGGTGATTAGTTGGCTCTGTCAACAGGAAAAAAATTGCACTTTTTAATATATAAAAAATGTTTTCTTAATAAGGTGATATGTACATAGATGAACAAATGAACAGTCAGGCAGTTCATGATTTTTTTAAAAGGCGGACATCATATGAGGAAGGGAAAAGATGGGTGCATGAGTCAATGTTGTGCACTTCTGCCATTTAGCAGTAGATGTGTGAAGAAACAAGACATATCCCACAGCAGCTACAGAGCAGGAGGTAGGAAACCGCATGCTCCTTGGAGTCTGGATTTGCTGCCCTTCCCACCTGCTACCTGAGGCGGCTGCCTTACCCATCCTTATGGGTGAGACGGCCCTGGAGCTAGGGAAAACACACATCGACAACATCGCACAAAGGGATGAGGAGGCATGTGAACTTGAACAGAGATTATTTAACAACGGCATTCAAACTGAAGTATTTTCAACATACTGGTTGTTTGGCAAGAACTCAGAAGTGTTGTCCTGAGTTTCTTCCTTTGGATTTGAATTAGCAGGGCCTTTACTGTGACGGCACCTACTAATTGGAACATTCTTCATCCAATAATACTATTTTTGGTACATGCTGACTACTTTTCTGATTACAGGGAGTTTTGTTGGTCAAGCGCACTGCTAATCTCTGTGTGAAATTATTATTACAGTGTGGAAATGTAGTGTATTTTTATTTTTTTCTTACATACTTTGGTATTTCTAATGTTAAGCAGTTTGTAGGTCTTTTTAAATGTATAAGAATATGCATCCTTGTTTGGGGGCACCTGTTCTTATATGTGACCAAAATTGGATCTGTGCCATTGCTTTTCCTTGCTGGTGTCTGTTCATTCGACAATGTTTATTACTACTAAACTATTCCGTGGCAAAGGTGTAGTTGTGGACAGAACATAGACATGGTTGTGGTCCTCGTTCTGGGGCCCTGCAGTGAGATACAGAGCTTGAAAAGAGACACAAGTGCTTGATAAAGCAATACTGAGGGTGAGGGAGAGAAGGCTTAGAGTTGTAGCTGTATTTCAGCTTCTTTGGAGAATACAAGAGGTAATTACAAGACCAATAAGAGGAGAACTTTTCTCTTGTGTAGATTGATGTCACACTTAAAAGTTTGCATTACAGATGTTGGTCCAAGTACGAACTGAGCATCCTTATAGGAGGCCTTGATCCTAGTTCATCAGTGGTGGGCCTGATCCTGGAAATATAGATGTCCCTCCACTTACACAGGAGTTACGTTCTGGGGCCCCCACATGCATAAGTGAAATTGTGAAAATTGGAGAGCACCCTCCAAACACTCTTTAAATGCCCTCTCTGTCGCGCTCTCTTCAGTCCAGACCAAAAATACGGTATCCAAAAATATTCACAACCAGAAGTGAAGCACTTGAGCTGGCAGAAGGCTGAATGTTGTGCAGGAACATGGCTGCAGCTACAACACTACCCTGCACATTGGCTGTTAGGTGGGGAGGCTGAGCATCATAAAGCAAGCCCCACTGCGGCTCATGTCTCTTTGGGGCTTCCTCCACCCTCGTGGATGTCCTCTCCGGTCTCCAGGGAGGCTCTCCTCACAAGTTACAAGAACTTTCCAGGTCTGTCCTACCATTTCCGGGTTTGAATTGAATTATTTGTTTATTCTCAGCACCACACATGTACACGGTCATGTACAAGCCGACCGCACGTGTCAGAGCTGCCCGAGGTCCCAGCTCACAAAGGACCAACGCTGCTTCGTTGTTAAGTACAAAAGTCTTTATTGAAGTTCAGTTTCGCTTCCAGAGCCGCAGCGTGCAGCTCTACGTCTCAAACTTCAGACCGCTGATGCTCCGTCTGAGTCTCCTCCCCCCAGACACCAGTTTAAGACTCTAGCTTTGCTCCACCTCTTCCTCTGCTCTTTCCGCCTCTGGTTCCGCCTGTCCGTCGGGGTCTCGCCCTTTCTGGACTCTTCTGACACTGAATCCCCTGAGCCTTCGCCCTCCCTCCGGCGGGCTTTAGGAGCTGGTTCCCAATCCGGGTCTCCTGCTGTTCCCCGCGCCTGTACATTTGAACTTGGCGCGCGCGCCCAGCCAGCAACTTTCCTCCTGACCGTTTCACTGCTGCTGTCACTGCTTCCCCCTTCGGGGAGGCTAGCTGCAACTGACCTCCCCTCCGTTCCCCCACTCTCCGATGGAGGCGTGGTCAGCCCTGACTCATCTTCTCTCCCCGCTGGAGGAGACGCTGGTCCTGACACATGTGACTCTTCCCCCCACTACGCTCTGGTGGGGAAACTGGTCCTGATCCCCCGCTGCTGCTTTGGGGTTCCCCGCTGGCTCCTTGTTTTGGTGCGTCCCCCCTGGGACCCCCCTTGCCCTGACCATCGGCGCCCCCTTCTGGGAATCTTCTGATTCGCTGGAGAAGCTCATGGAATCTCTCGGGTCACTGTCATACTCCCCTACGCTGCCCTCGGATTCTTCCCCTTCGCTCTCCATTTCCTCTCTCCCCTGTGCTCCTGCTCCCGAGCCCCTGACAGCACGTAAAGGGGGGGCACCTGTACATGAGAAAAATGTCTCTGAACCTCAGTGAAGGGTTCCATCTCATGCTTCCATCCTGGTTTACCACTTTTGTGTCCCTGGGGACCAGAGGAGATGAGGGGTGAGTACCACATGGGAATATGGCAAGGAGTCACATGTCTGAGTTCCTGGAATTAACTGGGTCCTTTGGTGGTGTGTTCTTTAGAGAGGCTGTCCTGGAGTCCCCACTAGAGGGAGCCAGCTCCTGCTAGTCCCCTCCATGTCCTGGGAACCTGTGTAGGAGATACCCTTCCCATCAAGTCCCCATCAAGTCCATGCTCTTGGGAGCTGGCAGTGCCCCCACACTGTGGCCCTGCCATTCCTGCTTGCAGTTCAAACAAGAGTATCCTGCAATGGAGGTGGGTGGAAGCTCAGGCTTCCAAAGGCACTGAGGAACTCATTAAAGTAGCACATCTTGTGGGGCCATTATAAAGGCAACGAAGAATCTGCTAAATGAGAACTTAAGCTTTTTGAAGTATTGTTGAAGGTAACCTAGGATTCTTGATTCTGACAATAGTCCGTTTTCCACACAAAATTGGTCAAACACGGGAAAAGCAGGGGCTACAGACGGAGGAAAGTATGAAGACACAATACTGTGGTACCTCGGGTTAAGTACTTAATTCGTTCCGGAGGTCCGTTCTTAACCTGAAACTGTTCTTAACCTGAAGCACCACTTTAGCTAATGGGGCCTCCTGCTGCCACCGCGCCGCCAGAGCACGATTTCTGTTCTCATCCTGAAGCAAAGTTCTTAACCTCAAGCACTATTTCTGGGTTAGCGGAGTCTGTAACCTGAAGCATATGTAACCTGAGGTACCACTGTACTGTGTTTTGGAAAAGGGCTATATCTGTAAGAGATACCAAAGCGCTAATGTAACAGAGCGTTTGTAAAACTGAGAATAAGCTTGCATGCTATCAGAGAGAAAGCTACCAGTTCCAACTTCCAAAATTAATTTCTGGAACGACATGTTGCAAAAAAAAAGCAGAACTGCCATTGAAAGCAACAGCCACATTTCCTTCAGTAATGTGTAGTTCAGCATAGTTCACGTCATTACACTTGTGTTCCGCCATCCTGTGTCAGTGGCATATACATTGGGGGGGGGGGTTCTTTTATTCCATTCTTACTCGGTGTGGTTTCTTACTGTGTTTCTTACTATTTTAAAAGGGGGAAAGAACAAGTTAATGCAAGCAAAACTGTGAAAAGAATTCATATTGGTCATGTAACTAACTGAAGTATGAGAGAAATGAGAGAGGAGGTTTTAATAAAACCATATGGAAGATTGATTTAGTCTGGTGATGATTTTGGAAGAGCCACCTATTACCCTGCTGCTGAACAAAATTCAGGACTCGAAAGTTGTAAGAGTTTTCACTAGAAAAAGCAACCAAATGGAAGAATTCCCAGAGGCGTAGCCATGGGAGTGGTACAGCAAAAGCAATAGTCTTGTGGCACCTTGAAGCAGTAACAAATGTATTATAGCATAAGGTTATGTGGACTACAGTCCACATCATCTACTGCATGAAGTATTATCCTGATTTACATGGGGAACACATGTGGGGGGAGGCAGTGGTGGAAGAAGCCATTCAGGTGCCTGGGGCAGCGGGAGCCGCCTATAGGGGCAGGGTGAGGGTGGGGTGAGCCGCCCATGGGGGCTGGGCGCACTACAGGGCCTCCGGATTCTGCCTACCTCCTCCCACTCAGCCGCCCTACAGCTGGGGGGGGGGGGAGGAAGCGGGCAGACCGTTTGGACAGCACAGAGCCTGTGCGCGCCCAAGCCACCACGTCACTCCCAGGAGAGACGGATGGCTCCGGCGTGCTGCAAACCCCGCAGTGAGTGCTGCCTGGCATTTTGTCACCCCCTCAGTGGTGACACCTGGGGCGGCCCGCACCCACCACACACCCCTTCCTCCGCCCCCGGGGGGGGGGGGCTTCTAAACAGTGATGTTAGAAGGAAAGGGAATGCAGAAAAGCACAGACAAGTATAATTATGTTATTAACAACGCCATTCACAAAAGAGCAAGTTGTTTTATAACACAGACATCTTGTCATTGGTAAGCCAATTAACACCTGTAGTGTGATTTTAAAAAAAATAAAAATCCTTTGTCCCAATTCAACCCACAAGTGATAATATTGAATCCCTTAACAAATTGTACAGTGGTACCTCGGGTTAAGAACTTAATTCGTTCTGGAGCTCCGTTCTTAACCTGAAACTGTTCTTAACCTGAGGCACCACTTTAGCTAATGGGGCCTCCTGCTGGCACCGCGACACCGCCTCGCAATTTCTGTTCTCATCCTGAAGCAAAGTTCTTAACCCGAGGCACTATTTCTGGGTTAGCAGAGTCTGTAACCTGAAGCATCTGTAACCCGAGGAACCACTGTAATTCAATTGTTTGCAGGAATAATGAGGAGAATATATGTGGGTGTGGGTGTGTGGGTGTGTGTGTACACACACACACACACACACACACACACACACACACACACACACCATTGGGGCAAGGTCTCCAGTTTGGAATAACAGGGAGGATAGGAAATAACCATCACAAACTCTGTTTCGCTACATTTTTCCAGAAGAAATTTATAGACAGTGGTCTATAAATTTAGCATCCCCCATTTAGCATCTTTTGACAGTAATAGCGATTATCTGTCCTGGTTGAATCCTCAGCTGAAAACCTGAAACAAAATGACCCGGCCTAGCCTGTTTCAACACTGGCATTTCTGGGGAAGGGGAACAGCTTGTAAAATAAGTTCCAAGTTCTCTTCCTTTGGCACAAACTAATCCTGCCAGAGTAATGACCCTCCTTAGAAATATGTAGGCTGACTTTGACAAAGGAAAGCCCAGGGTATGGTGGCACCCGGTACAGACAAGAGACAAAAGCATCAGCAATGTCAGGCTGCATAAACAAACCACTACAGGGGACTAACATTAAATCATAATTGCATGTTTTATCATGTCAGTACTGTCACAAAACAGCTAACTCTGGCTGCGACTACAGTAATTAATTTTCTACTGCCATGTGAAATATATGGAGTTACCCTTAACTATCAGGCAGAAGCTACAATCTGCTTGCCACAGTACTAGATCAGATTTTTAACATTACATGAATTGAAAGGTACTGTAATTAACCAGTCTTGGGGTGGTGCTTTGTACAGCAATTGGTCCTTAAGTACCCCAACAAAATTAGATTTTAAATCCACGTTGCTTTATTATTTTTAGCACTTTTAATTTGTCCAGGGCTTTATGGTGCTTATTGCGTTCAGCCTTGCAAAAGCCACATGGTGCAGACCAACATTGTTCTTCGTTCATTTGCACATGCGTGTCTTCTCTCATTTTCGCTACACAGCAATAGAAGAATAGAATGGTCTTTTGGATTTCCCCCTGCAACTTGATTTTATATAGTAAAAAACAACAACAGACTCTAGTTGAGAAGGAAAAGCACCTGTGAAAAGACAACTCAAATACATAACGGTGTATTTATAAAGGCACTTTTTTGTTGTAGCATCTGTGAGGCGGGGCAAATCATAAGTATCGGGGTGATATATCCAAGAGCAGAAAACGAGACTATACTCCTTTTGTTCCAAGTCCAGAAAACAATTCTCAATAAAGACATCTTTATCAAGTCATTTCTTTATGACAGTTACGGTTTGTATTTCCCTTTACAGTTCTACACCCGTCCTCTCATACTACATTGCTGTTTTGTTTTATTTTTACAAAATGCTAATTCAGACATTTGGACTTTGTAATAATGCATTTGTGCATTGCCGGCATTTGTTTAGGGTTGTTTATCCTTTATAGTTTTATAAATGAGTCTAAGGGGCTCTGTCTTAGTTGTCACTTACTTCCCCCCAATCTTGCATTCTGTCTTATCCTATCCGACAGTAGAATTGAGACTACTCTAATCCCTAGAAGTTTGGAACTAATGAACTAACTGCTGAGCTGCTGCCACGGAGCTTGGTCCCAAGCTATACTGTACTTCACACTCGATTTATTCTCCAGATGGCGAGTCTCTGCTGCCCCGCTGCGAGGGACCACCTCTTCCACTGGAGTGTAAAAGTGGACGGATGTTGTTTTCTTTGCAGATTTGATAATTCAGAGCTGGTAACTTGTGAAGATGATTAGTTATTAACTTTAATGGATGCCAGTTGAACCAACTGCACGCATATTCTCTTTTTTAATTTCAGTGTCTGTTCGTTGTAGCGATGCTTGATTTATCAGCAGTGCCGATGTGGCCAAAATCACAGCGTTCCCCCCCCCCCCCCATTTAGTAACAGACCTCACAGGCTTCTCATCACCCAAGCTTCTCATCAATTCAGAGTTAGGTATTAAAATGAGGGAATTAATATGATTATTGGTATAAATTTGCATTTTAAGGATCCCCTCAAACAGATTATAAGTAAACATTGTGCTGATGAATGTGCATACTTCACATTTTCTTTGCCATCAATCTCCACATTTATAGAGTATGGAACCAGGATGATGATTTTCATAGGCTCATCCCAATTAATTAAACTTGCAGTCATTTGACCTGCTAGATGAAGCACTATGAAGCTGTTTGGAGAATTTACAGTTCTTCTAACTATAAAATATATTCTAGCTGTCCTGGTAAGGGTTCTTTATTGACTATAGAATGGGAGGCAGGCAACATTTTTCAGAGTAAGCTCTGAGTATAAAGCTCTGGTTTCATTGATTCTGGTTTAAACCCGAAACTTGTGTGTGGATAAGATAATGCTAATAGTGTCTTATTGCAGTAAGAGCTCTCTGCCTGTACAACATGCTTTTCTCTATTTGGCCGGTTTTGTATGCAAGCAAGCCACTGGCAAAATCAGAATCTCCTGGGTAACTTTAGCAAAAGCTAAAGCTCTCATTTAGCAATTCCTTCGTTGCCTTTGTAATAATGGTCCTACAAGATGCGCTACTAGAATTTCCTGTTACTTCTTCAGTGTTTTAAAGGGGAAAGATCATTGTTCTTTTGTATACATGGATTCATTTAAGTATAGGCAAATTTTAAATTGCTCCATTGCGTAGCGCTTAGTCTTAAGTTTAATAGAATGGTCTTAAATAGTGCGGTAAGGCCTCTTTGCTGAAGCTAAGCAGATCTGGGTCTGGACTGTTCAGTGCCCGGATGGAAGAGCATAAACTCCATGTTGACTGTGATGGGTTTCATCAGGGAATAAGAGAGGGATAGAAATGGAATCCTGTAAATACAGTAAATGGAAAATAAATAACACACAAGTTGACACAAAAGCTTGGCAACTGTAAAAATTAGAGGGAAATGTTTTTGTTTTTTTTATCGTTTACATCTGTGTCTCACCCTTTGTGCAAAGAACTCGGGGTTATTTTCTTGCTGCGCTGAGAAGCTTGTCCTTCCAGTTGCATGCTTGTGAGCAAACTCAAAAAGCCTTTGTGTTAAGAACTTCTCTCGGTTTTCTAGCAGTTCATTCCTGGCGTCCTAATCCTAAACACATTTACTGGGAAATAAGCCCCACTGACTTTGCTTTGTAAATGTGCCCAGAATCAAGGCCTACATATTTAGGATCCAACCCAATGCAAAACACTGCAGCTGCTCAAATCATCATCAGAGTTACAATGCATACTGCAAAGCAGCTGTCCCCAGCAGTGGACTGGGCGAGGAGGAGCTGGGAAGTGGTGGAAGAAGAAGCAACACGTGTATAAGGCAGCTACAAGTGTCTTCTAAGCCAGAGTATCAATAGGCCTTAGATCAGTGGTTCTCAAAGAGCGTGGCAAGACACACTGGCATAGCAGCAAAAGATGGCAAATGCAGAATCTGCAAGCATCCCTATTTCCCAGGGACAGTCCCGAATTAACAGAAGCAGTCCCAGTTTCTGATTTGATCCCAGAATGTTCCACTTTTCCTCAGGGTGTCCTATTTTCATTGGAGAAATGTTGGAGGGTATGGAGTTATGTGACCCCCAAGCCAAGGAGATAAGTAACTATACAACCTTTAGACCTTTGAATGCGGCCCTGCATAGGGAAGTTTTCTAATGTTGTTGTTTCTTCTTCTTCTTCTTCTTCTTCTTCTTCTTCTTCTTCTTCTTCTTCTTATGTTTTTATATATATTGGAAGCTGCCCACAGTGGCTGCAACAACCCAGTCACATGGGTGGGATATTATTATTATTAATAATAATAATAATAATTATTTTATTATTATTATTGACATCCCTATTTTCACCGAAGACATGTTGGAGGGTATGCAAGTGTGGAAGAAAGTTTGAAGGATAAGCAAAGAAGCATTTAAACATTTCAGTGTAGTAGAGTAAAAGTCTAGTCTAGTCTTTTTTTATTTTTAAGAAATTATATAGAACCAGAAACAGTATCCATGCCTCTCTTCAAGAGCATTGGCTATTCTTCTACAGCTCTTCATGACATATTGTCTCAGATTAAACCTAATATAAATGAGATTACCTGACAAATGCAAGCTCACACCTCTTATTCAGCTTGTATGCATACCAAAGGTACATATGTAAGAGGCTCACTTATTAATGTTATTATGTAGCTGCATGGCTTTATACTTTCTTGATATCCCATGATCATATATTATAAAGTAGTTGTGGTCTATGTTATTTATCAAGCACTGCTAGGAGTTGTTTATTTTTGTTTTCCAGTGTATCCTTTTTAACTTATTTATTGATACTTATTCACAGCTATACAAACCCATTACAAAATATATTTTATATAATATACAGTGGTACCTCTGGTTGCAGACGGGATCTGTTCCAGAGCTCCGGTCTGATCCCAAGATTTTCACAACTGGAGGTGCCTGTTCTGCACATGCGCGTGGCACAGTAGAGCGCTTCTGCGCATGTGTGCACGGCAAAACCCGGAAAAATACTTCCGGGTTTGCCATGTGCGTATCCCGAAGGATACATAACCAGAGGTGCACGTAAGTTGAGGTTTCACTGTACTAAGATAAAATAGCTACTTAGCCTAAAAAAGAACAAAGTCAGAAAGAAGATACAGCAAGAAAAGGAGAGGGAAGAAGGAGAAAGTGAAGAAAATTTGAAAAGAGTAAAAAAAGTAAAAGGACTTCCAGCTCTCTGTTCTGCAGTGGCATTTAATATTCATCCGTTAAAATCCAACCACTCTATGTTCAATCTTCAATCTTCAAATCCTAATATTGCCTGTTCATTTTCTCTCTCACACAAACATCCATGATAAATTTCCAATCCTTGACAAATGTCAGTAATGATTTTTCTCTAATTAAACATGTTAACTTTGCCATCTCAGCCAGATCCAATAATTTTATCAGCCATTCTTCTATAGCAGGTAGGGCTGTATCTTTCCATTTTTGTGCATGTAGCAGTGTCGGCACTGTAGACATGTACTGGAGTAATCTTCCATAGCCAGTGTGGTATAGTGGTTAAGAGCGGTAGACTCGTAATCTGGGGAACCGGGTTCATGTCCCCGCTCCTCCACATGCAGCTGCTGGGTGACCTTGGGCTAGTCACACTTCTCTGAAGTCTCTCAGCCCCACTCACCTCACAGAGTGTGTTGTGGGGGAGGAAGGGAAAGGAGATTGTTAGCTGCTTTGAGACTCCTTAGAGTGGTGATAAAGCGGGATATCAAATCCAAACTCCTCCTCCTCTTCTTCTTCTTCTTTTCTAACTGTATGTCCAATAACCCTGGCTTCAGTTGAATACAGTGGTACCTTGGTGGTCGAATGCTTTAGTTGTCAAACAAATCGGCTCCCAAATGTCGGAAACCCAGAAGTGAGTGTTCTGGTTTGCAAACGTTTTTTGGAAGCCAAATGTCTGACACGGCTTCTGCAGCTTCCGATTGGCTGCAGGAAGCTCCTGCAGCCAATCGGAAGCCACACCTTGGTTTTTGAACCGTTTTGGGAGTCGAATGGAGTCCCAGAACGGATTAAATTCACGAACCAAGGTACAGCTGTATTAACCTTTAAAATCGGCTGTATCAATTAGGTATTTGTATCCAGTATTTTTTAGCCTTTTTTACATGTCAACCAGGCATGATAAAAAGTCCCTTCATGTTCTTGGCATTTCTTCCAGCAAATTCCTGAATAGTTTCTCAGGACTTAAAGGCCGATACATCACTTTACAAAAATTATCTTTAAGATTGTAACACAATTTAAATTTTAGCCCCTTACTCCACATATGTTCCCACTGTTCTATCTGTATTATATAACAAATAAAATTGCCCATTTAATCATGCATTGTTTAACCTTTCCTTCTTCCATTTCAATTTTCCCACAAGATTTATACATTTTTGCAAAATGTATGAAAAATTGGTGTGGCGTGCGCAAATTTTTATTCTGAAAGTGTGGCCTAGAGAAAAAAGCTTGAGAGTCCCTGCCTTAGACTATATTCTGCATTTCCCCCTGACTGGAAAAATAAACTGTAGCTATACAGTACAGGCATTGGAATATTTTCCTCTGGTGTCTTTGAGGGGGTTGGGAAAGACGCAGTCCTCACTATTAGCATTCTATGAAGGATGCTTCAGTTATACTCCCTACAGTGACAGATGCTGAAGACCACTCTACTCTAAGCAATGTTCTGACAATGAAACAGTTGATGAGCACATTTTCTTATCCAGATTAGTGAACATGGTGCCCTCCAGACTGTAACTCCCATCATCCCTGACCATCAGGTTTGATAGGAATTGAAGGCATCAGGTTGGCTACTCCTGTTCTCTTTTTAGCTGAGAGTTTCAAATATATTTATATTAAAGGGTGCATCCATAGTGAGTGTTTAGTATGGAATTTATTCTTACTACAGTGGTACCTCGGGTTACAGACACTTCAGGTTACAGACTCTGCTAACCCAGAAATAGTACCTCGGGTTAAGAACTTTGCTTCAGGATGAGAACAGAAATTGTGCTCCGGCGGCGTGGCAGCAGCAGGAGGCCCCATTAGCTAAAGTGGTGCTTCAGGTTAAGAACAGTTTCAGGTTAAGTACGGACCTCCGGAACGAATTAAGTACTCAACCGAGGTACCACTGTACTGCTACTAATACTATTACTGTTATTCATTTTTGAGCCTCTAAGTGGCTTGCAAAATTTTAAAAGCATAAGCAATAAACATAACATAAAATCAGGGGAAAAATACATTGCAACAAAAACTATACAGTGGTACCTCGGGTTACAGACGCTTCAGGTTACATATGCTTCAGGTTCCAGACTCCGCTAACCCAGAAATAGTACCTCGGGTTAAGAACTTTGCTTCAGGATGAGAACAGAAATTGTGCTGCGGCGGCAGCGGGAGGCCCCATTAGCTAAAGTGGTGCTTCAGGTTAAGAACAGTTTTAGGTTAAGAACAGAACTCCAGAATGAATTAAGTTATTAACCCGAGGTACCACTGTACAATAATTCAGAAAATATACCCATAAACTTTGGCAGCAGAATTGTGTCATCAATAAATGCAGAACCATCATTCTTTCATTAACTCTCTTTTTATACGAGACACCTGCGTGTGTCTTGCGTTTTCCACATGGTTCTTCCAACTTTTTTCAGAATGCCGAAACTCTCATCTTTTTTAAGAATGGAAGAGCAGCACAATGTCTGCAGGTATAGATGCCTCTTGCACTGATCTGCCATCTTTTTTTAGAGAGCAATTTGATGCAGGAAAGTGACCTGCCAAGAAAATGACCCTATTAAAACACAGCACCCTGTTCCAGAGGGTTTCTCATTATGAACTTGTTCATTATTTTTTAATCAATTGTTTAAATAGCACTAAAATGGCTGAGAGAGAGAGGGGGGGGAGAGGGAGAGAGAGGTATAGCTATTACACCATAAATCTATAGGGGAAAATTCAGTGTGGCAATTGTTCCATCAGCATAAGTTTTTCAGCTTGTCATTCAAACAATTCTCCTATTAGTCATATTCTCCCCCTGCATGCTGTTCTGGGGGGTTCCACAACCCCTCCAAACCATTTTTTGCGGTTATGCAGGAAAATTGAAGAAAAACCCTGTTACGCTGGCTGCTGCTGCTGATGATGATGATTTTCTTCTCCTATATTTTTTGATGATGATGCTATTATGAGAATGTCTTCTATTATGCATTTCTCGTTATTGTAATTGTTCTTATATAAATGTTTTGATTTTGATACTGTATAGATACAGTGGTGCCCCACAAGACGAATGCCTCGCAAGACGGAAAACCCGCTAGACGAAAGGGTTTTCCGTTTTGGAGGTGCTTCGCAAAACGAATTTCCTATGGGCTTGCTTCGCAAGACGAAAATGTCTTGCGAGTTCCTGCGGGGTTTTTTCCCTCCCCCCCCCCTTTTTCCCAAGCCGCTAAGCCGCTTAACAGCTGATCCGCTAAGCCGCTTATCAGCTGATCCGCTAAGCCGCTAATGGGCTTGCTTCGCAAGACGAAAAAACCGCAAGACGAAGAGACTCGCGGAACGGATTCTTTTCGTCTTGCGAGGAACCACTGTATTCTGTTACATATTGACATTTGTGTTCCATTTTGTAATCCACTCTGCGGCCTTTTGACAATTGGCAGCATATACATTTAATTAATAATAATAATTCAATCTCACCCATGGTGTCATATTTTTGAAATGATTTATACAAAAAAAATTGTTAACTACCTTTAACTATATTGCTAAGATGGCAGAACCAGGCAGAGGGCCTTTTCAGTAGTGGCGCCCGCCCTGTGGAATGCCCTCCCATCTGATGTCAAGGAAATATATAACTACCTGACTTTCAGAAAACATATGAAGGCAGCCCTGTTTATGAAAGTTTTTAATGTTTGATGTTTTATCGTGTTTTTAATATTGTATTGGGAGCTGCCCAGAGTGGCTGGGAAAACCTAGCCAGATGGGTGGGGTATTAATATTAATAATAATAATATTAATAATAATAATAATAATAATAATGGTAGTGATCAGAAACTTTCCCTAATTCTTGTTGTTGTTGTTTTATTGCATGCTTATGACTGGGAAACCCAGCCAAATGGGCGGCATAGAAATAAATTACTATTACTATTAGGCACTGTAACACCATAATACAAAAAAAAATAGTATTGTCGTGTTATAGTGCTATACCTCTTTTACACTTAAATAGAAAGAAACAGCAGAGATAATTTCAAAAATTTTAGCAGGACCATGAAAAGATGTTCACCACATTGGTAAATCAGGCAAAGAGCTTCAAATCACCCTCGTCCACAGCAGCTAAACCTCAACACTTTTATGGACAAAACACCTTAGAATGTACACGTTGGGCAGGGGGGGATTCAAAACTCCTGATGGTGTGGAAAGTCAGTTCCAATTCAGGTTTACAATGGAAGACCAATGACCAAGTAGTTTTTGGAGCCATGACACATGGAAGGATCTAGCCTCAAGCCTCCCCCTATGGAATTTCTCAAGTTCATTTCATATGAGTCGCTCCATACAGAGTGATCTATAGGGGGAGATAACAAAAAGGAATGTAGGCTGAACATACCTGGAGCTTTTGAAATCCTCAAACTTGTGAAGCGGTGTAATCTTATGGTTAGAGCTTAAAAACATTTTGTAAATCACATAAAGTTGCATCTGATAAAGTGATAGTGGGACTTGTTGCTAAGGAATAATAATTTTCTTTAAATGGACAGAGCTAAAATATAATGTTTCTATGAAAATCTATTATCCACCCAACAGATGGCAAGAGCGTATAATCTCTCACAGTAACACATTTTTCTTCTGAAATATGGAGTAGGAGAGTAACTTGATTGCTGGCTGGTTATTTTGAGGTATGTAGCAGAGGATGTACATATTTGGTTTATGAAAATTACTCACAACAGCAGACTGAGGCCGTAGTTCTTACTAAGGCAGTAAACCTGGGTCTGAGCTGTATTCTTCTGACTGCTGGTGGGGGCCCAAAATAATTGATCATCAAATGTTTCCCGATATAAAACTATTCTTTCTGCGTAGCAGATTGGTAGGGCTGCAGCGTTTAGTTGTTAAATTGTTTCCATTAAACTTTGAATTGCCCTCAATTAATTGGGCAACATGCTTTTTAATTAAAATTAAAAATATTTTAAATAGATTGGATCCAAAGTGGAAAGATGACTAGGTCCAGCTCTACCATTAGACAGAGTGAGGCGAATGCCTCAGGCAGCAGCCCTCTCATTGTTCCTTTTAAGCCCTCTTGCCGCTCTCCTCAGTCTGAGAACAGAGTTGTGCAGGCCTCATGGCCTAGCCTACTCCCACTTTTGACTCAAGCAGCAAAATGTCTTGCTTTCCCCCTGCACGACTCCAAAAAAAGCCGTTCCAGAGGACCAGGACACTCCTAAAGAGTGCGGGCTATGTCCCAGGGGACTGCAGTGGCAGAAACGAATTGTCCCAGACTTGGCAGAGGTACCACTAGCAAGACTGTAAAAATATCATTTGGGGGCTCAACGCCACTTGTGATCAAACCAGATTGGCTTCTTGTTTTGTTTTGCTTTTTTAGCAAAGTAAAATAGGGCATGTTTTATCCTTCGGAGCATACTTTGTCTCATGTGGCTAATCTTATGCCAAATAAGATGTCACGTAATGTTCGGTGCAAATGAGAAGCAATCTCACAATAAGATTTTTTGGAGGGAGGGTTATTTGAGTGTTAAATCACAATGTGCTGCTTTTTCTTATTGGAAGAAACCCCGCTGCTGGGTTTTTTAAAGCAAAGGGAGCCATCTCCCAGACATAGTATGTCGTAATGAGCTGCACTCCTAATTCTATGTACAAGCACTACCATTCTCTATCCATCTGATAGGCACATATTAAAGCCAGTGTTTGGGGATATAGGGGTGGTAGCTCCAAGCTGATGATTGTTTTGGGTGTCATTAACTTTCTCCCTCTGTCACACTAACCGGGTGAGGGGCCATTGGTTTCTTCTGTCTAAACTTATCCTAATTATTAGTCTCGTAAATCAGTGCACCATACAGCTGTCTTAAACTGGTCTTGGAGACCTTATCCTGATCGGTCCTGACAACTGTAAGCTACTGTTTCCTCACACTGTTTAACTCGGACCACATTTTGCAGCCTCTTCTGCCTCTACTCCCAAGGTCGGATTGGTATCCGTCTGGTTTAAATCTAATGTTTTGTGTTGTCTCGCTGACTGGCTTTGCTCTGGATACTAACTTTGATGATTTCCCTCCCTCCTCCCTTTCGTTTGCCTGTTTCCTTGATAAGTATTTTGGGGGGCAAATGGCTGCATATTGTTAACACCATTATCCATTCTCTCCCCCCCACCCCCTTTCTTTAAAACATTCATCAGTCAGAAGCTTTAAAGTTTTATTAGTACTATAAAAAACTCTTCACAAATGAAATTGCTTTTGATAAGTGTTCATTTTGACAATGAGAATTTGCTAAGGGCTGTTGCCAAGTTGAAGGAATTTGTGTTTTGAAACTGAAATTGGCAGGAAGTCGAGAGTCCAGGCACTTTCTTGCTTTCAGTCTGTCTGAATTTCTGTCTCTGGCCCAATAAAAATGTTTTATTTCAGCAACTGCTCAATTATTCAGAAGGAAAACATTGTTCAGATACGCTTACTTTTTCTTCCACGTTTTCTTCTGTGTGTGTCAGTTTGAGCATATATGTTTGGATTTGTTTATTTCAAATTGCTTCAGTAAAAGCAGAATGCATGTGTGCCCTTTGTGAGAGATTTTTTACTCCTGCAATTATCCTTCTCTCCCTTCAATGTTTCTGTTATAAGTTAATGGAAAGATGGAGAGAAGTCCATGTATGGGCAGGTTAGGAGAGTGTATATAACAAAATGCATAAATAAATACAAATAGTAATATTGCTAGTATTTACAAGAAAGTATACTGGAGGAAATATTCTCTTAATGTTGACATTTAAGTTTTCCCTTTTGGACACAACTCAGACCACAATCCTGTGCATGCTTACCTGGAAGTAAGTCCCATTGAACTAAATAGGACTACTTCCGAGAAGAAATACAGGAGATTGTGCTGTTAGCAGAGTATATATTAGATTCTTTCCAGTCTTGTAATTGTATATATTTCCCCACAAAATTAGTAATGATGACTTAGAAATGGAATGTTAAAGACATTGGGTCTATTAAAATCATAACACGCTGAATCAGTTTAATGGCTTTTCATTATTATTTAAAAGATGCTCAAGATTCAGAAAACTGCAATAAATGAAATTAAGGGTTCTTTTTACTTTTTATCCCCTCTCAACTCTAGGCAGAAGCAAGAACGACTAGTGTGAAAGCACTTGAAGAATTTGAGTTTGGTCGGACTGAGAAGTGTGTTAGGATCAATTCGGTATCCAGTGGTCTTGCTGAAGAAGATATAAAGGTCATTTTGCAATCCAAGGTTCTCCCTACAAGCCTGATGCTGCCAAAAACTGAAAGTGTCGAAGAAATAAGATGGGTGAGTAAATTGGGATTCGTCACTATCTCAACATTAGATTAAGATCTTTGCTACTTTGTTTAGAAAGAGGAAACTTTGGGACTTGTGGATTTAGCTCATGAGGCAAGTAAGAAATATCTCTAGTCACTAGTTGAATTCATCCTCACCATCATCTGCTTATTAGTAAACATTAATCAATCAATCAATCAATCAATCAATCACATCACTCCTAGAAGCAATTAATCAATTAATCCTAGAAGCCTCTTGCATATATTAAGCAAATTTGGCCCATATTTCAAAGATCAACCATTTCAGGATAAGAGGTGTAGATTGAAATTACATGCAGAACGTGTGTGAAACATTTTAATTTTTAAGTAGAATTAACTGGCTAGCATACTGCTTTAATAAGCTGTGCTGCCATTAAGGCAAACTAAAAATGTTTTAAAATCAGACCAGTTTTTTTCATTGTAGTACAACCTCACTGACTGTCATGTAAACGTATAGCGTACATGCCCTGGAAGTTGGAAACCATAAGTAGATGGAGGAAACATTTTAGCAACATATGAAAAAATTATGGTGGAGACAAAAAGTAAAGGTCACTCCTTAGGGCAACCAGAAGAACAAACAGGAAGCTTTTAACTAGTGTTTTTAATTAGCACAGATATTATTTCCTGTCCAGTTCTCTATTTCTTCCTTTTTAATTGCTGACAGGTGTGCTTGCGTTTCATGACTGACTTTTCAGCCTATAAAAACCTGAAATGTAAATGGTTGGCATGTCAAATTACTTAAGAAAACTTTGAAATGGGCCTAATTATGCTATAATTGTTCAAATTGTTAAGGAGGGATAAGTTTTATTTAGTGATACCATTATTTCTGAAAAATACCACTAAAGTCGTAAGGCTTCTTTATCCTGTTTTCATAGTTTGGGGAACACTGAGTGCATGGCGAGGAGAGATCCATAGAGGGTCTATAAAGAAAAACAAACTTAGACAAATCTGGTAGTTTCTATCCTAACTAGTTCCACATCTAACCCTAAACTTATCTTATTAGCCTTTAAGGTTCCATGAGGCTCTTGGCTGTTTTTGCATACCCAAGACGTTATGGGTAACATTGAACTACCATTGACGGCTGTTAAATTCATTACATGTTAGTGGGGGGCAGGAAACACAACCTTTTTCAGAGGCTGGGAAAACTGAAGTCCAGCTACGTAGAAACATCCAAAAAGAATAGTTCTGTTTTCAGTAACACTGTCTCCAAAGTGGCACAATCTTTTACTAAGGAAGATCCACAAGGCCTCTTTGTTGATTTTGTACAGCGGACTAACACTTCTGGAGTTTGCTGGTTATGAATATTCATCTTGCCATTCCAGCGAAGGCCTTTGGTGTTACCCAATATGTTTTACCTTGATGTGAGAACTTCAGGCTTTCTTTCTAATTCATGCTAAGAGGAACATGTTCCATGTTTCCTCATCTCTGATTTTTAATTTCCAACCGTTTCCCCTTCTGGAAATAAACCAGCGTCAACCTTTCGACACTTCCCCTACCTCTGTTAAAGTCTTCTGTCTAGGGAGACCGATCAAGTTCAGTGATATTTCTGGCTTTGTTTTAAGTGGCTAGTGAAATGGAAAGCTACCTCTTTTTTTGCTGTTTATTTTTTCCCCTTCATTTTTATTTATGTGAAGCATAAAACCTGGAGGCTGATGCACAACTAAAAGATGGGCTTACTTGTTTTCTTTTGTGTGAGAATCTCCTGCTTCCCTTTTGTCCCTAGTATGGGTACTTGTTTGACTGGCATGGCTTATTGGACTATAACAAGCGTAACTCTCGCTCCTTTGTCATGGGACAATTCTCCCACAAATCCTGAACAGTGGGCATTCTTCCCCACACACTATCGGGTGTGCACTGGAATTGAAAGCATTGCTAAGGCTGCTACTTCATCCCCTCCCAGAGCTTTGTTTTTCCCCCCTCCCCCTTTTTTCCTCTACCCCCTCTCACTGAAATGAACACTTTACCAGGCCGGAAACATTTAATCGTCTCCTTTTGAAAAAAATTAATTGAAACTTCTCAACTAGTTGCCTTTTGTATTTGGTGCTAAAAAAAAAAACAATTAAAAAATTGGAGGAAATGGAGGACAAACATTGCTTGATTAAAAACTCTCCCTTGCAAGTTGCAAAATAAAATGCATTAAAAAGAAAGATTTAAACAAACAAACAGATGGGTGTTTTTTATCTTTCAATGGCTTAGCACACAAAATTGTTGCCAACTTAAAATTAACCATACCTGCTAAATTGTTTTGTTTTGTTTTGTTTTTTTTAATTATCAAGGCCGGACAAAGGCATATGTTGGCTTTGTTTTATTATTATCGTGCTGTGATTTTGTACACCTTTCCTTGGGAGTAAGCCCAGCTGAACACAATGGGGCTTACTGCCACGTAAACACGGGTAAGGCCAGGCTGCAAGTGTCTTCCCCACCCCTCTTGCAATTCCTTTGCATTTCACGCCATACATTTGAATGGCAGGCTCTCTCTTAATTCCTTATATATATTCTGTTGCACACCGGCCTGTGGAAAGGTTTGACAGGCAACTGTGGCAGCAATGACGACACCACAGGCACAGGCACGCACACACACACACACACACACACACACACACACACGAGTGAGGATTCACCCTCCAAAAAAACCCCCAGCATTGCAGCAAGGTATGATTTATTTTGGGCTTAATGTAAAGTTACTGCAAATTGGTTGGAAGCTTTTTAAAGATTTCGGTGATTAGATTTCCCTTTCTTTTGGGGAGGGGTGAAGTTGGAGGGGGAGCTAAAAGAGGAAATAACACCTCTAATCCAGCTTCTGGTAAATAGGCTGCCAGCTTTTAAAATGAGTTTCCTTTCTATTAGTCAGAATATTATGCTAAGCCTTAAGCATTAGTTTTTTATGTTGCCATAGCAGCCTTATTCCTGCAGGGTTGTGACCTGCGATGATTACAGTACAAAGCTTATAGGGTCTTGAAACCCCCTTTGAAGATGAAAAGTCTTTGATGGTTTATATTTATGCAAATCTCTTAGATATGATTTACCCAACTGAGACTGAATGGAGAGATGATTAAAATTCCCTTTTCCTTTGATATCCATTAATGGTTAAATATTCCTTAAATATAAAATTGATGCATTTCCCCCCCGTCTTTATTGACTAAAATTTCTTTAGCATACCTGTGATATGTTTATCTCCCAACACATTACTAGATCTAGACAGACATAATAGATTTACAATATACAGAGGTAGCTTTTCCTCCCCCTCCCTTCTCTTTTGAAAGGGAGAGAGAGGGGGAGAAAAAAAATCTGTACAAGAGCTTTTGTAATGTTTCCAGATGATAGATTTTGGAATTTGGGCTACCCCACCGGCAGCTCAGAGCTAGCTGTGAACTGGTCTCATGGAAAAAATTGGAGAGCTTTGGTCTTCAAAGAATTAAACTTCCTTTTTAAAGGCCCTTCCTAGGTAAGCTAAAAAAAAATTATGAAGAAAAGACCTCTGGAACAAAGGGTGACGGTGCCATAATGAATAATGCGAGTCCCAGTTTGGAAGGCTGGGGAACATTCACAGCCGTTGTCAGTGTCAGACATGAAACAAAACAGAATGTCAGGTATATCAATACTACTTTGTTTTTAAGAGCCTGCTGATTTGCATTTAACTAAGTCAGGGTGATAGGTGTTAGGCAAATATTTTTGCAACTAAAACTTCACACTTCAAAATATACAGTAATGTGGGCATTCTAAAGAAGATAGGCCTAAGAGAACAGACCTCTTTGAAAGCTTGGCAGTTTTCTTTATTTCAGCACTCCAGGCTTTGTTTTCTCTTGTTTATTTGTATTTCACTTCAATGGAAAGTTTAGATAGTCGTACCATTTTATAGATTTTATTTTTTTATAAAAACGAAACTGATCACTTCCCTCTGCGATGCTTAGTTTACAGAGAAATTTGCACACCACTTAAAAGGCCGGGTGCTTGTAGAACCTATGAATTTCCTCCCTTTTGTGGAAACAGCAATGGGCTTACTCAATTTTAAGGTAAGAAACATCAATATAATTTAGCTGGCATTTCTCCTTAAAGCCATATATCCATTGAATAAGTCACATAACTGGAAAAAGGTGGGTTAAAACGCCACTCCATTTTGTATTTTATATGAATGCATTCATCATCCAAAATATTTGCTGAAATTCCAGTGCCACATAATACAGTCACATCCTACATAATAGTTCTCGCTGTCCTATTTTGGCATTTCTTTTTTATTTCCTTTAAATCCAATAAACGTGTGTGAAAAGATATAGCGGCTGTCAAATTTTTTTTATTATTTCAGGAGTCTTATTCTAATATCTTAAAAGCACCTCTTCTATGAAGTTCTGAGAACTGATAACATTTACAACCACACACAGAGAGCCCTTTGCAGTCAATGGTAAAAAAATGTACCTTCTGTTTTCTACAGCCCAATACTGGATATGCACAAAAAAATGGCATTAAGGATTGTGGAGTTCTTCTTCATCTGCCCTCCAAAAATGTTTTTTCTTTTCTCTTCCCCCATCTTTTGCAACGTGAACTTGATGTTGATCAAATACATGCAAATGGCCTCCTATTCTTGGCATCCAGCCTGTGTGTTTCTGTGGAGGAAAGATATTAACAATGATGAAATTGAAACTAGAGTGCGCCACAGCCATGCCAAGGTTTCCTGGAAAAGTTTTGTGCTATTAGAAGGAGCTGCTGGGAGGCCCTTGTGGCCACCATGTTGATAGGCACCGCATTTTTAACAGCATGTTTGAAAGATAGTTTTCGGCTTAAATTTAAAGGATTTCTAATTATACATGTTCATATCTAGCCAAGATTTTACTTACTGGTTTGGTTTTTTTTTACTGGTTTTTATTTTCAAATTCACACACACAAAGAAGGAAAAAGCGTTAGTAAAGTCAGCACCGGAAAATACCTGCTAGCATCCAATATCCCGGTGCAACATGATTTGTATGAACCACAGTGTATAAAAATAGGTATCTTTGCAACAGTGATCATAATAAAATAAACTGTAGCTCTGTGCTTTGGCAGGCAAATTCTAGCTAGCTATGAAGCATTTAAGTTTGCAACATTATGTTTTTTTAAAAAAGAACAATGATTACACAAAGATTAATCCATTTAGCAAATCCCAAGGTGATGCTTTTCAAATTATTTTCTTTGCTACTTGTTGCACATTATATATCCTAGAATTGTATTAGTTTCATTGTGCAGTTTTACCATTGGTTAGGAGCCCCACCCTACGCTGCCGATTAAATAGCAATTAGAAGATTGCATCCGCCATGACGGTCCATCAGCAATGTATTAAACCAAAGATACTCCAGTCATGGTTCTATGCAGGTAGTATTCATGGGGTGCAGGAAGGATTCTTAAGCTATATGCAGTGTCCACTTTCATAAATATAACACACTGTTTACGGTTATCATTCAGAGGTTGTTGGCACATGACAAAGCTTTGTCCTAAATGCAAGGACAAAAATGTATATATGTATTCTGTGCTTTAAGCTATACTGGAAAGATCTGCATTCAAAGTATACTTTTTGTGCCGATGTGTAATTTGTTATTATTACTTATTTCTCGCACATTATGCAAGAAGAGTCTTGACAGCAGACCCTCTCCCCAAGGAATTAATGTAACTGACGATTAGTATCTTTCTGGTAGTGAAAATGATTTTAAACAGCCTGCTGCTTGCGTTTAACATTTTTGTTCCATTCAAAGGAAGTTTGTGAAGAAACTCTGAGGAAAGGACCCCAAATTGGCCTTCGTTTGGATGGAGTCGTCTTTGGAGGCGAGGATTTCCGTGCCAGCATAGGTGCTCCCATTCCCCCCCCCCTTTTAAATTAACAATACAGTATTATAATAACAGAACGGCCACAGTGCTAACAACAATAAGATATTCTGCCACAGACCTATACGTACTGTCTCATTTAGCCCACTAAAATCAGCGGGATTAAATACATCTAACTCTTTGCAGAATTGTGGCCATTATTTTAAAAAATGGAGTCTACTGCTCTGCCTTTACTAACTTAGCGGGTATACATTTATTTGTGTTGTCTCCTGTACATCTTCCTAATTCAGTTGTCGTTTTTTGAAATCTAAAACCTATTAGAGCTGTGCTTTTATAGAAACATATTCTGCTTATTGCTCTCCAGCTAAAAAATTAAATGCAGTGACTGTTGAAATCACGAGACTAATTTTGTAATTTTGGTGCACAAAGAAGCCTATTGTTAATACTGTAGATAGTTTTAACAATCTCTTGCATGCTTAGTTCTGTTTTAGTGCATGCATCTTAATACTTCCTCCAGGAAAGCAACCACACGTCAGTGCCTTTCTGCCTTGTGATGTCACAACTTCTCCAAAAACAACGTCAATGTCAGAATCTCATTTCTGTATTACGTTTCTATGACAGACATATCTGCTAAATATGCAACCTTCTGATCTGGTTCATCTAATCACAACTATCTGAGTGCAATTCACATAAAAGGAAGCAATATTTTAAATAATGAGGCATAACAAAGCCTTCATTTATTCCCGATAAGGTGGCAAGCAAGGTCAAAAACAGTGATGCTCAAGACAAGGGAACAGATTATTATTTTTTCACACAAGTGTACATGTGAGAATAGATGCATTAGGAGGTATCAGATACTCTTTGGGTTCAGCAGGTTTTGTGGATGCTTTTTTAAAAAAATCTCAGACGTCAATCATAGTTATCGGATGTTTCATCCAAGGATTTGAGCATGAACATTTATCTTGGGCTAAAATTTTAACTCAATGGACTTCTTTCAAAGTAATGTGCGTAAGATCAAAATACTAGACTGAGACAGAAATCTTTTTTTAAAAAACGCCTAAAGCTGTATTTCTACCACTTATTTCAGCCCCACTGAAATAAATGGGACTACTCTAGATTAAAAGGTTGGAACATCTCAGTGGCCATCAAATTGGTGCTTTTTGGTGCAACACTTATAGATATCAGCAAATTGCTACAGATATGCAAAAGCAAATTAAAGGTGTTACTATTAGTACCAGTAACTATAAAGTGGTTAACAGCTTGGGACCAATTTCTCTGAAGGATTGTCTTACCCCTATATATGTCCATTCAACTCCTTCAATCTGCTAAATCAGTGCCGCGTAACGTTCAATCCACATGCTCAATGATGGTTCGGTGTGGCAGCACCCATCCACTGGAACTCCCTGCCCATTGATATTAGACAGGTGCCTTTGCTGTCTTGTTTTTGAAACTTGCTAAAAGCTTCATTTAGGCAAGTCTATAAATTTGACATTTATTTTAATGTGCATTTTATTACGTATATTTTTATACTGCTGATTACATCTACACGTTAAGAATTTCTAGGTCAACTCATCGGATTTTCTTAAAGATATATTTTATGCCCACTTAGAGGCTTTGCTGATTAAGCAGTATAGAAATAAGTTTTCAGTAAAATAAACTGAAAAACCTAATTCATATTTCCTATTAAAGAAAAGCACGGGGGGGGGGGGAGTCTTTTGGCAAGATCCAGAAGGAAGAGCATCTTCAGATGCAGTTTATCTCCAACTCAACTCGCTTATTTGTGGCTCAGTTGGGCTCAACCATCTTTAGGTTCCCCCAAACCAGCTCGGCTGAAGGCATTCCTGTCCTGTGTGACTTGCTCAGCCAGCCAAGCCAAGGCCTGTGCAAGTCCCCCCAAAAGGGCGTTCTGGGGCATGGCAAGGGCAGGACAAGAGAGAAAGGAATTCAGGCTGGATCCTAAGTCCATTCAGGTCAGTCATGTGCCTTGGCAATCCAGCATAAAATACTACAGTATTTTAATGGTTTGTTTTCCCTCTGCCTGGCTTCTTGTGCGTAGGATTGCTCCCTACACAGAGCTTAATGTTCGGGCACCAAGGCTTGATTTTTAAAAAACGACCAACGTTTCATTTCAGAAACAGAAAGAAAAGGTTTTTTTGGCAGAAGCAGCTTTAATATTTTGTCTCCAGCAGCATATTATCCTTGCAGCTGCTGCACAGAAATTTGGGGAACAAAGCTCTTCAATATTTTCCTGCCTGTCTTTTGGGAAAAGGACGACAAAGGTAACGTTAAGTAAATTTCTGCTGCGAATGTTTTTTAAAAACCAGCTTTCTCAACTGTCTGCTATTTCTTTTCAGGTTCAACAAGTAGTAAAGAAACCCACGATATTCTATATGCCAGGCAAAAAATTGTTGTCACAGCAAAGGCTTTTGGCTTGCAGGCCATTGACCTTGTATATATCGACTTTCATGATGAAGAGGGACTCCGTAAGCAGTCAAGAGAGGGTGCCTTAATGGGTTTTACCGGTATGGCTTTTACAAAAATATATATACTCTGTATGTGTGTGTGTGTGTGTGCACGCGCGTGTGTGGTGTGTGTGTTTTATACTGAAATAACTAACCAATGGGAATCATAATAATTGCTAGCAGGTCCAAAATACTGAAATGCAGCAGGGACAACCAGCCCCACCCAACCAATATTCAAGAATATATTTATAGAGAGCTGCAGCATTCTCACTTCTGCATCTACGTTCTCAAATTTAAACTCGCACTAAAAGATGGGAGGAGGTGTGGTTTATACATATCTCCCCTTAAAGCATCCTGCTTTCCCTTCCCCCGCCCCCACACTACCCATAAAGATTTAAAAAGAAGACTCCCTTCACCCTTGGTTTAAAATGTATTATCTCTTCTCCTTAATCATAAAACAGACGTGTTCTGCAGCACGGACTCCCTGTTCGTCTCCTTACGCTGACTGGTGGAGGAGCAGAGAAGTCCAAACGCTATAAAACGTTTTCACAATTACTTTTGCCTGTAAAACGGCAGGCGGAAAATTCCAAGTGCAAAACTAGGCCCTTAAAGAGTCTTTCAACAAGTCACACCCAAGTGCGTTACTCTTTTTATGATTTAGGGAATGTAAAGTATAAATGAAGGCTGCGGTATAAACATAGAACCCTCCTGCTCTCGCAGGTTAGAGGAAACACAATATCGGCTGAAAACCTTGCACACCACTCAGTTTCCAATTCATGTATGTACATTTATGCAAAAAATAAAATAATTCTGCCGTTGCATTTTGGGAATCACATTTTTTAAAAAGCGTTTTTAACAAATTTGAATAAAACCTCCTCTACTTCTAACATCTGCTAATCGCAGCTATACATTCATTTCAATAAATGGTCAAAAATCCTGATAGTCCACATTTTTATTATGAAGTGCTGGAGCTTAAAAAACACACACACACCACAACAACAACCCGATATGCTAATTAGGCTATGATAGTTATTTTCTTGTCAGTCTTTCCTTTGAGTTGCTTTCCCCAATTCTGGCTTGCTTCCCAGTAATTGCCTGTTCACCTGATGGTACTGGCAAGGCAGTGTGATCAGCAGGCTTCTTGCAGCCAATCCCTGTAACACAGACATTTCGCCAATGATTGGTGCGCTAGATCATGCAGGCGCCCCTATGAGATGCGATACATAACAAAGATTGCAGCTTTATGATAGGAATCAGCTACTTGGCTTGCATACAAAGATTACAGCGTTCTTTAAAGAACAGCAGTACCAATGTTTCAGCGATACCTTTCAATCAGGATGGGTTTGTGACACTTTTACAGATAGGCAGGTCTGTAAGACTGGGGAGCAAGGATCTCTCTGAAGCTCTTAATCTAGTAAGAAGTGCATTCTTAAAATAAAAAGTTCAAAATCCCTCTTGGTTTCTGGAGGAAATGCAACTTGAAGAACCATTTAAAGCACCAACCTAGCTATCAATAATGAACAAGGAGAAGGAGATTTGTGGCAACTTAATGGTGTTAATGCATTTCGGCTTCTGTCCCTGAAAGCTTGTGCCATAATAAATATGTTAAGTTTTTAAAGTGCCACAAGACTCTTCCTTGTTTTTGCCGCCAGAGATCACTGCTTGCCAGAAATATTATCAAGAACAACAGGCTAATACTCTTCCATCCCAAATACTACTACGAGAATTACTTGGGGCACTTTCCAGACACAAGGCATGCATCAAAGTGCCTGCTGTTTCCTTTACCCAACCAACCAACTTTCAAGGCTTTGTCACACTCCTGTTAAAGTCAATGGCTGAAATCCAAAACAGTACACATGCACAAAAGCTTATTTGCTCTCAACGGTCTGCAGCAGATTAGAATACCACTTGAAGACTCCCTCTAAAAGTTGGAGGCCCTTTGGACCATACCAACACAGAAATCTGTCTTCCATCAGGCCAGAGTGTTGGTTCATCTAGACCAGTATGGACTGTGTACTAAGAGGCAACAGCTCTTCTGGGTCTTTGCCATCACCTATTTGTTTGTTTTTAACTGGAGATACCAGGGGTTGAAGCTGGAACCTTCAGGAAATGACTGAGCTATGGTTCCTTCCCATGAGACAAGGAAATGCTACTGAAAGCTTTTTAAAAATTATTCATCATCTCCTCTTCTGAGCACAGAAATGCTTTGTATGTTTGCACAGGCCCCTTTAGAGCCTGAATACTGAAAATGTAGTAATAGGTCACTCGGCCCATCACCTGCTTTTGATGAACTAAGTGTTGACAAGCCCAAACTATCTTATTCCAGACTAAGTAAAGTGTATTCTGGTTATGTATCTCAAATTCACTAATGTCACTATTCCACATGCTTTGGAGTGAATACAATAAATTATGATAACTTTTTACTTGTGAAAATGAAGCAGGCAATCTATCTCCAAAGTGCACAGTTTTGGAGTATGTAGCTGCCTATATAATATCAAGATCACTAGACCCAGGTTAAGTGGAGAAGGTGAATTTTAGTTAACCTCGTGCTCACACAATCAAAGCAATTTAAAATGTGATAAAAGGCTGGATTCCCCGACCCCAGCAGCCTTCCACTTAATGTTTTGGGGAGCATATAATCCTTTATGTAATAAATTTTTATTCTAGAATAATTAATATGGCGCATTGCAAATTCAGCACCATTTTGAAGGATGGTGTTTTTGAAGGATTTGGAAAGGAACAAATTCTCCCTTTTCACCTCCCTCAAATCATCTTGACTAAAGTGTGTTAAGCCGTAACCAATCTGCATAAATGCTCTTGTAAATGGCCTGTCCCAAAGTCATAAATTTAAATTTTCTACTAGGAACATATTGGCATTTTCATCTATTGGAATTAAAAATAGCTTATGTTGCTAAAAGGCATGATGAATACTTTCTGTTGAAGTTACTAGGATTTCTATGTGATAAGCATTGCTCCACGTAGCAGCTGCTATCATATGAGGAGCTGTTCCAGTGTGGATTAAATGCATTTCACTATGCCACTGCAAACTTTTCTTTACCCTCATTTGCCGTGGCATGGAAAAACTAACACCATCTGTGGGGTAAACCGCTTTACACAAATGGCTCATCATATGATAACAGCCACCACCTACAGTGATTTGAAGTGGAGTCCATGTGGCAGCTGCTCTGAGAGATCTGCTTATAGGGCAAGACAGAATTTTTTATAATAAAAAAAATAAACCAGTAAATAAATGTTGACAAGCAAGATATCTAAAGCAAAAACAGATGAGTGGTGTTGTTGCTATTTACTCAGTGAATCCCCATTCATCCCAGTGGCACCTGTGTATGAATTAAGGGCACAGAAGATCACTAAATTGTGCCCTTAGCTGTTATCTGTGGGATATTCGCAGGCAAAAACACGTGGGTCTCGAGAGGATTAAATATAATTAATATAAAATATCCTCCTACCAATCCCTATCATTATCAATGTTTTTGCCATGCAGAACTGAATGAGCAAAGCATTTCATAAATGTTCATCTGTGTAATGCAAGATGGCAGGGATAGTGTTTGTCCAAAACGTTGCTGGACATCAACCCCAGCTGGCATGGCCAACGTTCAGGAGTTTTTGAACTTGTGGTCCTAAACATCTGGAAGGCCTGAGGTTGGGGAAGGTTAATGTAAAGATTCTCCTGTACAGTCATACCTCGGGTTACAGCCGCTTCAGGTTGCGTTTTTTCAGGTTGCGGACTGCCGAAACCCAGAAGTACTGGAACAGATTACTTCCAGGTTTCAGCGGTCGCGCATGCGTAGAAGCACTCAATCGCTCTTTGCGCATGCGCAGAAGCGTCGAATCGCAACCCACGCATGCGCAGACACAGGTTGCGAGTGCTGCGGGTTGTGAACATGCATCCCGCATGGATCATGTTCGCAACCCGAGCGTCCACTGTAATGTAATAATCAGATTAGCCATTTGAAAACCCGCCCCTAAGAGTTATCTTACCTCTAGCAGTTCAGGATAATTAGCAAACCAGCCATCCCTAAATCAAAATTTAAAACGTACTCGCAAAGGAGAACTCTTTAGCATAAACCTCCTCTACCTGCTCTCTCTTGCTTGGTTATGTTCATAGCTTTTAAATGTGGCTTTAATCCTATGCAGCGTTAGGCCTCTCTGACTCTAGGATTAAGCTAAATGTGAGTTAGCTGTATTAGTCAATGTTATATCCAGACAGGTGTAGAGTTGTTGCCAGCGCTCTCTGCTTCCCATGCCCTCCGGTAATGTGTGGATGGCAATTATATTTGTGTAGGAAAGAACTTAATTATTGGCCCTACAACCACATCAGCATTGGGAAAAGCCACAGAATTATGGCTCCGACACCTCATTGAAGAAATATATGAATTTGTCTCCCAGGTTTTCATGCAAAAGGATATAGAAATGTGTTTTCCAAACGTTACAAGCAAAACATTCAACAGTGCCTAAATTCAATCTCTCACAATGTTTAGTCCACACAACAACAGTTCAAAAGGAATCACTTCTCAAAAATCAGAAGTGCCTTAGTAAAATATTTACAATAGGACTATGGTAGACTTCATGCGACGTGACCATGAAGTTTCATTTGGCATCCCCTAAACGATAAACGATGCATTTCTTGTATACGGAGCAATCCTATGCACGAGAAGCTGGCCTAAAGCAAGCCGGTCTAAGTTAAGCCAGTGTAAATTTATACCAGATCCAAAACCTGTTCAACAGTGGGGCTGCTGCAGCTCTGCCTGATCCTCACAGGGGGGAAACAAGCCTTTAAAATAGTGCTATATACCAGGCCATGTGACGAAGCTGAACACCTTTAAAGGTAAAGGTAAAGGGACCCCTGACCATTAGGTCCAGTTGTGGCCGACTCGGGTTGCGGCGCTCATCTCGCTTTATCGGCCGAGGGAGCCGGCGTACAGCTTCCGGGTCATGTGGCCAACATGACTAAGCCGCTTCTGGCGGACCAGAGCAGCGCACGGAAACGCCGTTTACCTTCCCACCAGAGCGGTACCTATTTATCTACTTGTACTTTGACGTGCTTTCGAACTGCTAGGTTGGCAGGAGCAGGGACCGAGCAACAGGAGCTCACCCCGTGGCAGGGATTCGAACCGCTGACCTTTTGACCGGCAAGTCCTAGGCTCTGTGGTTTAACCCACAGCACCACCCGCGTCCAGCCTTAGGCAGGGGCAAAACTAGGTTTTATTTCACTTTATTTCAAATATCCAGTTTGGCACACACACCCCTGTGCATTTGCACACACACACACACACACACACAGGCTGGGAGCCTCAGTGGCACCCCTCTGGAGGCTTAACCCAGGGCAAAAACACCTGGCTAGCCCCCCCCCAATAGCTACAGCTCTGCCTTAGGATCCAACCAGTGGACACCCCTGAAACACTCTTTTTGGGGGGACTTACAGCAGTCTTAGCCAAGCTTCATCTGAGCTGGGATAAGCTTGCTACTCCAGCATCCTTGCCCAGCTGAGTCACGAGGTCCGCTGCATCCTAAGCTACTCAACCCAGCCGATCTTGCCATAGGATTGCACCCATGTTTTCAGCCATCATTTTGAAGAGCAGTCATTGTTTTTAAAGGGTCTTGTTTACCACTTACGAGTCTGCATAACCCACGAGTTTTATTTCGGGATGCTCTCTGTATAAATGTCTTATCGGCTGTAATCATGTTTACATACATAAAAATTGTAAACCCTGGAATGACACTTTAGCAGCTGACTTAGTCATTATAGCTACTCCATTGCAACATGCTGGGAAGCTAGATATAAATATGAAACACTATAGGGTTCCCCCCCTTTTTTTACAAGCTTTTGTAGAAGACAAAAAATGACACCATCATAGAATTACATAAAAGACTTGACAGGTATTGATTTAAAGCATGATATATCAAATGGTACTGCAAAAAGGATTTCATGGCCATAAATTTTAATGCCTTCCCACTCTGCAATCTCTCTCTAACTTGTCAATAACAACTGTTTGGTTTATAATATTTCCCTTGTTTCTCCATGACACTAACGTCCATTATACACTTGTTTGGGTACACAAGGTGTAACAAAAGGCAACCGAGGCCATAAATCAAATGGCGTTTTATTTTTTTTACTGAGGTCACACATTTAAACAGGTTAAAGCCCTTACATTATATACCATCACTGCAATATACCTTTTTTAAAAAACTAATTGACCAGTATTTCAGGCCTTCTTTCTCACAGTGCTGAACTTTGTCTTTAAATGTATATTTTCTATATTTTGTAATGAACTACTTATATGAAATTCAGTTTCTAAATTTACATTTTGTCTATTACAAGTAAAGCAGAATAAAAACTAAAAACTATGATATATTCACCATAGTCGTAATTTGAAATTTCTCTCAATTTTAGAAAATGACACTTCTTTCTGCAGATAGAACAGATTATTGAATTACACTAATTTATTCAATGTAATTTCTTTTTTAAAATTAGGATTTTTAAAGATGTGAAACTTATGAGAGCATCTCAAGTGCACGTTATGAATATTCAGGTTGCGAAAAGTGAAAATGTAATTAAAAATGAAATATGATGAAGCATCTTGTGGTGTAACTTTCTAAACTATGTGCTGCAGCTACAAAAAGTACCTTATTTGCATAGAATTGATTTCAGTTTTATTTTTATTAGCAAGAATAAAACTGGAAAACATCAAAATTCATTGAACAACACATCGTAGAAATGAAGGCACACATTCTTGCAGTTCTTTTTCTTTACTTTCTTATTCATAGTAATTTCCAGTTTTCATTGAGCTTCTAATTTTGTGTTGCTTAAATGTGCCTCTCCCTGAGCTGCAAAATTTTTAAATGAATTAACAGATTATGACTTTTTGCTAATTGCTTCCCTGGTTTTGTACCAGCTGAAAATGAGCACATTTCAAAACAGTTTTGGGACTTGCACATTAATGTAAAGTACTTCTGCAAAACACACACAACTCATTTATGGCAACTGGAAATTTCTGAAATATTGTTTGCGCCCAAAAATAAGAGTTTGAGTTTAATGCTCAATATAATGAGCCATGTCGTTATAAAATTTTTAATGAGGGCAAATCTATTGACAGTTCTTTGTAAAACCTTTCTAAGAGTCTATTGAAAAAGATTCAGGTGTGGGTGTAAGAATCCATTTTAATGCAACCAAATAAAATATTAGGATACTCATGATATGCAAACATGTATGCAGAAAAGAAAGCTCAACCTGAGTTCTGATTTTGTTGCTATTTTTCTTATTTTGATTTTTTTTTTTTTGAAGCCAAGTCCCTTTCACATGAAGAGGTGTAGCATTTTTTAAAAAGTTACTGTATGATTTCCCCTCTACAATTATTCACTGTTAGAAGAATAAAAATGTTGTAAGGATCTACAGGAATTCCATTTATTAAAGAAATCTATATTTTTCTCATTGAACATCAAATCGTATTACTTGTAATGGGTACTGTCTGTTAAGGCTTTCTTAAACTACAGCACAGCATAGACCAGTTTAATGTAGTTCTAAAAGATTTTTGTTTCTTCTTTTTAGCCTCACTTCCACAAGAAAAGCATTATAGTAGCACAGTACTTATTACTCAGTTTAAAAGATAAACACATGGCGAGGAGAGCACAGAATATCTTAGAGAAACTAATAAAATTGTCAAATGAAAAATTCAAATAAATGTGGATTCCTTTTTATTTAATTTTATTTAACTTTTCTGAGCCAGTAGGATGGGACTGGAATGGGGGTCACATTTTAAAAGACACAAGCCCACAGGGAAACTTCCTCTGTGCAAACCCCACTGGGTGACATGCAACTTCATACAAAAAGACTTCTATTTGATCTCACCACCTTGTTCGCCCAGACCTGTTCTAGAGGATCCATTAGATTTTAGGCAAGGGCAGGGGTTTCACAAGGAATCTGTTCCATCACCGATGTCAATTTCACTGGTGGGCAACAAAGTTGGATTTCACTCACTGGTGATAGCCAAATTCTTGAGCACCTCCCATTCATTTCAATGGGGCTTATGAAGGAGAACTTTTTGGTGGATTATAGCCCATATTTGTAAAGGCGAATTTGACTTGCAGATGGGGCAATCTATAAATTTAATAAATAATAAGTTGGTGCAGAATGTTGCTAAAATGTAAATCCTAACACGAGGACAATTTAGGCTGCAATCCTGTAAACATGAACCTGGGAATATGCCCCACTGGGAATAATGGAACTTAGTCATGTATTAAGATTGCACTGCTAGAGAATAATTATTTGGAAATAGAAAAACGTGCAAACCACATAAAAGCTTTATGCTTTGGTGATAGATCTTATTTCCATCATTTCCCTTTTTAACAGGAATAAGGATCTTCTAAAGTCTGGCTATATCTTTTATACTATGTTTGAATAGCTGGCAGGGAGGAAAAAAAACCCTGAAATGCTAATCACATCTATTTAAAAAAAACAGAGTTGTTATGTCTATTTTTAGCTCATTTAGGGTAAGGAAATGCATAATTTAACAATGAATGGTGTGGTGTTTTTTTTAAAAAAGAACCATCGAAAAATGAGAGTCGGTGCAGTATTTGAAAGCCTCAAGTGATTGGAACATTTTGCTGGAGCATCTGTTAGTAAATGCTTAACTCTGGGGTTATTAATCTTCTTTGTAGGTAAGCAGGTGATTCACCCTAATCAAGTTGCTGTTGTCCAGGAACAGTTCTCACCAAGCCCTGAAAAAATTATGTGGGCAGAAGAACTTATCACAGCATTTGAAGAGCATCAGCGCATAGGGAAGGTAAACCCCTTTTTTCATACTATGTTTCCTTTATATGTAATGTTTCAAATGGAAGAAAATTTAAAAGTGTTTTCAAGTTATCATAAAGGGTACATTACATAACATGTATTATATAGAATATACACTAGCATATATTTACTCAAAAAAATAAGTAACTTGCATTTTGTTGAGAGAAAAGCAGTTTTCTATCAAAACCTATGACTTGTTCATGTTAAATGGCAGTTTCAGTCATGTGTCCTGAGTTTTG
The DNA here is from genome assembly GCF_964270895.1 of Podarcis filfolensis. Taxonomy (NCBI): domain Eukaryota; kingdom Metazoa; phylum Chordata; class Lepidosauria; order Squamata; family Lacertidae; genus Podarcis; species Podarcis filfolensis. The sequence goes on from NC_139607.1 coordinate 21,924,829, forward strand.
CTTCTTGTCGTTCGTCCTTTAAATGATACACCTTAAATTCAGATGCATTCTAACAACATGCCTTTTTCTCTGTGATTTCCCTGATGCATAAGATTTGTTGGAATTAGCTGGGTTCTTCTTTTCATTTGTTTCCAATGCTTTTTATACTACTGTTCAGTATAAAAGTCGTATTGCGTTGCATTTTTGTTTTAGTGGTTTTATTTTTTGTTTTTATCTTGTATACCACTTAAGAGATTCTTTTAAAAAATATTAAGCGGTTTATAAATGCTTTTAAGTAAATAAACAATGTAGATAGTGCACCTAGGGATCTAGTTAGTTTAATCAACTCAAATAATACTATATCTGACTAAGATCTTTTATAAAGGAAAAAAGGAAGAAAAAAACCCCACTAATTCTGTGCCGCTGTATTATTTATTAATTCCTCAGACGGCTTTCATTTCCATCTAACTTCAAGAAAACAATCATGTTTGGGTTTTCTTTGTCTTCTTCCCACCCAACTCCTAAATAGGAGAGACCAATTATTGTTTTTCACACTTTGAGAAACTTCTGGGTGTAAAGCTCATTTGTGAGTCAAGTTTTCCATGCTACAAGACTCCTTACAGAACTGGACATCAGCTGATTGCAAAGTACAGGTGGAAATTTGGAATTATTATTTTTCAGAACTTATTTTTGGACTGGAGGGGTTTTTTTGGATAGAAAAGAAAGCAAATTACTTCTTGAATATGATTGTTCCTAATTTAGTGCATCATTGAGTCTCCTGTTTCCTGCTCTGTGGGTTTCTGCTATGTAAACATTGCGGTGGTGAAGCACAATCTGTCTTCACTTTGTGCCAGTAACACTTAAATTAGGGGTCGCCTGAAGGAAAATTTTATGCTCGTTGCAGCATTGTCGGCTAATTATCTTAAAGGTTATTTGCTATAATGTAGTTTGCCACTTTGGGGGGGGGGAGGGGCAGGGGAAAGTTGCAATTAAATGTGATTCTTCTAGCAAGAGCCAAAATCTGAAATGGTTATCAAGCCAGTGAAGTTTCAGTGTCCAGAAGTGCAGCAGAGAACGTGTGATTCTTTCTGTGCAATTTACACAATATTTAATTGCCAAGGAAACATCTTTAGCAAATCTGAACGCACACAAGAGATATTTGTGTGTGTATATGCGTATGCACTTCTCCGTCCCTTACAAATCCCACTAACGCATAGATTGCATTGCGAAAATATATGGCGATAGTTTCACATGTTTCTATCCTGCTAGTGCGTGCCAAATGACCCATTCCCGCAATATGACTTTGTTTCAGAAATCCACCATATTTCCATTTTATCATCAGACCTGCTCCTTAGGATAAACTGATTGCCATATACCCATAAGGAAGCTTCCCTTCTGTCTTAAGCCATAGTTTATCACATAACTATAACTCTAATGTCAAACCCAGATGCTATATTAAGGTTTATAGAAATATCAATTTGCATAACTTTCGTTTTGATCACCTTATTTCATATGTTTAAAGCCTCTAATGAGTGAAACATTTTTTAAAAAATATATATGCTAACAGCTTTTTAATTTTATTTTTTTGCATTTTCTCTGTACACCTGTTAGCAGCCATCTCTCTATACCCATCTGTGTGTGTACAGTGCCAATAGGGTGTACATATGGCAGCTAACATTTTCCAGGGACTTATGAAGACTACACAGAAAGACAATGTGGGGAGTGATCAAGGGGGCAAAATCTTTATATTTACTGCTTTTGCACTGGGGAGCCATAAACATTTTCCATATGAAAAGCCTTGCTGGGCTATCATTTTATACCACTACACACCTGACATAGAAGAAACTTGCATTGTTTTTCCTAAGTTCTTCCAAAGACTTTTGTACTCACCACCCTAATTGCTTCTTAGATGCAGCAACTCATTTGCAACGATCTTAGAATCAATTGAGGAATGTGGCACGCAGTTAGGGTAGACTGATAGTTCAGAAACACTTTTGCAATGCACACAACCCTGTTTAGCCTGCTGACAATTGAATGCAATTTGTGGAAATACGCAAGTTCTTTGCCACCCCACCTTTAACTCCCAGTATTTATAAATATGACACTGACCATTCACTGTAGGATTAAATTTTGACCTCATCAAAGCGAGTGAGAGCTCTGCCATTGACTTCAGCAAAGACCTGTTCTCAGCCAGTGAGAAGATAGAGGCTGCTGCTTGCTCAACATTTCCTTAAAACATCTTATCAGTGTGTGTATTGCTATATTGAAAAACCTGACACTTAAGAAGAAATCTGGTTACGTATGATTGCTTAATTTTCCAAAAGAACTACTTCTCACAACAGGAGACTTGTGTGGCATGTCCAAAGAAGGCATTAAAATTTTCATCATGATTTGAGCCTCCTGGTCCTGAAAGGTTCTAGTTATGTATTGCTAATATATTACTTTATTTTCCTTACAAGAAAACCAATGCATAGATACCACATTGCCAACAATTCTGCAGTCTCCACCTTATTCCTTCCTGTTCCTTTCACGAAACAAAATCTTTAATTTCAGCAGAGCTAAAATACTGTTCTGGCTTGACACTGTTAAGCTTTCCATGGTGTGTCTGTGTGTTATTAATCAAAACTGAAAGCCTGGAAAAGAAAACCTGAAATGCAAAGGATTAGAGTGACTAGTTTGCTCAGAGATAAATTGCTGGTCTTGAGCCTCTGGGATCACAGTTTGTTGTTAATTGAAAGTTCTTAGTGAACAAAGTTTGATGCCCTCAGTCAACAATAGTTTATATTAACACACAGCAATCGGGTAACACAATTTATCAGAGTTTGGAAAGTACAGAGCAGCCGTTGTTGAAAGAATCCAAGCTACCCTCCTGCCTCTTAGGTGACTGAAAGATTTGGTGTAGTAAGAAGTACTAACGGAAATCAGAAAGAAATTGAGTAAGAAATAAATGGCTATTACAGTAACAGAAGACGACTTACATTATGTTCAGGTAGCAACTTCAGATTTGATGTAAATGGGATTAAAAAAAAATGTTTTTGTTTCTTTGAATGTTGGAAAAATTCAACCCATCATTCAGCCAAACCAGTCAGTTACTTTTAACAAAATATTGAAATGTTTATACACTAATGTATCACTTATGTCTGTGTTTCATTTATAGCTCATATATTTCATTATATCCCATATTCACATAGCTTCCCCCCCATATTGACAGAGATCAATAAACAAACACTATATTTCACCTGTATTATAGTACTAATTTTGCTTAGTTCTCCCTTTTCCTTTTTTTTTAAAGCTCATAAAAACATCACAGTACAAATTCTGTTAAGCTGTAAGCAATACAGTGATAAATATATTCAGAGGTAATATTACTAAGCATTTTAAAGAATTTTATTTGTAATAATTTGTACTGCCTTTCACTATGATAGGAATGCACAATAGAAGTGCAAGAATAATTTTTTAATTAGAAAAGAATATGCAATTATGCTTTTTTTATAAAAAAAAATTGTGTTATTTATGCATGTTCTATTCTGTTTTCATCTTTAATAACCTTTATAACTACACAGACTCATACCCGTTACCTTTTGAAATAAAGTTTTAAAATCTATTTTTGAATCAATTGTCACTCATTTTCAACAGAGAACAGCAATGCGCTCGGGTTGACCAAAAGTTATCATTTGCTAGTCCAGCTAAGAAGGTTTTCATGCAGAAACAGGTTTATATTTTGGGAGCCATAGACGTAAATCAGAGGAACAGTCACATTTATTTATTTTTATTTCATAAAAATTATCAAAGCTGTTTACAAAGAGAGGATGAGCATTCTGATGTTAATCTGAATTTGTACTCCCTTACCTGCATAATATACTAGCAAACTTATTTACACCTGACTAGGGATGGATCAGGGCCATTATTCTGAGGAAGAAAGTCTTAGATATGAATGCAGACCAGGATCCTAAGACCATAGCTGTCAACTGCGAGGAATCCTATTCGGAATAAGGGAATTTCCCTTTTAAAAAAGGGAAACGTTGACAGTTGTGCCTAAGACTCTAACAATCTAAAGTGAAAGTTGGAAAATACGTGGTGACAGAAAAAGCTTAGAAGCAAGGTAGTGTAACTATCATTTGACAAGTAGATTCTGCTCACTTAAACCAAAGTACCTCCAGTAAAATAAAAACCTACAATGGAAATATGTAGGTAACTTTATGACAAATGGTACCATGTCAGTCAAGTAACACACATTTGTTCCTACAGTGAGCCGGACACCAGGAGATATGGGGCAAGTTCTTGAATACTTGGCCAAGTAAGATTTTGTGTGATCACTAAGTAAGGTTTCAGGGCTCCACACAGATCCTTGTCCTTCCCCAAGATTAAAGTTCTCAAACTAAATTATGTAACTGAGTAAAAACAACAGAATACATTATACAAAATAATGCAGATGCAGTAAATGAACTTAATCTGTATAATATATATTGGTTACAGAATCCATCCATTTTAGCTCAAAAACTTGCTTTTTGTTTGGGGTGCACACAGCCTTGGGGCAACTCAGCCACAGAGAAACTGGGTAGCAATGGGCAACAGGCAATCTTATAATCTTAGTTTCCCATCTGTAAAATGGAAATAATTGCCACACTGGTGAGCTATGAAAATTATAAATAAGGGAAATAATAATTATGAACCACTCTGATCCTTACGGATGGAGTTGGTTCTACGTCTTCACAAATAAAATAATACATACGGGAGTCACTGTGGTGTGGGAAGATATATAAAGGATAATCGCTTTATCAGCTGCTAGTTAGAGGGTTGTGCCATACTTCTGGGGGTACATGGAAAGCCAGCCCCACTATTGCTTTCTGTTAAATCTGGGAGAGACAATTGAATACTGAATCCTGTTACCACTTGTGGAGTCATACCCTGACTTGCCACTTTATCATACCTTTCTGCCTTCTTCAGCATGTTCTACATTACCTCTTCTTGACAGAAGACGAGAAAGTAGTTTTTACACAAACACATCCACAGTGAAAGGTGTTTCACACCCGTATCTCCTGGATACTGGTCCAACAATTATATTCATTCATGCAGCTTAACCCTGAGTTCCAGTTCAGATGATACAGTAAGCCAAACCTTGGCTTAGCTCAGGACAGCAAAAAGGACAAGGTAGGAGCAAAGGGACATGGGTGGTGCTGTGGGTTAAACCACAGAGCCTAGGACTTGCCAATCAGAAGGTCGGCGGTTCAAATCCCCGTGACAAGGTGAGCTCCCGTTGCTCAGTCCCTGCTCCTGCCAACCTAGCAGTTCGAAAGCACGTCAAAGTGCAAGTAGATAAATAGGTACCGCTCCGGCGGGAAGGTAAACGGCATTTCTGTGCGCTGCTCTGGTTCGCCAGAAGTGGCTTAGTCATGCTGGCCACATGACCCAGAAGCTGTATGCCGGCTCCCTCAGCCAATAAAGCGAGATGAGCGCCGCAACCCCACAGTCGGCCACGACTGAACCTAATGGTCAGGGGTCCATTTACATTTTTATAGGAGCAAAGTGTTTGCAAGCTTCTCTTCAATGTGGTCTATCCAAGTCAAGGTTCGTTTGCCTACTAGGCTTCAGAGGCTCACAGAAGAATGAAGGGAACTGGTGTGGTGGGACTGAACAAGCCACCATACAACCTTTGCTTGAAACCAACAACCACTTCCATCATACCTGGATGGCTGAATCCAAAATACATGGTTTTCATTGTATTTGGAAAACCTTGTTTCTAAGCTAAAACCATGACCAGGGTACCAGTGATCTACTCTTAAATCCCAGGATGGCCACTGCTCTCCTTATCTCATAATGGACCAGCCACTACTTTCTGAGAAACACTCATCAACAAAGAGAAACACACCCAGGAAACTGAAACCACAATCTGCTTGGTGCCCTATTCTATACAGTAGGGTAATGGGTTAACTGGCCTCAGGTAGCAAAGATTACCATGTGAAACTGCTTTATGCCAGTGAACCCATGGATCCATCTATGCCAGCATTGCTGGCAACAGTCCTCCAAGTTCTCAGCATTTCATAGCGCTGGCTATCTGGCCATTTTAATAGCAATTGAACCTGAGCCCTTCTGCATGCAAACTCATTGAGCCTAAATACGGAGGAACCATGCAAAATGTATTCACCCTGATATTGTTTCCCTCTATCCCTCCCTTGCCTCCAAACTTGGATCCCTGAAGGACTGGAGAAATATCAAGGGTGTGGGGGTGGAAATGTGTATTTCACACTCTGCTCATGGCGGCAGGCTGAGCTGCTGAGCATGATAGGATATAGATTTGGCTTGCAGCAAGAGCGCTGGAAAAGCATACCTTCCAAACCTTAAATATCTGGTGTGTTTTTCCCCCCAGTGCTCACAGGTACAATGGTGCTCAGCTGCCTTCTTTCTTTCTTCCTCCAATGCAGGGTGTAACAAAAGAACTAATGTTCTGGCCAGATGGCCTTCTTCGGGGCATACTGAGAGCACTCAAAGGAAAGCAATACAGCCTAAATATCATTTCAGCTAATTTAAGTGGCAGCAATCCTGCGTTGTTTTTTTCATTTCACTGTATTTGGCATGGGTTTCGCTAGAATTAAGCGCCCGCGCCTGCCACAAAGCTTTATCGGCCGAAAATTGCAACGTTTTGTTCACATTCGGTTTTGTGGTTCAGAAGATGACTCTGAAGCTAGAGGAGACTCAGAATGGCTTACAAAGACATTTGTCCTGCCTGTCACTACTTTAGCCTTATTTCCTTGAACCCCATCCCTATCTCAGCCCCCCTGGAATAACACTATCAATAGTTTAAATTTTGGGGACTGGGATCCTTAAGATGTATACCTATTTCCTATATATTTATACCACCTTGAGAAGATAAAAACCACCTCAATGAGGGTTACAAAATAAAACAGTAGCTGAGATCCAGAAGTATACATGAGAGGCAGTGTTACTGCAGGACAGGGTTAGAACAAAACCATTGGCGGTCTGCATTGAGCTCGAATCCCACCCTCAACTGCTAACTTCCTACCCCTGTTACATTCATAATTTAGGTGCACACGTGTGAATAAAAACAGTCCAGTTATGGGAAACTAATATTGATGTTCAGATTCTGTGCACTGCCTATACTGGCACCTCTTCAAAAAGAGCATGCCCTATATGCTTTCATTGGGTCTCTGGCCTGGATTAGGGATGGGGGCGCTGAACCCCTCCGGGTGGCCTCCCTCGTCCCTGGCCATCGGCCATGCTGGCTGGAGCTGATGCCCAACAACGACTGAAGGACCAGTTCCCCCACCTAAAGCCAGTTGGCTTTAAGGTAGGATTATGTAAATAAGCAATAATGTTTAGAATCTCAAGCTTCAAAACCTTGAGTCATTCATAGATCAATTTATGTTAAACAGAAGTTCAGGGTGGAGTTCCTAGAAGCAGTTTAATCACTTATAGGAGATCCCTAATAAACACAAATTACAATCCGTGTATTTTGCTAGTTTCTCTTATGGAATTTGTAGAAACTCCCTGAGTTCAGTTCCTAGAAGCATTATTTCCACCTAATTCCCTTCTCCGTGCTAATCTTATGCTTTTTGCCCTGAAATCCATATCATGTACCACCATTGATACTCCTATTATGCCAATGTAAAAATATAACATCTTTTTGATTTTGTACAATACTGCTCCCTTTATCGAAATCTGGCTTTTTGTAGGAACCTTTTCACCATTCAATGTGTCCCAGATGTAGTATTGGTTCAGCCATGATCAGTGGCACTTGAATGCCCTTTGGGCAGCCTGCAGTTATGATTAAATACATTTGTGCTTAGAACCCAACAGCAGCACCCATGATCCCAGTCTTTTATCTCAAATGGTAGCATTTCAATTTTGGTAGAATCTACCAAGGAAAGTGCCCAAAAGGCCCAAGCGGACAATGTCACTGGCACTTAGTTTACAGTCGTACCTCCGTTTATGTAACCCTCTGTTTAAGTAACCTTTGGGATGCACGCACGGCAAACCCAGAAGTATTTTACCGGGGTTCGCCCCACGCGCATGTGCAGAAGCGGTCTGCAATTGCACAGAAGCGGTCCTCAGGTTGCGGAAACCTTGGGATCTGACCAGACCTCCGGAACGGATCCCATCTGCAACCGGAGGTACCACTGTACTTACAAATGTCTATCCCACTTCTCAAAATGTAGGTCTCAAAAGCGGTTTGCAACACTAAAATATATAGCTAAGTCCATACAGCATGAAACTCTTAATCTCAGGGTGGTGGGTTTGAGCCTCATGTTGGGCCAAAAGATTCCTGCATTGCAGAGTTAGACTAGATGATCCTCGTGGTCTCTTCCAACTGTACAATTATATGATTCTTATTATATTTAATAGGACTTACTTCTGAGTAGATAGTCATAGGATTGCACTGTAAATAAATTTAATTGAGTTTGCTGCAGGAAACAAAACTTAAAACATTATTGACTCAACCTTCTCAATACTGCAGATCAATGCTAGGAAAATATATTTCCTACTCTCTTATTAGGATTTTTAGTGATTTCCGCCCCCCAGCAAACTTATCTAAACCCACCAGAAAACCGAACATGTATGCACTTTAACCCTCATTTGATTTCCTTGATGTTTTCTACACTACAGTTTCCTCCTTTAGGTTTCCAACCTATTATTTTAGTAATATGGTTCCAGGAGTGCAGTTTGCTTAAATTGGTGCTTTCTAAAACGGCAGATACTACTGGGATCAAGTTTTCACTGTTACATTGCATGTGAATTCTTGCAACGTTCCCCACTACCACCCACAAAAAAGAAAAACAAAACAGTCTCAGCTACTGAAGTGAGGATTTACAGCAAAATTTCCAGTTGTACTTATGAGGGCAAGATTTAGCCGTCTTGAACGTACAATGCCTAGAAAGGCAGAGATAAATAATAATGAATAATGATTGTTCTTCCTATCTGTAGATCTGTGCATTGTTCTGAAGGTGTGTGCAACTAAAAATCTATTTTATAATATTTTGTTTCAGGCTAACTTTTTGTTGTAGTAATCCAGCTAGGCTTAAGGATTTATTTGTATTTCTTTGTATTCAAACAAGAATGTTAAATAATGATAAAAATCCAGTAAGAGAGAGGAAAGGAAAGAAGAGAGAGATATGATGATCCTCATGGTCCCTTTCCAACTCTACAGTTCTATGATTTTATGTCTTAATATAGCAGTAATAAATGATTATTGCATACTAAATGATAATTGTGATCTACAAAAAATGTGCACTTGGGAAAAAATAAAATAAACTTCAAAACATCTTGCATTAAATAGTCATTTGGATAAAGTGAATTACGTTCAGTTGTGCTGTTTTTCATAATTTTTATTTTTTATTGTGCACCCATTTTAGGAAATTGTAGGTTATCCATCTGCATTAGCCATTTGGCTTTTCTAAGCAGTTTGGAAACCCATGCTATGCCACTGATGTGCCTTAGCCCTGTGCCTTTTCAAAACAGTAGGGTATTGCAGAGGGTTGGGTTGGATTAGATCGGTAATGGCCAAACTTGGCCCTCCAGCTGTTTTGGGACTACAATTCCCATTATCCCTGACCACTGGTCCTGTTAGCTAGGGACGATGGGAGTTGTAGTCCCAAAACAGCTGGAGGGCCAAGTTTGGCCATCACTGGATTAGATGATCCTTTTAGTCCCTTCCAACTCTACAATTCCATGATTCACAAGATGTGGCTTGTTTCCTTTTCCAACTGTGGCAAAACTTTTTCTCTTACATTGAGAAAGAGATCAGCATTATCAATGAACCACACTCATAGCTATTTATAGAAAGAAGCCGACTGAAATCCAACCAGAGTTTTCTATGCTTGAACTCATTTGGGAGCCCACAATCTAAATTTAGCCATTCGCAAGGCCTGGTATGTACAATGGCAACATATTGGGCAGGGAAGATTCACTGTATACCAATCTAGAAATTTCACCAGGTTCATAAATATTAGACAAACCCCCAAACACCCTTCTAAAACAGAAACAGGGAACCCAAGACTCTTCAGATGATGTTGGACAGCCCCAGCCAACATGGCCAATGGCCAAGGATGATGGGAGTTGCAGTCCAGTAACACCTCAAGAGCAACACATTCCCCACGCCTGCCCTGTAATTGCTGAGTTGCAGGTAATCAGTAATGTTAATACAACAGGTAACCAGCAAACCAGTTTGAAAATCGCAAATTGGCAGCAACAACACTGCGCCTTGGAACAGAGTACCAAGTCCCCTTATTCCTGCCGGTTCCAATCCCGCGGCAGATTTTTGCATGGCAACACAGCTTCGCCAGCCTTCTAACTAGTTCAAAGTTCTGTTGCTGGAGAAAATGCTCCCTGTGGGTAGCAGTAGTATATTATTAAACGTCACTTTCCCAATTGGTAAAGACAGGTACTTTGCCGCAGGAGGGGAGAGAATTGCCAGGACACCTTAACGCTGGCATGGGCTAGACATCATCTGTGATAATTGCGAGCTACTGTTCTCGTTCACCCATCTCAGCTCAGTTTTTCCTGGGGAGTATGAAGGGAGAGCTCCCTGACTCGGGGGTCCAGGCCAGCAGTGTGCTCTTTGCTTCCCCCTCTTCAAGAAAGGGACAGGATCAATTATATGAGTCCTCCAACCCCCAGTTCCACCACCCCATCCCAAAAGCCAGTGTCTTTCATCCTATGGGTCATTTCTGACTCTGGCTCGGAGGTAAATATATGTCTTTTTCTACGCACAGTGGTTTTTTGTTTTGGTCTTTCACACGCTCACATCTTTTGTTTGTTTTTCGTACATTTCCCTTTTATTATTGTCAGTGCCTCTTGGCTTTTTTTCTAAAGCCAGCAGAAGACCACGCGGTTTGATTCATGTGGGATCTAATGATTCTTGTCTTGCGGCAATGTATGAAAAGCTAACCCAAGCCTGCAATTTTCCTTTCCCAAGGTCCCTTTTAAGATGCTGATGGTCTGGCATTTGGTATTTTCTTTCTGTTTCTCCTTTTTTCTTTTTCCAGGGTGCCTTCACTTTCCGCGGCAGCATGATAGACATGCCATTACTGAAGCAAGCCCAGAACATTGTTAGTCTTGCCACAGCCATTCAGAAAAAATGATCTGCTAAATGAAGCTTCCCCCTAGAGAGGCTCCAGGAGCGATTTGAAGGCGGATAATATGATAACTGGGAGGAAGAAAAATGCAACCGTTCACACTTCGACAAAACACTGTTTACCTGCCCTTGAACATTGCCATATATTTTTCTTCCTTGTCATGGACCATATATTGGAAAGATCAGAGCCCTTTTCCCATTGTACTCACTTGTTAAGACTCGGCTGAAAACAGAGATTGACTTGTGTGGGGAACGGATCCATTAAAAACAACAACCAATGAAATTGGTGCAGAAACCCAAGTGTGATTAATTTTTTACTGTAAGATTTCCAGGCGAAGGGGAATGATGAGCGGCAAAAAAAAAAAAAAAAAGAGGGCAGAGTTCTCATACCCTTTACAATCGTACCTTGGATCCCAAACGCCTTGCGACTCAAATGTTTCAGCTCCTGAATGCCACAAACCCAGAAGTGAGTGTTCCGGCTTGCAAATGTTCTTTGGAAGCCAAACGTCCGATGTGGCTTCTGATTGGGTGTAGGAAGCTCCTGCAGCCAATCAGAAGCAGCATCTCGGTTGTCAAACGTTTTTGGAACGGATTCCGTTCGACAACCGAGGTACGACTGTATAGGCATAGAAGGGGGAAGTAGAGTTTGTCATACAAAAGAGAAAACCAATCCCTCCAAAAAGTCCTTCTTCTGTACAACAGTGGCAGCAATCCTGTACACCAGGGGTAGGGAACCTGTGGCCCGCCAGATGATGTGGAACTACAAATCCCATCATCCCATGCTGGGTAGGGATGAGAAGAGTTAGTTGGAGTCCCAACAACATCTGGGAGGGTCACAGGTTCTGCACCTCATTCTACACTCCCTTATCTGGGAGTGAGTTTATTATTTGTACCCCACCCATCTGACTGGTTTGCCCCAGCCAATGTGGGCAGCTTCCAATATAGAGGATAAGAAAACATTAAACATTAAGAACTTCTCTATATAGTGCTGCCTTCTAAAAGTTGTATAGTTACCGTATTTATCTCCTTGACATTGGATGGGAGGGTGTTCCACAGGGTAGACGTCACTAATGAGAAGACCCTCTGCCTGCTTCCCTGTAACTTCACTTCTCGCAGTGAGGGAACCACCACTAGACATGTACTGTATAGGACTGCAGTGTATGAAAACTACAAGAGTTCTGTTTTCCTTTGCAGCCAATCACTCCAGTGGAAAACAGCAATACATTTGGCCACAGCAGCACTTATCAGAAGGAAACCAGGACCTAAGTACATAGAAATAGTGATCTGAGCTCTCGGGGTGCTGGTCTGTATGCAACCAGAACGGCCCCATCCACATATAAGAGGGAGGCATTAGCAGGTTTGGGGGGACTTGGTTTGCAGCAGTAGTTTAAAACTTACGGGGGGAAAGCAGCCAGGGGGTGGGGAGAAACCAAATGAAAATTGAGCATGCTCAGTGGGTCACGGAATGCTGACAGTTTGTTGCAGCAGGGAGGACAGAAAACAGGATGCTAGGGGGCTGCAGAATGGAATGGAGTATCCTGGGGAAAGGAATGGCTCGCTGGAACCCTGAAGAGGAGCAGTCCACGCTGCAACATTTTGCAGTTTCCTTCATAGATTCCTTTGAAGCCATGGTAAGCTGTTTCCCAACTCCAGCCCAAGTGGACTCCTGCAATCTCTTTAAAAGTTGCAAAGGGGGGAATTCAGAGAGGGAGGCCATATTTATAGAAGTTCCACACTGCAACTTTTGAAGGTAGAGGAATCCACTAGGTTTCTGCCCTCCATAGTTCTTCCCAATTTAAGTCACTTAAATCTGAAGGCCCGTTGCCTGTTGGATTAATCCAAAATAAACCACCACTTGCTTCTGTAATGATCACCACTAATGGATTTGATTCACCATCCGTGCAATTAAGACCAAGCGTGCAAACTCAAATCCACTTAATATGGATTAGCTAACCCCTTCAGAAGCCTGCAACCAACCCCCTTTGCCTCTAATCCTTCCCGATGATGGGTGCGTCACGAATGTTGCTTTACTGGAGATGCATCACAAGGGAGCTAGAGCGGAATTAGCGTTGCCCACGACAGTGCTTTTGAGTCAGGAACAGTGTTAGAAGCTCAGATATGTGAGTTAGGCACCAAATGGCTCTTTAAACCAAGGTTACAGTCGCCAAAATGGAATATCTAGTTGCCATTTTGGGGGTAAGACAGTTCTAAAGTCTTATTTTTCAAATGATGGACTGACTGATTGATTCTCAGTTAAACATTCAGAGGACTACCTTGAGCTAGGTTAAGAACTTGGAGAACTTAAAGAAAAGTCACTTTATCCAGGCACAGTCCACAAAGATATTGGCTTATTCCTACCAATCTTTCTTAATGGTGAAAAGGATCATTCATAACATAAGAATATTATTCACATCTGTGAGCAGGGCAGTGGGGTGAGGTAAGTGAAGACAAGCTACAACTACTAACTATAAGCTTTTCACTGTTCCTGCTCAGGCTGCACAGAAAAAGCATTTTGGTTCCAGAAATTCATTCCAATCATGCAGATAGAATATAATTGATAGAATTCCAAAGAATTGGGTATTAGTGTGTGAAAACAGTCCAGACCCAATGATCCCCAGGCATGCACCTCCAGAAGATGGAGGTATCAGGTGCTATCCTGGCGCCCAGACATCTTCACTTGGTCTCAAGTGGCCAATAGCCAGGTTCAAAATGCATCTGGTGCCTGGCTAATTTTGAACACTCAGACCTGGAAGCAGCACATTTTCACCATTCTGCCGCGACAGACACACATTAAGCAATTCGAATCATTGCATGATCCGTACATGGCAAGCAATTCGCTCTCTAATAATGTACATGGGAAAAGGTTTTTAAAATCAGCCTTTAAAGATAACTATTCTGCCCGTTAAGTCAAACCATCAGGTTTCCCTCAACATCTCCTGCTTTTTTTTCACAATTCCCGCAAAAGTAAAGAGCCGCTGAATCTCAAAAGTTCCAATGGTTGGTAGGCACTTTTTCCTAGCTTTCTGAAAACTAGGGCTCAGTAGCATTTTCCAAACTTTCATGCCACTTAAGCCCCTCCAGATAGCCAGACTGCAGTACCTCCCAAACCTTGTGGGGAAACAGTTCTTTGGTCTGCTTTTCCATTAAAGTTTATTGGCAAGGGCAGATTCCGAAATGCATAAACAATTGGGAGTAGAGAACTATGGGTGGTAATTGCTCAATATTGATTAATCCATGGTAGCAGTGCGTGACCTTGTGTATGTACTCAGAAACATTTTGTGGAAAGAGAGATTAAAGATCCAGAAGCATAACACATGAGACTGCCTGACTACTATCAGATCCTTGATCCACCTCGGCTGGGAGTAGGGAACCTGTGGCCTGCAGATATTGTGGTGCTCCAGCTCCCATCAGCCCCCAACATGGCCAGTGGGTCAGGGACGATGTGCGTTACAGGCCAGCAACATCTGGAGTGCCAGGTGTTTCCCATCCTGAATCTAGCCCAGTAGTATGTGCTCTCACAGGTAGTACCTTCAGCCTGGGGCAGAACTCCATCCCAGCCCTGCTACCAGATTTAACAGAGCTGAAACTGAGGAGCATTTCAAACAATGGACTGCCTGTGATTGATTCACGGTTAAACATCTGGCTAGTTCAGAGGACAACCTTGAGCTAGGTCATGGGCAGCTGTCTTCCTCCAAATCAAGTACTGTATTTTTCGCTCTATAAGACGCACCAGACCATAAGACGCACCTAGTTTTTGGAGGAGGAAAATAAGAAAAAAAATATTCTGAATTCCAGAAGTCAGAACAGCAAGAGGGATCACTGCGCAGCGAAAGCAGCAATCCCTCTTGCTGTTCCTGGCTTCTGGGATAGCTGCGCAGCCTGCATTCGCTCCATAAGATGCACACACATTTCCCCTTACTTTTTAGGAGAGAAATAGTGAGTCTTATAGAGCAAAAAATACGGTATATAAAAATAATTAACCAAACACATTGCAGGTAGCTTGGTTCTGCCCCACCCCCCAACATGAATCCTGTCTACGCCCATGAGCTAGGTTATGATCTTTGAGAACTTAAAGGAGAAAAGTAATGATCCAGGGACAGTCCACATATATATTGGCCTACTCCGACCTCTTTCTTAATGGTGATTGCTCCTGCTCAGGCTACACAGAAAAAGCAATTTGGTACCAGAACTTCATTCTGATTACGCAGATAAAATATAACAGATAGAATTCTACAGGATGGAGTACTGGTGTGTGAACACTGGACTGTGTTCCAAGGATCCCCAGGTGGTGAATATGTCAGGCACCATCCTGGTACCCAGGCATCTTCACTTGGTTGCAAGTGGTTGAAAGCCAGGTGCAAAATGCGTCTGGCTAATTTTGAACACTGAACGTGACACAAAGGCTGGCAACATCAACTCTGCCCTTGCAGATGACTGCAGTGCCTGGAGACTGGCAAGTCGAGCATCCATATCAGTGACCAGAGGAGGAATGACCACTGGGAGGAGTGCAGAGAGAAGAAAGACCATGGTGCATCTGCAGCAGCACAACCGGACGCCTTCATCTGCCCCAGCTGTGACAAAACATGTCTCTCCCATGTCGGTCTCTACCATCCAACAGCCTGATTCCACCCGCAAAGGCGCACTCCTCCATTGCCTCCCAAGACAGATCACCACCACCACCAGAGCTCCCCTCCAATGCCAGATAGAACCAGGCCAAGAGTTCAAGGCCAGCCCAAGGCATTTTGCTACCGCAGTCAGAGCCCAAACACACCTTTGCTAGGACCAACACTTTTAAACAGACTCGCTAGGCCATTCATGCACCAGTTACTGCCTTCATCTAGCCCCACTCTAACGGGCTTGTCTGAAGCATGTCACCTTGCCTTGCTGCTTGGCCAGACAACCCACGCAAGAGCCCAACTATGACGCCGGGGCAGGGAACCTTCTCCAACCCATGGCCACTTTCCCTTGTAGGCAACCTTCCAGAGACCACAGGGCAGTGGTGGGCGGGGAAAGTAAAAGTGGGTGGAGCCACAAATGCTAATTTATTCACACCTTCCTCTCTAGCCTCCATCCAGGCTATCTTTAATGCAGTCAAGAGTCCTCTTTTAAGAGCATTTGAGCTGGAGGCGTTGACAGACCTTTGCTTCTCTAAGCATCATCTAAATAAAAAGGGGGCAAGTTCAAAGTGTTTTACGGTCAGACCTATTTAAAGTCAGAAGCTTAAACACGCTCACTAAGAAGAAAACCCCACTGTCTTTAGTAGTAATGATTAATGAGTAAACAAGATTGCAGGGGGTTGGACTAGATGACCCTAGGGGTCCTTTTTCAATTCTACAATTTTAGGATTAAAATAGTGTTGTGGCTGGGACCCTGAACTTGCTCCAGTACTCAGATTATCTCTTATATCCTTCCCAGAGTTGTAGGTGGATGGGTTTGGAGATTTGAACCTGGGGACTTTTGGGTGTAAAAGCAAATGGTCCACTGCTGACCTAAGACCTTCCCCTAAAACAGTAGAAACTCAGGAAGCAGGCTACCATTGTATCCACTAACTGGCAGCAACTCCCTCCAGGTTTTCAGTCTTTCTCACCTGGAGATGAACCCTGGGAGCTGCCACACCTTCTCCCCAATAAAGCAACCATCGTTTCTTCCCCCATAGAGGGAATGTGATCTCAAGCACGTGGGAAAGGGCTGTTGACTTACCCGCGAGGCATCCTCGCTGTCCCACCCCTGGGTGCCCCGCCTCCAGCTTGCTTGGGGAGAGGGTGGAGCTGGTGGATCTTCTCGTCGGGGCCCGAGGAGGCTCGTTTGCATGACAGTGGCGATTCTGCAGCGGGTCATCTGGGCTGTGCGGCTAACGGGCTTAGCCTGGGCTGTTTGGGAGAGGTTAACCCAGCTTGTAGGGAGGGTAAATAAACAGAACAAGCCGCCTTTGTCCTCTATTCAGGCCGGCCTCTCCTCCCGAAGGCGAGCCGCATTGAAGGCGCAGAGATCAGCTTGTGGCTGCCAGGGGGACTCCCGAGGAAGTTGCGAGCGCCAACAATCAGCCAGTTTGTTTCTCCTCCTCATTAAATCATCGCCTTTTGTGCGGGGGCCCCGCAAAGAGTGTTCCTTAAGAAATTAGCAGAATGCGGAGTTGCAAACCGGGCCCCAACCTTTTCATGACCTACAAGCTGCGCTTAAGACGGGCGCTCCGGGAAAGCTGCTCTGTTTGCTTAAACGGGTAAATAGAAAACACTTGCGGGGGGAGGAGTCATTGAGCCTGTCGACTGATTAAATTTAAAGTGGCTCCCCCGCCCTAAAAACACACACACGCACACGTGTTAGGGAAACAACGCTGAATGTGAGCACCATGAACCTGTTCTTAGTTATCTGCAGTTGAATGTTCCTGGGCATGCACAGAGCGCCTTCAGCTCTGAGTGGCCAATCCCTAGAGACATTTAGCGTAAAAGGTGGGGCTTTAACGAAGGAGGGTGTAGCCTTCCAAAGGACGTCGGCCACATCGCCTCCTTTCCTCCCCCCGCTTTAAAAACCGGCTGTTTTTAAAAGTCTCGATCTTATGAACGCTTAGGGGTAAGTCCCACTGAAGTGGAAGGGGCGTCCTTTCGAGTAACCTCTTGTAAAATATGCTGCACCAGCGTTGGCCTACTAGCAAGGAGGAAACTGAGAGCAGAGGAGAACCAGCCATCCCGGTGCCAGAAATAAAGGCGGCTGGGGAAAGGGAAATGAAGAAGGGGGGCTGATCTGGATGATCCTAACGAACGATTTGCAAGAAGAAGGGGAAAAAAAGGCACCGACTAGGCATGGTTTCCCAAATTTGGGTCGCAAGCTGCTTTTGGACTACAACTCCCATCATCCCTAGCTAGCAAGACCAGGGATGATGGGAATTGTAGTCCAAAAGCAGCTGGCGACCCAAGTTTGGGAACCCCTGGACCAGGGCAATGTCTCCCACTAGTTTGTGAGGCCGCTCCTGCGTCCTGCCTAAGCCCTTGTTGGACGCAATCCAAGATGGCGCCGCAAGCCCTTGCCAGAGTTTAACTAGTCTTTATTAAAGTGTCCGAAATACGGTTCCACCTTTCCTTCTCTTTTTCTCTCACACGCGCATGAGGAAAGACAATTCTCCACAGAATCGGAGGGTCGCCATTAATCCTGACCACGCGGGTCCTTGTGGCAGAGCAGCGAGGAGATAAATGTTTTGTCTGGGTTGCAGAGTTTATTATTATTATTATAGGGTTTTGTGGCCATGATAATTTGGGCTCCTCCACCTCAACCATGGACTGACTGGCTTGCTAAGTTACCGAGCTAAGCAGTTAATTCCTGCCTGCCCCCTTGGCTCTGGCGTCGTTGTTTTGGCCGTGTCTTCTCAAAGGCGTTCGCGCCTTCAGGGGGGGGGGAAAGGAGGTGGCGTCGTCGACTCAAGCGCAGCAAGGCGCCTACCGGGCGAAAGGGCCAAAACGCGCGCCAAGGCCTCAATAAGTCCCGACAAACTTTGCCGAAGGTTATTTTGAGGCGAGGAGAGCGAGCTCTGCACCAGCCGGAGGAAAAAAAATATATTATACAGACCCGGTCCAATCCCGGGGTGTCGCCTCCTTCCCTGGGCAAGTGATGCGCCCCATTTGGCACCCAGGTGTTTTTGAGTAGATTCCTCCAGTCCAGATTCAGAGAGGGTTGGGATTGGCTGCTGTTCCTTTGTCGACTGAAGGACAGCAAATCATGTAAGTTTGCAGTGGTGGAATGTGTGGATGGGCCAACCCAAGTTCACACGAAAATTTTACTGGCTTAACACGTTTCTCGCGTTTACCCAAGTGGTGGTGTGTCCCACGTCGCTCCAATTACAAAAGTAACGTCACGTGCTCTTCTTCATCTTCAGTAATGGGCTGCTTTCTTGGTACAGAGGATCTGCAGTGTGCAGGAACCCCCCTGAAAAAAAGTCGTTTTCATTTACAGTACTTATTTTAATGGAAGCAGAGTGCATACTCAGCTGCAAGAGTCCAACATTACTAGAGGGGTCCTTGGTTAGTGGTTTCTTCCTGCTTTTTAGGCTATTCAAAAAGCTTCCTTCTTGATCATGTGTTTTCTTCATGTCTAATAAAAACAGTTGCTTTGTCATCCTAATTTTTAAGATTTTGGGAATTCATGAGAAGCGGTAACAGGCTCATCACAGTTTTATGCATGGACTGAATGGGATCCCTGTCCTTGTGGTACAGACTGAAGTGATACAGCCGCGACTTGTGATTTTCCACCTCACTGAGGACTAGTTTACAAACCACGGCTTGGAAATTATTTGTTTATTTAATGGATTTGAAAACCTGCCTTTCGGGATAAATTACCCTCCCAAAGGTGGTTTACAATAGGCAGTAAAACAATGTTCCCACATCCTCAACACACATTTAAAGCACACTTTAACAATCATTGCATCCCCCAAAGAATTCTGGGAATTGTTTTTTGTAAGTGGATTCTTTAAAAAAATGTTTTCATTGAAAGATTTTCATCATGGATAACAAAGGTACACCTGACTCTTGTTTTCAATTCATAGAGTCCTTTCTACATTGGTGGTTGGTGGGAGAGAGAAGTGGGGAGTGGGGGGGAGAGAGAATGATATCTTGCAGTGGTTTGTAAGCTTCTTTCAGTTTTTTTAAAAATGACGACGATAATAATAACACTTTGTTAATAGTACCAATCTTACAGACCTACAATTCCCAGCACCTTTAACAAATGAACAATCATGGAGACTCTTGGGCACTGAAAAGTGGTAAAAGAGCAAATTGTAGATCTGGAAGGGACCCCAAGGGTCATCCAGTCCAACCCCCTGCAGTGCATGAATCTCAGCTAAAGCATCCTTGTGCTTCAAATGTTTGATGCAGATGTAACCTGGGATAAGATTGCACAAAAGCAACAAAAACCTCATTTAAAACAGCAGCAGCAACTATTTCAACTGATAAAAATAACACAGCAGATTAAACCAACTGGGCTGGAGGTGTCTGCAGTTCCTTCAGAGATGCAGGGCCCCTGCAGAAAAAGCCCTGCCCCCGATAGTCACTAGTTCTCAGTGCTGGGCCAGAGGGCAGGGCATCTGGTTCTGGGGCAATCACACATCAATGCAGGCAGTCCTTCAGATTGCCTGGTCCCAAAATCTTAGGCTTTTGATTGTTAACACCATCACCTTAAATTAGTTATACAGCACTTCGGGGGTTATATATATGAGATGTTTGGTATCAGAACCCAGGCCCATGAATGAAAAAGGCCCTTGGAGTCCAGAATTCTGTTAATATGGAAATAAGGTGATGTCTGGTGAAATATGGTTTGGGTGTCACTGTGCCATAAAAACATTACCTGCTTACCCTCCGTAATCACTGAGCCTGCCAATTTCAAAATCACTGGGACATATTCCTGCAGCAGAGGTGTAAGCACTTTTCTGATCTTCCCTGGACCGTTTCCCCCCTGTCCCGCCTTATTCGTTTAGTATTGACTCAGGGGAGGGGGTAAATTATTCTAGGAATAATTTCTAGAGAGCCAGTGTGGTGTAGTGGTTAAGAGTGGTAGACTCATAATCTGGTGAACTGGGTTTGATTCCCCGCTTCTCCACATGCAGCTGCTGGGTGACCTTGGGCTAGTCACACTTCTCTGAAGTCTCTCAGCTCCATTCACCTCACAGAGTGTTTGTTGTGGGGGAGGAAGGGAAAGGAGAATGTTAGCTGCTTTGAGACTCCTTCGGGTAGTGATAAAGTGGGATATCAAATCCAAACTCCTCTTCTTCTTCTTCTTCTCCTTGGAAGGCGATTCTGTACCTGTTTAGTTTCTTAGAATTACGGTAACTGCCATCAAATTATCAATGCAGATTACTTCTAAGATAGGTCAGCCTTCGCCAACCTAGCACCCTCCATATGTTTTATAACTCCCAACAGCCCCTCCTCCCCACCAGTATGTGCTGATGGGAGGTGTAGTCCAAAGCATGTGGAGGGCACCAGGTTGGCAAAGACTGATATAGGTGATCCGCTTTGCAGCCTCTGTCAGCCTCCCTCTCATCGCAGACTGTGAGGAGGTAAGGCACCCCACAGGGAACAGGAAATGAAAATGGATTTTTTTTTCTCCTCTCCCCTCCTTGTCTTCCTTTCTCTTCTTCATTATTCTCAATTGTACCCTGGAGATACTGATTGTGGTATTCTCCTAATCCCTTGCCTGGTGGGGTTATTTCCTCCCCCGCAAAAAAACAAAACACCACATCATGTCTTCATTGTTTTTTGGAGAACTTAATGACAACTGGGGACATCCCTCATTTAACTGCAGGAGCAAAAGGGGGCATATGAGCAATGGTGGAATTTTTGCAAGGGTTTTTGCAAGGTTGAGGACTGTCCTGGGACATTCCGTCTTTACTTCAACAGCAAGCAATGGGTGCATTTATAGGGGGCGGGAAGGCGTGAAACCCTGCTTTTCTTGCATATGGAAGGAATGTTTTTTCCAGAAGGCGGCAAAATATGGGACAGGGACCGTAGAGTTAAAATATAGCCTTTTATGTGGAATGGTTAGAATTTCTGGGTGCTGAGAAGGTTTCTAAAACCTGCGTTCCCTACCAGGTTTTGGTTTGCAAAAAAATATAATGGGATACTTTTAAAAAAAGAACTCCAGATAATCATTAAAGGCGACAGGAAGAAAGCAGAGGTTCTAGCCAAATTTATGTAGTTTCTGATTTCGCAGAGAAGGTGCACTGAAGGTGCTGAAAGCTTTACTGTCCTGTTGAAATTAACGGGAACGGAACGTGCATAACTTCGGCTGGATCGCGCCCTCAACTTTCGGAGTGTATTTGGATGGAGCTGTGCGTTGTACATACTTTTTAAGTTTTCTTTACGATGCCCCCCAACTTCCTTCTCAGCCCCTTCCGATTTTTTCCCGCACAGAAAGAAGGTTTCAAAGACTTTAGTGTGTCTGTTTTAAATCGTTTCGCCCCCCCTTTTTCCGTTATACTTATTGCTACGAATCCAATTGGTGAAACAAAACAGATTATAGGATTAAGCAGCAGGATTTATCATTAAAATGCAAATAAATAAATAACGGATGACAACTAATGAGCATGGAGAGTTGGGTTAGGCGCGCGCAAGTCTCGTTGAATCTGGGATTGGGGGGGTGGACCTACAGTCGCTGCCTTTTCTTTTCTTTTTCGGAAGATGCCAAAACGGACAACGCGTTTCTCACGTCGCATAGTTAGTCGAGAGAGCCGTTTTTAAACCAATGAAAAGTTGGGTAATTTTTTAGGCGATCTGAAATGGCTTGGGGCCCCCAGGGAAACGTTGTTCCAAAAAGTTCTGCTTTCCCATCTGCGCTTGGACTCGCAGGTCCTATCCATTTTAATGGGAATTCTCTCTAAGTAGGTCTCTTCAGGGTCGCCCAGAGTAATTTGGAAATGGGGAGAGAGAGGGGGCGTGAGGGTTACAGCCTTTCTCTAGAGCTCCACACCTTTAGTAGAAGAATCAGTGGGTTAAGTTTCCCCCATCTCTTCCTCAACCTGTGCCTTGCTGTTGAGCTCCTGGTCAGCCAGCCCGGATAATGGTCAGGAATGATGCGAGTTGTGGTCCTCAACTCCCAGAGTCCAGGAAAGCAGATCAGCCTCAGCTTCTGTTTGCATGCAGACAATTGCAGGGTGGTTAAAGCGACAGAAGACCGTGCGCGCACGCGTGTAGGAACTAGCAATTGCCCTTGAAAGTAAGGATGCTCACGCAAACACGGATATAGGAGTTTTGCTCAGGAGGAAACCCCGAGACTGAATTTCGCCTAATATTTTCACATTAAAAGCTGTTCGAACGTGAGTGAGACGGGTTGTTTTGTTCTATTTTATCATATCCCCAATCATTTTTAGCCCAGTTTTCAGCAGAGGCTTCTTAAGCAGCTAATAAAACAGCTAATAAAGCAGTCATAAAACAGTTCTCCCCTGTCCTCAGGTATAGAATCTAAATGACACAGCACAAAAGGAAAAAGGGACGGGGAGAGAGGAGGAGGAGGGGAAAGCAAACTTGTTTCTTAATTATAGAGTTTTCGCAACGACCAGCTTTTTAGAGGGAAACAACAGAGGGGATTAGAAAGGGCAGGGATTACAATGCATTGTGTTCGTGTTTGAAATGTTTCTGAGGTTTATTTAATAGAAAACAAACCTATTCCCCCGTTTCTTCTGTTGCTTGCTCTGGTTCCTTCCCAGCGCCTTAATCTCCTCTTACATCAAAGGACGCGCGCACTAAATCAAGAAAGCGCGAGCTGAACGAGGCTGTCCATTTTAATAATAATAAATAATATTTTTATACTCCGTCCATCTGGCTGGGTTTCCCCAGCCGCTCTGGGCGGCTTCAGACGAGGGCCACCAAGCCTTGCTACTCCCCACTGAGTCATCCTTTAGGATTTGAACTTTTCTGCCTTCCTCGATTTGGCAAGCCGGGGTTTGAAAAATGTGCAAGGCTTTGTTTCCCCCCCATTGCAACTCACTCAAAGGAAGCCGGCAGAAACGAGTCCCTGAAGATCTGCCAGCGTTTAAGACCTTTGAAGCCTGCGATCCCGCTGCGCACCTGGGGGGCAGCCCCACGGAAGCACGTGCGGCTTTACTTCCGAGTAAGCGTACTTGGAGTGGCGAGCTTAATATTTCCAGCGCCTAGCCAACATAGCACATTGGACTCGTTGAAGTCAACGAGGCGTCAGAATGCCCCCTTTTGCACTTTACAGGCCGATTAAACCAAATAAGCTTAATCCTCCTCCTCCTAGTCGCCGGTGCAGCCTCAGCAGAAAAATCTGCGCCCCAATCTCAGACTGATACACCAGCAGCAGCGCCTTAGAAGCGCCTCCAGGGGATTGGGGGACTTTTCCCACTAGAAGGTTGTTGGTTCGAGCCCCCTCTGGGATGACTGCCGACAGGATTCCGGCATCGCACGGGGCTGGACTAGATGACCCTCGTGGTCCCTTCCCACTCTACAATCCTATGATTCTGATTTCTGGAAAAGGCTTCCAACCGCAAGCTGCGATCTCCGAAGCACCCCCTGTTTTTAATGGCAGGGCATTGCAAGTAAGCGAGTTTAAGGACGGAGCCGGATTTTAATTTCCAGTTCAGGACTCCCGTTATAATTTGCAAGCCAAAACACACACCCCCGGCACGCAATAATAATACCCCGCCCATCTGGTTGGGCTTCCCCAGCCACTCTGCGCGGCTTCCAAAAAAATATTAAAATACAGTAATGCATCAAACATTAAAAAGCTTCCCTAAACAGGGCTGCCTTCAGATGTTTTCTAAAAGTCTGGTAGTTGTTGTTCTCTTTGACATCTGGTGGGAGGGCGTTCCACAGGGAGGGCGCCACTACCGAGAAGGCTGTAAAACAATAAAATAAAATAAAATAAAATAAAGCAGCAGAAGCCCACACACACACACACACACCGTCCTCCTATTTCCACACACCTCATAGAATTCATATCAAGACCCGTGCGTGCCCTTTAGTTTGCAAATCAATCTGAGAATTTAGGCAGGGCTGGGGGAGCCTTTGCATTTGGAAACCTTTCTTGCTTCCTCCCGCATTGCTGGGCACGATCCAGCAAAGGCACGCGCCGTCGATTTCACTGGGAGGTACCCTTATCCCTTGTACTGTACTCAGACTCCGAATCAACTTGGTGGAATTTTGAAAGTGCTTCACGCCGGATCAGTCGCGCCTGGTGTGTGCCTCCTTCGTTCAGCCTAAGCGGCGTTCCTTGGCTAATATCAGCAAACGACCGATTAAATATCAGGAAAAGACCGAATAATTTGCGACTGATGAAGCTGGAACCGCCGGAAGGCTGATTTGTTGGGCATCGAGACGCTTCTGCTATCCTTTCTTAAAGAAGCAGCGACCAAACAGGAAAGTTAAACTGTTCTCGAAAGCAGCCCTCTGGCACCTTAATTCTGGGGGCAACTGTGTTCCATGGTGGTGTGCTAGGGTACTACCCATCTCAACTCTCCTACGCAGGACAGCTGCCCTCCTGCCCCTCTCCAGATGAAGTAAATCAATAAAAATACTTAACTGAGGTCCTGTTCCCCTCCCACAACATAAATCCTGCCTACGCCCAAGCACCAACACCTGGATAAATTAGCAAGAACCAATAAATGCAAGTATTAAATGAATATAATTTGTTTTATTTACGCAGTAAGAAAAATTACATTTTTGGTTGCATTGCCAGCAGAGAATTAAAACGGGAAGGTTGTTAGCTGTTTCAAGGTTATACAAACTCACACAAGCTTCTCAAACTGTACCTATTAAAAAGATGGAGCAAGGAGGAGGGGGAAGTTAGCCTTATAAGGAGCATAGGTGGGTGCAACCAAACAGTGGTCGAAATTTGCCAGGCCACTTGCAACCAGGTGAAGATGCCCAGATGCCAGGATAGCAGCTGACATCTCCACCCACCAGGAGGTGCATGCCTGGGGATCCTCGGATCTGGACTGTTTTCACACAGTTAGCAACACATCCTGTAGAATTCTGTCTGTCATATTTTATCTGCACCATCAGACGGAATTTCAGGAACCAAAAAGCCCTATTGAAAAAATACAACTTTCAAGCTGGCTGGCCCCAAAGTGGCAACAAATCATTCCATTTTGGCAACCCTAAACCTGCTTTAAGGAAAATGTGGGTCAACTTGTCTGAAATGGGCACTGCAACTTAGTAGTCCCCAGGGCTGGCCCAAGACTTGTTGGCACCTGAAGCAAACCACAAAATGGTGCCCCCCTTCTCACCAGGGAAGAAGGGGTGCATGAAGAGCTACATCGGGAGAAAGGAGGGATAAATATCTACATCGGAATTTGCTGCCTTTGTGGTACTGCCGTCCAAGGTGGTCGCCTCACTTTGCCTCATGGTTGAGCCGGCACTGATAGCCCCTCTCTGAAACTCTATCCCTGTTGAAGACAGCTTCCCAAAGGGAGAAAGGAGAAAATGCTCCTCCTGCGATGGAAGATCATTTGTTGAGTGGTGATCTTCAGTGAGAAGAACAAGATTAGTAGTAGTGGTACAGAAATAAAACCAATTTAAGCTTTAGAGGTGTGAATGCTATCAAGGGAGCTGGGAACAGTCCTTCATTTCTAGAAAGAGAGATATTGGGACTTGGGCCTAGGCAGAAACCTTGCCGTTTATAGAGAGGGACCATCGTGTCTGTGGCTGAGCATCTCTTTTTCAAACAGAAAGTTTCGGGTTCGATCCTCTCCAGTTAAAAGGATAAAGTCGTAGGTGATGCCAAGGATCTTTGCTGGAGTGCATGGGTCAAAGTAGATGGTCAAAGTAGACTGTGGTTGCTCAAACTGCAGCCCCCAGCCTCATTAAAAAAGTCCTCTGCAGACAAGTAATTTAGAGCTCTGCCCCGCTACTGGCATCCAGCTGGACAAGGAAGATGGAGAGAGGTATTGTAACTTCATGAGGGGCTGATTACAGTGCCCAGAATTCTTTGGGTGAAAGTCTGTGTATCTGTTGGTTATCCAGAAAGAGCAGTCCAACATTTCCTGTTTGCTAGAATGGCCACTTAGGAAAATGTGACTCCAACAGGGAGGACTTCCTGTCAAACCTGTGGGAGCCACTTCCCCCTGGGTGTGGCCAGGTAGATGGGCATGACTCAGAGAAAAGGCTGGACACATAGCCATGTCCCTTCCCTTGCTCCTGCCTCTGCGTCTTGCTGTCCTACTCTCCGTCATGTACTGCATCTCTACAGAGATGTAGGCCCATGTTCTAAGACTTAGCTCAGACTTCACTTTAATCTACACCTACCTGCATAACTGCAACCTAAGCCTGCCTTCAGATTGCTACTGAACGTGAACTGTGAGTTAACTCTATACAGTGGTACCTCGGGTTACAGACGCTTCAGGTTGCAGACTCCGCTAACCCAGAAATAGTACCTCGGGTTAAGAACTTTGCTTCAGGATGAGAACAGAAATTGTGTGGCGGCAGCACAGCAGCAGCGGGAGGCCCCATTAGCTAAAGTGGTGCTTCAGGTTAAGAACAGTTTCAGGTTAAGAACGGACCTCCGGAACGAATTAAGTTCTTAACTCGAGGTACCACTGTATTTTTATTCTAAGAAGACTGTTTTTGTGTGGTTATTGTTCTAAGGGAGGATAAAAGGAGAAAATACCAGGAAGAATCCAAGCTGCACCAAGGCTTCCTGGATTGTTTCATCAAAAAGCTGAAACCAGCTAATGAACAGTTTCCTATTTTGCTGCAAAAGGGTGTGCTCTGCTCTATTCACAAACGTGAGTAAGGAAGGATAATATCTAACTAATATATCCTTTACTACCTTCCATTCACATTCCTACAGTATCCAATGCGGCTTTAATTTCGTGTAAACATCCTTGGGAATAAGGCAGGTTCCTCTCTGCGGGAGGAAGAAACCCTGTTCTCTTTTATGCTGCGTCAGATAGGCTGCAGTTTCTCCGCAGGAAGAGAAAGCCACTTGGGCACCTGCTCAGAGGTTTGTTGCATAATACTGCTCCCACTCCATTTTTAGAAAAGGGCATGGCCAGAGGGGTGGAACACTTATAATCACCATCTACAACTCCTCGAAAGATTCCATCAATGGTGTCTCCGAAAATTTTTACACATCACTTGGGAAGACAGGCGAACTAATACCAGTGTACTGGAAGAAGCAAAGATCAACAGTGTCAAAGCAATGATTCTTCAACATCAACTTTGTTGGACTGGTCATGTTGTGCGGATGCCTGATGATCGTCTTTCAAAGCAACTACTCTATTCCGAACTTAAAAATGGAAAGAGGTTTAAAGACTGTCTCAAGGCAAATTTTTAATAATGTAGTATAAACACAGTTGGGAAACACTTGCCTGCAAGTGCTCCAATTGGAGAACAGCCTTTACCAAAGGTGTCATGGGCTTTGAAGACGCTCAAACTCAGGACGCAAGGGAGAAACGTGCTAAGAGGAAGGCACACTTGGCAAATCCACACTGTGATCAACTCCCACCCGGAAACCAATGTCCCCACTGCGGAAGGATGTGTGGATCCAGAATTGGCCTCCGCAGTCACATACGGAGTCATTGTTAAAACAGTGTTTATGGAAGACAATCTTACTCAGCTACGAGTGATCACCAAAGAAGAAGAAGTAAATGGCTGTGACTAGAAGAGGTGGCGAGGCTCCAAGAAGAAAGCACATGCAAGAGGTGTCCCCTACCTCAATTACATCAGAGGTAGAGCGGGGAGTTTGCTAGCTCACACCTAGCCAGGCCACGGCTGTGTTTTCTGGGGATTATTCCAGTGATCAACCAGATACTGATGGATTGCCTCTCTCTTTCTGGCTGATGTGCCAGCAGCCTCTGTGTCTATCTGCGTGTATCTGTCTTGAGTGTAATGGTGGCAGATCAAAGGATCGCCCCGTGTCCCTGCAGAGCCAGAGAACAATCCCTCCGCTTTTGTGTGCTGTTGCTAGGAGCCCGGAAAACTAAAGGAAAGTGTGGAGAGCATGTTAATCAGACTCGTTACAGTACAACAATAATGTCTCTCTCCAGCGACAAGTCTCCTAGAGTGGAGCGCTGAGCGCTTGGGCAGGTTAGTAGATAGACAGTCTCCAGCCCATCAGCACCAGGAGCTAAGCAAACACACACACACACACACACACACACACACACACAGTGTGTGCAACTAGGTAAGATATATACTCACTCATCAGATTACCAAACAACAACAAAAAAGATGCACTGTATGCTGTATCGACCACCCACTGCACCGTAACACAAACATGGTAATTTATTTCTGGAACTGGCGTCTAGTGGGAAGAGAAGTAAATGAGCTAAATCCTCTATACAACCATTTCTATTTCTATCTTTATTGGGATACGTCAGTGCCTGCTATCCACCTATCTGCTGGTTGGCATCTGCTAGAATCTAAATTATGTAAAGGCTTTCTTCATTTCCTTGTGCAATTCCTCTCGATTGAAAACAAACCACAACCCCGGTCAAATGTGAAATTGCGACACCCAGAAGGGCACCTGTTGATGATCTTAATACTCATATGTTATAAACTCCGCCCCCCATCTCTAAATTGAGATTTCCTTCATGTTCCATTTGTCAGGCTTGGTCTCTTTTGACTTAATATGATGAACAACCAAGTTGTAATTTTCCTTACTTAAGTTTAGGCAAAAATGCTTGTAGCACATGACAAAGCAAAGATAAATCAACCAAGTTAAGGTTCTTTACAGGACAGGCCCTGCCCTAATCTAATCATCTGGAAATCCTCAGTGCAAAATATGAGCCAGTATGGTATGGTTGATTGTGTGGGATGTTTGATGCAGTCAAACCAACAATTAATGTTTTGCCAGATGGGCGCATGAAGGGGCTGGGGCTCACAGAGCTTTCCTGTAATCCTACTAGAGAGAACTCTGTGAGATCACTTCCCTTTTTGCCCTGACAGGAAGAGAGTACAGTGGTACCTCGAGTTACATACGCTTCAGGTTACATACGCTTCAGGTTACAAACTCCGCTAACCCAGAAATAGTACCTCGGGTTAAGAACTTTGCTTCAGGATGAGAACAGAAATCGTGCTCCGGCGGCGCAGCAGCAGCAGGAGGCCCCATTAGCTAAAGTGATGCTTCAGGTTAAGAATAGTTTCAGGTTAAGAACGGACCTCCAGAATGAATTAAGTACTTAACCCGAGGTACCACTGTACTGTGTAAGTGTTATTTTTACCTTTTATAAAACTGTAAAGAGCTCCCAGCAGAGTATTAAAATCACAGAATTATTCAGCACAGTGAAGCATGAGGAATATAGCTTTCTAGACTCTTTAAATATCTCGTTTAATCTGCTTACAGTGCTTCCCCTCTCTACCCCTCTCACGATGAACAGACCACACTGTTAGTATGTTTAAATGCTATACTTCCAAACTCTGAAGGTAAGATTCGTGTGCTATTCCACGCAGCAGCAAGAAGAACACAGGTAGAAAATCATTGGATTATAAAATACAGTGGTACCTCTAGTTGTGGACACGATCTGTTCCGGGGTGCCGTTTGCACCCTGAAAAGTCCACAACTAGAGCGGTGCTTCTGCGCAAGCGTGGAGCGCGCTAGAGCGCTTCTGCGCATGTGCAAAGTGTGCAGAACGCTTCTGCGCATGTGCATGCGCGAAGCACGCAGAACACTTCTGCACGTGCAGCAAAACCCAGAAGTATAAACTTCCAGGTTTGCCGTGTTCGCAAGCTGAAAAGACGCAACATGAACCTAACATAACATGAGGTGTGACTGTACAGAAAAACATTTCTGAGCACGCAGTTTGGGCTTGAATCAGCCAAGCCCAGATTTGTTGTCTGGTTAGCTTCACATGGTGGAAGAGAATGAACAAAAGGAGGTGAGGAGGCATGACCTAACTGAGTCTATGGTCTTAACCCCTTCATGCATTAACTAGCCCTAAGATTGCTAGTTATATTTGACTGCAATTTCTCACAGTTAATTCCATGGTATCTATAGCTTTATCAACTGGTCACTTTAAAATATTGACAGTCAGGCACCAGTAAAAATATCAGAATATGCTTTTAGCTGCAAATGAAGAGAGGAAAAGGTTAGGGTAGCTGCTTGTATACAAATGCATTTGTTCCAGACCTGTTTTTATAAGAAGAAAAATGTTGTTTAGGGATGAGACCACAGATTACACTTCCTCATAAGACCCCCTCCAATCCTTTCTGCTGGTTTTGGACAAAGTATACACATTTGTAAAGGAAGCTGCAGAAACTTATTGCAACCTTGTCATTTTCCGATTCATCATCTGGGAATTTGTACAGTACAAGACTGTGGACTAGTGGGGATTGACCTTAATTCGTTCTGGAGGTCCGTTCTTAACCCGAAACTGTTCTTAACCAGAGGTACCACTTTAGCTAATGGGGCCTCCTGCTGCCGTCGCGCTGCCGAAGCACAATTTCTGCTCTCATCCTGA
The DNA here is from genome assembly GCF_964270895.1 of Podarcis filfolensis. Lineage (NCBI taxonomy): Eukaryota > Metazoa > Chordata > Lepidosauria > Squamata > Lacertidae > Podarcis > Podarcis filfolensis. The sequence continues at coordinate 21,955,794 of NC_139607.1, forward strand.
AGCAAAGTTCTTAACCCGAGGTACTATTTCTGGGTTAGCGGAGTCTGTAACCTGAAGCGTCTGTAACCTGGAGAGTCTGTAACCCAAGGTACCACTGAACTGTAATGTTCCAGTTGACAAGGCAATACCTCTGATATTACCAAAGAAATCACCCTAGTATGGAATCAGAGTCCTTCTTTTGGTCTGCCTGGATATGAATGACTCAACCTACCAATCATCCTACCAACATCAGCTGCAGTGGCATGAATTTTTAAAACCTCTCTCAAATTCAGCAATTATGTTCACCTAATGGTTTAGATTGCCGTTATTTTCTGTCTACTTCCACTTTGCCAAGCTAGAAAAACTTGATTATCTTGGACATATTCAAGTGTTAATGTTCAGCCAGTTTCAGTCTAAACTCAATATAAAACTCAATCATGCGATAAAATCATCAACATATTTATTTATCTTGGTGAAATTGTAATTCTGAGTTTTTATTTTCTATATATATCTGTCAGGCTTTTATTTTGACCACAGCAAAACTGTGCTGAGTGCTTCTGTAGTAGGTTGGCTTGAGCTGAAAAGTGCATGTCAAGTTCATTTTCTTCAGAGCAGAGGCCAGTAGCGAGTGGCACTTTTCACCCCGGACAAACTGTGAATTGTATTTGGAATTGTATTTGTGATCAAAATCTGCATTGCCGAGGTTCCTGCTGGCGGCTACCATTTTTTGCTGAAAACTGATATTTCTAGCACCGCTCTCAGGAACAGGGGAGGTTTGTGGTGGAGGCTCTCAATCAAATTTGCCCCATCCTGCTCTTTAGAAATCAGAACCTTGCTGCAAAACAATCAGGAGTCGGTTCCTGCATTCTTTCAAAACCAGCTGGTGCTAGAATTGCTTTAAATACACACACAGACACACGAAACTAAAAGAATGTATATCTTTTGAAAAGGATATCTGGGACCAAGGCTGCGGAGACCAAAAGTGGGTATCCAACTAAACAGCGCTGCTAGTGAAAGCGCTTTTGACTGTACAGTGGAATATCCCATCCCTCTCCTCTCCCTATGTGCCACCCCCACCCTTCAGGTGCTCCAGGGGTTTTGGGGAGAACCCAGAACATATTTAAGGGGCACGCAGGGGAGAGTTGTTAGCATAGGATCCAACTCCTAGGGGCTGGCATCCCTTTGGAGCCCCCAATAAAACATTTGAGGGGGCCACACACCCACCCAAATAGTTGATGGGCATTGCCATTCAAGGGATGCGGGTGGCACTGTGGGTTAAACCACAGAGCCTAGGACTTGCCGATCAGAAGGTTGGCGCTTCGAATCCCCGCGACGGGGTGAGCTCCCATTGCTCAGTCCCTGCTTCTGCCAACCTAGTAGTTCGAAAGCACGTCAAAGTGCAAGTAGATAAATAGGTACCGCTCTGGCGGGAAGGTAAACGGTGTTTCCGTGCGCTGCTCTGGTTCGCCAGAAGCGGCTTAGTCATGCTGGCCACATGACCTGGAAGCTGTACGCCGGCTCCCTCGGCCAATAAAGCGAGATGAGCGCCGCAACCCCAGAGTCGGTCACGACTGGACTTAATGGTCAGGGGTCCCTTTACCTTTACCTTTATTGCCATTCAAATGGTGTGTGTGCACTGCATATTGTGATCATTTATAAGGGACAGGGCTTACCTGCCAACACCCCAATATTTTATTCAAGTTGGCACCCCTGGTTAATAGAAAGGAAGTTCCATTGTCGAGACAAAAGTGCTTGCACTAGCAGAACTGTTGGCTTTTCTCAAACTTGTGTCCCCAGATGTTGCTGGACTACAACTCCCATCATCCCTGACCACTGGTCCTGGTAGCTATGGATGATGGAAGCTGTAGTCCAACAACACCTGGAGACCCAAGTTTGAGAAAAGCTCATTTCGGTGCATAATAGAAATGTAGATAATGATAATAGACAGGTGAGGATGTGACCATATGTACATTATATACAGTGGTACCTTGGGTTACAGACGCTTCAGGTCACAGACTCCGCTATCTCAGAAATAGTACCTTGGGTTAAGAACTTCACTTCAGGATGAGAACAGAAATCACGTGGCGGCAGCGGGAGGCCGCATTAGCTAAAGTGGTGCCCCAGGTTAAGAACAGTTTCAGGTTAAGAACGGACCTCCAGAATGAATTAAGTTCTTAACCTGAGGTACCACGGTATATGGCAGGGAGAGTGTTGTGTGTCAAGTGTCTATGACAATGAAAGGAGATAGAGGAACATGCATTTTTCTTCTTCTTGGGTGGGGATGGAGGTAGTTTGCCCCATCCACTTTGGCCCTGCTTACCATTCATACGTGGCCCCTGGAAGATTAGGCAAGTTCCACTCTGGCCCTCTGCCTGAAATAGGTTTCTCACCGTTGTTATATATGCGGAAAACCTCATTTTAATCTTCTTTTCTGTTGATAATCTGTTGGGTTTTCTTGGATTCAATATTTTAGTATTTTAATATTGCATTTTATGGTTTTGTGCTTGTGATCCACCCCGGGAACAATGTTACTCAGTGGCCATACAAAGGCCACAAACAAATCCGTGAACCTTTCTGCCACATGGAACCCGGTGTTACCATTTCTGACAGGAGAAAGAAGTAATCTGTATTGGGGCAGCTCCCAGTTGTTTAAGGGTTTAGAAATTCACAACCAATTTAAAAAGGATGCTCTGCTTATATGGTGCTTGTGAGGATCCAGACTGAAGCTCGGGTGACCTTAAAACGCTGATCACTGTGTTATATGCGAGCAGGAGAGAAGCGTAACCCTGCCAAAATCCTAGAGTTCCTGGTGTTTACAGACTCCTGTCACCCCAAGCAAAAACCACAAGCTCATAAAGAAACCTTTTCAGCAGAACCTTTTGCAATTAACTCGCAGCCAACACATTAACGTTCCTTTTCTTTTGAGGAATTCGTTTTGAGTTTAAAGATCCCTTTCCCCCCTCATAATCCAGGTGCGCTCTATAAAATGCTGACTCCTGCACTATTTCCTAAGATATATTCCAACTGAGATCTAACATAGTAATGATTAATTATGAACCCTGGTTGTTGTGTGGCTCCTATTTGTGGTTTCAGGGAGGTTTTAAGCAGTTGGCATCATCTGATGGGTGGTTTGGAGCCTGCCTTGCTCCAGCAAAGGAACAATTGGGAAGCCATTTTAAGCGCCCAATTGTTCCTCTGGGGCCCTGCCTTAAGTTGTTGAATGGTTTCTTTAAATGTAAAGGTTCATCATTGTTCCACCCGATGTGTATGTCTTTAAGGGGCCAGAGCAAGGGCCAGAGCAAGATAACGAGACCCAGCTTTACAGCTGTGAAACATAGCAGGTGCTGCTGAGTTGTATTTGATTAAGGTGTGTCAGCATTTGGGTGTAGTATATAAGGAGCAGCACCTAGCTCTCCCATTACCCTGGGGGATGGGTTGGTGGTTGGGTCTGGTTTGGTTGTTAATGTATTTAGTGTAAAAGGAGTTTTTGTTTTTCTTATTAAAACCTTGTTTAAGTTATTTTTGAGTCCTTTTTTTTTTAATGCATGGTCTCCCCAGCAAGCTCTCTGCAGCGCTACCATACTGCAAACAGCCAACAGCCCCATGCCTGGTAATCAGGTGTAGGATGGGTGGTCATAGCATCTCCATAAATGGCCTGGCGTGCCAAGCGTGGTCTGCAGGCCACAGGATCCCACCTGTGCTTTAACTAGATATATATTTTGAATGGGAAAAGTGCAGTCATTCAGTCCTCCTTTGATGGACTCCAGAACAGGGGCGTCTTGCCCATAGAGGCTGGTGGCACGGGGCGCCGGGGCACCAAGTTCTGGAGGGTGCCAGGGAAGAGGCGGAGGCTGGGCGCGGTGCCTCCTGGCATCAGCTCGCTGCCCTCGCCTGCCTTGCTGAAGCAGCGCCGCACCAGGAGCCTCTGCCTCTTCCCTGCTGGAGGAGCTGCCCTCCAGCCGCTGCCCACCTCCTCCAGCCCCAAAAAGCTGCCGTCAGTGCCGTAAAAAGGTCAGCAACTCTGGGAAATGGGGGGGTGGGCACTGGAGGGATCTTTGCACCACGGCGCCAGATATACTTAAGACGGCCCTGCTCCAAAATTAGTGACTTCCTGCATGAAAACATGAACTTTACCACAATCTCTGGCTCCAGTGTCAAATTGCATCTGACATGTGCAAATGGGGAAAGAATTACATTTCTTTGATTTAAAAATAATAAAAAAATAAAAAATTGTCCAGTAGCACCTTATAGACCAAATAAGTTTGTTCTGATAAATGTTTTCGTGTGCATGCACACTTCTTCAGATACACTGATGGTTAGCATTGTTGTAGATTTGGGGAGGGAACCCCCCTAAACCCTGGAAATTAATAACTGGTAGGATTTTGATTAATTGGGATATGGATGAAAGTACAAGCTGCAGAGCTGTGCCAGACAAGGAATCCCTGAGCTGGCTTAGTCAAACCAGCCTGGCTGTTCTAGCAAAGAGCAAATCTGTTAACATGGCAAAAGGGGTTGATGGGCCATCTGAGAGGAATCCTTTGGCCTGGAGAGACAGATGTTGCTGAGGTGATGGGGTGTGAGTTCAAAGTGACAGGCAAAGAGAGTTTTTAGCAAGGTGTACTGGGAAGAAGGGGGGGAGAAAGAAAGACTGGGATCCATCTTGGGCAGGCTGGCTGAAGATTGGCTGGGAGGGACTCCTGGCTTGGACTCCAGGGCTGCACTGTTGTGGGGGACAAACCCCTCTTGAAATGACCATGTTGTAAGATCTGGACTCCCTCCATGCAGACCGAAGGTGTAAATAGGTGAATAAACAATGTTTCTTAAAGCGACTACAGTCCCCGCCATTTCTCAATTCTCCAAAGGATCACAGACCCTAGGGGAATGCCTGGGACCTCATGGACTCTTTCTGCCACTCAGCAGAGAGAGGAGGAGGCACCCATCTTTTGTAACAATATTTTGAATTGGAAGGGTGCAGTTATTCAGTCCTTCTTTGATGGACTCTAGAATTAGTGACTTCCTGCATGCAGAATATGTACTCTACCACAATCTCTGGCCCCAGTGTCAAGTTGCATCTGACATATGAAAATGGGGAAAGAATTGCATTTCTTTGAGTTTTAGTCTATTGTGGTTTGAGTGCTGCAAAAGGAGGAGGAACGCCTTTACAAATTATACTTGTAGTACAACTGCCTTCTCTGTACATCTCAGCTGAGTTGCCTGGAAAGACTCTCACGGGCATTTTACCTTTCACTTTTAGGTTAGTTAGCCTTATTTTCAATATAATTGCGGATAAAATACATTGCATTTATTGCCTTGTCAGGTGAGAAGATCTTTAAAGAGCCATAGAACACTTTTATCCGTAGGAATATAGTCTTAATGTTCTGTACCTGGGGCAGTGTATATATATGACATTTTACTATTTGTGCCAATGTCTCTTTTGTACAATTTTGTGTTACCCAGATTGGTACCCAGCACTACTATGAATATAACCGCAGGACCAAAGTGCAAAATAACTTGCTTGTTACCCATTTTTATCTGCCTTTTTAAAAACATGGTTTTCAAAATTTTATTTTAGCAGCCCTTCGGTGAAATTTTAATATGTACTTTGGTTTCCATTTGAGGTATTCATTGATATGTCAATGTACAGGAAATAGATCGGGTGAACATAATGGATGACTGTGCACGCAGCATGTACCCTGATGGGAGTGTTCCAAAGCCTGCATAGAGCAAAAGGATCAAGGGTACTCTTAAAAACCTCAGACAACAGGTTGCAACCTCAAGCTCCAATTTATTCAGCAGGAGCAGAACAGGATTTGCCAATTGCTAAGCGCCGATTTTCTCAGTCAAAGGCAGAAATATCTCAGAATTACATTTCTATTTAAACCTCAAGGAAGTTAACATAGCTGAAGAAAATCCCGGTTACTACCTCAATAAGAGCTAATCTCAACAAGAGAAAAGCAGATGAAAAAATAAAGAAATCAATGAAATACAGCACTGTAACATAGAAGTTAAAAGATGTGATAATCGGAGGGATCTTGTTATGTATAGTGTAGAGTGGAGGGGTGTTAAGGGAGGGGTAGTAAAAGGTAAAGGACCCCTGGATGTTTAAGTCCAATCAAAGGCAACTATTGGGTTGCGGCGCTCATCTTGCTTCAGGCTAAGGGAGCCAGCGTTTGTCCACAGACAGCTTTCGGGGTCATGTATCCAACATGACTAAACTGCTTCTGGTGAAACGGAATACCATGACGGAAATCAAAGTGCACAGAAACACTGTTTACCTTCCCACCGCAGCAATACCTATCTATCTACAGTGGTACCTCGAGTTACATACGCTTCAGGTTACATAAGCTTCAAGTTACATACTCTGCTAACCCAGAAATAGTGCTTCAGGTTAAGAACTTTGCTTCAGGATAAGAACACAAATCGGGCTCCTGCGGCGCAGCGGCAGCAGGAGGCCCCATTAGCTAATGTGGTGCTTCAGGTTAAGAACAGTTGCAGGTTAAGAACGGACCTCCAGAACGAATTAAGTGCTTAACCACTGTAGTTACATTGGTGTGCTTTTGAACTGCTAGGTTGGCAGAAGCTGGGACAGAGCAACGGGAGCTCACTCCATCGCACAAATTTGAACCGTCAACCTTCCTATCAGCAAGCACAAGAGGCTCAGTGGCTTAGACCACAACACCACCCACTTGTCGTGCTCCTTCTTTGTCCATCTTTGTCCCCACCCTGCACTCAGCTCTCACCTGTGGCTCCTGGAAGCTGTCGGCATGCAACAGCAGCCACCCCCAGGAAACAGTTTCAACTAGCTAGCTAAACCAGGTGAGGGTAGCTGATGGATCTTAAACCCTCCATGAGTTAGGGACTTCCCCCTGCATACAAAGACAGGCTCTGGCAGATTGAGCAGATGAGACCCAACAGTCAAGAAGAAGGTTTCTGCACAAGCTGTAGAAGGAAGTGAGGCGCAGATTGGGCTTGTCAACCTGGGAACGTAGCCCATCTAGGAGAAGGAAAACTCTCTGATCCTAAACCTCCGCTGCCTTGCGGGATATATTTGGGAGAAGACAAGGCTAAGGAGTAAACCCTACACAAATCCAGAGTGGAGTCCCTAAGATGGTTGGATGGGGCCTCCTTCCAGCAACTCCTGCAGCTAAACTGGTGCCAAAGGTATTTCCTTTGAACCACATCAGTGAGGCAGAGAGGGAGGTCTTGTTATCTCCATACACACTGCCTAGGTTTGTACCCTGGGGATGTCACTTTGGTGCATCTAATCCAGTGGTTTGACTTCACCCCCAGAGCAGAGGTCACTTTGGAGCAGAGGAGCATGGCCCCACTCAACAAGAGTGATTAGGAGGGCTCTCAAATGTAGCAGGGATACTTCACTACCTTCTGAAGTAATATACATTCCTTCTAAACAGGAGCATTCTCATAAGCCCATTAAGTCCATTGCTCCTTCTGGCCCTGTATACCTGAAGGGGTATCTCCACCCCCATTGTTCAGCCCAGACACTGAAATCCAACTCCAAGGGCTTTCTGGCAGTTCCCTCATTGCGAGAAGTGAAATTACAGGGAACCAGGTAGAGGGACTTCTTGGTAGTGGCACCCACCCTGTGGAACACCCTCCCGTCGAAGAGTTAAACAACTATATGACTTTTCGTAGACATCTGAAGGCAGCCCTGTTTTGAGAAGCCTTTGATATTTGATAAGGGTTCCCCCGCACACACACACATTTTGTTGGAAGCCACCCAACAATGGTTACGAGTGTTGGACTAGGACCTGGGAGACTCAGCCATGAAGCTTGGGTCAGTCACCATTTCTTAGCCTAACCTACCCCCCAGAGTTGTTGTGAGAATGAAATGGGGAGGAGAACCATGTACAGCACCTTGAGATCCTTGGAATATAAAGGTGGTAATAAATGTAAATGTAATATTATAAGAAATGTTGTTGTTGCTATCTAATACAGTGGTACCTCTGGTTACGAACATCATTCATTCCGGAAGTCCGTTCTTAACCTGAGGTACCACTTTAGCTAATGGGGCCTCCCACTGCTGCCGCTGCGCAATTTCTGTTCTCATCCTGAGGTAACGTTCTTAACCCAAGGTACTACTTCCAGGTTAGCGGGGTCTGTAACCTGAAGTGTTTGTAACCTGAGGTGTTTGTGACCCGAGGTACCACTGTATTACGTAACAGCACCACTGTACTTCGCTTTTCCTGGAATCCATGCTGAGAGAACGCAATGTTGCTGCATCTAAATCTCACTCTTCTGTAGTGACTACAGAAACCTCCCCATATCCCCTCGGCAACCCTTCTCCAAATTCATGTTGGTTGTTGTTTTTTGCTTGTTTTCTTTTTTTTAGCAATTTAGAAATTGCTTTCTTCTTTGCTTCTTTGCTTCTCCTTAATTTCTTATTTCCTCCATCCAATTTGTTTCCCTTTTCTCTTGACACCATAGCAGACAGATGCCTTAACGGAGGCCAGCCAATGCATTTGTGGCTACATCACCCAACTGGGTTGCATTTACAATACAAATGATGCTTAAAGCCCATGCTGCACGTTTCCTGTGCTACTGCTCTTGGCACAACATCATCGTGAAGTTGCCTTTCTAACATCTGGTCCAAAAAAATAAAAATCGTTACCAGATGCAGAATATGTGGTTTCCCACACATATAGCTCGAGCCACAATTTATTTATGTTTAAAGGTATTTCTTTTGAACAACTGCTAATGCTTCAAGCCTGGTTCACAAGTCAGACTGACAAGTCGGAAACTGCAGGGGATCTAAGATCAGACAAGAGGTGATGGTGCATTTTTCTTAATTATTTCTGAAACTTGGGGAGGTGGGGGCAACAGCAAATGCTAGCCGTTCTCCCCACAGTGCATGGGAAATGAAAGAGATTAACTTGCAAAACCGGGGTGGGGGGGGATGATTCCCAAATGGGCTGCTTTTCTGCCCCGCTCTAAATCCAACTAGGAATACAGAGAAGACCCACTGACTAATTTAAGTTTTGAGTGTAGATGTGTGCATGCATGGAGGCATGCGATGTGCAAACTAAGCCGGCCTGAATGCAGAAGCATTGTAAGTGCCCATGTGGCAGCCCTTTGGGGGGGGGGCAAAGCAAGCAGTGTGCCATCTGGTAGCTGCTGCGCAAAAACCACAGAGGAAGCTGAATACAACTTTCCAACAGGCTTCACACAGCAATGTTGTGACCTGAGACTTCCTTTCCCCCCAATCCCTGTAACATTACAGAAGATCCTATTGGATCATGAGCAGCGGCGTAGCAACCCCCAGATCAAGTAAAACAATAGAAATACTTAACTAACTGACCAATCCCATTTATTCTGCATCCCCCCCTCAAAAAAAAAATCCTGGCTAGGTTCATGATTGGGGCCCAGGCCTGAGATTCTCCATCCCTTTTGGGAAGAATTGTCCTTTCTCCCATGCACAAAAAGCACGGCTTGGTTTATTTCTTAGCACTATGAATTCCCAGCCTTTCTCCCAGGTATGCAGTTGCATCCTCTGATGTTCCTCTGTGCATGGCCTTCCCTGTAGCCTAGAGCCAAATAGCAGAGATATACTTTGTTGGGGGCATAGTGCATTGGATGCCGCAGTCACAGGAGAAGCACAATTCAATCCTTGCACACTCTCGCATCTCCATAGGAAGCTGTGTGCATCATGCTGGACATATTCCTTAATAACATCCAGTCCTAATATTGCTATACCTTGAGTCCTCTCCCAATATCTTTTTTCATTCATCTTATAGCTAAACTGTAAGGAAAGTGACACACCTGAATTCCCCAGTTTTAATCCGTTCTTCATCCAATGCCCATGCCAAACACTGTCTCTGATGCTGCTGAATAAGAACAACAGCAACGGCTCACGTTGTATCCACTAGGCTTGATATACTCAGTGTGGTTTCATATAGCTGCCCTCAAACCCAGGTTTAGATGGGAGGCTGTGAAATGCATGGCTAAGGCAGCCAGGTTGGAAGCTATGGCCCACTTTCCCTTTCGATTCATCTCCCCTCATTATATTTGAACCAAAAGTTTCAGTGCTTTGTTTTAGACGGGAGGAGGAGGGGCTGGGGAGGAATCAAAGGGCCCTTTTCTCTTGTTAGCTCCCTGACATAGTTCTGAAAGGCTCTCTGAGGAAGAGGAAAATGCACTTTCAAGTGCTGTTTAGGGTCTTCCCACGAGTCTCTCTTCTTCATGCACCAGCCCACTGGGTGCTGAGTGAAAGCACCTGAAATAGCTGCTTTGGGGTTTCTGTTGACGCTTCTGCATTTTGACACCAGGCAGCCTCCTGCCATTAAGAGTCCTTGGGCAGCCACTGCCAGCCCGACAGATGATTTATAGCAGAGGTCGCAGCAAATGTTCACACAATTGTTCAAAAATAATTCTACACCATTTATCAAATATGCGAGAAAGAGACAATTGCTTACAAAGTGCGATGAAAACTTACAAACTACCTAAAATAAAGTGAACTTTATATCAGATTTATATCAGATTTATCAGATTTAACTAGGTTCTTACAAATTCTTGACTCAGTTTTTCGTTTTTTCTTGTTTTTTTGAATAAGTTCAAGGAGATTCAAGAAAAGGGTAAGTTCAACGTTGTTCCTGGTAAATGTGAGGTGCTGATGAAGCAGCATATGAAGTAATAAAGAAGACAGGCGTTCTATCCCTGTTTCCATACAGTTGAGAGGCTGCTGTTATAGCAGAGGTCGGCAACCTAAAGCCCATGGGCCGGAAGCAGTCCATGAGGGTCACTTAACTGGCCCATGAGCATAGCTGTCAACCGTCCCTTATTTGGCAGGAAACTCCCTTATCCCAGCGCTGTGTCCCGCTGCTGTCCCTTATTGATGATGTCCCTTAAATTTCCCGGGTTTCAAAGGAAGCAGCTCCTCTCCCTCCCTCCCTGCTGGCCAGGGAGGAGGGAGTCTCCAACTGTGTTGCTTGGCTGTGTTGCTCACCCAATGATTCTATGAAGGAACTCTGTTAGGAAAATATTAAAAGGGCCGTGTGGATCAAAGTCATGCCTTGATTTTTTTTACCTCCTCATTTTACACCTGGTGAAAGTTTAGCTATGACTATTTGGCTCCTGGAATGTTTTGACACAATTCAGTATTAAGATCTAATGGCTCTTGTGCATTTATAGACATCTTGTTTCTATCCCATCCTTTCTCTAAGGGAATTTACGGCATTTGCTAAAAGAATCATGCGTAGCAACGTCTCTTATAAAACTGACTGATAAAACTCAGCCGTAACCACAGTGTGTGCCAATTAAAGCCCCGATAGCAGCTTGACAAACTGCCACAGTGAGCCTGGGTGTCTCCTTATGCTGCCCTGGTGCAACAATCAGACATTGCAGAAAGATCTGTGTAGGAAGCAACTTCTTGGAGTAACCGGCTTCAGGCTGCGTATTCGAATGCTAACGCATCTCAATGCGCTTTGGGTAGGGTAGGAGGACTACATCAATGAAAAAGCTAGGCTAAACAATTACACTCCATTTGCAAATTTTGAACCTCGGTGAGATTATTCCCACCCCCCTCACCCCGTTTTCTGAGGGAATATGAGCTCCTACCATGTGCCTATCTAGCAAAACATGAATTGTTGGTTTGACTGCATTTTAAATATCTCACAGCCTGAACAGCTTCTTCCTCTTGCTTTAGATTGTCCTGCACCCCCACTTCCATATCTGACCTCTCGGACCCTTCTTCTAAGTAACTCCCAGTGAAGAGAGGGGCCCCACTCATTTGTCATCTGGCCCAAAGCCTTTGTTCTCTTAATGACCCATCTCCCAAGCATAGGACATAGGAAGCTGGGTCCAGGGATTACAAGCCTGGCATCCAGTTTAACTCCCCAAGCCATGATTAAATTTTAACACCTACTGGATCCAGGAATTTAGGGGAGCCTGACACCCACAAACTCATAACATTATATACATTTAATACAGAATCTCTATAATCCATAGAGAGATGTCTGTATATGTAGCCAGAAGGAAGTTGGTGGGTCTTACTCCCAAGTAAGCATGCATACTACAGGATGGTAGCCTAACAGTATGATCCAAATGAAGGTCTACTCAGAACTAAGTCCTATTGAGTTCAATGGGACCTACTCCTGGATAAAAGTATGTGCACATAACATACACATTTGGAAGTCAATCACACTGTAATAAAAAGAATTCAACCTTACTAAAAATGATTGTTTTAAGCAGAGGTTGAATGGCCAGCTGTTATGGATGCTTTCGTTGAGATTTCTGCATTGTAGGGGGTTGGACTAGATGACCCTTATGGTCCCTTCCAACTCTACAATGCTATGATTCTATGATTCTACATGAAAAACAAATTCCTTTCCCTCCCCCTCCCCCGGCCCAGTATGAGGTTTACATTAACTGACAAAAATAAAACATTGAACATAGTCAAAATTCAGCATGTTTTGCCAACTTGGAATTTGAGCAAGAATTTCTTCCTTAAATTTGTTTCACTGCTACTTTGAAAACAGAGAACACAGCAGATGTCACTGAAAAAGCATTGGCATCCCTGCCTTCCTGATCAGGAAGAATAATATTTTAGAAGCTTCTGGGGGATAACTGATGTTCGAGAGCAGAGAGATGTTGATGTTTTGAGACTGAAAATTATTTGTTGTTGTTTTTTAAGGCTATTCTTGAAATCCCAATCACCAAAATGTGAGCACTGAAAGTACACACTCAGCAAAAGCTGGAATCTACTTATGTTGTTGTTTAGTCGTTTAGTCGCGTCCAACTCTTCGAGACCCCCTGGACCAGAGCACGCCAGGCACTCCTGTCTTCCACTGCCTCCCACAGCTTGGTCAAACTCATGTTCGTAGCTTCGAGAACACCGTCCAACCATCTCGTCCTCTGTCGTCCCCTTCTCCTTGTGCCCTCAATCTTTTCCAGCATCAGGGTCTTTTCCAGGGAGTCTTCTCTTCTCATGAGGTGGCCAAAGTATTGGAGCCTCAGCTTCAGGATCTGTCCTTCCAGTGAGCACTCGGGGCTCATTACCTTAAGAATGGACTCTACTTAAAGATTTAATAACTCACTCAGAAGTTAAAACTCATATATAAAAATTCAAATCTGGGCATTGAGGGCTTCAGGTTATTCATTTTTTTTCTACAACCACATGCTGGTCTTCCTAAAAAAATATTCTCTCCAATTTCTGCAAACTCTTTGCTCCAGGCATGTTTCCACCTCCTTATCCAGCCAGCCTATTCACCTACTGCTAATCATGTTTCTAGCATTTTTCCTATTATAATTGATGGAGTGATTATTAACTTATTATTTATATATCTTCATAACAACTCTGTGAGGCAGGTTAGGCTGAGAGAACACAAATGGACCAAGGCTATCCAGTAAGACTACAGCTCAGTCTAAGTCCAGCATTCAGATGGGCTCCCATCATTCACCTTGCTGTGCTAGCTTTCCAAGGGCAGAAAACCTTGAAGTGGTACCATACCAACAAAGCTGTAACATATGATTTCTCTAAATGCAAAGATTAACACTCAAGGCAAACAGATCACCTCTCTTCGGCAAGCATCTAAAAGTACACACAGCACCTGTATCATGATTTAACTGAGAAGGCACAAGGTGAAAATCATGAAGGAATATAGAGATAAGCAGAGGAAGTAAACTACATTTCCTTACCTAAATCCAGAAGATGTAACATTTATTCCAGCACTAGATTCTCCATGCCATGGAATCATTTTGCATGATGTAGAAGCTCTAGTAACTCCTTGTAAAACAATTTGATGCATTTGTCTGCCAGGGCACTTCCAGGCTATTGGTATTTTGGGGATAGGATTTAGTCACAAACTGGCAAATTTGGGTTGTGCAGTTAAAGCCGATTTAGAGGTCTTATGTAGCAAACCAGCTTGCCTCAAAGATCAGGCTGTTTGCAAGAAGGAAAGTGATGAATAAATTCACTTAAAAGTGTGGGACTGAAGGAACTGCCATCCAACCTCCCCACAGAGTGGACGCTCATCAAGTAGCTAATGTTGGTTACTCTCCCAGCAAAGGTATCGTGAACATTGTTTGATAAACAGGCCATCTGGATGCACCCACCATGACATCACATATACACCTTGATCTCTTTCAGAACTTCTAGATTCTCAAGGATGTTCTCCCCTACCCTTCACTCTTGCCATTCCACAGTGTCCTATATATGGCAACAATAAGGAAGGAACTTGTTGACATTTCATTAGAACTCGAGAAGCAGACAGTACAAGAGAATGGTTGACAATCTGAGAGTCTGGTGGAAGCGTGCTAAAGCCCCACAAGACACAATGGAAGGACATAATAATAATAATAATTTATTATTTATACCCCGCCCATCTGGCTGGGCCTCCCCAGCCACTCTGGGCGGCTTTCATAGAAACCAAAAATACACTAAAATATCACATGTTAAAAACTTCCCTGAACAGGGCTGCCTTAAGATGTCTTCTGAATGTCAGGCAGTTGTTTATTGCTTTGACATCTGCTGGAAGGGCGTTCCACAGGGCGGGCGCCACTACCGAGAAGGCCCTCTGCCTGGTTCCCTGTAGCTTTGCTTCTCGCAATGAGGGAACCGCCAGAAGGCCCTCGGCGCTGGACCTCAGCGTCCGGGCAGAACGATGGGGGTGGAGACGCTCCTTCAGGTATACTGGACCGAGGTCGTTTAGGGCTTTAAAGGTCAGCACCAACACTTTGAATTGTGCTCGGAAACGTACTGGGAGCCAATGTAGGTCTTTCAAGACCGGTGTTATATGGTCTCGGCGGCCGCCCCCAGTCACCAGTCTAGCTGCCGCATTCTGGATTAGTTGTAGTTTCCGAGTCACCTTCAAAGGTAGCCCCACGTAGAGCGCACTGCAGTAGTCTAAGCGGGAGATAACCAGAGCATGCACCACTCTGGCGAGACAGTCTGCAGGCAGATAGGGTCTCAGCCTACGTACAAGATGGAGCTGGTAAACAGCTGCCCTAGACACAGATTTGACCTGTGCCTCCATGGACAGCTGTGAGTCCAAAATGACTCCTAGGCTGTGCACCTGGTCCTTCAGGGGCACAGTTACCCCATTCAGGACCAGGGAATCCTCGACACCTGCCCGCCTCCTGTCCCCCCAAAACAGTACTTCTGTCTTGTCAGGATTCAACCTCAATCTGTTAGCCGCCATCCATCCTCCAACCGCCTCCAGACACTCACACAGGACCTTCACCGCCTTCACTGGTTCTGATTTAAAAGAGAGGTAGAGCTGGGTATCATCCGCATACTGACCTCCCACCTAGATTTCATTCAAAAGCTGTCATTTCAGGTGGCAGAGCCATGATACAAGTCCGGGGAGGCACTCTGTGTGCCCTCACCGCTCTATGAGGCAAGCCCTTGTCACATGACATGGTTGCCTCTCCAACAGTTATGTTCAACTGGAATCAAGAAGCACCAATCAAACCACATTAAGGCCCTAAGGGAGGCCCCTACTTTTTTGGCCACATCCCCTTTGGGGACCATGCTGACAATTGAAATGTGGTTCCGGGAAGACTTGGAATGGGGTGGCCATTAATCACCCCTGCCCTAAGCACAACCAGAATTTGGCAAGAAATAGAATGCACAAATGATGATGAAGATGAAGGTGATGATTTATATTCCTTGTTCCTTCCCCCACCCATTCAGCTACTGCCCCACACAACCAGGTGGTCTCCTCGATCCCTCCTTTAACTGTTAGTGGTAATCTGTCAATGGTGCATACAGTAGAATGTTAAGATAATGAGTTGTTATTATTATTAATGAATTATTAGGCCCTTTCCCATTCTCCAGCCCCATTCTCAGCCTCAGGAAATTACTAGAACTCCGTACTAATGAAGTGGGGGCAGGGAAAGAGAGATTTGGCCACAAAGCCATGCCTCCCAGCCAAGCAAGACTTCAAAGCAATGAGGAACAGACCTCGGGCCTCTGGATCGCAAATACTATATTCCTCCCAAAGAGCCTTTGCTAAGAATACCCCAAGGTCTGGAGGCAATAATTTGTCTGTCTGGACATGAGGCTGAAAGCAAGACGCGACTCTCACGTTGCCTTGGTACAACCACATAGACTTGTACCGATTACAGACAGCGTTTATTTCAGTAAAACCGTACGTAGCCCGGGAGGGCTAAGCAGTGTGTATGTCTGTATGTGTTGCTAGGAAAAGCCAGCTTCTATAATGTCTTCCCTCACTCCTTTCCCTGTGGTAGTTAGTTAGTTAGTTAGTTAGTTAGTTAGTTAGTTAAAAACTCTGCCTTGCCATCCATTTCTTTGATTTGAGCTTTACAACGGTTGTTTGAAGTCTCCTTTATTTTTATTTTTTAAGGGGGAGGAGAAACCTCTCTTTTTATTTCCCCCTCCCTTTTTCTAGCCAGATCAAAGAAGCTTCCATTGTAAAAACATTTACTTCTCTTGCGGCAATTAAGCCATTGTGTGTGAGGAAGAAGGGGGAGGGGGTGTAGGGGAGAGGTGAAGAGAAGATGCCCTGAACTAGGGATTGACTCGCTTTGCTGAACAGCAGAGCAATAAAGCCAACTCTCCAGGCCCAGCCGATTGAGGGACAACAGTTGTGCATCTGCTCTGAAAGCGATGTTTCCCTGCAAGGCTTGCTGGGCCTTTGCAGGACCTTTTCAGTGGCATTCCAGGGAGGAATCATCTCTTGGGCTCAGCCATGGGGATAATATTGATGGATGCTGACAAAACAGCCTCAGTTCATTCTCTTTAATGTATCTTCTTGTTGGAACTGCAGCCACGGTTCCGCATCTCTAATGAATCTGATCCCGAGGATATTTGGATCACATTTGACCCATCTGGTGTTTGAGATGGGGAATGTTGCACGTAAAAGGTTATGAGGCAAAGCTTAGTGGAATCTGGCAATTCTCTTTGGTTGTTGTTTTTTATCGCAGTGTAAGAAGAACAGAAGAAGGGGGGCTTGTTCTTGCCGCTATCACCACTACGATTGTTATGACTGCAGTGCAACTATTCCTGCAGACTCCTTCTGCCAGGAGGTCCTATGTTAAGAAAATGCAGTGAAGTATTTTGTTTCCCAACGTTGTCAAGTACACCACCAGGAAACCCACTGCAGGGCATGAGTGCTGAACCAGGAATGTCTCACAAGCACATACCCTCCAACATTTATCCAATGAAATGTCCTATTCAATAATAAGAATAAAAATACCCTGCCCATCTGGCTGGGCTGCCCGAGCCACTCTGGGCAGCTTCCAAAATATATAAAAACATAATAAAACACACATTTAAAAACTTCCCTATACAGGGCTGCCTTCAGATGGCTTGGGGGTTGGATAACTCCATAACATCCAACATTTCTCCAATGAAAATAGGGACATCCTAAGGAAAAGCGGGACATTCTGGGATCAAAGCAGAAACCAGGACAGCTTCTATAAATCCTGGAAAATAGTGACACTTAGAGAGTCTGCAAACAATGCATGCAGTGACAGATTTAGGGTGTTTCAGGTGGTTCTCCTGCACAGGGCGCAGAGCTGAGGGGGCACAAAACAATAACAACAACAATGAAACCTATATTTATACAGTCACCCACAAGAAGAGCCATAACAAAGCAACAGTACCAAAAGGAACTGGTGCAAAAATAAGAAATATTTAAGGGGGATACCACATTTTGTCCTCGCTCAGGGCACCATAATACCAAAGTCTGCCCCTGAAAAGATGCTGTGCTGAACGCGCCTCTGAGCTTCTCTTTTGCTATACATGCACAAGTAAGACTGCAGTTAAGGGTAAAGGTAAAGGGACCCCTGACTGTTAAGTCCAGTCGCGGATGACTCTGGGGTTGCGGTGCTCATCTCGCTTTATTGGCCGAGGGAACCGGTGTACAGCTTCTGGGTCATGTGGACAGCATGACTAAGCCGCTTCTGGCGAACCAGAGCAGGGCACGGAAACGCCGTTTACCTTCCCGCCGGAGCAATACCTATTTATCTACTTGCACTTTGACGTGCTTCCTAACTGCTAGGTTGGCAGGAGCAGGGACAGAACAACGGGAGCTCACCCTATCGCGGGGATTCAAACCGCCAACCTTCTGATCGGCAAGCCCTAGGCTCTGTGGTTTAACCCACAGCGCCACCTGTGTCCCGCAGTTAAGAGGGGGGATAAACTTCAAAACTTAAAGGAGTACGGTAAGTTTTAAAATCAAATGTACACTGTAGACAATGCTGGCATTGCGTTTAAATTAGAGACATGGTAAATGCAGAAAGAAAACAAAGGCAGACATGTTGATCCATAAGAAAACTTATAAGGAAAAAAAACTGTAACGGGGAAATACTTTTATTAGTCAACCAAAATGACTCTTAATAGTGAGAGAGCTTCTGGGGCTCTCTCAAACTTTAAACAGCATTTATTGCCTGATTTTCTTCCATCGTGGAAGTCAAAGTAGCAGCCAGTGGTCCTCCATCCAGACACTGACCAGATTTAAACCCGCTTAACTTCAGCAAGGTAACAATGCCACGCACCCTCAGACCATGCTCTGAGATTTATGCACTATCGTCATCATGCTTAGTGCATACCTAACACATCTCAATGTTCCAATGCCTTCACAGACACTCTTTCAGAGGTTCTCTCAGAAATAATAAAACATAAGAAGAGTCCTGCTAGCCAAAGGTCCATCTAATACAGCACTCTGTTCTCATGGTGGACAACCAGGAAGCTCAGGAGCACGTCATGAGGACAACAGCATTCTCACCACCTGCTATTCCCAGATCCTTCAAAACAGCCCTGGAAAGTCAATGAGTCTTTGGGTTAAACCAGAGATGATTCAAAATATTTTGATGCCTGAAAGAAAGAGTCCAGATGGCTCTACCCCACATTCCACTACCATTCAGGTGAATGCTGGATCAGCTATCAATCTTGCTCTCCCCCTATTACTTAAGGTGGGCTGTGCAACATTGGGAATAGGGTGGGATTAAGGCAATGCTTAGGGACACGGGTGGCACTGTGGGTTAAACCACAGAGCCTAGGACTTGCTGATCAGAAGGGTTGGCGGTTCGAATCCCGTGACGACAGGGTGAGCTCCTGTTGTTCGGTCCCTGCTCCTGCCAACCTAGCAGTTCGAAAGCACGTCAAAGTACAAGTAGATAAATAGGTACCGCTCCGGCGGGTAGGTAAATGGCGTTTCCGTGCACTGCTCTGGTTCGCCAGAAGCAGCTTAGTCATGCTGGTCACATGACCTGGAAGCTGTACGCCGGCTCCCTCGGCCAATAAAGCGAGATGTGCGCCGCAACCCCAGAGTCGGCCACGACTGGACCTAATGGTCAGGGGTCCCTTTACCTTTAAAGGCAATGCTTGCACATTTATGCAATTAAAAATCCATGTGCTGTTATACAGATAGATGATGATAATGATAGGCTGGCAGACAGATAGATCAACCAGCTTTTTACAAACTGGGCTGAATTAAAACTGGGATAGCTCAGTCGGTAGAGCATGAGACTCATAATTTCAGTGTTGTGGATTTAAGCCCCACATTGGGCAAAAGATTCTTGCATTTAAGGGGGTTGAACTTAGATGACCCTCATGGTCCCTTTCAACTCTACAGTTCTACGAAAGGTGAACTATGGTGTGAAATTTTCAACTAACCAGCGTTATGTTCGCTATACACAGAGCAGGACCCCAGAGAGAAATTTATTTGCACAGGGAGTGATGGGTGGGCTCTTTGTGAAGGAGCCCCACCATTCAAATAATTTTTAAAAAAATGTCTATAGCCTAAGTGAACTTGAGCCTGATGCAAACTTTGGACTGAGAGCCTCCAGACATGTATTCTTATGCAATCTATCATGCATGAGAACAGCTTGAGAACGGTGTCTGCATTTGCAAAATGATCCACATGTTTCCATTTTAGAGAGACAGTCTTCCACTATAATATTGTGTTTATATCACTCAGAAGTGATGCATTTTGGTAAAAATGGCATTTCAAATGTCAGGTTTGTAAAGGTCCTTTCTGCCTTCCATTTTTCGGATAAACCACATCTTTTTTTCTGTTTCCTCTAAATACGCCTGTTTCAGAAGGATCATCATAATATAAACCTCTATCAAGGCTTTTTGGCAGGGGTGGGTTTAGGGGGTTGAGGAAAGGAAAGGAGGATGCTTTGGATTTTGGAGGATTCAAAGTGCCAAGCCACCCGATGCCTGGAGTGGCAATTAAAGAAAAGCTGGGATTCACTCTGAAAACGGATCATTTTTTAGATTTCTCCACAGCCTCTGCAGGACATAACAAATGTATCTGACACAATAATGGTGCCTGCCTTGTCCAGAGAGATTTGAGCACTGACCAGAGTAAACAGGAATGAAAGAGGCTCCTTGCTTTGAGAGCAGTGGAACTGCATTAAAAAAAAATAGGCCACAGTCTTCAGTGATTGGCTGATGAAAAAGAGAGCAAGAGAAAGGAGCAGGAAGGCAGAGGGAGGCCCAAAGCCAGAGATACTGTGCTCCTGGGAAGTCCGAGTCCATTGAAAGGAACCCAAGAAGCTGCTTTATATCTGCCTGGATAGCTTAGTTGGTTAAAGCGTGGTGCTGATAATGCCAAGGTTGCAGGTTTGATCCCCATATGGGGCGCAACTGCATATTCCTGCATTGCAGGGGATGGATGATCCTCAGGACCCCTTCCAACTCTACAATTCTATGCAATTCCAAGGTCACATTCCTGAGGCTGGGCTGCCCTTTGGTCTCCAGGCTGGGCCATGCCAAGGCCGGCACTCTCGCAGAATGGCCACCCAGCCAGCGCTCCCTCACTCAGCACACTGCACTCCCCAGACAGCGGCAGGAGCAGCCCATGCTCACAGTGAGCAGGTGCAGATTAAGGGAGGTGGGCAAGGGGCATCCCCAGCACAGCACAGTGCTCCTCTCTGCAGGTGCCAGGGGGATTCACCCATCAAGGGCCGTGTCAGTCAGCCAAGTTAATATTTGCACAGCACAGCCCTGCTTGGCTCTGGTGGAGGGGTCGCTCTAGCAGTATTGGCAGCTTGCCCACCCCCAGCACCAGCAACCCACGCTACACCACTGCTGACTGGCAACACGTCTGCAGGATTTCAGGCCAGATTCTCTCCCAGCCATACCTAGAGATGCCAGGGATGGACCTGAGCCATCACACCTGTTCGCTTGCCATGAGCACAACATTTGTGGCTGTGAATAAATGTTGCCCTACGCTCCTCTTCAATCTCTTTGGATTCAACTAAGTTTTACTCACAGCAGGCCCACTGAAGTTAATCAACCTAACATAGTCACCAGCACTTTTAAACTGGCATAGCTGATGTTGCCTCCTCCTTTGAGGCCAAGAAAAATATGATTGCCATCCCTTCAGCCCCAGACAGCATAAATGGTGGCTTATCTGCCACAGAAATCCACCACCACGACCTTTATGCAATAAAACTACCAAATCAGTATCTCACCAATACTGAATTATGCTTTTCCAATTTACTTGCAAGCATTTGAGTTTGGAAGGGCAGAGCAGGCATAATCAATCTCAGCGTATTTTTCCTAATCACGTCCTCATTGGACACCAGTTTCCAGATGACCTCATCTTTCCTTTTCTTCTCAATATTCCTAATGCAATTCATTCACTGGGCAGCATCCTAGGAGCAAGCTCTGACTTCTTAAGAGAACAACTGGACCTAGTTCTGCAGCAAGCCTGTTTCTGTTTATTCCTCTGTAATCAAAAGGGCCAGATCCTGGGATGTCCCTTTGGTCCTCTGCCTCTCCCCCACCTGTAACTATGCCCACAGGGGAGAGGAGAAGAGGCTTTTTATGGCGGAATGAAGAGAGGGAAACAAAATAAAATGGCCTTTCCCCTCCCACTCTCAAAATTATGCTGGCATTTGCAGTGCAGCAGAAAACACCGTCTGGGTTTCTAGTCTGGCTCAGCCACCCCCCTCCGCAACACACACACACTCACAATACTTGCTTTAGGTTCATGCTCCTTAGTCCCATAAAATAAACAGTAGCCCTCCAGGGATGCGAAAGGCTTTCCAAAAAAAGAAAGAAAGAAAGAAATTCTCCTTATGTTTTTGTTTTTAAAGACTAGAGACTTTAAAGACCAGCCCTTTAGGTCTGGCCCTAGCTCGGTTGTTATTGTTTTCGTTCCTGCTTTTAAAAAGGGAACTTTTATTTCACCGTGGAGAGTCTGCAATTTTTCTTTTTTCTTTTGTGGGATTCCAGTATTCCTTAATTAGACACTGTCCCTTGGTGGAGAGCAAAAGATGGCTTTTAATTCGTTTTCCTCTGCCATTTCCATGCCTTTCGCATTTAATAACAAGGCAAGGAAATGTTAAGCAGCTGCTGAGATGCAGGTTAGATGCTGAACGTTCAGCCAGGAAACCTCATAGCACAAACTTTCTAGGCTTCTGTCTCACCAAACGAAGATTTAAAAAAATGAAAACAAAGGTGGAATGGAACATCCAAAAGAAAATGGGGGTCTCAGCAGCGTATTTGGGGAAAAGTGGGAAGACTAGTGCTTTAATTACAGTGGGACTAAAAGGGAAACAGCCCCCTAACCTTCTCTGCTAGCTCCCTTAGCTACTGTTTTTGAAAGCTACCAGCAGGGACATAATATGGCTAAAATTGTGGGGAGAGAGGATGGCGCTTGTTGATTTCATTAAGGCCCCTACCTCCCCCCGCCAATTCAAGCACTTAATCTAAACCTTTTCTTATGGGTAGCATGAGCTATAAACCATAAGCTTATATAGTACACACTATAAGCTTGCAGAGTCACCACTTCAAATCTGTGCTCAGACTCATTGGGTGGTCTTAGGTATGCCACTGTTAGTTAACCTTCCCCCCCCCCATTCAATAATATGAGGCAAAGAATACTGGCCTACCTTACAGAGCCGTTGTTAAAGATTACTAGGAGAAGCTCTCTGAACAAGTTCAATAAATGCTAAGGGTTTATTCAGAGCAAGAGAATGAGAAAGAAACTCTCTTAAATGGTTCTAAAATCCTCTGTCAAACAAGACAAATGCCTTAATAATATACAGTGGTACCTCAGGTTAAGTACTTAATTCATTCCAGAGGTCCGTTCTTAACCTGAAACTGTTCTTAACCTGAAGCACCACTTTAGCTAATGGGGCCTCCGGCTGCTGCCGCGCCACCGCAGCACGATTTCTGTTCTCATCCTGAAGCAAAGTTCTTAACCTGAAGCACTATTTCTAGGTTAGCGGAGTCTGTAACCTGAAGCGTATGTAACCCGAGGTACCACTGTATCTTAATTAAACAGCATCTGTTTATATACGTACGTTGAGATACAGCTGGCTAGATTATGCATTAGAGAACTAGACAGAGAATAGTGACGGGCGAACAGTGTGTTAAGAACAAGAAAATACATTGGAAATAGAACCAGACTTTATATAGCTGATCTACAATTAACTTCATAGATCTAATTATTTTACTAGTTAAGAAAAGGTGTCTTTAATATACCTAATACACTGTAGATTTGGGACATGCCAGGATATATTTGGGGGGTGGGGGTGGGGTGAAGGTGTCTTTCTGTTTGTTTGTTTTTTCAGCGTTAAGCCAAGTTTCTTGATTTGTAATGAGACTGAATCGTTATGCATCCTCTCTCACTACTGAAACCTATTAGTTAAGGACCGAGTGCATATTAAGGTATTTGGAGAGACGTGATAAGAAGGGGGGGGGAGAGAGAGAGAGATAGTTGAAAGCACCGCGAGGGAGGGGCAGGGAAATCCGTGCATTTTACCCCAATCCCAGTTAAAAACCAATTTGTTAGCAAAGGGTCAATGAGCTGGATCCAGCCCATTAACGCCGCCTTTAGAATTTGAGCCGCAATTTGTTTACACAAGGCACAAAAGCGATATAGAAAGTGGGGGGTCTCGAGTGCCTGCAAGCGCGCGCTCGCGCGTTCGCGCGGGCGTCATGGGCATAGATCCCCGGTCTTTTTGGCAAAAGCGTTGCACCATTAAAAAAAGTAACATTGTCTTGTCAGTTAAACAGTCCCTTTTTAATATGTATTTTTAAAAGAGTAAAATAAATCTGCTCCAAGTAGCTTTGAATACCCCGCCTTTAAACCAGTTTCGTTCCATTTCAAAGATAAAAACGAGCGGCTGAAATCCAAGATACCGCGTAGAACAGTGTAAAGCTGGGCAAACGTTGAGCTGCTTAAGAATTAATACCGACGAATCTGCTGGATGCAGAAGCCGGAGAATGCCAAATACAGTAGTGAATGCTAGACGCCTAAGCGCCGACGAATCTGCGGGATGCATTTCAGCTTCCCACGTTTTACTTCCCTCACCTCTTTAAAAAAGGACCCAGGCCAAGGAAGCCAATTTAAGCGCCATTGAGTCCAGCTAGAGAAGGAACAAGGTGCTTAAATTCTCCCCACGGAAATGAATGGGACTTCTGCGCGTTTAATTTGGACGAGAATGTTCCCCCCTTGTGCGCCGATGGAATTACAAAACAAATGTATTAATAACAACAATATCAAGCCTGATGGCATCAGCCTCAAAGACTGATCCGTTTTTTTCATGGTACACTTCTTGAGATGCAAGTCCACGGAAGCGCAGGGCGTAATAAATTTCTTAGGCTTTAAGATGCAACAGGACTGTTGCTTTTGTTCGAGAGAGTAACACGGGTACCCTTCTGGAAGGTATTTATGCTAATGCTAATACAAATGCTAATAATAACGATGATAATAATAGGAGGAGAAAGAGAAGAAGACGTGTCAAGAAGCCTTTGAAAGCAGGCACTTTGGTCCCACCCACTCCATACGCTGAAAGCGCTCTGACACCACTTTAACCGTCATGGCTTCCCCGCAAAGAATCCTGGGAACTGTAGTTTGCTATGGGAATTGTAGCTCGATGTGGGGATCTCTATAAGAAACCTGATACCCTTAGCGCGGGGTTGGAGCAGATTCGCCGCCGTCTTTCGTTTACATTTATTTCGCCCCCTCCTTTCCTCTATCAAAGGGCAAGAACTGGTGGGGGAGGGGGGGCCTAAAAAGAGAAAGTTTGGGGGGGCGGGGGAGGCGATGGAAGAGGAAGAAGATTCTTTAGGGACTAAATTACCCAGAGGATAGAATGGCCGGCTTGTAAATCTGTCCCGGGCTCAAGAGTTTGGGAAGATGAAGGAGAGCAACAGGTTATCCCGGGGCACCGTCCCAGTTACTGGGGAGGGGGAAGAGAGAAAAGGGAGAGACACAGAGAGGGAGGGAGGAGGAACACACCAGCCCAGAGACCCGCCTCACCAAATTTGCCTCGCGGTTTTGCAGTGGGAAGCTGAAGCAGAATGAGGGAAAGCCCCCCAAAACCACAATCGCATCCCCGCCCTAGTCCATACAGTATGTGGGTCGTTCTGCGCCAGCTCCGCTTTGCGCATCTTTATATTTTTTCAACCACAATTTTGTTCCTCGGGGAGCACTTTTCATAAGGATAGTGGGACCCTCTCGCTCCCTGCCCCCACTTTATTATTTTGTTCCAGGGAGTTTATTTGGGGGGAGGGGGGAGTCGCTTCCTCCTAAAGAGATGGAGACGTAAAATGAAGCGACCTCCCTTGTCTCGTTTATTCTCTTTGCGCCCCCGAGAGCGCACGAGGTTTGGCCCGAGAGCGCACGAGGTTCAGGGACTGGTAGGTAAGCAAAGCGAGGTGCTTAGGATCCTATCCTTTTTTCCATATTTCTTGTATTATTATTTTGAAATATCCGTCTCTTCCTTGTTTTCCCCCCCGTACCGTTTGAATCCTTACCCTTTGGGGAAGGGCCAGAAATTATTTTTTTTAATTATCTCTATTTTTATGTTGCCCCTCACTGGGATCCCTTAAGAGCACCGGGAGAGAAATGGCTACCGAGTAAAGGCGCTTAGGATCGAAGAAGCAGCGTTTCCAGATTCATTTTGGCCTGGCGAGGGGGGAATTTCAGAAGAGGTCGTGTCATTCCCACGAAGTTCCCCATACCGCTTTCGACCTCGCCTCTTCTCTCTCCGGCCCCCAGCTCATTTTAACCGGTTGTTGTTTTGAAAGCGCATTTAAAAAGAAAAAGGCGGAAAAAAGGGGGGGAGGAATGTCGTCTCTCCTCCCTCCTACTTTCCCCAAATTCTTGTTCAGCATGTGCGCGACTTTTGATCTCCCTCTGTTTATTTGGAAGCCCGCAGACACGTGACTCGGCTTAGGACAGATCCTGCCAAGCTGGTCTCGCTCCGTTTTAATGCATCTCGCTAGTGGAGAGGGGGAAATAAGTGGACGGGGCAAGCTGCAGCAGAAAATGCCACCGATTTTAAGAGTCTAGATTTGCCTCCTCTGAAATATCCCATGTATTACCCATCAAACGGTACAGACTTGTTAACAAGATCCCGCGTTTCCCCATCAAGCATTTATGTAAACGGTTTCATAAACTCCGTGCTAATTATCCTGACATCACCTAAATAGATTTCTTTGTTTTCCCTGCGCTCAAAATTCTGGCTTTTTCTTCTTGGGACCGGTAAACGTGAAGAACTCGCTCCAGTTCGAACATAAATATATATAGGAAACGTTCTCTGAAGAGGGAGAGGTTTGTAATTTTAAATAGGTTATTTTATCCCCGTCCACGATCCACCCACCAAAAAACGTGGCCAATCGCATGAGATGACACTCATATATCCTGGCTTTAACTAGAACAGGTGAATGTCATTTTTACACAAGTAGACCAATGGTTTTGCTCGGTTGCTTTCCCCGCAGCCAGATTCCAGATTCTGTGGTTGTTACCGGTTTACATTATCCTCCTATTAAAACCGATCGGTAGCCAAACGCTCAATGCGCCGCACTTGGACACAGAGCGTCTTGATTCGCGCCTTTCAACGGAACGTCGGAGCGCAATGAACCCATTAAATGCTACTCCCGGATAACTCGGTTGTGGGAAAGAACACTTTAGATGCCCCGAGCAGGAAACGAACTGGAAAGCACACTATTTCACAGCATTTCTTTAAGGAAAAACCGGGAACTTGGGGGGGGGGGAATTCTTTCCTTCCCACCAGTGTTGCGTTATTAAACAGAATTAGCTCCTAAACGCAGACAACGACGCGTGTCTCAGACTTACACAAGGCAGCCCCAAATTAAAACTTTACACCCCACCCACCCATCCACACACCTTGAGCTGGGTGCGAGAGAGAGCTGAGAAGGGTCTCCGCTTTCACAGGGATATGGGTGGTCAATGAAGGGGCACCGTGTTGCCCCTGGAAGTGAATCTCGTCGGTTTTCAAGGGGAGCGGTGACTCCCCAAGGTGTTTTGACTGTGCCACCCTAGTCATCAAACAAATCACGATGGTGATGACAGGAAGACTGACTCCTCTACTCCACGAACTAAGGAGGCAAATAAAACCCTGCACAATAGCCAACTCCTAGGGGCCGAGATCCATTACAACCCCCCCAAATATATTTGAGCCCCCCCTAAGTTGATGCCTTGCCACTCAGATGCTGCGCGTGCTCAACATCTTGGGATCGATTAGGCGGGGCGGGGCTTACCAATCCACCATCCCAATTTTTTATTCAAGTCGGCACCCCTGCTGAACCCCATCTGACTTAAGTGGTTGGGAGCAAGTC
Source organism: Podarcis filfolensis (assembly GCF_964270895.1). Classification (NCBI taxonomy): domain Eukaryota; kingdom Metazoa; phylum Chordata; class Lepidosauria; order Squamata; family Lacertidae; genus Podarcis; species Podarcis filfolensis. The sequence goes on from NC_139607.1 coordinate 21,983,302, forward strand.
CCAGTGAAATCAGTAGGATATTTTTATTGAGCAAACATGCGCCGGACCCGGATGATCCATCTTTTTTAGACTTTAAAATGTCACAAGGCACGGAGTCCGAGCCAGTTTGCAACAGAAAGGTGTGTAGAGGATCCTTGCGTTGCGTGTGAAATGGTTCCGAGTTCTGTTGGCCTGCGCGTGCTCGCTCCAGACAGGATGCGCGCACCACGCCAGCTACTTCCCTGATCCAGGGAATATTTATCCCATAAGCAGATGGCATAAAAGAAGAGTTTGTTTGGGTCGTCTCAAATTTGGAAGGGCGGGACTCTTTCTTTGCGCCTACGCACCTGAACTCTTAATTTCTCCTTCTTAAGCGCCTTCCCTTATGTTTTTCAGGTGTTGCGCAGAAAAAATGTTCCCAGGGATGGGGCCCGATGAGGTCCTAATTGGTGCATCTAAAAATCCGATGGGAATAAGTGAAACTGGAAAGTGAAACACTGCCTGCGCATCGAGTACAACTTTCTCCGGGTATTTTCCCCGCTCTCAATAGCCCCCCACCCGGACATCCAGTTCCGAGTGACCTGTCTGTCTGATCCCAGAGAGAGAAGCAAACTCTCGCCTTCCTCCGCTCAGTGGCACAGCGAAGGGCTTCTTGGGTTTAAACCAGTGACTCTCCCAAGAAGCCAATGAGGGTTTCTAGAGACAAGTCCCCCCCTGGGGGCTCCAGGTTCGTCTCCGAGGGCTCCAGTGAAGGGGAAGAGGGACTGGACTCTAACTTCCAGCTGCGCTCGGCTGGGCTGTTTTGCTACGACCAGCGCGGATCTGGCTACAAGGAGGCGCTCGCCCTTCCGGATGGGACCCCCTCTTCGAAGGAGGTGCCCCATTTCAAACCGCGCCCAGCCTTGGGCTGCTTTCAAATGGAGAAAAGCCAAGGGCAGTCTCAACAATTCCTCTGGAGCAATTTCTGCCCGCTGAAGCCTTTACAATCTGGAAATCCTGATTACACAAAGTCATTGGCAAAAGCCGAACTAATAAAAAGATTACCCGGTAGCCAGGTCTGTTGTAATTTATTTTTATAAAATCAATTTCTTATTAATGGTACCTGAACTTTCTCTCGGTCAAGAACTTTCTCTTGCATGTCCCTTCTCCCCCTTCCAGCTGTGTGTGTATGTGTGACACGCACACAAAGAGACACGGAGGGTTTAAACTCCAACAATTTTCTGCCCGTTTCCCTCTCCCCCTACGGCTGGCACACGCCCCTCTTTTTAATATCGATCGCTCCAGAGTCACTCCGGTTGCACGCTCGTGCCAGGGGAGCGCTCTCTGAAGGCGTGTCTGTCGGGTCAGATTTTGGAGGAGGACTGAAGAGCAATATAGCAAACACCGCGCGCATACACCCGAGTGAGATCGGATTCACGCGAGGCAGCAGATGTGACCCGCAGCCACACCGGGGCGTCAAATCAAGGGCGGGGCTCTGCTCCGGCAGGGTAGCGCGCGCGCGGAAAGTCCGCAGAAACGCGCGCACCGACAGCTTGACCCAGTTGAAACGAGCTGCCGGATTGGTTCGCGTTCTCGTTCGCTTCCTCAGGGCTTCCTCAGTGTCTCCTCCTACCCAAAGCACACACTGGAACCGGGGCGAGAAATCACCTTGGCGCAACCGTGCTCCTAGCAATCCCCCCCCCTTGCATCTTGATTTAACAGCTTACAATCTCTTTCCATCTTTGTTAAAAACCTAAACACTTTCCATAACCACCACCATAGTTTAGTACAGTAGTAGGAGTAACAGACCTATCATTAGTACTACTAGAAAGCACTTGTAGCACCACTAATTACTTTCCTATTAGTTACCGGAAGTACTACTAGGAGTAGAGTTTTAGGGGCAATTTGTAACTGGCGATCTTCCCTCTCACCCTGAGCACTTTTACTCAGAAAGAAGGTCTAAGGAGACTTACTTAAGAGTAGTACATGTCTTATCCAGTCCACAAACGGGGTGTGTGTGTCTGTCTGTCTTCGCAACAAAAGGGCAGCTGTCTACTTTCTGTCCAGGCGGGGAGACGAGAGGCCTAAAGAGTTGTTCTGTGTTTTTGAGAGCTAATAAGGGGAAGCGAATCGAGGCACGTGCGATTGACTGCCTGGCTCAAGTTCTCCTCTTCCGGTTAAGGGACCGGTTACGGGTTTTCTCTCTCTCTCCTCCTAAGGCGAACGGAAGGTAAGTCTCCGTAGTTTCCATGGAATTTGCCTCCCAGCGAATGTGCGCTCAGGCTGGCTGGCGCGCACAGCCCTTGCCCATCTCTGGTGCTGCCACACAAGAAGGCTGGCTCGGTTCCCTGATGGGTTGGCTGTCGATGGCGCACTTCAAGCACTGCCACACTTTGCGCGCTAGAGGACCACTTAATGCAGACACCGCCACCCCTTCCAGCACCCTGGCTTGGAAAGGAAGGCCAGGGCGTTGGCATCCAAATCCGAACGGATGCCTTGGGGTCTAGGTACTATTTCTTCTCTCTGCGCGCCTTACATTCGTTCTCGGTTTCGACCCAGCAATTCTCTTTTATTTTTTCCCTGCTCCACCTTTTCCTCTTTGCCTCCTTCTCCTGCCCTCTTCCAAAAACTACACAGGTGACAGCTGTACCTGGAAGAAAACCTGGCAGATGTAAATGGCTCTTGTTAATCGTGCCCTTTTTTGGAGGAAGGGGTATTTTTATAATTATTATATGTTAAATTTGTTAGTCGCTTTATCTTGTCCAAAGCGACTTGCAATCAATTAAAGCTGAGATTACAAAATCCCTATTGCGTTTTATTTATTTCTTAAAAAAATTAACAGTAGTAATGCTCGCCCTCTTTTTCCCTTGAGTCTATCCAATTTATTAGCTTTCAAATAGCGAGGGGGAGGGGGGGACGATTTTTAAGACTACTAGTAGTATAGCGCTTTGCATATCCTTAACCGCCTAGGTCAGTAGCTCCTGCTCTTTACGACACCAGTTTGGCTCCCTTTAGAGCAACTGGATGAAGTTAGGCAAAAACATCCAGTCCCTTAGAAGGGGCGTGGCTTGTTACGAGTTTTCCCTAGCTTATTTCTGCAGAAAGTAGACTGAGGGAATGATACCTGTATATGCACGAGATGTTACATACGCGCGTGGGTTGAGGGATACTGGAATTTACAGTGCGAGGAACAAACCAGCCTTGTTTCCTTCTCCCATATTTTTTGGGCCAACATTCCTCTAAATTCAGCTGGAGGCGGGGAGGAAGGACACGTGTCTGTGCTTGTTTGTGTGAATAGAAAAAACGGCGGGGTCGGTGCAAAACAGCCCCCAGGCCTAGTTTTTCCTTTGTTTCCATTCCTCCCACCCTTCCCCCACAGCTTCAAAGGCTCGATTAAGACGTGAATATTCCCCATTGTCCGTCTCAAGTCAGGGAACGGGCTGCCAGTTCACCGCCTGTCCCGCTGGGTCCCGAGTTCACGCAACCCTCTTCCCCACGCCGTCATTCCTCTGTGATAAGTACCTCCAACTCAACTTTGGATGGACTCCCCAAGCTCCTTTGGGGATTTGCAGGGTGAGAGTCTCAGCAAGAAAGCAGCGCCATAAAACATCGCAAACCTTCCCCCCAACAAGGCCTTGGCTTGAGCTAGATAGAGCTCAGCCCAGGAACCTGTTGCCAATAGCACGAGTCAGCTTGGCAGCCTGTGGCGAAACTAGGCTGGCCTGGGTGCCTCTGATCGTGTGCAAAGCGACTTCCCGTCCCAAACAAGGTCTAGAATTAGAGCTTTCGGGTCAGCTGTTCTAGATCGTACCAGGATTAATCCAAGGCAGACCTTTTCCCAGCCCCGGGAATGGTGTCGGGGGGTGGAGTTGAGGAACTTTGCCCAGCTCCCTCCCATCCCTGTGCCGGCGCAACCCCGCTCACTCACTCCGCATCCCCGCCGCATTCCCACGAGCGCTGCTCCCCTGTCTCCTCTGGAGAACCCTTCTGAAAATTGCTACTAAGGTTTGCAACGCGGCGGCCAGCCCTCCTTCCCTCTCTCCCAACCCACCCACCAAACGCCATCCGATCTGCTCTCCTCACCATCTCCAGAAGGAAGGGTGATGATGGCCTGAGACTTTGGCAGAGTGCCTGGGGAAGGCAGAGAGGGAGGACCCCCTCTTTGCTGGGACAGTCTTCAAAGAGGGAGGAGAGAGGCTCGCAGCGAATCTAGCTTTGCAGCACACAAAAGTTTTGCAGCCGGATAAAGTCACCGAGAGCCAGTTTCTCCTGCAAACTTCCCCGGAGGGCACTGTCTGGAAATTAGCGCACTCTTTCTTTCTTTCTTTCTTTCTTTCTTTCTTTCTTTCTTTCTTTCTTTCTTTCGTGTGTGCGCGCGTGTGCTTGTGGCCAAAGTTACTTGGGGAACGGAAATCTTCTCCTGTCTACTCCTTAAGCAAATTGGGGGAGCCCTTCCTGAGAGAGAGCAGCTGCAACAAGCCCAGGCTTTGCCTTCCTGCATCTCCATTCCTACGTCCAGGCACCCTCCTCCTCCTCCTTTCTCTGCCCTGCGAATCCGAGGCCCTGGGAGAGACAGAAAGACCCTGCCGTGCCCTTTCTCTTGACAATCAATATCTCTCTCCTTTGTGGGGGCGAAAAGGAGAGTCAGAGAGGAAGAAAGGAAAGTCCTCGAGATTTACCATCATCTGTTTGTATTTGTTTAGCTCACGGAGAGCGCTGATTGACATGTGCCTTTCATCCTCTAGTACTTACCCCGAGGAGTGATCAAACCCTGCCCTTTGCCCTCTGCTGACCCGCCCCCTCCCTTGCGCTCCTCGGACACTTTTTTTTTTTACATGGGCCACCGGGATCCCGCGCCTTTTTTCTTTCCCCTCTAGACAAAGTCAGGCGGGTTTCTCTTCTCCTCAGCAGCCGCATTGCTTTCAATGGGACAATTGCAGAGCAAGCCTAGGCATGCGTACTTGGAAGTAAGCCCACTGTGTTCACTGGGGGACTAACTCCCTAGTTAAGAGTCTTTAAAACGTCAGCGTTCCTTCTCTTTTCCCCGCCCCCAAATCAGTGATACTTGATAAACTTGGGCTGCAGTCCTAACTATGGCTACTTAGAAGTAAGTCCCATTGAATTCAGTAGGGCTCACGCATAGGAACCAAATCATAGGTGCTGAGGGTCTTCAACCCCCCAATAAAATATTTGAGGGGACGCCCCCCCCCAAATTGATGGGCATTGCTATTTAAATGGTGTGTGTGCACCGCATTATGTGATCGATTATGTGGGCGGGACTTACCTTCCCCCCCCCCACAATATTTTATTCAGCTCACTCGGGTAAATTGACTTAGGATCATAGCTGTCAACTTTTCCCTTTTTAAAAGGGAAATTCCCTTATTCCGAATAGGATTCCTCGCAAGAAAAGGGAAAAGTTGACAGCTATACTTAGGATCAGAGCCTAAGCCTTATCCAACACCATATTTGCTCAGAACTAAATCCCAGGGAACCCACTGGCCCTTATTTGCGGTAGTTTATGCATCCATTGAGACATTGTCTCAGGCCCTCTTAAGAGGCAATAAGTGAGTACTTAAGGATCGGCCTGCCTTTCATGAAATACATCCTTTTGAGATTACGCTTAGACATTTGTGTCAATGCCTTGATACCAAACATGGTTGTGAGTTTGGCAAGTTTGACCTGACGCGATCCTAAACTGCAATCCAGAATTCCAACACAAACATACTGGGAAGTAAGTCTCACAGGGTTCAATGAAACTGGCTTGTGTGCTAAGTGCCCATAGTATTTCAGCCTTGGTTTCCTGGCTCTTCTGTGACCTTGCTTCCAAGTAAATCGCTCAGGATAATGGTGTGATAAATATCAGTTTATGCAAAGTAAATTACATTAGATTAAATGCAATTGGCTTTATTTGTTTGTTTATTGCATTTTTATCTCGCCACTTTCTCCAAGGAGCTCATGGTGGCATGCAATTCTCCCCCTCCTCATTTAATCCCCACCACAACCCTGTGAGGTAGGTTGGGTTGAGAGGCAGTGACTGGCCCAAGGTCACCCAATGAGCTTCCTGGCTGAGCAGGGATTCAAATCCTGATCTCCCAGCTCATAGCCCAACACACCAACAACTACATTTCACATGGTAACATCATTCATCTAAAAATTGTCTTCCTATACCTGCAGTACTTATGTTTATGAAACAAACAGATTTTTGAAATGGATCTTTTTAAACTTTCCAGTCTTAAATACAAACCAGTCAACTCCCAGACATAAAGAGCGGTTAATAGTTCACCTCCTCTTTTAACTGTGCAGTGACTCAAGGAAGCTTCTGTGGGTCTTGAAAGTTTGCTTCACCAGCTCCACCAAGTCTCAAAACTCTTTCGGATCTAAATATGTTTGGAACCCACCCTTATACGCACTGTAATTAAACCTGGAGCAGCTAATTCACCTAGTCATTCCTCCTGCATATTCAGAATCCTGGACACTTACCCCTATGTAATGTGTGCATGTCTCTGGCTGAAACCTGTCGGTGCACCATTTGCAAGAGGAGGGCAAGAATACTTATACCTTGATATACTATACTTCTCACCATGATTTATTCCTGTCTTAGAGGGGAGGTGGGCAGCTAACCCCCTACCTTATTTTACAAGAGGGGTGTAGGAACAGGATAGTGTGTTGAACCTCCTTGAATGACACCTCATATGTGTTAAGTGTTATTGCTGCTACTGCTGTTAGGATTACTGCAGCTGCTGCTGCTGCTACTACAACTAGTACTACCACTCAGGGCCGGATTTAGATTTGATGAGGCCCTAAGCTACTGAAGGTAATGGGGCCCTTTATATGTCCAGCTGTCCTTTGTCAACAACAAATTGTCACTGTTTTTTGTGTTGAATTTATGCTGTATGTAATTTATGAACCTAATAAGTATCTAAAGCCATTTGCACATAACAAAATATGTATTTTATCAAAGTAACTGTTGAACTGAAATACAATTAAGAAGTATATTAATAGTGAAATAATTATTAAGCTCTAACTTTAAATTTTTTTTTATTCATAACAAACTTAATAATGCAAACACATTGGCATTTGGCAATAACAAAAGTTCCTTTGGAAACACAATTTACAATGACTCATAATTTTGGGGGGACCCCCAAGAGAGTGGGGCCCTAAGCTATAGCTTGTTTAGCTTATATATAAATCCGGCACTGCTACCACTAGATTTACATCTTCATTTTGTTGGACTTTCTTCCCTTTCTGAAACCCCTTACTTCCGGAAAGCGCTCTGAACAGCCATTATGGCGAAAGCTCCATTCATGGGCTTAGCCAGGATTTATGTAAGGGGGGCAGGCTTTATGTTGTGTGGGGAGGCAGAGCCTCCATTACTTAAGTACTTTTATTGTCTCTGAGTGGTACCGACCCGTCCTTCAAGCGCCACCACCTCTCCACCCCACTTTCCGAGCTAGCTGCTATTCACACTTGAGACACCATTTTTACTACCTTCGCCGCGTTCACACAATAACAAGTTTATGGAGACCACCTGCCTAGCCTACACCTGGGCAGAACTTCTACGTGTGTGTGTGTGTGTGTGTGTGTGTGTTTAGCTAGCGCGCGCACACACAAACAAACACACAGCACATCTGGGCAGAGAGGCTTCCATCCGAGGCGAGGAAGTGCGCATCCATTGGTGGCTGGCTGCGTAAGGAGTGCGCCTTCTTAATTTCCTGGACTCCAAACGAAGCCCGCGTGCCTGTTGTTTGCACAACACAAGGCTCTCCAGAAAGTGCAAACACTCAGCCGTGTGTGTGTGTGTGTGTGTGTGTGTGTGTGTATTCGGCTTGTGGCTGCGTCCTTGAGGGCCCCTTCCCACAAACTCCCCCCCCCTTCCCTCCCACCCGTATCCGTCGCTTAAATGGCATTTGATCGCTATATTTACTTCGCCTGGAAGGTCCCGCTTGAAGATGCTAAGTGACACTTCTGCTGCGCCCGCTTTCTTTCTCCCCTCGCCTGTCCCCCTTTTACGACTGTGGGGAGAGCGCCTGCTTTGCCGAGAGAACCAGGGAGCGAAGACAAAGGACGGCGAGAGCAGCCTTCATTAAGCGCCTCTTGCAAGAAAAAAAAAAGTTGGAGAGACGGAGACGAACTTTCCTGCCGGGTGTCAGTCAGTCTTTATAAGGCTCTGGCGCTGCGCGAAGGCCCAACTGGTGCTCCTTTCTCCGAGAGCCCATTCTTCTTCCACGGTGCCCACGACCAGAGAGAGCGGCCTTTTGAGGCGACGGCAGCCCCCGAGGTGCCTTGTCTGGCGGGGGAGCAGGAGGCAGAGCCTGCTGCGGGGAGAGAGGCTTATAACTCTTGTGGAACAGGGGCGCATGTCAAGACGCGGGCAGCAGGCGCAGCCGGCAAAGCAAACAAGGAAAGCAGCATAGGAGAGGCGGGGTGTTCCTAGGGATTTCTCAAAATGGGTGGTTCATGCGGGAGACCCTGGAGGGTGGGGGGCAAGGGGCGCTTCAAGGCCCCTAAAGGCATTTTGCCCTCCTGCATCTTTCCTTGCCCCCTTCCAGAACCGCCATCTCAAGCCATGGGGGTAGGGGCAGCAGCTGCCCCCCGAAATCAAGTAAATCAATAAAAAATACTTAAGTAAGGGAGGTTCTGCCTCCCCTAACATAAAGCCTGCCCCCCAAACATAAATCCTGGCTACGCCCATGTCTCTAGCCATTATTTCAATGTCACATAATCTTCACGAATGTAGCCTCTGGCTAGCAAAACCTGACTGACAAGGAGAATATCCTTGATCAACAATCTACAAGGCTGCAATCTTCTTTTGTGACCACGACAAGTGCAGAAGTCAGACGACTCTGCTTGTGTGGCAGGAGATGTTGTTGTTGTTGTTGTGTTTGTACCCTGCCCAACTGACTGGGTTGCCCTAGCCACTCTGAGTGGCTTCCAGCATAAATAAAAACCGCAATAAAACATCAAACATTAAAAGTCTTCCCTATATAGGGTTGCCTTCAGATGTCTTCTAAAGGTTATAAAGTTTAGTTACTCAACTCCTGGACATCTGATGGGAGGGTGTTTCACAGGGTGGGCACCGCTGCTGAGAAAGCCCTCCACCTGTAACTTCTTGCAGTGAGAGAACCCACAGAAGGCCCTTGGAGCTGGATCTAAGTGTCCAGACTGAAGGATGGGGCTGGAGATGCTCCTTCAGGTATACAGGGCCAAGGCCATTTAGGACTTTAAAGGTCAGAACCAACACTTTGAATTGTGCTCAGAAATGTACTGGGAGCCAATGTAGGTCTTTCAGGTCTCACAATCATACTCCTCTCTGGGCTGTTGAGCATCAGAAACTGCAGTTTCACTGAATTTTATTTGCCCTGATGTGAACCCGCTGCATTTGTGGGTGAGTGGGTGGGTCAGTAGACAAGCAGACATCAAGCTGCAGCCAACAAGGGGTGAACCCTGCACATGAGATCACATGGGCTTGGAGCAAGCGGGTGTTTGTATGAGAAGGCTCCACATGTCCTTGTCAGCTGCTTGGTGGTCTACTCTACATCCATCGGTTGTGGAGATGCACAACTCAGCCTTCATCAACCAGGATCCTCCTCCCAGATGTTTTGGACTGCGGCTCGCATGTGCTGTGCTGGCTAGGGCTGATGCAAAATGTCTGGTGAAGGATGGCAGGATCCATCTGGACTGGACTTTGGGGCAGAAGTGCACTCAGCTGAATGAGCAGAAGGACCCCAAAGGCAGCAGCATTGGCTTGTCACAGGTTGAAGACAGTGAAGTAATGCACTGCCCTCCCCCCACAATAGGTCCAGCATCCAAAATCACCTAACTGCTCCAGTGAGAGTATGTGGTAACAGAGAATGAGCTGGATGTGTGATGAGAGAGAATATGAATGTTTCTATATGTGTATAATAGAAGTGACTAGATGCCTGACTATACAAAGAAAGGGAACAGGAATAGGTGTCTCTGAATAGGTTTGCCTCTAAGGTGACTAATCCACAAGTTATTTACTTCAGAAGTAAATAAGTAAATCAATCAATCTGGTGCCACAAACTCGGTTCACTGTCCCCATTGTTAGCAAATGAATAATATGCCCAGAAGTGTTGATTATGTCTGTGTGCATGCAGATTAGGTTATATATTCTAGAACACTTCTATATTCTATATTCTAGAACACTTTTCAGTACTTTAGTATTTATGGAACAGGTAGGTAAAAGGGTAAAGGTAAAGGACCCATGGACTGGTTAAATCCAGTCAAAGGTAACTATGGGGTGCGGTGCTCATCTTGCTTTTCAGGCCGAAGGAGCCGGCGTTTGTCCACAGACAGCTTTCTGGGTCATGTGGCCAGCTTGGCTAAACTGTTTCTGCTGCAACGTGACACTATGATGAGTGCCAGAGTGCACAGAAATGTCGTTTACCTTCCCGTCGCAGTGGTACCTATTTATCTACTTGCACTGGTATGCTTTTGAACTGATAGGTTGGCAATACTAAAAGCTTAGTCTGGCAAAGGTTGCATCTGGATATATATTGAACAGTATAGTGGAAAGACTTGCCAAGGCAGAAGGTGCCGACTTCATCATAAGACGGAAGGAAGGAAGGAAGGGTTTGGAGGATGTGATACAAGAGAGTATCTGTGGAATTTATCTGAGGGCATGGAGAGTGTTTCAGCTTGCATGATAAAACATAAGTAAGTGGAAAGTATCCATATGCAGAAGAGATGGAGAAGGGTGTACTCATCTAGTAGGGACTGTAAGTGGAAGAGGGAACAACTTTGCTGGGTTGGGCCAAAGGTCCACCTAGACCAGCCTCTTGTTCTCATAATGGTCAACCAAATAAGTATGGGAAGTGCCAAGCCCTGTGGCCCTAAGATAAGGACACAGATGAGCATGACCATTATTAATAGCGATTCCTAATTAGTGACAATATACCTCTGAGGGTCAGATGATGGGGATCAGATGCCGGTGCATTCACGCCTGGCTGGTGAGCTTCCTGGAAGTGGGAAACACACACATTCAGTGACAGAGCCAACCCTTTACGCGCAGAAAGACCCTCCCTTTCTCATCCAGCAAAGCGACATTTTGTGTTATGAATTTGTGGCCGCGGGGTGGGGGGGACTGCCCTGCGATCTTCTGGGTTTCCGTGGCCTGCTCCACCCCAAAAGAGAGAAGCAGCTTGAGGGGAGGGGTGCTCTCCTGCTCTCCTCCTCCGATTCCCTCCCCCCTTCCCGCCTCCCTTTCTGTCCTCAGGAGAGCGGCGCCTGCAAGTCTGAGTTGGAAGTTGGTGCTTTGCGGGCTGCACCTCGGAGGCAGCCCCCGCGCCCGTCATTTCAGCGGGCAACCCAGCAAAGGAGAACAAATCGCGGACAAAGGCGAGCGCTTTCCTTTCAGCCGCGTCGTTAGGGCAACCCCCAAGTATGCCGGCCATAATAAGGCCCACTTCAAAGGCTTTTTCTCCTTGAGCGCTGCGCCCGGCCGCCTCCTCCTCCTCCTGCTCCGTGTGTGTGTGTGTGTTGTGTGTGTTTTATGAAGTCCGGCTCCCCCCCCTTTCTTTCCCCCCTTCCCCTCCTCGCCAAGCGGAATCATCTGTTTGGTTATTTTTCATCATGTTTATTTTGCACCATTCACGCCGCCTTGGCTTTAAATAAACAAAGGACAATCGCTCGCCAATAAAAGTGCCAAGGTTGGTGGAGTGGGGTGGGGGGTGGGAAATGGTGGAGGGGTGGGCGCGGAGAGAGATCGGGGAAGAGGGGTGTTTTGGAAAGTGGCAGTGGATCCTCTCTTTTCGTTATTCTTTTTTATTCGGGGGAGGAAGGGGTGTTTTAGGGGGTATCCAAAAGAGTAGGAGAAGGCGCACTGGAGATCGACGGGTCCCCTTATTTTTCTTGATGATTATCCCCCCCCCCCATATATATATATCCCAGATATATAAGTTTGGGAAGGAGCCGCCCCCCGTTCCCTCTGGGCGCGCCCCCTCGGCGAGCTTGTGACGAAGCGCCAATTGACGTAGCTAACAGGCCATGAAACGCGAGGTCAGCGCAACTGTATCTTAATGGGGTGTCGCGAATCGGCGCTTCGTCGGAGCGCGGCGAGCGCTTTCCACGCCGGACGAGCCTGCCTTTGAACTTCTCCCGGCCGCCAGAGGCTCCGGCACCCGAGGCGGAGGCGGAGGCGGAGGCGACGCGGGCAGAAGAGAAGGAGGAGGGTACTTCGCGCGCGGGAAGGATCGCGGTGCGCACAGTCGAGAGTCGCCTGGGGGTCCACAGCAGGGGAATCACTGCTCTGGCCGAGGGAGACGCAGAGACTGCTAGAGTCCTATTGCGGTGTGTGTGGGTGTGTGTGTGTAAGTAAATAAGTAACTGTAAGTGGTGGAAAAGAATCAGGGCCCCTGAACAGGATGGATGATTAAGTTAGTAAGTAAGTATACCGCCCTATACCCGCAGGTGTCAGGGAGGTTGTTACCACATAAAATCACAATATAAAAACACAAAATATATAACAAAAATCAAAAATAACAACCCAACAACCTACCCACCCCACTCCCCAACACATTTTTAAAGCGCCTTGGATGTTGCAGAAGGATATACACAGGTTTCCAGAAAGACAGGAGCACTCTGCGCCAGTCTGTGTCACCTCCGTGCGCCTAGAATGGATGGATAGATGGATGGACGACACGCGCAAATGTGCACAGATGCGTCGGTCCAGCAAGCTGGAGATCCGTTGCTTTGTGCTTGCAGCATAGACACACCGAAACGGGAGCAAGCGAGCGCGCAGACACGACGGCAACATTAAAGTGCAGGAGCCATCACGCACACCTCTCATCCCGGGGCAACAGGTCTATATTGCCCCATCTCTGAATCCTTTTCCCCATCCAAGTCCCTTAAGTGTGACTGTAATTCTGAACATACCCACTGGCAGATCTGTTTCGAATTGCAGTGGAGTAGATTCAGTGTGGTACCGTCAAGAGCCGGATTTGGGGGCAGATGTTCGGGGCCCCACTCAAGAGAATGGATAGGATGGTCCCCCAACGCAACAGTGCTGGCTTACTAAAGTAATGGGCACCGCCATCTCAAGATCCACCACCACCATTAAACCAGAGTCTACAATGATCTAATTCAGGGTTTCCCAAACTTGGGTCTCCAACTGTTTTTGGACTACATTTCGCATCTTCCCTAGCTAGCAGGACCGGTGGTCAGGGATGATGGGAGTTGTAGTCCCAAAACAGCCGGAGACCCAAGTTTGGGAAACCCTGATCTAACTGAACCACTGGGTGGAGGTAGGAGCGCAGAGAGAGAAAGTGTTTTTCCTGTCTCCTCTTTAAAACACACACACACACACACACACACACACACACACGTTATTCCTGCCTGTTTGCAATAGCCTGTGCTCCTTGTAAGGTTGTGTGCATGCTGCACATCTTTTATATTTAATGACCAGGACATCGTGGTCAATGCAGGCCAGTGCCTGGCCAGGAGACACCCAGAAGCGCAGAGAAAACTCACCCTATAGTTGATCGCTCAAATGCCATGCCTGGGTAGACACGTGTGAACACCGTACACGCGGCAGAGGGACTTCCTGTTATTTCGTGCATGAGCTAGTGCATTGTGCCCGTAAAACTATATAGCTCCTCACTTGCTCTTTAGGATTCCCTCGCACGTATACCGTTCAAAATATCAACCCTCGTCCTATGTTTCAGCCAAATGTACACCTCTAACTGTCTGTAGACTCCAAGTCTATTGTTCTTCCCTTCTTCTGTAGCATGTGTGTCACCTCTTTTCTTTTGAGTTCATCGCCTGAACAACAGCGAGACACTGTGATGTAAGCCCAGGGATGGGCAGAGTTCAGGTTTGTCAGATCTCCTTTGCTCCCCACCCCCGCTTCTTCTAGGAGCCCAAGATCTACCAATGCAGAGTCATAGACTATAAGGAAAGTGAGCATATTCTGAGCCCAGGGATTTGTTTTCGGTCCCAAGATCTCAGCTCACGGTTCTTTCACACAAAAGCCCCCTCCTGGTTCCTTCATTTCCGCAGCCTACTTTCAGGTAGGAAAAGCCGTTTTGTTCTTGCTGTTGTTGAGCAATCGGGAGTTAAAAGCCTTCGCCCAAATACTGCAAATCACCGAGAGATCGACCAGCCGATGCTGGTGTACCCCTGAGGCAGGCATTCAGAGTAAATAATTCTTAAAAGGAAACAAACCCACAGGTAGAGGTTTCATATTACCTACATCACAATTATTTGCCGTGGAGTCCCTTCAGACATTCAGCGGTAAGTCAACAAGTATGGAGAAATAGCGTTGTGAACCTGTCCTCCCTAATATCTAGGTGCGTAAAGTGTCTCTGATGTGGACGTGGAAAAGGTTACCTAAATTCAGGGCTGGTTCCTGAAGGGTGAGTTTTTCTGCATCCGAAAGAACACACTCGGTTTAAAAACATTGCATGCCGGTAGGTAGGAAATTCATGCGGTGGCAAAACTGCGACAGAGTGTTCATACGTGCAAGGCTGTCGTTGCTGCAGTTACCCTGCGGTAAAAATGAACGTGTGAATCTGGGCAGCTAAATGTCAGTCGACTTCACTGACAAACTCTGCCTTGGAGGTGCTGTAAGACGCGACGGCTCTTTCTGTCACGCTGTATCTTTTCATGGCCCCCTTCACACGTGCAAGTAATCAAGCAAGCAACCAGCTCGTGTCAAGAAACCCTTCGTCTGAATGGCACAAGTCTACACGTGTGCATCTTTAGTCGCCTGCCTTATAGCCATATTGAGAAGCACAAATCCCATAGAAGTCAATGGGATTCATTTCAAGTAAAAGAGCTTAGCCGAGTTGGGGCGTTACTTGGAAGTAAGCGAGATCAATGGAGCTTAAGTAAATAAACGCGCTCAAGTCAGCGTGGGTGAAATCCAAAACCGCCAATTTACTCCAGCTCCAATAATTTTTTTCCTCCTATGGGCGTGGTTTGTCGGTCGTTGCTTCTTTAAAAATAAAATTTGCCAAGAAGATGAAGAATGAGCTGGGGGTTAAAAAAAAAAGCCCAAAACAAATCAACTTAAAATGAATTCAGACTCCGGAGATCATAACCTTCGAGCGCGATGCTTCCCTCCCTCCTCCACCCCCACCGGTAACTAAGACAAAAGTGGATCACGGCTGATTTAAAGCCTTGTTTGTGTGAGAGCACATTTTCCCCCTGCTTAGAAGAGATGAAGTCTTTGAAGATGGCCAACTTCGTGTCAATAAGTGCCTTTTCTTTGAGCCATATTCAGATGGGAAAAGTCTTGCTTGCCAATTGCCATAGAAATCTTAACGCACCATGAAGATTGCCCAAGCGCCGAGCCTTCCGTTCTGGCGCAAATTACTTTGAAGTGGCGCAAGACGTGCAGTGGTCAATTTCAGCTCTATAGACCGAGGGGAGAGGGAGAGATGGGGCGTTGGAAGGCAGAAAACAAGAAGGGGAAAACTTGTTTTAGGCTCCTCATTGTCAGCTATCTTTTATCTCTGATATATTTCCCATGAATGATTCATGCCTTGGAGTAGGGTGAGGGGTGGGCTTTGTGTGTTGCCCTCCTTTTCACCAGAAACTCCGTTAGTCCACCCTTTCCCCAATCCGAAAGGTCCTCATTCTTCATGGAGTCTAAGCAACTCTTTGCAACCGGTTGCACCTTCGCCACCTGAGGCCAAAATCAACCATGTTGGCTGTGGGAAATCGTATTGAGGAACTCAACACGTGAACAGTAATGTGGACATGGTTAAGATACAAACTTAAAGGATAGTTGTATTAAGGTTCAGCAGAACTTCATTCCTGTTCACTCCTTGTCTAGCATTTTGCAGCTCCCACATGCTATCTTGTCCCATCTACATTACTTTGATTTCACCAGCACTATTTCCAATTGGTTTTAATAGCACTTTTGTTGAGAGTGGCACACTATCCACTGTTTGAACGTTTAGATTTAAGGTAAGTACGTAGGCCACATTGACGAAGTGTCCACAGTGCTTAAGAGACACCTCAGTAATACTAACTTCCCTCTTCTATTGTGTGTCAATATTTAAGACAGAAGCCTGTTCTCCATCCACCCAAACTGTTATGATCCCTATTAAAATCCAAAGCTTTCCCCCCCAACTTCCTGCACCTCTTAGGTGGACGCCATTTTCATTCTAAGAGAACAAGGGTTCATGGCAAGTCCCAGCACCATTTTTTCTAGAACAATAGCACTGTTTAAATCCATATACAAATGTATCAATTCACATGAATGAACTTTGCCACACCCTCATGTATGTGGTTTAACCATGTCCTTTAATTTATCAATGAGATTGGCCTTCAGATTCTGGTGGATTTCTTTAGACTGCTTACAAGCAAGACCAACTTCCACTAAACATGATTTGGATGAGCCAAACCATTTGTACCAAATTTCTCATGGCAATGTATAAGCACACCTATAAAATAAGTGAGAAGGTTGTTTTGTACTTAATGATTTCCCTTACAATTATTTTTCTTTCAAGGATGGGACAATCACTGAATTCCTAACTTGAGTACTCTGTAAGCCACTCTGTTATCATAATTTGTCCCCCAACAATAAAGCACAAGTAAAAAATAAGATTTTTTTTTAAATTTTACTTTTAACCATTCTTGCTTTCTTATGACCAGGTTTACAGATATGAAGGAGGTATTGCATGTTTTAAAAATATGAGGAAAAGCAGTGGCACAGCAGACAAACAGTATGTTGCTCCTGGTACCCCAAAATGAAAATCCCATTTACATGGAAGTAAGTCTATTGAAACCAAATACTTACTTCCCAGCAAATGTATTTCCGTGAAGGCATTAATTTCACATTAAACAAAACATGAAGGTGTAGTAATGGATAGTGCAATCTATTTGGTAGGAGGGGAACAAAGTGTATAAATTAAACATTTTTTTTAATTCAGGAAATTTTCTAAAAAAGCTCACCAAAACATAAATTATCCTTTAAAAGTCCATGTCGTACACCATGATAGTTTTTCCTTATTATTCAAATGGGTTTTGAAGGAGAAAAGGAATGCAATTCAAATAAACAATTTTAAGAAGTGGTTTGTATTCAAGTTCTCATTTATATATTTATAGATATAGATATTAAAATGAATGTCCTTTTTCTGTTCATGTAACAATATGATCAGGACATTTAAAGGCTTCCAGATGGACAGCACCATGCACTGTACTAAGAAACAAATATCTCTATAAACTATATTGAATCACCAACACACTGCACAGGAGACATGCAGGAAGGACCTGTTTTCACATTACATTGTTCATTCAAGTAACTTGAAAAATATAAGGACTTTCCCCCGCCCCCCAGAAAAACAACCACAGAATCATAGACAACCTATCACCAAAATTAATAATATTCTTCTTTGGTGTGCTCTGTACTCTTTAAAAAGAAATAAGAAAGAAGTTGATATCTAAAAATAAAAAAATAAATTAATTCCGCTGTACAAAATAGATCACTTCCACATACAAGTTATAACAATGACAAGACTATGTATCACAGCACACAAGACACAAAAAAATCCCCACGCATTTCTACAAGCCCTGGTAATGGGTTGGTGACTGGTTACTTATTCAGTGGTCTCAGAGGATAAATTAGTGCTCTTTAGATTATCTGTAGGGTGTTTATGATGAACCAGCATTTTACACGTGAAATATGTCGTACCAACTGCATCAGAAATTGTCAGCATTCCATGACCTCACTCTATAATAGCTTGGCAGCTAGGCCAAAGGTAATCTACTCAGCATCCCCCTCCCTCCATTTTTACATTTATGACAGTTTGCTTTCCCCAGTGCACTTTGGTCAATGGCACACCGCATAAGAAACAGGATCGCAGATGCTGAAAAAAATAGAGATAGAAGTAATTTATGAAACCTTTTGTGCATGCAAGGGTGTTAAGCTGGATCAGTAAAATATAGTATCTTCCAGAAAGTCATGTGTCACTCTTAGCATCATAACTCTTTCAACAGGGAGACTTTGACATAGTAACAGCTGTGAAGTTCACAGCACTTTTGACCTAACACTATAGGCTGGGCTTCATTCCCAAATATGCTTACTCATAAATCCAATTTACTCTGATTCAATGTGACTGGCTTACAAGGAAGCGTGTTTAGACTCATGGCCTCTGCTATATCGCATATAAAGATAGATCTCATTTAGCGACACTCCTATGACAAGGAAAAACCATTAAGCAGTCCTGCTAAGACACGTACTAATGAGTAACACTGAAACCAGTG
The DNA here is from genome assembly GCF_964270895.1 of Podarcis filfolensis. Classification (NCBI taxonomy): domain Eukaryota; kingdom Metazoa; phylum Chordata; class Lepidosauria; order Squamata; family Lacertidae; genus Podarcis; species Podarcis filfolensis. The sequence goes on from NC_139607.1 coordinate 22,001,491, forward strand.
AGACAAATGTCTTTAGAGCACAATTCGTTGAATGTGTTGAACAACAATAATCATAGCAACTGATTTAATTCCCTCCCCTTTCAGGGTTAGAGCTTAGAAAGACATTAAAAAAAAGAAAAGGAAAGGAAAATTAAAATAATTGAGACATTAACAGTGCAATCATGTGGAGGTCTACTCAGAAGTAAGTCCTATTGAATTCAATGGGACTTACAGTCACACCAGTGTGTATAAGGTACTGCCTAACAGTACTGTTCTTAAGTATTCTTACTGGAAGTAAGCCCCTTCAGTGCAACTTTCTTCCGAGTAAGCATGTTTAGGATCAGATGGCTAAAGAAATAAAATGAAACAAAACCCAATCCCCCTTGCTCAATAGCGTTTGTGAAATCCTACACAACTAGGATTGAGACTGCTCTCCCTCCCACCCACCCAGCATATTTACTTGGAAGCGAGTTCCATTTAAAACAATGGACTGATCTTCCATATAAGCAAATTTAGCACTGCTCTATCAAGGTGCCACCTTAAATCTTGTGGTGGTGAATTTCAACATTGGTTTTAGTGCGATGCAAACTGCAACCCAAGGTCTACGTTTCAGCATTCCATTTTGAGATTTTGAGGACTTAGAGGCAGTGAACTGTACCTATACATTATCGTACACGTACATATACAGTACTTGGATGCAAGAAACCAGTTGGCAGTTTCACAGGTGATGGCTGTGTGATAGAGGCCTAGATGGAAGAACGTGCCTTTTCAAAAATAGGTGGAATCCACTCCTGGCACAGAGAAAGCCCATTAGCTTCCCAGTTACATTCATAAGCCACATTCCTCCTGCTTTTATTTTGGGAAAACTATCACACCGAATTGTCAACCTGGCAGTGCACACACTGAAGATTAAGCAACACAAAGGTGAACTCCTCTGACGTCTTCCATAAACATAGGGTAGGGTAGGGAAGATGCACAATGGATTACTGTTACAGTCCGGCTTGGTGGTTTGCTTTTTTAAAAAAGATTATTCTTTTTAATTAAAAAAGAGAGAGACACACAAGTCCAATGTCTTAATTAAATTAGTTACATGTTACAAACACCATAGGGTTTCATAATACTGAATAAATAGCCCAAATTAACCAAGATGGCATGATCGTGCCATCTTCAAAGTTCTGCCTCCCTCCCAGTTCTAATGAATAGTTCTTGTCTCAGAGTTCCTATAAATTTCTTCCTCGTTCTCTTCCTCCTCAGAAGATGTGGCATTACTGGATGGTGTATGGAGGTGGTTCGGGGCTCCAGTGGCCTGGCACACATACCATTCATTGAGATTGGTGACCTGAGGAGAAAGGTTGACAGGGCGGCCCCTGCCAGAGTCCTGGAGAGGGGACAGAGGGGCACCCAGTGGTGTCCCCGTGGGTTGGTAGCCATGAGATCCTGGGGTAGGAGAAGGCGGTGGGGATTTGCAATGGATCTTCATGTGCTTGCGCAAGGAGCTCGGATGTGTGTAAGACTTGTCACAGCCTCTGACTTTGCAGAAATATGGCTTGTCACTGGTGTGGACATGAGAGTGTTTCTTTCTGTCACTGCTATTGGCAAACTTCCTGTCGCAGCCATCAAATTCACATTTAAAAGGCTTCTCTCCTGAAAGAGAAAAACATCCATAATGGACCTCTTTGTGAAAGGAAAGAAAGAAATCCCAAAACTTTGAATTTACATGTCAAACCAAACACAGGAACAGGGGAGACAGAGACTAGAGAGGATTGCAAAACAAAGACTCAGCAGATAAAATTGACTCCAGTCTTTACCATCCCTCCAATAGCTTAACTTTTCAATCATTATTATTATTACTACACAGAGAGAGTGAGCAGGTTTACATTTGCTCAAAAATGTAGTCCACAATGTTAAAGAATATTTTCTAAACTGTGATCATGACATTCAGATAAACATATCCAGGACAATGGGAATGTCTCTCCTTATTCCATGCCCATATTTCTCTTGCAAATGAAAAATTTAAATGATGGATTAAAGTAGGGGCTTACACGTCCATACACGGATATGGCTTTATCTCCAGACAAACCCATATTGTCCTAATCCCTTCCCTTGTGGTTTGCAAGAGGAGATTCTCCTTTTTCTAAAATAAAAGTAGCACCTGTTTAAACACATTGCTCTCCCTCTTTTCCTTTTTTTTAAACCATTGTCAACAGATCAGCCTCTCAAAGAGGGGCACCCTCTCTTCCCCTCCCTTCTCTGACATTCTTAGCTTTTTACAGCTTGCTCATTATTGAGAAAGCTACCCACTCCATGAGCAGTGAGCTGGCCAAGATCTCTTTACCTAGGACTAGTTTATGCTTCGAAATAAGATGATGAATCTGTTTAAATAGGTTTAATGTGCACCTTGAGGGTGATTGTGAAAGCCACCCTCAGGGCCTTTACTTCTGGCATATCTCACTGGCTCCAAGATGTAATGCAATTCTACAATTATTTTCCAAGGTTCTGGAAGCAAAAAGGCAGGAATAATTTCTGCTGCCACAAGTGGACATGGGTTTAGCGTTACTTTATTTCAAAAAGGGATTTTTTTAAAAAATTAATCCCATCCATACATGGAGGCAAAAATATGCTAAAATATGAATTTTATTTATAGACACCCAAATAAGACATCAAGATTGCACCCCAATATTAATACGCGTTTCCTAGTCAACAAGGTAATTCAGTATTTTCATCCAACTCAATCTTGAGCATGTTTACTCAGAAATACTACATAGTTCCACTTGGCTTCCAGGTAAGCACATGTAGGATTGTGACCTTTGTTGTTTTACTGGTGAAAACAGCATCTATCTACTCCTTTTTGGGAAAGGCAGAAGGTTTAATTTATGGCATTCCTCTTCCTGTGTAAATACAGGCAGATCCCAACTTACCAATTCTACTTCAATCACAAATGCATTATTTCAACCAGAAAACGTCTCCTGGTGATATGTGGCAATTGAACAGAAATTATACAGCCTTTCAGAAGTCTCAAAAGTATTTCCAACGAAATGTCGTTGCTATAAAATGGGATAAAGATTCTACGTGAAAAAGGTAAAAGATCCAAACCTCAGTGCCAAGCCTATTCACTTGGCAGCAAGTAAGGCCACTGAGCTCAGTTACTTCCAAGTAACTGTGTTTCGGATCATTCTGGTCAACATAGCCTAGTGTTGTCCTTTCAGCTGAAATATCCTGAGACAGAAGGTTGGTGTTTTGCTATTTATTTAAGGAAAGCATTTTAGGGTTACTATATGTCTTTTTCCAGGACACATTCTCTTTTTAAAAATGATAGTGGCCATAGGTGTCCATAGTTAAATGTAGAAGCCAGAAAATGTGTCTTATTTCTTGCTCTTCAAAATATGGCATAATTGGGTTTGCATGTGCGTTTGTCTGTCTAGAACCTGTTTCAGCAATCGCTAATCAGATTTGTCTGCTTTTAACTTCGGTCGACTCTATTTTTTAATATATATATTTAATTAAGGCCAGCAGCACTAGGTTTTGGGAAGAGGACCGACTTTCAAGGGATGCCCTGGTTGCTATGCTCATACATCCCGAAGCAAGATGCCCATGCCATCCTGATGTTTATTTTGGTCTTGTCTCTGACGAAAGGTTCACGTCAGAGTTTAACCATTTGCAGATTATCTCGGTTTTAAGCCGAGAGATGCGCAGTCGAAAAGCAACGGTTCTCGCTGAGGAAAAGGCTGCTCGCTCCCTTTTGCGCGCCGAGAAAGGAAACTTCACCGCCTACTAATTCGAAGCGAGGTCGGCGGCCCGTTTCCACAAACCGCGCGAGCGGTTCAGGGCTCAGGGAGGCAACAACTTGCGGCATCGATCAAGAGACAAGCCGCCGGCTATCTTTAAAAACAAAACCAACCACACGAAAGTCAAGCGCAGGGCGATTTCCCCCCACCACCACTGGGAGCTCAACTCGTTTTCAACCAAACAGAACAAAAAAAGGGGGGAAGAGGAAAACTCATTTGCTGCTTAAACCCAAACATACGATCCTTGATCTTGAAACTCAAATTTCTTACGTTAACACGAACCTATTCTGGTCTTAGGGGAGAAACCTGTAGGAGAGCGAGAAGAAACCAAGAAGGGCGCGAGATTGCAAAATTACGCACAGAAATGCCGATGTTGCTCCGGACAATCTTAAACTCCCGTTTGGCTGCGCCAAATGAAGCGGGAGGCGGAGCATTTTGACTCCCGGGCCTGGGAATCAGGGACCCCTCGGTTGGGCAGGAGGAACCTCCTGGAGAGAAGGGGAAAGGGCGCCAGAAGCCGCTCTCCTTGGCTTCCGGGGAGTCGTTTTGCCCTCGCCCGCAAGAGGAGAAAGTGGAGCTGTTAACGGGCAATGGAGCTGCTTATGCTACAGTCAACTCGAGTTCCCTGGCCAGGGCTTCCGTGCCAGCACGTGGCCGTGGAAAGAGTTCCCTGCCGGGCCCGGATCTTGCAAACCGTGCAGATGCGTTTTGCAACCGTGTGCCGCTGCAATACTGCTGCAGAAAAAACACCGAGCAGCTTTCTGCGGCGCTCCTCGGCCCCTTCGGATCTTCAGTCGTGGGTCTTTTGTCTGCAACAGGCGGTGGGGACCGGGCCGCCTTCGGATCCCCACCCAACCCTACCCGACCGACGAGCACCGGTCAGGAGGAGCGGCGGGGCTCCAGCTATTCCCCCACCTGCAAGAGCCTCGGCCCGAAGGAACCAGACTCGGATCTTCTTCCCAGCGGCAGTAGCAAGGGCACTGTGTGGGCAGCCTCAAGCGGGCGAGGGCGAGATGAGCCGAACATCGGAGTTCTCCAGCTGGAAAAGGAGCTGTGTGAATGGAAGGACGAGCTGGAAAGCCCTCGCGAGGCTTTCTTCCTGCCCCTCCTCCCGGAGCACCAGCAGGGTTTTCCCCGGGCGAGAGCCCTACGATTACTGCACAGAAACCAGCCCTTGCAAGTTGCAAGCATCTTCTTTAGGAGAGTCTGCAAAACTCCCAGTAAGGCCCTTCCGGAGCAGACTCGGCCTCCAAGGCCTAAAAGCACCGCGCTCCTCTTCGCTTGCAGGACAGATCCACCCGCCCCCCACTCCCCGCTCCATGGGGCTGCGTGGGAGGGGGGTGCTCAGGGCTCGCACAGATGGGCTCAACCCTGCGGATTCACCATCTAAAAATCGATAGCTTTTGCCGCCAGGGGCTATTTGCATGGGAGTTTGAACAGCACGTTGCACCTTGTCCGCCTCGCCACCCCCCTTTCCTTTTCCTTTTTTTTTTTTTTTTTGCAACAACACACAATAAATCATGAAAACAATTAGGTGGAGCCCCCTCCGGCCTTTGCCCCCCCTTCCCTATAAGCAGCCTCCGGTGGATAATATCTGTCTACACGCAACTATAAATCCCAACCGCCTTTTAAGTGAAGCCAAAAGGCCAGGGGCAAATCAAAACCAAGCTGTAAAAGATACAGCGCCATAAACGGAACTTCATTGAAATGGCTAGCCTGGCGGAGACACGCACAAAGGCACACCCGCGTCGCCTTCCCTTCCCATTTGTTCTCAAAAGCACTATTCCGAATCGCTATAGCAGCGCTCCCTCCATCGAAACACACCTTTAAACCAACAACATATCTTTTAAAAGCCTTTGCCTATCACTTCCCAAAAAACAACTAAGGGAGAAAAACTCCCCCCAGGGAAAGTAAAATATTGGTGGTCTCATTTGAAAAGTACCCCCTCTTGAGAGGCAACAAATCCCCTGACTCTCTCCTTCATATATAAAAAAGAAAACAAAACCCAAACAAATAAAAGCATAGGAGAAACTTTTTGAAAAGTGAATTGACCAGAATAAAGTTTGGGGTTGCCCTTTCTTTCCACTATCTAAGAGGAGTACTGGACACCATAGGTGCCAGCTCCCTGGGCCCCTGGTGCCCGAAGACCCACAAAATTCACCATGAAGGGACCTGGCCTGGCACCCACAAATGTCGTCGCCAGGACCATGTACGCTACATAGTACCCACAGCCCCGGGCCCAAACTGGCACTCCTGCTGGGCACACCGCAGGCCTTCGTGGGACTCCTCCGTTCTTCCCACTTTCGTGGGAGCTCCTAGCTATCCACAGCGCTCTTAGTTTGCCTGCTGAGGAATTCTGTGGCGCCGGGAAGCCTTCCTCGCTCTCACCAAAACCGCAGCGGGCACAACGCAGAAGACCCGCGAGCCATTCCCAAACCACGCATACACAGACAACGCAGACATATCAAGGAAGACTCACTCTCCCGCTGCAGCCCCAAAGAGCTGGTGAAATTACTTATTCATGACAAACGTCACACGTCTGAGGGTACGTAGGAGATAGAGGAAGGAGGGAGGAGGGGGTAGAGAAAAGAAGCCAGAACCGCACGCCGGAGAGACACGGCCAGAGAAAGGCGCGCGCTCCTGTCGTGCCACCCACCTGTGTGCGTCCTTTTGTGGATCTTGAGGTTCTCGGAGCGCGCGAAGACCTTCCCGCAGCCGGGGAAGGGGCACGGGAAGGGCTTCTCGCCCGTGTGCACGCGGATGTGGTTGATGAGCTTGTACTTGGCCTTGAAGGGCTTCCCTTCGCGGGGACACTCCTCCCAGAAGCACACGTGGCTGCTCTGCTCAGGCCCGCCGACGTGCTCCACCGTGACGTGATTGACCAGCTCGTGCATGGTGCTGTAGGTCTGCGAGCAGGGCGGCGCTGCCGCCTCGGCCTCGATCCACTTGCAGATCAGCTCTTGCTTGATGGGCTGTCGCATGTAGCGCAGGAAGGCGGCGGCGGCGGCAGCGGAGGAGGCGCCCGCAGGGTGGTGATGGTGTGGAGGCGCGTGGTGCGCATGTGCGGGAGGCGCTGGCGCCTGTTGCAGAACGGCCGCCGCCAAGTTGACCGGGTAGCCTTGCGGCGCGGCGCCGTAGGACGCTTCGGAGGCGGCGGCGGCGGCCGCCACGGACGACGGGCGGAAGGGCTCCACGCGCCCGTAAAACTCGGCAGCTGCCGCCGCAGCCGCAGCCACGGCCAGCCCCAGCCGCATCTGCCCGTTGAGCGGGTGGTGGCCTCCGGACGGGCCCGCCGGGTGGTCGTGCAGCCCCGGGAAGGCGGCGGCGTGAGGCTGCTCGCCGCCGGCGCCGTAGGTGCCCGCCGACGAGATGAACATGGGCGAGCTGGCCGGGTGTTGCTGCAGAGGCCGCTCGGCCCGCCGCGGCGCCGCGTACGAGGGGCTGCCGGCCGCGCCGTTGGCGCCCGCCTGCGACGAGGAGGCGAAGGCGGCCTCGGCGCCAGCCGGGCTCAACTTGAGCGCCCCCGATGCCACGTGCTCCGGCCCGAAGGGGGCCGCGGCAGCCGGGTCCGAGGAGCCCAGGTCCCCCGGGTGCAAGGGCTGGAAGCCGCCACCGCTGGTGGCGCTGCTGCCTCCTCCTCCTCCGACGCCGCCGCCATGCAATGCGGCCAGGTCGGCCAAGCGCAGGCTGGGGCTCCTCTTGCAACTCAGCGCGGGCTCCATGGCGCCGCAGCCCCGGGGCCCATCCAGGCGCGAGGGGGTCGCCTGGGCCGGCCCCGAGGGGGCGGTGGCCTTCCTCCCCCTGCCTGCCGCCGCCGAGGCTGTTGCTGCCGCCGTGGCCAGCGCCGCCGCCTTGCCAAACATGGAGCGATTAAGCGGCTCTTTAACTTCTTTTGTCTGCTCCGTTTCCCAACTCGGCTGCTGCTGCCATCCTCTCCCCGCTCTGGCCTCCAGCGATTGGCAGAGCGCTCGGCACATTTGAGCGGCGCGGTTGGGAACCAGAGTTTGGAAATGTGCGCGGGTGGGATTGGAGGGAGGCCGGTGATTGGCAGAGGCCAGGCCAGCGCGATTGGCTCCCATTCAGGCCGGGCGCTCAGCGGGGAACCGCCCTCGCGCTCTTGTCTGCTTTCGCGCTCTCGCTCGCTCTCCCCACCCCCCGACGCCCCTTTTCTCGCTCTCGCGCGCGTTTCTCCCTCCCCCCCCCCCCCAAAAAAGTTGCACTTGCTGAAAGGAAGGAAGAAGGGAAAAAAGTTAGCGCCCAGCCGCAGAGGGAGTGCCAAGCGAGCGGCGTGCCAGGGGGAAACACGCGGCGGCACGCTTGCTTGGAAACTGTCAGGGAAGGCAGCCCGGATCTCGCTCCAGGCGCGCAAAGGAGAGTTGCTGCTTCCCAGTTACCTGGGATAGAATTGTAGAGTTGGAAGGGACCCCAGGGTCATCTAGTCCAACCCCCCTGAAACGCAGGAATCTTTCGCCCAGCGTGGGAATCGAACTCACGACCCTGATATGAGCTGTTCAGTGAGGAGCTGCCGCAACTTTTTGCCCAGCCTGAAACCGCTTTGCGAAACAAGGCTTCCTTCCACTGCCTACTGCGAGTCGGCATAATGTTCTTGCGGGCACATCAGCTGCAAGTTTTAAAGCGTGTTTGTGCCCGAACTTAAAAACACACCGGGAGGGCGTTTGCTCGTGTGAAAAAGGATCTTTGGTACAACAACCCATGATAATTGGTAATGACATACTTTACACCTTGGTGAGAACGACATAAGGCACTTGGGAGGGTTTTAAGCACAGGTTGGATGGCCATCTGCCATGTATAATGGAGTTGACATTCCTGTGTTGCCGAGGGTTGGGCTAGATGACCCTAGGGTTCCTTCCAACGCTATGATTCTATGTGTCTGTTTTTAGGACTCGGAGCCTAGGGCTGCGATGGCACCCACCAGACTGTAAGCTTGTTTCTAACTATTTATAGGTAGACTCAGTATGCAAGGCGAGCGTCCTAAACGCCCTAAAATAAATGCGCCCTAAATGAATTGTATGGAAGTAAATCGCACAAATAAATACAAACTCAACAAGTGGAGGGGGAGCTGTGTAATTCATATACAAGCGCATATGAAAGTCCCGTTGCTTTCATTGACTCTTCCTCTCCAGCACATGTGCTTAGGACCGAAGCGTCGATTGGAAGGAGATATTTTGGTGCAGTTACAATTATTACTGGCTTCAGAATAGATGTGAATATAAGCTGTTGCCTTAAACGCCGAGACACGACTGCGGTAGTCAAGATACGCAACAAATGCTTCATGAGAGTTTCTTCGTGACTGTGTGGAAAGAACCACGATTCATTTCCCTAAGTAACGGAAATAACTGCTCCCATAAGCTGGTGTAAAAAGAATTAGTTTTGAGGGCGGGGTGGGGGGGTTCATCTCAAACGGCTGAGTCTCGCAGGAGACGTCAGATCCGCTTCTCCATCTCAATGAAGCCTAAAAATAGATCAGTCAGTTCGTGCTCTTTTTAAAAACGTGGCTGATAGAATGAATCGTCAGGATGCGCCATCCTTACTTTTGTACGATTCTTCTCTCTCCTTCCAACACTCCCGCCTCCACCGTTTTCCTGAACTTTCCGCCCTGTTTACACAGGAAAACCCTACATCCCCGTGTACGCTCCTGCACGCCAGCGCTCTGGGAGGAAAGCCTGCCTTTGAGCTGCTGGGACTTATTTGAGGAACAGGTGTACAGTCCTCGGGGGAAATTTCGCGTGGACGTTTCCTGCGAGGATGCTGTTGGGGTCTGTAGGATACTGAGAAATGTACGCTTGCGGATCGAACCGGAGCAGGGGTAGAGGTTGGCGCCCCGATCCGAATCCGTGCGTTTTCCCCACCCCTCCTCATTTGGTACAAGTCCATTAATTTAAATAGATGTGTGGATTCTGTTGAAAACTTGGGAGACCTATTACAAATTAACTGAATTTACGAATGGAGCGGCAAACACCTGCACATTTCCTTAAAAAAAATAATCAAATGCGCCAGAAAAGCGGGGTGTGGGTGGGACTGAGCTTTCAGCTCTGAAAATAAAGGAGGAGGGACGTCGCCTTCCTTCTTTTCGCGACCGGCAAAGCTGAACAAAACTTAGTCGCCGCAGCGGGAGCAAGTCCTGGAACAGAAATAGGCAGTAGTATTTCCATAATGCAAAGTAGCAGCGCCTGAAATAGCACCGAAAAGCTCTTGGGGCGGCGCTAGCACTTGGTTCAACACGCCGCACTGCATGGTAAAGGCTGACTTTTTGGCAAGGCGTCTTTCCAGTAGTTCTGCGCCTAATTTGAAACAGGCGGAGACGAGGTGAGCCAATTTCAGCCCTCGGAGTACATGCAGTCAGACGCATTCCCCATTTTTAAGTTAAAAGAGAGAGAGATGGAGAATATGAGAGAGGGAGAAAACCTTTCTGTTAGGGACCACGTGAAAATCGCCAACAGCTCTCCAACTAGCCCTTAGGTCGCCGAGTTAGCGCATCGCGCAGGCGGCCAGGCGTTTGATACATTCATTTCAGGGGTTTCCATAAAGAGATATTAACTATTAACATGCGAGCTTCACGTCCTCTTTTCGCCTCGTGCAACCTCGCGCCTGTTTTCTCTGAAGTAAGACCCACTGCCTCCAATGGGTCTTATTCCCTAGTGTGTTTAGGATTGCAGCTTTACAGACACCGTACAAAGTTAAAAGTCACACACATAAGCATACCGGTGTGATGCAACTCACTATTATTATTATTTTGCCCCCAAAGCCGGCTCCGCAGGGCATCAACGTGTTTCCAAATTCATTTTGAAGCTTGATTGCTCATCAATTTTGATTTTTTTTGGGGGGAAGGCTACAGTATGGGGGTCTTTTAAAAAAGAGGGGGCTGGGTTGCCTGATAGATAGTTTTCGAATGAAATGAAAGCTTCTTTCGAAACAGGAATTTCTTGTTTTTTTAAGTATGAAAAATATATTGAGTTATACTTGAATTTCCGATATGTAATGGTTTAAACGGGGCGCGGGGAGGGGGAGTTCCAAACCTGAATAATAGTTTGGAAGTTATGTCCTGGCCTCCGTGTACAACTCTTGTTAAACGCAGCGTGATATGGATCTGTCATCGATTTAGTGCGTCTTAATTCAAATATATGTCGCTGATCAATTCCCTTGTTTGTGGGGACTATAAACAGCGGAGAGATGGCTGTGTGGACAGACAAACATGGATGGCAGGTAGCGAATAAGGCTTTTTAATCGTGGGTTATATCGTGAAAGTTGTAGTGGACTTGCAGGCAGATTAATTCAAACCTATGATTTCCCCCAGCTGCTATCAGTGAAAGGGTTATCTTTGCGATAAGGCAACTTCTGAAGAAGCATGCTGTTTCTTGCATTAAATTTGCATACTGTCAGCTGCACTGCGAGGGCACGCACGGGAGAAACCGTGCACGTTACAAACAAGAGGCACGGTCCAGCAAAACTTAAGCACTTTGTTCAGCAAACTTCCCATTGAAGCCAATGGGGCTTATGAGCAATTCGCGCTGGCTGGGTGGTGCCGCAAATGTTCCATACAGATAGAAAGGGCACTGTGGACCATTCTAGCCTCTGAATAAGGGACACGGCCTTATACCGAGCCAGGCCATTGGTCTATCTATCTCAGTATTGCCTACACTGACTGGCAGGCTCTCCAGGATTTCAGACAGGGGTCTCTCCTGGCCCTTCCTGGAGATGCCAGGGATTTTAAGATTGCTGTAAGTCTCTTCCTGGTCAAGGCAGAGATGTGCACCGTAATTCCGAAATGTATGTTATTCCAAGTACGCGAACAAACACACTATTTGATTCTAAACCGTCAATCTATTAAATCTGGAATCTCTTCTCCTCCTCACGTTTTTTTGCTGTCCCCCCTTCCTCCCCCGCTTCTTTACTTCCCCTCTTTTCTTTTCTTTTCTTTTCTTTCTTTATTAATTTCAGTCCACGGCACGTTTAGCAAATCAGCTCTCCAGAGTTCGTGTTTTTGTTTGCTTGCTGCTTACGGCATTTGTTTGACGGCGGCATTATGCAAATATATGCTAATGATCACGAAGCCCATTTGCAAGTAGTTGTCTTTAGTGCACACATGTTATTGATATTTAGCGGGAGGGGGGGACGATATTCCAGAAGAGGGAAAATGCCTTCTGGGGAACAATTAAAACGAGAGAGCAATTAACAGCTCTTCTCAAGAAGATCTTTTTTAAAAAAAAAAAGAAAAGGAAAAAACGGCCGTGCAGGCAGTAGAGGCACGGGATTCTTCAGGCAGACAAAACAAACAGACACACACACCCTTGAAAAATCCTGCGCGCACACTTGCACGGGAGTAAGTCCTGTTGTATAGCTGTGGACTTAACTTCCGCGCAAACCTGCTAAGCTGTTCTGGCGAAGACGCGGATTCTCCTCGGGACGCGCGCCTTGGATTCCTACCCACGAGAGAACGCAGAGGTCAGCTCTGCTCTGCGTTGTACTTACTTAGACGTAGCGTTCATGGAAGCCAGCACAGCTTTGTTTAGGAAAGGCAGGTCTCGTCGAGGGTAGCTGGAGGGGAGGGCGCCACCCATTTTCCTCCCCCGCCAGCACCCTCGGAGTCTGCTGGCTGCGCTTGGATCCTCTCTCCTCTTATCCGCCACCACCACCCTCGCCCCGTCCTTGATGGTGCTGCGCGTAAAGGAAAAGCTGGACACCCCTCGCCCCAAGCAGCTACCCAACATCCCTAAATGAAACCAGTAATACACTCAGGGAGCTGAGTCACGGACTCTTCGTGGCTTGTCTAACCACTCTGGTTATTCGGTTCTTCTGTTCCCCTGAACGCAGGTTCCCTCTCTCCCTCTCTCTCTCTCCCTCTCTCTCTCTCCCTCTCTCCACCTCTGCCACTTAACACGACCCGACCTGTCAGGTGTGCCTGGTGGCTGCCAAGCTGGCTTTCGGCGACAGGCCCAAGCACATACACAAAGCGCTCTGGAGAAGGGCAGCAGAAGGAGGGGGAGGAGAGCGCACCATTAGAGAGGAGGCAGGAACTGGTTAAAAGTGTTCCTTCTCCAGTAGGGCTCCTGCCTCGTCAAGGGACTAGTTCAAGGCTTCCTACAGGGCCCGCGGGCCCTCTGCTTGCTCAGAAGTGGGGTCTCGGGGGCGCAGCCTGATATGCGAGTGGGTTTTTCTCAGAAGTGATTTCCACGGGAAAGTGGGTGATAAGCAACTTGCCAAGGGAATGCGTTTTTCCATATGAAAATTTACTGGCGCACGGAAGCAAAACTGCCCAAATATGTTGTTTAATTCCTAGATCGATTAAACTACCTTGGAAACAAATCATTTTTAAAGGGTGGGGGAGAGTGGTTTCCTTTCAATGAACCCTCTCTCTCCCTGTGACATATTAAGGGGTTTGCTTACAACACCCACACACCCTTCACCCCCTCCACACATACACAATTGCTGTCTGTGCCTCTTACCACTGCATATTTGTGACTAGCCTGGCAAAACATAGCTGGTTGTTTCAGTGCCAGAGGTGACTTGTTCTGCCTTGCTAAAGAGGGGCTCCACAGATCCAGTGGCACTCCTCTTCCTTCGCCAGTGCATAGATCCACACCAAACAAATGACTCTAACTCATGTCTTTCATCGACAATTTTAATGTTCCTTTTTATTTTTTGGAAACCGCTTAGAGGTCCTGTTACAACCAAGCGGCGTGCGAATTTTGTTAAATAAAAACAAAGCAACATCACCAACCAGAGTGCAAGCCTATACATGTCCACAACTCTGCTCCGAAGGACGTGCTATTCCGTTCAATGGGGCTTACTCCCAGGTAAGTGGGTGTAGGACTGCATACTAAAATGACCCATGTATGTTGTGGGGAATGTCCTGCTTTAGTTTGGCGGGCATACGCAGCCAAGTTTCGAGATCAAGGCTGCAATCCTGCATACACTTACTTAGAAGTAAGCCCCATTTAAACCCGCGAGACTTCCAAGTAAACATGAATAGGCTTGTGATCTTCCTTACATACCTGGGAAGTGGGATGACATAAAGGAGGGCATATAATAAGTATTTCTGATGGTTGGTATATGTATATATAAAATGTCCTATGACAGATATCAACCATCTGGATGATTTACCCCCGGGGAACGTCATCTCGCTCCTTTCCTTTTGTCCGCCAACCTTGCCTCCGAATGCTGACGTGGAACCAGAGATCTGAGGACATTTTATGGAGTATAGAAATGCGAAGGCTTTTGGAGAAATTACAAGCACACCAACTTAAACAGAAGAAGTTGCCTTACACTGGGTCAGATAATCGGTTCATGTAACTCGATATTGCCTAAAACACGAACCAGCAGGTGCTCTCCAGGGTTTCAGGTAGGGAGTCTTTCGTAGCCCTGTCGTGGCGAGATGTTGGAGGCTGGACTACGGACTTTTGGCCCTTCCTGCAGGTCCCGAGTACTTTAGTGGTTTTCTGTTTCTATGTTATTTGATTAATGACGATTTTTCCTTTGGCTGGGGATATTACAGCACTGAGACTGCAAACGTTTGTAAACATATCATAACTTCCACTGAACCCAGTGGAATTTAATTCCGTGTAAATGTGCCTGGAAGCTTGCTCGGTTTGGAAACTATTTTAGAAGATCCTTGGGCAGCATAACTCCTATGCACGTTTGCCTGGAAGTAAGTTGCACTGGCATGGTGGACTTACCCAGTTAACAGTCCTACACAGCCTCTACTCACGACGGGTGGAATGGAGTTCAACGGGGCTTACTCTCAGGTAAAGGGAGATAAAGTGGGAGACTAAAAGCTGAGATTCCTTAAACTGCATCTTCCAAAATTAGCAGCCAAACTGCAGTGCCATCATTCTCAGCTACTGGAAGGAACTGCGCCATATTGATCAGCTTTTAATCACTTTTTTTTAAAGTGCATTATAAAGCTGATGCGATCATAGAGCAACAACTGCTTGATCTACTACTTCACGTTTACTGAGAAATAATTCCCCCTCTATTCAGTGGGTCTTGCTCATCACCGGCAAGTGTCTAAAGGACTGCAGCCTTAGAGAACCGAAACAAAGCTGTCACGCTCAAGGGGGTACAGGAGGGCCATTGATGAGTTGATAATGCTATTTCTGATAGTCTCGCTATCCCATAACCCCCCCCCCTTTTAAAATAATGCGTAGTGTGCACATCTACTCTCAGGAGGGAAAACGAGGGAGAAATTCAATACGTGTGTGCGGATACACATGTGTATCTATAAGCCTATATAGGCGCATCCTTCCGGTTCGCTCTATTTTTCCCCCCACGGTCAACGATTGGAAGAAGCTGTTCCGATAAATCAAACGGTGACACTTTGACGGCTGGCCTTGTATAAGCAATATGGTTCCCATATGGCCCCGTTATTTATGAATGACAGCAGAAAGTGTATTACATATTCGCTCGAGAGCGGGAAAGGAGAGCGCTTTACTTACGGACAACTTGCCCTGCTTCCCCTAACCCGCAGCGGCAGCCTCCCATTGAAACGGAGAGGAGCCGAAAAAGGATAGGGCAAGGTAAATGGAGCAAAGTCCTCAGGGAAGCGTCCTTTTTAAAAAAATGAAAATAATAAATCCAAAACTAGAGACCAAAAGACAAGCAAACAAAAACAAGCAAACCAAAAACAAAGAACTCCCTAAGCTCGATTTTGCAAAAATGGAGCATTCATTCCACATGTCTTCTATTTCAAAGGCGGAGTTCAGCACTGATTCAACTCTCTCCCATTGAAATGAATGGTTCCTTTTGCCGGGATCGTGGCCCGCGGTTAAAACACACACGCACCAGACAGAGAGGTTTGTCTTGCGGATTATGCGGGTCTTAGCAAAACCAACACAAAGCAGGCCTTATCTTCCTTGAGACTCCTCTCTCCCCAAAACCCACCGCTGCTGCATAACACTGAAACCGCCGGCCAAGGCTGAGAATAATAAATTTTAATAGTGGGAGGGCATTTCGCTGTATTTCTCTGTGGACACCCTAGGCGTTGTAGTGAGCCTGGGCTTTTTTTAAAAAAAAACCAAAACCAAAAAAACTCAGGCATTTAAAAGTTACAACTTTGGCTGAGACTTTCATTGACTTCCCACTTTGCTTGTATATTTGGCTTCTTGTAGACTAAAACCTGACAAAGCGTATACAAAAAAAGAAAAGAAAAAAGAAAACTTATTCCAACATGTCCTTTTACAGAAGGAGGCTCTCTGCCCCCTGCTCTTCCCGCTCCAGCAGCACATGCCGTCTTCAGAGGTCAGAGGTCGAATGGCCTAGAAGTGGCTGAGCGAGGGGATATCAAAGGTGACCTGCAACTTAATATCCTGTTGATGAGCCTGTTGAATTTACGAGTGTCTGTGATACAGACAACAATCGTGGGCAAGTGAGGAGCCACCGAAGAGAGCTTGTCCACCTCCCAGTCTTTTCGGGTGAAGCAGAGGAGGCTGGGCCTCGACAGGATTTCTCAAATCAGGATTTGGATTTTACAGGAGAAATCAGACACCTCTTCTGCACACATTTCTGTCTTGTACAATTTAACAACAACAGCAACAACACCACCAGAAGCCAGCACCATATTTGCTAGGAAACAAATCTAACTGATTTCAGTAAGAAGTAGAGGAAGCACAGAAACCTAACAACCTATTGGATCAGATCCAGCCAAAGTTTGATTTCAATAGGGGTGAAAAACCATTCATAGCTTGAAATCAAGGGACGGAACAACCTGACCCTATGCATACTTACTCGGGAGTAAGATGCTAAATCACTTGCATATTAACTCCTAAGTCAGGGTGCATGCAGTTTCAGAACTCATTGCGCTTGGTTGGCTTCTGCCTGTTTGCTTGGGAGTAAATCCCATTGACTTCTCACGAAAGTATTTTCGACTCAGGCTGAATCAGAGGTGCATAATTTTGCCAGTAAATTTGACTGAGCACAGTGGGACCTCTGAAGTAAACGTGCATAGGATCGGGCAACACGGGGAGGCTGGATTCTAGACGCTTTTTGGGCGGGGGAGCTGGGGGAGCTGAAGTCAATGGGATTTGTTTGGAAGCAAGCTTTCCTTTGCAAATATAATTCTTATACAGTCACCTACACAGAGACAGCCCTGTCCTCGGGTCAAAGGAAAGCCAAGCCACAGCTAAATAAGCTCCATCAAGGGGACCCAGCAAAGGCGCAGCCCTAGAGATAAACGGATACCGTTGAGTTCCCCACCCCACACACCCCCAGATGCCAGTTGCAGGGGAACGGTAGCTCAGAAGCGGCAGATCATTGCAAAATAACGAAGACAGCGAGAGACACTGAGCGAAGCTGCCTTTCCTTCGTTCTAGGCTTGGAGAAAGCAAAAAGCAAAAAGCAGAAGCGTGGAAGGAAACTTACAGACCGGGGGGGCCATGTTTCCCCAAGAGCTGGTGGCGATGGTGACAGACCGGTCACGTATCTAGCAGGCTGTAGGCCGGGCCCCCCAAGAAAGCTACTCTGGCTGAGGAGGAATCCGATCCCTTCTCTCCTTCCCTTCGCCCTGCTAACCCACTTCCCGAAGGGATTTTGACTGCTGGCCGCTTTCTTCCCTCGCAAAGAATGAGCTTTAAAGGCTGTACTCCGGCCAATGGCCCATGAAAGGGACGGCAGGTTTCTTTCTTGGCTCCTCTTCTCCCCCCACTCCCTTCCTTTCCTTCTCACCCCCGTGACATTGGTGGGGGGGGGAGAGAAAAGGAGGCTTTTTTTTTGGCTGTTTGGAGAGAAATAAAGCACTTCTGGGGAGGGGGTGGAAGGACGGCGATCTAGCTTTGAACTTGGATCAGCTCCTCTGTTTCCTACCGGGAGGGGAGAAATGGGAAAGTTTGAAAGAAAAGCGGCGTCCAGCCTGCGGGGGACTCCGGCCGGAATTTACGAATTTACCTCCCAAAAGTGTCCTGAACAAGCCGCCGAGGCCGTTAGACAGCGGGGGAGGGATCTGAGAGAAAGGAAAGGAGAGAGAAAGAAACGTGTGGGTGGGTGGATGTGTGAATGAGACTTGAGGCTACATTCAAAAACTGTTTTAGCCATGGATTTTGTGTGTGTGTGTGCGAGAGAGAGAGAGAGAGAGATTTCCCCCTTCTGTCGAAAAATATTCTAGGAGCCTTGTCACAGTTCCTTGAAAGTGTTCCACTATAAAGCCGATGGGCTTTACCTACAGGCGGACGCGCCTTAGACCAGGGCCTAAAGGAACTGCGCGCAAGGCTCCGTGGTGTTTATCTTGCTGCTCCAAGGTCTCTGGATGTCGGAAGGTGCGGGGGGACCTTTTTAGCTCTGCTTCTCTTTGCCAGCGCTCAAACCCTGGAGAGAAATAGGTAGGTGGGTGGGTGTGTTGGGAAGTCAGGCCCAGATAAACGCAGGCTGGTTGGGTCCATAGAAGGGCGGGGGGGGGGGAGAGAAGCGCCCCACCACCTCCATCCTGCAAGCTGGCAAGGGGCACTGAGGGAGCTGGCCGAGGGCTGCGGACAAGGAAGGGATGGAGGCAGTTGGCGATTTGGAGGAAGGAAGAGCCACGCAGCCGTGAGGTGTGCAAGGCTCACGCTCGTTCTGAGAACAGCGAAAAACGGCTCTTTCAGCGCCTAGATCCACGACTAAAGCTATACCAGGAAGCTAGAAAGAACAGAGTCCGTTCATGCAGCGTTTTCAATGGACTAAAATGCACCTTCGTGCCAAAATAAAAATGTAATTTAATCAAGGAAGGAAATCATGGATGATGTACTATTTATATGTGCGCATTATGTATGTGCGTGGTACATCTAAATAGCTCTCTGTACCTGTATCTCCTTCCTTCCTTCCCCCTACAAGGACGCAAAATCGGTTTGGAAATGGGCCTGTGCAGGTGCAAAAGAATACAGCAGAAAGCGTAAAAAGGTTTTGTCTTATGCTAATATGGCCTAAGGGGGGGGGGGAATAGAACACACCCCCAACCCAGGAGCAACCCCATTTCCTTTTCTAGTTTCCATTCTCATAAGACCACAGAGATCATTTGTATTCCTAAATGGGAAAAAGAAAGGCCGCCGTTATTTTTCCTAAAAAGACGGGGAAATATTTCTGGATACTGCCCTTTTTATTTCCTCAGCAAATTTGCTTTGGATTGCAGGTTTGGGTGGTTTTAAAAATTTTTTTTAATCTAAACAAGCTCATTCAGGAAACAGATCTGTCCTGGCAGGAGTGTGTAATGTGTATTTTCAGTTAGCAGTCTTAGAATCTAGTTTGCAAATTTCCGTTCGTGAGGCTTTGCGATGTGATTTGTTACAAACACACACAAACGCAGCGGCAAAAGGTTGCAATCACGGGTTGTGGCTTTTTTCAACACCCCTTCCCCGCTATGCAGCTCGCTCCCATGCCCCCTCCTGACAACCGCCCACTAACCCGCTCTTTTCTTTTACACTACTCCGAGACATCTCTATTTACACCCGTGTCAGCAGCCTCCCAGCGAAGTCCATATCCTGTTGGAATCGATGGGAGGGAAACTCCCGTCGGTTTTTAGCGGATCTGAATGGCACCTTCGCTCGGAATCTTTCACAAAACGCACACGCAGATATTCTCCATCCCAGATATTCTCATCTGCTGTGGTTTCCCTCTCCTTTGACACCCCCTCGCCCAATCTCTCTCTTAAAAAACAAAACAAAAAACATGCCTTGCTCTCTCTCTCTCGCCACCCCAAAGGGTCCTTTTGGTCCGGTTTCCCCGCGAGAAACGCACCCGAGAGGTAAACTGGATCTCGTTGGGAACCGATCCCGCCCCCCTCCCCACCGCGCCCCCCTCCCCCAACCCACCCTCTGGCTGCCCTATGATCCGAGCGCTGCCCCTCTCTCGCCTCTGCCCGGGGCGGGAGCGGAGGGGAGGGGGAGCGGAGGGGAGGCGGGTCGGACCAGGGGACGCGCGAGTGGCTATTAGCCCGCCTTGGGGGGAAGGCTTGGATTGATGGGGCCGGGCCGACCAATGAGACGGCGCCAGGAGATCGGCCTGGCTGCTGTTAAAGGGGGCGGTGGGAGAGGAGCTGCCAGTCCAGCCTAGGAACTAGCGGGAGAGGCTGGGAGGAGGAGGAGGAGGAGGAGAAGAAGGGGGTGGCGAGGAGGGGGGGATAAAAAGCAGCCACAGCAGCGGCGCCCACCGCAACCAGCAGACGGAGGCGAGAGGCGAGCAGAGGGAGAAGCCGGCCAGCGCCCAGGGAGGAGGACCGACCCGCCCCCCCCCCGCCAAAAAAGAGGAGGAGGAGGAAGGACCGCATCTCACGGCTGGAGCATCTCCATGGCGGGCGCTGGCGGCGGTGCCTGAGTGGGACCCGCGCCCGGGCTGAGGGACGGACCTTGGGCGCTCCACTCCCCCCTCCGCCCCTCCGCCTGTGTTATTGTTCTGGGCTGCCTCTCTCTTTTTTTTTCTTTCACAAATCCGCATCTCTCCCCCTCCCCTCCTCTCCCCCCCTCCATCTCGTCCCCTCCTCCTCCTCCTCCTCCCCAACTTAAAGCGAGCGAGGTGGTGGCGAGGGAAGAGGCGCCCGATTCCTCCCTCTCGTGAGGAGAACAGCGGCGGCGGCGGCGGCAACTTTGGAGCCCGTGAGGCGGAACCGAATGGCGGGCAGAGCGGGAGGCGGAGGAGGTGGCGGCAGCAGCGGAGGAGAAGAAGAAGAAGAACGGGAATAATATATCTATATACACACACACACATATGTGTTATATATATATATATTAGAAACAACAAGGGGTGGTTAGAAGAGTGGGGGGGGGACCCGAATATTTTAGAGGAGGGGCTGGAGAAGGCGGGGAGGGGGGCACCGGGGCGGGGTAGCAGCGCAGCGGAGAACCGTGTGTTTGTTTTCTGAGCGGAGAGTGTGCGTAGCGCGCTAGGGAGAGCCGGCCACTCGCGCGCGCCCCGGCGTGTGCGTGAGCGCGCGCGCGCGAGGGAGTGTGCCTATATATCTCCTCGCCTGTTTGTGTGAGAGAGAGAGAGGCTGTCGGTGTGGCTGTGGCGGTGTGACATCTCTTCGCCAGCGGGCTTGTGTGTGTGGTACTGTTGTTGTTGTTGTTGTGGGTAGCTCTTTCCCCCCCATTTCTCCCCCCCCTTCTCAGGGAAAGGCGAGTCCCCTCTGCGTCCCTCCCTCTCCCCCCCCCACCGCCCCTCTCCTCTTCCCTCCCTCCTCGGCTCCCTCTCTCTCTCCCTCCCCTCCGCCCGCTCCCCTCTCTGTGCCTTCTTCCCTCAGAGCTGCCCGCCCGCCCTCGCCTCAGCTGCTTTAATACCCTTCGGCTGGCCGCCTGCGCCTGAACTCTCGTCGTCGGCGCGCGGCTCTTTCTCCAGCTCGCGCAGCAGCAGAAGAAGAGGAAGACAGAGAGCCCCTCGCTCGGACCCTCGCCGGGGGCTCCTGGGCGGCATGCTTCTGGATGCGGGGCCGCAGTTCCCGGCGCTGGGCGTGGGCTCCTTCGCCCGGCACCCTCCTCCTCCGTCGGCGGCCGAGATGCAGGAGCGCGAGCTGAGCCTGCAGAACAGCTTCGTGGACTCGGCGGCGGCGGCGGCGGCGGCGCACCTGGGCGCCTTCAAGCTCAACGCGGCGGCGGCGGCGGCGGCGGCGCACGAGCTGTCTCCGGGCCAGGGCTCGGCCTTCAGCTCGCAGGCGCCCGCTTACCCGCACGCGGCGCATGTGGGCTCCTACTCCGCGCCGCCCTTCAACTCCCCCAGGGACTTCTTGTTTCGGAGCCGGGGCTTCGGCGACGCGGCGGCGGCGGCGGCCGGCGGCGGCCAGCACGGGCTCTTCGGGGCTGCGGCGGCGGCGGCGGCGGCCACGGGCAGCCTGCACCACCCGCACGCCGAGGCGCAGAGCCACCTGCTGTTCCCGGGCATCGGCGAGCAGCACGGCGCGCCCGGCTCCCCCAACGTGCTCAACGGGCAGATGCGCCTGGGCTTGCCCGGAGAAGTCTTCGGCCGCTCGGACCAGTACCGCCAGGTGTCCAGCCCGCGCGCGGACCCTTACTCGGCGGCGCAGCTGCACGGCCAGTACGGGCCCATGAACATGAACATGGGCATGAACATGGCGGCGCACCACGCGCACCACCCGCACCATGCCCACCCGCACCATGCCCACCCGCACCACCACCATCACCACCACCACCCGGGGGCCTTCTTCCGCTACATGCGCCAGCAGTGCATCAAGCAGGAGCTCATCTGCAAGTGGATCGACCCCGAGCAGCTGAGCAGCCCCAAGAAGAGCTGCAACAAAACTTTCAGCACCATGCACGAGCTGGTCACTCACGTCTCCGTGGAGCACGTCGGCGGGCCCGAGCAGAGCAATCACATCTGCTTCTGGGAGGAGTGTCCCCGCGAAGGGAAGCCCTTCAAGGCCAAGTACAAGCTGGTCAACCACATCCGCGTGCACACGGGCGAGAAGCCCTTCCCGTGCCCCTTCCCCGGCTGCGGGAAGGTCTTCGCGCGCTCCGAGAACCTCAAGATCCACAAAAGGACGCACACAGGTCAGTCCACGAGGGATTTCACGCTCTTTGCCGGGTCGGAAAGGGTGGTTGGTGGGTGTGAGACTGTGGGGAAGGGAAGGGGACATTGCGACACAAATGCAAAGCAGAAGAATCCTTTTCCCATAAACCTCCCCGTGCATGCTCCCGCACACGAATCTGCTTACTTGAAAAGGTGTTTAATTTTGTCCAAACCCTTTAAAGGAAGTGATGCTTTATTTGATCGTAAAAAATAAACACGTAAAAAGTAAAATAAAATTGCTTCCAAATGTCTGCCTTCTCTTAAGGCTGCCTGAACTGGGCCGGGCTCCTCGGGATACTTAGGGGAGATGCAGTGGGATCAGATACTTGGGGGAAAGTAAGATACACAGGCATCAGTCAGAGTTGCCAAGGGAGTCTCTCCTTCAGAGTGGGACGGCTCCCTTCAAAGAAGCAAAAACCGCCCGAGCAGATAACTGGAAATATACGAAGGGATCTTACAGGTTAATCCTGAAGAGAAGCGAGTGTTGTTCCTGTCGGTATGGTCTACTTTTAAGGAAATCTGTGAAGCTGAGCAGCTGACTAGGAAATCTCTTCCTTTGAAATCCACCGGCTTCATTTCCAAATATATTCAGGTCTGAGGTGCTCCTGCAATGAACGCCGCGTTTCCAGAAAATGGGTAAATAAGTGGGTAGTTTAAAAAGGCATAGTTGTGCCGTTTTATAAATGTGATGGTAGGAATCTAAAACAGAGCTGAATTTTACATTTTGTATTTTAGACCTATATTCTAGAAAAACTACCCTTAAGAGGGAGGGGGGAGCTCTTTTCCTTTCTCCGCCCCCCTGGTCATTTCACCGCGCTTTTCAGGGACTGCTTTCCATTAAATTGAAATGGAGTGAGGCGGGACCATAAATTTTTCTCATTTGCAAAAGTGTTTTGAAAGTCTGACTTGGGGCGCCGGAAGGCGGTTTTCCACTAGTTTATTATTTTTGTTAAAGCAACATGTAATAAACAACAGAGGATTTAAGGCTGATAAACTTCCGGGGGTAGGATTCCCCCCCTTCCTAACGCTGCCACCCCAAAATGAGGACTAATGGGTGAGAAAGGAGGCCGCGTTTCTGGGTGATAGAAATCGTGTGAGTCCAGGTAGTGGAATCAAACAACTGCGTTTCCCAGGCTCCTAGATAATTCTACTTCAGCCGGCCAGATTTCTACTGGAGCATTTTT
This sequence comes from Podarcis filfolensis, assembly GCF_964270895.1. Taxonomy (NCBI): domain Eukaryota; kingdom Metazoa; phylum Chordata; class Lepidosauria; order Squamata; family Lacertidae; genus Podarcis; species Podarcis filfolensis. The sequence goes on from NC_139607.1 coordinate 22,024,934, forward strand.
ATTTTTATTTTTGGGGTCCGCACCCTACCCCGCCCAGGGGGAAAAAGAAGACCAGCAAATATTTGAGCGATTTCCGGGCATCAGTGTTGACTGAGAGAAAGGAGCAAAACTCCGTGAGCCTTTCTGGTTGTGTTGCTGAAGTGCTAAGAACGGGTTTAGGTGCGAGACGGGCTTTAACAAGGTTTAGCAAATCCGAGACGTTGATTTGCATGGAGATGGCCGCGTTTTGCGGGGGGGGGGGCGGCTCTGAGCGGATGTCTTTAAGGAACAATTTAGGTGCTAATGGAATTTCGCGTTAAATTGCGCGTCTCTCCCACCTCCGATTTCAAGGGCGGGGGAAGGATCCGGCGGTGGCTGTGTTTGAGTTCTCACACCTACAAATTGCTCGGAAATCTGGCGAAGGGGCGAAGAAGCTCTAGGAAAATTCCAAGGGAGGGTTGTGCATGTGTTTTTTGCTTCGGTTTCTCTCGCCCTCTTCGCCCCCCATCATCCCCAGCGGATATTTTGAGAACTGACTTCCAATGTCCTAGCATGAAAGGGGAGAAAAATACTACAGCAGCCCTGCTCAGATCTGGAGTCGTTTGCGGCTTGACGCGGTTTAAACAGGGGGTGGGGGTTTGGTTCTGGTCGGGTGGCTGTTTTTAAATGCACGAACTGGGAAAGGATCTTTGGCCTGGCTTTTAAATGAAACACCAGTGGGAATGAAAACAAATTAAATACGTATCCCGAAAGAGACACACAAATCTCTTCATTGGGTTCCTTTTAAAAACAATGGCCACAGACCTGAGGACTTTCTTGAATTCCTCCGTTTTCCTTGTATTAGCTGGGACCCTGGCCCGGTATTTCTTTCCGAAGCTGCGTAATCCCCTGCACAACTCGCCCAACTCATTTCCCTCACATCCTAAATTCGACTGAGCTCCTGCGGAATTCTCAGACGAACATTTAAAGATCAGATGCCAATGCACATACGAAAAGGAGGTCGCTTTCCTTGAGCTGACCAAAAAAAAAAACCCCGAGGATGTTTAAGTTTCTTCCAAGATCTCACAACCACGCACTGTTTGTTTTATAGTTCTTGGTAAAAGGTCGCTTTTTAGCTGCTAAGTGGATTGGAACTGAAGCCAGCCGGGCGACTCGTTCGCACGCGCTTACGCCGAATTGGCCTTTCCCCCTTCTCCTCCTTTGCAGGCGAGAAGCCGTTCCAGTGCGAATTCGAAGGCTGCGACCGACGCTTCGCTAACAGCAGCGACAGAAAGAAGCACATGCACGTCCACACTTCGGACAAGCCCTATCTCTGCAAGATGTGCGACAAATCCTACACCCACCCCAGCTCCTTGCGGAAACACATGAAGGTAAGCCGGAGAAGCGCGACAGGGCCTGGGAAGGGGGTGCCGAGGACGGGGCCACACACAAGGCGGCGGGGGATGGTTTCACTGCTCCTGTAGCCCCAGGCTGCGGAGTTATTGGGAAGCAAGTCCAGCTCAAACCGGAGTGGTTTCCCAATAAACCTGCTTCAAACCAAATTCCAAAGAAAATGTTGTGTGTAGCCGGAAGAGGGGGACCTTTTGGGCTCCAACCCAGCTTCCTGATCTGCTAGTAACTCAGGGGGATTTATGCAACCTTCTAAATGTAGGATTTCAGCGCTGGGGAAGGGGCGGCGGCGGTGCTGAGCCTATTGAGCTTCTTGAAGGAAACGTAACGGGTGGGAGAGATCTGGGAGCCTTTTCTGTGTCCTTTCAACGCAAGTTGCTTAGTTTGCTTTCTCGCTGTTGGCCTGGCAGGTCCACGAATCCTCCCCGCAAGGCTCCGAGTCGTCGCCCGCGGCCAGCTCCGGCTACGAGTCGTCCACTCCGCCGGGCTTGGTGTCCCCCAGCGCAGAGACCCAAAGCACAGCCGCCAGCAACCTGTCCTCTGCAGCGGCCGCCGCGGCTGCAGCTGCCGCCGCCGCCGCTGCGGCCGCAGTCTCGGCGGTGCACCGGAGCAGCAACGGCGGAGCGGGAGGAGGAGGCGGCGGCGGCGGGGGGAGCTCGGGCGGCGGCGGAGGGGGCAGCGGCGGCGGCGGAGGAGCGGGCAGCGGCGGAGCCAGCGCCAGCCACGGCGGCCTCACGTCCAACTTCAACGAGTGGTACGTCTGAAGAGGCCTCCTGGCCCCGCCGCCGCCGCCGCCGCTGCTCCAGCCAGATGCCTCGAAAATGAAGGAAGGAAGGAAGGAAGGAAGCCGCCGTCGAAGTCGCTCTCCGCCTTCCCTCTCTCTCTTTCTCCACCCCGCCGCCCCCTTTTGTTTGGACTGGGACATCTTGAAGCAGCAGAAGGGAGAGAAAGAGAGAGAGAAAATAAAATCTTTTGAAAGAAAGAAAGAAAGAAAGAAAGAAAGAAAGAAAGAAAGAAAGAAAAGGAAGGATTAAAAGCAGCCCAAGCGGTTCTACCCGCCACGGGACACCCGCTGCCTCCTGAGCCTTGCGGACATTCAGTTCTGCCGGCGAGGAGGGACCCCTGCCGCCCCTCCTGCCTCCAGCGCCTTGGGAACAAAAGATCAGACACAAGGAGGGAGGACCCGTCGGTCCTGGGACCAGCCGGCCCCCAACCACCGCCTCCATCCCCCTCGGACTCTCTGTGTACATAGAGGAGTCTTCGCTCCTTCCGCCAAGGAGGTGGTAATCATAAAGTTTTCTCGGTGTATAGAAATTGGTCCACTTTGTGAACTATGGATTTGGTTCTTCCCTCCCGCCCCGCGCTTTCTCTCTTTCTCTCCCAGAAGTGATGCTCTCTCTCATTCTCTGCCTCCTGTCCTCTCTCTCTTGTTAGCTCCCCCCCATCTTCTCTTTCTCTTTCCTTCTCTCTTTTTTAAATTCACCCATTTTTAAAGGGAAAGGGGGGGAAGTAAAGTGGAAGCAAAATGGTTTCTTTTGTAATTGTGGTATTGAATATTGTGTTCCTTTTTTTTAAAAAAAGAGGCAACTTTGATTGTAAACTTCATTCAGCTATAGACTGGAAAGATTTTAAAACAAACAAACAAAAAAACACACGTGCCAAAGTCTCCATGCCGTTCTTCGAAACAAACCCAGATTGATTCCTCCTCCTCTTCCAATGCTTGTGAATGTATTTTATGTTAGCTGGATTTACATGTGATGTTTTAGTGCATTTTGCAAGTTCTATTTGTTAGTTCCTGTTTGGAAGTTTGTGGGGAGGGGGAAATAAACGTAGTGCCGTTAGGGATTTTTTTCCGTAATAACACCCTTCCTTGTGTAAATAGCTGTTGCCATATTTATCCATTTGTAATTAAATTATGGTATTAACTTGCTACAGAGGAAACAGTATTTATAAAGAATGTTTCTTAACTATAAATATGTACAATTGTGAGCATAAACTGTTTCAGAATTTTTTTATTTGAAGGTTCATGTGGTTTCATCATTTCTTGTGATATGTTTTTTTTTTTTTTGAGAGTAATGCATACAGAAATATAATAAAATGTGTTGAAACTGCAGTGACTGACATTCCCCTCCCTCTTTCTTTCCTTTCCTTTCTTTCTTGGTATGTCAAAGGTTTTCTTATGTTGATTAGAGTGTGCCTTAAGAAAGGCCAAATTCGCTATACGCTGCAAAATGTTTTAGATATGTGATTAAAATCACATGAGGGCACAACTTATACAAAAACTAAAACAAATCTACATCCTGTCTTAATATACTGAGTTTGCAAAGCCAATATCATACCAAGAATGATACTCCTAGGCTGCACTCCTGTGCATTTTTACCTTGGAGTAAATTTAATTGAAGACATTACTGGGTAAATATGTGTGGAATTTAACTACACAGGGCTTTGCAACTCTAGGGCTGGATCTAGTCAAAGATTAGTAGTTTTAAGGGCCATTTCAGTGGAAGAATTAAGCATGTGTTTCACCTTTTTCCCTGTGAAAATCAAAAGTCTTCCAAGTTCTGCCAGTCTCCTATATTTCAAGTCAATTTTATACCCTTATAGACTGTCAAAACTTTTATTGCTTGTAGTTTGCCCTTATCTCCTTTTTTACTTTTATGAAAGGTCCCATTTTTAATCTGGATTTTTTGGTACTTATGTTAAGTTTATTTTTTAAGCACTGTTCACATGCTTTACAATTTATTTGTTTTTAAATCTTGGAGTAGATCCCAAATCCTTCTCCATAAAATCTGGATTCCTTAAAAGTTGGAAACACTTCTTCCCTTGTTTAGAATAGTTCTTATGCTTTTTATTTTGCACATTTATCTGTACTAATATATATATTTTTTCCCTCCACCAAAGATGAGGAAAAAAGATGAATCAGATAGGCTTTAAAAAAGCAGTATCCCCCCCCCTTTTCTTTGTAGTGCTGGGGAACAGTACAACCATGACTTTGGTGTGACAGTATGTGTTAAAGATGCAATGGCTAAGAAAACAAAAATTTTAGGGGCTGTGTAATTTGCTGGATATGGCTTTAACAAAATTATTCTCCCCACCCCAAATTTACCAGTGTGCGTGTGTGTTTGTTTGTGTATGTGTGTATAATTTAAAATAATATTCTACATGAGTAAATAGGTATATAATTAAGAATGATGACCTAAATTAACTTTTGCTTGTCTGCAAGATTGTAGATTCTCCTCTATCCTCTTGACTTCAACCCAGAATCAGTGCTGTGGACATGCTTTGATTTTATGAGCCACTTTCTAGTAACCAGGATGTGGAATTGAACTGTGAAGCCTTCAAAAAAAACCTTCGAAAGCCTGGCATTTGCCCAAAATCCAGTGCCAGCCACCTGGGCACCCAAAAGAGGCACGCATCCTTCCCCCCTTTTTCCAAGCCCCATGCAAGTGTGCTCCTGGCACTCCTCTCACAAAACTCCGCAGCGCCAGCCAAAAACCGCTCAAACGATACATTTGCCTCTCCAGCCCAGTCGCTTGTTTTCATTGCATTCCATCCAAACCCCCCACCCTGTTTGGAATTTATGTTAGCAACACTATCCCTCTTTGGCAGGGAAGAGAAGAGCCTTGGACTGTAGTCCTAGGCCCACCTCCTCGAGAGCAAGTCCCGCTAAGCTCAGTAGGACCTATCTCCGAGTAAAATTTCATTTTTGGGGCAAGCTTTTCGCCTGATGTTTGGTGCGGGGGGAACAGGGACGATAGATTCGCGCTTGGGCCTGGAAGAGGATGCCCTTGAGGGAGCAATTTTTTTAAATTTTTTTTTTTTGCTGCGGTCCAAAAAACACAACCTGGCACGCTTCCTTTTTTCCCCAACTTGGAGCGGTCTCTTCCTTCGTAGTCATTCATTCATTCAGTCATTCTCCGCTGCATAATGTAAAAGCCCCGAAGTAATCAAATGGCTGTTAAAATCTCATTTTCCTCCCTTAATAATATTAGGCCAGAGAGAGAGAGAGAGAGAGAAACCCAGCCCAATTTTATTAAAGGAATTAGCATATGGCGCTGATCCCTGGGAGAGAGAGATCTCGCTGGCTGGGAAACTACAGCCGGGCATGGTCGGAAGAATGGCAAGAGAGGCCCCAAAGAGCGTTGGATTGAAATTGGCTCTGTGTGTGTGTGTGTGTGTGTGTGTGAGAGAGAGAGAGAGAGAGAGAGAGAGAGAGAGAGAGAGAGCGGAATCCGTTGTTCAGCGCCCGCTCCCTCCCGCCATTCAATGGCCTCCACCAGATTAAGTCTGATTTAAAGTTGAACGCAGGGGAAAGACTGGGAACGTCTCTGCTCTCTCCTTTTCTGTTTCTGACCACGGCTTTGTTCCTGGTTTTTTGTGTCTCCCAGAACCTGGAGGAAGGGGGACTCCTGGATCCCCGGCTGAAGGGTCAACGAGAAAGATCCCTTCGATCCCTCCGGAAGAGGCTCGGGCGAGAGACGGCGGTGCTGCTGGCCTTAGGCTTGTGGGTTCCTCGGCTCTCCTTTCCCCGGAGGAGGCAAGCGCCGTCCGTCCGAGTCGCCCTCCATCACGGCCAGCCCACACCAACAAATGACACGCCGCAGCTTTGTGGTCCTCGCCCGTTCCCCAGCCTCCCCGATGTCCCTCGGGTCCCACCGTGGCACCCACCCACACCTGCAGGCAATGGTGGGTTGAAAAAACAGAGAAGCCTCGGGCGCGCCCGGGCACTGCGCTCTCCACCAAGTGGTCCGGGTCCCTGCCTGACATCAGCAGCCTTTTCTTCCTTTCAGGCCCCTGGGCAGGGCAGGGAGAGGGACTCTTCTCTCCCCACCCCCACCCCTTCCCCTAGGCTAGCCTTGAACTTGAACTTGAGCTGGCCTTGGCTGCCACCATCCCCCTAGTCTTGCCAGCCAGCACCCACAAAGACTCGGCATCTTGGACGGGAACGGAACCCAGGCAGCTTTAGAAACGGATGGCGAGGCGAAATAGAGACCTGCCCAGGAGGTGGAGGTTTACAGATACAGATACATGGCGAACGCCCGTATGAATCAGACGAAAGTGGGCTACAATACTCATCTCTCCTGTATAATGCATGAGAGAACATACGTCTAGGATGTATGCAATAGAACCCACTATAAATAATACAAAACAGCTGCGTAAAAAAGCTGGTGGCGGGAGAGAGGCAGCCCCCACTCCACCGTGTCCGGCTGGAAACCCCGAAAGTTGCTCATCCCTTCAGACTCTCGCGAAATGGTCTCCTTGGATTCAACGAGACTTACTTTCGAGTATACATCGGTAGAGATCAGGGCTAAATCATTGCAAAAATTGCAGACCCAGAATCGTCAAACGGATATGCATATCCAGAAATGACTAAAAAACTAGAATACGCTATTCTTCTTCTTCTTCTTCTTCTTCTTCTTCTTCTTCTTCTTCTTCTTCTTCTTCTTCTTCTTCTTCTTACTCTTACCTTTCCCCCTTTTCCCCTTCTGTTCCAGCTCTCCCCAATCGCTCAGGTTTGAGTCTGTCTTTCAGCTTTGATTCTGCAAAGATTTCCCCCGCCTTTGGTTTCGTTTATGTTTCCTAATTATGATTTGTGATGATTGCAACAACATTTAACTAGACTAGTAGCCGCCGTGTTCTATTACCGAGCAGTGCTATAACTAGTACGATGTGCTCTTGCGTGCTAGGAGTAAATATGCGGCAGTGTCAAACTACGTAAGTTGTAAGTATGCAATACCAACATAAGTAGTTGAATGGGGACTAGTAGTGGCACTTTGCGCTCTCATCTGTAAAAGGGAACCTGAAGAACCGGCGCGCGCGTTACCGATGCAGTGGCAACCGGTTGCTAAACCACAGCAGCCCCAAAGAACTGTGTGTGGAAAGGCAGCTCGATTAAAAACAGTGAGGGGTGTGTGGTTTGTGTGTGTGAACTTCCCAGGAAGGTACGAAGGATAGAGGACTTTACCCGCCTTGCCAGACCTGAACTGGCGAGCAGGAACAGTGATAACTTAAACCGATTTGCCGCGGAATCCCAGTTTTAAATGGCCTGATTTGAAACAATCTAGCTTCACATTTTCTCTTCCAGCGCAACCCCGCGTGCGTTTCCTCGGGAGGGAGTGCCTTTGCGTCCACCGGGGACCGTTCCCTCACCAGCAAGTGTGTAGAGGGTGGCAGGCTTCGAAAATCTTAAAGACAAACTCGTCGAAGGGGGTCCAAGCCAGCCTCCTTTTCAATAAGGCGGAAGGAGAATTTATCAGTTGCGGGAAATCCATTTCTGCTATTGAGTACACTGACTTGGGAAGGTGGATTTCGGTGGGGCCGAGTTCCCCCAAAGAAGCACCCTCGACCTCTCTCCTTTCAAACCAGTCAAAGGAAAACTCCTCTTGCTTTTTGGAGGGGAAATGCTGTTTGGGACTGCTCGCTTGGGCGTTCCTGGGTTGAGCAGTGGCGCTGCCGACACAGAAGCTTTCCCTCTGGAAGTTGGGCACGATCCAGCCGAAAATCGGGACACTTTGCAACACGCGCCTCACTGTTACCAATGGGACTTGAAAGTGCTTAGCTTTGTATGGACGGGGCCCCGCTGGGGACACCTTACTTAATGGTCGGTTCCCCGCTGATGCTCGGGACGGAGGTTGCCCCCTGCCCAGCCACGGAGAGGCGAAGGATAAATGGAGGTCAAGGTCAGCCAGAGTAGACAGCAACCCTATCCTCAGCACTGAAAGGGGTCGATTCCCAAGTAAGTGGACGTCGGCGAACAGCTTTAACGCAGCTTCTCTCTTAAGGCTTCCTTCGCTCGGTTAAAGACTGCAATCCTCGGCACGCCTACCTGCGAGCAAATCCCACTGATATTAAACACTGAAGGAGATAGGGTGCATAGGATCGGGCTGTTACTCGGTGGTTCTTTGGAGGAAAGTGCTTTCCTTCCTACTACAACGTCAAGGCACGAAAACCCGCTCCAGCCACTTTTCCCAGCGGGACTTGTTTCCGAGGAGACGCGCCTCGAATCGCGCTGCCCAGGCATTGCTCCAGAGAGCGAACCCTCCAGGATGTTCTCCTCCGCAAGCCCCTCTGGAAAGACTCGCAAGGGCTTGCGCACAAGACGTTCGGAGAGGAGGCTGGAAGATACTTGCCAAGGGATTTCCAAAAACTCCGCTTCATTAAAAGTATACTTCAGCCTGCAACCTGAGACTTAACTGGAAAGAAAACTCCCCTGGAAACCAGAGGGCTTTTTAGCAAGTGGGTTGCAAAGGAACACCCCCCCCCCAGGTATGGAGGGAGGGAGCTTAGCCAAGGTGCTGCACAAACGGAAGATGCAACATATCTGGTGGGTAGGGAAGAGGGGCGTTTGGCTTTACAGGGCTGGGCCAGTTGGATATGGAGGGCCAGTGGGATGGGGGAGAGGGAAGACAGTGGAGCAACTTGCTCCGTTTCGATTCTAGGGCGGCAGTTCTACCCGCACTTGGGAGTCGGTTTTCTTTAAAATAATAGCATTTGCTTTTCAGTAAATATGCTTTTAACGCTTCATACGCAAGCCGAAGGCTATATCCCAAAAGACAGGGTCGGTTTCCCCCGCCCACAGCAGGAAAGGGCTGGAGAAGGAAGACAGGGGTGTGTGTGTGAGAGAGAGTGAGAGAGAGTGAGAGAGAGAGAGAGAGAGTCACTTCAAAGGCCTCACAAGTCTAGAGAGGAAAAGCCAAAACAAAACGCCTTGGCCCCGGTTATTTCCTTTGGAGGTGCTCCTGCCTGGGAACCGGGCCGACTCCGATTCTCTCTGCCACCCCTACTCCAAGCAGAAAACCTGTGACTGGCGAGACCTTTCTCCATCACCGACTGAGTGCATTGGTAGCATTGGTAGCAACGACAATTTATGGCTCTCAGAAGCGACAAGGAATCGGTCTCATGCACACACATGAGCACACAGGAGATAAGTAAATAATAATTTTATAAACTATATAGGTGATCTGTTCATCCGTCTACAGTGAGATAAGAAATATCTCCCTATAAATATGTCAATAAAATATATACAGTAGATTGTTTCCTGGGTTGAAGATTAGGGGAGGTGTCTTTCGGTTACCAGGGTGCGGTGGGCATATTTAAAATGTGCAGTGTTTGATCAGGGAGTCGAATTTCAATCCGCCACCCATGGTAAGACACCGGGGTCCATTACCAACCCGATCCTAAACACGCGACCTCCTATAAGCCAAGACAGGCTGGCGCTGTCCCCGCTTCGACGACGTCTTGCAAAATGGTCTATAATTATAAACTCCATAATTAAGTGGAGTTCGGTGTTCCAAGGCAGCAAAACACCGATAGATGTGAGGGAACAGGAGTCGAGGCAGCTCAAAGTCGTGTTCAGAGTAAGCTGTTTCGGTACGTATACAAGATCCTACCCTCCCTCCAAGTAAGTCAGGACAGCGTACAACAACCCTGTGAGGAACGACTGGCTTATGAGGTCATCCCAAGAACAGCCGCCAACTCGGCGAAGATGGCCCCCTGCATTTTTCAGAGCGCTACAACTATAATTCAGCAACCTAATTCTCTCTCTCTCCATGGCTCCTCTTCCCACAAGGAATCTCCTCCGCTTTCTCCTGCCGGCTCTTGGGGGAAGGCCGCCTCCCTCCAACCCAGACATCTTGTCCTGGGGTGCAAAACTCCAGGGTCCCCTCCACTTGCCCCGTGGAAAATGAGGATTTCCAGCAGCACCCAGGGCACCCTGGCAAGAGAAGCAAGGGCCTTGGGGAGGTGGCTTGCCTTGTGGGCCTAGGCGGTTCCCTTTCAGATCCCAAGGGAATTCGCCCCTTCGGAGCGCACGTGCTCGGGATCTGGGCGTGCCAGATGGCTGCCTCGTGCGGGGTGGTTTGTGGGCGCTCTGGCAAGGATGACACCTGCTCAGAGCTGTTCTTCCTCTCTCGAATGTTGCCCATTCCCTTCTCCACCCGAGAAGTCGTGGGGCTGAAGCGGGGTTGTGGCGGTGGTGGGGAGATGAGGACCCCAGAGGGGGTGGCACTGGGGCCAGCTGGGCGACAGGAGGACGAGAGGGAAAGGTCACCCCCAGGCGACACCCCTCCCCATTTGTGCTGCGGGGGTATTGATCCGCCCAGAAAGATCAACGTGAAAGCCGGTGTGTCATGCATACTAATGAGAGCCGTTTGCAGAATTTAATTAGCCTTGACTTTCCCCCACTTCGCTCTCCTTCTCCTCCTCTCGGCGATATTTTACGCGCGTCTTGCCCAGGCGAGACTGCCTGCTGGCCGCGTGGCGACGCCTCCTGCCAAAGAGGATCGGCCTGACTTGCTACTACTCCGGGCCAGGAGCGGACGAGCACCCAGGAAACAGGCGTCCTTCCAGGCCCCGCCCTCTTCTGAAAACAAACAAATAGGGTCGTGGGTTCGAGTCCCACGTTGGGCAAAAGAGTCAGGAGGTTGGACTAGATGACCCTCGGGATCCCTTCCAACTCTACCGTTCTATGATTATACGAAACAACAAACCTTTCCTTGGACAATAGATGCCTTCCACGTTTCGACTTTTAGGCCCAAATTGCAGTCAGAGAGGAAAGGAGTACCAATGGGAGGCTTCAGGGCTTACTTCCGTTGTTTACTTCGGAGTAAGCCCGCTTCGGGTTCAGGTACACAAGCCCGCAGTGGTGATACGCAGCTTGCCTGCCCCGATCCAAAGGTTCCTTAAGAAAACCGAAGCCCGCTTACTCATAAACTGCACTGCAAGTAATAGGCTTTACTTCTAGTGTGGACTTCCGCACCTGTTATTTACGGCAGGAGATCTCACTTGCTCAAGGCGGCTTATTCCCCAAATAAAGGAAGCACGGGATCGCAGCTTTCCCTAGAAGTCTGTCTACTTCTGATCTTAAATGGGTCTACTCGAAATTAAGGCCCGTGAACAGAACTTTCTTTCAGGTAAGTGCGACTGGACTCGCAGCCTCTGGAGAACCCGATCCTCCAGACGCGGTATTAAGGCTGTAATCCTGTGCATTGTCCCCTGGGGGAAAAGCCCCATCGACTAGAGTTTACTTCCTCCTCAGTAAACATGCTCTTGCAAAGCTACCATCTTCAATCCCATTCAACTAATCCAGATTTACTCCTAAATAAACATTTAGTAGACTGCCAGCTTAATTGATTTAGCCGTTACACTCACTTCCATATACACGTGTCTAGGCTCGCTCTGGATCCTCAAAGTATTCACAGAGCCCATCGCAACGACGGAGAAAACCACTTTACTCAAGGGAGAAGCCCCCCACTGGCACGTGATTAACTTCTGGGGTTGCAGCAGCTAAACTGTCCCAAGACACCTTCCTTCCAAGTACGCGTTGCCACTTTCCCAGCCGCCAGCTGTTCCGTTTCCTTGCCTCTGGTCAACGGAGCTCTTTACGCGTTTAGGTTGCAGGGTTGCTCTGTGGAGGGTGGAGAGGAAGGGTGGTATCATGGGGCAGAATTTGATGGACGGATGTTCAGGGGCCCCACTTAGGGCTCCTCGATGCAGCAGGGCGCGCTTACCACGTATTAGACTAAGTGTGGCAATTCACACGGCCATCTTTCTAAACGGCGGGGGGTGGGTGGGTGGGGAGTAATAAAACCGTTGCCCCGGGTCTAAAATTACCATAGTGCACTACTGGGGGTCGGGGGGTAGAAGAAAACGAAAGTAAGTCCTCGCCTGCCTTTTTCTCCCTCTGCCCATTTCTGCCTGGCATAGATGGGAGCGAGCGGGGAGGCGAGCCAGGACTTTCCCATTCTCCCAGCTGCTCTCGCCTAGCCTCGTGCAACGACGCACCATTCTCGCTCCAAACCCATTTCCAACAACTTCTTTGTTAATCCGGAATCCTCGAGGAAGGGGATGGCTGGGAGAGGGAGGGGGGAGCCGTCTGGGAGTAGAAAACACACACACACACACACACACACAGAAACTCCACACCCACGTGGTTCTCAGCAGGTCTCCAGCCCCAAGTCTTTGCGCTCGCTCGCCATTTGCGCACTGATTTATGATGGAAGTAATTTAAACGGGGAGAGTTTACGGCTGGAGTTATTAGACGGAACACCTCCGCCTGACACCGCCGCTCTTCCTTCTCTCTCTCTCTCTCTCTCTCTCTCTCTCTCTCTCTCTCTCTCTCTCCCCACCGCGCAACCCGTTTCCCAAGCCTGCAGCTGCGAGGCGCGGCTAGCGCCAAGTTCAGGCCGAGCCGCCGCCGCCGCCGCACATTCCTCCACCGCGCGCGCTTCCTTCTCCTCCGGGATCAAAGGCGCAGCGAGGAAGCGCGACGGATTTGAGAAGGCGGGGACGTGTCCACTCATACTAGACCTTGAAAGGGGTGGGGGTAGTGGGGGGGGGAGGGAAAGAGGGAGGGAGCACAACACCCCAAACAAACAGGAACCTAACCCAACGAAGCTGGCGCTTCGTGCCCCCCTCATCTTCAGCCATTAAAAAAAAATTAACCCGGCACTTTTGGGGCGTCTCCAGTAAACAAAATTGAAATAACCAGCTATGATGGCGGCAAAATGACCGACTACGATGGCGGCGGCAAAATCAGAGACTGTTTAGTCTGGCATCTCTTCTCCCAAGCCGACTCCCTTGGAAACTGAAGTCAGGCATGGGGGAGGGCGAGGGAGATCTTTTTAAAAAAAGAGGGGGGGAGAAAAGAAATGTTCAGGGAAGTGTGTGAGAGAGACAGAGAGGGAAAGAATCCTGTACAATTAAATAGAATACAGCGTGTGAACTGTGAAAGGAGACCCACACGCACAGAGAGAGTATATACATTAGGATAGAAAATGCACAAAGTGTTTGATGGAATGAAACAGCTTAGGATATATAACATAAAACAACTGGCACAACAGGTTCGATCCAGGGCAAGTGAAGCACGTTTGTAGAGTTTGTCCTTGCGATAGAGGGCAACAGGGTTGCTCACTCGCTCAACAGCAGATTTCAGCGGGAAGCTGTGCCCGGGCGGTGCCCAGTGTAATAAAAAAACAGGGAAACTGGGAGGCAGGCCGCAAAAAAATAAAGAAGGATAGGAAGAAAGTATGTTATTTAAGTCGGGCTCATTACAGAAATAAGGAACAAGAATGCATCTCTAGAAGGCCCCTACAGGACTCTTTTCAATAGAGGGGTCTCAGCAGGTGAGATGTTTTGTTCCTTTCTGGTGCCAGAGCCTATTCCATAGGTGAAACCCCTTCAGGTCCTCAGTGGATCAAACCTTTTGGAATATCAAGGGCTGCTGAGGAATAGCCAAGGTGTTGGCCGCACTTTCAGCTCTTAATCCTGCAAAGTTTTGCGGCATCAAAACACCAACACATCACTTTTACCAGGGAGGCAAAGTAACTGTCCCACAATTTCAGGAGAAACCAGGAGTTCTGGTTTCAATAAAAGTATGAATCCACGCGGGTCCCTCCGTCGCAACCCCACCCTGATTTCATATGCCCTGAAGTGCTTCATTCCCCTTTCCACCCATTCTTATTCGATCATAGCTTTATAGAAGCATGATACTTAAGTAATCCGGAACAGAACAGTTCTTTAACTTATTAACCTTTTCTGCCCCTTCAAGTTGAAGAGGAAGGCGAGAACGGGGGGAGGGGAGGAGGAGATAATTTCCCTTAGAAAGGGGCTTCAAATATTTGAGTTCTGGGGAGCAGAGCAGTCACCGAACTGGGAACTGGAGCGAGCTGAATACAACTTAATTTTAAAACACCATTCCAGGGTTTTTATTTCTCTAGATAAATGCTGGGGAGGGTTTATGGTCTTGTAAACTGGATACCCGGAGTTGCTATAAATGGCTGACTGTAGACTCCTGCGATCCGTATTTGGAAAAATTGAACTAATTTTTTCATTCCAAAGACCAGCTTCTAAAGACTCTTTCCCTGTCTTATTCGTTGTTGAGAATTCTACTATCAAGTGAGTATATTTGGGGGATATGAAGACTCCCAGACCAGTCTGCCTTTTGGAACGGTTTCGAATTCTCCCTAAACCTCCCCCCAAAAAACATAGCGAGGCTTGGATTTCTATTTATGACAGGTGGGTCCGCCTTAAGAATTCGTGGTTATTCTGGCAGGTTTGACGTCCTTAAACACAAACAATTTGATTTTCAGGCAATCCATTTCTAAGCAACTAAATCTGTTTACCTGCTAGTAAGTCCCTCTTTTTAAAGGGACTGTATCTCAATCAACCAGGGGCCTCGTCTGGCTTCTAGCATTTTGTGTTGCCAAGGAGGCCTGAAGACATGAACCAGAGCGGAGTTGCCAGAACGGAAATACAGGAAGTCGAAGATGCTTACTTAATTGTGCCAAGAATTAACAACACACAGTGAAACTATATAAAATTGCAAACACGTGTCTAGTCCTTATCAGTTACCGTATTCCTTTTCACTCATTGTCTAAAATACCGGAAGGCTAGAAATGTACCTCTGACCAACGAGGTACAATACTGTCTACAGACTTCCTTACATCATCGCAAGAAAAAGGGATAGAGAACTAAAAAAAACAAAGAAAAGAGTGGGGAGGAAATCTTAAAGAAAGGAGAAATAAAACACAGCTCTTAACTCAGGGGAGCGGGAGATCGGCCTTGCTGATTCCAGACAACACGTGATTATTCCTGAGAAGCACCTAAGTCTCTCCAGCCAACTAACTGACCGAACTACATATTATTATAAAAACTTGAAATGAATGTTTGCCTTGAAGACACATCTGCTTGATAAAGGATAACAATTTGGCTTGTGTGTTCGTTTTTAAATCCATGATATGGTTACAGTATTATGAGACATAAAAAACGATCACAGCAAAAGACCGAGGAGCTGTTTGCGAGTATCGGAACAATTTAACAGAATCGTACAATTACATGCAAATAGATGCAGTACACGCGTGTTCTCAGTTAGTGCTTATGCCGCTGGTATGTCTATAGCTGTCTGTCCATCTCTCAATTCATTTCACTGACCTTTTCATTTCCTTCATTTTAATTCTGGAGGGAAATGAAAAGTTTTGCAGTAAACCTTGCTGGCCGCTGCCCTTTGCCCATTCCCATCTTTGCTGACATCTCAAAGGATGCTTTCTGGTCATTCCCTCCAAATAATATACAGTTGATACACATTGAAACTCTCTCTCTTTCCTTCCCCGCCCACAAATCATTTCCAAAGTTCTCCATTTTCTACTTGCTAAAGAAGATTTGGAATAGAAAACTGGGGTTTAACCGAAGTGACGCCTCAGATTCCTGGTGAAATGCGCCTAGGCAGTTTTCCTTAGATGTAGAGAAATATTCAGTGTTTCCTTCGCTTAGTGTCACTACACTGAACGTGACCTACGCACCAAGTAAGCTGGGAGGACAAGGCCCATTTCATTCAATGGGACTTACTTCTGAGTAGACTTGTATAGGATTGCGCTGTAAGTGTGCTTAGGGCTGCAACCGTAGAGACAAGTCGAGAGATGTCCCTTTCTAGGCAGCACAGAATCACCGTTTATTTGACCCGAGCGCCGCTTTCCCACGTTTTAAAAGCAGGTCAGTGCAGGGTTAGGGCTTATTATAGTTCGCCCTGCTGCGTCTCTTTCCTCCCTCCCCGCTTTGACTCAGGATCGAGGCTCTGTGCGGCTGAAATCGACGTTACACTCCACTTGCTCCAGACACTTATCCTTAGAAGTGGGTAGTCGAATTGACTCAGGATCAAAAAGTGGGCACGTGGTAAAAATTACGACCTCGACGTCTGGCACACGTTAAAGAGGCGTCAAGAAACTTTAGACAAAGTGCGTTCATCATACTTCGGGAGGAAAAGCGATACCCTGAACTCAACGCGAAAGTAAATACGCTTCCAAGTCAAGGGAGCTGGTTTACTCACGCCTAAACGCCTCGTTTGGAAGCGATCGTCGCTGAAACCCATAGCGCTGGCTTGCAAGTACATAGATTTCAGACCCCTGTGCAATGTGTTTATTTTCTGCCTATGGTATGGCCCTCCATCCTTCACATGGGAGTACAGATAGACCCCATATTCTAGTGGTTTTTATCTGGAGGTATGTCCCCATTTCTTTCAGTGGCGTTTACTTCCAGGTTAAGCGTGTCACTTCGAAATAGTACGAACGCCGCAGATCGTCGGCTTTTGCCCTGCGAAACATCAACTCCTGCCGATTGTTCTATTTTATTTTTAAGCCCGCCTTCTCAAGGCCATGTAATGCTACCCGGATCATCAACGCGGAGGTGAACTGAAGCTCATCTGAGATCAAGCTGCAAATGATCCCGTTTAGGACTGGAGCGGAGAGGCGAGACTTTAAAGCACGCCTGCTTGGAAGTCGAGACCACTCAAAGTAATGGTGAAACAGACCACTTCCGAGCAAGAAGAAAGATCTTAGACAGAGAGAGACCCACTGCCCTCAGCAGGCCCAACAAGCATTCACAAGAGGACTTGGCATCCGTTTAGCCCACAAGCTGCAATGCTATCCGGGTTGTGTAAAAACCCGGTGATGCACTTCGAAGTAAACATCTAGGGGGTCCCAGTCTCACACCAGCAGAGAACTGCTCACCTGGAGCAGGGCTTGTTTCACTTTTAGGTGAAACAACTCTGTGAAAACTTTCCCACGAGCAAGCCTTCTTGTAGACAGGGGGCCTTGCTTCCCAGTACCTGTAATGGGATCGCGCCAAGACTCTTTTAGTTGAATTCAGGGATCATCCGCTGTAAAGTCTAGATCCGGAGCGACGGTGGATAAATTTACTTAAGTAATTTACAGCCCCATTCCACATGAAAAGAGCCTTCTTATGGATATAGAAACGCCCTCCCATCAGATGTCAAGGAGATAAGTAACTATACCACCTTTAGAAGACATCTGAAGGCAGAAGTATTTGATGTTTTGTTACGATTTTATATATGGGCAGCCCATTCAGATGGGCGGCACACTATCACTATCACTATCATCATCATCATCATCATCATCACCACCACCCACTAAGTTCCACTCAGAGTTGACCCACTGAATTGGGTTTATTAACTGCAATGGGTCTACTCTGAGCAGGACTAGCATTGGCTATGTCTGCTAAACATACGTCTCGACTCAAAAAATAAAAGGAAGAAAGTCGCTTGGCATCAGTGAGACATCTTGCCATGTGGATTGTGTTGAGGGCAAACGCGAAAAGCCGGGGCTGTTACTAATAATGCTTCGATGAGAGGCAGAAACGGTTTCCACTGGCTGCGGTTTGGACGGCTCAGAGTCTGGTTAAGTTGGCCAGTATCCTTCCATCATTTTTCTTTTTTCTTTTTTAATTATTGGCGGAGGTTTCCTGGCAGAAATATTATTCTAGCGTTCCGCCCCACCTACAAAGAGACGTTTCTTTTCCTTTTAAAATTTTGTGCAACTGACCTGACTCCAGCCAAAAGGGGATGTGGCCACCGGGAGTGAGGCAACGCCGGCAATAAATTAGCCTTCTCTCGGTAGCTCTGAGGTCTCTCCAAGGGTCCCTGGACTGTTGATCTAATTCATTCAAGCGGCGGCCTCTTGGCCGCGCTTTCCATTCCGATCCTAAACCATTGTCATCTTACTGACTCCAAGGGCGCGGCGGCTTCTAGCTAAACGCGGTTAGGATCGCGTGTTGCTCGGGAGAGAATCCCGTGGAAATCTAGGGAGGGTACCCTCCCCGTCAAAAAAAAACACACCCAGAGATAGCTGTGCTACACAGCTACTCTTTGGAAACCTAATGGGACCTTTGTGGCGAGTTCGAATCCGTATGTTAGTATTGGATACGTACGTAGGTGTGTGTGTGTGTGTGGAGGGGTGGAATGGGTGGAAAAGGCAAAGCGATATTCGAGGCGTGGAATTTGGACATCCTCTTTTCCAAGGGAAAGTACAGAGAACGGAACTCAAGCAAGACCAAACCCGGGAAAGATTTAACTGCGTAAAATGAGCGGCGCCTTCAGGAACCGGATTCCAGCGCTGCATCGGAGGCTTTTCGATTTAACTGGGGAAGCAAGCAGCGCACGCAAATATTTGCATTTCTGGTGCCGCACTCCCCGCCCGCTTTCCTCTCCTGCCTTCAATTTCTTTCTAAAACTTATATTCTCCAAAAGTTAAGATTCAGGTTTAAAAACAACAGGAACCACGGTCACCTCCCGCTTTCGTTTGTCCCCATTAACAACATTCACAAGTGATGGCGCGCATCTCATAGTCACTTGTGAAAACCGCCCCTATATTGGTTTATCACATGAGACCCGCGCCTTGATCCTACATGGCCTGGGTCAGGAAAGGTTACTTTTTCCCGGATCTTGTACGATTTTCTTCTCTAGTTAGAAATAAAGTTTATGATATTGTATGGTGTTTTTCGCGATTAATACTATCAATAACATGAATTATTAGGACGATAGTGCCATTTATGCTTTTTGTACCTTATTTGGGAAACATCCTCCCTGAAATTAAGACCCGGCGTTTAAATTTATTACCTAGGAAGTTACACGGCTTGGAACTTATTTTCAGAGAAGCTGTCCCCCTTTTCACCCCGCAGCCCTATACATTTTTACTAGGACGCAAGTCCTATAGCGTTCAGTAAGGCTTACTCCCAATAACACGCCCCCAGGTTGCACCCAAACAGATCTCTGTGTCTATATGTCTATTCAGAAGTCAGTCCCATTAAGTTTATCGGATCTGTGGAAGTGGAAAGCTTATTTCGTAATAAATGCAGCACGCCACGGAGAGCTGGAAAGGCTCATTGAGTTTTGGCACTTTCTGCTTGGGATCGAGGTGCCTCCAAGGCGTGGGGCCAGGATCCAAAGCTTCACGTTACTTGGCAGGGCTTTTTCCAGGGGACTCCTTTGCGGAGGAAGCGCGCTGGAGAGCTGCCGCCTTCCTTGGAAGTCAGTTCCCTCTGGAAAACAAATAAACTTCCTCCCCAAGTTTCTGGGCTTGGGAGGCTGCGCGCGGGTCGCTCCATCTCGGAGGATGGCGAAGGACGTCCCCTCTCCCCTCCCAGCCCGCCTCTCCTCTTTCCCCTGCAGCGCCTTTGGCCACGGCTCCCTCGGCCGCCCTGCGCTCGGCTTGTTTCCTTTCCAAGGTGCCTTCATTGTCCCGACAGGTCTATTAAGGCTGCGTGGAGCTATTTCTCGGGCCGCTCTTGAACAGTCCGTTGCTCAAACACAACAGCCAACAAGCGCCAGCTGCCAGGACAACTAAAAAAAAAGAACAAGAAGAAGAGAGAGGGAGAGAGAACCAAACCTATTATGGGGATATTTTCTGAGCAGAAAAGCGGGAGAGCTGTGTTTAATTAAAAACATTCAGGATCCCCCGAAACAATGGAGTCTCAAGTTCAAGTGGTGTCCCGTTGAAGGAAGACTTTGGCGAGGGGAGGGGAAAGAGGCGACTCCATGTAGCCCCCCCAGCCTATCTGGAGGGAGGAGGGGGCTTAATTAGCTAAAGGAAAAGCTGTTTTGATTAGGAAATGCACCCCCTCCCTCTCTCCGTTTTAGCCGCTGGGTTTTTCTTCGCCTGCAGAAGCCTCTTGCGGCAAGTTGCAAAGGGAACTTGCATGGCTGCTTTTTAAAAGGCTTTGTTGCCTTGTCAAGGCAAGTTAGTGGGGGCGCATGCCCGGAATACTAAAGGGCCTTTTCACACGTGACGCCCCGAAGCGTCTCTGACCCACTGTCTCGCGTTCTTTTTTTGTACACGCGTGTGAATCCCGTCCGCGAGGCCGGGGTGGGAGAGAGAAATATTTGAAAATGGAATGCGCATCCGGGACAATGGGCATTTTATTCGCGCCCTCATTAGGACCCCATGAAGCAAGAAACCGCATTCAGCTGCACGTGTGAAAGCGCGCCGCTGATTTTCCAAAGAAGGTGACTCCGGAGTCGTTTCCAAGCTGCACGTCGATCTAAAAAACATTTTGTTCGAAAGCATCTTGAACGACAATTGGAATGGGAAGTGGTTACACTTACAAATAAACCCATTCTTCCAGTCGTAGAAGCTAACGGGGAAAAGTAAATGGTGTGTCGTGAGAACGCTCCCGCCACAACTTGAGCTGGTTTAATAACTCACTTTGGAGGGATTGTCAGTTTACAACCCGATCCCAAGCAGCTTTACGCGGAAGGTTCGCCACATTAATTTAAAAAGAATCTTATTTCGAAGGAATACATGTTAGCTTGCCAAAAATAAATATCATATTAACGGACACGTGGACACGGGCAATTTAAGTTCGCAAGTCTTGTCTCAAGCCTGAACTTGTTTAGGAGACGGGGTGACAGTGGGCTCTAATCTAAAGATTCAGGTTTAACTGGCTTGTGGACCGAGCAGTTGAAAAGGCTTGGGGTAGTTCTGTACTAATACATTTTTAAAGCCCGGCACCCCGATCCTAAGCAGTTTGGGAGCAATCCAGACCCACTTCGGATCAGGAATATTTCCGCCCTTCGAACTTAAAGGCGTCTAAATGCCCCTCCCCGCCGTATTTAAAACTGCCCCTCTGAAATTCAAACCTTCTATGGACGCGGGGACGCGAAATAAGCGCGTTGCGTCCAGAACACATTTTTTGTTCGTTTATTCTCTTGCAAGCAGCAAATTATTATTATTATTATTATTATTAATCAGCACAACCAGTTTAGAAGCATAGCTGGAGCAGCGCGCGAGTATGCGCGGGCGCGGAGTTAAGGGCAGTTTGCAGAAAGCTCGCTGCCTCCCAGGTTTGGGATTTGCCGTTGGCCTTCTTAGGGGAAAGCGTGTTCTTTGCGCCTTACCTTGGAAAGACGCCAATAAGCCAGGAAAGACTTTATTCACAAGCATAGGAAAGGATATAGAACGAGCAGCCACTCACCCTGTGATCACTTTCTGGGCTCTGGGCTCTACAGGTGCTAGAGTCTTAGGTTCCCCCCCATGGTCATGGGATGTGGGGTGGCATGGAAGTACAGCCAAAATAATTATTTACCTTGCCCCCACCCTGGTAGTTTGGCACACATAGTGCCCTTTTGTGCCCTTAGGAAAGGATATCCCTAGTTCCTCCCAGGTTGCATCGTTCCTGCCACCAACCAGCATGTATGCACCTTGACTGTGCGAGGCACAGTTCCATTTGTCTTCAGAAATGCACACTCTCATCATGTGCTCCGTTTAAAAAAGCCAATTTCAGATTATATTTTCAAATAATTTGCTCATTTAGTGGAGAGAGACAATTGACTTCACCGACGGAGAAGGTTCAATTAGTGGGACTGGGGATTAAGGGTGCAGGTTTATTTTTCCTAATTACGGGGTGTTATTGTAATAGAGGCACATTTCCACAAAAGCAGTGATTGGCAGCTTTTGTTGAATTACATTGTGAGTTGCCTTACACAACTGTCTCAGAAAGGCATATATGTGTTGAGGTTTTGCTATTGTGCAAATCAGCATTTATGTATTCATGAACTGATAATCTATAACAGGAGCAATTTTATGCACAAGAAGCAAGCCAGTGTTGTTAAGCTGGTGTAAAGTCACACCAGATCCAAACTCTGTTCAGGAGTGGGGCTTCTGAGCCAGGCTAAGCCTGGCAGAGGGAAAACAAGCCACTGAAATAGTGTTTGAGTTACACCATCCTTTTTTGCTGGCTTAATTTAAACCAGGTTAGGATCCAGTCTGTGTCCCCTCTCTGATCCTGCCCCAACCACAAACAGGAATGTCCCCTTGATCATCCCTTTTTCAGGGTTTACACCATTTTACACCAACTGGGCTTGGTGGAGATATGCTACTGTAGCTCGGGTTGAGCTGAGGAGGAAGAAGTTAACCTACTGGATCAGCTGGAGATCCACTAGATCCTAACTTACTCATCCCAGCAGATTTTGCTGGAGGGTTGTTCCCTAAGGATGCCATCCTGTATCTACTTTCCTAGGAGTACACAATGTGCACGTAATTCTGAGTAGACACTTGCATAAAATTGCAGCACACGAAGGAAACAATAAACAAAACATCCATTGTCAACCCTAGTTATTTTGTTTTCCTGTCCATTTCCTTTTCTTTGGATTATATTGTTTAAGCTGTAGGTAAACATTAATGAATTAACCAATAAATAGCAGGGATATATATCCAACTTCTCATATACTCTTGTAACTTCACATCCATGTTCCTTAAAAACACATTGAACTACTACTACTAACATTAATAGGGCATGTCCGTGAGGAGGGGAGAATTCACTCATGTGACATCCCCTTCAAGAAGTAGAAATCACCTTATGGCTGTGTACACACTATAAATTGGGTTCCCCAAAAGAATCCTGGGAACTGTAGTTTGTTAAGGGTATTGGGGATTGTAGCTCTGTAAGAGTAAACGATAGGGGACACGGGTGGCGCTGTGGGTTAAACCACAGAGCCTAGGGCTTGCTGATCAGAAGGCCGGCGGTTCGAATCCCCACGATGGGGTGAGCTCCCATTGCTCAGTCCCTGCTCCTGCCAACCTAGCAGTTCGAAAGCACGTCCAAGTGCAAGTAGATAAATAGGTACCGCTCCAGTGGGAAGGTAAACGGCGTTTCCGTGCGCTGCTCTGGTTCGCCAGAAGCAGCTTAGCTCCCTCAGCCAATAAAGCAAGATGAGCGCCACAACCCCAGAGTCGTCCGCAACTGGACCTAATGGTCAGGAGTCCCTTTACCTTTACCTTTAAGAGTAAACGATAGCTCCCAGGACTCTTGGTGGGTGAATGTGCTTTAAAGGTATGGTGTGTGTGCAGCCTAAGTCAGTCCGTAATCATTTGGTGAAGGGTGTGTTATAAATACCATAGAGATAGACAGATGATAGATGATAGATAGATAGATAGATAGATAGATAGATAAGAACTTAATAACAGGCTGCTATATCAGACCAAATGTGAGCAGATAATTCTGTTTTCAGATTAATGCCTGTGGGAAACCCTTAAACAGGGCCACAACCCTCCCTGAGTAAATCTTGCATTTTGTGTTAACTCTCCATTGGTCCCACTGCCTTAAGATCAGAGAAGCCTGAGGAATCAACCCCAGAAAGACGAATGCTATTTAGAAATCATAGCTGATGCAGAACTCAAGCTACGTAATTCAGAATGGGTCCAATTAAGTCACTCACATTGTTTTGGAGTATGCAGCTTTGCAGCTACATTCTGCGCTACCAGACCTAAACCCAATAGCTATGCTCAAGTCCACATGACTAACTGGTCATACCAGCTTTGATGTTCTTTGCTGCTAGGACTGACAAGGTTTTTAGAAAAAAAGGGAAATATCACTTGTGAAACCAATGGATCCAAAGTTTAAACTTGGGAGTGCCCAGATGCACCGTGGAGATTCTTAACCTCCAAGAGGGACATGTGAGAAAATATTGCAGCATAGAGTGATTTTGTTCAGAGTTCCAGTCAGCTCTCCCTATTCCAGACAGTTCTACCAATTCCAAGCTACTCAGTTTCATTCCCCTTCCTCAATAGGAACTCATCATTATGCGGCTACACAGCATGCTGAGTCCTCCTCATGGGGGTATTTTGGGTTCCCTTCCCTTTAGGCTTCCCCCCTCCAAATATCTGTTGTACTTCTGCAAACCTTGTCCCCAAGCCTGCTGATGCGTATCTTTTCTGTAGAGTGGCCACATGTCCTGATTTACAGAGGACATTCCTCATTCCTCTATTTGAAGGGCTATTTCATGTCTGGTTTATGCATAAAGAGCCACCACCAGAAGCAAGAATGGGGGCCTTGAAGTTGCCCATCTAAACAGTAAGTACCTGGACAGGAGAATAAGCAGGCACACAGATTACTTTGATATCAAGTCTTCCCCAGTATGGTGTAAAATACTGTATTTCTAATTAAATTTATACAATAGTCTTAAATTTGCATCATATGTATAAATTACATGCAAATATCACACAAATCTGTGTGTCCCCCTGCTTTTGGATGTGATGCTTCCATTTTGGCTACAGAAGGATCCCCACTCAGAGAACGAGTTCACTAGGAACTGTCACTTGAATTCTTAGCATGCTTTTTCTCTTTGAGCATCACAATGATTTCTGTGCTTCCTTTTCAGGAAAGCTGTCTCACTAAACTATGCTGCGGTACTGTAGGAATAAGAAGATTGCCAAATGCTGAGGTGATGGCCAAGCACAGGGGAGGGACACCACTTTCACACTCTGCTTCTAAGCTGCCAGTGACACCTGGGTGGCTGCTGCTGGATACCAAATGCTGGACCAGATGGGCCTTAAGAGTGATCTAGCAAGGCTGTTATTGGGTTTGGACCTCCTGGATGCTAAATAATGGGGGAGGGCGGGGAAGAAGTCTTAACACCTCCTGGTGTACTCAAACCAATGCAGAACAATGACTTAATGTCAGGACTGGCTCAAGACATTTTCCTGTGTGAGTAATGGATAAGTTGGTGACCTCCACTCCATTACACATAAAGAATCTGATTGGACTGGCATCATCAAAAAGATGGAAATGGCTTACGGAAAGTAGCTGTGGGGAATGGCTGCATCTCCAGTAGCTGTCTCATTCTGCCTAATGGTAGGGCCAGACCTGCTTGATTGGTGGTCAGATAAAAAATAATACAGGGCTTCTGCACCTTGAATAGTTGTGCAGAAAAGGTCACCCAGGCTCTAATATGCATACTTCTTGTTTTGCTTATTCACTTGTTTTTATCCTGTGAACCGCCCTGAGGTCTTACGATGAAGGGCGGTATAGAAATCTGATAAACAAACAAACAAATAAAATAAAGATTCTTGTATGGCTGTCAGGGACAGGAACAGCCACTGGCTTTTGCTGCATTGTGCCTACGGCACAACAAAGGAAGCTGCCTTAAACAAGTATTTGTCCATCTAAGGATGCATACGGACTATACTTTAAAACACATTCTATGCTCATTTCCCTCCTCGGTACTGTAATTTGTAAAGGGTTGCTGGGAATGGTAACTTTTAAGAAGCAGAGAAATAATGTGTTTCCAATGTGCTTTAAAGGTATAGTGTATATGCCAACTACCGGTAGGCTACTGTTTGCTCTGGCAAGGGATCTCCAGGGCTTCAGACAGAGGTCTATCCCACCACCTAGTCTGGGAGGGGGGAATTCTAACCCTTACCTTGGCCCTCCAGATGTTGCTGAACTACAGCTCCCATTATCCCTGGCCACCGGCCATGCTTGCCGGGGCTGATGGGAATTGTAGTTCAGCAACATCTGGAGGACCAAAGTTTCCCCATGCCTGGTTTATGGCTTCAGCTTCCACCCCATATGCCTTATTCTATGCACTACTGGGCCTGCACAGCAGATCCTGGAATCAGATCATTAGTCCCATTGACTTAAGCAATATTACACTGGTTTGTACTCTATTACATAGTATGACTGGTTTGTAGATCAGGCTGGTTGTTAGTTCTCATGGGAACTTCCCATTTTCCACTTGCAAGTTGATTTTGTTTCAATGACTGGGAAAGTTGGTCTTGATTTGACAAAAAAACAAGAAAACAAGAAAAGGTAAACAAGCAAATAATAGTAGTATCCTTGTTCCAATGTTTATGTTCAACCTCCAGGGCTTAGTAATATTAAGGAGTCCTCCTACTTCAATTTTCTTTAATTTTTGTTTACCCGGATTATGTTTTCTAAGGCACTGGGAAAACTCCCACACAGGAAACAGCCCTTAGAAGAGTAAATATCTCTGCTGAGTGTTCCACAAAGACGCTGTTGTATAGTCTCTCTGCGAAGCCAATGATACTAACAACAGTAATAAAAACATTCTTTTCCAGAGAATTGGCGTCCAGTACACCCAGCTATGCATGTACTAAAATATTGTATTTGAACCAATACCTGTGGAAGGATTAAGCTTGCTGGCTAAATACCTGTGTAGAGTGAAGTATAATATCACCAAAGGGGTAGCTATGTGAGTCTGCTGCTGCAAAAACAACACTTCTTGTGGCGAAGAGACTAACAGACTGATTTATTATAGCAAGAGCATTTGTGCAACTTCATCAGATCCATGAAACATTATTCTCACTTGGTGATGAAGCCTATCACCCCAGGCCAAGTTGTAGATCAGCAACATCTGAGGTGGCAGTTGGGGTGGGGTAGGATATGAAGAATGGTTCTTGACTCTTGATATATATGTCTATGTACTTATTCACATAGGCATTTGATTCCCTGACAATAAGAAATATGTGAAGAGGCTGGGAAGAATACATGGGCCAACCCCATTCTCAGCTGCCAATGCATATATCAAGCATGTTCCCCAATCACTGTATGTTCAGTATCAGTTTGTAGAGAGATGCATGCACATGTATAAGCTTTCCTCCATGAGGATGGAAACCCTGATTGACCAGGATTCCCATTCTCACGGAAGAAGCCCTATGCGTGTGAACACATGGCCACCTTTAGACGGACGCTGAACACAGATTTTCATTAACCCCTTCATGTGTTTGGTGCCCACAGATATTGGACACCTGAACAGAGCTACATACACCTGGTACAGAGACAGTTCTACCTGTGGAGCAACTGCTCAATTCTGCTTGGAAAGAATCCAAAACTCTGATTAAATCTGAATTAATCAACCAGGAATGCCAACAGGATTTCCTGGGCCCAGTATACTGATAATGGATTGAGCCCCCCACATAGACCCACCCACAATCTATTGGCAAGATCTAGCTTTACCTCAGGAAAGGCTGAACCTAGGGACCTGGCACAATTTTCATACTTGTTTCTGGTGATTAAATAAAGTTAACCTAGCCTACCTCACAGGGCTGTTGCAAATATAAAAGGGGGAGGGGCATTTAAGATGCACAATTTTGAGCTCCTGAATGGAAAGGCAGGATACAAATCTACTATATCACAAATCACGTGAAGAAAAATAGACATGCACAAAGCCAGAAAAGCAGCTCCACCTTGCTTTTACTGCAATGTTTCATAGTCAAATTTACTACAAAATACCCCCCCAGTCTGTCAACTCTGATGAACAAGCAAACAAGCCAACAAACAAAACTCTAAGTATGTGCACATTTACAACTTTGGCATCAGAAATACCAACGATCAGCCTAGTCTACATCACTGGGCTGTTGTGAAGATAAAAAGCGGGAAGGGGAAGGCAACATACACAGCTTTGAGATTTTGTGGAGCGGGGGCAGCAAAATATAATTATAGAACAACAGGTGATAAATATTCTAAGAGTGTGCAGTTTCACAACCCTTAGCAAAACACAAACACACAACATTTTGCTCTCTTTGTTGAATAAAAAAGCACCACTGCTTTAAAGTTGGCTTATGGGGCACTTATGGTAACTTGTTGCAGCAGTAAGGTGCTTTTCAATTTTTTTGGCTGTATTTGCTTATTCATTTTGCATTTTATATTTTTGCTTTACTGTATATTAATAAATAACAGCCTGGTGATGACAAGCAAATAAGTAGTGAGGGGGGTGGGACATGGAAAATAGGAGCGGGGCGGCGGCGGCGCGGAACAGGTCATTGAAATGTCACCATTTTTTCTCAGTAGGAAGGAAGCACCATTCATTTCAAGGAAGTTACTTCCAAGTAAAGCATACCAAGCAGCACATTTGGGGAGTGAATGAAATAATGTGGACAAGGTGGGAAGTGCTTAAGCAAACATACCGCAAGGCAGACTCTCCTCCATCCAGCATCATGCTAGCAGCAACAAGATTCTCTGGTTTCTTCCTGCTTCTCTAAGAGGCCTCCCTTCTGAGGGGTGGTCGGCATTCCTTCCTCTGATTGCTTAGCAACACTGATTAAGCATCCTTAGCAACAGCAGCTTCTCCGTATCTGCCATCTTGGAACTGTGCTTCCATGTTTTGTTTTCTAATTTTCTTTAGAAATGCTCCATTTACCTTCATTTTTTTTTTAATGAAACCTCAGAGTCTGGGGGCCCTGCTTGCTTGGGGCCTAGTACATGTGTACCCCATTGGAAACTCTGTGAATAATTCAAAAATGAATTCTGCTTCAGCCGTTTCACTCTGGAGCTCCTATCTGAAGCCTTTTTTTTATTGAAGGACAATGTCTCTGAGATCATCAGCGGAATATCCTGGGAGACTGAAATGTTCTCCCACTGGCTTCTGAATGTGGTCATTATAGTTAGATTTCTGTCCATTTACTGTCTTGCTTGGAGACTGACCGGTTTCTTGCTTGCAGATGGCAGAAGGTCATTACTGGCCCTCAATGGCAAACAGAATATTTCATGATGAGGAAGTTAATGAGTCCCCAATGTTATCAGGCCACAGTCTTTAACCTGGAAATAAGCTCTGTGGAACTCCAAGAGACTACTTTCTGAGCAGACAAGCAGAAGACAGTGCTGCCGAGTCCTGTAACAGTGTTGCCTATGGAGATCTAGGAAAATAATGGTTTCATTTTAAGGCCTAGCCCTTGAGTTCGGCCCTCTCCTAGATAAGCCTTTGTAGCTTTGTGAGAGCCATTTTATAAAAAGAGACTGACTGTGAGGATGGGCCTACTGTCCAAAGTGTTTTCAAAGGCCCTGACTTGCCATTTCTGTCTCTCCTCCTGTTCTCTTTCCTCTTGGTTATTAAAATGTTGTAACAATATCGGGCGGTAGATCAGGAACCTTGGAAAAATCTTCAGTTATTGAAAGCAGACATAAAACAAACATCCAGGCCTCCTCCAAACTCCTGTGAAGAAGGCCCTCTTCCAGACTGACTTCTGGAATTTTCCTAGAGGCACAGGCTACTAAGCATGTGGCATTAGTGAGGAAGAGGGGCTCAGTCAATATGCCCTTTGTTTGTTTTGCAATGTATTCTCCTGCTCCTAATACAGTGGTACCTCAGGTTAAGTACTTAATTCGTTCCAGAGGTCTGTTTTTAACCTGAAACTGTTCTTAACATGAAGCACCACTTTAGCTAATGGGGCCTCCTGCTGCTGCTGCGCCGCCGGAGCACGATTTCTGTTCTCATCCTGAAGCAAAGTTCTTAACCTGAAGCACTATTTCTGGGTTAGCGGAGTCTGTAACCTGAAGCGTATGTAACCTGAAGCGTATGTAACCCGAGGTACCACTGTAACGCTGACAGCATGGGTTACACATGTGTGCAAGCTTAGAATAAACCCTAGGTCTCGCCCATCCATTTTGTAGTTTTAAGAAACACACTATGGAATTCCTTCAGGTAGCGATCCCTATTCAAGGGAACGGAGCAAATGTATTTGCATTGAAAAGTTTTTGGCTGTAAAATATAGATCTCGGGATGTGTTCTGAGAGGAACCTTGAAGCATGTAGATCAGTGGTTCCCAACTTTTTTTGGCTATGCCCCACCTAAGCATCTCTAAAATAGTGACATATAATTATTATTCAAAAAGTGAACTCCTATTCACATGGAGGAAGCCTAAAAGGTCTTTGATGTGGTCTAAACAAGCTTCCAAATTGCCCCCCTTAAAAATCAAAATGTCTCCTGTGAGGCATGTGCCCCAAGTTGGGAACAATGGGTGTAGATATATGTGACAGTCAGCAGTGCCGAATTCAACCTTGTGGAAGCCCCATGGCAGTTTAAATCTTGGGGAGTGCGGGAGGCTCGCAAGTTATCTCCTAATAAGTTTTTGTAATTTTCTTTCAAAATCAAATCAATATTATTTTGATCTGTTGTTGTGGGGCCCCTAAAAGGCCCATAGGCCGGTGCCTAGACTATTTGATAAATCCAGTTTCTGGAGTGAAGCGGTGTGAAGTCTGTTGCCCAGCTGTGCCACGGAGATGGCGAGTGAATCTGTTTTGGGGACTGGCCTCGCCTCTGATTGATGCTGTTGGTGGGGAAGTTGTTAAAAACGTTTTAATGGGGTTTTCCACAGGCCTCCTTTCCTGTGGGTCCTGATGATGACAGTGCAATCGGTGTCTCTCAGATAAAGGGAGGGGGAAGGCTTTAGAAACCAGAACTGCGGAAGCGTTATCTTATCAGTCATGTTCACTGTGGATTTCCTACACACTGTGAGGCCCTGAAATAGATCCCTGGCAAGGCAACTGAGCTGAAGAGTCAATGGGTCTCCAAATCTGCAATAACTGTGGGTGATAAAGGATCGCCGTCCTGACAAAGAAGCCAAAGGTCGGGGGAAAGCCACAAGACCAGCCACTGCTGAGCCTCTTCGGCTTCTACAGCCCAGCAAACCCCAAAGTTGTTCTGGCAATGGTAAGAGCATCTCAGCCAGAAGCAGCTGGGCAGGGATACAAGGAGGAAAGGCTATGGGGTTACTACAGGCCTTGCTGCCTCACGGAAGCTATGAGGTGGGTGAGGCCTTTGCTGTTTCTGTGAAGAGGCAATTAAACACAGAGCAGGGAAAAGGCTATGAGAGTTGCGTGCTACTTTTCTAGTGCCCATAGAGAATGAGAACTAGTGTGGTATTCAAGAGAATAAGAACCCCCTTTGTCTGAGGTGGAGTGAATACTGGCCAGAGGGGGTGAAGGCCTTGACCTGCTGCCATGTCTATCAGGATGAATTCTTCCTCAGTATCTAGTTAGGTTATTTGGTTTATACTTTACTTTGCCCTGGAAAAGGTGAAGAAGCATCCATTTGATTAGAGTATGGTGACTGTATATTATAATGACTGTCTATCCTGCAGTTATTAAAGTAGTGAATGTATATAGACCAATAAAATTTTATTAAATAATAAGTTAAGACAATTTGGAGTATGCAGGAAAGGACGAAAAGAAATGTACAGAACCGCAGAAAGAGGGGGAAGGGAGTCGAAGTTGAAAATGTTAAAATTATGGTTAAATAATTGTAGATGTAGATAAATGAAATAATAATAATAATGATGATGATAATGATGATGATGATGATGTAGCTGCCCTCTCCAGTGTATAACTATAAAAATATGTAATGGTTTTAACAAAAGCAATGGTCTGATGTGTGGACTGAAAATAATACATAGGAAACTGGTATAGCTTGCAGGCTAAGAGTGTTTTAAGAAGTCCCTGGTTTCTGTACATACTTATTCAGAAGAAGGAAATCCTTGAATTCAGTGGGGCTTTGTCCCATGTGGGTAATTCTGGGATTGCAACCTTTATAGTCAAACCATTGCCTCTTGGATTCTACCTCTACCTATAATATAGCCTATCTTACACGGCATTAGTTTGTTAATGTTTGTGAAGTGGCTGGAACATCTGAAGCGATGCCATCTGAAACGATGCCTTATGAGGAACGGCTAAGGGAGCTGGGCATGTTTAGCCTGGAGAAGAGGAGGTTAAGGGGTGATATGATAGCCATGTTCAAATATATAAAAGGATGTCACATAGAGGAGGGAGAAAGGTTGTTTTCTGCTGCTCCAGAGAAGCGGACACGGAGCAATGGATCCAAACTACAAGAAAGAAGATTCCACCTAAGCATTAGGAAGAACTTCCTGACAGTAAGAGCTGTTCGACAGTGGAATTTGCTGCCAAGGAGTGTGGTGGAGTCTCCTTCTTTGGAGGTCTTTAAGCAGAGGCTTGACAACCATATGTCAGGAGTGCTCTGGTGGTGTTTCTTGCTTGGCAGGGGGTTGGACTCGATGGCCCTTGTGGTCTCTTCCAACTCTATGATTCTATGATTCTATTATTCTAAGCACATTACTGTATCTAAAATCTGGAAATAAATTCAGTCCATTCTGAAACAGCAAAGATGTCACTATTTATTGAATTCTGTATCCTCAGTGCTGTCAGAGAAATGTAATGCTTTCCAGTTGTATCTACAGTAACAATTGAGACAGCAAAAATTCTCATGCTGCTCATATATAATTGAGGGTGCTTGGTGACACATAAAGTTCAATCCTGATGTGACACTCCCAGCCATCCCTAAAAAAATCTGTCTGCTTTGGAGCAGGGCAAACAAAATGGACACCCATAATACAAAATGAACACCCATAATCTAGTTAAGCAACAGCAAAATTCCAATAGCTCTGTTTTTACTTTTAAAATATAATGTAATCATTTATATTAATTTAAGTAACTATGTAAGTATAGTTCTATAGAACATACGCTCACTTGTGGATCAGTGGTTATGGAAGTGATAGCAGTGATAGCAGTGATCCACTTCACCCTTTCAGTACTCAACCCTTTCGCACAGCTTCACACATTGCATTTGGGTTACACATAGGCATCTGGTTGGCTACCATGAGAACAGGATGCTGGACTAGATAGGCCAACAGGATCTTCTTACATCCTTATGGAGATGGCCTGCTGTGCTTGCTCATGGCTCAAATCCTTCTTCAGAAAAGAATGGGGGTGCGTAACATCAGTCCCTGTGTTTGGCTGGCAGTATGAAGCCTTTGCATTGGCCAACATACTGAAATCTTTGCCTTCTGTCCAGGGCCAACCCATTACATTTTGCTACCTGAGACAAAGTACAAGATGGTGTTCTCCCCTCCCACAGCTCTACCAAAGTACAGAAACTGACTGGACTGGCAGTTGAATTTGGTGATGGGATAGTGCCCTGAGAGCAGCAGGCTGGTGTAGGAGGTGCACAACAAGCATTGAAAGTATCTTTATTGCAATGTAGTGGAACAGCCAGGCGCCTATACAGCTGTTGCTGTACAGCAAAGTTAGCCATAGTGGTATCCTCCAGATGTTGCTGGACTCCAACTCCCATCAGTCCCAGCCAGCATGTCCAATGATCATGGATAATGGTTGTAGTCAGCAAAATATGGAGGGCATCATGTTGGCTTTTCCTGCCCTAGAGCTTCTGCTGTATGTCTAATGGTAAGGCTGCCCCTGCTTTTCTCTTTGCTTTGTTAATGAAATAGTACATCCCTGCTTCAGCCATTTGACTTGGGAGATCCTGTGCTAAAGAACATCCCCTCTGTTAAAGACATATGTTTAATATGCATAAAGTATTATGCATGTACGCATTGAAGTTAAAATGCTATGCAGAGAGGTTTGCATTAGGCAAGAGAGGTTTGTCTTTAGTAAATGCGGCAATAAAAGGCTTGGTGCTTCTGTTTCAGTCTTTAGGCTAATCAATGATTGCAGGGGAAACCCAAGGGATCTCTCACAGCAGGAAGGTGAAACTTGAGAACTTAGCGTTTTAGTTAGTCCTTACAACCAGCGGCAGTAGAAGCTCAGCTTAGTGATCCTGAGCAAGCAAGATGCTTGGATAGGATCTAATAAGGACTAAAATGAAGACTGGGCCACATTGCTTGTTTGTTAAATTGCAATGTATTACTTTGTATTTTTGCAATGCTTTATTTTGTAACTAGCCTAAGACAGTTTTGCAGTAAAACTTTTGAAACTCATTCATTTCTACTCTGCATAAGGTACAGGGCAGTCATTCCACTTGCAACAACTTTTAACACCCTTTAAAATAGATTCAGTTATGGTTGCCCTCAATCCCGGCATTACCTGGAGTGCAAGACTGCAGTTTTTATGGAGCAAACGTCACTCCCCCCATTTTCATTATATGGCACAAATATTTAATAAGGTATTTGCTCTGATTAAGCTTATACGGCAGAGCACAGCACATTGGTTTCTGATTCCCTTTCCTAATTGTTATTCAAGAGTGTATGGACATATGTCTTGGCTGACCCTTCTTGATTCTGCCTGTAGGCATCCCAGATCGCTGTGTTTCTACATTCTCCAGGGTCATTTCTTTCACTTCTTTGGAACATCATTTCTGGAGCAGATTGGGGAATAGAGATCTATTAAGTTTCTAGCAGTTCTTTCACCTGGTTGGAACAGCCTGCTTGGCTACACACTAAAGGATAAAAAGCCTGATGGCCATAAGGTCAAACTTTCAGAGAGAATAAAGCAGGCTTGTGGTATAAGCTGAATATTAATGTCTAGACTGCTGCCTATATTGCAAGCAGAATGCTACAAATACTTAACTAACAGGGGCTGCTTGAAGTCCCACTGCTGAAATTACCCTTGAAAAACGGCAAGGAATATCACAGAGTAAAGGATTCATTTGCATTCCTTGCCCTACTGTTTTGTTCTTAACATCATTGCTTTTTTGTTTTATACTTAATATCAAATTATTATTGCTGTTTATTTTTATATCGCCTTTTTGCTCCAGGGAGCCCCAAGTATACCTCCAAACAGGTTTTTAAAAAACCTTGCTGAGAATTTCCCTTCCACAACCATACCATCATCTGAAATGGTACTTCTGAGCACAAGCTCTGTGCAGAAGGACCTCCCTTTTCTCTAATTGTGTGACTTTTAAATGGACCAAAACACAGTTTTCTAGGAAACACCTTTATGCTACAGATAATCTCCATAACACAGCATTTTTCAGAGAGGTAGCTGTGTTAATCTGATGCACCAAAAACAAAGAAGAATCTTGTGGTACCAATGTAGACTAACCAATTTTAACAAAAAAAAAATTTTTTTCTTCCAGTAGCACCTTAAAGACCAACTAAGTTAGTTCTTGGTATGAGCTTTCGTGTGCATGCACACTTCTTCAGATACTTCTTCTTCTTCTGGTATCTGAAGAAGTGTGCATGCACACGAAAGCTCATACCAAGAACTAACTTAGTTGGTCTTTAAGGTGCTACTGGAAGAAAAAAAAAATTTTTTGTTTTGACCATGGCAGACCAACACGGCTACCTATCTGTAACCAATTTTATTACAACATAAGGTTTTGTGGACTAGAGCTCACTTCATTGTATGCCTTTTATTTCAGAACCACCACAGTTCCACAGATGTTGGTGAAAGATGTCATCAATCCCCAGAGCCCTTGTTTTTCTAAAAAAAATGATAATAGTAATCTCTCATCCTCTGTAACACAAGAGGTTTAAGGGAAGTGTGAGGACCATAGCAGGAGGCTGCTGTCTCATATTTCTTACCTGTTGCAATACATTTGTTTTTTTCACCAGATTGTGTACCAGCAGACATGAAAATCGATAAGGCTACCATCTGGTGTGCAACGCAATGTAAAACATGCTTACCTGACGAACTTTGACCACCTGCACCCACTAGAAAATATTTCTATTCATTAGTGTTTAATATTTTTCGGTTCTTCACAAATATAGATCAGCGACGCTGATGTTTGCAAATCTACAGCAGTCTTTTTAAAGTTTCAGTTCACTTATAGAGCATTTTGTTCTGGTGCTTGCAGAAGTGGGGAACATATTAATGGGTTGTTGTGTGTGAATGAAGAAAACATGGTACAAAATTGACCTGAAATTCGAGAAAGAACAAACAGGATATTTTTGGTTTGGTCTTTTTATTTATACACATAGTATAATCTGAGTGAGATTTGAAAACGTGTATGCTAGAGTAAGTATATATTTTTTTCTTTGGCAGATTCATAATGCTGCTTTAGTATCCCGCAGAGGGATTTGACTAGCTTGATTAGTTTTTAATTTTTTAAAGCTGAGTAAGAGATTGGAATACTTCAGAGATGCCATGTGGCTTTTTAAAAATCCTACTAAAATTTGAAATGCATGAACCGAGACATCAGAACATCACACCCTGTTAGTGTAATATTTCTGTTATAAAGAATATAATTTCGATTTAATTGTAACTCGTGGAACTCCTGGAGCATTGTGAAGGGGGCAGGCATTTGGGAGTTGAATTGCAAGTCTGTATTGCAGACAATAGTGCAAACCAACCCCCCCAAAATCAGGTCTAGGAGTATATAGCAGACATTCTCTGTGGTGCTATTAAGAGTATATGTGCAATTAGCAATGCACCTATGAAAAGAGATGCATAGCTAGGGGCTAGGGAGGCCAATCAATGCCAGTTGATTGGTGCCTCACCTGCTCCTCTTTAATGTCACTTTCGAACCTACTCTTCCTTGATAGGGAAGGGGTGGAGGCAGTCCAGTGTATGCCTTAACATCTTTGACTCAGGACAAGTGAACTGCATTGGAGGTCTGTTTTCCCCTGTAGTACAATGGAGGTCAGGAAGGAGTCAGGTCATGACCCAGTTTAAAGAGCATCTGTGGCTGAGTGGACAGAGACAAGAGTGCTCCAATGTGAACTTGAGACTGTTTAGACAAGAGTCAGCTATGGTTGGAACAGGAAAATGAAAGAAGGACGCCTTAGTTCCATCCCTATATTTCAGAGCCGTAACCTTTTGCTAGAGTGCCAGTTCTCTAAAATGGCGAGAATACTAATTTAGACAAGTAGCTATATATGCCTGTAAGAACAGAAAACTCAAGTGGCACCACAGAGGGAAGCAGGTTTATTTGGTTTGAACTGGAAAATGGCAACATCCTGCTATACAAGATGCTTGGAGTTGACTGTGATTTGAAAGGGTATGTTCCCAGAGGTACACTAGACAGGGGATAGCACAAGTTCAGATACATTTGCTGGAGCGTTATTATTAACAAGAGCTTATAATTAATTAATTAATATTACACAATTAATGTGATCTTTACTAATTAATCAAACTATAAATTGAGCCATGGGCCTACACAGCTAAGATGAGAGAGATCTAACAATGTAACTGATTAATTATAATTGATTAATCAACTACAGTTGTATCATGGTACCTCGGGTTACAGACACTTCAGGCTGCAGACGCTTCAGGTTACAGACTCTGCTAACCCAGAAATAGTACCTCGGGTTAAGAACTTTGCTTCAGGATGAGAACAGAAATTGCACGGCGGCAGCGGGAGGCCCCATTAGCTAAAGTGGTACCTCAGGTTAAGAACAGTTTCAGGTTAAGAACGGACCTCCAGAACAAATTAAGTTCTTAACCTGAGGTACCACTGTAGTTGATTAATCTGCCAGTCAAAAGCTACTGAAGCACTAGGTAAAATACAAAAAATGGCAAACACTTACAAGCAATGACAGGAAGGGCAGACAGACATCTTTTATGCCAACAATTGAACGAAGAAGACTCCTTTTGTGCATTGTGATTCTAGGATGGTTTGTGCTTGTAGTTTTTCAGAAGTGGGGAAATGGTTCCTATGGTTATGCAAGTCTTAGGACAATAAGAAGAGCAGTGGCATTTAAGACTCAGAGAAGACAGGGCACTGTAGCTATATGAGGTCAGAAAGTTATACCAAATCAGACCATTGGTTCATCCATCCCAATGCTGTTATCATTAACTGGCAGTGACTGCCCAGGGTTGTGATAGAAGTCTTTCCCAACCCTACTTGGATAAGTTGGGGATTGGTTTGTGGCCCATATAACATTTCCTTAATGCTCCACAAGACAGAATACAGATGGAGCATCTTTGAGGAAACTGCAGACATTAATTGCTATTCATGGGTGTAGTCAGGATTTAGTTTAGGGGGGGGCAAGCTTTATGTTGGGGGGGGCAGAACCAATATATCTGTGATACAATTGGTCAGTTAGTTAAGTATTTCTATTTATTTACTTGATTTGGGGGGGCACATGCCCCTCAGCTACGCCCATGTTGCTATTAGCTTAAAAGTCCCATATTATTTAGAGTTGGTAAATGCCAGAAGGAATCATAGGAAAATCTGTTTCATATGGGTTGAAATGAAAGGGACTGGGGAAGAATATGTATGTATAATGTTTTTGTCCTGCCATGTAGTATTGTTATTATTACTTTGTCATTGGGTATTATTGTTGTGCCCAACTTTCAAATTGGATTGAACAGGCTAACCTTTTCAGTTGCTTGTCCCCAGGCAAAACTTTGAGGCCTATGAGATGTGGATGCTCAACAAATAACTTCATTTTGCAGGGCTAGATGTAGCTATCTGCGTGGTAGTTGTTTACATTTAACCGCCAGGAGGAATACACACAGAGACATGGTTAAGCTTGGCATTATAATAGCGACCATGGTCACTACTAATCAGCAAAACCCTTATAGCCAGAATTTCAAGCCAATGTATGAAGTGCGTATACAAACCCTGGGAAGATGGGAATTTGAATAGTATTAACTATGCTTAGCACCAATGCACTTGTGATGGGGGGGTGGTCTTACAAGAGAATTTTCATTGAGGGAAAGAGGGAAGGGGAGGTAGTGAATGATTCTGAGTTTGACTTGGAACCAGCATTAAAGTCTACACTGGACTAATGTGCCTGCAAATTTGGTGTTAAAAGTATAGTCACCTATGGAGAATTTAGCTTTTATTGGTATGCTTTCATCATCAGGCTTCTTAATATGCCTGCATCATAATTCTGCCACCTATAACAGGTACCTTTCCTTTCATTCATCTCACACAGTGTTTCAGTCTGGTCCCTAAGGTACTGGGTTTGAGACATGTTTTATTAACATTCTAGAGTTGTTCTCTCCTGACTAACCGACCATTAGCTGGCTCACTGATCCTTAACTGCAGATCACTCTCTTATTTAGGCTACATTTCCCTTAGGTTCCAAAATAATTAGTCTCACGGCTATGGATGGGATTTCCTGTCAAGTGATGTGAATATAGATGGAGTACCTCATTCAATGCTGGTAAGCAACTTTATTCATGTTGTATATTCCTTTTATTTTTAGAATTGCAGACTCCCATAATTCCGATTCAACTTTCATACTTAAAAAACACAAAACAAACCAACCCCCAAAGCAGAGAAGTGGGTTTATATTTGCCTCCCAGCACAATTTCTGGTAAAGTAAAGCAATAATTACATATAGCTAAATGCTTTGAGGAATACTTTCAAAATTAACTGGAATTTGTCTATTGAATATTGCAAAGACAGTTTAAGTTGTTAAAATATTAAATGTTTTTTATTGTTTTGAATTTGAAAATGTGTCATTCTATAAGGCTTTATTATGAATACCGGGCTATGAAAATATGTTTTAGAAGCATAAAAACAGTAATAATAATATCAGATGCTATATCACCCATAATTGCTAACATATTTACTCTCTCTCCCTCCTTTGCACACCCTTTTCCCAGCAAGCAAATACAGTGCTGGCCATTGAATCAGGAATTGGTCAACTTTACATTTCCTTGCTTTTTTTGGTTTTTAGTTCCTAACCTACAGCCCTGATATAGTAGACATAAGAATCAATATAATTTATTTGTGGTTTTGATACAATTGGCACATAAGTATACTATAGTTACACTTTGAGGTGTACTCTTCGCACTCTCCAGTACCCCTTTCATAATTCTGATTTCCTTCCTACTTTTTTGCCCTTACCACTTTCATTACTTTTCACTACCAGGAAACCTTCTTTCATGCTGTCCTCTGAATGGTCGGCAAACGTCTGCTGATCAGCTATACAATCCCTGTTCACTGCAGAGGATTCTGGGGCAGCTTGGCCTATTGACTCAAGTTACACCTCTCTGCAATCTGTTTTCTACTTCATACTTACATGGCAGAAGCAATTGCTGTGGGTCAGTCCTTGATGCATCTTCCCAAGATACAGGTATGTCATCTAAAACACGTCTTCCATAGGAAGTGATGTTGATGTCTATTCGCTGCTTAGAGTGTGGAGCCAACCCTGAGAACGTCTCTGCCTCTATGAAGCACCCAGTGCTTCCCATGAGGGCTCCATGTATGTATGTATGTATGTATGTATGTATGTATGTATCATTACATTTATGTCACCCTTTCCTCCCAGGTGGTGCTCCTTGATCCATAACATCCCTGTGAGGTAGGTTACTGAGAGACAATGACTGGCTCAGGGTCACACTGTGAACTTCATGTCTGAGTGGGGATTTGAACCCTGCTCTTTCAGGCCCTTGTTTGGCACTCTAATGCTGTGCTGGTTCTTATGCCGTAAGAGAAGAGCAAGAAGACTTGCTCTATTGCAGCTCTTACTTCACTTCTATCTTAATGGTTCCTCCACCTCCATGCAAATCTGTAGGAAGTGGGTTCGTACTAGGTTTCCTGGCCAGCTTTACAGATCCCAGTTGGAGCCCCTAACAGTGTATTGGAAGGCAACTCCACCATTTCTTTTAAGGATCTACAGTGGGCCACTTACTAG
The DNA here is from genome assembly GCF_964270895.1 of Podarcis filfolensis. Classification (NCBI taxonomy): domain Eukaryota; kingdom Metazoa; phylum Chordata; class Lepidosauria; order Squamata; family Lacertidae; genus Podarcis; species Podarcis filfolensis. The sequence goes on from NC_139607.1 coordinate 22,064,944, forward strand.
TTCTTCCTTCTTCCTTTACACATCCCTACTTGGAAAAGCTTTCTCTGCCATTTTTCTCCTTTTTAGTGAGTTTCCACTTGGCTGCATAGAATGTCTGTTTAGCAATTGCAAATGCATTTTTCTGACAACAAGATCAGTTTCAAATTAACCTTTTCATTATACATGGCAGTTAAGTTCTACTGGCAGTAACACTTTTCACAACATTTCTACTTCTCTGCCGCTCTGATAGTCTAGATCAGGGTTTCCCAAACTTGGCTCTCCATCTGTTTTTGGACTCCACATGCAGCTGCTGGGTGACCTTGGGCTAGTCACACTTCTCTCTGAGCCTCACTCACCTCACAGAGTGTTTGTTGTGGAGGAGGAAGGGAAAGGAGATTGTTAGCCGCTTTGAGACTGTTTAGGGTAGTGATAAAGTGGGATATCAAATCCAAACTCCTCCTCTTCTTCTTCTTCTTCTTCTTCTTCTTCTTCTTCTTCTTCTTCAACTCCCATAACCCCTAGCTAGCAGGACCAGTGGTCAGGGGCGATGTTGGGGGGGGGGAGTTGTAGTCAAAAAACAGATGGAGACCCAAGTTTGGCAAACCCTGGTCTGGATGCTGCAACTGGCACGGGCAACAGAAGCTTTTGGTACTGACTCTGATTAAGGTGGGACGCGGGTGGCCCTGTGGGTTAAACCACAGAGCCTAGGACTTGCCGATCAGAAGGTCGGCGGTTCGAATCCCCGCGACGGGGTGAGCTCCCGTTGTTCGGTCCCGGCTCCTGCCAACCTAGCAGTTCGAAAGCACGCCAAAGTGCAAGTAGATAAATAGGTACCGCTCCGTCGGGAAGGTAAACGGCATTTCCGTGTGCTGCTCTGGTTCGCCAGAAGCGACTTAGTCATGCTGGCCCCATGACCCAGAAGCTGTATGCCGGCTCCCTCGGCCAATAAAGAGAGATGAGCGCCACAACCCCAGAGTTGGCCACAACTGGACCTAATGGTCAGGGGTTCCTTTACCTTTACCTGATTAAGGTGAATAGCCAATAAGCCGGGTCTACACTCTTGCCTGCTTCTCCAGTTCTGCACTTTGGACCACTCCAAAGTTAACTGAAGTCCAGTTAACTAGACTTCAAACCATTCCCCCAAGGCATGGTTGCCTGCCTATGTATGGCCATGTGCACTGGAGCAAGCAGCTCTTTGCCACCCTTTGAATTTAAATAGTGGCACACTTCCCAAAAAGGTTGGCCACCACTGATCTAAAAAGTGTTCAAACATGGCATTTGCAGGATCCAAAACAAATGCGCCACCTCACTTCTACCACTTAGCAGCATTGTTACTGAACGACACACGCCTTTTCAGCTTCCACCCCTCCCAGATTTTCTTCGGTATGATTGCTTATTTCCTAACATTTGATTTTCAGTTCTTCTTTGATATATAGTACTACAGTCTCTTTAGTTCATCCTACTCCATCTTTTTTGAAGGTTTTTGTATGCAGACCTGACAGTATCCTATTGATTTCCATTGTTCCAGCAGGTGTCTGATATGTTTATATCTACATTCTCTTTTAATACTAGGCATTCTAATCCACCCTTCTTGGCTCTAGGCTGCTAGCATTTGCATATAAACACTGTATATCCTGTCACCCTTTGAATGTCCTTTTTGTGTGTGTCTTTCATCTGACACTTTAATTGCTTATATTGCTTTTCACTGGTTTTATGTGTATGTTGTCAGATTCTAGCAAATTCTTGTTTTGAGTGCCTGAGATTTCAAAAAAAAAAAAAAAAAGGGATTGAAGCAGCCTAACTATGCTCAGGATTGCAGCCTTTGTGTTTATGTCATCTTCTGTAATGAACAAATCATCCCAAAGTGGAAGCTCCATTGCACCAATCAACTTTCCCCCAAATATTTGTTTAAAACACATTTTGCAACCTTTCAAATACGATGCACATGTAGCTGGGAGCAACTCCCATTGAACTCAGTCAGACATGCACAGGATCAACCTGTTAGTGACTCTATGTGGTGAAGTGGTTCTATTAGGACCTGTGAGTAAAAAGGTAAAGGTACCCCTGCCCATATGGGCCAGTCGTGACCGACTCTGGAGTTGCGCGCCCATCTCGCTTAAGAGGCTGGGGGCCAGCGCTGTCCAAAGACACTTCCGGGTCACGTGGCCAGCGTGACGAAGCTGCTCTGGCGAGCCTGCACCAGCGCAGCACACGGAAACGCCATTTATCTTCCCGCTATAAAGCGGTACCTATTTATCTATTTGCACTTAAGGGTGCTTTCGAACTGCTAGGTGGGCAGGAGCTGGGACCGAACGGCGGGAGCTCACCCCGCCGCGGGGATTCGAACTGCCGACCATACGATCGGCAAGTCCTAGGCGCTGAGGTTTTACCCACAGCACCACCCGCGTCCCTCAGGACCTGTGAGACTAGGGTTTAAATCCCCACTCAGCCACACATTTCCTGAAGCAAAGTTCTTAACCCGAGGTACTATTTCTGGGTTAACAGAGTCAGTAACCTGAAGCGTATGTAACCCGAGGTACCACTGTAATTCCCTACATACTATTGACACCTGAAATAAGTTAGAAAAAGAGAGCACAGATATAATGCATAGAGTGCAGCTAAGTTTATCATGGAGTTTGAGCCTCATTCAGTTGCAAGCAAACAAGTATAGAATAACCGAGCTGAATACATGCATGTGTGAACTTGCTCTGGGTTAAAAAGAAAAGAAGAGACCCAACACTTGGCTGTTTTTTTTTCCTGTTTGTTTTTTGTGGGACTGGGAATGTTTTCAAGTGCATTTTGATGAAGTTATTGATATTTTTATGTCCATGATTGTTATTTGGTGGGTGTGGTTTGGAGCCTGTTGCAAACGTGTTTCATTAGTGCTTTTGGGTAGTTTTAGGCTGCAGTCCAAGGACTTGGCTGAATGTTTAGTGGAGCAGTGGAGCCACACATGTCTAGAAGCATATTAGAGGATGAAAGAAAACTGCTCTCTTGTCTCTGTCCCTTTCTGGGTACATTTGCCCTGCCTAACCACCCTGTTTCTTTTTCTTGGTGTAGAGGGGGAATATGTAGCAAAAGAGTCTTTTCATCTCTGTAGGTGGGTAGGTGAGGGGAAGCCAAAACCATTTTCATATTTACTTTTTATTAAACTGCATCCACCTTGATAATTTGTTATAAATATGACAGTTTCAAATATGTGCTTTGATCTGGTTCCTTGGCAATTAAATTGCTTTCCTTTTAAATTTCCCTCATTTAAAATAATCCTTATTAAAAACAATTTTGCCCTTAAACTTCAAATATTGATTTAAAAATTATCTAGTGAGAGGAAAATAATTTACAATTCTGAACATATTTGCTTAAATACAGCCTGGTTATTCCAGGAAATTGATTTTCTTGCCTTTCAAATTAACTGACAGTTTAATGCAGCACTTATTTATTTATTTAGTTTAGAATCCAACATGAATAGGTTTAACTTAACATATAGGCTCATTAAATTAATCTGGCCAAGCCCAGACATTTCTAATTGTGGGACTTGGCTATACTGGTTCACTTCATCTTATTCTTACAGTTAAGGCAGGCATTCGCAAACTCGGCCCTCCAGCAGTTTTGAGACTACAGTTCCCATCATCCCTGACCATTGGTCCTGTTAGCTAGGGATGATGGGAGTTGTAGTCCCAAAACAGCTGGAGGGCTGAGTTTGGGGATGCCTGAGTTAAGGCATACTTGGCAGTTTAGGCTGTACTGGCCTTTGATGGACCACTAGGATGAGAAGGAATTCTATCATCTATCTATCTCACATTTTAACCCCAAGAAGCTCAGAGAGGAGTAGATGATTCTTCTGTCTATTTTACCCTAACAACTTGTGGAGTTTGGAATTAACATGCAACTTGGAAGTTTAACTGAACACTGAATCACTGTTGGAGGAGCACATTTTACCCTGCATACAATCACACTGAGACTCTGAGTTTGGAAAATAAGAAAGCTTAGTTTATTAAAGGAAATATATGCTTGATGGAAAAAAAATCCTAGTTCTATATAAGGGGGAGAGATTAAGAGCCATGCATGGTCTTTGTCTTCAACAGGAGGGGCACAAAAATATGTCTCCTCTCTCCCAAGGTAAAGATGAAGGAACAAGGTAGGAAAATAAGATCAGGTCCTTCTTATAATAAAAAAGGGGGGGAAGAGTTCAGGAACCCTAAAGAATCAGCCTAACATTGAAAGAAGATCAATAGGACAACACAAGGAGGACAGTCTAGGAAAATTGGAGATTCCTGTCTATCTTTCCTGTACAGTTATGTGAGCCTACAGTGCAAGCTGAGTTGCATCTGAACAACAACCCTGACAGATAGGTTAGGCTGAGAGACTAGCCCAAGGTCACTCACTGAAGAATTTGACCTTGGGTCTCTCTGGTCTTAGTCTACCCTCTAAGCACCTGATCATTATTGGCTTTATTCCGCGGCCTACTTTGGATGTCATACCAAGCCAAATTGTGGTTTAGTGTGAATGAGATAGTTTCCAAACAAATATCATGGCTGCAGTGCTCTTCCCACAGTCCTTCCGTGTTACCAAGGGCTAGGTTATGGTTTGGCTTAGGATAATGTCTAAACTAAGGTTACCAGACATCCCTGTTTCCTGGGGACAGTCCCCAGATTTACAAATCAGTCCCCTGACAAAATTCATCAATTCCAGCTGAAGTTGAAAAGGGTCCCCAGATTCATTGAAAAAAATCTGGTAACCTTAGTCTAAACCCAGTCTAATGGTTCGTCTTGCTCCAGACAAAGCAAAATCTGTAACCAAGGTTGTTCTTGGTTTACAGCTTGTGGTTTGTTTTTAGTGAAACAAACCATGATTCTGAGATCAGACATTATGCTAAGCCAACCCATAGCTTAGCCCCAGGTAGCAGAGCAGCAGCAGGGCTGGGGAAGGAGCACTGCAGCTGCAATCTTTGCTTCAGGAATCCACATGGTTCCTCATTCATGTCTGAACAGAAACAGTAGGTGCAAGGCATCCTATTGGGTCAAGCACCTGCTCTTTCCCAGGACCCTTCACACTCTTCCAATGTCACATTGCTTTTTTCAGATGGTAGCCCGGGAACCTACAGCCCAGGTATGCTCAGAAGCAATTAAGCTTGCCATTTGTGGCTCAGGAATTTCAAATCCAGATGACCCTACAGTACAAAACTTACTTTCAGAAGAGAGTCCAAGCTCAACATTAATGTTGGCTGGAAGCTGCCGTCATAATTTCAGGGGGCTCTCAGTGCAAAATTGCAATTATAGCAGTTCAGATTCAAACAAAAATAGCTACCACAATGTTATGGAACATGCTGATGTTCCATAGAGGTCTTTGGAACTGTTCCATGAGTGCAGGAGCACTTTCCATGTTATTTGTTTCCAAACAGAAAACATCCAATTTAGGAAGCTGTGGGATTCCTTTGTGTTTGTCACTATGCTTACGCATACGAAGGACATATGAACATGCTGAGAAGGGCCGTAGCTGTGTGGTAGAACATCTGCTTTGCATGAAGAAGTTCCCAGATGGACCAGTGGTCTGACTCTGTGCAAGACAGCTTCATATGCCCACTCCTGCACATCAGAGCTGATGCACTGTTGTTGAGACCTGCCTTAGCGCAGCAGCTTATTTCAATGTTCAAATCTCAGCTGAGCCAGAAGCTTTGTGGGTGGCCTCAGTCAAGCCAGTCCCTCTCAGCTCCACCCATTAGGGTAATTCATAACACCGACCACCTTACAGGACTGTTGTAAGAAATAGATGTGTGTAGAATGCATTCTTGCAGGTTAACGTTTTCTACATGGGGATGATTCTAATAGTACAGAATTTCTAATGAATTGCGGTAATAGACACCATCTATCACAAGAAATGGGGCACTTCAATTTCAGTATGGGTCTCACTGAAGCCCCTGAGTGAGCCCCACTGAAAATGGGTGCCTATTTCTATGGCAGCTTGGCACAGAGGCTTTTAGGTATAAACTACACTAAGGGAAATAACTGGATGGGGTCTGCAGCTGCAAACCTGAAGGCAAAAGCACATAAAGTAGTAGTAATTTCCTAGTGCAAAAGCTTTGGCATGCAGAAAGCCAAGTAATATCTAAATAATATTTTTCTGAAGTAGAAGTCTTTTATTTGCAGCAAAGCGTGCATATAGCTTGTGCATCTGCATGTCCAACTCCAGTAGTGACGCTCTCTCCACTCCAACCCCCCCCCCCCCGGCTGCCCCACGCCTTTGGCTTGCAGCCCTCTAGATTGTGGTCCAAAGCTCTTTGATGTAATGCAATATAAAGAGCTTTCTGCATTTTATTACACATTACACAACTGACACTTTAAAATGTCAATTCCTGCCTATACTCGTGTACACATTTGCATCTGTGTTAATTGTTTAAATGATGAAGGGTCTTTTTAAGGAAGAAAACCCCCTTACTTTACCATACAATTAAAAAACGACAGATTAACAGGCTTTTTGATGAGATGGAAATATGGAAAATACCATGTTGTTTAAGTGGGATTTTATATTCGTCTACTGAAGTGATGAAGGAGCTTTTGTAAAGAAAGCCTTTCATCTTAAACATGCAGTGCTCCATCACAACATAATTACCCTAATTTGTATTCCGCTGTAGAAATAGGCTTTTTCTGCTTAAACAAATTAAGTAACGATCACTAAGCCTACATGCTCAGCATTTTTTCCAGGTATACTATTATCTGTCTAGTGACAGTCTACTTATTCTTTAAAAACTTGTTTTCCATATTTTTATCTGGTTAGGCTGACTTTGGGAAACAAGATATCTAAATAGATATAATTTAATTGATTGCTTTGGATTCTTTGCTCTAAATATTTTTGTCCTGTTTGGGTAGCAAGTATGATGTACATTTTGCCTGCTTCCATAAAAGCATTTACATTCTGCCTTCCATTAAAATGAATGCTCAAAGCAACTTCCAATCTAAACAATGTTAAAATTGACAATAAAATATTTTCTTTTACTTCTAGAGTTAGTTTCATCAAAGTTTTGTTGGCTCTAATGCTGCAAGAACAGACCACGTAGAACAGGGGTAGCCAACATTGTGTCCTCCAGATGATGAACTACAAGTCCCATCATCCCTATCAGCCATGCTGGGTGGAGCTGATGGGAGCTGGAGCCCAATGACATCTGGAGGGTGCCATGTTGCTAGAACAATGCACATTGATTTTCCATGCTCAAACAACATGGGCTTCCACCAGGTTCAGTAGTTCAGCATAGGCCCTTGCAAAGCAGTGCATGGTAAATTTTGCAACTTTTTTGCTAAGTTATCCCACAGGGAAGATTGCTTATTTACTTGTTCTCTTGGCTCCAGAGTATAAACATTCCTATTAGAGCATGACCTTAGCATTTGTTGAGCAAGCAAATAAATGTTTAGAACTGAGCACATTGACTCGGAAATCAGTGCAACCCATGACCTGTGGCACTGTGAGCTGACGCAAGATTTACCATGTTCAGAGACATGGAATGCAATACAACTCTGCTCATAGTTTCTAAAGCCCATAGAAGTCACCTTGTCTTTCCAGGTACACAAGCTTTAGAATATGCAATCTGTTGCTGCAGGTGTTCTCGATGTCTTCTCTCAGAACAATGGTTCTGTTTCAGAATGGTTGCCTTTCCAAAGCAATAAAGCAAATACTTTGGCCCATGGCTGGAGCTACATTTCATTCATAAAAACTGTGTGGACTGTGGCTCTTCAAGTGATGCGGAAACCTATTGGATAGTGTCTGTGTCTTCACTGATAGCATGTAACAAACTTTTCCCTCACTATGGTACCACCATTTTGTGTTCATTTCAGATTTATTGTATTAACTGACAAATATTTAGAAGCTAGATTATTCAAGTCCTTTAGATGAAAGAAAAAGTAGTTAGAGTAAGCAAATATGTATCTTATGTCTGTAGAAATGTCTCATCATTTCAGGTACAATTTTTCTTTCTTTCTTTTTTAAACATTTTAAAGGCTGTGTACTACATTCACCCAGTAAAACAGTATACATCTTCCCTAAATGTAAAAGCAAACAAACATGTTAAAATCCTGGTGAATGTTGATGATATTATACAAACAAAACCCTTGCTGCTTTTGAGATGGCAAATGCTCCCTTGACACTGCCCTAATCATGCCATATAACACAACATTACAGTGGTGCCTCGCAAGACGAAATTAATTCGTTCCGCGAGTCTTTTCGTCTTGCGATGTTTTTCGTCTTGTGAAGCACGGTCAGTCGCAACTGCACCTCTTCAAGCGGTTTTAAGAAAAAGGAAACAAACTCGCAAGACGTTTTCGTCTTGCGAAGCAAGCCCATAGGGAAAATCGTCTTGCGAAGCAACTCAAAAAACGAAAAACTCTTTCGTCTTGCGAGTTTTTCGTCTTCCGAGGCATTCGTCTTGCGAGGTACCACTGTATTTCCTTTGGCTGCAAGCTTCCTTAAATCCTATTGATTTCAATGGCATTTAGGGCCCGTAACTGGGAACCGGATTGTGCCCTACAAGACTGTACAGTCTACAGTTGTATGGGAAGGCTGGGGTGTAATATCTTTTCCTCCTCATCCTTCCAGTCTTAATGAACTCCTTCCATGCGTAAAGTGTCTCTGTTCCTTTGCAAGGAAGGAAACATGACTTGGGTCAGGCAGTTTCCGTCTGCATCAAGCTCTTTACTCTCCCATCCAGCTGGTTGCAGACATTCTGCTTGCAGCCTTCTCTCTCTGTCTCTGTAATCCTAGTCAGTTTCCCGTGGCTGCAGTGGGGTGCTTCCTTTGATGTCTCCCTGCAGGTGGTTGCCTATGTATGAAATGGGGCCTGCAAACAGAAACCCTTCTGCGGAGCAAATGAAAACACAGCAATAATGCCATTGTGCCTCTGTGTCTTATATACATGGGAAGGACTGACGTCAACGCCTAAGGATTTTGTTGTATAATGTAATAACCCTGTACAAAGGGGGCAAAGATGTATCATTCGGATGCTATTCTTTCTTCTCTGCCAACAGTTAGGCTATATCAATGTTTAACAGGAAGTGGAAAGGTTGGAGGCAGAATATGTGTGGGATTCTATATCAGCTGATTGGTTTTGACGTGAATGAATTACAGTACGAGTTGCCTTTGGAGGATAAATATTTCCTTTGGCTTGAGTTACCCTTACAGGCACAGGCTCCTGTAGTTGGGACATTATTGGGTGTTTTTTTTTTTAAATACTCATGAAATTGAGAAAAAACGTAATTTTCAGCCACGTGAAATAAAAATGGACCACAAAAATATCTGTAGCTGGCCCTTGAAATTCAGGGAGCGAATTAGACTTTGAGGTTTTTCAGACCTCGAAGCCATAATGTCAAGCACTCCCATCTGACTGCATTTACCCACAAACATAGCATAAATATGCATACACATAGGCAGAGATGAAGGTGCATTGCATGTGTTCGTCAAATTCCTATTACATTTTACCATAATTATAACCTCAGTGTTGAATATGGATGATCGCCAACCCTTTGAACTCCTTAGTACGTTAAGCTGTCCACTTCACAGAAATACCTAGAACGTAGACCATATTGTGGCCTTTGCCCCTCTTAAGATCCATTTTAGACTAACCCTGGAATTTATAGGTATATTGGAGAATAGTAGAGGTGGCTTGTCCCTGGTACACACTAATGGTGACAAAGCTCTAAGCAGGATGTGTTCCACATAGCAGGGGGGAAATGTTCATTTTGCTGCCCAGTCTTCTTCCAGCAAGCCATAACCTGGCCCTTAAACAACTCTCAGCACATGATAATATTTCCCATTATGCCAAGAGCCCTGTAAACTATTTAACATCCAGGGCTAGCCATATGGCCTTTTTCAAATGCATCTGCTCAAGCCAAGTGGAACTGCAGTTTAGAGAGAGCATTTGTGACTTTGTTGGAAATGATTGCCTACAGTTGAAACTCATTTATAGTAGGGATTTTGGTCTCTCTGTGTGTGAGATAATTCTGTATTTATTTTAAACCAACTATACCAATGAAAACCATTTGACATTTTCAAATGCCCTAAATTTTCATTTTTATTTATTTTCATTTTTATTTTAGCAATAATCGTGCCTTGGATTAACCTCATCGGCTACGATATTGCCACTGCGCAAAGCTTTTTTCTTTCTCTAAATTTCCATTTTAAGGCATTCCAAGTGTGTCCACAAATTACAGAATGCAAAATTAGGGCAAATTAGGGCAAATTGTATTTTTATATTTTGTTGGAAGCCGCCCAGAGTGGCTTGGGAAACCCAGCCAGATGGGCAGGGTATAAAATAACAAATAATTTATTGTTATTTATTATTTATTATTATTATTATTATTATTATTATTATTATTATTATTATTATATAATATAGTATACCACATTTATATCCCCCCTTTCCTCCATGATAGAACTTAAGGTAGTACATACGGTGTACGTTTCCCAGGCTGTAGCCATACCCTGCCATACCTGCATGTGCCTTCAGATCATATCTGGGGACCAAATCATCCCCCACCCCCAGCAAAATGAAGTGAACGGCTAGCAATTGCTTTAAAGGATCACAGGGCAGTTTACAATATAAAAACATAAACATACCATAGTAATAAACTTACCCTCCCACACACTCACAGTTTAATAGGCCATAGATTGTTTAATTAGCCAAAGGTGTAGGAGTATTTGTATGGCGGCTAAAGATATGCAACCAAGGCGTTAGACAAGGCTTCCTGGGGAGAGCATTCTACAAGTGGGGAGCCACCGCAGAAAAGGCCCGTTATCGTACTGCTGCCCTCTGAACCTTCTGAGCAGAAAGCACGCGAATAAACACCTCAGATGATGTTTGCAGGGTCTGGGTTGGTTCATATGGGAGAGGCTGTCCTTAAGGAGTATAGTATAGAATAGTGTAGAATGCTGCTGCAAGATAGCATTCTTGGTTCACCTGCATGAAGTCATATATAACATATTTTGCAGAAATTGCACTGGCTGCCCATGTGTTACCGGGTCTAGTAGCTACTATGAACTTTTAAAGCTGCCTACAGTCTGGGACCCAGTTCCTTGTCGAAGCACCTTCTTCCACATTAATCACTCTAGACCCTGTGGTCAATAGAGGGGGCCTTCTTTGTCCTCCTACTGGTGGGCTTGGCATAATGTGCAGTGAGGCAACCGAGATAAAAGTTTCCTTTATTGTTGTGGGCCCCTAACTGCCTTCCCATGAAGGTATGGATGGTAGAAACTGATGAGATCAGTTCCACCACCAAGTGAGAACATTTAAAATATTATCTCTGACATTCAGGATAAATGGGTGATTAGTGCTGATTTTTATATTTTCTTGTGCTGCTGTGTTAGATTTTTTAAAAAATGTATATTTTATTTGATTGTAATTTTTGTAATTTATTAGAAAATGCCCTGGAATCACTATATGAAGGGCCGTCTACAACTTAGATAAATTAAATAAAAATACATCAGTGTTTCTCTATTTCAGTCACTCTATTCTATTCCCCTCTGTCAGGTTGTCTGGTTTCCCTCTACTCCAGTATCTCAATATTCTGTGCCATTAAGCTATTATGAAACTGTTTGGGGGGCGGTTTCTTTTCCTAAGTCCCCACCCACTTTTGTACATATACATACCTTGGGGTTACTGCAAGTCTGCTGGTACTTCTGTCTTGTGCATGGGTGGTGTGGTTTGGCTAAGAACAAGCATAGGAAGACACAAATCGGTATTAATATAGAATTTCTGTGGCTGAATGACAGCTCAGAGCGTGCCACTTTGACCCAATTGTCCTCATTAGTCACATCTGAAAGGTGAATGAAATCAAGAACGTTCTTCTTTTAGATTCTCCCCCCCCCCCTTGAGTCTTTCATCCACCTTCCTATTGGTTTGTCCTTGATTTCCCTGATAGCAGGCGAGCTGGCCTATAGTTACACAGGGACAGTCTGTTTGCCCTTTTAAAAATATTGACACAACATCAGCTCAGGATACCACGTGCTGAGAAAGTGGCTTACCGCTTGAATGCTGTTTGCATGGCAGGCATTAACCTTTAAGGAGTGAGCGAGTCTGAAACCTATTTACTATGGAAAAAGCACTTTGCTTTCACTGTAAATTAAAGATCAGAGCTTGTGCAGACATAAATTATTTTCTTTGTTATTTCTCCTTAGTAGTTGACCCACTGCTTTCCCATTTAGTACACAGATATTCAGATGAAGGCATGACGGTTAAAAAACTAGTCTGGCAGGTGGTGAAATTCCATCAACAGCAACCATGTGAAATATTCTGAGTTTTTTTTATCCACAAGTTCTCTAATAGAAGATCTAGCTTTTCCTTGTGGTTTATTATTATTATCACCATTGGTTTTTAATAGGGTAGCCACTGAATGCATTGCCAGATAAAGAGGCCAAAAGGTGTGTGAATCACAATCAAATAATTTCATTTTGCATTGCAGGTTTTGTAATTTTAAGGATGCATAAACAGTTTGACATTCTTTTCCACGCAAGTTTTACTTTGAGACTAAAGATGGTTTGGCCTCCTTCCCCCACCCCACCCTACTGAAATGCATGTTGTCCTTTCTTTTCCCCCAAATATTTTTTTCTGGCGCCATCACTGATATAATGGAAGCCAAGAAAGAGGAAGCAAAGCTGGAAAATACAGGAAGAAAATCAAGTATCTGTAAAATAAGGATTGGTGAGGTATCTATCAACAAGTCATGTCACTATTACATCAGCCAGATATGTTGGTCAGAGTGAACACTCTCCAGTAGAATTTATTTGCAATAATGTCAGAGTTGCAGCTGAGCCATAGTCTTGCATGCAAGTTTAGTTCTTAGACACCTACCATGCAGGGTTGCTCTGAGGATGAATGAGATATGTGTTGCTAGAAATCTAAATAGATAATATATTGACAGGGTTAGGGTACCCGTAGACTGGCTGCCTCTAGGTTATGCAACGGCTGGTTTTACCAACCAGCAACTGATTCAGATAATATGCTTCTCTATTTATGGATTGGGGTCACAAATGTCAGAGCCAGAAGACCATCCTCTGCTGAGCACTTCCATTATACGCATTGGGTGGTGGTCAACTAGGTTTTACTTAGAGTAGATACACTAAAATGAATGAACATGACTAAGTTTGGTCCATTAATTTCAATGGGTCTGCAATGAATAAAATATAGTTGAATACCATCCATTACCTATATAGGCAAAGAGCCCTGTGAGACCAGCCAGCAGTATTGACAAGGACTAGGTAGTCCAGTCTAGATTTTCTGTTGTGTGGTGGAAAAGAAGGGTGGGAAGAGGAACATATAGGCCTTCTCCTCTCTGTCTTCCGTGTATGAATGCTGGATACTGTCACTGACTGTATAGCCACTGTTCCAGTGAACTTTTGAAGCTAACAGAAAGCTGATAAGGAAAACCTACACTGCCACCTTTTAGTATTCTGGCTGAGAACTGCCCTATGACTTTTCCCCTCTGTTCACATTGCAAGTGAGGTGATTGTCCTGCAGGGTTAATCTTTAATTTCTGGGGGATTTCAGAGCAATCTTGGCTGCCAATGCATGTTGGCTGGGAAGGAAAAACCTTATCTGAACTGGAATCATACCGGACAAGAGGTGTTCTCTTTCATTGTTAGATGTTTGGAGGATGCAGGGAACAACGTCTATGGCTGTAAGCTACCCAAAAGGGCATATTTGTAATGTACTTACTTTTTAATAAGCTTTAGTAGGTCATTTGTGGAAACACTCTGGAGCAGGTGTGGGTAATCTAGACTTCAGATATTCAACCTAAATGTATTGGGCCTAGGGTCATTAGAATCATAAGGTCATCTAATCTAAATTCCTGCAATGCTTCCTGCTATTGGAACCTCTCTGCATTATAGGAATTATGGGATAGCACTCCTGATGCCATGATACCATAAAAAACAACAACAAGAAGTCAGCTACTCTGGTTGAGAACTGCAGGCAAGTTTCTCTGCAATTGGATGTAAGGCTCTACGATAGTTGACTATGGTATAGCCAGGATGGCAAATAAGGATTGGAGTCATGGGCATAGCCAGGATTTATGGGGGGGCGGGGCAGGCAGGACGGACACCCAACTGTCATCATCCTTTGTCTGGCTCTGCTTAGCTGATTCGGAATGAAATGTGTCAACAACAGCTGCTTTAAATTAACTTTCGTTTGACCCCAGGTGCTCAGAAAAATCTGTCAAAACAATCTCCACTTTTAGTTAAGCATTTTTATTTATTTACTTGATTTAGGGGGAGGCAGCTGCGCCCCCATGGGTGCAGCAAATCAATACAAATCAATACAAATCAATAAAAATACATAGCTAACAGAGGTTCTGCTCTCCGCCCCCCCAACAAAAGGCCTGTCCCCTCAACAAAAATCCAGGCTACGCCCATGGCTTGAGGTGGTGGGAGTGCGTTGGCGAAGCGCGAGAAAGCAGATTGCGCGGTCCTGACCACCCAAGTATACAGGTGCTGCTGCTGCTGCTGCTGCTGCGTCCAAACGAGTCCTCCTCTGTAGCTACTGCGCTTATCCGCCCCTCCGTCGCATTCTGTCTGCGGCGCGGGCCCCGCCCACCGCCGCCGCGCACCCCTCCCCTCCCTCTCCGCTGGGAAGCGGTCGCCCCGCCTCATTGGAGGAGAGGCGCGCGAGCCGAGGCAGGACGGGAGGAGGCGTGTGCCTTTTCGCTCGCCGGAGCGGCTCCTGATTGGTCGAGACGCGGCGAGGTGAAAGGGCGGCCCTTAGGCCGCTTGAGGTAGAGCTCCGGAGGCTGAGCCGACGATGATGGCGGCGGCGGCCTCTCTGCGCCGGGTGGGCGCTTGGCAGCAGCGGCAACAGCAGCAGCGCGGAGCTCTGGAGCGGCTGTTCGGGGCGCGAGCGGTGAGGCGACCTCAGGCGGGCGGTGGGAGGGACGGGCGAGTCCGCAGCTGCAACCAACCTGAGGGGGCGAGGCGTTCGTCCCCTCGAACCGGCTCCAGCGTTCCTGCCCGAGGAGGGCTCCCCCTGCCCCGGCGTCCCGGCATGCGCTGGCTGAAGCGCCCACGAACTGGGTCGGGGACGTTTGCGCGCACGCGGAGGGTTAAGTGCAACGGCGCAGCTCTCCCTCCGGGTTTCCAAGCGTGTCTCTCTCTCGTCAGCATGGAGGTTGCGGGCGCCGCGCAAGTGCCCGTGTCACGCCTGCCTTGTCATGTTGCAGCTGCGCACCTATGGGCTTGAAATGCGCGGCGGGGTCTCAGGTGTCTGCGGGTAAAGGGGTTTGCAAGCGAAGGCGCTGGACGTCGTCTCCTCCCCACCTACCCGCGTTTGGGAAGCGCCTTCGCTAAGAGCACGGCGAAAGAGGGTCCTTTGTGATGCTCCTGTGTGGTGATGCGTGTCAAACGCGGAGACAATCCTGTGCAAGAGGCAGCGCGTGGAGTAGCATAGGCGTCCTTGTGAATGGTGTCACCTTCCTCCGAGAGGATGCTTGCCTTACCTTATGGCTTGACTGCATATGTTTAAGAGCATATGAACTAATGCTTAGACTGGGGAATGTTATAATATGGTTCCAACAGTTATTGTGGGTTCGAATGTTAGGCATCACACCCTTGAAGGCCAATATACTAATTTCTCTTTTGCTCTGGCTAACTGTGTGTGCAGAGGTAGTGAAGGGCACAGCACATATGGCAGTCAGGTAGGCAGACACTGCAGTTTTTGACCTGGATTTTGAATTTGTCATAATCACTTGCATCTTTGGCTACTCTGAAGTCCATATAATCAACAAAGACCTGTGTTGTATTGAAGCCCTATCCTAAGGAATTTTTGACTAACATAGGTGGAAAGTGATATTGAAATGAACTAAGTACTATGGCATCATGCTTGCCCTAAATGACTTTTTGTTTGCTCAGAGAAAATTCAAGAGTGAAGGATCCAGAGGCACTTGTTGCACCATCCTACGGAAGGTGGACTTAAAAAAAAAAAAAAGACAGGATATTCATAATTTAGTATCCCTGTAATTGCTTTTTATAGAGAGAGCACAAAACCCCATATTGTTCATCCATACACTGAAAGTTTGTTCTGGCGTGACACTTCTTCAGTTCAGGTGTTACATCATACTTTGAGTTTTCATGCTTTCTACAAGTGTTTGTATGTCCCATTCTAACAGTACTATCCAAATACATTTTAATGAGAATTATAAAGCAGGTGCAGGAATAATACTGAGGGCCAATTATTGAAAAATTATTCACATCTTTGTACTTGTATGCACAGAATTTCTCTTAACAATAATTTGTCTGTATTCATGTATACTATAATATGTGTGGTATATACAGTTTTCAGCTGTTCTTTAAAGAGTAAGAACAACCCTCAATCTTTAATGCAGTGTCTGATCTGGAGGAGGAGAATGAGATGGCCATTACTTCTTTTGCTAGTAAGCTTATGCAGTGATGTGGTGATGTCACATGGATATGTGGACAATACTGCAACTAGTTTGCCACCATTGCCATTTCAGTATGGCTGAGATATATATGTTTTTGTTGACTAAGTACTTCATAACTTAGCATGGTAATTAGATTTTTAAAATATCCAAGTTGCTATGGAGAGTTAAAAAACAATGACTATCTGACTGTTCTAATAGAAAGGGTAGTCCTCTTTGTCTCTCTCCTCCAAACACAGGTGTGACATGCCTTGTAATTGAGTCTGTTAACTTGTTTGCCTTAAATAGTCTCAAGAAGGTCTGCCACAATAGCTAACATGCTTATGAAGTGTTTTGGAAGCCTGTCTTCTGTTAAAATTAAACCTTAAATTACAGGTTAGGTAGGTAAATGTTTAATTTCGGTTAGAGTTAAAAATTAAAGTTCACATTGAAGCAGTTGAAAGGGTGCATTTATCCCCATAAATCTCAAATTGCCTGCTTTGCATAAATCTGAATTAAACTACCACTGTCACCTAACATAACTAGCTCTAAATGCTCAGTTATAGGCTTATCAGAGGCCAATACAACACTGACTGTACAATATAAAACACAGTGAGCGTTAACCACCCATTTAACCTGTAGCAGTTTGGTAATTGCAAGCAAGTTAAGGCTAGTAACTATGAAAATGTATACAACTACAGGGATGTGATAGGCCTGCTTAGCCCAGCCCTGTTCTTACAGGTTTGTGCTGCCACACCATACCTGTAGGGGCCAAGCTGGACAAGAAGCTGCAATATCTGTGATTGAGTTTTGTTTTAGTCCAAAACAGTCATGGGGGTATAAGCCCATATTGAGTCCCATACCTTACACCTTTTTCAGGGTCTAATGCAGGGTTTATCAAACTCGGGTCTCCAGCTGTTTTTGGACTACAGCTCCCATTATTCCTAGCTAGTAGAACCAGTGGTCAGGGATGATGGGAATTGTAGTAAAAAAAAAACCCCAAGTTTGGTAAACCCTGGTCTAATGGGTTCCACTGTTGCAGTTATTTTTGCTGTGTGGAAAACATACCTTTGCCTGTGTATTTTACACTGCAGCATCTTGGGAGATCCTCAGTTCTCCTTTCTCAGTCTGATTTGCTGACCTGCCCCTACTTTGGACACTCCCTTAATGAGTTCTGATAATGCTCACTCATGTTGGTCTCATGTACTGTACTTGCCAAGTTAGGAGCTGCTGAGAGGCAGTATTATGTTCCTATCACTAGCCTAGTGAGTGGTCTGGGAGCACCCAGTGATTTAGTATTGTTGAAGATTTGATTAGGAAACTATCTAGAGCCTCTGTAAGCTAGTCTAATCTTTACAAGGAAGAATATTACTGTGCAGTGTTTATGGCAAAATGACAGTTCCTGTCCCCAAATCCTAACTACATTGTGTAGCGTAATGGTGCCATTGTATGTGACTGTGGATTGACAAGAAAACAGGTTCAGTATGCTGTGATCATTTAGTTAAGGAACAAGTCATGTACCAAGTCTCCCTGGTAGTTAGCCACTTTTACTTGTGAAAAGCAACAGGGGCGGACTTGGGTAATATGGCTCCCTGAGCAAGGACAAAATTTGGTTCTCCCCCAAATACCCCATTCACCTTTTGTTATGCATATGCCTCAAGTACACTCTGTCATAGTTGCAACAACTCAATCGCCCATCTGACCGGGGCCTAACTTTGAGTAGCTATCCATATAGATATAGGTTTTATATTACTACTATCACTACTACAACTACTATTATTTTGTATGCCCTCAGCTCACTTCCCTGTGCAGGGGAACCACCCACACCACATTAAATTTGGTGCTGGTTGCAAATTGTGTTTTCTGCAGTTGATGAATTCATAGACATGTTAAGTTTGGAAAAATACAGATGTTAGTCAATATTATAATGTGTGATGCAATTGGATTCCTGGGCAAGAAATAAGTAATCTCCCCCCTGTTAAACTGGCTAAAATATACCATTCGTCTGATAGCAAATGTTGGAAATGTAAGGAAAATGAAGGAACATTTTTTCACCTCTGGTGGACCTGCCCTAGAGTGAAGGCCTTTTGGGAGAAGATATATAATGAATTAAAAAAGGTGTTTAAATACACCTTCACTAAGAAATCAGAGGCCTTTCTCCTGGGTATTGTCGGCCAGAGTGTGTTAAAAGAGGACAGAACATTCTTTTTGTACGCAACAACAGCAGCAAGAATATTGATTGCCAAGAATTGGAAAACTCAGGAGCTACCCACTGTGGAAGAATGGCAGATGCAACTGATGGACTATATGCAATTAGCCGAGATGACCGGCAGAATTCGAGACCAGGGAGAAGAAAGGATGGAAGAAGACTGGAGGAAATTTAAGATTTATTTACAAAAATATTGTAATTTGGCTGAGTGCTGAATTGGATGCCAGTGCAGACAATTGTCTACCATTAAATTAGATTTAAGGTTGAATTGTATGTCAAACCAAATTAAGATTATTAATTAAGATGAATTAAATGATAATTTGTTTGAAACTAATTTAATAATGATGTAAGTGTATGCGGGAGGTGTGGGGGAGTCCCATGTAACAATTGAGAGATGTTAAATGGACAATGATAAGTGCTTATCTAATATATGCTTTATTTGAAAACTTTAATAAATATATTATAAAAAAAAAAAAAAAAAAGAAATAAGTAATCTCCATTTTTTATGTTCGGGTGAGTGAGCCACACTTAGCTAGCTAATATGGCACCATCCATTCACATCGGAGAGGTTTTGGCAGGTTTGCAGAAGTACAGATATTCTGCAGAAATACAAAACCCCTCCTCAATTTGTCCCCCTTTCTAAGAGCCCAGTGACTACAGAGTGTGCTTAGCAGGTATGTAATGTTGGTTGACTGTTTCAGTGTGAGGGTGGTGGAATGCAAAACTGGGGGAGAGGAAGAATGGAGTATAATGGACAGTGTTTGAAATTCCCCAGGTACCAGGTCAGTTTTGTGACTGCAAATGGTCCACTTGCAACCAAATGCAGATGTCCTGTCACTGGCTTGGTGCCCGGCATCACCATCTGACTGGTGTGCAGCAAAGTTTTCTGCTGCTATGCCACCAGTGTGGCAGCAAAATTCGTGAGAGGATTACTTTTCAGGGTGGTGCACTAACTGGCTTTGATAAGACTTTGGCCCTAGGTAGGGCTCGGCTGCAATGGCCAATTTTTCTACTTTTCTGCCAAGGGCAGGGAGTTCAGGTTGAATGCTTAAATCTCAGTGGAATGAGGCCAATGAACCAACTCCAGTTATGAAGGAGCAGCATGAGAAATTAGCCAGGTGCCAGGCACATTTTGCAACTGGGGATTGTCAGAATGCAAGCACTTTGAGAAGACTTGTCACCATGTATGGCGACTGAGACTCAAGAATAAAATTTCCGCCACTGGTGTTGAGGGCACGGGAGGAGAAATACTTCCTCCACTGTAGTGCAAATCCATCAGGCTAGAGCTGAGGGCGCAGGAGGAGAAATGCCTCTCTGCCCATCTCCAAAGTAGGATCGCTGCTGTGGAGCGAACTGCCGCTTCCCCTACCACAGCATGGGTCACCTTTGTAAAAAGGACAAAATGGCAACCCAACCTTCTGTTTTTGCACACATAATCAAGGTTCCATGAGCCAAGTGGTAGATAGTTTTTCTTTCCTAGTTTCCGGCACTGGGCAGTAGGATGCAAAATTGCTCACATTTCAAGGGTTCAGACCAGAGTTTTCCAAACTGTGTGTCATGACACATTAGTGTGTTGGCTGCAATGTGTAGGTATGTCGCACAAATGCTCCCTGTGCTCCTCCCAGGACTGGAAGGGGGTTAGTTTAACCTCTGATTTGCTAGTAAAACTGAATTACTGTCATGAAATGATGCATGTCTAAAAAGTGTGTCACCAACATGAGAAGTTTGGAAAGCTTTGATCCAGACCCTCATCCACCTTACATTCAGTGTTACATTCACTGTTTCATTGGATGTTTTAATGTGTTGCAAACTGCTTTGAGATTTTTCCCATTAAAATATAAAGTGGTATAGAAAAGAAATTAATAACAGTAATAGCAATCGCAATAGTAGTAATAGTAGTAGTAATCCACTGGAAAAAATATGACCAGACATTCTGTTGAGGCGACCGCAACCTAGGTTTAAAGTGCCATTTGGCAATTAGCTTATATATCTGAGTTTCTAACATTGAAATTCATGGAGGAAGGCAAGGCTGACTGACTAGAACAGTGAATAGGAACACTCCACATTGCAACATTTTGTGGCAAGCACCACTGCTTTAGAAGATTTTTTAAAAGTATTTTTGTTTAATTTCCCCTATGTAAACCAAATAACAAACTGGAATTTCCTGACACACATATAAGCTAAATTGAACCAAGCTTGGCATGTGATGTCACATTCACAAGAAGAAGTGGTAAAGCATGTTATCTGGATATTTGCAATAAGATACAGACAGGCAAGTCTGTTGTAAGAAATGAGAGAACATTTATTGAGATGGCTCATCAACTGTTGGGCTTATCTGTATTATCCATTTAGGTAACAATTACAACTTGACTGATGGTAGGTTTGCTTGTGTCTTGAACATATCAAGCTTAAAAATGCATTATCCACATGAGAATACACTCATATGTGCCAGGAGATTTCTGATAACATGCTGTGAGGTTGCTTTCTGTGTTGGAAATGAACGGTTCATATGTGTACTTGTATTTTTTGGAAACTTGAAGACTGTAGTGAAAATTAATGTACAAATCTATCATTATTCTTTAGTTTCTTACATTGATAGAATAGATACTGCCTTGGTATTTCTTCTTGAAATAAGACCTGGTATATAAATTATTTTAATAATATATACATAAAAAAATCAAGGGGAAGACAAGAGAACCAACAATGGGAAACTGGCTGAGAAGATTTTGAGAATTGCTTTGGTAATTTGAGCTGTTTATACTACAGTCCAGAGAAGTCTGTGCAGGGTTATTAGAATGTTAACAAGTTTCTTGCACAGACATCCATACTTTCTGGAAGAAAAAGCTGCTCAAATTACCAAATATTAAGCTTTTAAATTTGACCCAGATTCTGCACAGATGTATGTGCCTGCTAATATAAACAACTGCCGTAATTTGAGAATGAAATACTTCTAAATTTTATAAACTAGGGATTGCTAATCTGTGGCTGCCTAAATGTTTTTGTACTGCAAGTCTCTTCATCCTTGACTGTTGGCAGTCCTGGCTGGGGATAATGGGAGTTGGAGTACAATAACATCTGAAGAGCCACAGGTTAGACACACCTATTATAAGCCAAGCAGCTTGCATCAAGTCCCACATGTATTAAGGTTGCACTTCTCTTCTGATTCTTGAATATATATATATTTATATTTAGAAAGGGAAGTTGCCATGGGTGAAAAACATCTCTGGAGTCAATTATATATATTTTTTCCTGGAGGAAAAAAAAAGCAAGCAAGCAAAGTAAAACTACTTAAAAATGAAACATGTGACTTCTGATATCAATGTAAACTTAACTGTAGATTTGGTACTTTTCCTTTCCTGGTTGTAAGGCCAGAAGGCCATTGTTATACCAATATTATCTTCATAAATCTCTGCATTTGGTTGCCAATATCCATTCGTTACGATTCCCCAGGACTGCAGATGTTACAGGAGCAGAAATATTTGTTCAACACTGGGACTGCTATGACATACACCTTTAAAATTTTTCTCTACAGCAGCTGGTTGGGTTTGAGACAATCTGTGTACCACTTTGGCTCTGCTATTTAATTTCCTCGTTTCCAGTTCCATTCAGTCTGAATGTAAGAACGGAGTCAGATCTGGATCAGAGTTTCCTGGGAAGAAGGAAGTTTCTTGTTAAACAACTCTGGGAATTGTAATTCTCTGTGGGGAATAGGAGATTCCTAACTCCTCTCAGCAGCCTTAAACTAAAGTTCCCAGGATTCTTTGGGGGAAGCAGTGACTGTTTAAAGTGGCATGATGCAGCTTTTAATGTACTGTATAGTGTAGATGGGGGCACGAGGCTGGGTTCATACCCCCACCTGGCCATGAAACTCACTGGGTTACCTTTTGCCAGTCACTATCTCTCGGCCTAAACTACCTTACAGGTTTGTTAGGATAAAATGGAAGGAGCAGACAGAACAAGACAAATAGTAGGTCCCAGTGGCCCAGTGTCCTGAACCCCGGTATACCCGATGGCAAGTCTTGCTGGTGTAAACAGTCACTCTAAGTGACATCTTGCTTTCTCCATATTATTTATCTACTTAATTGATATAGCTGCCCCAAATAGAAATACACTAGGAAGTCAGTGTGGTGTAGTGTTAGAGTGTTAGACTAGGACCTGAAGATCAGAGTTCAAATCCCTGCTCAGTCATGAAGCTCCCTGAATAACCTTGAGCCAATCCCAGCCTCTTAACCTACCTCACAGGGTTGTTGTAAGGATTACCTGAAGAGGGGTGTGAACCATGTATTTCTTGGACAAAAAGGTGGGATATAAATGCAACAAAAAGCTTACCTTCTCTTTACCTGCCTAAGAAAGCTGGAGGGACCAACCAGATGGAGATGTCAGTCGCCAACCTGGCAACCAAAGATCTCTTATGTGCTCGCAATTGGATCTTGTACCAGTAGCAAAATATGCCTGGCGCCTAGCTAATTTCTAACACTGGCAAGAATGCAGCAAGAGTCTGCATAATGCAAATATGAATAGCGGTACTTACAGCCAGGACTATAATGGTTTTTAAATAAAACCTTTTCTGTTTAGTTGGTTAGCATTTCATTCTTTAAAACTGATGGGGAACCTAGGGCCCTCTATGTGTTATTGTAGCTATAGACTACAATCTGCATAATTCTTGATCATGGCTGCTGCTTGGAACTGAAGGGAGCAGAGTCCAACAACTGAAGAGCTATAGGTTTTTCACCCCTGCTTAAAAAATAGTTTATCCTGAGGCATGTTGTTCATTCACATTAGTTGCACTATTTTTTCAGTGTTGGCCTGAATAACTGCTTTTGTGTCTGAATGTTGCCTGGCTGATACTCTGTTATATGAATGTATAAAATGATCTTCACAAATTAGAGAACTGGTATAAACCCAAATATATAAGGTATTATTAATCACAATAAAAATATGATCAGATTAAGATGATATAAATGGAAAAACTGGCTAATCTTTAGACATGGTCTTGGAATGGTGAAAATGATTGGTGGTTTATCGTAGTAGTTTTCAACCTGAATAATAAACTTTTTGTCTGCCTTTTTCTTTAACCAAATTAAAATAGGAATTTATACAGCCTCTGTGTCTTGTGCTGCTAGCCCTCATATCTAGTGGAAGAAAGACAGTGGCTTGTGCTTTAACTTCTGCCATCAAAGAAGCTTATTTCCTTTCATTCTTTCTGCTCTCCTGTGTCTTTCAAAGGATAACACTTTTTTTACCTGTTTGTGTAAACCATCCTTTGGTCTTATTATTTAATCATGTGGTAAATGCATTGTAACCTTTTCTCTGGGAAGGGTATGCAAGCTTCCTCACAGGCCTGGTGAGAAATGGTTTTATATTTTCTCTGAAGAATTTTAGAGTAGGTGAAACACTGGAGTTCGGAAAGAGTGCAAGGGGAATGCCTAATAGGGTTCTCTCTGTGTGTGCCATTTTATCTTTACCCATTGTTCTTCGTGGCTAAGTGACAAAAATGCCGGCCTTTAATTTGTCTTGTTTCTTGGTCTTAAAGTGGCAGAACTGTTAGAAGTGGCGTTCGGTAGTTATCTAGGGAAACCATCCCACTAGATGTGTTGCCCTCCAGATGTTGTGGACTAGGGCTGCCATCAGCCCCAGCCAGCATATCACTGGTCAGGAATTACAGATGTCGTCCACAACATCTGAAAGGCATCACATTGGCTACCCCAGATCTAGAAGGATGGTTTCCCTGACTGCTTGCACAGCAATAAATTTAGAACCTTGAATTGATAAATGCAGCACAGAACATACGTTAAAGAGTACAGTGGTACCTCGGTTTAAGAACCGTCCGGCGTAAGAACAATTTGGTTTACAAACGCCGCAAAACCAGAAATAGTGTCTTGGTTTGAGAACTTTACTTTGGTCTAAGAATGGAATCCGAATGGTGGAAGGGCACCGGCGGCGCGAGGCCTCATTAGGGAAAGCACGCCTCAGTTTAAGAACAGTTTTGGTTTTAGAACGGACTTCCGGAACGGATTAAGTTCTTAAACTGAGGTACCACTGTACTTGACAAGAAACACCATAATAAAGATGCTTGCTGCATTGCTAATACTGTTTCGAAAGCCTTATTGGAACCGCAACTGTTGGCATCTGTCTGTCTGTCTGTCTGTGACACTGAAGTGACCTCCCTGGGCAGTGTGTATAGAGCTCCTGGGCCGCCCTGATGATAAAGACCCCTCCTCCTCCTCAACCTCTCTGATGTGGTCCAAAGGAAAGCAGAGAATACAGTGGTGCCCCGCAAGACGAATGCCTCGCAAGACGGAAAACTCGCTAGACGAAAGGGTTTTCCGTTTTGGAGGTGCTTCGCAAAACGAATTTCCTATGGGCTTGCTTCGCAAGACGAAAATGTCTTGTGAGTTCCTGCGGGTTCCCCCCCCTTTTTCCCAAGCCGCTAAGCCGCTTAACAGCTGATCCGCTAAGCCGCTTATCAGCTGATCCGCTAAGCCGCTTATCAGCTGATCCGCTAAGCCGCTAATAGCGCTAATCCACTAAGCCGCTAATGGGTTTGTTTCGCAAGATGAAAAAACCGCAAGACGAAGAGACTCGCGGAACGGATTCTTTTCGTCTTGCGAGGCACCACTGTATATCATTTGTATTTCAGGCTTCTTTCTCATTACTTTTCTCTTTTGCCAGACCTAGTTTGCTACTGCTATAAATGTGCCTAGTAGCGGTCAGGATGCTTACATGTCAGTGGCCACTATGGCTTAGATCTGGATTTCCATGAATGGAATGGAGCTATCCCACTCCTGCAGCCCCTGCATCCCCCTGGAAAACTACTACTGATGGCTTGAGAAACCTCTGGAATGGCATGGGATTTGGTATGGGAAGCTGCAGTGGGAATTGCTGAGAACCCAAATGGATGCCATGTTGTTGTTTTCTTTCATTGTTGTATTATGCTGGTAATTTGCTTTAAATGTCTTAATCACCTGTACTTGTCGCCTTCCTTATTTTATAGTGTATTGCACAACTTTCAAAATGGAGATGGTACCTTATCACTTCTCGTGGGCTGCACTCAACAGCGTATGATCGAAATGAAAAGGTAAGTCTTGAAAGTCCTGAGAATCACCTGTAGCAAAGCTTGAGGATGCTTGATTCGACAATATAGTTGTGGATGATACTATTTTTTGCTTTTTCTCCACTGTCATCTTGGGACTAAGCTGTCTTTTGTGTTTGCTACTGGCAAGCTGTCCGCTTCCCTTCCCCACCCCAAAAAACGATAGCTTGTACAGTGGGATTATCTAGTATTTTACTGAGTCAGTATCTCCACCTATTTAAAGAGCCTAAAATTCAAAACCTTTTTATGGCTGCAGACTGTGAACTGATGCCTTTCAGCGAACGTTATCAACATGGTGGCTTATTTTGAACCTGTGCCTGAAACTCACCAGGTTCTCTCTAGCCATAATTTGTTTGGTGGCAATGAGTCAGGATCATAAATAATAGTTAGGAGTTGATTTGTGATCTGTGCTTGCCTTCATTGTGATTTGCCATTGCACAGGGGTGCCATCTCTGTGGGGCTTTGGGTGCTGAGCCCCCCCATTTTTCAATGAGGGGGCTGGGCCCCCTCAATATTCTGTAGGCCACATGGCAGGAGGAGGCCTGACAGGGCCCGTCATGCCCTCCAAAAGGTTGCCAGGTATACACACAGCTTAATTCCAATATATCAAAATTATTTGCATATACTAAATTACTTGGAGTGAACTTCTTGAGGAATCTATAACATATTTCTGCAGGAAAAGAAAAAGCTTAAAAGTGAACACAATTCAGAAGTCAGGTGCTTCTGTTGCTTGTGTTAAGTAGTGTAACTTCAGCCTTCTTCTTTTACAGCTTGATTGTGTATACACAAATAAAGAGGCAGCAAAGTGCACCAATATAACTTTCAGCAAAGAAAAATGTAGCAAAACTGGCTGGACTGTAGTGCCGCTGTTTTACTGCTAGCTGGGAACCAGTGCATGCATAATGAGGCTGAAACCTTGATAGTATTTAAGAGCTCAAAAGAAGATAATGGGATCATGTGCACGTTCTTCCTACCAGCGGTGAATTCCCTATGACAGTTTTACAGTGCAATCCTAGACATGTCTACTCAGAGGTAAACCCCCTTGAGTGCAACAAGCCTTACTCCAGGTAAATGTGTATAGGATTGTAACTTCGATTTTTGCTAAATGATGCATCTTCAACAACATTTACCATGGACATTGCTAATTGGGGTTTTAAGATAAATAAGATAAATGTTGGTGCCAATGTATTTCTTAACTAAGGTTAAGGTAGGAGAGGCTGCTGGAAGGGGACACATGAGCACATGACCTACTCCTAAGTAACAGCCAAGAGATTAGTCCTGTTACATATGCCTTGGCAATTTGAATGTATGTGAAGAAGCAGCCAATCAAATAAAAGCCATTTTAATTTGATTAGCAACTCCATTGTTAAGCGCTTCATTTCCTCAAGTGAAGCTAAATGTACAGAGTGTGCAAATGCTGATATAGTCATAGGACTTAGCTGTATCTTTTCTCCCTCCTTCAGACATTTGAGAAGCTTCTTATTGCCAACAGAGGAGAAATTGCCTGTAGAGTAAGTATAACTTCCAAAATTGCAATTATTCTATTTTATGACTTTAGTTATCCGTTTAGTTTTAAAACAGCGTTGTCTCTTTCCTCCTCCCATGTCTAGGTAATTAAAACATGCAAGAAGATGGGTATTAAAACGGTTGCTATACACAGTGATGTTGATTCCAGTGCGGTAAGTACTTGTCATGCAAATTATTTTGCTGGATTTCCATTGCTGGTTCCTCAAATGCAAACACCAAAGTAATAAGGTTTCCACCATTATATTAGGGTACAGTTTAATAATGTGTTACTAAGTGACACCCAAAATGTAACTTGGTGGCACTTTTTAATAAAATCAAATAGGAGTCCCAGGCATTGTGGCCAGTAGTCAGGGGTAGTGGGAACTGTAGTTCATCGGTGGGCAACCTCCAACCCCTGGTCCCATCCACCTGTCATAATTGGCCCGGCAGATGCTTGGGAGGTGGGTAAGAATCCAGCCTACTGCCTGTATCCAATTCCCCACTCCTCCTGCAGTCCAGTGACATCTGGAAGGGAACCACATTGGCTGTTCCTATCATCATGTCCCTGGTCGCAGTGCATCCTAAGCACATGCACAATATGCTGTGTTCCTTTTATAAACTAATAACTTGACAACAGGGGTGGTGTATTGGCTGTAAGCTGGAAGTTGTCGTTGGAATAATAATAATAATAATAATTTATTATTTGTACCCCGCCCATCTGGCTGGGTTTCCCCAGCCACTCTGGGCGGCTTCCATAGAAACCAAAAATACACTAAAATATCACAGATTAAAAACTTCCCTGAACAGGGCTGCCTTAAGATGTCTTCTGAATGTCAGGTAGTTATTTATCGCTTTGACATCTGATGGGAGGGCGTTCCACAGGGCAGGCGCCACTACCGAGAAGGCCCTCTGCCTGGTTCCCTGTAGCTTTGCTTCTCGCAATGAGGGAACCGCCAGAAGGCCCTCGGCGCTGGACCTCAGCATCCGGGCAGAACGATGGGGGTGGAGACGCTCCTTCAGGTATACTGGGCCGAGGAAGTCTTGTTTCTGTCATAAGTTTATTTAGGTGCCTGGGGGGAAAGCGCTCTCAGCTTCATTCTCCATCTGCAAAAATATTACCTTGACCTACCTTATAGCGTTGTTATAACAATTGCTGAAATAATATATGTGAAAGATCGAGAAATGGATAAAAATGTTAAGTGTGAGAGGAAGTTGTTAAGGAATGTTAATGTCTTCATTAGCAATGGTTCAAATTCCTTTTTTTTTTGCTATGCTGCAACTGAAGGCTAATTTGACTATAAAAATAAAAGTATTTAAAGCTTCGTAAAGTATTTGTATAGTGCTCTTCATCAGAAAAGATTGCAAGTTGTCATGCTTGAATAATTTAATGTAGGCAATGCATTTTCTGCTTTTTTTGTAAGACACTGGAAGGGTAGGCACTTCAGTCTGAAGTTTTGCGTTCCATTAAAAACAGTGTCTTTGGGATGAAAGTTCTTCCTCTGCCATGAGTATGGTGTTGGTGGTATTACTATGTACAATAGACCTCTAGGATTTCTTTTATATTTTACATACGTGTAGTTAAAATTTTTATGATACATAAAGAACAGGGTAACACTAATTGGATGGGAAGAAAAGAAGTTATAGCATAAAGCAGTGAATGAGGGATAATTTTATTTGGCATTTTTAACACAGCAGGGACTCCATATCCTTAAAATGTAATAAACTATAAATGACTTGAAAATCCCATGGGAAAGTAATTACAGGAATTTTGGTTGAGTAAAAGATTATTAGTGTTTACTTCAGTGAAGGTTGACTTTAGCCTCTTAGCCTCGTAGGTCATCTTAGTGAGGACTTCAGGTACTACAGAATGTTTAAAAATCCAAATACGTTTAGGATTGCAGATTATGTCATCTTGATGAAACAATTATCCCCATCACACAGTAAGATTGTTTAGCCTTTTCTCATTGAAATCTGTGGGATTTAAGGTTTTTAACTTTGGTTGGAAGATAAACACGTGTATGAAGTATTGTGTAAATGGTGAGCAGCAGAATAGACTAGGTCTTCTCCATATCTGGGAGTAGTTGTGTAACTCAATAGAAATACAGTGCATAATTGAAAATATGTGTTTTAAATACACATGAAACCAGTTGTCCTCAAATGCAGATAGAAGCATAATCAGATGTGATTATTCCTTCCCCGCTCTCCTTTTATTTTGGGAGTGGGGGTGGGAGAGTAATTGTGTTATTTGATGTGAGTGTTTGCTTAGGAAAAGTTAGGAGTGATCACCCATAATTAATGGTGTATAGAAGCTTGTGTTTATTAAGTGGAAATGACAGTTGTGTGGTTCAGACATCATCCCAGTGAGTTTGA
This sequence comes from Podarcis filfolensis, assembly GCF_964270895.1. Taxonomy (NCBI): domain Eukaryota; kingdom Metazoa; phylum Chordata; class Lepidosauria; order Squamata; family Lacertidae; genus Podarcis; species Podarcis filfolensis. The sequence continues at coordinate 22,094,483 of NC_139607.1, forward strand.
TTTTAAGTAGGGTAGTACCTTCTATATTGTTCCTACGTCTTCATAGGTTCTTTGTTGTTTAAAATAAAAACAGTCCCCTGTAGACCCCCAATAGGTCCTGGGATAATAGGAGCCTGCCATCCATCTTCCTCACCCATGCATAGTAGCATAGCAGCATTCCTTGGATGTTATGATTGATTTGGAGAAACCCTATTTGACTCCTGTTCAGTCCATTCAATTTATTACCTTTGTTTATTTCTAAGCCCAGGATCCAGGAGAGCAGCTCACAGATCTTTGCTCCTCCCTGGTTTTTTTTATTGCCACACTGCATTGAGCTAAGCCAAGTTTTGACTAAGTGTGGTTCAGCTCTTTCCTCTCTAAACACATGGCCAAGGTTTGTTAAGTTTCTTTGAGGATTGGCAAATATGATACCTCATCACTTGCTGTATAGTCCCCAATGAGATGTTTATTGTGTTTGCTTCCCTGATAGAGAAAAAACTTTTTGAGTCTCTGATCTCCATTGGCTGTTATACAAAGTCATTCTTCTAGTGGTCTTCATTTCAGCCCATTGTGTCAATGAATTAATGGTTTACATAGACCAGCCTGATTTACAGTTCTTGAAGGATCAGGTTGTTCTGTTACCATGTTCTCATTGGAAATATAAAGCTGTGTCATTAATTTCAGGCTTCTCAAAGCAGGTGGTCTTGGCCATGTATTTTTCCTTTACTTCCTGAACTGGCATATAACTTTTTGGACCTTTTATTGTGCCCTGGCTGTCAGTGTGAACAGAATTCAATCTTTTTTGAAAATAACTTATCTTTTATTGCTTATGATTGCCTTATGAAGGGAAATTCAATATTACTCTTATTGGCTTATGAAAATGATTTCCCAGTGTTGAGATGTGAGGTGCTGTCTCTGTAGATGCAGTCTTCTCATATTCTACCACCTCTATGACCTCTTCTCCTGTATTTGTCAGATGAGCTACCTAGTTGATGCCTTTCATGTTTCTTGAGCACATCTTGGACAGATAAATAAGATGTGAAGTCAGCACCAACAGAGTGGTCTTAATATGCTTTTCCATCTATTTCCTCCATATGTGTGTCCCCAGACTTTAAATCTCTGCTTTGCCATAAAGCTCACTAGAGGACAGTGGGTCACTCACCATCTCTTGGCTTAATTCTACCACAGAGGATTGTTGTGAAGATAGAATGGGACAAGCTCCATGTACACCATTATCCTCCTTGAAGGAAAAATGTATAAATAAAATCAACTTGGGTTTTCTTCAGTTTAGCAGTGTTTTGGATTATTCATGCTTATCAACTTGTCCTTCATAGCAGCTGCTGGTGGAAACTCTTTTAGTTCCTTCCAAGTCCTATTTGTTGGCTTCTGGTGCAGTTTTAAAAAGGGAAGCTTAAATAGCTAATGTTTTGACAACGAGCTCTGGCAAGAGCTAGAATGTTGAAGTGGAAGCAGAATGTACTGTCTGGACTAGACTGAGGCATGCAATCTTATTTACAAATTTCTCTGAAACGAAAGCCTTTATTCATCTTCATGTGTCCAGTTTTTATTTATGTCAGGGGAAAGAGAAAATAAATATTGTTTATATATCTGAAATTATCATATCAATACGATGGCAAGCCCCACTTTACCTCTTCATGATATTTTAATATAAAATACTATTTTATATGAAATATTTTTCTATAAAAATACTCTTCTTCACAATATTTTTATATAAAGCAGCCATAGTAATTCCTTTTGTAGTACAAATATATATTCCTTGATAAGCTCTTAATCTAGCTGTAACTCTATCATTAATTTGCCCTAAATAGTGTGACTAGCTGTCATAGACTAGAAGTTTATAGCTCTTAAAATGATCACTAGATAATACAACACTTTGGGCTTATTCAGGTTCTGTTTCTTTTTGCTCACTGGTGTCCTTAGGGAAAGTTAAGGAACTAGCTTGCATTGACTTCTGCATAAGACAATATTATCGGACAGGGTATTTTGCTCTCTAATGCTACCTAAGTTATTCTGATTTTAATCTGTGCCATCTGAAACACCTTGGATATAACTTTTAATTTCTAGGTTTTGTTAGATACTTGATTTACAATTTGCCATGGAGTGCAACTTTGAACCCACACAGCTAACATGGAGAAGCCCTTAGTGGTGGTGCCCCAGTTATGGAATGCTCTTCCCAGAGAGGTCCACATAGTGCCTACTTTGTTGTTCTTGTGGCTCCAGGCAAAGGAGGATATATTTTATCAGTCTTTTAGATAAAATGGTTGCCAAGTTGTTTGATTTTTATATGGCTTTAAAGACCTTGCTGCTTTTATTTATGATTAACTTTACTTACGTTTTTAAAAATTCTGCTACCTTGGGATTTTTTGCTGAAGTGGTAGAAAAATATCTTAAAGATTTAATATTTGTCTATGTCAGGAGCTAGAAATGAAATTCCAACTACTTCTCTTTTTAAAAGGGACAGACTGTACTGAAGGGGGCTCACAAAATGAGTGTGTATATTTTGCCTGTTATTAGTGTTGGGACCCCTGTTGTGTAATGTCAGTGTTGAAAATGATTACCATACTTTTCATTTTTGATGGGTAACGTGATTCACTATTGTAGAAGGAGATCAGAGCAAACAGTTCAGGAAGCAGTGAAGGTTGCCACTAACTTCTTACCTATTATATTAGGATATTTTGAAGAGAGTGTAGTGTTGGGATACTGCCAGGGAGACGGGGGCATCAGGCAGGCGCCCAGCTGGCTCCAGCCCCCGGTCGGCAGCTGGGCGATCATCGGTCTCCCTTGGAACAGCATCAAACAGCGACACGAGCCTCAGATACGTTTAGAGACTCGGCACACTCTATCAGCAGAGTGAATAAATCTTCTCACAACGGAAGAGGTGGACAGAGCCATATATAAGCAGTATTTACAGCATTTTATTCAGCATAATTCAGGAACAAAGGAAAACATGTCTGCTTCCCTTTGACTCCAGCAAAAACAGCAGCAAAGCAAAAGCAATGTATAAATGGAAGTTCCCAGCAGACTGTGCTGGGAGTAAACAGGCATGTGACACACAACAGTCATGCCTGTAGCCTTTTAAGGTGGAACGGAAGGAACGATATCCTAATATCCTCCCCCTTTCCGTGTAACCTGTAGTATCTGTGGTTCAACCCAATTGCAACCTCTGTACATAAACCTTAAGTTGTTCTCTGTTAACAACCTTAGACAACAGATCTGCAGGAATTTCGTTTCCTGGCATGTAGGACACCTGAATGAGTCCTTTCTGAATACACTCTCTTGCACGGTGTAACTTAATCTGCAAGTATTTGGTTCTTTGCTTGCAACTCTCTGAGTTCAGCAAAGCCAAACAGGATCTCTTGTGTTGATACACCTGTATAGGACATTTCACAGAAACCTTGATGTCCTGAAACAGTTGCATCAACCATTCACAATCCATTAGTGAAAATGACAGGGCATTGAGTTCTGCCTCACAGGAACTTAGGCTTACTGTCATCTGCTTTTTGCACAGCCAGTCAAACAGACAATGGTTGTACATGTAGCACACTCCAGAAGTGCTGGTACCATCCATGGTGTCACTTCTGAAACTAGCATCTGCAAAGATTTCAAGACCTCCAGTCTTCTGACTTGTGAACCTCAGTCTGTAGTGCAAAGTCCCCTTCAAAAAGTGGGCTATGCGCTTCAGAGCTTTCCAATCCTGAACAGTAAGATTGTTGGTATGTCTGCTAAGCAGGTTAGTGCTTACAGCTATGTCAGGTCTTGAACATCTAGCAATGAAATTCAGCCTGCCTAGAATGCATCTGTACAGTGTGGTGTCAGAAAATGCTTCAGCAGTACTATCTACCTGGTAACCTGTTACCATCGGTGTGTCTGCTGGGTTTGCAAAAATGTACCAGAAATGGCAACGAAAGAAGCATTTTTTTCTTACTTCCCATCAATTTTGGGGTGTGTGTGCATTTGTGAGAAAGGTACATATGACACATCACTAGCCCAATGATCTGATGCGATTTACCCCTTTCTTGATCATCAGATCTGTCAATTGTTGATGGTTGGCCCACTGTGAAAATGGCTCTCAGACAAAAAAGATTAGCCATCCCTGCTTAGACTGTGGGTTCAGTGAGAATATTTTATGCAACGGCTTGGTTACGGGTCATTTTAATGATGAATTAAAAGATGGGTGCGTTTCATTAAGGCATAACACATTCTTGGCTCAAAGAAGCTAAGGGATACACTCTGTATGGGTTCTACTTTTTAAATCGTAGCTTGGGGAGTACATAAGGAGCGTAATTATGCAACAACATGGCCTCTGGCTGTTCTCCTTTTAAAAATAGATACCTAACGATCTAGGTCAAGGTCAGTGGCTTTCCAACTGTTCTCCAGGGAACCTTGTCAGGGGTTCCTCAATGGAAAGATGACTAATAATGGGTAGGCATTCATGAAAGACAGCTTGCCCACCTCTATTAATCATCCCCTATAATGTACAGGCGCTGTAAAGTATCCAGTATGTTCTAAGTCACATTCTTAGTCCATGTGGGCAAGCCAAAGCTCTGATGAAGCCCAATGGGCCTCACCAGTGTCGCAAACAAACTGTCCATGCCCCATAACCTGTGTGGGGTTCCTTGGTAGATGAGTTAAGTGGAAATGGTTCTTCAAAGGCAGAAAGTATGGAAACTGTTCAGTTTGTGTCTGTCCTGAGTTTTTATTTTCTGGATGTTCAGGAAGGAGATCTCTAGCTATGACAGCACTAAGTCTTGATGCTTGCCTTTCAAAATTGTATTTTTTTTTTTTAAATGTAAGCTTTGTTGTAATTCGAAGTGATGCTTTTGTACTTCTTTTCTTTTTAAAAGAAGAATATTATGTGCATATTTTCCCAGGGAATAATCAGTAGCTTTAACCATGCACTTTCGCCTTTCGTGTCTGCATAGTACTTAGCTGCAGAAGTATTTGACAGTTATGTTAAAACAAAAAGCCAATGGGAATTTATCAACCATCTACTGAGTTGCATCTTATCATGGTGGCCTGCTGTTTGAAATATGACTCCTGGTGTGTATTGTCTTCCTAGCCCTAGGATACAGTAATGAGATTGAGTGGTATCATGTGTGAGCCCTCATGGATGATTGACAAAAGAGGTGATGTGACTCATCATTTATCAAGATATTATCATGGCTACCCTTTATAATTTATCCCTGCTGTCTGGGGAGATGGTGAGGACAGCTCTGACTTTGTGATGTCAAAGTAATTAGTGTTTGTTTTTGGTTTCCAGCTGAACAAACTGGAAGCTAATGATCAGGTAAATTAAGATGGGAATGCATCAGTGTAGACAAAGGTGAGAGGACCTCTGGGAAGAGCTTATCAAAATGTCATCTTTTTAAAAAACCATTGTGTTTTCTAATTGTTCTCTTCTACTCATTTGCCATTAATAGATAGACTCTAAGGTTAGCTTTGCTATGCACGTTCACTCAGTAAATAGTGAGACCTTGCATCATTAGCTACTTTCTGACACTTGTATTTAGCTAAACTGTTAGAACTATCAAATTACAAACACATTCTAAGACTCAAAAATTGTATACTGGTTGCATATGTGGCATATTTATGATTTTAGATAAATGTGTGTGTTACAAGTTGGGCCTCCATATTTGGTTCATGCTGGTTTCAGGAGAAGGGGATAGAATACCTTCCCCTGGAGCATTATGGTGGAAAAATTGTGTTCACCAGGCAACCCTACTTACATAGCTAACTTTAACTGGGTTATTTAACATTGTTCTTACTTCAAGGTGTGCTTTAATGCCACACTATCGTATAGTTCCATGCAAGTGGAAATGACAAATAAAATCTTGTGGTGTACCCTTGCCTCTTTATATGAGTGCTCTTGTTTAGGCTTCCTCAAGCAGGTAAGATCCTAATTGGGTTTTGCCCCCTTAGGTTTAAATACCTTTTCTTTTCTGTACTTCTGGAGACCTCAGTTTTTGTGAATAATACTGATACTCACTTCTTGTTTCTTAGAAGCTTCATTTTTGCCCTGGTACCATGGACACTTGTGATCTGAGTTTGCTAATATAGTAGACAGAATGATATAGATGCCCTTATTTTAGAAAACTATTGTTTATCTTGCCTAGACAGCAAGGGATGTGCAAGGAGCCCCCCCCCCATTTTTCAATATGAAATGACTAGATCCTACTTTGTCTGTAGCTCTGGTTAGTGGTTATAGAAGTTTCAGTGTGATAAGTTCTTGAATGTAGAGAATTGAGCATTGGTTAGTGAGTGATTACCTAGACTGGATGGATGGATTGGAGGTTGCCCCCATCTGATGGAGTGGGTACACATCTTGGGGGTCCTTTTGGATCCATTGCTGACTCCTGATGCTCATGTAGTTTCAGTGGTTTGGCGTGTCTTCCATCAGCTTCAGCTGTGTCCCTATCTGGTTAGAAATAGCCTGACTTCTGTTGTCCAGGCTCTGGTAACCACTTGGGTAGATGACTGCAACACATTATATATGAGACCGTCTCTGAAGATGTTTGGAAACATCAGCTGGTGCAGAATTCAGTGGCCAGGTTGCTAACAGGGGCAAGATAGTTTGAGCATATAGTGCTAGTCCTGGCTTGACTGCACTGGCTGCCAGTTAGCTTCCAGGCCCAATTCAAAGTGCTGGTTTTGACCTATATAAAGCTTTTAATGGCTCAGTACCGCAATACCTCAAGGACCATCCCTCTCCATATGATCCAACCTGGACCTTGGTCTCATCATCTGAGATGAGATGTGCCTACTCTGCAAGAGGTCTGGAGGGTGGCAACATGAGAATGGGCCTTTTCTGTGGTGGCTCCCTTCTTGAGGAATGCTCTCCCTAGGGAGGCTTGCCTGGCGCTTTCACTACATATATATTTAGGTGCCAGAAAAAAACATTTCCTCTATAACCAGGCCTTTTAACTATCTGTAGCTTTTTAGAAGTTGGTGGGGTGTTTTTTATGTCCCGCCCCCATGGTTTTAATGTATATCTGTAGGATTTATTTGGTTGGTTTTAAGTTGCTTTGGGTTGCCCTGGGCAAGGTAAAGTGATGGACAAATTTAATACAATAATACAATAAATTGGTAATTATAATGTAACTAATTAAAACAATGCTTAGTGGTTGGACTTTGTCATGTTGTCAAAAAACCTTGTTACTTAATGTTTTCTATAAAGAAGGTTAAGAAGTCTGTATGGTCAATGTAGTAAACAGAGAGAACACGTTAAGTGGTTGCTGAATCAGCATTGCCCTAAAATGTTTTACAGTGTAATTCTTTATATATCTGCTTGGAAATAAGGACCAGATAGTTGAGTGGGACTTACTTCCAAGTAAGTTTGAATAGGATTGCAGCCCTACTCCTGTAGAAGGTTTTGATAATGATGAGGAAAAAGAACAAAAAGAAGAGGTGTTCTCTGGCTAGGAGTATACCGGTAGTTACTGTTTTTGCTTGGCCATTGATTTCTTCACTCGGGTTTCTTTTAAAATATGTACTTAAGCGTATCTATCTATCTATATATCTATCTATCTTTACACCCCCCCCCCAAGGAAGCACAATACTTAGATTATTTGACTTGGAGGAGGTTTTTTTGCATGAGATGAATCACTGGAAAAGTGTGTTGTGTTATGGGTCCAGTTGTTTTATATCTGCGCTGGTTTAGTGTGCTAAACCAACTAATAGCAATTAAACTTGGTGTTTTTAGTTGATGAGGCTTTATCAACAGCAAATTTATAAATAAACGTGACGATTTGCACAGAAATTGAAAATTGTTTTTAAGAAGAGAGCTTTATTTCTTCCAATTTCATGTTATCATTATTTAGTATCAATGTCAAATCCTTATACTGACTTTGATTTTAAATAAACCACCTTATGGTGGTTTTTTCTTTTCTTACCATGGTCTCTCCCCCCCCTTTTTTGGGGGGTGGTGGTGGGAGTGGAGGCTTTGCTGAAAATAAGTAGAGTAGAATCCTTGGCAGAAATTTGTCTGGACTAATATGGCTAATCAGCGACATTATGTTTAATTGGGAGCCTGAGGTATAGTAGCTGGAGACTGAAGGGAGTTATTTAGCCTTAGCAGTAGCTCGTCTGGGAGTTGTGTACTAATCAAGGAGCTTGTGTGCTAGCTGTGGGGATGATGGGAATTATGACGATTATGACATGTTAGTACATGTCTGTGGGAGAAGTGGACAGGCAACGAGTTAATCAAGAAGTATATTAAATAGCTCCCATGCTGGTTTCTTACTACCCTCTGTACTGCCTATCAAGGTTTAAGATTGTAAGGAAAAAAATACCTTCCCTATTTCTGAGTGTATCTTTGCAGGTAAAGTACTCGGCCAAAAGGAATGTAATTTTTTTTTAGTACGTACATTCTCTGAAAGTACACCGTCCAAGGAAAAACAATTTGAGGCTTGCTTTAAAATCAAGTCAGCCAACTAAACGTAACAAATGGCTGTCTTTCAAATACATGAATTAGTTGTTTAAAATAGAAAGTAGTAGTTTGGGTTCTGTTCTTGCGTTTCTGCAAAGCTGTTTAATATTAAACACTTGGCATCTGAAGTCAAGCTGAAGCATTAATCTCATGCACCTTGCAGGAAAAAAAAATTCTTCCCATCTGTGGTGGAAGGTGGTCTGTTTTGTGCACCAGGTAAACCCATTCTGCACCCAGCATGGCAGAATCATACATTTCATATCTGTCACGAAACTTTCTGTTAGAAATGTGCATATTTCTAGGAAGCAGAAGTAATAGTTTACTTTTTAAAAGGAATTGAAGCATTCCATAAATCCACAAGCAGATCGGATTATATCTGTAGGTAAACTTATCTTGGAGTTACTGTACAGATGAGCCACACACTTTTATTTACGCTGCCAAATTTATTAAAAACTTCCTACCAAACTGCGACCTTCATGTATTAACTTAATTAAAGCAGTATCATGGATGCTACTCAAAAGTGTTAACCTGTAGGAGGTTGTTATTGAAATCCATTATCTATGGAGTCAGTATTAGTGGTCAGCAGCATCAGAAAGTAAAACTGCAAGTAAGGCCCTCCCATGGGTGCTGTGAGCCCAGCAGGTTAAACTGTCAAAGCTTCTTAAAGGGACTGATAGCTAAACCCCCTGGAGTTGTAGGTAAACCAATCATTTGCCATCAGCAGGGAATATGACTTTATTTAGCAGGCAGGGGAAAAAATTAATTGCTAACAGGAAAGAGGATTTAGCTAGAACCATCATGTGTGCGGTACTAAAAATATGTTCATATCTATAACACACACACATACCTTTCTGTGTTCATACCTTTGTAAGTCTTCCCCTCAGATTTTATGCTTTTTGGAGGGCTTGTTTTCTGGGAAATGAGGTTTCCACAAGGAAGACATGTGCAATCCCAGAAGCATGCTTATGCTTGCATGGGTGACAGCATGTGAATGGGGCAGCCTGATTTGGATGGCAGCAATTTCTGCCAGTGCAGTGGCTGAAAAAGTGTTTCTGTGATTGCAGTAAATGCTTCTTGGATGTACAGTATTCATGATTTTTGGGGGGTCACATTTTTACCCACATGAGCACCGTCCAAGAACTGTGGGACTACTCGCCCTTGAAGGAAACTACTTGTATGAACATGCCCTGAACAAAAAGAGAATGAACTAGAGTAAATTCTTAGCTTTGTAGATGGTATGCCTCTGCAGGCTTGCTAAGGGGGCATAATAATGTACCTTTCATATAAATGAACTCTGCACATATACGAAACTGCAGTGAAAATGCCATTTTTATTAACCAGCACACAAGTTTCATCAGTCCAAATAAATAATGTCAAAGATGACCCTGCGACTCTCACTTCTAAATATATGGGAACCTGGCAACTGCAGAAAAGACAACCAAAGGTGACCCATAATATAAAGGTTTCTAAAGGCTTAGAAGACCCAGAACATTTTTATACTGTATGTTGGGACTTTATCATTTATACCAATACAACTACTTCCAGGACTCCTTGGCAGAGCCAGTTCAGGAAATATGGATATCTTCATGCTTCTACTAACAGGTATTTCCTGACATCTTCTTATGTTGTTAACAAATTAATATACAGTGGATACATTTGTTGTTTTAATTTGTGTTTATATTTAATAAAAAAGGACAAACTTAAAAAGATGACTAAAATATTATATATGTGTACTTACTGGTTTTTATTGGCTACAGTTAAGTTTAAAAGTACTGAACTTATGCCTGGATTCAGTAATAGACTGGATGACAGCAATAAAGTGAAGCTTAATCCTGGTAACATGGAGCTCCTGCATGTAGATGGTTCTGTGGTTCAGGGAAATGGTGTTTAGCCAGTTCTTGGTCAAGTCCTACTTCCTCTGAAGGAACAGGTTTGCAACTTTTGGGATACTTCTTGATCCAGTCGTTTTTTGTCTGTCTCCTGCTGAGGTTCATAATGTCAGACATGAGTATAAGTAGCACCCTATAGGATCAAGCCAAAGGCCTATCTAGTTCAGCATCCTGTACTCACAGTGGCGTATGGGAAGTCTATATGTCCTGTACGCATTAACACTCTTAACACTCTGAGAATCCCATCAACTGGTATTCTGTGGCACACTGTTTCTGATAGTAGAGGGTAGAACATAGCTGTTAGGATTGGGCAACAGGCTACATGCTGCTTCAGCTATGGGCACACCTTAAACCCAGTGCTGCCACTCTCTCAGCTGACATATTTGTTTAGGTCACAGTGGCCCAGCTTTTCATGCCAAGTGGGCCGCAAGAGTACTTTGACATGGAAGCCAAGGGCCACAAACTGTCTTGTCACACGTTAAAGTGGGGAGGGGGAAAGCAAGGCCAAAATCTGAGCATCGCCCGCCTCCCCAGACTTTGTGCTGCCTTCCCAAAGATGGTAAGGTAAGGTAATGGGTTTTGGAAAGGAGGCACAAGGCTCTGGCAGGTGTCCTAGAGTCCTCCCACCTCATTCCCAAAGCTGGAAGGACTCTAGGACCCTATCAAAGCCCTCACACCTCATTCCCAAAGCCCAGGGTCTCTCTTATCAGGCTTTGGGAGGGCTGGGGTGTTTATCAGATGCTGCCAGGGCCATGCCTTGGACCACCCTGGTCTAGTTATTTTGATTTCAAACTTCTACAGTGCTGTGCACTTTACGCCTAAATATATTTTGATTTCGATCTGTCTGCCTCTGCAAAGCTTGGCAATCATACCTCCTTCCTTGGTTAACAGCTGAAACAGTGGATTCAAAGATAATTTGCATTCAATTGATTTTTAATTCAGGACTTTGTTATGCCTTTGTATGTGAGAGAGTGAGAAGCAACATTACAAAGGATTTACTCATTACCCTCATTTTATGGGACAAGCTAATTGTGGTTTGTCTTGCTGAGACGTATTATGCTGTTTGGGTCAATTGAGTGAATCCACTTTACACTGCAACATCATTCCTTGCTCTGTAATATTGATTTGAGATGGGGGGGAAACCCAGAGGATTACTAGTTTGATGAGGTTTCTTTGTGTAAATTCTTAAAATCCCAGCTAATGTTCAAAACGGGCTGACTGTATAATTCATAAAGCACTGATGCACTTGATTTTTGGAGGGTGAAGGGTTTTCAGTGGAGGAACCAGTGCCTTAAGACCTCAAGATACAAAAGGTTGACGTACTCTGCATAACTGGGACAGTGGGTGATCTTAGGCACTCTTGAGGGATTTGTGAGCTCTGTTGTGTGTTTACTTTTAATTAGGCATTTGCATTTAAGTTAGTGGTAACTGCAGAATGGAAAGCATCTTCAGCTGTTTACAGTTATAGAAAGGGCTATATGAAAACAGTGCAGGTGGGTGGCTCTGCGAGGGTGAAGAATGCAGCTGATAAGATTTATCTGCAGCAAGAAGGTAAGTAGAAGTATGCATGTGAATGCAGGGGTAATAAAAAGGCATACCCAGTTCTGTAAACATGTTGATGCTGACCTGAATTGACAGTCCTGAGTGGCAGTGGTTGTCCTTGTTTCCTTATGCTATGACCAACATAGGATTTGCATGGTTTTGTGGCCTTTCTGGGCACTATGATACTCATGGACTTGCTTATGAGTATCATGTTTTCCCACACATTAAAAGGTAAAGGGACCCCTGACCATTAGGTCCAGTTGTGACCGACTCTGGGGTTGTGACGCTCATCTCGCTTTATTGGCTGAGGGAGCCGGCGTACAGCTTCCGGGTCATGTGGCCAGCATGACTAAGCCGCTTCTGGCGAACCAGAGCAGCACACGGAAACGCTGTTTACCTTCCCGCTGGAGCGGTACCTATTTATCTACTTGCACTTTGACGTGCTTTTGAACTGCTAGGTTGGCAGGAGCAGGGACTGAGCAACGGGAGCTCCCCCCGTCGCGGGGATTCGAATGCCGACCTTCTGATTGGCAAGTCCTAGGCTCTGTGGTTTAACCCACAGCGCCACCCATGTCCCTTCCCACACATTAGGGCAGGCTTAATGGTCTGACTTTCTGGGTTTATTTGCTGTTGCTCTTTGCTGTGTTGGATGAGGGTGGATATTTTTGTGATTAAGAGACAGATGCCAACCACCGCCAAGTGACTCTTAATGTACACTCTTTAGTATTTTGATATTGTCTCAGTGGATCTGTGGTACTGAATTGTATTTTAGTGTTCTATCTTTTCTACAAGCTACTTTGGGATTTCCTTTGCTTTAGGAAGCAATGCATAAATCAAATTAACTAAAGTTCATTGGCTACCTTACAGCACCAAAATGCTGCCTGCTCAGTAGACTAGAGGAGAGACCATTTCAAGGGAGCTACCTGTGAACTGTAGCACACACCACTAGATTGGCCTTGGCTTCTGTTTTGATTTGGTGTGCCAAAAGGAAAAAAAGTGCCTTATTCTTTTCACTTTCCTTTTCCAAGTGTAGGTTTTTAAAATTAAACTCATTACTTGGTTCCATTCCAGTTTGGTTTCTGATCTGACTATGAGACTGAGCCTGCCTTGGTCACTTTGTACTAGGGGAGGGAGTGTAGAGTACATCTTAGTAGATTCCAATTGAAACAATCAGCCATGGTGTACTTCTGGCCAACTTGTTGGAGATGGATGGTTGAGTGACTGCTTACAGTGGTTCTGATCAGTGGAGAGCAGCTCCTAGAAGGTGGTGCTGGAGTTTCCTGATCTGTGACCTTTGAGTGATGGGTTCTGAAGAGTCTGCTCTGTCCCCTGTATGCTCTTTAACAGCTACATAAAACTGCTGAGTGAGGTTATCTGGATATTTTGGCATATGTTACCAAACTCTGTCTCTCGTTCCCTTCATCGAAACCCAGAAAGGCAGCAGGTAGCTGTTTTGGAATCAATGTTGGTGAATGAAGTAAAACATAATAATCTTGGAAGTGAAGATCACTCTTGGGTGGAGAGGTGGTACTCCTTTTGAAGCAACAGGTTCACAGTTTGGGATACTTAGAATCATAGAATTATAAAGTTGGAAGGGACTCTGAGGATCATTTTGTCCAGTCCCCTGCAGTGCAGGAATATGCAGCTGTTCCATACAGGGATTGAATCTGCAACCTTGGGGTTATCAGCACCACTCTCTAACCAACTGAGCTATCCAGGCTGATTCTTGATATACATTTGACCAGGAGTTCTTTCAACCAACTTCATTTAGTATACTAATTGTATTTTTCTTGGGAGTAGTAGAACCAGTCATTTCTAGATTGTCTTACTGTAATGAGCTCAATGTGCAGCTTCCTTGGAAGATGTTCTGGAAACTTCAGTTGATTCAGAATGCTGTGGCCCCAGCTGTTGTCTGAGTTTACTAAGACAGGTCATATTGTGCCAGTTTCGTACCAGCTCTGCTAGCTGCTAATTTGTTCCTGGGTTCAATTCAAGGTGCTGGTTTTGTACTTTCAGTCCCTAAATGATTTAAAGCTGGAATATTCCAGGAATTGCTTCTTGCTTGCATGTCACTCAGCTTCTTGCTGTACCTCCACCTATAGAAATTCAGTTGGTGGAGATGAGACACAGCTTCTCTTTAAATTACGGCGCTCAGATTATAGAATGACTTACAGTCTAGTGTGTCTTGCCCCTTCATCGCCCACTTCTAAGTGTGCCCTGGAAGTCATTTTTATTCATCGGGCTTTTTAAAAAATGAAATCCATTTGAGTGGTTTGTGCTTTTGCTGTTTGTGTTTTACTGCTGCTTTATTCTTATTATTGGTATCTGATTTTGTCCATATTTTAGTGTTAAGTTGTTGTAATTTTCTTTCATTATATAGAATGATGGAATGTTAACATAAAATAATAAATGAAACTATTTGGTATAAATGCTGTTCTGCTTTTTGTCTGATGTATGGAAGGAACAAACTGGCCAAAGATGTTCATACAAAGGAGTAGATGGGAAGAATGCTACTCTGAAAACTGTTGATGAGAGAGAGTTTGGTGGGGAGTCCAAGACTTATGTTCACACTCCTGCTTACTGTGTACTCACTGTGTTTTCAGTGCTGCATTTTTTATCTCTGTTTTCACAATGTTATCCAAGATGCATAAGTATCCTGTACTTTGTTAATAAAATTCTGCTGTTTGGTGCATTCTTTCTCAAACCAGAAGCTTCAGCTGGTTCCTTTCTAGCCAAGGTGTGAACACCTTTGTACAGGGCAAAAACATTACCACCCATCAACGCCCCCTGGCGTGTATAGAAACAGAATTGAATCTGATGCTAATGAAGCCGTGCTGATGTGAACAGTTGGGTTAGTGGAGGTGGGGAAGAGCTGTGAAACATACCAGGGGGAAAAAATTCACTGATAATTTGATAAGTGAACATAATAAGTGAAAAAATTGATAAGTGAACATCTCTTAAGTATTCAGGAAAATCGCCTCAAAACAGTCATGGAAGCAAACAGACATCTGCGGTGTCTGTTAAAAGTGTGGCTGATATAGCAGAGTTATAGCAAAGTTGACTTAATGTTGATAGTGCTTGCAGGAATCCATCACTGCTTAGTTTGCTTTTACATTTGTACGTTGGCTTTTTTGATGACAACATCTTCAGTAGGACTAGTTTATAGAGCTAGTTCATAAGTTATCTTTGTATAATTGAGGAAGTGAAAATAGTATACCTTTTTGGGCTGCTTATGTTTTGCTTAAAACGTGTACGTATTACCCAAATTCCCCAAATACTACTTCTACAATTAGCTAACTAGTGGTGGGGTGTGTGTGTGTGTGTGTGTGTGTGTGTGTGAGAGAGAGAGAGAGAGAGAGAGAGAGAGAGAGAGAGATTGAATTGGTTTAGAAACTATGAATGCAACTTCAGGAGCGTCTTAGTTAAAATGACATTGCGGCACCTTTTGAATTACAGATGAGAGGAAAATTATAGAAACGTCATTTGAATTTAGGTATGCCTCTGGGTGTAAAATATTCATAATATTTACAGTAAGCCTGCAACTTACATGGGGGTTACGTTCCAGGGATTCCAGCTAAAGCCCAATTGTGTAAAGTCAGAACACTGGGTACAGTGGTGAGTGGAATTGCCAAAGTCCTTTTCCTCCAGACACCCACCTGCATTCTGCCCTCTTTTAAAATTTATTTACTTATTTATTTTAACAAGCACATAAAGCTGAATGCGTTTAACTTAAGTGTGTGTAAGCTGCAGGCTTACTGTAGATACCCTCAAAGCACATACCTGCTTAACTGGCACTCATTTTCAGGGGAGTCAAGAAATATCACCTTGTGGCATGTTTCATGTTCCATGTATCTCCAATTAAAACTGCAACATTGTAATTAATCTTGGTATGCATGTTCAGGACAACGTTCTGCACCTGAGGTTTGGAAATCAGATTGACTTGTACATCCTCTCCCCCCTAAACTCTGGAAGCACAATAGATTCTATTGTGGCATCTGAAACGAGGCCTCTTGAACACTGTTCTTTAGTGTATTTGGATTTAATGAGAGTAGTTTGGTATACATGATAATTTTCCAACTCAGCCATGGTGTCAGTTCATTGAAATCAGTGGGCATGGGAAATGCGTCTATTCTGACTAAAATTGATGTACTTTAATGTGTTAGGGTTTTAGAATTGTTTCACATGCACAGTATTTTGAGTGTGCTTAATATATGTCTAAAATCAGAATGGATAGATGTATTGCATTCTACCATCTAAATTCTCTGGCTATATTTCTTCCTAATTTTAAAGGTTTGAGCATATTACTTCAGAAGTATTTAAGTCTTCTGCCTTCCCCTTAAATACCTTCTTGATCTTTGAGAATTGATCCTATTTCTACCTGAGACTCGCAATTATTTTTAGTCTCATCTAAAGAACATGCTGTTAAATGTCATCTTAACTTCTTCATTAGTAGTTTGTTCCTCTAGTCTATCTCAGACAACTGCTATGAGGGGAAAACATCTATGATACAGATGCCTGATTGTATATAACCGTATAAATATTATTAAATATTATGCATTTAATAAAATAAATAGAATACCAGCCCCCTTTTCATTGCTAATTATTAAAAATGGCAGATGCTTCCTGAGCAATTTTTTTCCTGTCCTTTTAAAAGATTAGCTAAGTATCCTTAAACTATGCCAAAGTCTAACTCTTTGAGATACTTCCTCTAGAACATGTACTCCAAAAATAATTCTAAATTGTAGGCAAACTTTCTTTGGCCATTAGCTGTAGCCCCCACCTTTGACAGAAAATCTGTTTGACAATTGTTCCTGTGAATACGATAAGAATGAATTAGGGAATCTAAGCCCGCTTAAATAATTCTCAAGATTTTCTGGTTCACGTGTAGTGATATTGAACTCTTTAGTCATAGGCTTTAATTTGTTCATGGTGCTGACCTGATGCTGTGCAGGGACACTCACTGCATCCCTTCATTCAATTCAGTCTAATTATCACCAACTTCCTGGGGAGCCTGCTTAGATGGAACTGGCCGTGAATGTTTGTTGTTAAGTAGTACGATATTAAGCTACCCTGGTTACATTTAACAAAGTAGTTTTAGGCTTTGAATTTACATATAGATTATCAGCGCAGCCACATTCAGGTTTGCATTTCTTTGTATTATTTGTCAAAAGCCAAACCACACTTGGCATAAAATGAAATTTAACTTCACGAGCCCTTGAATGTACCAACGAGCCCTTGTGTTCATTATACAGTATATATCCTCCTTCCCCTCCCTTTTCTCTTTTGTTTTGTGTGTGTCTGTGTTTATACTGTGTGCGACATATTTGAGCATACCTGTCTGCACAATGTGAATTATCTTTTTCATTTCCTAAAACAATAGCTAAAGGAGGTGGTAGTAAATGTATTTGCTGGCGCATATGTGTTAAAATGTGGACATTTTGTCTTTCCAGGTCCATGTGAAAATGGCGGATGAAGCAGTCTGTGTTGGCCCAGCTCCCACTAGTAAAAGCTACCTCAACATGGATGCTATCATGGAAGCCATTAAAAAAACCCGGGCCCAAGCTGTGAGTCTGAATGAGTCTCTCCTCTGCAGCTGTTTCATATATAGAAAGCAGAGAAGCTAGAGTTTGTATTTAAAGATAAAAAAAAAGAAGCGAGGGGGAGAATGATT
The DNA here is from genome assembly GCF_964270895.1 of Podarcis filfolensis. NCBI lineage: Eukaryota > Metazoa > Chordata > Lepidosauria > Squamata > Lacertidae > Podarcis > Podarcis filfolensis. The sequence continues at coordinate 22,112,010 of NC_139607.1, forward strand.
GAATATGCTATTCCAGTTTAGTTCATGTCACATGAGTTAAATGTGGCCGAAATCGCTACTGGAAATCAAAGGCTTTTGTAGCATCTGGCAGTGCCGGTTGCTGATCCTGCAGGTGGCTGCTGGATTCAGCTTTCACACCAGGGAGCAGCTTCAGTTCATTTCCAAATTTGCTGGGGGTGGGGGTGGGAATCCCAATTAGTTTAGAGCACTAACCCTTTCTGTGCCATAGCCTCTCTTTCTGGATGTCTTTTTTTATAAGACAGCAGTAATCTTGCTTACTTTTATTTTATTATTTGGCCTGTGTGAGAATTTTTATCCACATGGTGAATATGATAAATGGTACACTGAGTAATTATTTTTCAGTGTTTCATGTTGCTGACAAAACATGATCGACTAGGTGTGCAGCCTGTTTTCTTCTCTTCCCTCTGCCCCTCTATCCTTCAATAAGGTCAAAGAGTCAAAGTTTAACAAGAATGGTTGGCATTTAAAAAAAATGATGACAATAATACTTTTTCCTTGTTGCATCAGTGAATGCAAATGTGGTCTTCAGAACTGCTGAATGCGAAAGCATCTTTAAATAAAATTCGCTGGATGGGAGTCGGACAACACCAGCAATTACCCTGGAGTGTCTCAATTAGCATTATCATTTCTTTTGAAATGAATGTTTCAGTATGGTGCATTTGGAAAGGGGGAGGGAGGAGAAAAATGGCAAACAACATTAATTAGCTAACAGACACTGCAGATGTTTACATTGTTAGTTAAGAAGGTTTAATAGAGATAGAAATAGTTCAGGCTTTCATCTTTAGCCTGCCACCTAGATTTCCTTAGCTACGAATTTACGTAAGATTACAAATTATGAAACTGAAGGTTTTCCCACTTTAATGTGTTCTGTAATTACTCTATGTACCATGTGGTTGCATTATTTTGATACTGAGGCATTTTGTAAAAATTGTTTTTACAACTCATTTGTGGTCTACTGGTTGTTATTTTTTTAAAAAAAATACTATATTCTGTTTGAAGTGGGATTTGTAGCAGAGCTGCTAACATTGAATACTGGCACTGTGGTTAACTTGAAGGCCAGAAAAATGTTTTTGAGAGAAGAGCTTGGAAGGTTAGAGAAATGTGAAAGGGTATGGAGAGAGGCACTTACACAGAGAGAAATGTAATAAGGAAGAGCTTCTAGAATCATCTGGTGGGAATAGAAATGAAAATAAGTCAAAATGACCGTATCTATGTTTCTCACCCAGGTTGACGACTGTTAGATACTTTGGAAGGTGGTGCACAGATACCATGTTTTTAGCACTTGCATGTGAAATGTTAGCATGCCAGAAAATTGTGGCCTGGGAGCATATGGTACTCGCCCGGTAACATTGCAGCCACCAGTGATCTAGTTTATATGTGATTGTGAACATAGGGAACCCTGAATTGATAAACCATTATTTTTTCTTTGTCTTGTTTAAAGACAAATATGCTGTACATTTAAATTAGGACTGAGAGTTGAGGAGTGCATGAAGTGGCTTATGCTGCTGTTTAGAGTAAGCTATTGATTTCCACAGGGGACGCGGGTGGCGCTGTGGGTAAAAGCCTCAGCGCCTAGGACTTGCCGATCGAAAGGTCGGCGGTTCGAATCCCCGCGGCGGGGTGCGCTCCCGTCACTCGGTCCCAGCGCCTGCCAACCTAGCAGTTCGAAAGCACCCCCGGGTGCAAGTAGATAAATAGGGACCGCTTACTAGCGGGAAGGTAAACGGCGTTCCGTGTGCTGCACTGGCTCGCCAGATGCAGCTTGTCACGCTGGCCACGTGACCCGGAAGTGTCTGCGGACAGCGCTGGCTCCCGGCCTCTAGAGTGAGATGAGCGTATAACCCTAGAGTCTGTCAAGACTGGCCCGTACAGGCAGGGGTACCTTTACCTTTATTATTGATTTCCACAGAGTTTGTCATATGATGGAGAATGGACGGAAAGCTTATTCTAGCTCAAAAACTTTATTTCCTCACTAGCAAAACTGGTTCCAACAAAATGACTGCCATAAGAGGTGTTTTCTGCTGTATCTACTCATCGAGTATAAAGTACAAGTAAACTTGCTGCTTTAAATTGTAATTACTGATGAGATGCTGTCAGCATCAAGCTTTTGGTTGTCTAGAGCAATGAAACCTACTCTTGGCTTTTATTTTTAAAAGGTCCATCCGGGATATGGATTCCTATCTGAAAACAAAGAATTTTCTGGCCGTCTGGTAAGTTTTTAAATGATGCTTCTCTCTGAGCATGATGTGGTGTATTGCTGTATATTGCTGCAGCCTTTGAAATTATTAATCAGTGCGGTTAATGTATTAAAGTTTTAGTCACAGATTAAAATTAAAGCCATCAATGAAAACTCCCTTTCCCCATCTTGAAGACCCTGATCCTTTGTAGGCTACCATCTCTGCCTTCCATTTTCCTTATTTGATAGAAAGAAGCTTAGATTTTTTCCTTGCGGTGTATCTGAAACTGTGCTTGGATAACTTGACATTTGGGATGAAACATTTGTAGCATACTCTCTAACAATGAAAACCAATGGAAACATGCATCAGTTAATCTTTTTAACCTTTTCATTCAGTACTCATTGGCTGGTCTTGTTTGTTTATTTGAAGCTACTGTGTCCCTTCTGGGAACTGCATATTTCTGTAAGGCAACTGTTCTGAAATGTAAGCTACGAAATATGGACATCAGTGAATGACATTTATTTATTCACTTCGTTTCCTAATTGAAAAAGTGAAGAGAGAGTTTCCCTTAAAGAGCCCCATGGTAATACCCTCTATGGGCTTCTGGCTTCTGTTGTGTCTTAAATTTTATCACTTGCCTCTGTATTAATTGTGATTTTCAGTTATTCCTATTTGCCTTGAAGAATTTTGTTCAGAAGCAACCCACAAATATTAAATGAATCTTGTACTTTGTACACGTTGAATATTGTACACATTGATAGATTACTTAAGAGCCATAAATTACTTAATTTTTCAGCAGGCAATCCTTTTAGGGAGCCGTTTCTTTAAAAAATAATCATTGTTGTAGCATGTATTGTATTAAATCACACTGTAATATCTGCAGATTACCAAAGATGTGTAATGTCTGCAAGTAGATCAAATTATCAAAATTGCACTGGTCTCGCTAATTATGCTGAGATCCAATAGTCCTTTTTTTGGTTTCCCTTCCCACTGTAGCGCCTTCTCACCTATCACCTCTTCCCTCAACTGCACTTGAAGGAAGGTCTTGTAGTGGGATTTGATGATCTACTAAGGACTACAGTTGACAAGTTGAGTCCTGTCAGGGGAAAAAAGTGGGATATTAATATATAATAAGAGTAAGTGAAAATTACTACCCCTCACTCCATATGCAGAAGAGTTTTCTGCTTGCATGGAGGAACTATTTGAATTCCAGCTGGTAACTGATGTATGGAGATGTTGTAACGTGGAAAGGGCTGGAAGATACTTGTACCGTGGTACCTCAGGTTACATATGCTTCAGGTTACAGACTCCGCTAACCCAGAAATAGTGCTTCAGGTTAAGAACTTTGCTTCAGGATGAGAACAGAAATCGTGCTCCGGCAGTGCAGTGGCAGCAGGAGGTCCCATTAGCTAAAGTGGTGCTTCAGGTTAAGAACAGTTTCAGGTTAAGAACTCACCTCCGGAACGAATTAAGTACTTAACCCGAGGTACCACTGTATAGAAATGAAAAGACACATAGCCCATTTTGGAGGCATTGATTTTAAATCAGGTTTCCAGTTTCGCAATTCATGCTTTTCTTGTACAAGTGTGCCTACTAGTCAGTTGTTCTAACAAGGAAAGCATATTTGTTTGTAACTAAATAAAGCATTTGCAGCACTATTATTTGGGAGTGTAATTCAGAACCTCTTGTTGTGAAGCCCACATGCCTTCTGTAGTTTACAGTCGCTTACCCTTGTCTCTAAGTGATAACGGAATAGCAACAACAACAAAATAAGCTAAAGCACTGGTAAGTTCATGCACACACCCTCCATGCCCCCGTGACTCATAATTTTTTACTCTAATTCAGTTCATTCAAATGCACATAAAATACACATCGTGTCTGTTGTTAAACCAGCACAGCCAGATGCTGCACTGGTTGCGGTCCATGGTGGAGACGGTGGGGCTCTCAGGCCTACCGCCAGTGATATGTTGACTGCTGACTCTGGGTAGGCTGCCCAAGTGCCGTTGATGAGGAACTTGCCCATGTCACTCTTGATGATCAAGAGGTCCATTTCCACTTGAGGAAGCCTGAGATCAGCCTGGCCCTCTGGAGTGGCGAGTCGTGACTGCACTTGGTGTAGAGGCCGAGCAGGCGTTCCAGCAGCACTTTGGCTGGCGTGGTGGCAGAGGAGGAGCAAGTGGGGTGGCTAGTTGAGTCCACCAGGAAGAAGGGAGAGGCCGTGATAAAGATGGTGAGGGAGCAGAATCCCTGTGGGCCTGGATGACTTGGAGCTGCACCTCTCGGCATGCAGGCCATTGCCAATGTGTGAAGCATGAGTAGAAAATCAAGTAGAATTTCATTAGGTTCTATAAAGGTAAAGGTACCCCTGACCATTAGGTCCAGTCGTGGCCGACTCTGGAGTTGCGGCGCTCGATCTCGCTTTACTGGCCGAGGGAGCCGCCGTACAGCTTCTGGGTCATGTGGCCAGCATGACTAAGCCGCTTCTGGCGAACCAGAGCAGCATATGGAAACGCCGCTTACCTTCCCGCCGGAGCGGTACCTATTTATCTACTTGCACTTTGACATGCTTTTGAACTGCTAGGTTGGCAGGAGCAGGGACCGAGCAATGGGAGCTCACCCCGTTGCGGGGATTCGAACCGCTGATCTTCTGATCGGCAAGTCCTAGGCTCTGTGGTTTAACCCACAGCGCCACCCATGCCCCTATTAGGTTCTATAGGGGTGTATATATTATAAATGATAAATTTTAAAAAGATCAGTGTCATTTTAACATGCCTGTCATGTTGAAATGGGAGGTGCCGTGTACTGAGTATGGTTATTTCTTTCTGTGTTGTGGCACTCTCTTAGGCATGTGTTTTTCACACACAGACACACACACACACAGAGAGAGAGAGAGAGAGAGAGAGAGAGACAGTGACTCTTGTGCTGTGTCGTGTGACATTCAGTGCAGAGGCATTTTACAGTAGCTCTGCTTGTACTTGCTGGGAGAATAATTGTTCATTTCCTAGTGACAAAATGCTGTGTTTCTGGTAACTGGGAAAATGCAGTATCTTTACAACAGCGGCACCAGCCTATCTGAATCCTGTGCAAGAGAGAAAGAGAGAACTGCACATCTGTTGTGTGGAAAGGCTGTAAAATAGATTTTTTAAAAATGTTGTGCAAAGGTAGCTTAAAAAAATGTATGGTTAGACCCAGCTTATGTGTTAGCATGTATGATTAGCTATACAGAGCTGTTACCTATTGACTTCAGGCTTTTCAGGGCACAGCTGGTGAAGGGTATGACACTAGATGTAGATTTTCCAGCCTAAAAAATCCCCAAAACATTTGTGTGTCTTTATTATCTTTTGTCCTGTCCTGTAGTATTGTACTGTTTTTGCTTTCTTTTCAAAACCTTTCTGTTCCCTTGATCTTACAGTTTTCTTGCCACTTCCCTCTCCTGTCCTAGGTTCCAGTATTTCCCTCCTGTTTTCCTGTTCCACTAATCTCAATATTTATCTCCCATGCTCCACTTCTATTTCTTTCCTCTGAGCCTGCCTTGATGTGACTTCATCTTGGGGGTGTTCATTCCATCTCTTTACAAAGGTTACCTCCAACTCCAGTTTGTGGTTTTGCTCTAATTTCCAAGTTATCCTGCCCATTTCTTTCAGCAAGATGGCTGTGAAAGTTGAGGGGGGAATTCCAGATGGCAGACAAGCTGCTTACCCCTCCTATCCCTCACTGAAGAGGACCACAACACTCTGTTGTGGCCTCACTTCATAGTCTTTTGAAAGTCCACGCAATAGTACTTTGCAAATTATGAATAATAAAAAGGTAAAGGTAAAGGACTCCTGGATGATTAAGTCCAGTCAAAGATGACTGGGGTTGCAACATTTATTGTTGTAGGTATGTTTATATCGCTATTGAATTATATTCCCGGCGTGTCTTGCAAAAAAGGAATTAAAAAAAATAAACTGTAAATACACACAGTAATCTAAAAGCCTCTGAATAATAAAAACAGTCAGCAGAAGTGAAATTTATTTTGAAAACTGGAGAAAATAAAGTATTTGCCTAATATATAAAGGCATGTTTGTCTTTTGAGACAGACGGATGCTAACAACTGAGTAAATTTGGACCCAAGTACCAAGTACCTGTTTATGGAGATCCATCCTGAGTGAAATCTCTCCTAGGTGAACCCCAGCTGTCCCCCACACTACTATAGTGTTGAGGTCCAATCTGATTATTTGCTCAGGATTCTGGCATATAGGGTGTATAATCACTATTATGCTGTCCTGTGTTCACAGTGTGGATAACATGTTAACAAATGTTTTATGGTTGAATTCATGTTTTACGATGTTAGCTCACCTTCTGGTGGAAAGGCAGGCTATACAGCTATTGAAATAAATGTGCCAATGCAACAATAAAGTAGGCATCCAATGAACCTCTTTGAGGAGACCATTCCATAACTGGCTAGCCATCCACCTCACCTCAGATGGTAAGTATGACTTCCAATGAATATGTTAATTTATGGGTGGGTACGGATGGAGCTGGTTGTTCTTTTAAGTTTCCGGATTGTAAGATGTGAAGGGCTTTAATAATGAAAACCAGCACTTTGTGTTGGGCCCAGAAATGGAATGGAAGCCAGTGCAGTATGCATAAAATCATTGCATACTAACTACTGATTTTACTGACTGCAATTTCCAGTCTTCAAAAACATTCCCATGTGTAGTGCATTAGAGTAGCCTAACCTGGAGGTTACGAGAACATGGATGACCTAAGGCAGACTATCTGGAAACATAAATTCACTGTCTCTGCCACCCTTTGCTTACACTTCTGGTGTGCATGTGCCCCCAAAATACAGGAGGGAGCATTGTGTCAGAGGCAGAATATTAAGGAATAAAAACCCCTGGTTACCTTGGATATTAGCTGTAAAGTGCTGTTTAAATTGGCACAGCCTGGGGCCTGATATGTAAAGGCTTTCATATTTGTACCTGTAATTAGTTAAAGGAGGACATTATAGAGAACTTGCAAATCATTAAGAGAGCTTGAATTGCCTTACAGATGCCTAATATTGGACCATCCAGGTGGCCTAAAGATAATTTTGCTGCACATGAGCAGCTGCTTTAGTCTGAAGGCTTCACCTGCCACAGTAATATTTGAGGTTGGGAGAGCAGAGAGTAGACAGTATTCTAGTCCAGCAAATGACCATGCTGTGCTGCTTACGTGAGTAGAGGTCCAGTGTACCTCTTAGCAAGGCTAATTTTGTCATGTGATCAGTCCAGCATAGGGCCTTTGGATCTATGTTTCATAACGTGAAATGGCTGAGAGACTGAAATTGCTATTTAAAAGTAGCAGTGAAAATGCTGCAGAAAAATGAGGAAGTAACACGTCAGCACATATTCTTGTATTTAATGTGTTGGTAAATCATGCTCCAGATCACATTTATTGTTTGAAAATGTGCTCCAGGCAAGCTAAAGTTACTTGATAATAGGCTGTGTTTTTACTTCTCTGCTGGTTTGCTGCATTTGAAAATGGACCATATTTTGGATTCGTTGTTGGTTCGTTGTTGATATTGTTACTTATTGAATTTTGTATCACCTGCTCCAAAGTTTCTATGTGTCTTACAGCATACAAAATAGGAAACTCAATTAAAAATCCCTAAGTGCAATTGCATGAGAATGCCAATAGCCTACTCTTCCATTATGCATATGAAAAAAGGAACATCCCCATGCAAATTAACAAAAATGAAAATCCCAATAAACAGTATTAAAAGCTGTTGTCAAGAGGAAGAAGTTAACTCTAAACCTCTAAAAACTGTGCCACTGCTAAAATGTACAAAACAAAGCCTGGGAAGAAAGAATATTTTTTTTCTTTCTGTTGCTGAAAAGATTCCACAAAAGACACCAGGCGAGCTTCCCTCGGGGGGACCGTTTCATAGGCTGGAGGCCAGATATAGTCAGGTTTTGCTGCTTCAAAACATAATTTCAAAATAGATTTCTTTCTTGGGACTTATGTTGGCAAAACAGATATAATGAACATATTTGAAGAAAAAATGACAATTTCTCAGGGTGCACTTGGTTGGATTCACCTATCTGTTCAGGACTCTGGAAGGTAATGTGCAGAAGTTGTGTACTGGTTTGCTTACCTGTCTTTGTTAGTTCAGCCCTTATTAACTCATCGCTAATGTAAGTTTTTAATTTAAAAAGAAAATTCTGCTTGCTAACGAAATAAGAAAAGTTATTTATGTAGTGTGCAACTTAACCAAATGATAACCTAATTCTAATGGGTCTGTCGTTGCATGATGCTGAGCTTTGTTTCTTTCTAAAGTTAGTGGGAATTTGGAAAGGATACACCCAGTTGCCTTTTAGCAGAGTTTGCCATTTGAAAGAATTTTCTGACAACAACAACAACAACAACTTGTTTGACTTACTAGTCACTTACTACAAAAAATATCTTCAGCGACATACAAAAAGCTTCCAAGCCCAAATAAGTAAATTAGAATAAAAAAGTGAATCTCCTTTCTTAATGGAAAAAAGGAGGTGTGAAGTTGAATGCTTTGATCTTTAACAGAAGATAGATTTTACTCCCAAGCAAATGGTTTTCCCACTAGGCTGTCCCAGAGCTGGCATTAGCTGGCAATTTCCCTAAATATAAAACAATGAAACAAAAGCATTTGTTCATGTTGTCGTGAAGCTATTATGTTGCGGTTTGGCTGCCAAACTTGGCAATTTTGCAATCATTATTCCACTCTGGGCTCACTTCCTAGCAATCTGGTGGGTTTTCGGGGTTTGGATTACAAGATTGGTGACAATATCCATGGCCAAATTTATTGTAATGCAGACGGGATTAGTTTTATTCTTGGATATTCATTTGTATGTCGTAAGGTGAATATTGTGTCAAGTAACATTATATGTTAGTAAGATTTTTAATTTCTGTAGGAAAAAATGACAGCTTTCATGTGTTTACTTTTTAACTTTAAGTATTAGGGCTATGTAAGATGAATTTCTTGCATGCACATCACTTTTCTGTGGGGGCCAAATGTGTAAATTGTATGTCAAGAACGCACAAACATGTTTGTTTCCCTGTTTTGTGTATCTGATTGAAACCTAATTTGGAACAGATGCAGAGGGCACAAATGGGAACTCGTGTGCCTTTTAAACTGTACATTGGCAAAGTAGATAAGGTCTTATATTTTTAAATGGTGAAGTTCATGCATGTTGCTTCTTCACTTCCGATTGAAATAACTGTAAAGAGTGGTTATATATCACATAGCTGGATTTTCCTTGCTCTTTTTCATTATAATCCTGAACCTTATGTGGCTTTTATGATTCACAACTTTGTCTTATGCATGTGGTTTAGAAGGTGTATTGCTAGATCCAAGAGGAGGGAGCAGAAATAAATAATTCAGAATGTTCTTTACTAATTGATCTCAATAGATGAGCATTGTAGAGTTGAAAGCAAAGCTTAGTTTAACACAGAGAGGGTAAGTTCATGTGAACGATACACACATAAACATGTCACTTTTTCATTATTAAATGATTCATAGAACAACACATGCTGGAAACAGTTGCCAATTAAGCATACTAATTTTAGTAACTACTAATGTTCTGATCAATTTTTAAATATTGAACTATTGCAGGGTGGAAAATGTCAGTACAGCTGAGCTGGCTGCCCCTCGCCCAAAAATACTTTCCACTCCATTGAAGCTTTGTAAATTAAAGTTTATACCTAAATAAGTGACTGAAGACTATGTTGATACATCCAGTGAGGTTCATCCAGTTGTCTCGGTTTATCCAGTTATCTCAGAGGACGAAATTGAAATACTTTCCTTTCGTTTGTTTGTTTTCTAACTGGAAATGTGCTTTGGTTCCTTGGTACACAGGAGCACCGAAAAAGGCCTGTGTGTCCTTGGGCTGAACAAGAGATGGGGAGGTGATATGTATTTATTTTTCCTTTCTCTTCAGGAATATTGCCTTTTTTGTACATCATAACTCGTGAGCCATATATCCCCACCCGACATTTTCAGTGGGCTGTAGAGAGCCCTTGACAGTTGACACTTTTTAAAACTGACTTTTAAAAATCCCAATATTTTTACCTCATGTGGGCTTGTAGTCTTGCCCCTATGCCTCTGGGCTACTTTTGAGTTATTTTTGCCCTCAAATCTGCTCAGCTTCCAATCAGTAGCCTTCAATGCTCACACGGCTTTCAGAGGCCTTGTGAAAATTTCATGTGGCTGTTTCTGGGAGCTACAGTGCTTTGGCTACCAATGGGAAACATCATGACTAGTCATTCACAAGCTACTGAAAGTATCACTGTGTTAGCTCTCCTTCTCTGCTTATCTGATACAGAGTCCCGTCCCCCCCAAAAGTTCCAAAATAACAAAATGTTGCTGTTTTCAGGGGGCATCTCTGTTAAGGAAGGAATCCCCGCTCTTTATCTATTTCAGTGGTTCACAAACATTCTTCCCGCCATGGACCACGATTGTCTTGTAGCAGTTGTAATGTGCTGTGCTCGATGTAGTATGATTTTTAATTGTATTTTTATTCCTTCTTTTATTCCTTATACTGCATTTTGTTGTTTTATAATCTATATTCCGTAGAATTCAAATTGTATTGCAGTAAAATATCTTATATGAAATAAAAGAAGCAGTAAAAATATAATTTTAAAATGAATATGAATATTTAATGTGGACATGCCGCAGGCCACCTAAATGAAGCTCACATACCACTGGTGGTCCATAGACCACTGTTTGGGAACTCCTGGGCTATCTGAATTCTTAGTACTCATTCCTTCTCTTTCTTTCCAGCACTGTAGTGTATGTCACTTTCAAGAAAATATGTGGCTCAATCCAAAGTATAAAATTTTTTAAGCCAGTGATCCTTCAGCTGAGAAAGCGTAGCTGCCCATGAAGTAAATGCTGTGTCATCAGTTGTTTTGAAACTTCTGTATATTTTCTGAAGTATTTTTCTTTGTAGCATGGAGGGGGGCTCTTAAATTGTTAGCTTTGTTCATTGTGACCTTTGAATAGAAATTTTAAACTAAAAAAAAAAAGGTATATGGAAATAAGCACAGAACACACTATAAACTGGACAATGCCGTAAACATTGGGCAAATGTTATTTCAGGTTCCGAGAAGCATTCCTAGGTGTAATAGTCATAGTTTATACAGCCAGGTGATAATCTGGTGCTGCTATTAAATGCTGTTGAGTTGCTCAGCCATCTTAATAACTCCTCTGTTATATTTTACCTGTTTTGGCTTTTTAAAATGTAGACATTTCTATAGAAAAAAATAGTTAAACATAAGATATGGAATTATTAGTTAATGGAGATTAGTGACAGAAACATGAGTGCAATGTATTCATTAATATAAATGTCATAAAATCAAGAAGATGTGGCCATATGGCCATAAAACAGATTAGAGGAACGGCTGGATTTTTCCATTATTCCTTACTAGTAAAATTCCTTGCTTGCATGTCAAAAAGGGTGTTGTCTATCCTTTATTGAAAGATAGTGTGCTGAGTTAGATGGACAGTTGACATGACCTAGCATGGCTGGTCTTAAATAGAAGCTCTCTTAAAACTTAATTATGTGGTTTACATGAGAAGTGTCATTGGATCTGAACCTCCACTTTAATCAGTACCCAACAGTTCTCTTATGCTTTTTAGGTTAACCTTGAGCTTGACGAAAAGCTGCTGTGTAGCACTTCTATTATGCAGGCTCTTTGATATGGTGCTGAATTGTGGCTTTCAGTACACACAGGGTTAAGTGAAAAGGTTATAGTAATCTAGTGTGCACTTTCCCTTTTTTTTAATGTGCTCATTAGCAGTGACAAGTCCAAGTTTTAGCCCATGTCAGTAATTTACATTTCATTGCTAAGTGACTGCTCTTGTTCAAGGGCTCTTTCTAAGGCTGTTGAACATACTTGTATTGGGAATAAACAGAGTAGAAGAATTGAAAGCCAAATATCCTGCCAGGCTTTTCAGTAGGTTCTGAAGTTTCCAGTAGATCACTGATTAGCAGTGCGTGGAGCCATACGAAAATAAAAAGATAATGCCTATAAAAATTATCACAGGTAGGCTGTCGTATTTTAAAACTCCTTTTGTTGCTACCTTTACTGTCATCCTCCCTAAATTCCTCTCTCCTGCCAGGCCTTCTCTCAATGTGAAACTACAGCATATTTGAGACAAAGCAAGAGAACAATGCCCTGTGCACCAGGCTCCTTGGTTTCGCTCTCTCTCTTTCTCTTTCTTTCTCTCTCTCATACACCTCCCCAACTATTAAGCAAAGTCTGATTGTTATGAGGACTGAGGAAACAAAGGACTTGATGGGTTTTGCAGTGCTCTGGGATCAAATTATAAAGCTTTGAGATCCTGTGAATTCCTGCCTTGGGACTCATGTTTCCCATTCTTTGCGATGTGCACCAGCTTGTTGCAGCATTCTTAATTTGAAGGGATGCACGCGATGGAGAAGACAAATGGCGGGACTAGAGGGGCAACATGGTGTAGTAATGGTGCTCTGAGCATGTCAGTTGCCAATCTCTATATAGACATTGCCATCTGTGGCAAACATTCACACAGTTTTGTCTGATAAGGGCTGCTGTCAAGCTGAACAACACAGAAATTGTGTGTGTGTGTGTGTGTGTGTGTGTGTGTGTGTATAAAACTACCATCATTCTAATATAGACATGCCTTTCTCCTCAGTTCAGATACTAATGTAAGCCAGTTAAATTTCCTTTCTTGCAAAAACAGGATCCAGGCTATTGCTACTACAGTGGTACCTCGGGTTAAGTACCTAATTCGTTCCGGAGGTCCGTACTTAACCTGAAACTGTTCTTAACCTGAAGCACCACTTTAGCTAATGGGGCCTCCTGCTGCCGCCGCGCCGCCGGAGCATGATTTCTGTTTTCACCCTGAAGCAAAGTTCTTAGCCTGAAGCACTATTTCTGGGTTAGCGGAGTCTGTAACCTGAAGTGTATGTAACCTGAAGCGTATGTAACCCGAGGTACCACTGTATAGTATATTGTCTGAACATGGAAAATATTCAAAGAGGAAAACAAGATTTAAGTTTAAAGAGAGCCAAGCAGGGATACTTCCACATCTTGAAGTTAGGCACCAAACATGTATGGCAACTTTGTATGGCAAATGTATGGCAAGGAGATTGAGCCTCGTCTTTGGGCAAAATATATACATCAGAAGCTCAGTGAGGTGACAGCAATGAATTGTTTCATTTCAGGTGGTTGTTAAAAGAACCATCACTTTAAGAACTGGTGCATGAACTTACTTTTTTCCTCATCCCTCCCCACTCCTTTTTCCTTCTGTCATGTTTTTAAGATTGTAAGTTAGCAGGGGCTATCTTACTACTGATCTTTGTAAGCTGGGACCTTTTCAGCTAAAAAACAAGGTGGCATACTTTAAACAAACTGATTTGTGTGTGTGTTTTAATCTAATTAAAAATTATGATCATGATTGTTTTCATTGCATAAATTACAGCAATTTGACAAAGGTACTAATTTGCTGGCTTATTCCCAATAATAGATAATATACAAAGTAAGACAGGCTATATTTTTTGGCCTATTTTTTTTGGGGGGGGGGTAAGAAATATTTTAGCTTTCAAGTTGTACAGAGTGTTGCTTCTGCCTAAGGCTGAGTTCAGTTTAGTTTGAATCCAAGTGGTTACTTTACCTGCTTTACTGAAAGTCGCAAATCCTCTTCTGAAATGAGTGGGAACAGGAATGAGAACACTTATATTAACTTTGTTACTGGTAGCTACACATTCCTCATATGACATTAGGAACTAAACTTCCTGGCAAGACAGGAATTTGAACTTGGATCTACCAGTTGCAAAACCAGTGTTTTAACCATTTCAAGCACATAAATTAGCAGTTAGAAAGTCTGGTATAAAGTGTTGTTTCAGAAGTTGATATTTATCCTCCTGGCAGCAGATCACCAAGGTCTCAAGATAGAGGTCTTTGCTAGCTGATCTGTTTTAACTGGAGATCCCGGAGACTGAGCCAGGGGGGACCTTCTCCATTCATCCTCCTGCTATTCATGTGGTTAATCTTGCCACTCTCAGACTTCGATTTGCTCTGTCTTCAGAACCATGATCTACAGCAGGGTTACCTACTATCTTCTGCTAGGAACAAGTAGATGCCTTGTTGAATTCTGAGTACCATAATTAGAAGTGTATCCTGAGCACAAGGTAATTCATGTGTATCAAACGGCTTGTGAGAATCATTTGGGTCCTTCCACATGTGAGTTGATGCCAAAATAAATTGGATAGTTTTTAAAATAGGAACATAGGAAGCTCAGTATTGTCTGTAGTGACTGGAAGTGGTTCACCAGGATTTCAGACAGGGATCTTTCCCAGCCCTACGAAGAGAGGCGGGATTGAACGTGGGGCCTTTTGAATATAAAGTACACGCTCTGCTACTCAGTTACGGCCTCTTTTCCCATTGTGTTAGCTTTGAAATTGTTAAACTTGAAGCACAAAAAACCTCAAGACTTTCTCTTAGAAAAGGATATTGAGTTTTAAGACATAATAATGTTAACTTTTTACATGCATGAGGATATTTAGTTCGTTATAATCTTTCACCATTGCTTGTGGCTGCAGCTGCAGGTGTGCAACATTTTTAAAATTTGCAAACAAAATGTTGTTGTTCAGAACAGGTTCCTTTACTGTGGTGTAGTACTCTGCTTTCGGCCACTGGCCAGCCAGATGCCTTCAGAAGTTCACAAGCTTGGGCATGAAGATGGCGGCCTCAGAAGGGAGGCATGTCTTCTTCACTCAAAGGACCAAGCTGTAAAACGTGAACCATAGCCAACAGCTGTTAATAGATATGTTGTCTGCTGTTTTTGCCTAGCTGTCGTGCACTTTGTAAATGTATGTCTGGCCAATACCACTTCAGACTGCAGCTCATATGACTGAATGATTCTCCAAACAAAAATCTCCTACATATTTGGGGAAAAAGCTGTTACATGGAGACATCGAATCCTAAGTTAGCCTTCTCCTTTGCATTCTTGTTTGTTATTTCAAGGCCCCCCCTTTCCCTGTATGGAACAGCATTGTGATGTGAGCCCCCCTCACTGGTGGTCTGGAGTGATGCAGCCCAGACACTGCTTTACTACTTCAGTGAGAACTATATCTTGGTTCAGTCCCCCCTTCTTTTTAAAAACAAGTCACTGACTGTGACTTGTTTTTGAAAAGAACAAGTAATATACAAGTCATACATGTATATTAGGATCCATCTGTATATTGAGGCAAAATCCACCAAGCAAATTTACAAATGTTACGTTGCTTTGATTTGAAGAGCAGAAAATAATTTCTTTGAAACTTAACATGGTACAAAGCATGAAGTTGGTTTGGATTTTCCTACCTTCCTCTCTCTTTTCTTCTCCTGCCATTGGCCTTGCCTGACATAAGAAGTTAAATGTTTACCTGGAGTTATTTACCACCACGCTGGTGTCTTTATTTTATATTCCTTTATTTTTAGTATTCTTAATCTGTGGTGGTGTACTTTTTGGTGAGGTGGGAATGTATATAAGCAGCAGTGAAGCAGAAATCTGTTACAGAGGTAGTTACCTACAATGTTGGCAGACAAGGGTGTAATCTAATTGAATAAAGCAGGACCTGCTGCCGAGTAAACATTCATAGGACCCAAGGTTGAAAACTCTAAACATAAACTGAGGTAAAATTATGGATTAACTTGTTGTGATATGCAGTCAACTTTTGCTATTAATTTAGTGGCATCTCACAGAAGATGTTTAGTTATTGTGCTTTGTAAAGAGCTGAGCTTTGATAATCGCGCACTCAATACCTGCATTAGTAAATGATAATTCTTGATATGAATTGAAGCAAACAAATGTTCTTGGCAACTAGTGAATTGTAGGTTTTACTGAGGCTTACATGCTAAATTTCAAATTCTAGTGTTGAAATTTAGGCTGTTGGTTATGACTGTTCATCTTCAGACTGGCATCATTTTGGCTTTATTTTGTTACTTAGAGCTAGACAAAACACTTCTTAATAGTCATTTCAGTGCTTGATAAACTTCAAGGTTCATTGCTTCTGTACATTTTTCAAATTATTAGCTTCTTAATGCATATGGCTTTAATTTACCCCCTACTGATATTCTTAAATGGGTTTTCAAGAATTTTGAAAGTGGACTACTATAGTTATGCGTCCACTCTTGGCCCTGATTGCTGACACAGAATTTCTTAAGTAGTCTCCACAATTAACAGGATGGAAGTTCAAACAGTTCTACTGCAAAAGCTCAAGATTCCCTTGAAAACAGATTTGTATTTGGTTTCCTGTAGTGTGTTTGCTCCATTTATTTCTAATGAGTTGCCAGAAGCTTCTGAGAGTGCTTCCTCTTCTGCAAAAAGACATTTAAGTGTGATTATCTACTAATGTCACAACATTTTTCCCCTGTTCTTAAAAGATGAATTCTGTATAAAATGTGGGAAATGTGTGTTATTTGAAAGGGGATTTATAGTTTAAAAATCTATTTCTATCATACAAGCAGCACAAGACTTTCTCCCCACCCCCTCCATTGAAAAAACAAACAAACCACAGTGCATTTTTAACAATCTTTTGCCAGTGTTTGTCAGAGATATTCCTTGTTTTACATGACCTGGAAATTTAAAGGAAACCCTTTTCAATTATGAGCAGTTTTGCATAATATGTAGATCCACAGCTGATTGAGCAACTTTATCCAATGAGTGCCCATTAACCTTGAGGGAGGTCCCCAATGAAGTGCCACAAGACGGTATTGCGCCCTCTCCTGTTTAGCATCTTTATAAATGTCTTGGATGGAGGAGAGGGGGTGCTTATCAGATGTGCAGATGAAGCTGCAAGGAGTAGCTTGCACTATGAAAGACAGAATGAGGATTGAAAATGAACTTGACTTGTTGGAAATACTGACTTGGCAGTATTGAAACTACAAGACAAAATTCAGTTGAGATAAATGTGCAAAATCCTGCATTTAGCTATCCGTAAACGGCATTTCCGTGTGCTGCTCTGGTTTTGCCAGAAGTGGCTTAGTCATGCTGGCCACATGACCTGAAAGAACTATCTGTGGACAAACACCGGCTCCCTCGGCCAGTAAAGCGAGTTGAGCGCCGCAACCCCAGAGTCGTTCGCGACTGGACTTAACTGTCAGGGGTCCTTTACCTTTTTTTAACCAAAGGACACAAATGTGGAAGACCAGGTTTGGCAGAAGCACATGAGAATAAGGATATATTTGTCTTAGCTGATTGTAATCTGAACATGAGCTAGCAGTCTAATGTCGCTGCTACCCCCCCCCCCAATCCACATTTTAAGGAGAGCAACAGGGGAGAGATGTATTCAGGGAGTGGCAACCAGGATGGTGAAAGGTCTGAAAATCACGTCCCATGAATAACGGGTGTGTTTAGGAGAAGAGACTATTAAAGGAGAGACAAACAAGTGATACTCAAATTGCAGAAGGGGTGTCATATGGAATAGGCTTGTACTTTATTGCTCCAGAAGGCAAAGCCAGTGGGTAGAAATCTCAAGGAAGAAGATTTCAGCTAAACATTAGGACAGATGTGCCAATGGTAAGAATTGTTTGATGATGGAGCAAATAGGTCATAGGGGGTATTTAAGCAGAAATGCTGTAGCTTCATCATGCATTGCAGATCATGCCTTGAGCATGGGTTGAACGGAATTATCTTAATGGTGCCTCCCAACCCTATAATTTGGTGGTTCTATATTGTGGAAATAACCATTTTTGTGAAAACATCCATTCTAATAGCCCTGCTGGAACAGGCCAATGGCCCATCTAGTCCAACATCCTGTTCTCACAGTGGCCAACCAGAGGCCTGTGGCAAACCAGCAAGCAGGATTTGCGCACAAGAGCACTCTCCCCTCCTGTGGTTTCTAGCAACTGGTATTCAGAAGCCAATTCCTGAGCCACAAGAGGACCTCTGCTCAGGCTCCATTCACCTGTCTGTGAACTTTGCGAGAGAATCTCAAGTGTTCAAGTGGTGTTGCTGCTCTAGGGATGCCTTTTCTGGACAGTGACCAATGTGACAAAGCGCCTGTGATTCCCTCCTGCAGAAAGATGCAAGTGATGCACCAGGGAATGCCAGTTGATTGAACATGGCATCCATCAAGAGTGCCTGTGTACGTGTTTTTTCTCCTAGGTTTCCTTGACCTGTTAGTTGAACTACTGACCAGCTGTTCACCCACATCTTTTTCACTTACCAGAGGTTCATTATCTTTAAAACCTTGTCATTTTTCTCTTCTTCTTCTGACATTTTATTAATGATTGCCCTTATTAGTAGTTTCTTGTGCTGTTTATGCCCCAAAGTATTTATCAGTATTATTATTATTATTATTATTATTATTATTATTATTATTATTATTATTATTACTACTACTACTGATACTACTACTACTGCTGCTGCTGCTGCTGAATTAATGAGTTTGCATTTATTTTCTGCCAAGGAGCTCATTGAGCAAAATACTAAATCATATTTCAAATGAAAGTTCTACTTCATAGAGCTAAGGGAACACGTCCCAGAATCACCAGAAAAGTTTTCTTCCTGTACCTCCCATTACACTTTTGATAGAAGCTTAACGGCAGGTTGACACAGATTTATTTGCAATTTTTTATCTGAAGCATATGGAGGAAGCTTCTGAAGAGGAGATTGCAGGGCAGTCTCCATATATCTTTGCCAGGGCTTTTCTCAAGGTTGACATGTCATCTTCTGATGCTTGAGCTAATGAAGTATTCACTGGGCTGTGTTCTTAAAAGCTCATTTTTCTTTCTTTCTAATTATTTTCTCTTGGTTGTCCTTGAGTTGGGTGCCTTCTACTTCACACAATTTAGCTCCCAGACCAGCAGATTAGGTGCTGTCTGCCTCACTGCCACTCTACCCACTGCTTTTACTTTTCGTATGAGATGACTAAGGGTTGCCCTCTGTCACTCCTTGTCCTCTCCTCACCTCTCCTCACCCACCTACTTAATTCAACATTGATTTTGCTACTAATCTCTGCCCCTCACTCTGAGGAAAGGGGTTCTTCCTTAGAGTAAGGTTGCCTAGGTACTGCCACTGGTTTGCCACCTCGGTGTGTCATGCATTTTACATCCATATGAGTATTTGTGTATTCCTAGGCTAAGTGTGATAGAAGCCATTTTTGCCTGTGACTCACAGTACAGCTTTTTCCTGAAGATGCAATGGTCAACTTGACTGGGATGCTTTCATTGGACTGTTGGAGTTGTTCTCTCTCTCTTTCCTCAATTAAAAACTGGGGGTTGCTACATTTTTAAGATAATGTACTTGTTCAATGGAAGAATTGTTGGCATCTGTCTATCTCAAGAGACTATGGAGTGCACCTCTGGGGGTGAAGTCAAACTGCTGCATTAGTAGCACCAAAGTGACCTGCCCAGGGCGCAAACCTGGGCAGTGTGTATGGAGGTATTGGGCTGCCCAGATGACAAGACCTCTTTCTTGGCCTTGCGGATGTGGTCCAAAAGAAAACAGAGCAATACATTTGGCACTAGCCTGGCTGTAGGAGTTGCCAAAAGGAGGTGTACAAGATGCCATCCAGCCCTCTTACGGACTCTACTCCAGATTTGTGTAGGGTTTACTCCTTAGCCTTTTCTCCTCCTGAGTATATCCTGCAAGGCAGCAAGAGGTTTCAGATCCAAGTTTTTCACCTCCTAGGTGGGCTACCTTCCTTGGTGGACGAGCCCCATCTGCCCCTCACTTCCCTCTACAACATGTGCAGAAACCACCTTTTTGACAATTGGACCCACTTTTGGTCTTGTTTGCTCAATCCGCCAGAGCCTGTCTTCACATGCAGGGCAAGGCTTCGAGACCCATCAGCTGCCGCCTTCTGGTTTAGCCAGCCAGTCAAAGCCATTCCCAGGGTGCGGCCGCTGTTGCATGCTGACGGGTTTATGGGGTATTATGGGATGGGTAGTACCTCTGGGGGGCATGTGGTGCTCCTTCTGGGGTAGTTTGTCAGCCTTTAGTCCCCCCCTTGCACTTAGCTCTCAGTGGAAGAATATCTTCTTATGAAATGGGAAAAGCCAGTTGCTCTGCAGAAAAGAATTGTATTTGGTTTAATTATAGCCTTTTTCTTGAGATGTACCAACAAAAATGTTCAGGAAGGGCTATGTCATGGGCACCACCATTGCAGCAGAAAGTAATGATCTGAGCCAGACCTCAGAACTGAATCACTTGAGGTTGCTATATTGTCACAAGATGAAAACTGAATGTAGAGTATCTGGCTTTAGCCATTCATAATGGAATTCCAATGACAAACAGCATAGCAGGACAAAGTCATTAACCAAATGTCACCCCAGTAGTTACTGATGTAGAAGCTGCTTTGTGTGCATTTGTACCTGCTGCTATCTTTGCAGTCAGGATCCAAGTTCCCTGAAGTTTTATGGAACGTACAATTTTTTTGTACAAGTATTATAATATCAAACAATATTATCTACCACCGTGAATATTGTAAAAGAAGTCTGATCTAACCTTGCCTTAGTTTTTCATCCACAGAAATGAAAGTTGACTGCTCAAGACTAGAAGGAGAAAAAACTGGAAGATGGCATTGGTTAATATTTCCCATTTCCTTGGTGCATACCTGATTTCTTCTTTTTGTTCCTGTAATCAGGAGCTGTATCCATTTATTGAATATAATAGGACATTATGAAGAAGGAGATCAGAGCGGTTAAGCCTCTGCATTCTTGTCTCTTTCTACTGATCAGTGGCCCTAAAAAGAGATGAGTTAACATAAACCTGAGTGGACTGTTTAACCTTTCTCTCTCTCAACCCCCCTCTTTCTGGAAATGTAGATGCAATAACATTTACAGCTGAAAAGGTTCATTCTCAGTTTCTAATGTTTAAGGATGCAAATGAAGCATTTTGTCTCCTCTGTCGCCTGGAGGTGTTATGCACAGAAAACAGAAAGAGGTTTCTAGGATTAGTTCCACAGATTTCTTTTATCATGTAAAAGCTTTGACTGATTTCAGTGCCAGGAACTGTAAGAAATGGTATATGGAAAACATCTATAGAAAATTCTTTACATGTTTCACTTTGTTTCTACCTAAACCAGTAAGAAACCTATGACTTAACGAGTACTTCTGCGGTCTGTAGTTTTTCCATACTAATTTAGAAGGACTCATGTCTTGCATTTTTAAATCTGTCCTGGGAAAGAACAGTGCTCAGAATGACGCATGCAACGTACTGTATTTTTTAATCTCTCTTTTTGTTTCATGTTTTCATATCCTTTGTGGCTGCTTGTATATTCCACAGTCTGGAAAACTGCACAGCAGTATTTTTTTACACTGCAAAATATTTACCTGCTGACTCTCGTAACCCAGGAACCTCTCCAGAGTTTCAGACAGTAGTCCTCCCCGGCCCTATCTGCAGCCACCAAGGCTTGAAGCTGGGATCTTTTGTTGTTTGCTTGTTTATTTTATATATTTGCTGTACTCTACCTTTTAGGTTAACTTCTTACAAGGTGGCGTTCAAAAATTTAAAACAAATAGGCAGTACCACTGCTCCTGCTTCAGTTTTGTGGTATTCATCAGTGAAGTTGCCATTGTTGTTGTTTAGTTGTTTAGTCGTGTCCGACTCTTTGTGACCCCATGGACCAGAGCACACCAGGCACTCCTGTCATTCACTGCCTCCCGCAGTTTGGTCAAACTCATGTTTGTAGCTTCGAGAACACTGTCCAGCCATCTCGTCCTCTGTCGTCCCCTTCTCCTTGTGCCCTCCATCTTTCCCAACATCAGGGTCTTTTCCAGGGAGTCTTCTCTTCTCATGAGGTGGCCAAAGTATTGGAGCCTTAGCTTCACGATCTGTCCTTCCAGTGAGCACTCAGGGATAATTTCCTTAAGAATGGATGTGTTTGATCTTCTTGCAGTCCATGGGACTCTCAAGAGTCTCCTCCAGCACCATAATTCAAAAGCATAAATTCTTCAGCTATCAGCCTTCTTTATGGTCCAGCTCTCACTTCCATACATCACTACCATTGCCATAGATGTATATTTAAGCATATTCTTTTCTACTAGTGAGGCAAACCTGGTTTCCACCCCTCTTTGGGTATGGAAGCTTTATTATCTGTCTGTACACAGTGTTGATTGGCTGGCAATTGTGGTAATGCCTCCCTCTTTTTTTGCCTAAACAGTTCTACAAATAGATAGTCATACCTTGTGTTGCATTTGCTTCAGGTTGAGTGTTTTCAGGTTGTATCCCGCGGCGACCCGGAAGTACCGGAAAGGGTTACTTCCGGATTTTGCTGCTCGCGCATGCGCAGAAGCAGCAAATTGCGACCCGCGCAGATGCGGGTTGCGTTCTGCTCATGTTGCGAACAGGGCTCCAGAACGGATCCTGTTTGCAACCAGAGGTACCACTGTAGTTTTCTGTGTGTGTGTTTATTTTCTGTGTTTATCCAGTCACTTGGCATCTTATTTTTATAAAATCACTATTTGCAAAATGTTATAACAGCAGTTTTAGAGTGCAGGGGAGGAAAGACTACAGGTTGGCAAAATGTCTGCGTATGTATGTTTGCTGAGATTTATGAAGTTGCACATATTTGTTGCTGTTGTAGATTTGTATCCAGGAGCTCAAAGCTATGTATATTGTATTCCCCTTTCCTTTATATCTACACAACAGGCCTTGGAGGTAGCATCTTCCCCTCTTTTGGTTCCAAGCAACTAGTACAGTGGAACCTTGGTTCTCAGATGCCTTGGTACTCAAACATTTCGGCTCCCAAACACTGAAAACCTGGAAGTAAGTATTCCGGTTTTCAAACATTTTTTGGAACTCAAATGTCCGATGTGGTTGTCGGCTATTGTTTCCGGGGCACTTGGTTTTTGAACGTTTTGGAAGTCAAACGGACTTCCAGAATGGATTACATTCGAGAACCAAGGTTCCGCTGTATTCAGACGCATATTGCCTCCACCTTTGGAGACACAATAGTGGTTAGCAGCTGTTGAGAGCCTTATCGTCCATGATTTTTTTTCTAATTCTCTTTTATAACCATCCAAGTTGGTGGTCGTCATTGTCTCCTGTGGGAGTGTATTTCATAGTTTAACTATCTGCTGTGTGGCATATATTTGTATCTTGCTTTTCCACAAAGGAGCTCAAAGTTGTGTATGTTTTCCTTTCCCCACCTGCGTTTATATTTGCAGCAGCCCTGTTAGGTAGGCTAGGTTAAGTTGCTATATGTAGCAGGTCTTGTTAACAGATTGGGTGGCGAGGGGTTCAGAGGGCCCAATCAACACCCAATGTACCAGGCCCAGGAAATCGCATTTGCATCCCTGTCCTAAAACATTTCCCAGAAACTTGCCTTGGCGTACATGCTGGTGCAGAAAGCTAGAAGGATTGGAAACATATGTTTTCACTGCATGTAGGATTATGGTTTTGATAGATCTCTACCAAAAGGGGTTTACAATATAAAGACACACAAAGAGACAAATGAGGGTGGTGGAATAATTGACACCATGTTAAACGGGGGAAGAATATGTAATTATTAAAGTCACACAAAATTTGGTATTGTTACAGTATAAGGTGGATTCCAAACCAGGGGTAGCATACTTTTTAACCATGTGGGTTATATCTTTATCATCCTCCCTACCCTTCAGGCCAACTTTGACAGGTGGGAAGGAGGGGCCACATAGGAAAACCTGCTGGCAAAGCCACAGACAACAGGATTGAACTCTCCGCTCACCAGCAGATGAGCAGAGAGTTCAATCCTTCTCTTGGCAGGATTCTCGCTTGTCTCCATCGCTGCCATTTGAAAAGATCCCCATTTCTGGATTGGGGTTTTTGTGTGCACATTTGTTGTTGTTTAGTCAATTACTCATGTCTGACTCTTCGTGACCCCATGGACCAGAGCATGCCAGGCACTCCTGTCTTCCAATGCCTCCCGGAGTTTCGTCAAATTCATGTTGGTCGCTTCTATAACACTGTCTAACCATCTCATCCTTCTCCTTGTGCCATCAATCTTTCCCAACATCAGAGTTTTTTCACAAGTTCCTTACCTGTGGTTAGTTCAGCATCCCATATAAGAAACCTGTTTGATGTATGTTTTGCCTGCCCTACCCCCACCACCATGGAACATTGTATGAACATTCACATTCATTGCTGGATGGAAGGCTTCAGTATCAAGCATATCCTACCTTTCTTTCATCATGGAATCTGGGAGGCTCCCAGTTCAGAAACTGACCCATACCCAGGCCTGCTTAGCTTCAATGAGTTTGTGGTCACATGCACTTTTAGACCATACTCTAGAACCTTGTTTTAGATGTGTGAGAATGAGCTATAATTTGAGTGGACCTTATATAACTTCAGATGCAATGCTTCTCAGCATTTCATTTCACAAATTCAGTACTGAGTAATCAAGTTAAGAGATACGATGAGTTAAGACCAAGGAATATGCATGAATTTGTGAAATGCCCAAAAGGCATGAATGTTGTGACTCCTGGCAGCTTTCATATGCTTGCCTGTGGATGTTCTGTCTGGGACAGAGCAGATCAATAAACAGGATGTTGTTAATGTGGTCAGTGATTTTACTGTCTAACTAGTCAGCTGATTTTTGTTTTTTAAAAAGCTGCACAATTGATAAAAGAGCCTGACTGACATTATCTCACACAAACTATCCAACTCATAAGGTCTTGAATATATATATAATAGCAGTGCTTTTCAAGCACAAAAGAAAAACTCAAGATCTCTGGAAAAAGAGAAAAGTGTGTGTTTGAGAGAGACTAAAAACAAATACAACGAAAGAGTGTTATGAGAAATGATAGTTTATAGTACTGGGGTAATCTGGACATAAAGAATACCTCACTTTAAGACATTAGGCTGTTCTGAAGTGCAGTCTGTATGAGTATGTTACTGTGATTCCCTAGCCTACAAAGATAATATCCATTTATGGCTTTTATTATATATGCAGTACCTAAATATTTTAAATGTCCATCCTGTCCGTCGTGAACACTTACAAAGAGTAAATTCATTTCCGTTTTGTGTGAGGCTTATGTTTTAAAGAATGCAGAATGAAATCCTGAAGTTAGTATACATTATTGAACATATCTTTGTAAGCCACTTGTGGCTCCTTGACTCATGAGTTAACTGTTTTTTCTTACTCAGGGGATCTTGCAAATGTTCAGGCTGGAATACTTTATGACTCTCCGCTATTTTTCTTTGGTCTGGCTTTGATTTATGCAAACAGTAATTATAGGAGCTTTGTGCCTGTGTTCCATATAGGCTTAACAAGCTCATACACATTTTAATGTACTGACTCAAGCTAGGTTGCTTACATAAATTTAGGGTTTTCCCTAAACAAAATCTCAGCATAGTAAATATATATATATGCGAGTAAAAAACCCTTTGCTTTCCTTCTCTCTTCAGGCATCAGAAGGTGTTGCTTTCATTGGACCAGACATGCATGCTATTCAAGCAATGGGGGACAAGATAGAAAGCAAACTCTTAGCCAAAAATGCAAAGGTCAACACTATACCTGGTTTTGATGGGGTGGTCAAGGTAAGAAACATTTCAAAGATGTTTTTCATTTTAAAAGAATGCTTTCTGAGGCTTATTGTAAAATAGCAAAATCGCCATCAACATCACCCTTGGGGTTGGTGCAGTGATTGCTGGGTGTGCAGTGCCATTTTGGTTCATTCTTATAGCACCCTGATGGAATCAGTGTTGTTAAGTCACTCAGTCAATGACGGGCAGTTTTTGCCTTTGCCTCAACTCTGTGTCCCCAAGTGCAGTGGTTTGTTTCTCCTTCATGTAAATGGCCGCCATTCCCTAATATAAGAGAAAGTAACAGAGGCAGTGGGACACGGGTGGCGTTGTGGGTTAAACCACAGAGCCTAGGACTTGCCGATCAGAAGGTCGGCGGTTCAAATCCCCACGACGGGGTGAGCTCCCGTTGCTCGGTCCCAGCTCCTGCCAACCTAGCAGTTCGAAAGCACATCCAAGTGCAAGTAGATAAATAGGTACCGCTCCGGCGGGAAGGTAAACGGCGTTTCCGTGCGCTGCTCTGGTTTGCCAGAAGTGGCTTAGTCATGCTGGCCACATTGACCTGGAAGCTTTACGCTGGCTCCCTCGGCCAATAAAACGAGATGAGCGCCGCAACCCCAGAGTCGGTCACGACTGGACGTAATGGTCAGGGGTCCCTTTACCTTTACCTTTAACAGAGGCAGTCAGAACACCACTAGGCCTGACTAGAGGAGTTAAACCTTCTCCTTGCCCTTAAGAATTTAGCCTTCCCCTATCTGAGTCTCACTGCCTTTGGTTCTGTTTCTTGCTTGGCTAAAATGTGGTGGGTTGTTGGAAGACTCATATGCCAGCCTGGCACAGGAGTCTTGTTAGAATAAAGTTATAAACTCAAACTAAAAAGCAGCTGGTCCCTGGCGCCACACCCTTCCCTCGGCCAGCTTAGTCCTCTGAGGCCTTGGGCAAGTGTACACGGCTGCCCACCACTCTGCATGGGCCTGCTCAAATGGACTGTCTGTGAGTTGATCCAGGAATCAAAACGTATTGCCCAGGCTTGTGTAATAATATCCTCTTCACCATAAAGTTGCTCCAAACTGAAAGCCTGCTACCGTTTCCTTCTCGGGAGCTGGATTTTGGCAAAGGAAAAAAAATGTTTTCAAGGCTATCTCTACTATTTCCCAGTATATCGTTGCCGTAATAATGTGAATAGACCACTGCTGCTGAAGAGGCTTTTTATATTTCTTGGGAGATAATCAAATAGATCATGAGCAGCTTTCCTTTTATTTGGTGCAATATTGGTTTGCCACGTTCTGATGGGAATATGTGTCTCGTTCCCCAATGTCTTGACTCAAAATGCCTTTCGGTATGTTGGGGAATGTGACCTGTTCTTAAGATATGTAGGTGTGATCTTTCTGGCCTTGGGTCTGTCACCATCTCTCAGCGTAACCCACCTTTATAGAATTGTGAGAATAAAAAGAGGTCAATTGTTGGATACGGTCCAGAGCTGCTTTGAAGAATGCAGTAAATATGTGGTTTAAACTCTTGCAAGCAAAGCCTTAATGGTTTTTTGGATCATAGACACATGCTGAAATATAATATAATTTTTAATTTTACAAAATGAGAACAATGTTTGGTTTTAAGAGTAATATGCTAGTTATTTGTAGTTTTCACGCATGAGTACCAGATTTGGTTTACCAAATTATTGAAATGTCAGTGAATACATACTTGGGCTAGGATCCAAAGAGCCACACAACTTTGGGCTTCTTTTTCCTGGAACCACAGCTATCTATGCTGCATATCAAACCAGTCTTTGAATGTGAAGTTTCTTAAACAGCATATACTTAATTACATAGGGGCAGTATTTGAGGAGGGGGGGCATGGGAAGTCGATCATTCCACTAGTGGAATGCAAGTCTTTGAGTCTGCATCTTGAATCCCAAAGAAGTTGAATATTTTATGGAAGGTTTATGCTTAATTGTTTTAGCATTCTGAGTAGGTGCTTGAAAACTTTTAAGGGTCAGAAATATACTGGAAAAAATGCAAAAAAAATTTTTTATTGCTACCCCCCCAATATACACATACTCTGTTTTAATGAATATACAAATAACTTGGAATTAAAATAAACAAAATTGGTGACTTACAGCACAGTCCTGCACATGCTTACTGAGAAGTAAGCCCCACTGACTTCAATGGGACTTACTCACAAGTAAGTGTGCAAAAGAAAGTGTTATGCTCTTTCTATCTGTGCTGCTTTCTCACCCTGGTGGAGTGTGGCTAGTCATTGAAACAGCATCCTAAAAAGACTTCTTATGGTCAGAGTAAGCAGTGGTACTGCTTGGTGTCATGTGCTTTTGGACAAGGAGAGTTATAGTATTTGTTACTATTCTACAAAAGTGTGTATGGCCTAAATACAGTGGTACCTCGGGTTACATACGCTTCAGGTTACATACGCTTCAGGTTACAGACTCCGCTAACCCAGAAATAGTACCTCGGGTTAAGAACTTTGCTTCAGGATGAGAACAGAAATCGTGCAGTAGCAGCGGGAGGCCCCATTAGCTAAAGTGGTGCTTCAGGTTAAGAACAGTTTCAGGTTAAGAACGGACCTCCGGAACGAATTAAGTTCTTAACCCGAGGTACACTGTACAGTAAAACGGTTTGCTTAGTAGTTCCCCCTTTGCTTTGATGTTTTTGAAGGCAGCAAAATTGTAGGTCCTACCTTCTTTAAAAGTATTGTGACTTGGGAGGTGGGGAAGGAGGGGTTGCATCTAACATAGTTGTGTCAGTTGTCCTGGGATAATTTGCAGATTGCCTTCTTATGGGCCTGTAGCATGTACCAGTTACCCACTTGTTTGCAGGTAACTAAATGGGTGTGGGGGGGGGAAATGACCTGCTTTTGTTACTTTTATTTTAAAATTCTGTTTAGCAAATATGTGCCTGAATTTGCAAGAGAAAAGAAATGTAAAAGTTTCCTCCTTGGCTCTAATCGAGGCACTTCATCAGTCATCACTCTTCTTGCATTTTATTCAAGAGGCTCTAATTGTCTGCATTTGGCAGGTTTAACACTTCCTGACAGAGAGACTATTAAGGGGAAGTATTCTCACATAACTGTCACAGACAGGAACAAAGAACCTTCTGACTCAATGTGTGGAAACCACTAACATTCTTAAATGACCCTTTTCATACATTTTTTTATCCCTCTAAGCTAAAACTTGGAGCGTGTGGAGGTTGCAGGGTTGTGGAAAACAACAAGGTGTAATAAAACACTAAACGTTAATTTTATTCCCTTTTTTTGGTATGTGGACTTATCTTTGGCTTAAAAACAATTGTTTGGAAAATCTCATTAACAGATGTGCCTGCTTGAAGTAAAAAAAAAAAAGACTTAAAACTGATGTTGCTTTCAGGGCCGCTTTGAACTTAACAAGCACCGATTTGTGGAGCAGACTAGCTAATGAAAGGAAATTAAATTTTCTGACAACTTCCTGTACCAGCTTCCTTATTCTTCATTGGGCTCTTAGTAGGTACTATGAAGATTTTTGTTTTATTGTTTGGCAAAAAATGAGCCAGGTACGAACCCTCCAAAGCAATTTCTTTTCCCTTTTTGGGGAGAGGGAGCTCTTGTCTAGTATTTTTCTTTAGAAAAAGAAAAAGGGGGGGGGGGAAGGCTTTGAATGCTTTAAAATATCAGTTTTCATTTTAATGTTCAGAGGTTAGCCCCCATGGATTCAGCCTCACACAGCAGCTGGGGGTTTCCAGACATACAATCTACTTAAACCTTTTAAATGTATGTTACAGAGGAGTGCAAATATTAGCAAATTTGAATGGACTTTGAATTCCTGTAACAACTTCCAATGCTTAACATGTCATATAGTAATGCATAATGGAAAGACATTATTTGGGTGATGGGAAAGTTTACCAAATATATGGCATTCATTTTCTGAATGTCTTTTCTTTACTTGCTGCTGAGAAACTGAACTGTAACTGAGGATGTTTTTCACTTATACCTTACTAGGCTGCTTAAAAGAAGATAACATTGCATATCCCAAAGAGTGTGTGTTTGTGTGTATATGCATACACACACACACACACTACTGTGGTAGGTAGCGTATCTCTGAGGTCTGAATCAGCGGCTTTTTCTAGCCTTGCTATGTGATTCTTATTTTTTAAACTGGAAATGTCAGGGATTAGGAAGTTCCACATGAAAAATATGTTGTGTGTCTATTCAACGAATTAACCAGTGAGTGATTTCAAAGAAATGTGCCATCCCAACGGCATAAGATGCTTTTGCTTATTCCATTTATGTGTACACATTTATATACCACTATATCATAGATATCGCTGTTTATCCTTCATCATTATTTAGGCCATGCACGCTGTTTGTATTGATACATAATACTCGCCATCCACATGTCAAAATCCAGTGTTTGAATAATTGTAAAGTATAATGTTAAAGTTACCAGAAAAAACTTTTGAGTTTCTATCACTTAAAAATGCAACATTTATTGGCCTCTGTAATGAAGTGATTGTGTGTTTGAAGTGCTCTTCTGGAGTCTTAATATATGTTAAAAATTTCCGCTTCTGAAATATTAAAAAAGGGTGGGAACTCAGCAAACACCTATGTATACTGTGCTTTATTTGAATATTTCAGTGAATTTTTAGAAGACTTGTGTTTGACTGTGAAGCTTAGCCAAACAATAGAGAATCAACTCCCCCTGCTGACTGTATCCAGGAAAACATGACACACGTGTACCTGAAAAGACAGGAATAAGCTGACAGATGATATGTTACAATGCTATGATATTGACTTCTCTGTGGAACCATCTAAATTCTATAATTTAAATTCTGGCAACTTGAGAA
Organism: Podarcis filfolensis; assembly: GCF_964270895.1. Classification (NCBI taxonomy): domain Eukaryota; kingdom Metazoa; phylum Chordata; class Lepidosauria; order Squamata; family Lacertidae; genus Podarcis; species Podarcis filfolensis. The sequence goes on from NC_139607.1 coordinate 22,142,507, forward strand.
ATCCTTCTGTAGTCCTGCTGACTTTTCCTGTCAGCTGATTCTTTGCTACTTAGAGCCTGAGTATTATGCAGCGATGAGGTAAAATTTACATTCCACTTATGGTATTAATTTTGCATTCCTCTGAATGAAGCGGGTCAGAAGGTTGTAAAATCAAACATTAAATGAATCGGAGGAGACAGTAGCGCAATATACGACTGCCCTAGAGACACAGTGCAGTAGCTGATGGGATTAATGTTGGGTCTAATTTCCTGCTTTTACAGGATGCAGATGAAGCTGTCAGAATTGCAAGGGAAATTGGTAAGTTCTTAAATTGGCTATGGTGAGATTTGTATGCCTTTCAGAAGATGCTGTTGACTAAATTAACTGTGTAATAAGTAGTCCCTGTGGAAAAAAAATGATTTAAGTTTTAAAATTCTCAGTTGCCTTCAGGACTGGAAGAATCTGAGCATTAATGGTCTCTTTAATTCTTAATATTTTTGTGATATAGGCAGCATTTTAGAGGCTTAAATTGCAGACAGGATGCAAGCTTTCGTAATCATAAATCTGATTAAATGAAGGGTAGCATTTTGTGAGTTTATATGAAGGGGAAAGAGTAATTTTGTGCATAAGGTGCTAAGACATGGCTAATCTTTTATCAGGAGACTGATAGAATTGTGTTTATGCTGTTTGTTTTTGTAAATTAGGCTATGACCAGCAACCAATGAACCATACAATGTTTCACTCCCCAAACAGTAGAAGACTCCTCTGCCTCATATTATGCCCCTTCCAATCTTATTTGAGAAACCACTTTTGAAACCAGGACGTTTAAAAAATGGTGCAGTTATAGGTGCAGCTCTTCAAGAGGAGTGAAATATTTCACTTTGGAGTTCCTGAAGTAGTTCTTCTTAGGCACATTTTATTTTGTGAAATTGTAAGGTGGCCTGCGGAGTATGAACCTAATCAAACTTTGTCTTACTCTTGGCCAGTGTTTTGTGTGGTGGACAGTGTGCTGGAAGGTAGACCAGGGAGGCTGGGTGAAACTGATCTTTCAATTTAGAAGCTTGTTTGAGCCTTGTGTGGTTAAGGATGAATGATCAGTATTTAAAAGAATGCATTTTCGGACTGGAGTGTAATATAGGTCCGATTCAAACAAGTGACTGTCATGTGAAGGCTTGTTTCAAATAGCAAATAATCCAAACCATTCTAGCAAAGAACTACAACACCCTATGCCATTGCATCCCATCCCCTTCGTCTGCTACTATAAGACCCAATATAATGTCCTGAAATTGCTGCAGCCCTTATATGGTTGCATTTCATATAGCCAACCATGTAAGAGGTGTAAATCAAGCCAGTACTTTTTGGAGAAGGAAATAATGTGAGAGTGAATTGAATATAGTGGACTGCTTCCCTTTTTTCATATGCAGCAAGTTGTACCTTTCTCCCTTTTGTGTCTAGAAAAAGCCATTTCTGAGGGTTGCATTCTGATAAAGGGCAAGAGCTTGAAAGTCACCCAAGTAACCTTTTGTTAAGTTCATTTATATTCCACTTTTCCTGAAGCAGCTCACAATCAACTTTAGCATCATCAAAATACATAAGTTTTTAAAAATGTTAAAAATTATATCAGTAAAGGCAAATAAGAGAAAACCAACAATTTAATAAACATAGGATAAATTCAACATTACAGTTTAATAATCTAGACAGGGTTGTATCAAAAGTTAGACATACTCAGAGTAAGCCCGTTGAAATTAATAGACATGGCAAACTTGGGTCCATTAATTTTGATGAGTCTAAGTTAAACTTAGCTGGAAGCAACCCTTAAAAATAGAAATTTGATTCACCTCTGTACTTTATAACAGGCAAAACAATAATACCATCACAGGTATTAGTCTTGCTGTACTCCAAGAAGCCACAGCTTAAAAGCAATTGAGAGATGCAAGGTATTCTCAGCAGGCTAGGTTCAAAGATGGCTCCCCCATCTCTCCTTCGGAGGAGACTTAAAGCAGCAGAAAGGAAATCGTAAGTCTTCTTGCCTCCCGCCTCCAAGGTGTGCCTCTTCATAGAATCATAGTTACAAGGGACCCCAAGACTCCTCTGTTCCAACCCCCTGCTATGCAGGAATCATCACAGCTTAAGAATCCTTGACAGATGGCTATCTTACCTCTGTTTAGAAACTTTCAAAGAAGTAGAGAGAGACATACCATATATTTAATTGGCATACAACATGGGGGAAATGACCATTGATAGGTATATAAGGTTGTAATCGTAACCAACTGACATGGGAGCATGGGTCTAGCCAGGATTTATGTTGTGAGGGGCAGAATTGAGCTCTCTGTGATGCAGTCGGTTAGTTAAGCATTTTTATGTATTTACTTGGGCGGGTAGCTGCCCCCCCACCACTACATCCATGCATGGGACTAAGCACTACTGAATTCAAGTAGGACTTATGAGTAGATATGGTTAGGGTTGTGCTGTAGGACATTACCTCTAGAGTCTTATCTCAGGAGGGGGAAAAGGTAGATGAGTTTCTGGGTGGTTGCGGTAGATCACAAGGATTTATGACTCCCTGTTCTATGAAAAATGCCAGTAACCAAATGACTACCCCCCACTCATGCACACAAGTTATGATGCTGAAAATTAAGATAGCTGGGGAGAGGGTAGCCAAGAGTTAATTTCATGTGTGGAAGAACTAGTTCAGGTACTCAAGATAAATTCCTATGCAAATAGCACTTTAAGTGTGTATCTTTTGTACCTGGTTCTGGTTGCTGGATCTTGAGAGCCAAATAAAAAAATCAAATGGATCCTTCAAGCCTGAAGTACCTCCCTCTTCCATTGAATTCCAGTTCATTTTGGGGCTCCAGTTCAAAGTTCTGGACTCAGTCTCTAAGGCCCTAAAATGTGACTGGAACCACAGTATTTTTAAAGCCTTCTTTACAGTACGAAGCTTCCTTCTCCTCTTCCTCTTTTTTAAAAAACCATAATCCTAAATAATTATTAGTAGTATTGTTATGCTGTCTTCCTACCACCTTTTTAGGATTACAAAGCATTCCAAGGTGGTTTACAAGTAAAAAAGTAATTAAAAAAATGAAACCACACTAAAACATTATCAAAACCTGAGCTTACAAGATCCTTCCCACACTGCTGCTGCTGGCCAGCTCTGTGGTTGAAGCAGAGGGGACAGCCTTGCCAAAACCGGCTCTGAGGTCTTCTGTGTGATCTGCTGAGCAACTAAAGTCTCTTTGATCTGTCTTTTCACCATCTGGGCTTTGGATCTTGGGGATCTGGGACAAGACTTTCCTAGGTATAGCTATGGAACATCGTTCCCAAGGAGGCCTGCCTGACTAGTTTACCAATTGCTCTTTGATGAGGAGCAAAGGTGTGGCTTTTGGATTAAGTTAGTTGAAACAGTGCTACTGATTCTTTTCTTGGCTAGTTGCCCCTGCCTGTCATGTTCAGCTGTTCATTATATTTTTTATTTTTTTGAGATTGTGGAAACCCCCCCCCCAAATATAGCTTTCTTTAGGACTTTTTGACTGGAAGGCGACATATCCATACTTTAAAGAATGTGCAGTATTACCATTGTAGCTTTGATTTGCTGTTTATATCCACTTTTATTAATTTAATTTGATATACTGAAATTCAGAAGCTAGTTACCGTTAATGATAGTGTACTGGCAGTACCCTTCCCAACTAAGAGCTTTTTAATAAACCTATTGTTTTGTTCGCTGTTATTGGACATGTGGTCAGTTGTCATGTCTGTATGACTTACTGATCAAAGTCTGAACTCCTTTCTAATTGTTCCCCGCTGCTAGGCTACCCCGTCATGATCAAGGCTTCAGCAGGCGGTGGTGGGAAAGGCATGAGAATTGCGTGGGATGATGAAGAGACCAGGTGAGATGCTGTCCAAAATCTAGTTTTGATGAATACTGCTGTTTCCAAAACCCCATTAAACCACTGTGAGCTGACAGTCAAACAGATATCAAACAGCAGATTGAAATGCAACAGTTTCTGCTCTTGTCCCCTGGCATGTCTTAGCAGTTTTTTTAAACACTGGGGTTATACACGTATTCATTTTGACTGTAAGTTGAATTAAAATAATGTCTTATAAGAAAAAAAAAAGCCCAGTGATTTGTCTATGATTTCTAATTGCTAGTATTTGAAGCATGTTCTCTCTCCTCTCTCCCACTGTCCCATTCATACCCTGAAAATCTGCTCCAGAGACTTGGGGCCCCTCTGTAGCAGATTTGGGGAGGGTATGCGGGGAAGGGAATGGGATGTTTGGTTGTGTGAGCGGGATAATAATAGTAGTAGTAGTAATAATAATAATAATAATAATAATTTTTATTTATACCCCGCTCTCCCCAGCCAAGGCCGGGCTCAGGGTGGCTAACAAGCAATAATAAAAACAAGTTTAATGAATACAACTTAAAAACAAAAATACAACAATGAAAATATTGAAACATTAAAATATTAAAATGCAGCCTCATCACAGGAGAAGAAAGGAAAAAGGAAAAAGAAAGAGAGGGAGGGAATCAAATTGGCTCCAAGCCAAAGGCCAGGCGGAACAACTCTGTCTTACAGGCCCTGCGGAAAGAAATCAGATCCTGCAGGGCCCTGGTCTCACCAGGCCGGAGCCAGTGTTGAAAAGGCCCTGGCTCTGGTTGAAGCTAATCTAACTTCCTTAGGGCCCGGGACCACTAGGGTGTTGCTATTTATGGACCTTGAGGCTCTCCGTGGGGCATACCGGGAGAGGCGGTCCTGTAGGTACTAGGCCGTGAAGGGCTTTAAAGGTCAAAGCCAGCACCTTAAATCTGACCCTGTACTCCACCGGGAGCCAGTGCAGCTGGAAAAGCACTGGGTGAATATGCAGAGACCCCGTGAGGAGCCTCGCTGCTGCATTCTGCACCCTCTGGTGAAGTGAAGGCCCAAGACAGGTGTTGATCATGATGTGAGGTGCACACAGGTGGTCTGAAGCGAGCGAGCGAGCTACCACCATTCCTGTGGAGCCTCCTTTTATTGAGACAAACATGCAAGCTAGGCAAATACATTTTTGGGCTGTGACCTTTACACATCTTCCGTCCCGAAATCGTGGGGTGGTACAGAGCTATTTTGGCTCCTGTTGCACAGCGTCATTTTCCCCTTGCTCAATGTATGACGTAGGAGACAAAAGGTCTCTAAGGAAAATGTTACAGACAGGACACTGCTGACTTCTGAGACTGCAAAAGGTCAGACATGGGTGGAACGATGTACAGACAGTTGTGGCTTGTCTGGGGGGGGGGTGTTTCCCTGCACCCCAAGGTCACGCGTGCAGGCAGACGTGGCTGCCTGCTGGTGGGGAAGTGTGCTCCCTCCGGACCCCACTCCCCACTCCGCGATATCCCTACACTCTGGAGTTTCTGGGGCAGCTTCAAGGGCAGCCCTGTGTAGAGCGAACTACAGTAGCCAAGCCTGGAGGTGACCGTTGCATGGATCACTGTGGCTAGGTCGGGGTGGGAAAAGGTAAGGGTGCTTCTTGTTCAGTGTTGGATATACAACCCTTAGCCTTAAGCAGCTTCGATGTAAAAAAGTTTATTTAACATTTTTTTTAAGAGAGAGGGAGAGACATATAAATAGTGACAATCACATCTTGTGGTCATGAATGCTGTGAATCAGTTATTCATAGGTATGATGTGATCCAGGTGCTCAGTGGTGCTTCTGAGTCCTGTCCTTTCCAAAGCTTCACGACCCCCAAAACAAGATTAGTCTGCAAAGTTTCTTATATAGCACATCAGGGTAAACAATACTTTAAGAAGTTCCGTGCACATGTTTGCAAGCCCATGCTTGTGTTTGGAGTTGCTGTCTGGCTTGCAAGCATGGCTTTAACATTCATGGGGTAAAGAACTCTAAGTCAGCAGGGCAATATTTAAATACAGTGGTACCTCTGGTTAAGTACTTAATTCGTTCCAGAGGTCTGTTCTTAACCTGAAACTGTTCTTAACCTGAAGCACCACTTTAGCTAATGGGGCCTCCTGCTGCCGCCGCGCCGCCGGAGCACGATTTCTGTTCTCATCCTGAAGCAAAGTTCTTAACCTGAAGCACTATTTCTGGGTTAGCAGAGTCTGTAACCTGAAGCATATGTAACCTGAGGTACCACTGTACTTTAGTTACCCATTGTTGAGCATGATCCCTTCAAAAGGCTAGAAAAGGCTAATCCTTCATCCTATGGGCTTGTTTGCATGCCACAGTAAACCTTAAGCCATGTTTTATTGTGAATTTACCTCAAATTTGCCGGGGCTTCTTCCCCTGTACAGTGTCAATGCAGCTGAAACAAACCATAGTGTAGCTTGTTGTGTTGTCCAAACCTGAACTGTGGTTTGTTTCTTTGTTTCACCAACCCATGAGACTGAGATTAACCACTTCACCACATTGACATTTGTTCTTGGTTTAAGTGCTGGACTATGACCTGGGAGATGAGTGTTCAAATTCCTAATCAGCCATGAAGCTCACCAGGTGTTGAAATGAATGTAACATACCGGTAATACTTTTACATGACCAAAGTTATTAAGTGGCTTTAAAATGCTGGGGGAAGGGGACAGTGGATCGGGAATTCTCCAAATAAAGACTGCTGTAAACCAGGGTCAACAAATTTTAATTACACATGCTAATTTTCATTGACTGAAAGGCTCAGACACGCCCAAGATCAACAGCTAGTGATGTTTGCCTTGTTTGTAGAAAGCCCCAGAGTTCCTATTCACTGTTTATCTCTGTTTTGTGCCAGATGTTCATCTCACTGGTGCTTTAGTGGCTTTGCATTTGCATCATTTCCTCACTCGGCAGACCACACAGCACAGTAGGACGGAGCAATTTGGCATCCCAAGAAGGAAAAAGGGAGCCACTTTTAAATTGGTTCCTAAATAATTTAGTGGGATCTCCTCATTGTATGTATTCACAGGTTTTTTTTAAAAATTTTGATTTTATTTTGACAAAGTAATAATCATAAATAAATAAGAATAAAAATGTGCACCGAGACCATTCCATTGTAACTAATCCAACCTCCCAGAATTTCAACACCTACCTCTTCCAATGGTTTGACCCCTTTCCGTTTTAACAGTACAAATTCTACAAACACCCTCCATATCTCCTCAAAATCATTTCTCCTGCATATTCCTCGTCTTACCTTAATGACACATGTTAATTTAGCATTACTAGCTATATCTCACACCTCTTTATACCATTCTTCCATTTTATATTCTGTTGCCCCTTCCACTTCCTAGTTTATAATAATCCAAGCAGCTGTCAATAAATTTGTGAGCAAGTCCTTCATAGCCTGTGAACCTTCCACCCCAATGCTACCTCAGGACTACATATTCATAGTTTTCGATGGTGTGCAGAAGCTTAAGTGTGTGTGTGTTGTGCTTTATCTGCTTGGCTTGTTACCTTTTTAATTACAGTGGTATTCGGGTTACAAACACTTTGGGTTACAGACTCCGCTAACCTGGAAGTAGTACCTCGGGTTAAGAACTTTACCTCAGGATGAGAACAGAAATCGCGTGCCAGCGGCATGGCGGCAGTGGGAGGCCCCATTAGCTAAAGTGGTACCTCAGGTCAAGAATGGTTTCAGGTTAAGAACGGACCTCCGGAACGAATTAAGTTCGTAACCAGAGGTACCACTGTATGTTGTAATGTAAGCCATGTTGGACTTCAAAAAAGATGAAGTAAAAATATTTTCAATAAAGGTGTGGGATTTGTGATGGCGAGCTGTGTTCTGACGGAGAGCCCGGCTTTGCCCAAGTGAGTGGAAAAACTTATCACTGGCAGTAGCAAGTAGCAGAAAGCCCCCAAACAGGGATTTTGAGGTGGGGCTAAACAAAATCTGTTTTGGATTAACACTGCCCCTTAACACAGTTTATGCTTGAAGAGTTGCCATATTGGGTGGTTTACGCAGAGGGGCTGGGGCACATACGCAGTCCCTGTCCCCAATGTCTTCATGCCTGTGTGTTGGTCTCAGACATTGGTGCTGGGGTTCTTAAGAAAAGGGTGCTTCTTCATCCTGGTTTTTTAAAAAATTACCATTTTTATTTTTGCCTGGCTTTAGATAAGATGCCTATCAATTTCCTCTCAAGATCAGTGTGATTCATAAATTAATTTACTTGGTAGCCACATGGATCTAACATAAATCAGTTTTCATCATTATACAAACATGGCACTGTAACGTAGGCAAGAACACGAGCATTTAGTTGCACAGATTTCTATTTTTCAGAGGGTTAATCACATTCATTTAAACCTTTTGAGGAAAACTGCCGTAAGGTGTCAGAGTAGGCATAAGGCAAGCTACGTTCTCTTCTTACTTTCTTCTTACTTGTTGTAGTGCTGTGCCAAAATGGAAAATATTTGTAGATCATTTTTCAGCCATCCATTCTTTTTTGCTTCCCAAGGGCATGGTGCAGTTGTCTCTTAACCTTTTCAAATTATAGGCCTAACTTTAGCACCGACAGACAACAATAGGATCCATTTATTATTTTTTCTTAACATACGTGCACATCTCTGTCTTTCTTCCTCTCTTCTTCTCCCCCCCCCCCCCCAAAAACTTTTTGGCTTCTGTTCTCTCGTATTTTCATCTTCTCTTAAAATGTAAACAATGAGGAAGGTGGTGATGCAGCTGTTGCAACCCCTATATAGTACAAGACATGACCCTGATTTGGGTCATGCCACACTACTTGTAGACCAGTGCCTTAATGGAAATGTTAAACATCTTGATCCCATTGAGCAGCCATAACTGCCCTTGCCTTAGTGTACAGATGGAGTCATCTGGTTATTCTATTTGTGCTTGCATCCTTCCCTCCACCCCAAAAGCAGAGCTGGGCCAGTTTAAGACTTTCTGAGGACATAGAATGATGGAAAAATCACTGTGGGGCTGTTGCAAGCTGTATTCCCTCCCTTCCCTTGACAAGTGCAGGCCAAGTTTAAAGAGGCAAATGGAGACAAACAGAACTGAAAATAAGTATTAAGACTTAGTTTTGGTTAAGCGCATACATCTAGGCTTCAAAGATTTATGGATTATATAATTAAGCATATTGATTTTAAGAAAACAACAAACAAAGCACTGTAATCAATAGTTTTAATTAACTCATGCATCAATTAACTAAAGTCACTTATACATGTTATCTAACAAAATGCTTATATAGAAGAAAGCCAAAGAATTAAACCACTTTCATTCTCACAGTTTAAGTAGCACTGGATCTAATGATGCCAAATGTTTGTAAATAGGTATGATAAAGAGTTTTAACAATTAAGTAACAGATAATTGGGTGATTGCCTCAGATGTTCCTAAATTGAAAATAAACTAAAGTACAAGAATTGCCTCTAACATGCTGATAAATTTTAAAATAAAAAAGTCATCTGAAATGTTGCTTTGTTACATACTTTCTTTTTTTAAAAACCCTTGTTATAGATTGGTAGATTTCCAAAAAACTTTCTGTCACAGGATGTTGCCTGCGTCACTAAACCATGAGTTACTGCTATGTATATGAACTAGAATGAGCCCAAATGATGCTTTGGGCTTGTATCTTGTTCCCCTTTTCCTACACAGCTGGGAAAAGGACTTTAGCAAAGAGTTTAGTTTCACTTTCCTCTAATGCTGAATTGTCTTTACATACAAACGAGAGATCATGATTTAAAACAATCATGGTTTCTTGTTGTCAAATGAGCCTCCAGAACTCTGGGAATGACCAGTGACAATCAAACTGAGATATAATGGTTCAGGTGATCTCTGAGGTAGCCTGGAGTGGTAGTATAAGGTTAGTATAAACATGTTGGAGCAAAATCAGATCAGATCTCTACTCCAGCAAATTCAGATAGGTCTCATAATCTGGGGAACCAGGTTCGCGTCTCTGCTCCTCCACATGCAGCTGCTGGGTGACCTTGGACTAGTCACACTTCTTTGAAGTCTCTCAGCCCCACTCACCTCACAGAGTGTTTGTTGTAGGGGAGGAAGGGAAAGGAGAATGTTAGCTGCTTTGAGACTCCTGAAGGGGAGTGAAAGGCGGGATATCAAATCCAAAGTCGTCCTCTTCTTCTTCTTCTTCTATGACCAGAAAGAGATTTGGGGATTGTGGACAAGCTATGCAACACCAACTTGGTGCGATGGCAGTGAAGAAGGCCAATTCTGTGCTAGGGTTGATTTGAAAACAGACTGAAAAGACAACGGGCTTAGGCAAATTTATGTTACGGGCACATTTGGAAAACAGTTCTAGTTTCCTGGCCTAAAAAAAAGAAAAGAAAAAGAAAAAAGGTGCAGAGCTGAAAAAGGTGCAAAAGAGAGCCATCAACTTGATCAAGGGGTTGGTGTTCCTTCCCTCTGAGGTAAGGCTATGAAATTTGTCAGGTTTTGGAAGAAAATGGATGTGCAGAAGATTCAGAATGGACAAAGTACATCTTCACACAATGCAATTAATTTTATGGAATTGATTGTCACAGGATGTGGTGATAACCACTAGTTTAAATTACTTCAAAAGCGAATTCTGTAAGGAAGAGTGAACAATGGCTATTGGGTATGATAACTAAATGGGCTCTCCATAGATACTTCTGAATACCACCTTCAAAGGCAGAGGGAAAGAGACCCTTATACCCTTCATTTTTGCTTCAGGGAAGCATGTGGCTGCATGTGCCTAGAACAGGACTCTAGAGTAGATGGACCTTTGGTCTTATCTAATAGAACACTAGGTATGCCTACCAGGTATGCCTGTTGAACTTCTAAGACCTCCAGATATACACATATAGGTACAAAATTTGAATAAGATGGTGCAAACATAAGACCAAATTGTACTGTTAGTCATTTTTTGGGATATTGATCATGACATGTCATTTTACAAGCATTTAATTGAATGTGTGTACATTCCAACACTATACTCACATTATATCTGTCTGGAGATCTTACAGGTTGGGTAAGCATGGCTGAATGAAAGAACGAAAGCCATTTAGATATTATTTTAGACAGTGTCTCCAACTGTATGCCTTCTCGGAGTTTTATCTTTGTGAGAGGCCAGACTAACACAAGGAGCACAGCCTTCTCTGTAGTGGCACCTCCACTGTGGTACTTACTATTGGTTTTATTTTTAGTAGTAAGTTAAAAAACACACTTCTTTTAACTGCCCTTTGAGGGAAGGTCAGGAAATGTTGATTTCGTAAGCTGGCATAGATTCCTTTCCCCCATCCTCCAGTCTGCTGGACCTGTTTTCTTTTCCTGCACCCGTTTTTGTTTTTAAACTGGTATTTATTATGTTATGTTGTTAGTTGCCGTGCATGCTCAGTGGCGCCATATTTGATAGGATACAGATCCTAAAACAAACTGTACAATAACCATTGGTAACCTTGGTACAATATGTCAGAAACTTTCTTCACAACATAAGGGCAAGGAGAAAAGCTAATTACCCACTTCCCTTCAGACACACAAACTGATTTTTGTAATTGGTATTGCACAGGGAGAGATACAGAAGATAGTGCTGATCATTTTTCCTGTTTTACTTGCTGTAAATATTTCATGTGCAGCTTCATATTCTGTGTCAGAGGCTACTGCTATGTTTTCCCTGATTTTGGGTGGGGTGGGTACTTGTTGGACAATACAGAAGGCTACCTTTGAAAACCTGCTGGACATGCAGACTAAGCATTTGACTAACAATAAATCGAATAAATTTGTTTTTGTATTTATAAGTGTTCCATTTGTTTGCCTTAAAGGGAAGGTTTTAGATTTTCATCCCAAGAAGCTGCTTCAAGTTTTGGTGATGATCGATTGTTAATAGAAAAGTTTATTGATAATCCACGTCACATAGAAATTCAGGTTTGTACCTCCTTTGAATTAAGGTGATTTGAAATTTGTGTTTCCTCTTGTATTTTTCTCTCTTACTAATTCAGTTGACGTGATTTTGTATGATAAGAGACAAAGATTTAGCTGAAGAACCATCTTTTGGTTTTGTCTCTACAAGCCTCAATATGTGAAACTTAATCTGTGGGCAGTAATGAATTAATCTTCTCTGACGAGAAATCTATAATATGTGCCAATCTCCTAAAAGTTCTGTTTTTTTCCAGTCTAAAATACAGAGTCTGTACAATTTCTGTCATATGAATTTTGTTTTGATGCTTGGAATATAATTTGACAGCAGTTCAATAATTTCAAATAACAAAAAACCCCACCCTGCAGTATGTATTGGCAGCTTAAAATAGATTAGAAAAAAATAGGTGAACGCACTAAGTGCTGACAAATACTACCATCGTAAGACATAACCTAAATGTTATTAGAACTGGGATATTACCGTGTTCTGCTGCAATGCCCAGAATCCAAAGAACTGGGCATCACACAGCTAGTGGTCTTTCCTTCAATAGCAAGGTGTCCATGGAACAATTTGTCCAGTTATAAAACAATGTGCTGTAAAAAAACATGAGAAAAAGCTAAATACATTCATTGGAATGGGAAAAATAGAATTTTAATTTTTCTGACCCTTTTCTGAACTAAAATTGTTTTCATTGATTGGTTAATTTTATTTGGAGGGGTTATGGATGTGTGTTTTAGCAGCCCCTCTCCCCTGATAGCTTGACTATATAGGGTTGAAGGACCTCACAGAGCATGGCATGTGTGTGTCTTTATGTCTGAGAAAGAATAAATAGGTGACTTCTTCTTTCGTCACAAGTGGAAGTGCAATCTGCTTGTGCAGTGGTATATTCTGTTGAAAGGAAAGAGGGTTGCTTGGCTAATTTTGGCTTTTTAAATATATATGTTCAACAACCTTTTTAGGGTGAAAATGCTGGATGTAGCTGTAATTTTACTAGAGATGTGAATCTTGCATAACGTTTTCTTGTTAGTAGTCATAGGATGCCCCAAGTGGAACAAGGTTGTAATGTTAGCACACCTTCTTTTAAATATGTTTTTATTTCTTTGGTAAGAATTGCTCAAAAGTAAATCAGGATACCAGAATAACTGGATTTATATGGCATTTATTGCTTTATCTTCAATGTGGATTTAAAAATATTTCCAAACCAGATTCCAACCCCCCCCCAAAAAATCCTTACAAACTCTTAATATTTTGTTTTGTTTAGTGTTCTGTGTGCTGTGAACATGATCCAGCAACAATAGGGGTCCTTTTCAGTCTTTATATTTGGGAAATAACTCTTAAATCGAGTATGAGCCCTAGAATGTTGTTTTCATCCTCTCCAATTTTCCTCCTCATTTAGAGAAAACGAGTGAACTGGGCTATGCCACATTTCCTTTGACTACTGGGTTGAAATCTCTAGTCTAGTCTTTCTCAAACTTGGGTCTCCAGCCAATGTTGAACCACAACTCCCATCATCCCTTACCACTGGCCCTGCTAGCTAGGGATGCTAGCTAGGGATGATGGGAGTTGTAGTCCAAAAAGATCTGGGGACCCAAGTTTGAGAAACACTGCAATCTTTCAGTAGACAGATCACGGATGAGCAACACAATGACAGCATTTTCAATGAATACTAAATAATAGTTTAGTGCAATGTGCATGAGCTGAAAGGAGCCTGTACAAAGCACAGTGCCTTTCATGTCCCCTTGCCCCACCCTCATCTTTTCCTGTGTTGCTGGGAGGAAGAATAAAGCAGGATTCATTTGGGCTTTTAGTCTATTTTTGGCTTGTACAACCAGCAATTGTGGTATAACATGTAAACTCTAGTTACAGATAGGTAGCCGTGTTGGTCTGCCATAGTCAAAACAAAAAAAAATAAATAAAAAATTCCTTCCAGTAGCGCCTTAAAGACCAACTAAGTTAGTTCTTGGTATGAGCTTTCGTGTGCATGCACACTTCTTCAGATACTCTAGTCAGTTGTATCTGCTAAAGTGAAATTGAATTCTGACTTATTCCTTTTCCTGGTCATGAGGATGGTGTGCCTAACACTATACTCTGGCTCACAGAAGCTTGTGCGCATAACCTCACCCTATAGCATTATGTGCAAACACACTCAGTGTGTTCTGACAATGCAGTGTGCCCCGATTAATTTGCTATGTAGTTTCTGAGGAGCCCAAGGCTTGTACAGATTTCTTCCTGGAACGCAACAATGGAACAGAGTGTGAGAAGCTCTGAATAATGTGTGTTTATTACTGATCTTTTGTTTAAAACATCTCTTCTATAATTTTATGAATGCAATGAATTATTTCCATTGATTATTTCCATTGAATTATTCCCATTGGTGGCATTGGGATGGAGAGAGAAAAGCAATGCATTTATTTATTAACAGTGACCTTCTACTAGGTATTGGCTGATAAACATGGCAACGCATTGTGGCTGAATGAAAGAGAGTGTTCTATTCAGAGGAGAAATCAGAAAGTTATTGAAGAAGCTCCAAGGTAAGTGTGCACGCTCCTTAGGAGCATAAATTATTTTATTTAATTCACAGAAGTATTTATACACCACCCTGTAGCAAAACATCAGGGCGGTATAGAACAACAACAACAAATTTACAGGAGTACAAAGCAATTATTAAAATGACTAGCTACTCAGATAACTGTATAAAATGTCAGCATAAAAAAGTCTTCAAGAGATGCCTGGATGTAAAAAGTGAGAATGCCTGTGAATCTCTGCTGGAAGAGTCTTGCACAACATGGACCACCAGTGACACTAAATGTCTGACCTCTTGTGTAGGCCAATCAGGCCTCTGTAAGATGCAGGACAACTAGCAATGCTCCTTCAGGTGATCTTGGTGATCGGGCTGTGATAAAAGGACAGCTTAAGGTATCTTGGACCTAAGTTGTCCAGGCTTTGTATACTGACACAAAAACTTGGATATGGGCAGCCAGTGCAAGTGTTTCAGCATTCTGCATCAGCTGGAGCTTCCATACCAGCCCAAAGGGCCATCTCACATAGTGTGCTGCAGTAATCCAGTCTTGAAGTTGCCAGTGCATGGACTACAGTGGCAAAGTATTCCCATGTCTGGCATACCAGTCAAAGCTGATCAAAAAGGCTGTCTTCTAATTACAAAGATGTATCTAGTTGTAGCCTCAAGCTACATACCTGCTCCTTTAGAGGGAGTGTAGCCCCATCCAGAACAGGCAACCAGTCTATCTTCTGAACACAGGAACGGCCTGCCTACAGAGCCTCTGTCTTCCTAAGATTCAAACTCACTTTACTGGCTCTCATCCACCACTGCATTTCGACACTGGTACAGAGCTTGCCCAGTCTCTCCTGGCCCAGATGAAGTAGAGCTGTGTGTCATCAGTCTACTGATGGCACTGTGTTCTAAAACACAGTGGCCACACATAGTGGCTTCATATAGATGTTAAAAAGCGTTGGAGACAAAATAGTGGCCTGAGGAACCCCATAGCACAGTTGCCAGCGATTTGAAGGGGACTCTTCCCAAAGCTTCTCTGTGAACTTGACTACTGTATTGTAGACTATTGGGAGTATCCAGTACACATCCCACACAGGCAATCCAAGAGGATACAGTGGTCACTGGCATCAAAAGTCACTGTGAGATTGAGTAATACTAGCACGGTTGCACTCACCTGTTCCTTCCGATAAGGGTCATCCATCAGGGCTACCAAGACCAGTTCAGCTGCAAAACCAGGCCTCGACCTAGATTGAAATGGATCAAGATAATCAATGTTGTCCAAGAACACTTGCACTTGCTCTGCCAACTTTATGCAGCATTAGTTTTTAATTGTTTAAAATATTGCTTACCGCAGAAGTACAGTGGTATCTCGAATTACATACACTTCCGGTTACAGACTCCTCTAACCCAGAAATAGTACCCCGAGTTAAGAACGTTGCCTCAGGATGAGAACAGAAATTGCGCTTTGGCAGCGCGGCGGCAGTAGGAGGCCCCATTAGCTAAAGTGGTGCTTCAGGTTAAGAACAGTTTCAGGTTAAGAACGGACCTCCGGAACGAATTAAGTACTTAATCCGAGCTACCACTGTAGAAGGGAAAAGAATATCAGAGTACTAATTACTAGTGTGGGATTCTTTCCTATTTCTTACCACAGAGACTATTAAACAATAATTTCTAATTTGTTGCAATATTATTTTGGAATGACTCTTTGTTCCATGCAAAGTTCTTTGCTGTGAGGGTCATGGATTTCTGAAATCTGTTTCATTCAGATTAAAAGGATTATGTGTGGCATTTCAAATTTTGAAATGCTGGACCGCCTTCAGAAAATTAGAAGAAAGTTAATAGTATGTACAGAATGACTCCAAGTTGATAACAGTACATAATATCTGTGCCGTAGCTTTACGCACATGCTGTATTTTGTAAATAAATACAATTGCCGGTTCAGATTTGATAATTCCCGAGAAATATATGAGAATTCAGATTTCAAGCAGACAGTGAACTGGACTTTCAAGGAGACCCCCCCCCTTTTTTTTTAGTGAACACTGTGTGTCCTAGTTCAAGCATAATTTTGTACTGCTTGGATCCAGAGAAGCAAAAAGTTTATTCTGCTCAGCCCTAAACTTTACTTTCCAGCAACCTCAAACATCAGGGGTCCAGTGAGATACAAGGAGGAGCTGATGGATGGCAAAATTGGCTGACCCTTATTGCATGTGCCTCTGTGTAGTGATAGAGAAGGAGGTTTGTGGATTAGAGGTCCATTCCATATGTCACCACAAGCCACAGTCATGAGAGCCTAACAAGTTTACTATAAAAGTTTTTTTGTTTTTGATTAGCGAGGGCTTCAGTGGGACAAAGGTATTGTGAAAACTGCAGATCCTCTTAAAATGTGTTCCGCTTCCTTATCCCACTGCTGTCTTCCTCCACTCATTCTCCCTCCACCTTCCCTAGTGTGTCTTACTTTCTTAGATGGTGAATTGGCACGCTGGTTTTATTTATCATTATTCCTGTACAGCACCCAGCTCCTTGTAGGAGCTTAATAATCACAGATTTTCATTACATTTTAAGCACAGGAAATGCCTTCTGTTGCACAGCTCTCTTCTTATTCTCTGGCTCCCTTGCCATTGAGATTATTACATTTCTTTGATTTACCACTCTAATATAAGAAGTATAATAAAATACTTGTGGTGTTTGCTTCAAAGTGGACTGGATGAGAATAGATGAAGGGGAAAAAGTGAGAGATGTTGGCTTGATAGGAAAACCTTCATTTTGTGCCCAAAAAATGACACCAACAGAAATACACTGGGTGATTTATTTATTTTTGTAGCATTCTAAATATTTGATAAAATACTTGTTTTTCAGTACTATGTTGAGGCTTCTTTTGCTTCTTGGAGATGAGAATGGAGACAGGTTTCGGTTTTTCAAATTACAATTTTCGCCACATTTGCAGTTTTTCAAATTACAATTTTCACCATATTTTACTTTTTCAAAATTCTGCATGCTCTTGTGTGCTTGGATTACTTCACAGAGTGAAGGTGGGAGCAACCTATGCCATGCTTTGATAGGTAAAGGTAGTAAAAGGTAATATAAACTTTTACAGTTGAAATACCAAAACAGTACGAGGAAGCACTGCTAGAATATATATATTTTTCTGAATTGGCAAGCCTCTGGAAGATGATATATTTAGTACCCTGTAGTGAGGAAACTTGCTGGTGGGGGAACAGTCTAAAGAGGGAATCCCAAGAGGGTTCGACAACAGCACTCGAGGGCAGAAGAAACAGCTGTGTCCACGAAGGGGAGGGAAGAGAGCCCTGCTGTGTGGAACAGATGAATCAAAGTAAGAAAAACAGAAAATTAAAACTTTCAGCTTTAGGGTAAAGTTGAGAGAATAATTTAAGATGCAAGCTGTTACTGTCATTGTATGTCATATTCAGAGTAACAGGCTAAAGTTGAAACGTTAACACAGTTCAGTTTGGAACGGCAAGGTTCTCATTTCAAGATTTTCAGTCATCCATCCATCCAGCCAGCCCTCTGTCTATTGCCTCAATTCTCTGAGAAAACACACATGAACATTTGTGAACAAATAGATAACACCACTGCAATTTGGAGATGGTGTAGAATTGCATGGTGTAGAATTTCATTAAAAAGTTGAATTCTTGTAATGGTATTGTTTCTCCACACACACACACACACACACACACACACACAAAAACAAAAAACTTGAGGACCCTAGCAACTGTCCTTGCTGGCAAATCAGGGACTGGAGCTCTTTGTCTGAAATAGAACTGGAAGCAAGCCCCTCTTCTATCCAAAAAGTTGGCATTTAGAGTGTGAAAGAATAATTGCTGCCTGGCCTCAAGGGAATGCTCTGCGCGTATCTCCTCTGAGCACCTGAAATTCTCAGCAGTTCAAATCACACCAAATGCAGAGAAATAGCAGAATTAACTGTCCCCAGTGGACATTGACAGGAAGGAGACTAGGCCAGAGCAGTGAATTGTAGAGATGCAGCGGACAGCCCCCCTCTGGGCAGCATGTGGAATGTGGGAATGGCAGTCAGAGAGGGCTTTCTCTGTGGCAGCCCCTAAACGGTGGAATTCCCCGGTAGACATGTCTTAACACCACCATTGTATAGCTTTTATTGTATGCTGAAGGTGCACGCTTTTGATGTTCTGTTCTTCTGATTGTAAATTATTTTAGTACTGTACTTTTATTTTGTTGTAACCTGCCTTTATAATAAAGGATGAGGAAGAAATAATAATAATAATAATAATAATAATAATAATAATAGAAATGAAGTACTCATGTAAAAGTCCATATTTCTCCTATACAGCATCACATTCTTTGATCTTACGTTTGAGAACTTTTTGGGCCTCTCTGTGTCAGGCCCAGTGAATTATATCTGTGAAGTTAAGCAAGTATGAATCTGATTAGTTCTTGAATGGGAGACCCCTGTGAACCAAAATTTACCATTGTTATTTATATAAATTAAAGTAGATATAGTCAGTGTCAGGGCTGCAACCATGCATTTTGGTTATGTAGACCAAAAAACCTAATATTTTCGTGATTGGTAGAAGTGTTCCATATTTTCTAAATGACCTTGAGAAATGTGGCTTATGTAAGGGTATTCTTTCAATATTTCAAAATAAGGGACAGCTGTGATCAGCTAGTGTTTAAATTACATTACCCACTTGGGCACAGATTTTGAAATATGTGAACTTAGAATGTTTAATTTTAGCATTAATTTTGTTGGTTGATTATTAAAAGTCAGGGTTTTTTAAAACGTAATTCCCAAGCATGTAGTTACCAGTGTTTAATGGTTTGCTTTGGGTGGCAGTTACTTCACATTACATTTCCTCTTGATATTTGGGTGTCTTAAAGTATCAAAAATTCCTTTTGCTGGATTTAATCCTTCCAACACATTTTCTCTCTACTCGTGTAGCACTTTCCTGGATCCTGAGACACGCAGAGCTATGGGAGAACAAGCAGTGGCTCTTGCAAAAGCTGTAAAATACTCATCTGCTGGAACAGTAGAATTCCTTATAGACTCAAAAAAGAATTTCTTCTTCTTGGAAATGAACACTAGACTTCAGGTACTGGGGGAGTGAAAAGGAGGGGAGGTACGCTATTTTTAGAATATGGGTGGATGGAAAGTTGTATTTTTATGCTAAAAACTTTTCAAGTTTCTTCAAAACCCCATATCAGAGCAACACTAAGATAACATTTTATTCCCAGTGCTGATTTCCTCCCTTGAGTTTGTGGTTGTGATATGTTGTGCTGGACAGTGGTGATTTTGAGTTAGACCTTGGACAGAGAAGTTTACTTGATCTGGTGAATGTGCACTCGTGCTTGCCAATCATCATACTGCTTATAGGGAAACAAGGCATGTAGTTTGACCTTGGCATGCCTTGGCAAGGGATACATTTCAGCTAAAATCTTAAAACTCTTTGAACACGTAAAATGTGGACCGGAGTGGTGGTGCAGCAGAAATGTTATGTAAGAAGTTACAGTGACTGAAGTGATGGTTGGGGGTATCATATACTAGCAAATTTACCCATGAAAATAATTTCCATTGCTTCCAAATATCTGCAGCCTGCATAATGTAGAAACAACATGGCAGCACAGAACTCTACATTGCTTCTGGAAAACATTCAGAATACAGTGGTACCTCGGGTTACAGACGCTTTAGGTTACGCAATTTTGGGTTGCGCACCGCGGTGAACCTGGAAGTACCGGAACGGGTTACTTCTGGGTTTTGGTCTCGCGCATGCAGAGAAACACTAAATCGTGCTTTGCACATGCCCAGACGCGCCAAATCGTGACCCGCACAGCGCTGTGGGTTGCAAATACTGCAGGTTGCGAACGTGCCTCCTGCACGGATCACGTTCGCAACTCGAGGTTCCACTGTAATTCTTACAACAAGATAGTATCAGCTCTTGTGATAAGAGAGCAGAATTCAAGACTGGGCACATGGATGCAGATGCTGGCTCACAGTTGCTCATTCATTCCTTTGTGCCAGGCAGAGTATGCCTCCTGTCGAAGACCTTTTTGTGTTGTGCCTTTGGAATTTCTCATCTACCCCCCCCCCCCGCCCACCGCAGCTAAATGGTCTTAACATTTTGTGATCATGAAAACAGTGTAATCAAGGTAGCAAATGAGCAATGGAGAGACGCATAGAATAAAATACTGTCCTCTGAAGAGTGCCATGAGCTGAGCTGCCATTAAATAAAAAACTTTAAGGTAGTCTAAAGTAGGTTTTCGAAAGAAGCCTCTAAATGCGGTCAAATACAGCCTTTCAAAACTCAGTTGGGTGGATGCAGATATTTCCAGGTATAGTGCAAAAGCAGCAAATGAACAAGCTGTCTAGCAATCTTGAGCTCCCCAGAGCTGCTGCTCCCCAGCAGCAGCGTGTCATTTAAAAATTGACTGTAAACACAAACACATCTGCAGATTCTCCTGGCTCTAGAGTTAAATTTGGGGGGGAAAAAGCTTTATGAGAATTACTAAGTTTGGCTCTTAATTAAAAAGGGAGAGAAGCTTAGATGGCTAGTTACAAGTCTGCTAATAGGCATCAAAGTTTGAGGGTTGGGGAAAAGTGACAGATCAATTGGGAAAACTGTAGATGAGGCCAATAAAATTACTACTCACCAGCTTCAAACTGAAACACTAATTAGAGACAATACACAGCCAAGATAGAGGAATTAGAGAAATGCACCTAACAAACATTTTAATTAAAGCTTAGTGCATTTCCGATAAAGTTGGAAAGAACAGATCTGACTGAATAGTGTTTAAACAGGCTTTCTAAAGTTTCCAACGACAGGGTTTCTCCATCTGGAAAGTTTTTGCAGCACCCTCGGTGATTGCACATGGAAAAAAAACAAATTGTAAGCAAGACACTGAGCTGAATATATCAGAGGACTCTGGTTGCATTTGCACAATGCGCTAAGCCAAACATTGGCTTATCAAGACCTGAAGAGGAGCTCTCGGACACTTTGCTTTTCTGGTCTGTTTTGCTGCTGTTCTGCACAGAGCTCTGTATGTAAGACAGGGACACTGCAGTACAGTGGTACCTTGGGTTACATACACTTCAGGTTACATACGCTTCAGGTTACAGACTCCGCTAACCCAGAAATATTACCTCAGGTTAAGAACTTTGCTTCAGGATGAGAACAGAAATGGTGCTCCGGCGGCGCGGCAGCAGCAGGAGGCCCCATTAGCTAAAGTGGTGTTTCAGGTTAAGAACAGTTTCAGGTTAAGAATGGACCTCCGGAACGAATTAAGTACTTAACCTGAGGTACCACTGTACAGGACTTTGAGCAGTGGGATTGGTGGGGTCAGGAGGATCACAGTTGAACATTAACACTATCATCATGAAGTAAATGAAGTAATTTATAGCTTTACATGCTCTGAAGAAATGGTTAAAGAGAGTGGTCTTGCATCTCTTGCTTGCATTTCTCTGGCTACCAGGGAGACTTGTTCCACACTTTTGCATTCAATCATACAGCAAATAAAATGTAGAATAGGTCAGCTGTAGAAATAATCATGCTGAATGCAGGAAGAACTTGTTGAACTTCAACTCCAGCATAAATATCGCAATAGATCCAAGCACAATTTCATACTTTGCGTTGCAAGTTTGTGTGTCCCACATACACCATTGTATTCAACCTGATTCCCCACTATTATAAATTTTCAAATACTGTATTTCAGATCTTTTTCTCTAAAGTGCTCCCACATATGCACAGAGCCAACATCATTTAACCAATCTTTCTAAAACTTTCTCTGTTCCTATAAGGATTGAAGGTACAGAGTGAGATGCTGTCTCTGGCTTCTTGGGGCTTAAATGGCTAGCCGAAGGGATTGAGATACAGTGGCACCTCGGGTTAAGTACCTAATTTGTTCCGGAGGTCCATTCTTAACCTGAAACTGTTCTTAACCTGAAGCACCATTTTAGCTAATGGGGCCTCCTGCTGCCGCTGCGCTGCCGGAGCACAATTTCTGTTCTCATCCTGAAGCAAAGTTCTTAACCTGAGGTAATATTTCTGGATTAGCGGAGTCTGTAACCTGAAGCGTATGTAACCTGAAGCGTATGTAACCTGAGGTACCACTGTAGAGCCTAACTAGCTGATTAGAATGCTGTGGTATTTTCCTACCAAAAAAATCACAGTAATGTGCTCTTATGGCATTAGCTTCCACAATCTGACTGTTTTAGGGGACAGAAAATAAAATAGCCCAGTTGGGAAACACAAGAGAGTGCTATGGTGGCTATGTTATACCAGGCTGTGTGTTTGTGTTTCTGGCTCCACCTTCAAATCACAAATAGCCAAGGAAGGAAGGAAAGAGGAGGAGAATGGAGAATGGAAAGAAGGATGTCGAAGTTATACACACAGCCTGAAGTCCAAACATTGTTACTCAGCCAGACAGCCGCTTAGTGGGGGGATAGGGAAAAAAGTGATGAAACTGAAATAAAGGAAAATGTGCCAGAAATAAGTGGCAGAAAAGGCAACGTAGAATTGTTAATGCTGCCTGCTGCTGCTGGTTAAATTAAAGGGAAATCTCAAACTCTCAACCATCCAACATTATTATTATTTATTAGTTGCTTTGCTCGTGGAAATGACTTAAAGCAACTTACAGACACAATAGAAATACAAAAACCAGTTAAAATAAATACAGTAAGCAAAAACCTAACACCTCCCCCCCCATCTATACAAATAAAAGATAGGCCCTGCAGATTCTGCTCCACTAAGAGTTGACAAGTACTTGAAAACCCTTCAAATTAATGGTCAGAAGCCCAGGTAAAAAGGAAAGTATTTGCCTGATGCCTGAAAAAAGGCTGCACCCTCCTAGCAAATGGGAAACCACCACTAAAAAAGCCTGTTCTCATGTACCCACCCTCTGAATCTTCCATGAAGGAGGCGCTTAGAGAAGGGCCTCAGATGATTATTACAGGGTCTGGGCTGGTTCATGTGGGGAGAGGTGGTCCTTGAGCTCTTGCGGTCTTGAACTGCATTAGGCTTTATAGGTCAAAACCTGCACTTTGAACTGAGCTCAGACACTGATTGGTGGCCAGTGCAGTCAAGCCAGAAGTGTTGTTATATGTTTGGGCTGTCCTGTCCTGGTCATCAGTCTGGCTGCTAAATTCCGTAACAGCTGCGATTTCTGTACCAACTTCAAAGGCTGTCCTATGTACAGCACATTGCAGTAATCCAACCCAGAGGTTATCAGAACATAGACAAACAGAAGCTAGACACAGATGGGGTGCACCTGAGTCATCAGTTGAAGCTGCTGGAAAGCATTTGAAGCAAACCGAGGTCACTTGAGCTTCAAGCAACAGTATTAGATCTAGCAGTACCACCAAGCTACATACCTTTTCTTTCAGAGGGCGTGTAACCTGATCCAGTGCCAGCCACATCCCATCAATCTGGTCTAGAGAACCACCCACTAACAGTGCCTTAGTCTTGCTGCATTAAGGTTCAGATTACTGGTTCTCATCATGCACCCATTACCAAGACAAAACATTGCTCTAGCCCAGGCATCCCCAAACTCGGCCCTCCAGATGTTTTGGGACTACAACTCCCATCATCCCTAGCTAACAGGTCCAGTTGGTCAGGGATGGTGGGAGTTGTAGTCCCAAAACATCTGGAGGGCCAAGTTTGGGGATGCCTGCTCTAGCCCATCCAGTGTAGATGTAAATGAGAAGTGGAGCATGTGTTTCATCAGGATACTGTTGACAACGTACTCCAAAACCCTGGACAACCCCATTCAGTGGTTTCATGTAGATGTTGAACAGCATGGGGGACGAAATCGTATCCTGTGGAATCCCACATTGAAGGCTCTACATGGCCAAACTACATTTCCCAAGTACCACTCTCTGGAAAAAACCACCCAAGTATGACTGGAACCACCACAGCACTATGCCATCTAACCCCAACTTAGACAGTCGCTCTAGAACAATACCATGGTCAATATTATCAGAAACTGCTGAGAAATGAAGGAGAATTAGCAGTGATGCACTCTCCCTGTGTCTTGCCCAACAGAGGTAATCATAAACCTCAACCAAATAATAATAATAATAATAATAATAATTTATTATTTGTACCCCGCCCATCTGGCTGGGTTTCCCCAGCCACTCTGGGCGGCTTCCATAGAAAACCAAAAATACACTAAAATATCACAGATTAAAAACTTCCCTGAACAGGGCTGCCTTAAGATGTCTTCTGAATGTCAGGTAGTTATTTATCGCTTTGACATCCGATGGGAGGGCGTTCCACAGGGCAGACGCCACTACCGAGAAGGCCCTCTGCCTGGTTCCCTGTAGCTTTGCTTCTCGCAATGAGGGAACCACCAGAAGGCCCTCGGCGCTGGACCTCAGCATCCGGGCAGAACGATGGGGGTGGAGACGCTCCTTCAGGTATACTGGGCCGAGGCCGTTTAGGGCTTTAAAGGTCAACACCAGCACTTTGAATTGTGCTCGGAAACGTACTGGGAGCCAATGTAGGTCTTTCAAGACCGGTGTTATGTGGTCTCGGCGGCCGCCCCCAGTCACCAGTCTAGCTGCCGCATTCTGGATTAGTTGTAGTTTCCGAGTCACCTTCAAAGGTAGCCCCACGTAGAGCGCATTGCAGTAGTCCAAGCGGGAGATAACCAGAGCATGCACCACTCTGGCGAGACAGTCCGCGGGCAGGTAGGGTCTCAGCCTGCGTACCAGGTGGAGTTGGTAGACAGCTGCCCTGGTCACAGAATTGACCTGCGCCTCCATGGACAGCTGTGAGTCCAAAATGACTCCCAGGCTGCGCACCTGGTCCTTCAGGGGCACAGTTACCCTATTCAGGACCAGGAAGTCCTCCACACCAGCCCGCCCCCTGTCCCCCAAAAACAGTACTTCTGTCTTGTCAGGATTCAACCTCAATCCATTAGCTGCCATCCATCCTCCAACTGCCTCCAGGCACTCACACAGGACCTTCACCGCCTTCACTGGTTCTGATTTGAAAGAGAGGTAGAGCTGGGTATCATCTGCAAACAACCAAAGCTGTTTCCGTGCCCAAACTATGCCTAACTCCAGATTGAAAAGGATCTTGAAAATTGCCCGCTCCTCCTATATTATATATATTTAGATTGCATGCAATTGTTTTGTCATTTACTAAAGAAGGAGGGTCATACTGGTATTGCATGGAGAACACGTTTTGAGAACACTTGATATGTCAGGAGTTCCATTTTTCATTTTCTGTTAAAAGTTTATGTGTCTCTATCTTTACTACGTAAATGTGAATCCTAGCTGAAGTAGGTTGGAGTTCAGTAATTTTCTCCAGTAAAGGTGTTCTGTCAGTATTACAGTAAAAATCGAACACATCAATAGGAACTAGTTGGCAAAGAACCTCAAGTTTGAAAAGCTTGTCTGGATAATAGAGTTTTTAGATTATGCCAACAAAATAGCAGGGATGGTTCTTCCTAAACATCTGTTAGCAGTACCAGCACCTCGAGTTTTTTGTTGTTTAAAAGTATGGCAATTACTGTGACAACTTCATGGTGAGTAACAGCACCTTTTTTCTAGAAATAAAGTACTGAGACGACCTCAGCAGTCGAGGTAGAGCATCTAACTGCAATTTGCCCCTTTCCACTTGAGTTTCTCGTTGGATTAATGCTATGTTTTAGGTAGGCTTTATCTCCATAATGGACAGAGTTTCCTTGAGCAGGCCTCACATCAGTCACACTTTCAGATATTTTTGAGTATCTTCTAAGTAGCTGTGGTTTTCTGACAGTTAAAAAGGTAAAGGGACCCCTGACCATTAGGTCCAGTCGTGACCGACTCTGGGGTTGTGGCGCTCATCTCACTTTATTGGCCGAGGGAGCCGGCGTACAGCTTCCGGGTCATGTGGCCAGCATGACTAAGCCGCTTCTGGCAAACCAGAGCAGCACACGGAAACGCCGTTTACCTTCCCGCCGGAGTGGTACCTATTTATCTACTTGCACTTTGACATGCTTTCGAACTGCTAGGTTGGCAGGAGCAGGGGCCGAGCAACGGGAGCTCACTCCATCGCAGGGATTCAAACCATCGACCTTCTGGTCGGCAAGTCCTAGGCTCTGTGGTTTAACCCACCACCCATGTCTGACAGTTAGTCTGTCTTAAAGGACTCCAAACTACTTCCAACATCCCGTTGAATATAGCAGTACCTTCTCAAACTAACTGCTTCTCTTTTGATGTTGCTGCTGTTGCCCAATGACTGCTAATCTGCCAAGGCTACTAACTTTCTCAGCCAGCATCCTTCTGATGGGGCCTGGTCTTCTGCCTGTCATTTCTGCGTAGACTTGTTTTTCAAGTAGAGATGTAAAAGAAAAACACATAAAATAAATATATAAATTTGATTACGTTCTTGTAGAACAACAAGAGTGCTTAAATAGTTTCAGCAAAATGAATATGCCCAACTTTTTCCCATTCCCTGTCCCCTTCTCTCCCCTGCCCCCCCCAGCTTTGTACAAAGGAAGTATATTGACGCAGTAGACAATAATGTTTATAGAGACAAAGATGCCTTTTGAAGAATTGATTAAATAAATGTTTGTAAGTGTTTTGAGAATAAACTACACACATACTTTGCTTTCCGGAGAAGTTCCATCCTAGTTTGATCATTAACAATGAAACTTTACAATGGGTCTGTTTCATTTCACATTGGGATGATGATTCAAGGGAAAAGGAAGATAAAATTAAACAGTTAAAATGCCTTTACAAAGAATTCAGTTATTTTCCAAAACATGGTTTTGAGGATGTGGTTATCTCAAAAACACCTTTTAAAAAACCTGAGAAAATAAACTATATCTGCCCCAAAATGTTGATAATTTGTGAAGTTTTAATAGAACATGAATGGCGTCAGTTGAACACTATTGGCAGGGAAGATACAGAATTCTTTTGGGAGTCTCTTCAAGTACCATTACGTTTGACACACCTGAGGAGTATCACGTGTTTGCCAAAAGTTTTAAGAATCCCAGTGGTAGCTTCCTAAGCTGCACATTCAAATTCCCGTTTCAGTCCAACATCTCTTCTTTTTTAAAAAAATATAAGGCACTTATTTCAGTGATGTCATTAAAGTTGTCAGGCTGTCTTAAAATATGGTGCTGTAAACAAACTCAAAATGCACAGAGGACTAATTATGGGTGCCATCTGTTTATTTTACTATCTTTTTTTTTTTTTTGCAAGACCCACTGCAAGGATATTACAATAGACAAAATGTTCTCCTTCAATTAATGTACTTGAAGGGGAAATACCTAGTTTGTTCAGTGACCTTTTCCTGTGTCACAAAATACATGTGGTATGACATCTCTGGATAGAGAAACACTTGTAAAATAGGGTGTCTTAAAGATACATGACTTGAGCTACAAAAAAGCATTTTACACTAAAAATGGCAGATCAGTTCATCCATCTCTCTCTCAAACCAATGTGGCAAGTGCACTTATTAATTTTATAGAATTTGGCTACCAAGTTACTTAACTTGCTCCCTTTGCATGTGGCTATTTTATAATTCTTCCATGCCGATTAAGTTACATTTGGTAAGTTAAATACACATGTACGTAAATCCGTCTTAACAACAAGAGCGACTTGTGTACTCGCTCTCCTGCTTGGTTTCACTGTGAATGAGGGGTATTCCCAGGACAGCATCATCCTGAGCCGTTAGCAGCTATTTGCTGAGAGCACACAGTGATTCTACTGGTCCAGCTCAGCTATTGTGTATGCTAAGCACTACACAGATAAGTCTGGAGGGGAAAAAAAAAAAACCTGAAGGATCCATCTGCTCATTTCTGCTACACTGCACTGATGTAAGATTACGCTAATCTGGTTGCTTGTCAGGACAGGTTAGTGAAAGCAGGCGTGTGGGTGAGACTTAGGCTAGTCTGGTTCTATGGAAGATTGTAGGCTGCTCCTGTACATGCCATGTTAAGTGTAGCAGAATGGGTTGATTATCAGCCAGCTACTTTGAGCTTTCAGTCAAAATACTTTGTGTGTTTCTAGATTTTTTTTTAAAAAAAGAGACCAACTTCGAAAGTCCCATCTCTAAATGCTTCAAAAACAACTTCAGTCTTCATCATTAAATATCAAGGTGTTGGTTTTTTTTTTTTTAATCTATATATCTATATATGAAAATTTCCCCCATTGCCTGCAATTTTGTTTTGCTTTGCTTAGCTTTATTGCTCCTGTCTGATTTCTGCAATACATCTTGAATGCAGGACTTGCTCTCCTGAGTAGCTATATGACAAGAAGAATGGCCGTTATTGTAAATTACCCCCTTTTGAGTTTTCAGTATTTTTTGTTTTATTGGGTGGTGGGGAGAATTTAGTTGTTTTGTTATGTACTGACTGACAGTTCTTGACCTTGCAGGTTGAACATCCCATCACAGAATGCATTACCGGTCTGGACCTAGTCCAAGAAATGATCCGTGTTGCCAAGGGTTACCCTCTGAGGCACAAACAGGCTGATATTCCTATCAACGGCTGGGCGGTTGAATGTCGAGTATATGCTGAGGTAAAATAACTGTTAACGTCTGGGAGGGTGAACGGCTGTGTAAGAAGCTGTTAGTGCCAGGTGTAGCAAACCACCCAAGACTGTGTCTTTCAGCTTGATCCATTTCATGTGACGTAATTGATTTAAGGTTTTTGGGTAGCGTTTCTTTTTTCTTTTTTGCTTTCTTTATGCAAAGATTGGGGGCGGGGGCGGGAATTATATACCACATTTGGAAGAAGAGTATTCTGCAGTTTCATACAATATTTCAACATGAGATATTTCAACATGAGCTTTCTTATGAACTCGTGCTACCTTTGCTATTTTTCAAGTGGATCCTCTGGAAAGGTCAAGTGGCTGCCCCACATGTTCAGTATGACTAGATAGTATAGTGGCTGCCAATTACTTTTTTTAAAAAAACCCCACACAAAAACAATCCTTTTTATTTAGAACTAACCAACCAAACTTTTGCACACCGATCTGCTGAGATTTGAAACCAAGACTTTGCCTGAAATATTCTCAACTTTAGTTTCCTAATATGAATGTGAATGCATTGGGCAGTTATCTTCAGTTTCTATAATGTGTGTGTGTTTTCATTCATTTCTTTACAGCCTTTCCCTTGTTTGAACAGTGTTGTATGTCCCTCCCTGGCATTTAGGGGTGGGGGTGATTGATTCTTTTTCTTAATGTTCACTACACATTACCTTGTGTGAATCCCAAAGTACAACTTGTTTACAAAGCGGTTAAAAATATTAACATTAAAATAACACAAGGTGATACTAATATTACTAGTGGTTTTGGTACTCCCATTAATTGATTCTGTGTCCAGTCTCTGTGTGTTCATCAAATAAAGACAAGCTGGGATTTTGAACAGAGAATTTAACATTGTAATGGTGGACAGAAACTTTCCAACTCTCACACTGACCACCGCAGAATCATGCATTTATGCACTATGTTGTTCCTTAAATATATTAAGTGTTAGTGAATTATTTGGGTTGTGATCCTGAAAACATTGAAGCTTGAATGCTCGTCTGTGTTTTTTTCGGATTTTCTTTTTGTGTTATGTGTTTTTGTTCTCTGTCTGTGCCCCTACTATTGTGCCTTCTCTTAGAAAGATTGCCCTTGGCTTAATAAAGGCACAGCAGGAAGGTTTTTAGCTTTAACAAACCTTCCATGACTTGAATGGAAGAAGCAAATTCATATCCCCCCAAAATAAGTCATTTTGAAAACAA
Source organism: Podarcis filfolensis (assembly GCF_964270895.1). Classification (NCBI taxonomy): domain Eukaryota; kingdom Metazoa; phylum Chordata; class Lepidosauria; order Squamata; family Lacertidae; genus Podarcis; species Podarcis filfolensis. The sequence goes on from NC_139607.1 coordinate 22,172,506, forward strand.
AATATAGTTGGTTGAAAATTAAAGTGGAGGAAACCGTTGGCTTCCCAGTGACTTAACCTTGTTTCCTGTGCTTTGTCTTACAAAGTTAATACCTCCCTGTGTTTGAATTTCATTTTAGGATCCCTACAAATCTTTTGGTCTGCCATCTATTGGTAGATTGTCCCAGTACAAAGAACCGCTGCATGTGCCCAATGTAAGTAATTCTTATGTTTCCTTGTTTCTCATTTTCACAGGCACTAAGAAACCACAGATCTCATTGAATTCACTAGAAGTCGTTCATGTTCAGTGCTGCTTAAAACAAGCCACCTTAAACTCGTTTATTAACTAAGGGAGACGGAGTTAGATTCTGTTAGCTTGTAGTAATTAGAAATACGATACAGTTAAAAAGAAACAGGATTTGGCTTTTAAAAAGGGAGCTATTCTACCAACCCATTATTTATACTTTTGCGATATCTGTCCTATAATCCTGGTTTTTAGAGCAGCAGTAACTATAACTAGAAGATCAAGCTGCAAAATAAAATGTTCAATTGCCTGTCCCTGCAAAGTGCT